>NC_138527.1:45013074-46276147 GCF_000230855.2 Cajanus cajan | reverse complement strand
AGCTTTAGAATATAATAGATGAAATATCCCACAAGTATATCTGCATTTTAGATAAGATGTGCATATTTATTATCTAACAACATATTCATCGAAATAATGCAAGGATAAAATGGTCAATTAAAATTCACAAAAATAGAAATTTCTCAATATCCCAAGTCAAACAATTAGAATACTTTTGCAGGTTTTCCTATTGTAACATCAATTGGAGGATAACATAATTCTTTTTATCTTTAACAATACTACGATTTTGGTAGAAATAACTTTGTTCTCCCTAACTACAAAAGGTCACATTGGTTGCAACTTGCAACCAAAAAAGGGCCCTGTGCAAATTACTTTCACTAATGTGGAGAGTTCCTTTAGAGAGAAAAGAGCAAAATTAAGACTGTTGATTGGAAAACCAATGACTGGGATTGCGATACACATGCAGATATATAACAAATCATAAGTCGTTAAAATTCACCTTGTTGATTTTCCGATCAACATTTACCACCCTGCAGTTTGCACTTTTTCTCCCTAAAGTGGAACCTTCATTTTAGAGGAGTGAAATATGTATATCTAAAATATGCATAATTAATGCCATGTATAGTCAATCAATCTAGCTTTATGCATAGAATTGTATAAGATAGAACCACAGACTAAAATATGCTTTTATGACAAGCAATCCAAATTGTTTCAACATGGTAATTGAACATGTTTGCAGAAACTACATCCTAAAACTTGAGCATACCTGAAGCTGAGAAAATAAACTTTCCCCAGGAGTGATGGATGAACGAATTTGGAATAAGAAGAAAGGCAAGCAAGGGGGAATAGCGATAAGTGGTTCTCTTATAAGGGGAATCACCCGCAGCCATTAAAGCAGCAGCATCAGAAAAGACAAGGTAATCAACATCAGTGTATCTAACCTCCATATGAGCATCTTGCCACTCTCCATATACAATTAAAATAACACGAAAAATGGCAGAGAATAGAAGCAGTGAACGAATATCTAGGAATGTCATTGCTGAAAGGTAACAAAACAAACATCAAAACCGGAACTAGTCCGCTTCAAAACCACAAAAACCCTAAATTTGTCAAATCACGTTAATTTTAACAGGAGAGAGGTGAAGAATTCAGAATTTAGGGTTTATGGCTATGATGCAAGACTTTCTGCTATTATGGAAATGGGTGAGAGAGAGAAAGACAACACACCCTTAATACCCTAACACATATATAATATAATTTAATTAAGAAGAATAAACTTTCAAAGGGTTCGTAAAAGAGTTCACATAAAACTTCAAAACTGTTCTTTCTTCAATATAAGAAAATGACTGAAAAATAAAACTTGAAAGGTAAAATTTAAGAATTTACAATTTTAAAATCATTTATTACAATACCAAATCCATATAAATATTCTGTCCTAGAAATTCTCTGCCCCGATGTCACACTATCAGAGCATTCCCATAATTTAACTGTTGGCATTCTAGATACCACTCGTAGCCGGATCTTCTTCACCTAAAATATCTACAGTTTATACGGTGAGAAAAGAAAATATCTTTATATGCAAAGTACATACAAACATAATCACAATAAAATCTCATCATAATTCATTATTTAATAAAATATATATATAGATATATATATATATATATATATATATATATATATATATATCAATCATTCATCATCTTCACATCTCAATTCACATTTAACATATCTCATTTCACATACACATCTCAATCCATCATAATCCACACCAATTATACAATTTACAACATCATTTCCATATTCATAATTCATGTCAATCTTACAATTAACAATATGTCAAGACCTCGCCACATCTGACACAAGTGATACAGGTTAATTGCCTTCCACACCAAACCAGGGTCACGCCCTCCCTGTAGCATCACTTACCCAGGGGCCGTGCCATCCCTAGTCATTAAGGAGTACGCTCGTCCCTGAAGCATCACCTACCCAGGGTTCGTATCATCCTTGATCATCCGGGAGTACACTCGTCCCTGAAGCATCAACTACCCAGGGTTCGTATCATCCCTGATCATCCAGGAGTACGTATCATCCAGGAGTAACTTACAGGATCCTTAAGTCCAACACTATGTAATGTGTTCTTGATTGTTCGAATAAAGGATGTGGGCAAAAATTCAAGGCATCAATGGGGAGATAAATTAAGGGCAAATGGGAAATCAAAATTCTATAAGGATCTCATACTTGTGTATCAACAATAATATCATAAGATCACAATAAGTTGAAGGTAAAGGTCATTGCTAATAGCATTTATGCACTGCTTGAATAAGATACATCATTGTCGATACTAACCTTCATCACGAAAATAAGGAAGGATCATGGTTACACCACCATGTGTAGAAAAGCGCAGTTGGCAAAACAATGGCTATCAAAAGGTTGTATGAGATTTAGGAAGAGTCATACAATAGGCTTTGTATATTGGCTAAAGCCCTCAAAATTTTTATTTCCATAACAATTTTTTAACATCAAACGTTATCAATGCATGATAAAGTTGAACAAATCATTTTAAACAAAGACAAAACCCATCATCTATTTTGGACATTCAAAGTATGCATCGATGGTTGTACATACTACAAGTTCATAATTCAAGTTGATGGAACTTTTTTGTATGGAAGGTATGGAGGGACTTAATTAGTGGCAGTTGCACGATATGGGCATAATCACATATTCTTGATAGTCTTTACTTTTACTAAAGGAGAGACAACAAATGTTTTGTACTTCTTCTTAAAGAACCAAAAAAAGCATGTCACATCACAAGATGAGTTTTGCATTATTTTTTACAAGCATATCTCAATAATTAGTGTCTACTCACAACTTGGGAGTGGTTGGACACTAAACTTCGTGCATCTGCTTGCATTCGACACATCACCCAAAATTTTATGAGATATTTTAAGAATGAACACAAAAAAAAGTTGTTCATACTAGATAGTATCACAATTATGTGATTACAATTTATAGTATGTCATGACAGAGCCTAAGTTTAACAACCAATAAAATATTTTAAAGGTAATAAATGAATAGGCTAGTAACTAGGTTGATCAAATTCCCAAGCAGCAATGGACACTTGCATGTGACGGAGGACGATGATGGAGACAAATGACTACAAATCTTGTTGATTCCATCAACCCAATGCTAAAGAAATCAAGAAATCTACTGGTATGTGCATTAATCAACTCTACAAATGAAAAGTGAAATGAATATTTTGTTAAGAGGGGGAAGCAAGCATGTAGCAATTGATTACATGAGATACATACATATAGTGTACACATTGAACTATGTCTCTAACACATGCAAAGGATTATTCCACCAAATGCATCACCCAAATTATTGCCCAACCTATCATGGATCACAAATGTCCCATAATCTAAACATGTGAAGAAGTTTGAAAGGTCACTTAAAATCAAGTCGTATACACACTAAGATGGACCTAAGAATAAGGGAACAACTCAAATGTCATCCCCTTTATCAAATTTCAGGACATTCAAAAAACAAATATCCTCATCCTTTGGGAAACTCTAATACACTCTAATATTATTCACTTTCATTGTTATAGTTATACATTGTTATATAATCAAAAGTAAAAAAATTATTAATATTTTGTTACAATATATGGTTTATTTTTTTGACAAATTATATCATCATTAATTAATTCCATTGTCAAAAGTATACAAAATAAAATTAGTTAATATATAAAAAAAAATGTGACAAAAAATAGATACATGAAATTTTTTAAAAAATTGTCACTGAAATTCAAAAATATATATTTGAAAAATATAAATATGAATTTTTGATGATTCAAAAAATCGATTAATTCCATCATCAAATTTATACGATCCAAAAATAATTATAAAACAAAAATTGATTTTGAAAGAGTTATTCATCTTTAATTTATTTATATATATATATATATATATATATATATATATATATATTATAAGCTATTTAATTAACATAAACTAAAAATATAGATTTATTTTTATATAAACTAAAATTAAAAGTCATTTGATTTAAAATTTGAACACAAAAAAAAAAAAAAAAATTTAAATTACAAATAATTTATATTTTATCATTAAAATACTAAAATAAATTTTATATTTAAAAACTATAATATAATTAAAATTATTTTTAAAAAAAATACTAGTTTAGAATTTGGTTTTAAAGAATCCAAATTCTAAACTGTACATACACAATAAAATTTAGGTGTGAATTCCAGTTTCTTAACCCCAAATTCACGTTGAAAGAGACAATGAAGGTAATTTAATATATTATTTTGGAAGACAGCTACTTACACATATTAAAAGCTGTAGAGGATTAGTTAAGAAAAAAATCCAATAATTGATTGTTACTGTTGATTTACAACATATAGAAAAATTGAATAAGTTAATTGACAAAATTACAAAAAATAAATAAATAAATAGTATGTTGGTTGTTTCCATTACTTGTTAATTCTTGAAATATCGGTTGGAAGATTTTAGCTTGTAAAGACAATATAGAAATTTTCAGTGTGCTGATTAAGAAAAACACTGCATAATTCATTCAGAAAGGTCAAATGTCACAGCTTAACAACACAAACGATAAAATATTCGCATCTAAGTGGAAGACATTTTAGTACAGACTATCACTGAATTTTTGGATAGAATTGAATAATTGATGGACTATGGGTAAATTGAAACAATAGCAACACATTGATCATTGTCCATTTAAGCTGTGATAATTGTTAAAATTAATTCGTATTTAAGCTATGATCAGTCAATTGGAAAAGGCCTCAAAAGCCTCGCCTTTAAACAGTAATCTAGAGCAACTGCAGCAGATATAAAAATTAAAAGATTCTCAGACACATAAATTGTCCCATCCTGTGCATGTGATAAGAAGCTTTCAAAGTTCGGGTCAGGAAGTGGACCAGCACCAAGGGTTGCGAGACCTGCATCACGAATTTGTTTCCGTACAATTAAAATCATTTAGATTGTACTGTTTCGACAAAGCATTCATCTCAAGACCACAAAAAAAAAGAAAATGACAGCATATTATTTTATCTAAATTTATGCAGTGGCAAAATTCCAATATATTTAACATGTAAGCATAGTATTATGATTACCTTTAACAACACCAAACGCTGCAGCTACCCCTGTCTTAAGCTGAACATCATCTAAGTTTCTCCTTATAGTGTATCGAAAAGTCACTCCAAACAATGCACAACAAATAAAGTTGATCGCTAAAGGGAGAAGCAGCTGAGTTGTGTTGGTGACCTGAGTGAAGCATATGGGAAGCCCTGTTAAGGTACCAACAAGGGCAGAAATTGATGCTGCTTTTACTGACTCCCGTCTCTCTTCATCTCGATCAATTTCTACACTTTTCATCCCCATGGATGTATCGCCATATTCAGGACCTCCCACATTTACCAGCAGAGAGCTTTCTGCTTCCTCCACCAAGGCTTTTGCCTCCGATATGTCTCTTTGACTTTCTGCAATCTTCCAATCACTCAATTTTTGCTAGTATTAGTAATGACTAAAGTAAAAACCAAGCAATCAATTGCTCAAAAAAAAGAAAATCAAGTCAAAGACACGTGGTAAACTATACAAGACTTGTGCATGGGAAAATCCAATCCAAAAGATTTTTTATGTAATCAAAAGTTTAAAAGGAAGCATAAAAATATCCCTTGAGGTCAGATGGGATTCTTGTTCCTATTCCCCTTCCCCCTCTTGAATGCCTTATGGAACAAATAAAATATTGAGAAAAAAAAATACATTACTCTCTTAATGATTGTGTTAGCAATGACTAGCATTCACATCGAAAGGTTTTGAAGAGGTAGCCGGAAGTAGTCCTGCTGTGCTGCCCTACTGGTAAATATAGCTAGAGGCGTTTCAAGAACAACTATTATTTTAATAATTAGGAGAATTAGTAGGGTTCATTAGGCTACAACTGTAAAAGCGGCAAGATAATAAAATATGGGATATAAATAGGAATTAGGGAGAAAAAAGATAATAAAATATGGGATACAAATAGGAAAGAGGGAGAAAAAAGATAGAGTATTAGGGATTAGAAACAGAAAAGACAGCATTGCAGGGTATGTTCTTCTTTGAAAGGTCAATGTTGTGCACAGGAGACGTTAATTGTATCCCAAGTCCCAACAATTCTCTCAAACAAAAAATAATGGTTATTAGCACGATATTGTCCGAAAAACTCTCTTATCAATAGAACCGTTCGTTCATGTGTTTATAAACCCATGTTCCTCTTCTTATTCTAACAATATATGCGAGATTTTGATTATATCCCACCAGACACCTTGACCTTGTGTTTGAATCAATACAGCAGAGGAAGTTATTTGTTGATTTGCTGCTAGTGTTTATCTTAATAACTATTTATTTTCTTGGTTTCGTATCAGTTTGAGTCATGGACGAATTAATTCTTAGAAATTAAATGTGTGCAAATCAGCCCTAGTGTTTATATATGGTGCAAAAAACACACTACTACAGAAACACCCTCTAACAGAGAATGTCACCTTAAGTGCACATGACCAATTTAATGGTAGAAAAAATACCCTTCTCTTTGGGATTATCAATCAAGCCATAACCACACTCCATAACCCAACAGCCAGCATTTTTTTAACTCAGTATAATTCTGTTGACACAAAAAACATATGCAGAGAGCATCCTATGAAGAACAAAAGAAATTTAACTATACATCACTGCTAACTTTTGATACTAAGATGGCTTCAGCCATTCCCAAAAGTTTCAAAACAAATTTCTAATTTAATCAAGGTTGAAAAGCAGCAGAAACAGAAAGAACTCTAGTTCTATTTTTTAAAAAATAATTTGCTGTTCTCTGCAGATCTTAAAGCTCCAGTTTAGTTCTAGTTAAATAGTTTACTCTGTACTCAATAAACATGGACCATTGGAGGCGACAATTTGGGTACTGTTATTTTCAGAAATGGCTTCCAAACAGCCTTCTCATGAGCCGCTAAATAACAACTTAACCTGCTTAACTTTTTCTCTTTTTTTTTTTCTTTTTCTAAATGGCTCAGATTCT
The DNA here is from genome assembly GCF_000230855.2 of Cajanus cajan. Classification (NCBI taxonomy): domain Eukaryota; kingdom Viridiplantae; phylum Streptophyta; class Magnoliopsida; order Fabales; family Fabaceae; genus Cajanus; species Cajanus cajan. Next base: position 46,269,103 of record NC_138527.1, on the reverse strand, counting down.
GCACAACTCATAAGGTTGGCAACAATTATTTCACATTTCCTGCGTTCAATGATCATAAAAAGCACGGCCATCATACTCTTATATATAATATAATATACACATTGCTAGGTTTTCATAGCCCGTTGAAGCATCATCTTCTTTTTGTTCAAAGATTTCTTCAAATGGGAGGTCACAGGTTTAAGTTGCACTATGTTCAAAATGTGCATTTACTTCATTACAACGAGATTCTATATTTTAGATTTTTTTTTTCTCATTTTCACAGTGATGGATGTTATCACTGTTACAGAGTACTGATTAATGTTGACTTGGTAAATTTTCACTTGATAATCTACAAATAGTGTAAGCTATCTCATTTTTCATTTTTATCATGTACAGGCAGCCCTTTGATAATAGGGTGCTATAACTTTTAGCAATGCCAATGCCAATAATATTAAGGTTTGATTAATATTGATATATCAGAAAAGTTCCAAGACCATCGGTGCTATTTGAGAAGATTACTAATATATTCTTGCCATATTTTCAAATCATTTCATAAATTAAAATTACATTATTTGATTTACATTAAACCCAACCTTTTCATCATAAGTTTTAGAATCTACTTTCTTGGAATGTTTTCCACAAATTCTTGGAGAACAAAAATAGCAGTTTAGACCTACATTAATTTTCCCACCCTTCATTTCCTTACCCCTATCCAAACAAAAAACAGTGACAATCTTGTCCATTTTTTTTCCAAAACTAGCCAGATATTAACATAAGGGGTTTAGGGTTTACAACCTGACGATGAACTTCTGCTGCTCGACGAACAGAATTATGCAATGGTTTCTGCAGGCACTCCAGTTCTCTCTTCTCCTCTGATATTGTCCTCCATAGATTACTGGCATTAAGATTCCAACATGATCACAAAGATATTTGAAAATTTAAACAGAATATTTCAAATAGCATTAGAATTAAACAATTTCTAATCATGTTCAACAAAGGAAGTGTTTCATCTTATGTAATCTTTTGTTGGTAAGTAAGTTGACTCACGTAGCTTGTGCAAAACAAAGTTTGACTAAACTTCAAAAAGTAAGCTTTTTTCATTCATTTAGTTTGATTCAGCTTTGAGGTGGGTATCAATAGCGTTGATATTTTAGATGAGCAAATAAGGATTATGTTTCCTAATACTCCAATATTAAAAAAAACTTAAGGAATTACTATTTTTTTTAAAATCCCAACAAAACATGAGCTTTAGAATCATAATGTCCTGGTGTGCAACATGAATTTGGCTCCTCTAAAGTGAACAGATTTCACTTAATAAAATATAGTGCAATAATAATCATTAATTAAAAAATTAACAATAGATATTATAATTGATTTTAGATTTTACTATATATATGTATTTGATTTTATCATGATTATCAATTGTTAATTTTTTAATCAACAATTGTGATTACACTTTATCCTTTAAAGTACACTTCTTTACTTTAGAGGAGCTAAATCTGTGCAACATGTTTATAGTCAACACAATTAATGGTAAAATGTGGCGTGGAAGAGTCACATCCAAAATCTTAATAGTAGCATAGCAGATCACAGTGACTGCTGTAATGAAAGCAACAGCTACATATTAAAAAAAATGAAAAAATTGTAAAGCATTCAAATTTGACTTAAATATATTTTGGCCATACAAAACTACCGAGTTTTGGTATGTCCTAAAAAATTGGGATATTGGTTTGGCATGTCAAATGAGCTGCCACCTTCAATTTGCCATGCATTTCATATCATCCATATAAGCATTCCAAATTTTGGTTTTAGTCTCTCATAAATTAGGGCATAGATTTGGGGTGGTCATTTTCTAAAGCGAGTACTTTTGTTTGTCAAAACATCTCTCGCTGATATTTGTACAACTGTTATATGTATCACTGACTTCTAGCTGCTGACTAAGCACCTTGTCAGTTGATGAGCCAGCAACTTGTCACTCAGTTATGATAGCTGGAGTCTGTTGTAAATCAGATAGGTTTTCAATCTTTAGCTGGTAGCAGAAGCCACCTTTGGAGTCTATATATAAGAGCTTTGTCTCTCAGTCTCTCTATAACAACAATTCATCTTTACAGTTTAATAAAAATACAGAAGATAAATTTATCTCAATTCCTTACTCGCCTATTCATATCTTCCCCCCTCTCTTGATAGATTCCAATTGATATGAGAGAAAGATTTAAGATTGAACAGATTGAAAAAAATTTAGGCACAGGCCGTTCTGCATTTTTGAGTAATCCTCCTAATCAAAACAACCAGAGAAATACAATGAGGTATTCGAGAGACCTCTCCTCTCCTACCAACTTCTGAATAATTGCCTACCTCCCATTAACACCCTTTCCTTCCCTATTTAAAGATTATTCAGACTATTAAGTTACAATTGAGTTTCCCCTCTATGCCTTACATACACCCTCTTAATCATTGGTCTCCTATCAGATATCTCCAACATTGTGGGGTCCATTTCCATGATATACCCATCATTCTGTAGGAATATGGCTCTGAATACTTGCTGATTAGATATTGTGCAGTAGTAAAATCTCTCAAAAGACCATCTGCAAAGATACCAACCAACGCTTGTTGGAGGAGAAGGATGGATTGTTAGTGTGGACGGTTTGGAAGATATAATTGGAGGGCATGTATGGTTGGGTTCCATCTGTATATTTGGTGGAATCTGACATATCTTAACCAAACCCTTTGCGTGGGCTCAGCGTGCACTTGTATGGTCTGGAGAAGCTTACTTATCTTATAATTTAGGTGCTTTATCTATTTTTGATTTTATTGGTTGTTGCTTTGTCTAGTTTAATAATACCGCTTATCCTAGTGAGTTTTACGGGCCCACTGGACTAGAAGCTTCTCAAGCTCAAGCATTTACTTTTCTAGTTAGAGACCAACATCTTAGGGCTAACGTAGGATCGGCTCAAGGACCGACAGGTTTAGATAAATATCTAATGCGTTCTCCCACTGGAGAAGTTATTTTTGGGGGAGAAACTATGTGTTTTTGCCGGACATTCAAAAAGGTAATAGATAACTTTGAAAGGAATAAAATTAAGAAAATAACATTAAGAATCAAGCCTTGCTTGATAGAACTAGGTATGTTGAATCTTAAAAGACAACAAAAAAATAACACATAAGCAAAATACACATGCACACAATAAGAGGATGAAATAATGTCATACTTGTAGAGATTGAAGATCTAGCGAATGATGGAAGAAACAAAGAAAGTATAAGTATTCAATATTTCAATTAAAGGCTACAAAGAAGTAAGAACACTGAAAATCACACAACTAAGTGCAACAACAACAATACAAAACTAAAAAAAAATAATAAAAAAAAGCATAATAGATACAAAACTAACCGGAAGGAAACAATGTGGGGATATGGGGCTCACAAAGCAGTGAACAGTGAACAAAAGAAGAGATAGATTTTAGGGATTGGAAGAGAGAAATCTATATTAAATGTACATATAATGGGGTTCCATTATCTGAAAGAGAATTTCCCCAAAAATGGTTAACAGATGGTATTCAAATAAAAATCTTATTTCCTTTTCGTCTAAAACCTTAGCACAAATCTAAGCTACGATTCAATGAAAAGAAAAAAGATCCAATAGATCCACCTTTTTTAACTCCGATAATATAAAAAATCGAAGAAATGCATAATAAATGAATGCAATTTCATACTATGTAAGTTTAGTAAAATACATAAGATATAATTCAGATTATACCACATCACTTATTTTACTGGATCTTACGGAGCCTGCATCGTTGTGCTAATTAGGGGATTTAGGGTTTGCAAATTTCATTCAAATCTAGCAAAGTATTGTTTCTGTTCATTGAGCAAAAAGTGAGTGCCGAGTGAAGCCAAAAAGCGGCCTGTCATTTATTTTTCCAGCCGTAAGTAATACAATTGAATTTGGCAGTGCACCAAACTGCAACTTTAGAAGTTTGGATTTTTAAAACTGAGCTATAAAATAGTTCAATTCAATTTTTATCCTAAACAGTTCAATTTTTTTCAATTTAATTAGTTCAGTTATATGCCAGTTCAACTCAGTTAATTCTGACCATCCGTAGTTCCTTCTATCGATAAAGATAACTTCACTTTTCTAATGAGTGTAGTAGAATAAGATAATTACCTTACCTCTCTCATAGCAAACATGTCAAATTAAATGGAATCGGTTGATTTTGTTGTCACCAGTACCCTTTGCATGAGCAGGATCCATTTTTGAAATGATGGAAGCGACTTGAATCTCTTAGTATGATCTCATGTTCAATAATCTTGGAAATGTAAGATATGGCACTGTGGCAATCACCACAGATGCGTAAATTCTTGGTTATTCGAATAGGTGCACCTGGAGGTAATGTTAGGATGCCATAGGCAAGAGCCAACTTCTCACTGTGTTCAAAAACCAGGTCACCCTTTTCTTCATCATCTACATCATGAAGAGCAAAGCTTGTCTGAGGAACATACCCAATGGCTTTAATGCGTTGAATCAAGTCTGCGAGTGTTTCATTTATCAGCTGAGATTGTGAATGAGATCTGTCTCCCACGAAAAAGGTTGCAACGCCTTTCCTTCCTTGGACCCAGCTGCAACCAGGTCTTTTCTTGATTCCAGAACGTTTCATCATATATCTAATCCTAGCCACGTCTTTCCAGCGTCTAGCATTAGCATATAGGTTTGAAAGCAATGTGTATGACCCATCATTCCCGGATTCCAATTCTAACAAACGGTTTGCAGCAAATTCCCCAAGTTCTATATTTGAATGTAGCCGACAAGCACTAAGCAAGGCAACCCACACTACTGGGGTTGGTTCCATAGGCATTTCATTAATGAGCTTCATAGCTTCACCTAAACAACCAGCACGACCCTAGAGATCAACCATGCAAGCATAATGCTCTGGTCCAGGATCTACCCCAAAATCCTTGCTCATTCTATTAAAGAGGTCGATTCCATGATCCACCATTCCCGAATGACTACAAGCATAAAGCAAAACAAGGAAGGTTATGCTATCAGGCACTAGAGGCACTTCCCTCATTTCACCAAAAACCCGAAGAGCATCTTCACCGCGTCCATGCATGCCATATCCAGTCATTAAAGACGTCCAAGAGACTGCATTTCTCTGTGGCATGTTGTCAAAAACAATTTGACCGGTGTCGACATCTCCAGATTTGGAATACATGTCTATAAGACAATTAGCCACAAATAGCATAACAGAATCATAGCAATTGCGCAACACATAAGCATGAATTTGCCTCCCAAACCTCAATGCTGCTAAACGAGCACAGGCCACAAGGGTACATGATAAAGTAAAATCATTAGGCTTGATAGACTTATCCGTTTGAAACATCTCAGAGAAAAGTTGTAGGGCATGATTGGCATCACCGTGCTGGGCATACCCGCCAATCATCACAGTCCAGGTAACCACGTCCCTATCTTTTGTGGATACTGAATCAAACATTTTTCTAGCAATTTCTGTACTTTGGCATTTAGCATACATGTCAATTAGACCATTAATCACCTTCAAATCATCATCCCCAGGATCTTGTCTATCTAAGTTAAGAATAAATTTGATGGCATAACAATGAGTTTCTTTCCCATGAAGCAATGCTCCAACAGACGCACAAGCTGAAAGCAAGGACACGAGAGTAACTACATTTGGACGAGAACCAGAGTTCAACATCTGCCTAAACACATCCAAAGCTTCACAACCTTGCCCTCTCTGCGCATACCCTGTGATAACAGCAGTCCACGTCACAACATCTAATTCGATGTTTTCCTCGCGCATCTTCTCGAACAAAGAAAGAGCATGCTCCAATCTTCCTGCTTGAGAATAGCCAGTGACCATGGCATTCCAAGAAACAACATCTTTAAACTTCATCCTCTGGAAAACCTTATTTGCTTCCTCCATCCTGCCACACTTGGCATACATATCAACCACAGCATTCCCTACGAAAACATCATCCACCAATCCGCTTCTAATAGCAAACCCGTGAACCTGTTTGCCGCGCAATGAGGCAGCCAGGGAAGCACAAGCTGGAAGTATGTTAACTAGGCTGATAACGTCCGGGGATATCCGATGAAGTGTAGTCATTTTACTAAACAACGCGAGTGCAGTATTTGCATAGAAAGCACACATATAAGCAGACACAATAGAATTCCAAGAAACCAAGTCCTGAATGCCTCGCTGACACAAATCATCGAACATGTTGTGTGCATGATGGAGTGCACCACATTTGCCGTACATAGCAACAACGGCATTACAAACGAATACATTGGAGACAAAGCCGGAGCGACAAACGGTAGCATGGAGCGAAGCACCGAGGGAGAGAGAAGGGAATTCGGCGCAAGCTTTGAAAACAAAAGGGAAGGTGTAGTGGTCAGGGGTCCAGCCGAGTGATTTCATGCGACGGTAGAGAGAGAACACGTCACGAGGGATTCCAATATGAAGGGCGCGCCTTATGAGTTTATTCCACCAGAAAACGGAGGATAGTGACGGCGTGAGGCGCTCCACAAGCAAAATGGCGTTCGGAGCAGAATTGCAGGCTATGTATGTGCCAATAAGGTTGGTCACCACCAACTGGACAACACCTTGAACGATGCTTTGCTGATGCAACAGTTTCGCGTGGGGTAAAGAATTGCACTGTTTCAAAGTTGTAGGAGTGATTGGGATTGTTGCGCTTGTATTACTAGTACAAGACAACAGGCGGGTACTAGTGAGTAGTGACAGCAATAGCTTCGAGGTTACTGGAAAACAGCGTACAAACATGCTAATGCTATCTTTGCTCACACCACCGCCGCGCTGGAACCCCGAGACATCAACAATTCACAAGCACTTTTAACTTTCAAGAGATTGTGCTAGTGTCCCGTTAACGGTGCCAGTTTATATGAGGGGGTTTTGGTGCCCATCTCATGCTAACAAATCACAAATTGACACGTGACTATAATAAGCTGAGTCATACTCAAACGGTCAAGGGGCAATTGGGAAATTTCACAAGGGACAGAATATCCGTGAACAAAGCACAATGATTTGTGAAAATGGAGTGTCGTTTCTGAAGCCTAAACTCTCATCCTCTCCCAAGACGAATCCCTCATCTTCTTCGATGAAGCAAGGTCATTTATGAATTGTAAACGGTTATCTTCTCCGACGACGAATCCCTCATCTTTGACATCCTGTTTAGTAACGCGGGCATCGACAGCAGTTATGACCCTTCCATCATGGCCCTTGATCCGGGTGAGTTCAAGAGCGTTTTTAAGGTGAACGTGTTCAGTTATTTTTACGCCACGAAACACGCTGCTAAGATAATGGTTCCGAGAAAGAGAGGGAGCATTGTGTTCACTGCTAGCGTTGTTTCAGCAACTCATGTGGGTTTGCCGCACCCATACACGGCGTCGAAGCATGCGGTGGTGGGTCTGATGAAGAACCTGTGCGTGGAGTTGGGGAAGCATGGAATCAAAGTTAATTGCGTTTCATCGTACCGGTGGTGACACGCCAACTGGGGATGGAGAAGGAGAAGGCTGAAGAAGTGTATTCGGAGGCGGTGAACTTGAAGGGGTGCGTGTCAATTTGTGAAATTCCCCAATTACCCCTTCACCGGTGGATTCTGACTTAACTTATTATAGTCACGTGTCAATTTGTGATTTGCTGACATGAGAAGGCCACTAAAACCCTCTCATATAATGGGGTAGAGTAGTATATACCTCCGTTATTGGTTTAGGATTTTATAGTTTTCTTTTAAGTAAAAACAGTTTCTTCCTTTTTAAATAGTATGTTATATCATTTAAAAATAATTTAAAAAGTTTATTAAAATTTATTGATATTTATTTAAAAAATATTACAACTTAAAAATAAGTATTAAAAAAAATAAAGATTTGAAAGGATTTTTGTATTAGAAAGATTTTGAAAGATTTTTTAAAAATATTTATAAATATCAAATTGAGAGATTGTTTGAAGTGATTTTTTAAGTACTTCAAGGATTTTTAAGTGAATTTTTTATCTTTTTTTTTTATACCTCTCTCTTCTCCATTTTTTTCACTAATAATAGTATTGATCCTAACCCCTAACCCATAACCTTAAACCCTCAACCCCTAACTCATAATTGCTCAACCCTCAACCCTCAACCCCAAACCCCAAACCACAACCCATAACTCGTAATCCCTAACCCTAAACAATTGAATAAATAATACAAGTGCATTAGTGAAAAGTTGTTTAAGTACTATTCACGAGCTATGATTGTATTTCATTCCTTCAATGAAATCCAATTAGAGCATGTCCCTCGAAACATGAACCAAATAGCAAAAAGAATTGGCGCAAATTGCATCTGGGTACAAATTAAAGAATCAGAACCTCGAAAAAGTAATTAACATTGAGCATGAATTGGTTAGTCAACACGAGTGTTTCACTACTATTGATATGTCAAGCATTCGAGATTGGAGGAAAGACATAATAGAGTATCTCCAAAACCCAGACTCGAAGACTGAAAGGAAAATCAAGTATTAGGCTATCAACTACATTATCTTAAATAATGATTTATACAAGAAAGGGTTCGATGGCATATAGTTTAAATGTCTAGGAAGTCATGAAAGTTATATAGTTATGGTTGAAGTTTATGAGAGAATTTGTGGAGCTCATCAAGCAGGAGAAAAAATGAAAAAGACTCTATTGAGGAAAGGGTATTATTGGCCAACCATGATCAAAGATTATTTCAAATTTTCAAAACCCTGCGAGGAGTGCCAAAAGCACGACCCTATCTAGAAAGAACCTGCAAGCGAATTACATTCGATTATCAAACCTTGGCCTTTCCAAGGTTGGGCAATTGATTTAATTAGTCAAATTCACCCGTTGTCAACAAAAATCCACAAATACATAATTGTAGCCATAAACTACTTCACGAAATGGGTGGAAGCAATCTCTTTAAACGATGTAGATCAAAAAGACATGATAAACTTTATCGAAGATCACATTATTTTCAGGATTGGAATTCCCCAATCAAATCAAATGATATAAAATGCCTATGTACAATATTTTGATTTAACAATACTATAAGCCTGATAGGCTTGATCTAAGCTTTGTCTTCGAGAAGCGCACTGGGTCTTCAACCTCTTTTTGTGATCCAAGGTTTTCAAGAGTTTAGATAATATCTCCTTCCCTTCATCCCTCAATCGTTTCTGTTTTTGAACCACCTATTGACTTTGGACTTTTAATGCTACATGTTTGGCCTGAAGCTCGTCAAGTTCTTTTTGTAGGACTTCGATGGTTCTCTCGGTGTTAGCTTCCTTTTTCTGTAGTTGCATCAAGGCTAGTATCATTTGCTCCATAGATTCTAGTATCGAGAGCAACTCCGACTTGAGTTGTTCAAGCCTAGCTCAATCCCCCTCTGTACCCACCTTGATCTGGGCGGCTTCTTGGTAGGAACTAGCTCACTTGGCATGTAGCTCAAACAGAAACGTGAAAGTTTTCACATACTCTTGTAGTTCATTATTTATTTTGAGGGGGAGATTAGGAAAGGCCATTATATCAACCACCATTTATTCGATCTCAATCTTGAAATGAATCAAGGAGTGTCTGGTTGAGATCCTCTACATAAGCCTTGGAACAAAATGATGCTAGTAGCGGTTGGAAGCTCACTTTGAAGCCCATAGCTTTCTTAGACGTTGATGCACTACTGGTCCAGTTGTCTAGGACCTCAAAAATATTATTGACATCAATGTCGTTATTGAAGAAACTAATGAGGTCTAGATCAGTTGAAGGTATCGAGGCTGGTGGAGGCATGGAGGACCCAGCATCATCCTTAACTGGTTGAGACAATGGAGTAAGTGATTGGGTTGTATCTTATAAGACCAACTCCGCATTTGTAAAGGAACCACTCAAATTTACTCCTATGTTTTCGAAAGCATGAAGATCAGTAAAATAAATAAATACCTCGAATTGAAGGAGCTTCAGGGTTAATCTCAAAAGAGGGGGCATCACCTTGTGAGGATTGAGGAAGGGTGGCTTCGACCCCCATAGAAGCCACCAACAGTTCAGCATTAGCAATGACCTCCAGGTTTGATGTGACAACCAACAAAAGAAAAGATAAGATAATTAGCAACTTCAAATCTCAAAAGAGATTAACTAATTGAAAAATACATACCCCCAAAGGACGATCAATCACTTGTCAAACATCTTTAGAAACATCTTGAGAAGAAAATTTGTTAATGATATCAACATCCTGCAAGTGTAAAGTAATAATCATTTGATGTAAGGTAACCAAAGATAGAAAACCTTAGTGATACATTGATTCGTAAAGATACCTACCTCTTGAATTTTTCTTTAGACGTTTCTTGAGGACTACCAAGAGCAATACTCACTTTAAGGGTGCTCTAATCATCCTAAAACATAAGAACAAGTTTAGAAAGCCCAAGACGGTTAAAAATTCGATATATAGAGATTCAAATGCCTTCACATGTGACTTCATGGCATCCTTCATCAACTTGTCGACCTTGGGCAATTTTTCGAATTTTCTTGAGGGGATTTTTTGTTTTCCCTTACCATTGTCAAGCTTCCTCATGGTGGAAATCTAGATCAAACAAGATCAATTAAATAGAATTGAGAGTATAAATTGACAGTAGGAGATTTACATTTTTGTCGCTCGAAGAATCTACTTTAATCTTCTTTTTAGATGAGTCGAGATCCTGAAGTCGAAGGAACATTAGTTGAAGAAATATAGGACAAACAAAGAGTAAAAAATAATAAACTTGGACCGAATTGAAACTTTATCAGAAGTAGTTTTTTTGTTCTTCAACTTAAGAGAAAATATCCTCTTTCTTAGCATCGTCTTTTTTGAGTAAGGTACAATCATCAAAAAAGACATCAAAAGTAAAAAAGTTAAGATATTATCAGGATATACAACTATTTTATCGATCCAACACAGAGGCCATCTTTTATACCTAGGAAATCGTCCACAATACATCTTGCAAAGCTAACTAGACTCTTTATAGGGATGCTTTTATGCTTCTCATATAAGGGATCAAGAGTCTTCACCCAAGGAGGATAAAATAAATATTTTAAATATTGCTCAAATCGGTAAATAATATTATGATTCTTGTAAGTACCTGAAATCTTTGGGCCCTATGTAGAAAAAGGAAAATTGATCAAATGTTGTAGGAAGTGCTCGAATGTGAACACCTTATCAATATAATATTTACACCACCAAAGAAGGAAACACTTCGACACAAGGAAAGAAGGGGAGAAGGAGAATGGGGTAAGAAACAATTGCTTCTCAGGACTCAAAATCAAGTTCGTTACTACATCATAGTCACCCCTCTCAACGTAAATGTCTAAATCGATCTTTTCTTTTCGACAAATAGGAAGGGGCTTCATCTGACACAGACCAAACTATCTGGCAAAAGGTTGTGGCTGATATGGGTAAACTTTCACGTCCTTTTGTTTCATACCCGAAAAGATGACATCCCAAGATAAAAATATGAACCATATGTCGATCATATCTCGAGAAATACACCCAATTTGATTATTTTTTCAACCAAGCGAGACCTACCAAATCAAGTCGAATGAAAAGGGCCAAGTCTTCAAAAAAAACTCCCCGAAACTGAGAATAGTCTGCACATATCGAGCAAAATTCTCAATGGACCTCATCTTGGGAGTCAAAGCGGCTAGTCTTGCCCCCTCAAGTGTGTAGGTAATAGAAAATTGAAGGGGAACGAGCTTGAGCTTCCTTTTGAAGATGGCATTAAGCCATAACTACAGTAACCAAAGAGGTCTACAGAGATTCCTAGGGTCAGTCTCTCGGAATAGAATCTTAGAAGCTTTATCGAGACAAGTATACAAAACAGCTAACAATAACTTGCTCAAACAAACTTTCTTTCGCAAATGTAAAGATTGAGCAAGGACATAGTAATGCTTTGGTACTTAAAGAGAGGGAGTACAGAAAATACAAGCAGATAACCAATACAAGAGGAAAGTAATATGCTCCGAGTTAGTGATAGGCTCGTCCACCTTACCATGATAAGCGTTGATGAAACCTAAGTAGGTCTTCTTGTCCCAAACGATTGAAGTATCTTTGAAAACATGCAAGTCAGACTTGGCTAATTGAATGAAATAAAAAAATACCAATATCAAGCCAAATAGACTTCATAGGACCTTCAACATGCTCAAGCCATTGAATGTGCCTATCTTTAATAGGAGGAAAAGCTCTAAAAATTTTGGTAGTATTAGTAAAAAGAGATAAATCTATCCTAGATGAATCAACGAAGGGTAGAGAAGAAGTATCCTTCGGAAGTAGACTGTTAGTATACTTCTTTTTGTTCTGACTAAAAAAGGGACCTAAGAAAGCACGAGAGGAATCGTCTTGAGCATAAAAAGGTATAAGTACCTGAGACTGATAAATCTTGACACTTGCTTCCTTCATCCCACGAATAGGAGCGAAGGGATCATTGCCTCCTTCTAGAGTAGAGATAGCAACATTCTCCATTAAAGGTGGGACACTTGGTGTAGAAGAAGTAGAAACATGAACAGCTGAGAGCTCAGGAGCAACAATAGAGGTACAAGTAGTAGAGGTATTCATGAATACAAGAGAGAGCATGAAGGTTGAAGAGGAAGAAGTTTGAAGACAAAGGAGAAATTTTACTGAGGTGATAAAAGGCAATGTTTCAAAGTAAAAATGCCTAAATAAGAAGTAAATGGGCTTTGGCTAAGAATGAGCACGTGGTTAAAATCCAAAAAATCTAAAATTTAAATTTGTATTCAAATGTATTTGATGCAAAAAGGGGATTGCCTATCCTAGGAAAGCAAAATCCACACTGCCAAAAGTTACTAAAAGGAGAGAAGAATCAAAGATTTGATTTGATTTGTGTCAGAAGCATTTAATGAATATGGATAGACACATTTAGGGTTTCATCGAATATACTTGGAACACATTCATACTTATAAAAAACATTTGCTCTCCTGCACCTCGAGGAAAATATTTTTTAGGGGGCATTTGTTGGGGTAAAATTGTGAAATTTTTTAAGTACTCAAAATATTCTCAAGAGTTCTTTTGACACTTGAAGAAGAGAAATTACAAGTAGTTAAGGGAAGTTACCCATGATGCGTAAATGACAAAAATGGTTACATATCGCATGAGACCTCTGCATAATAACCATTTTTTGAAGTAAAAACTGACGGCCTTGAAGGAATTATTCAATAAATCAAAAATTTTGGAAGACAGTTGTAAGAAGTTGATAACAATTGGGAACGATTACCCACATCACGTAGTGCAAGGTAGTTATATATTACACGTCAAACTAATGCAAAATAACCACTCTCCCCTAATTTCTATAAATTAACGAGGTAGACTCATCCTAAAAGGTCAGAAATTCAATACTTACACGCTCATACGCACCTACTGCCTACGTTCATGGCTCCCGTGCATGAGATTGCTGAGTATGATTTTTTTGGCCATTTTCTTTTCTTTCCTAGCTTAGTTTTAGAGTATTTTATTTTAAGTGTTTCTGTTTCTCCCAAGTAGCCTATGTATTGTTATTCATGAAATATTTGAAGCAAAGGGTATGTTTATTGTGTTTAATATACGTGTCGTTCATTTGATTACCTTAAGAGTTTATATGCATGAATCTTGCTTCGTGGTAGTTTATGAAGAACATCTTGAAATCTTTGCATGTTAAATTACACAAAAATTGAATTTCGACTAGTTTAGCTTGTTTATTTCAATTTAGTCACTATTATTTTATAGGAATGAGATTCATGATTGAAAAATTTGTTGCATGCTAAGAATGTACATAATTTAATCTGAGAGTCTCGCATACAAAATTCATTCAATCAGGGTTAATCTTCATATTTGTGAAGTTCATTGTTGATTGTAAGTGAGAAAACCGCAAACAAATTCTACTTGCTACACATACTTAAATTGAAAATTTTGCTAATTCGAATAAAAAGGATCCGTAAACGAAATTCACCGCAAACAGGTGTTGATAACTTCCCTGAATCCTTGTAACTGCTCTTTTCCAATTGTCGAACGAACACTCAAAAATACTTCGAATACTTAAAAAATTTCACAATTTTACCACATTAACTATCTAAATTACTTGAAGCCATAAAATTAAATAAGGACATGCCTACACTTATGACAATCATAGAAAACTATCAACTATTTAGAGAAATTTGAGTAGTGATGACCAAAATCACCAAGTGGCCTATTCATAGGGGAAATTGTTGGTAGCCCAAAAGACAAAATCCTCCAACAATCATTAAATCATTTTGATTCAACAACTAATATGATCATGCCATTTCTTCTTTCAAAGAGGATAAGAATCACCCAATTGTAACACATGATGACCTGACAAGGCATAATGCCCAAATAGACACGAAAGTTATCATTATTAATTGGCCTAACAAGCATGATTCTCCTAAAAAGATACACTAAACCATTAAAGGCAAATGATATTGAACTCAAAGGCTAAAAAATGGACGACTTGACAAACACCAACACCAATATATCGCTTGTGACTTTTATGCCTCCTCCTTCGCATGAATTCGAGGATTGGTGGATATGTACCATATAGGCCAAATGGATACTAGCATGGATAAGGACGAATAAATATTCAATTATTAAGGGTCAAATGACATAATTTAACATGGTCAAATGCCTTATGGACAGTATCAACTTTTGAAGGTAAAAAAAAGAGAGAAAAATATAAGAACAACATGTAAAGGTTAAAAAAAGGGAGATAAAAATATAAGAACATTATTTTATTTATCTGAAGGTTGCATTTCAAGGGACGATACTTAGTTCTCAACAAATAAAGAAGGTGCATAATTCTCAACAAGTGCAAGTATCATTTCCCTTGAAATATTATCTTGAGATTCTTAGGTGCTTGTGTTTGTAACTGAAAATTTTCTCAAGCTATAGCATTCCTTATACTCTAGGTTCATATTTCCTTATAATGGAATTTATTTTACCAATAAAAAAGTTAAAATGCTCATAATTTCATAATTATTTTTTTTACTCATTTCTATACGTGCATCATAACAACAATTATTTTATTTAAAATATTTATTTTAGTGAAAGTGAAAAAATATGTATAGTAAAGAAGGTTAGCTAACTTTCAAATGAAAACAAATTTTGGAAAGTACCACACAATTTATAGAAGACACAAAGTCCAAAATCATATAACTCAAAAATTGCAAAAGAAAAAATGATTAAGGTTTTGCATGATCCAAATATTTTAAGAGAGAAGAAGATGAACATTACCCTTCAAAGCCATTTTTGTCTTTATTAATTGGTTTACATGTTGTCAAATTAATCCTTATTTAATACATTTAGTCAATGCCACATAACCATTTAACGTATTATTGTTGTCATTCTTTTATAGTCAACTAACTTATATGGCGAGCAAATTTTAATTTTATAAATATTTATTTCTTTTCTTTAATTTCAAAGGTTAACTTGCCAACATTTGTCAATTTTGGGATTAAAATAGTGTTTTGGTTAGAAATTATTTGAAAAAATAAATAAAATAGGAAAATGTATTTAGATAAATTTCTTTGTGTGGATGGGGTTGTTTCACAAACTAAAAGTAGATTCTCAAAAATGTAAATATGGGAATGTAATTGTTAAACGGTTTGAAAAATATTTTCATATATTATTGTTCATTCCTGAAAATGTTGTCCTATCTTGTTATCTACATTTTTATCTCCATGAAAATAATGGAAGTTACATCTTAATATATTTGTAACTTCTCTTTATAATTATTATTTTTAAATTTTAAATATTTTAAAAAATATTAGAACATAACTAAATATGTTTATATACTGGAGAATAACATTCCTATTATAATATTTATGAAAAAGTGATTTCCAAGCATGTAATATGATATCTTGGAATGAATGTCTCGTTAAAAAAATAGTGTTACCTTAATTTTAAAATCTAGCTTAGACCAGTTCAACTTAGAAACAGACATACTACTAATTTAGTTCAATTATTTGATCGATCATGCATGTGAACCGATAATGATGTAATTAACTCTGATTAAAATTGGGTTGAACCAAAATATTTTACTGATCGAACCAAAGATGACTCGTCTCATAGATAAAATTTTAAATTTTTCACGTGAGACTCTGTCTTGCCAAGTCCTTTCAAGTTTGTGTTGCACATGTTCCGTCGAACAACCAAGTCCTCTCAAGTCTGCCGGTGCCATACATATGTACCAAAATTTATTATTTGCATTGATTAAGATATGCATGACTCGTGTTTTTTCTTAAAAAGTTTTAGAAAATTATATATATAGATAGATGAGAGATTCAGTTACGCAAATAATAAGCTTTGATAAACTTACTTCACTCAATAACTCATGTTTTACATAAAAAAAAATTTTGAATGATTCAATCGTTAAATTAAAAGTTCTTAATGTATAAATCAAGTTTGTAAAATTTTAAAAAATTTTGAAAATCATTTGATACTTCATTATTTAGATTCAAATCAATGTATAAAATAACTTTATGATTATCTATCAATTTGAATTAATGAAATGAAATGTCAAATTATTTCTCAAAGGTTTTAAAAATTTGTAAACTTGATCTATATTAAAATTTTTTAGTTTAACGATTGGATCGTTAAAATTCAATATAGAAAATGAGTTATTAAGTATAATAAGTCTACCAAAATTTATTATAGAAGTAAGTGAACCCCTCTTCATACACATACATATATTAAATTACTTTTTTATTTATATACACACTTAAAAACATTAACTATACATGATATTTATGTTTATTTTTTTATAACAGAATGTTTTTTTAATGTATTTTTTCATACAATACAAATCAATCTCTATATATTAAATATGAACTTTTATCTTGTACAAGAGAATTTTAAAGAAATAATTTTTAAATATTTTTTTAGCTTATCTAATTTAGTTTTATTTTATCAAAATTGTTTATAAATTAAATTTTAATATTTTAAAAATAAATTATCAATAAATAAAATAACATTGTGTTACAATATCAATTATTTAAAAAAATATATATATAATTTATATATTAAAATATAAATTATTATAAGTTTTAGTTACATGTAATAAATATTTACCTTATTTGCACATGTTAAATTACTAGTATAAAGATAAATTTGAAGAAAATAAGACTTAAACCTAGGTGAATGTAATTATTTAAAATATTAGTCACTTCTAAATTTTCATGTTCTAAAATCATATGATTGGATTAAATAACTTATATAATATGTCTTAATTTAAAACTATATTTGTTTATATTATATTACTTTATGTTGTTTATCTAATTTATAATTTGATTGTTTTATTAGTATTATATTGATTATAATATTTTTAAGATTTTTTTAAGATATGATATGTATTTTATTAAAATTTATAAATATAAAATATATATAATATGAATTTTTTAAAAAATAATAATAATTGAATAATGTACTTTAATTATTGGCTTATCTGATCCAATGATTTTGAAAATGGGTCCAATTTTTTTTAAAAAAAATTAAGTGGGGGTGTAGATATAGTAATTGTCCCTGCACCGGCCCAGGCTAGGGGGACGCCTCTTCACCAAAAAGCCCATGTTATATAAGAAATTGAACCCACCAAAAGCGAAAGCTTATATTTTCAGAACGAGGAGGCGAAGAAAACCCAGAAACAAATCGAAAGGTATCACCATAGCTGATAATATAAGTTTAAAATCTAACCAAAAAGCTTAGAGAAGAACGATGGGAATGTGCATTACAAGGTAAAAATTATATTTTAGTATAGTTTACTTTAATCAAAGAAAATAAAAAATGAGATGTAATTAGAAATAATCAATGAAATCTTTTCGACAAAGCCTGATCATTAAAAAAAACAGTGAATATTTTATATAAGTAATAACATGGAATTCACACTCAAGTCAGAACAAAATGAGATGCAAACTCAAGCTTATTATTAATAAAACAAAAATAACCCATCATTAAGTAATAAAAATTAGAGTCATTTTCCTTGTTAAAATATAATAAGCATGGCAGGGCTTCAAACAGCCAAAGCCATCAAAGTCAGATGACATTCAGGAAGGGGGATGAAGAGATTTGTTATGCAAAGTTGAAAACACGTGAAACTCAGAAAGCTCATCAAAATCAGATAAAAAGTCCATTCATTTATATAGTAATTATGTGAATAGCACACCACATGTATAAGAAGATGCAATGATATCATACATATCTGATAACTGGACATCTCAATTCAAATAAAACACTTTAGCCCCTCTTTGAACCCCTCTCCCGTGGAACATCCACAATATTTAGTTCAGGCCCCAGAAGCATACCTCTAAAGTATTTTCATGAAACCCTTTATGAACCCTTCTTAGATTCAATTTGGGAAGCTGGAAAAAGATTGTGCACATAAATTAGTTTAAAACCTAACAAACAAAATAAATCAAATAGTGAGTGGGAAGAATGTGCAGCAACCATTTCTTTGATAATTATCAAGCTTGGTTTGATGAAATCCAAGGGCATACCAGAATAGTTTGAAATTAAAACAGAAGAGAAAACGACAAATAAATTTTAAAATTCTGCTTCCTAGTAATTCATGATGTCTTAGAATTTAAGATTCTCTTGTCAATTAACATGATCAACCTGATAAATTCTAATTCACTACCATCTAATCAAACAAGATATAGAGTATAATACATAACTCATACCCCTGCATTATAAGCAGCAGACTTCACACCAAACTTGCATAGATACTTCGCAATTCTCAAAGTTTCTTTTCTGGTGGATACATATATGATAGCTGGTCTGTGTTCCAAAGGCTCTATAAGAAATTTAAGTCTTCCTTCTGGTTTCTTAGGTGGATCAATTGCCTCAGGTAATTCCAATCCCATGTGAGGAGGCTTTTCACCATGGGTAACTGCATTTATAAAATGCAACAATACATACGATTAAGAATTATGCATATCAATGTGACTGATTTCCTTAATTATTTGTACCAAAATTGCATTCAATTTCTTAACTAAATTATTTATGATAAAGTCAGTAATAGCAGTAACATTTGTACAATCTGAATTACCCACATTTTGAACAACATCCATATCATTTTCCAGGAACTCAACCGACAATTCTCGTCCCATTAAAAAATCATCTTTGTAAGCATATTAATCTCGGTTGTCATCCACGTCATCATGAGAAACATTGTCTGTATCAGAGCTACTACAAGCATCGGAGCCATGAGAAACACAATCTGAATCATTTGACATGAAAGCCGTTTCATTTCCATCAATATTTTGCTTTCTACCATATACTTCAATCAATTCACAAAAGTCTTTTGCATAAGAAGCCTTTGATGTTCGACTATCCTTTACCTATATGAAGCCACAGTAAATCTAAAGTGTAACAAGATTGTATATTCAGAGATGAATGTACAAGTTATAATTAACAAACTCACCAAGAAGCGTAAATTAGATTGAAAAAATGATGTAAGAAAAACATTCGTTTCTTTTGACATGCATAGTGATTTTCAAATGACTTATTGAACTCCTTTTGTAGCCGTAGCTGTCAAGGCCATCAGAGGTATATCAAATTTTAGGGATTTTAGCTTTCTAGCACTGAAATTTTCCCGCAGCACATACGGTCAGCTAAAACAAAAAGAAAAATTAAAAACAGGTCATACTTATGACATTCACAATAGACTTAAAACAATAAATTGTAAAGTGTGCACCAAACAAAGAACAAATGAAATATGCATGATAACCACTCAAAATAACCAATAACTGATCTAACTTTCTTCAATATGCAAATCACAAGTTACATTCAATATCATTTAAGATGTTCTAAGTAAACTCATCAAATCCAGTTCATTTGAGCAAGCCATGAACAATAAGGTAACACGAGGGATAAAAAACAAACCTGTAATCTGGACGGAAATCATGACCCCATTTAGAAACACAATGTACCTCGTCAATTGCAAATAAAGCAATACCGCGACTTTCTGCAAGCTTTTGCAGTGGTTGAATCAATCTACAAAACATTGAATTGTAGTTACAAAACATTAAAAAAGTCAAAAAGCCAACTTCTAAGACATGCGATGGACTAAAAGATCAACATTTATTCATTGAAACTTAGGTCAGGCAGATCAAGGCTCCAAACCATACCTCAACACTGACTTTGGGCAGACATAAATATATTATACAATCCTCTCATTGCTTTTTTTTCAACAGTATCATCAGGTTGCCCCGAGCCAAGAAAAGCACGCACTAATTCCATGTTTTGTTAGCTTTAAACACTACATTTTAGGGTTCATATACCCAACAATTTTTCATGATCAATTGAAATATCATACCAATAAGACAACCACATTTTTTTTACATCAGGATCGGAAATAACCTTAAAAGGTTTATACTCCCATATTCATCATTTGTCGATAAAACTACTCATCAAATAAGAGAAACGAAGTTTTCTCGAATTTAGGGACAAAGACATCATTTTAGGGTTCATATGTGATACATTTTCCCAAAATGGAAAAACTTCTCATATTAGATAAGATATTCAAGACCCAAAAGCAAAACAGATGTATTCTTTTTACTGGATTCCAGAATTCAAATGTGAACCTACATAAACAGAAGGGTATCACCACACCACTATAAATGTTAACAGACTTGAACACTAATCAAGCAAACTGAAAAACTGAGCAAAAAACAGAGGAAGAGGTGCTACACCGATGTGGAAAAAAAACTAATTGACATGGCAATTCAGTATATAGAAAGGTGGGTCCATTCTCAAACATTAGTTTCACCATTAGAAGGGTTGCATGAAAATTATTAGGGTCGAAAAAGTTGGGCCAAATGGGCCAAGTTTTATTTTATCTTTTGGTTTGGTTAAGGGGCCTTTTACTTCACTATTTTTTTTAGAAAGTAACTTCTCTTTATTATTAATTATTATTATTATAATTCAGATAATATTTTAAATAATAAAAAATGTAATATAACACCTTAAATATTTTGATTTCTTAATTTTTTATGTTTTTACCTACTATAAATTTTTATTATTGAAAATATTTATATGTATATTATTAATTATATGTATTATAAGTTATTTAATATTTATATATATGTACAAATAAATAAATTAGAATATATTAATATATTATAAACTATATATTAATGTATGATTTCATTTTTCATGTTTGTTTATGTTAAAATGTGCCTTGAGTACTTAAATATATATATATACACTATGTTTTTATTGATTATCAATCTTACGATTCCCGATACAATTCGATTTACAATTCCAAATATAGGCATTCCGATACAATATATCCCGATTCAACTACCATGTGGCAGACAAACTAACTAAAAAATAGCTCAAAGTTTTCAAACATAAATGATACATACTTAAAACAACTAATGCCAGCAACATGCTATATCTAAAAGGAGAGTTTTATTGGTTTATGTTCAATCCTTTTCATCCAAGGCACTACTGTTATGACTTTTTATATCTAAAAGGAGTGTTTTAAGTTGTGTTTCTTCGATATACCATACACTTGTGTTTTACACAGGCTGATTCGCAACATCACATGCACATATATCTTGCCTCCTTACCACCCAAATCAAGCCCAATCCTTAAAATTCAACTAGGTGCACTCATAAGCAAGGTTTACAACAAACAAGAAAATCAATGAAATTGGTACTCAAAAGCATTAAGAAAAGGACAAAAATGCAGTACTATTTTCCTGTGCAAGGATGTAACTCAACTAGCTAATCTCCCAATCCCATAGGCAGTCCCTTAATTCCAGCAGACACAAATCCAGTAAAATGAGTAGTTAATAACTGAAAAGTTTTAGATGGCAATACAAGATGTAATAATGTTCATACTTCAGAACCTATTATATCTTCCCTGACAACATAAAAAGGTCTGATACAGTAGTACACATATCAAAATAAAATACATAAAACTTTAAAATGTGCAAAAAAAAAATGCTTGTTTAAAAACCTTCAAAACTTCTTAGTTGTTAGACATGCAATTCCTATGGTGTAATTTATTCTTAGTTTGTTTGTTGTATCAACGAACTATTTTCTTGAAAAACTACCTAGATATGATATTTAGTCATGTATTAATGCCTGTTGCGTATCTCATTTTTATGGACCTTCAGTATCATTGACGTAAGATGAAAAGCTACACAGCAGGAATGGAATTGTAAATTTATAGCAAATGTTTTGTGACATTCATATAATCATATTGAAGACATCAATTTACAGAGAATTACTCTAGCATTTTCAGTTGTTAGGACAGATAAATAGAAGGCCGAAATTCTGGTTTGTTGGGTTTTCAGAGACTGACCTGCTAGTGTTCTACAAAAATGAGACACAAGAAAAGCTTCAGTTAGAGTCACAGACATGCTAAACTGAATATATTAAACACAAGAATTACAGACAAAAAGGAATAAAAATAGAGCAATGAAAATGAAAATGTGAATGATAAGTCGGTGTCATACAGTAGCCTACATGACTGCTTCTTGTTAGTTTATAACTATCAGAGTAAATAATCATTTTTCTTAGTTTAAAAATTACTATGTGTGCAACAACTAATCAAGATAACAACCACTTAACCCCACATAGCCCTCTACTCCATACCTCTGGTTTTGGAGCAAGTAGCGGAACAGATAATCATGCACAATATTTTGTGATAAAGATTGAAATGTATTCCTCATGCTTACTGCTAACCATTTTCTAAAAGGCAGACTATAAGCATAACATGCAATTAGAAATCCTAGGCCTTAAACCCTATACACCAAGAACCCTAGACCCTAGACAAGAAACCCTAAAAATCTCCATGCCCCAAACACACCAAACCCCATGAACACTAAAACCTGCTATAAACATACTGCATAGAGTCAACCCTCAACTCTCTATAAGAAAACGTGATGGAGTAGTAGGACAAGAAAACGGGATGGAGTAATAGGACATGGTATAAAACAGCTACTTGGGGTGTTCACATTCAAATGAAATATGACCTGAAACAGCCTCAACCTGTAAAGGGACTACTGAACATGTATGCCATGTCATGTACTAGGATATGGTAGGACAAGTAGTCCGTAACAAGTATGTGAAACAAGGAAGACTCCGTATACTCTGGGTATTATTTGAAATTAAAATAAAATAATGATTAACTACATTGGGCAGCATATGCTTATATGTTCAAAATGGTTCTTATAAAAGCATAGTTATAGCACAATAGATAACTAAAGGAAACAAACAAAATACATATGCATAGTGGACAAATGATGATTTGGCACAAAGGTATAGAATAGAAGTTGACAAGAACATGACAAAGTGGACACATGTTTATTCCATTGAAACAAAATCAGTAATTTTCTGCTTGTGTATTATTAGATTAACCATCAGCTTGAACTTTATAATCATGAACCACATCCTCATGTTTTTCATCGTCATTACCCAACATTATAGAATCATTCAAGCTTTTTAGATCTACTGGAAGCTGGCCATACTTCAATGACTATTATCATGTACGAATATTAGACGTACTACTTTGTAACAGTCCTTTTCATATACTTATTTAATGTACACATATTTCAAAATCATTCTTACAATATTAGATAACTAATTGTTTATAATTTAATCATAGAGCCTACTGTTCAATTGAGCATGTCTATCATATTGATCAAATCCATAAAATCTTATATTATTTTTAGAGCACTTATTTTTTAACTATAATGACTTTGGAAGCATCAACAAGGCTCAAATAGCCAAAATCTTTATAATTACAAGATTAAATTGAAATTATTATAAAGTAACAAATGAGAGCAACAGACAATCTTCATAAATAACAAATGCTGCATATTCGAAACAATTCAAATAAGTTGAGAATAAATTGCTTTATTCTTGTAACAACCCTTGATTAACCAATAACATCAACACTTGGAAAAGGATGAGAAAAAATAACCGCAAACAAGGAAAGACAATATTAGTATGTAATATGTATAATAAGACTACAACTTCTAACGATTAAATACGATTAATAAACCCTAAACCCCTACACCCTCACCTTAAACCATAAACCCTGAACCATATACCCTATACCATATACTCGCTACCCTAAACCCTAAACCATATACCATGTACCATGTACCCTAAATCCTAAACCTTGAAAACCATGAACCATGAACCCTAGACCCTCAACCCTCAACCCTCAACCCTCAACAATCAACTCTCAACCCTCAACCCTCAACCATCAACCATCAACAATCAACTATCAACCCTCAACCCTCAACCATAAACCCTAAAAAATCCTAAGCACTAAACCTTAAACCCTAAAAAATCTGAACTCTTAAGCCCTAAGCCCTAGAATATATATATAAAAAGAATACACTGCAAATTTATATTTCTAAGCTTCTCTAGATTTTTTCAAGGGTAAAAATTTGGACTAATTCAATTTTTTAAGTAATACTTGATTTTTAGTATTTTTTATTTTTTTAATTTAAAGAATAAAACTTGTTTAATATAAAAAATATATTGTATTTTGTAACTAAATTCATAATCTAAACTTTTATCATTTGTTTCCTTTAAATTCATTACATCATTCTCAAAATCAATCGTCATTCTCTAATCATTACAAATATTTCAACAATAATTTCTTCTCACCTCACACAAAAGGCTTTAACAATATGTTTTCCTTCTTATTTTTCTTCTTACTTATTTTCTCAGCTTTATTTTCAATCTTTGTATTCATTTTATTTCGGTCTACTTGTTTATCTTTTGTTTACATTTTGTTCATATATTTTCTTATCTGGGTTGATGGTCTTAAAATTTATTCTTACCTTCATTGCTAAAAAAATATTTTTTTTTATCTATACCCTAACTCCTAACCCAAAAAATCCCAGCCCCCTAACTCCAAAAAATCCCCAACCCCCAAACTCCAGAAAAACACTAAAAAAAACTAAAACGCAAAAAAATAATAATAATAAAGCCCAACCCCCAGGAAAGGGGTCTGTCAAAGTCATGCACTAACTTGCTCGCCCATTTTCAATTGATTGTGACCAATGATTCAATAGCAACTCTTTGAATCATCAAACACTATAACAACTTGATAATCACCTTTGTTAGGTCTGGTCAGTCAGAGCCATATTCTATCTTTATTATATAATCACTTGCAGCAAGATAGAGATAGAGTGCAAACTTATCATTCCAATTTCCAAGAAGGCAAGATGCTCCTAACCCAAACAATTTATACAAAATTACCAAGTTTTCTCTAAATAACAGTTGAAGCCTGCGTCCAGGTAACTCCAACATTTTTCTTGCTTTAGTGATCATTTAACTTCAGTGTTTACTATTTTAAAAACAAATTAATAGAAAGAACAAAAAGCATAAAATTAATTAGGTAGGTACCTTATCATGAAAATAACCAGATCTATAGGCCATGTGGTCTCTTCCACACAAAGGTGGGTGATCCTGCCTCATATGCATCTCCAGATTATGGCAACCACACAAAATAGATATTCCCAAACTTGTCTATAACTGCCATGGTATCAAAATCAATGTGGTCTCTTCCACACAAAGGTGGGTGATCCTGCCTCATATTCATCCCGCCTATACTTGCAATAATGGAAACACTGCAGAGACCAAAGAACATAATTAGCTGAAGATTTTATTAGCGAAATGGGACATGTGGAGCAGCAGCACATTGAATCCGAGAATAAGCATCGTGTCTATTATTTGTAAAATCAAGAGAACATAATTTCACTACAGAAACGCCTTAGTCAAGCCTTTCAAAGTAAAACCAAAACATTAAAGTTTGCAGGACACAGATAAATCAATGCAGAAGCCACAGTGATATCAATCAAATGTTACATATAGAAATCAGAAGTGATGACAAAAACTGTGTCCATAATGCCTGCACAACTCAAATACCTAGATAATCAACACATATATAGATATATAGATATAAAATAGAAACAAAGTAGAATCCCAAATTCTGGCCTGCTAGGTTTTCAATCTGCCACTACATTGTAAAACTAGATTTAGAATTTTTAAAGGCAACCCTTGTCAGCAGATTTGCAAACAACATACATTACACATCAGCATATATATAAGATTATAGAAGACAAAATAACTAAAAAATGGCTCAAAGTTTTCAAACATAAATGATAACATACTTAAAACAGCTAATTCCAGCAACATGTTGGCCAGAACAACCTATAGCAGGTAGGCTAGTTTTGCTTAAAGCTCTTGGTCAACTTAGATTCAAGTCTATTTGTCTATGTTCAATCCTTTTTCATACAAGGCACTACTGATATGACTTGTTATATCTAAAAGGAGTGTTTTAAGTTGTGTTTCTTCAATATAGCATACACCTGTGTTTTACGCAGGCTGATTCACAACATATCATGCACATATATCTTTCCTCCTTTCCACCCAAATCAAGCCCAATCCTTAAATTTCAACAAGGTGCATTCAAAAGCAAGGTTTAAAACCAACAAGAAAATCAATGAACTTGGTACTCAAAGGCATGAAGAAAAATACATAAATGCAGTTCTAAATTTATGTGCAAGGATGTAACTCAACTAGCTGATCTCCCAATCCCATGGGCACTCCCTTAATTCCAGAAGACACAAATCCAATCAAATCAGAATTCAGAAGTGAATAATTGTGCCTTACAAGTTTTAGATGGAAATAAAAGATGTATAATGTTCACACTTCATAACCTATTATTTCTTCCCTCAACAGAAAAAATGTCTATTACATTAATTCACGTATCATAATAAAACACATAAAACTTTAAAATATGCATTAAAAAATGCTTATTTACAAACCTTCCAAACTTCTTAGTTGTTAGAGGTGCAATTCCTAGGGTGTAATTTATTCTTAATCTGTTTGTTGTATCAACGAACTATTTTCTTGAAAAACTACCTAGATACGATATATAGTCATGCTATAGTGCCTGTTGCATATCTCATTTTTATGGACCTACAGTATCATTGACGTAATATGAAAAGCTACACAGTAGGAATGGAATTGTAAATATATAGCAAATGTTTTGTGACATTCATATAATCATATTGAAGACATCAATTTACAGAGAATTACTCTTTAGGATTTATAGTTGTTAACACAGATAAATAGAAGGCCCAAATTCTGGTTTGCTATGGTTTTAGAGACTGGCCTGCTAGTGTTCTGCAAAAATGAGACACATTGCTTTATTCTTGTAATAGAACCCTTGATTAACCAATAACATCAACACTTGGAAAAGGATGGAAAAAATAACCACAAACAAGGAAAGACAATATTGGTATGCATATCAAGACTACAAGTTCTAACGAATAAAGATGTTCAAACAAAAAACCCTCTAACAAATTATATAATGATATGAGAACAGACAGCATCCGGGTGTATACAATAATAAACCCCAAAGAGAATGAATCGGATCTGAATCGCAAGAATCGCGACTTAGAGAAAAATCGTATGATTCTTTATTAAGCAGCTTTGTGAAGACAATTTGGTGCTTGAATCGCAGTGACAATCGCACGAATCGGATCTGAATCGCAAGACTTGCGACTTAGGGAAGAATCGTGCGATTCTTGCACAAGCAATTTTGTCAAGACGTTTTGGTGCTTGAATCGCACTGTGAATCGCAAAAAAATAATCACAAAACAATCCGTACACTCCAAAACCCTAATCTGCGGAACTAAAGCGAATGCCAACAAGTGGAATTACACGCTTACCGAGGGATCGAAAGTCTTGAAGATACTGAGGCATGTAGGCATTTTCCTTGACGAACAACTGGAGAGGTTTGTTGCCCAGGTGACGAAGAGTGTTTCGCGGTCGGCGTTGATTCGTCCGGAATGTCCGACCTTGTGCATTGCTTGAGCCGCTTGCTTCCGCGGTGCCTTGGCCTCGGAGCCACGAGAGGAGGGAGAAGGAGTGAAGGTTGACTGGTTGTCGGTTGAGAACGGTGTCGACTGCCTTCTGCTGTATTTATTGCATTTGCCCGCGGGGGAAGTTACGGCCTATAAAATAGCACCACCTTCCAACACCACCTTCCAACACCAATTCTTCTTATTATTCTTGATTCAATAATATGACAATTTATCGGTGATCAAAAATTTGTTACATCACATATAATGAACGGTTCAGATTATATAAAATATTTAAATAATTTATTAATAAAAATTTCATATTAATTTCTATTAAAATTGAAAAGTCTATTTTAGTCTTCTAACACTTAAAAAAAAATGAAAATACACTTTTATAACATTAACATTCGTGTCTACTATCTACATACACTTTTATAACATTAACATTCGTGTCTACTATCTACATGTGATATAAAATAAAATGTAAAACTTTTTTTAACAAATTACTTTTAATTTTATTTTACACATTAAAATAACAAATAAATCTCTATAAAAATATTTACATAATTGAAAAACTTTCATAATATGTAAAAATGAATATATATTTTTTAAAATATAATACAATTTTAATTATATTATTTATTAACAATAACGTAGTTTTCATCATTATTAACATAGAAAATGTGATGTCACTTGTATATAATTTTAAATAGTATTTATTAACTACATTTTACAGCAAGATTTATTATCTAATAAATTTTGTATAACTTTTCTTTTCTTTTTTAAATTTTGTGGGAATTTTTTATTTCTTTTAGCAATTTTAAATATTTTGAGCAGGCAACTTATTTTAAAATGATATCCAGGATTTTGCCTTTAGTTTCTTACTGAATTTTTCGTTTTGCCTTCTTTAATATACTTTGAGAGTTCTGAAGTTTCTTTCTTGAACAATTTATTAAGAAATAACACATTAAATGAAATTTAACATTAGACTTGTATTTGAAAGTATTTCATTTGATGTCATGAGACAGACTATATGTTTCGTCTGATTTCCTTAATCTAATAGATGATATGTATAATTTCTAGATTTCGTCTGATATGTTATATCTTAAAAAAAAATGTTGACTTTGCTTAAAGGATATCTTTTGTCTGTCATTATTAAAACTTAATGGATCGTTTGTTGTCTTAAAATAATATTTTTGTTTTAACAAGTAGATAAAATAAAAAATAAAAGATTGTTACCACAAATCATAAAATAAACATGCTAATGTTGAATTATAAGATGAGATGTTATGTTAATAATGAAAATACTCTAAATTAAATGATAGACTAACCTCCTAAAAAAAAGATTTTCTCCCATTTCTTATGGCAATACCATTTCTATATATGACAACCTTGAGAAGGAGTTTGCATAATTGTGACAATTATTAAATAAAATAACAACTTCATTCTAAAATCATCTAACTCATTTTTTCTATTATCATGATGTAATACTTAATTGGTGAGAGTGAGAGCAATATGTGGGGTTTCTCTTATTTAGGTATGGTTTTTGTTACAAATCGATATCCTCTAACTAACTTTTTTATTATTGTTTTCCTACATCTCTAACTAACTTTTTTATTATTGTTTTCCTACATGTGATTATGCAAACATGTTGATTAATAAAATAGGTGATTTGTCACATGAGGTATGAATGGAAACATGGTTTAGCCAAAGAAACTAATCATAAAATATGCATTATAATAACATGTTACACCATTAGTCTACTTGTGTGTGTGTGTGTGTGTGTGTGTGTGTGTGTGTGTGTGTGTGTGTGTGTGTGTGTGTGTGTGTGTGTGTGTGTGTGTGTGTGTGTGTGTGTGTGTGTGTGTGTGTGTGTGTGTGTGTGTGTGTGTGTGTGTGTGTGTGTGTGTGTGTGTGTGTGTGTGTGTGTGTGTGTGTGTGTGTGTGTGTGTGTGTGTGTGTGTGTGTGTGTGTGTGTGTGTGTGTGTGTGTGTGTGTGTGTGTGTGTGTGTGTGTGTGTGTGTGTGTGTGTGTGTGTGTGTGTGTGTGTGTGTGTGTGTGTGTGTGTGTGTGTGTGTGTGTGTGTGTGTGTGTGTGTGTGTGTGTGTGTGTGTGTGTGTGTGTGTGTGTGTGTGTGTGTGTGTGTGTGTGTGTGTGTGTGTGTGTGTGTGTGTGTGTGTGTGTGTGTGTGTGTGTGTGTGTGTGTGTGTGTGTGTGTGTGTGTGTGTGTGTGTGTGTGTGTGTGTGTGTGTGTGTGTGTGTGTGTGTGTGTGTGTGTGTGTGTGTGTGTGTGTGTGTGTGTGTGTGTGTGTGTGTGTGTGTGTGTGTGTGTGTGTGTGTGTGTGTGTGTGTGTGTGTGTGTGTGTGTGTGTGTGTGTGTGTGTGTGTGTGTGTGTGTGTGTGTGTGTGTGTGTGTGTGTGTGTGTGTGTGTGTGTGTGTGTGTGTGTGTGTGTGTGTGTGTGTGTGTGTGTGTGTGTGTGTGTGTGTGTGTGTGTGTGTGTGTGTGTGTGTGTGTGTGTGTGTGTGTGTGTGTGTGACCTGTAACAATGTTTCTCAAGTCACAAATGTAAGTTTTCAAATTTTTTAATATTATCAATTGTAGAAAATTAAAAAGATTTTTGAAATTCATGATTCTCACATAATAATAAAGAACAATACGTACATTTTCTATAATGAAAATCTCTTTTGATCCTTAAAGTACTTTGATCTTCTTGAGAAGAGAACAAAGATTTCACTCCATTTGACTATTTTTTTTCTACTGTCTTTATCTTTCGTGATGATTAAGGTTTGAGAGAATACTTTTTGTTAGGGTGTGGACCTTATTTCACATCAGTGGATATTTATAATCCCCTTAAAGATCGTTATTCCCATCAAATAACAATTATTCTCAAATATGTTCCATTAAGCTCATTTATAATTTAGTCCCTAATTATTTATTTATTAGTTCATTTATACATCACATATCTCTCATATGAAACATAATTATATTACATTCTCCTACTTGACTCGTGTGCCATTTCTCATAACATACAAATAAATAAATAAAAATAAATTAACATAGTACGCATTAAAATGACTAAATCACTTTATACATTAGGTTCGTCATTATTTCATAATTAAAAATAAGAACTAATTTGAGTCATGATGGTTGTACAACAGTTTAATTGACATAGTCCATTTTACGTACTATAAAAAGTTTTCTTCTTAATATGATCATTGATAAAGAGCACATAATTGGTCCAACATAATATATTTATTCAAGACAACACCTGTTTACATTACTCTAACACAAATATGCATAAAACCGTACAAAAAAGATATTCAGAAACATATCATTAATGAGCTAAAAATGTCAATTACATTAATATAAAATAAACATAATACTCAACAATCATTAGTAACAATAATGCCCATATTTTTACGTGCTCAACAAATGTTTTTGGTGGTAATCCCCTTGTTAAAGGGTCAACTATCATAAGATTTGTGCTAATATGTTCTATTAACACTCTTTGTTTCTAAACTTTTTCTTTCACGACAAAGTACTTTAATTCCATATATGTTTAGCACCCTTAGAGTGTTTTTCGTTCTTAGAAAAAAATATTGCTGCATAATTGTTACAATACACTATCGATAATTCCAAGTCCCGAGATAAAGTTTCGCAACCAATTAGTTTGAACTGTAGCCTTAAAACATATTACAAATTCAGGTTCCATGGTCGATGAAGCAACAACTATTTATTTTGCACTTTTTCACGATATTACTCCTTCAGCTAAAAGAAATACATGACCAATAGTGAATTTTCTTGAATCCACACATCCAACAAAATCAAAGTTTGAATATCCAATCACCTCAAGGTGATTAGACCGCCTATATGTAAGCATATGACACTTTGTTCCCTGAAAGTTTCTTAGAACTTTCTTTGCAACTTTCCAATATTTCATTCCCATATTACTTTGGTATCTTCCTAACATTCCAACTACAAAGCTTATCTTTGGTCGAGTACAAATCTAAGCATACATAATACTCACAACAACCGATGCATACAGAATTGCTTCCATTTGTTTGCGTTCCAAGACATTTTTAGGACATTGAGTGAGACTAAACCTATCTCCTTTCTAAATTGGAACGGGTGATGCTGAACACTTTTCCATCCTAAATCTTTCCAGTACTCTATTGATATATGCTTTCTGAGACAAACTTATTAGTCCTTGTGATCTATCTCAAAATATTTATATTCTTATCACATATCTTGCATCGCCCATATCTTTCATTTCAAAGTTACTAGACATAAACTTTTTAGTCTCATGAAGAAGACCAAGATCATTAGTTGCAAGCAAGATATCATCAACATACAAAATTAAAAATATAACTTTACTCCCATTGACCTTCAAGTATATGCATCGATCAACAATGTTTTCCTTAAATCCAAAGCAAACAATGGTATCATTAAACTTCAAATACCACTGGCGTGAAACTTGTTTAAGTTCATATATTGATTTCTTTAATTTGCACACCATGTGTTCCTTTCCCTCAAACGAGAATCTCATTGGTTGGTCCATGTAAACATCCTCCTTTAAATTTCCATTTAGAAAGTTAGTTTTCACATCTATTTGATATAGCTCCAAGTCATAATAGGCTACTAGTGTCATTTTTGGGAGATGGGTAAAAAAGTCTCTCTGTAATCAATTTCATTCTTTTAAGTAAAATCTTTAGTAACAAGTCTAGCCTTGTATTATTCAAGGTTTCCATCAGAATCACATTTATTCTTAAAGACCCACTTACAACCAACTCTCTTACAACCAACTCTCTTACAACCTTTTGACAATTTTACAAAGTCCCAAACATCATTTTGTTCCATGAATTTTAATTTTTCTTTCATGGAATTTAACCACTTTTCAGAATTATCACAACTTATAGCTTGTGAAAATGAAATTAGATCATTTTCATTAATGCTTAACTCAATTTCTAACTTGTGTAGATATATCATATAGTCGTTCAAATTAGCTGATCTCCTTTCTCTTCGTAACCTCCTTAATGTTATTTTTTGTGGTTGTTATACAATAAGTTCATTTTGAATCATGGGTTCATTATTGTGTTGCTCTTCTTCATTGTTGTTTGACACAACAGTTAGAGGAACACTTACTTTATTGTTAGAGACATAAGTCAATAGAGCTTGTACTCTAGCTAATTTTTCTGGACAACCAATGAAATATTCATTGATTGTTCTTGCATTCAATTTTTTTTCTTGTGATTATAAATCTTTATTTTTGTCTGGCAACCCCAAAAATACAAGTGCCTTAAACTAGTGGATACAGGCAGTGTTTTGAAACTCGGTTCGGACCGGCCGGTCGAACCGGTCGAACCGGAAATCGGTGGTTGGACCGAGTTGAACCACTGATCAGATCGGATATGCAGCTGACTCGGTATGACTCGGTGTGAACCGTTTAAAAACCCGGTTGAACTAGCGACTCGCGGGTCTGGACCCAAACCGGTTCATAACTTTTTTTGAAAAAAAAAATAATTCAATGACGTCGTTTTTTTAAATGCCTCTCGTTGCATGCTCCGTTTAAGCTTCAAACCCTAAGTTTTTTTTTTCAGTTTGCTTTTGAGACACAAATCCTGCTGGTCGCTTCTCTGCACGCACAGCCGCACTGCCACAGCTTCACAGCCACACCGCTGCACCACGCATAGTCGCACCACCGCACCGTCGCACTATCGCATTGCCGCATCGCTGCACCGCCACCTCGTCGCACCACCACGCCTTTGCTTCAGGTTATAAGGT
The DNA here is from genome assembly GCF_000230855.2 of Cajanus cajan. NCBI lineage: Eukaryota > Viridiplantae > Streptophyta > Magnoliopsida > Fabales > Fabaceae > Cajanus > Cajanus cajan. The sequence goes on along the minus strand of NC_138527.1, from coordinate 46,235,467 downwards.
TATAAAATCACAGGAAAATGTGTGTTTTTTTATTGTTTATTGGTAGCATTTTTTGATTTTTTGATTACGGCTACTTAAACATTATTTTATTCAAACTTGGGCACCACAACCGCCATTTTTGATTTGCCAAAAATTAGTTAAAATGTGTTTGTAATTTTTTTGGAGTTTCTTTTAAGGTATGATGTGATTTTTTTTTTTAAATTTATAGGTATGAAATATGTATAACAAATATTTTTTTAATTTTTTTTAATAGAAACCGGGTCATGCGGTTTAATAGGTGACCCACCGGTCTAACCATTGACCCATTGACCCAGTACTCTCACCGGTTCAATAACCGGTTCGGTTTTTAAAACACTGGATACAGGTATCCACGGGTATCCTCGTTAACAGGCAGGTGTAAAAAATATTCATATCCGTTATCTACCACAGGTACCTATTTGTAATATCCATTAACAATGTGATTCTCGTTACCTATATGAATTTTGAACTTATTGTTTCACAAGAGGTATTTTAGTTTTATATTATTTATGCAATATGGTATGTAGGTAAAGGGTGATATAGAATAATTTTCAAAGTTGCACATAAATATCTTTTTATCAAAAGGGATTACAATATTGAAGTCAAACTCAAGTTTTGTAAATACACAATCAAACTAATGCATAAGAGTTTTACATTTTATATTGAATTCATTAATTCAATAATTGGAGCTATAAAATAGGATATTTTTATAGTATGACATTTAGGAAATAATTTAGTTTTTCTTTTATGGTTCGTAGATTTTGAATGGTGTATCATCTAATTGGAAAGGGATATGATTGGTGTGGTTTGAACAATGTGTTGGGTACAAGACATTTTTTTTAATGTTTTTACAACCTTTTGGTACATCTTATAATAAATGGTTTCTTTAAATATATTATTTCATTGGTTGTAAAAAAATTATAAATCATAGGACTTTTTTTTACTATTATTTTTACTACAATGAGCACTAAATAGACATTAACTGATTTACGTGACAAACATCATTTGTCAACACTTGAAATAGTGTCAACATTTCATGTTAACTAAAATATTAACAATTATGATTTTTAAACCGTTCCAAGATCTTCACATTATATTGTTACAATTTGTTTAATTCAATTTTAATATACATTATTAATGTATATCACTCTAATTTAGTAAATTAAAATAGAAATAAATATTTTATTGTATATAAATGAATATTTTATTTTATTTAAAATATAAAATACGACAAAAAATAAATGTTATCTATTAATGTATGAAGAAAATTGAATAATTTTATTAAAGTATTTTGTCTAATTAAAATTAAAATTAAATTTACTTAATCTATGTTTAATTACATAAAAAATGAAATTAAATTTTAGAATTAAAAAAATTTAAATATGTATAACTTATATTTTTTAGATTGTTGGTATTTAAAATCATTTTAATTAAGTGATTCAATTAAATACTTTGAAATATTTGATACTTTTATATAGATAAACAAATAGAGAATAAACTTTTTTATTTGGTAATATTGAATGAAATAAATTACAAAGACATCAAACTTAAATTCTCACACTTTAACTACCACAATCCCACTCTCCAAACACTAGGTTAAGCCTTATAAATAGAGGGTAGACTACAGCCTTGTTTTAGTGATAACCGTTGAAATAATGAAGTGATTAAATTAAATGATTAGAAATACTGATACACCTTTCCATGTTTTTTTTTTTATTTTAAATTTTGTTCTTTTACATTTTTTAATAAATTATGTTTTGTAATTTTATTTTATTTTTTATTTGCCAAGATTGCTAGTTGCTAGTTGCTAGTTAGATTGGAAGGGAAAAAAGTCGGAACCACCGGGAGAGGGGGGCTTCACACAAAGAATTGCGCGGTTGCAGCGGTCAACGCCCGGATTCCGAAGTCTATACCAACCACAAGAGGCGGAGAGAGAGTTTTGGCCTTAGCAAGAAGGATAACGCCATTTGTTTTTGGTTTGGAGTACGTCATAGATTGGGAGTACTCATATTCTTATATTTTATCGCTTTCGTGTTTTTCCCTCTTCCTGCCGTCGCAGTTTAGCGGAAATCTAATAATTCTAGGGTTTTTCTCATTGAAGATCAATCAACTGGGCTTTGAGATGGTGAAGGAGACCGAATACTACGACGTGCTGGGTGTCAGTCCTACGGCTTCCGAAGCCGAGATTAAGAAGGCTTATTACATGAAGGTAATAATCTAAATTAATCAATCCTTTTTTCTTGTTTGCGTTATTTGTTTTCATTTCATATCAATAACGCAATTAATAAATTGATTATTTTTCCCGATGATACGGTATTACCTAGGGCTACGTAACTATTTTGCTTTGCAAGCTATCTTAAACCTCAATAGATCCGTCTAATCTCATTTACCCGTTTAAATAGACAGAAAATGGCAGATGCGTAAGTCCTAAGGCTGGATCTGGCCATTTTGTTGGTTTCAAAAAGATATTTCTACTCGTTGATTGAATTGCTTATACAGCCAATGGCCGTTTAACTTTGAAAATCTAAAATATAACTTCATGGTTTCTTCTTCTGTACTTTATTTACCGTTTAAATGGTTATCATCTTGTACCATATAACATATTTTAGAATATGTCCAGTGGTTTCATCATGGTATTTATTTCTTTTCTCCTCTACCAAATGTGCAGGCAAGGCAAGTGCATCCAGATAAAAACCCAAATGATCCTCTTGCTGCGCAAAATTTTCAGGCAAGAATGTTATGTTTCTGTTTTGGACTATTTAAGGGCACAGCATGCCATCTAACCTGGATTGCCTAGTTAATTGTTGAAAACTACTTTCCTTTCTGTAAGAAATTCTTTTATATCAAAACATATTGGCTTTCTACCTGGAGTAAGTAAATCCTCTCCCCATTAAATAACATCAACTTTTTTTTTTTTTTGTCGATCTAAAAATCTTTTAAGTCAACGAACCATAATTCTTGAGATCATATTCATGTTAACATGACATAATTTGCATTCTGCCATTCTGGTACTAGTCAATCTATAAGTTATATCTTGGAACTCACCTATTGAATTTTATATTGTCTATTATCTCCTATTGTCAATTTTACCAAGGTATATGTGTGCATGTATGTCTTCAACAAAATAGGCAATATGATGATGTGTTAATACCATTTTGCTAATCCCACTGTTTTTCATTGATTGTACATCATGCATAAATTGAATTTTAATATTGTCAATCAACTTTTGTTGCCACTAGTTATTCCCTATTTGTTTGATACTCTGGTTTTAGGTTTTAGGTGAGGCTTACCAAGTTCTGAGTGACCCAGCTCAAAGGCAAGCTTATGATGCTCATGGAAAATCAGGAATTTCAACGTTAGTTTCACTTATTTTTCAATAATATTTTACTTAATAGTCAAATATTAAGTGGATAAGATGTGCAAATTTATAATCTTGTTAAGGGCTCTTATTGCATTTTAACGTAGAAACATTTCCCTTGTTCTGATTTTATGTCTTTTATCCATTCTTTTCAGTGAAGGAATTATTGATCCTGCAGCAATCTTTGCCATGCTATTTGGTAGTGAGCTTTTTGAGGAATATATAGGCCAATTAGCCATGGCATCAATGGCTTCAATGGACATTTTTACTGAAGGGGAGCAATTTGATACTAAAAAGTTGCAAGAGAAAATGAGGGTATTTTATAATCTTTTTAGCAACTGCATTCTCTTTTGACTACTTTGATATATTGCATTTATTTATCTAATAACTGCATCCTCTTATGACTACTTTTATAAATTATATGTACATGTAAGTACGTTTCAGCTATGGTTAATTGTTATAGTATTCTAATGTGACTATGGATGGTGTAACTAGTTATCACACGCACTAATAGTACAGCATTGCCTAATTAGCCTCGACGAAGTGAAATATTCCCTCTAAAGTTAAGGCTTTTGTGTGGACAATGGTTCTTATGAGGATTATTACTATTCAGTTGCCACTGATATGCAAACCTCGTAAAGCAGCAATTTCTCCCAATTTTTCTAAGTTGAAGACTTTTGTTTCAACAACAATGCTTGGTGGGATTAATAATATTATAAAAAAAATCTAGAATGAGAATTACTAACTCAATACTAATAGGGTGTGTTTGGGAACCAGTTGAGTTCACTCAACTAGGGTTGAAAAAAAAGTTGTACTCATAAGCTTTTATTTTTTCTGCATTGGAACATGTGTTTTTCCGTTGAATGTGATTTTAAAAAGTTATACTCATAAACATGCACTTAGTTGTCCTTCCTCTATGTTTATAATGAGAGGTAAGGAATTATGTAAGAAAGACACGCCTAACCTAATAACACATAATAATGTAACAACTATTCTAATTTACAGTTTTGCAAATTATCATAGGAAGAGAGAGAGAGAGACAGACAGACAGAGAGAGAGAGAGAGAACAGAAAAAAAAATTGATCTTTAACTGAATTGTGTCTTTTTTTTTTTAATTTTTTTTTTTTATGCTGACTAGTGGAGTAATTTTACTGAAAGCAAGGAATAGGAGAGTAAATGCTATCATCTACAAGAGTTAACATGGGAATATTTTTAATTTCATCTCATTTTATTCAGTTAGAATATACTGATATAAAAGAGGTGTCCCAAGGCTTTTTTGGAGGAAGAGTGAAATTTTATTATAAATTAGATGACTAGGTTTGATGAGACTGTTACATTTTTTTTTAATTTGTATTGAAACATTAGCTCTATGTAAGCAGTAGCTAGTCCATCTTTGTTCATTTCCAAAAGTTTGACATGGTCATCTTGAGTGAGGAATTTCATATTTATCCTTTCTTAGATGCAGGTTTTATTTTTTATTTTTGTTTTAACAGATTCATTCTTCCTTCAGGTTGTTCAGAAGGAGAGAGAAGAAAAGCTTGCGGAGATACTGAAAAATAGGCTGAACCAATATGTCCAAGGAAACAAAGAGGAGTTTGTTAATCATGCAGAAGCTGAAGTGGCCTGGCTTTCCAATGCAGGTACTTTTCCCTGAGAATAATTCCAGACATGGTAACAGGCTAACAGCTCATTTTGATGCTTTTATTGTCACAAATATCAACATGTGGTTGTAAAAAGTTATTGAAATTCATAGTTCTTTTGTTTACAAAATCATGGATATCATTAAAAGAATAACTTTACATGACGTGGATAAACATTTGCCTAATCTCTTAAGTATTTGAATATCAACCTAACTCTACTCAGCACGAGTGTAACTGAGGTACTTTTGCTGAATTCATTAGTTGTCATTATACAGCTTATGGGGTTGATATGTTGAATACCATTGGCTACATATACGCAAGGCAGGCAGCAAAAGAGCTAGGCAAGAAAGCAATTTATTTGGGTGTGCCTTTTATTGCTGAGTGGTTTAGAAACAAAGGGCACTCTATTAAATCTCAAGTTACAGCAGCAACAGGTGAGAAAACTTTGTGCTATAAAGCCTTTCCTGGCTGTGATATGGTTTCTTTATGCTAATCATGTGATTAACTTTATATCATGTCTTAATAATACAGTTTTACTCTAATTTTTCACACTGGATGTTTCTTCAGGCTTGGATAAATTGAATTGAATTGACCTTTTGCCCACAAAGGCTTTTGTAAAACAATGAACCTAGATTGTGGCAAAGTGCAGTTCATGTGAAAAAATGAAAAAACTTGTTTTTCTGAATGTGCTCGAGTCAGTTAAGTGAGCTTTACCACTCAGTTGAATGACCTATTTATATTTATAAGGAATACAAAGATAATCGATGCCAACTAACTACAATTTACAATATAGTGATTAAGTTATCACTACTTCAAAAGATATATTGAACCTACCAATACAATGTATCTAGGCTGCATGGAAAAAGGAGCAAGAACAACCATGGTAGTTAAAAGCAAGATCTTACTTAAGATCGGGAAGTTGAATTAGGATCATAAATCAGGAGATCCTAATTCTACAAAATTTATAAAAAAACATATTTACATAGAAAGACTAGATTACGACCAAGGAACTACCATATTTACTTAAGATCTTGGAGTAGGTTTAAAGGATTGGGAAAGATTATGAGGGTCATTTTCTGATCAGAAATTGGAAATTTCAACAAAGATCATTTGGTTGGTTGCAATCCTAGAAACTATTTAGTATTAGATTGACTTTGGGACGTATAGTGTCTAAACTATTGATCTGCATCCACTGAGCTATATCTCTCCTTGCCTTCTAAGTGGGAAATGGTTTTCTGTTTTTGTTTCTGGAAAGATAACTGAAGTGTTTTAGATTGCTACCCTTAGATCTTTTGATTTGACTCTATCATCTCCGTAGCTAAAAATTGAGCTCAATAAATAAATGAGTTGAACGTGAATTACGCATAGTTTGACTTGTTAGATTCATGAATTGACTCAGCATATAAATATATAATTTATATAATTAATTTTTTTATTTAATTTCAATTTATTAAAATTTAAAAGAACCTTTAAAACTTAATTATAAATTACTAGTAATAAAAAATAGTGAGCACCTTAGGATTTCATGGTTTGAGTTTTCTATTGTCTTATCAAGACAAAGTAGTTTTTATATATATGATGAAATTATGTTTCTTTGGAGTTATATTTTGTAATTTTGCAAAGCTAATAAAATAAGTTATGATTTCTTTCCAAAAGAATTAAACAATCATTTTAACTAAAATCTATTAATAAATTAAATTTTTGAAATGTATAGGATTCAAAAAAATTGACTTTTAGTTCGTGCTGAACTACAATCGAGTTTCAAACTAAATCAAATATTATCAAGTCGAGTCGAATTGAATCGAATTCAGCTTGACTCATTTCCAATTTTACAATAAGCCCTCCCCTTGTTAAGGCTTTTTATTTGGACTGGATAAATGAACAATTGATACTTTGGTTGTTTTGGTTCTCTAGGCTGGCAAACATACATGAATTGCTAATTAAAAAACATTTGCCCAGGAGGCTGATATTTTTTTTCCTTTATGGTTGTTCTAGGGGCAATTGCTTTAATCCAACTGCAGGAGGATATGAAAAAACAACTCAGCTCAGAAGGGGACTATACTGAAGAAGAGCTTGAAGAATACATGCAATCTCACAAGAAATTAATGATTGACTCTTTGTGGAAGCTCAATGTGGCGGACATTGAAGCCACTCTTTCCCGCGTCTGTCAAATGGTTGTTTTCTGCGACAAATTCACTTTAATTATATAGCATAAAGTAGATTTGAGGGCTAAGTATTCTTAAATTAGATTATTTGTGCTTCACTTTAGGTTCTTCAAGACAACAGTGCCAGGAAAGAGGAACTCCGTGCTCGAGCTAAAGGGTTGAAAACTCTTGGTAAAATCTTCCAGGTGATATTTCTTTTCAAACTTCCTACAGAAATTTTATCTATATTGTGTATTGATTATGAAATATTTTGAATTCATGATTCCAATTTAGAGGGTTAAGTCAGCCAATGGTAACGAGAATGAAAGCATACCAAATAAGGAAGTACACAAGTTGAATGGAAGTGAAACTAGCAACGATGCTTGTTCTCCTAGTACATCACCCAAATCTTCAAGTCCTGATTTTTCAACTCATGCTGTATTTGTATCCCAGGTGCAATTTTCCCCACTGATCCTTTAATTTCATTTATATACTGTACAATTTAGGCTTTTTTTTTCCCTAATTCATTTACATAAGTGCAAGTATTTATAGTGATATCTTATATTTGTTTTAATACAAATTGATGTAGAGTCCCTATGTGGAGGCCCCGCAGTTTGCTGGAATGCAATTTGACTATAACTTTCCTAGGCCAACCGCCCCCCCAGGTGCCCAGAGACCTACTCCAACCAGCAAGGATCGAGTTTGATATCCCGGGTGTAGTTTTTTTTTTTTTTTTTTTTTTGCTTGATGGAGGGGGGTTATTGTATGTATTGCTCGTATGGTATCTTGTCAAATGTGCTTGTGCAATAGATGTTTGCTGGTAATCGCATTTTGTCCGCAGGGACCGCATTGTGCAGTGTGGTTTTGCATGTGTAATAATTCTACACATAGACGAGGGATAGATAATTTAAGGTAGTTTCATCATTGCCAGCTGGCCGTGATTGGCTGCCATGTATTTGAATTGTGTATTTTCTTGGGGTGTTTGCATTTAGGTTTCATTTCCTTTTCCGTGTTTCTTTTTTCTTAAGAGGTAGTGCGATGTCCGGATTCATGTATAATAACTCAATTTAATGGATATAAATATATATAGATTAGAAATCTACAGAATAAGTTTTGATAGATTTATTTTATTTAATAAATCATGTTATGTGTAGACTTATTTTAATAATTAACGTTTTATATCAAATTTTAATGATCGAACGGTTAAATTATAAGTATTTAATGTAAGATCAAGTTTACAAATTTTGAAAATTATATCATATTTTGTTATATAAATTTGGCTTAAATATGTTTTTAGTCCCTCAAATTTAGGGTAAATCTGTTTTTGGTCCTTCAAATTTAAAATTGTTAGTTTTAGTCCCTGTAATTTCAAAAAAAATTATTTTAATCCTTATATTCAAATTTTGTTAAGAAATTTATCAAATATTATTGCATAAAATCTATCTATTGGTGTCCTTATTAGTGAAAATATCACATTAAATCCGGTTGATATTACATAATTGTCTTAATTAGTCACTTTTAAATATGTTATTGGTGACCTAAGGAACTAAAACAAGATTTTTGAAAATTATAGGAACTAAAAATAATAGTTTTAAATTTGAGGGACCAAAAATAAATTTGTCTTAAATTTGAGGGACTAAAAATATATTTAAGCCTATAAATTTTAATTAATGTATAAAATATTTGTATGATTATTCGTCAATTTAAACTAATGAAATGAAGTAATAAATAATTTTTAATTTTATTTATGTATTAAAATTTTTTAATTTAATAATTGAAATCTAATGGAGAGCATAGGTTAATAAGTGAAGCTACTAAGTAAGTGGATACACACATGTAATCTTGGAGTAAAGAGAAAGATCAAATAATATCAATATAATTTTTATTAATTATTACATTGTATAATAATTTTTAATTAAATGATTATTTTTAAAAATTTATCATTAGATTAAAAGTTTTTTTTTCTCATAAATCATATATACAAAGTTTTATATTAATTTAAAATTGTTTGATATCCCATTTATATAGGTTAAAATTAGCGTATTATATATATTTTTAATTATACTAAAATATGAATTGTTTGATTGTCTTTTTATTATTGTTTAATTTTAACAAAATTTTACATACATTTTTAAAGTGATATAAACTTATGATTGAATGGTTGGATGTATTTTTTATATAAAGTTATTGAATGATATAATAATTGTATATAAATCCTAAACCATATATATATATATATATATTAGGGAGAAATCAAATGATACCGGTGTAACTTTTATCAATTATTATATTGTTCAATAGTTTTTATTAAATTATGATATTTTAATATTTATTAGTGAATTGAAAGTACTTTACTTTTAAATCATATGTGCAAAATTTTATATTAATCAAAAATGATATGATATCTCATTTATATATTCAAAAATTGATAATATATGTTTTAAAATATACAAAAAAATATGAACAATTTGATTACTTTCAAATTGTTCTTCAATTTTAACAAAATTTGATATGAATACTAGGGTTGAGCCAAAATTGACTTTGGAAAAGAATATGTGTATCTTTGATAAAGATAATAGAACTCAATCTAGTTGGACTGAGAATGAACATAATCTCGGTGGTTGAGACAAACTAGTATAAAATTATATGTTCAATTTCTTGACCCTTTGTAATGTTCTCTTTGTGGTTTATGTTATTAGTTCATTGTTTTAAAAAGTGTAAGTTTTTTATAAACATTATTCAACCCTTCCTTTTAGTGTTTGTCTTTTTCTCCACAAACTTTTTCTTCTTTTACTCTATATAATTTAAAATGTCTCTTTTAGTCTTATACATATACATAGTTTTTCTCTTCCTTTTTAACCTCAACCATTATTTTTCATTAAATTTGTTTGTGTTGTGTGAAGTAGCAAATACCACTTCGACGTGACATTTATAGTGTTAAATTTTTTTTGTTTAAATATATTAAAAGTACCCACAATTTCATACCATTTGCATCAAGAATCCAAATAAAAAATAATAACAAAAAATTAAAAAACACTTACGATAGAACCTAAAATCAAAACTATATACCTTATAATTAGGACACCTTAGTAACTTTCACAAAAGTTTTTGATATATATAGTTTTACCTACTTCTACAAGCACAATAAGTGATCCTCGAAGAAGATTTTCTACTTTTGATTATTAAACTTCTTTTTATCTCTTTTAAAGAAAAATGATGTGTTCATGTTAATCAAAATTCAAACATTCTATATACCCAAATTATTAGTGCCTTTGACACTGACATTGCCCTTTACTGTAGAAAAAGAACAACCAAAACTCATTAATGGTGACAATCCCAATTTTAAAATTAACCATAATATCGTTGTAATTGAACAATATAAGGTAACTTCAAATAAATAAATAAAATCACTTCAAAGTAATTTTTATCATGGAATCACAATACAATTAACGTTAATAGAAAATAAATAAGAGGAAGTAAAAGAAACTATTAAGACAAAAATGTTATCCGACTTGGCTTGTATTGGTTAGTTTAACTTGTTGACCAAGAATAGAAATCATGCATTTAACGAGTCTAAACCACTTAATGAGGAGGGTTTAGACAATTGTATAACTTTTATCAACTATTATATTATTTAATAACTTTATATCAAATGTGAATTTTGTCAGTCAACCTATTGAATTATAACTTTATGTCACCTTGTATGTGTATATCAAATTTGTTAAAAATTGAACAACAATTTAAAAGTAATAAAAGTGTTTATATTTTAGTATATTTTGAAATATTTATATTTCTTCAATTTTATTATTTAAGAATGAGGTACCAAGACATCTTGAATTAATATAAAATTTTGTATATATGATATAAGAGATCCAATATCATCTTTTGACTTAATACCGTTGTCAATTATTTATCAATTAATTGTTAAAGTTGTAACATTAGTTGTGACATGATATTAAGCACATGACATAAAAATTTTATCTGTCCCATAATAAGTGTCGTTCCATGTTATTTTATACAAATAAAGAAAAATTAATAAATATATGAAAGAGAATAATAATTTTACAAATTTAACCTCATTATTAATCTTCTGTAGTAGAAATGATGCAACACATAAACATCTTTCTATGCAATATTATGAGTTAATCACCTATATATTGTCAGTGTATTTTTTTTTTACACTGGTGGCAACCAATTATATCTTTTAATTGTGCCATATCACTGTAAACACATTTACTTCTAACAGTGACATGATACAAGTAAAAGATATAATTAGTTGTCAGTGTAAAAAAACTTTATACTGACAGTGTATAAGTGATTAATTTCAATATTATTGGGGGTATATTATTGGGGGTATAGTTGAAAAAGTGGTCATTAATATTGTATTGATATGACATTTAATTTGGTACATTTTGTTTTTGATGGGACACTTATTATAAAATTAAGGAGTAATAATTAATAATATTTAGGATAAATTTCTCTATTAATTTCCATTTTTATTTCATAAAAATAGTTAAATGAGATGATTTTTTTTCTGTTCGCTTTTCTGACAACATGGCAAGGAGTGTGGTATATATGTTGCGTCTGCCTCACATTTTGCTTGAATGCACACTTCCCCTTCGTTTTGCTTCTTTCGTGCGTCTGGCAGAATATATTTATTTTGATAAATAATTTAAAAAAAAATTATTTTAAACATTTTTTTTAATTTATATAGGTTGAAAAGTCCATGTCTGATTCAAAATTGTGAATCAAGTCACAACATTTCTCATTTTGACGATATTATCTTATATATGAAGTTACATCATTTCTCATATATTAAGTTACATGTATCAGAATGAGAGAATCTTGCTAGCTATGAGAAAGCTAAGAAAAACATATAACAATATAACATAATTTAGTTTTTAGTTTTTAACTTTGAAATATCGAATGATTTTTTTATCATTCATGTTTCTCTTATCTCGAAATGGTTTCAAGAAAAATACTAAATGGTTTTTTGTAATTTGGATTTAAAAAAATTAGTACTAAATTATTTTTTAAAAATTTCAAGATTTTAAATTGATACCATTATTTTTAATATTTAAAAAAATTAAAATCACATGTTTTTTTGGGGATGATTCCCAATTCCCACGCATGTGCTTACATGTCTTAAAAAATGAAAACTGGCGTTAAAAAAAAAAAGGAAAATATTTACTTAATTTTAAATTTTAGTTAGGACATATTAGGAGACAATCATGTGAAAGAGGAGCAAGAAGGAAGTGTTGTGGGAGGAGAGAGACAGAGGCGCAGAGCTGCGATCAGCAGAGTGGAAGCGCGAAACGGTCCTCCCCGGCTTTCCTTTTTTATTTTTTATTTTTTCCCCTTCTGATATAATTTGAGCTCATCCCAGTCGCGCACAATTAAAGCCAGCATAACCCTTCGGATTGAATTTAAATTCGGAAAAGCGAACTTGTGTACTTTACATTTACAGATTGAGTCTCCTTTCTCTTCCTTTGCAAATCTGTGGCTACGGGGTATCATATTTGTGTAGTGCTATTTTTCCTCAGATCTAGTGTCCGTAAAGCGGTTACCATTTCACCTCTCAGATCTAGAGTCTGAAATAGAAGATGGAAAGCGAGAAGAAATCGTCTTCGATATCTGATGTGGGGGCATGGGCCATGAACGTTGTCAGCTCCGTCGGAATTATTATGGCCAACAAACAGCTTATGTCCAACACTGGCTATGCTTTCGGCTTTGGTTAGCTTCTCACTTCTCAGCTTTTATTTCTCTGTGTTTGGATCTGAGACTGAGAGCGATAGATCTCTAAATTATTCGACATTATATGTATTCTGTCGTATCTTTCTATTTCACTTACTACGATGCGGCCATTTTTATGGTTCTGTATCTCCTCTGTCAGTCACGATCCATGATATTTACTGATCTTTTTAAGATATTTTCCATTTTCGAAAAACATTTAGTTGATACTTGACAATGACCGTTGTTTATTTTATTGTTGCTTGTTATTATTAAGAATGATGATTTCTGATATGACAATTAAACGCTATTAGTATTATGTGCAAACTTTTAATGTTATATTGCTTACGAAAGTTTCTTCTCATAACTTGTCTTATCTTTTCTTAATTTTTTCCAGCCAGTTCATTAACTGGGTTCCACTTTGCCGTTACTGCTCTCGTTGGCCTGGTGTCAAATGCTACCGGTTACTCAGCGTCAAAGTATGTTCCTATGTGGGAGCTTATTTGGTTCTCATTGGTTGCCAATATGTCTATCACGGGGATGAACTTTAGTCTCATGCTCAACTCCGTTGGATTCTACCAAGTATGGTCTTATTACGGGCCTTTCTGCCCATAGGAATATCACATATCATGTTCATGGCTTGGACAGTTAAACTTTAATTTTCTTTCTTGTTAAGAATTTCATCCAATAGTCTTTTTAAAATTCCCATCCTTCTTCCTTAAGTTGTGCATGCATATAATCCAGACCATCATCCATCATAGTCATACCATTTTGCCAAGCATGCACCAAGGCAATTATTTTGAAGCATTTCATGCTAGAAGTTGTAATAAAGCGTACCTGCCTAACCTATGGTTCAGTCAGATGCTCGTAATGTTGAATTGTATATGTATACTTTATATTTTGTTGCATTGTGAAATTAAAGAGCTTTTGATAAAAACAATTAAACACTACATACAACTAGAAATTTCGGGTTTATGGATCCATTCTTAATAGCCAACCTAAAAAGTCTGATGATATGAATTCCATATTGAAGCATTTAATTGCTAGTAGTGTTGCTATGTTTGGAATTTTGATTGACTTGCATAGTTAATTGAAAAGTTAAAATGAGGAATTTCACCTTTAGTTTACCTGATGCCCATTGGTTTTCCATTTAACTATCTGCAGCTATAAGTACTAATGTCAACCCTTGAAGTATGACTATCTAAAGAGATACTTATTGTTGTGTCAGGAATAATAATGCAACTTTTGTATGACAAAAAATTTGTGGTAGCCTAAAAATAAAATCTATCTTCTAATGCTCTTTTAGATGTAGACCTATTGTGCTTGGCATGGAGTAGGGTCAGGTCTAGGTATGCTTAGCATTTGCGAGGAAGAGATGGACAATTAACTCCCAGGTCCCACTCTAATGCCCAAGTTAACATCGAGAATAAAGATAATGCTCGAAAGAGTATTGAATGAATGACAAAGTGTTTGTGCCTTTGTAATGAGAGGGAGCTACTCTTGGCTTTGTTTGAGTGGGTGATTGGGAAGAGCCAGCAGTCTTGGGCTGTGAGTTGGAGCATCTGGTTGTGAGTCGTTCTCCATAAGGACCTACATACTGTGCTGCCAGCATGTATATAGAGTTGTGTTGTGCACCAGGATATTCACACTCAAACATATCTCTACATTAATAAGATATTGTTCACTTTGAACTTATGTCTTCATGGTTTTGTTTTTGATCATTTCCTAAAAAGCTTCTTATCAATGAAGATTTTATGTGTTTATAAAACCATGTTCATCCTTTTGTTTTAACGATCTTGGACTTTGATTGTATCCTAACAATTCTCTCCTCAAACAACCATCATACTTGTCTAATTGATCACCATTGGCTTTGATACCACTTGTTGTGTACTGGGGGTTGATACACACATACATGTTTCACATTAGTAAGATATTGGCCACTTTAAACCTAAGTTCTTATGATTTTACTTTTGATCATCTTCCAAAAGGTTTTATTCTAATAGAGACTGTGTTTATAAATTCATGTCTATCCTTTTGTTCTAACAATGTGAGATTTTAATTGTATTCCAACAAGTTGTTATCTACTTCTATGCCATTTGTTACTGTATGGTGTCAAGTTGCTTATCTACTATTATGCCATTGTGATTAGTTTAGAATGAGAGGGAGAGGGAAGCTAAGGTGTGCAACTTATTTTTATAAGATCCTTCATTTAGTTTTCTTTTTCATATATATATATATATAAATATACTTCTCTCCTATTCTTTTATAAAATATAAGTTCCTTAACTTCTAAAGATTTTTCCTCTAAATGTGTTTGGTCGAACTTCTCCAAGAAAAACTAAAAAAAAGTTGGGCCAAATACTTCCTTAGATTGTGCTCAACTTTTCATTTTAGAGGAGCAAGTGGGAGTTACTGTAATTATATATCAATTCTTGTATATTAGGAGGTGTTGGCTGTGTCACATTGTTTTCAGACTCATTTGTCCATTCCCATGAATCACTTTTAATGTATCAATGTATCATAAATGATAGTTGCCTTCTCATGTCTTCACTGAATTTTCATCGTTGCTTTTCAGTTGTTAATTTTCTGGTTATATATGGTCAGATATCAAAACTGAGCATGATTCCTGTGGTTTGTGTGATGGAATGGATCCTCCACAATAAGCACTACTCAAGGGAAGTGAAATTGTCAGTGGTGGTTGTGGTTATTGGTGTTGGCGTTTGCACTGTAACTGATGTAAAAGTTAACCTCAAAGGTTTCATGTGTGCCTGTTTAGCAGTTTTGTCAACATCTTTACAGCAAATTGTAAGTATTGTTTAATGTCTCTTCTCCAATATGCTGGTGATATATAATTCATTGCTATTTCTGTTGTAGTTTCCTTTTCACCTGTCATTTTATATATTATGAATTGGTGCAATTCTAGGTGAGTTCTAGACAGAACTTCATTAGATTTAGAATCACGACTAAGCATCATTTTTTTTCCCTTCTAAGGTCTAATAATGACCTGTCTTTCGCCTGTAAATGATCACTTGTTGTATATGCTATTATTTATTCGTTATGTTTGTGGGATTTATTCTTTTTTAACTGAGTCTTTTTCTTGCCTTTTTTTGTAACAGTCAATAGGTTCCCTTCAAAAGAAATATTCGATTGGATCTTTTGAATTGCTGAGTAAAACTGCTCCCATTCAAGCCCTTTTTCTTCTCATTCTTGGTCCATTTGTGGATTACTACCTCAGTGGCAAATTGATAACGAACTATAAGATGTCTTCTGGTGCCATTGTAAGTTCCTTTTCCCCTATTGACACTAGTTTGTTGTTAGGATTATTTTATAGTATTTATCTAGAAAATATTTATATTTATAAGAGGAGGATTATAATTTCGTTATTTTTATAAGGTTATTTTACACACAATTCCATAATGATGAGATATTATCTGTTCGACCTAACCTTTCATATAGCGGAATCTGTTTTTGTATATCATATGATCATTTATCACTTTTTTTTAGTTATAACTTATTGATTGTCATCGAATCTGTGGTTATGACACTGCTGATATTGTCTGCTTTGGGCTTAAATTTTCACGGTTTTATTTTTGGTTATCATCAAAAATGTCTCTATATCATTGAAGTATATATGTGTTTTATAAGTTGTTATTTTTTTCTTTATTTTATCGATGTGAAACCTTATTTGTATCCAAACATCTGTCATATTATGTAAGTATTTATCTTTAATTATACAACTAATGTTGGGTTATTCTTTTAAATTTTTTCTTTGACCTCTGCAGTTATGTATTCTTCTTTCATGCTCGCTAGCTGTATTTTGCAATGTGAGCCAATACCTTTGCATTGGGCGCTTTTCAGCTGTTTCCTTCCAGGTTTTAGGCCACATGAAAACAGTATGTGTTCTGACGTTGGGATGGCTGCTATTTGATTCAGAGCTAACTTTCAAGAATATCATGGGAATGGTTATCGCAGTTGTTGGCATGGTAATTTACAGTTGGGCTGTTGAGGCTGAAAAGCAGTCAAATGCAAAGATCCTTCCTCACGCGAAAAACAGCCTGACGGAAGAAGAAATTAGACTATTGAAGGATGGAGTAGAAAAGAGTCCTCTGAAGGATGTTGAACTTGGTGAGGCTCAAGGATAGATTGACCCGGATTTGGTGGTTAAATTGATGAGAAATGAATGCCGGCAATTATACTGTGTATTGCTTTCATTTGGTTTGTTCCTTTTTTCTAGTCACATTTCTATCTGCTTACCCTGGCACGGATCCAGTTTTAGAACTTGTGTTCCCGTTCATCAGCAATGCTTCTTTATTAGTTTGATTTATTACTTTTGTTGTTGAGGTTATTTATTTGGCCTGAGAAAATTGTTAGATGAACAACGTGATGGCCCCATTAAGATGTATAATGTGTACGCAAATGAAAAGCGATATCAATCCCCTCTTGCAATTTCTGTTTTATATAAATTAAGTTCGGATCTTTTCCTTTCTTTTCTTTTTTTAAGGTTTAATACGTCATTTTGTTGATTAGAATTTTTGACTTACGTCTCTAAACTTAAAAAATTATAATTAAGTTTCTTTATATTTTTATATTTTATATAATTTAGATCTTGGGGTTATAAGTCTCTATTTAGATATTTGAAATTTCAAGATATTTTTTATATTTTCATATTTAGACAGTCAAATTAAATTACTATTTCGTATCATCTTTTTTTAATTTATCATAAATACATTGACAACACAAAGTTCAAACAAAATTATGTATATACTATCTTAATCTCCCACTACTAGGTCAATCTTAGTTGTTTTTCCATATCTTCATTGGTGCATTAGATTTTAATTATTATCCATTAAAATTTCTCACTATTTCATAATTTAGATTAAATATACTTTTAATTCTTGAACATTTGTCAATTTTTTTTATTTATTTTAGTACTTAAACAAGGTTTTTTGAGTTTTGGTCCCTAAAAGTTTTGTTCAACAACTTTTTTTTTTTTTGACATTTGAGAGCAAAACATTGATAGGAGAAAAAATTTAAGAACTAAAAGTGGAAACTAAAAAAAAGTTTAGAGACTAAAATTTGTAAAAATAAAAAATTGTTCAGGAATTAAAAACATATTAATCACGAGTAGGAATTTTTTATGGTTGGAAATTAAAATTTAAATATGATATACATAAATGATGTCATGAAATAATAATATATGGGACTTTTCTACAAATGAACTCTTTGCAAATCTAAGGTTCGAACCACACACTTTTGTCTCCACACCGTATTTTTGAACTATTAGCTTCCAAGATTGATAAAACCCTCATGATAGTGTTCCACATTGGTAAATTAGCTTTCTTGGAAGTATTGAAAAGGTGCCCATGTTGTACATAGCAACTTATCAAGAGATGAACCCACAATTTGTGGCTCCCTTGTAATATCCCCCAAACGAGTTTGCCTAGTAAGGCCACATTTTGGTTCCAGGTCGATTGCACACCTTGTCTGCTCATGTTTTGAGATCTAGTGATCCTTTGCCAACCTACCAAATGCATGTTGTGATCTGTACCCCCCTTTTCAAATGAATTTGCAATTAGTTTTGTTTAGAAAGTCACATGTATGTTGTGGCAGCCAATCAATTTGCATATGGTATGTTCAAATGGCTAACAAAATAACATTAACTAGCGTCATTCTCCCTGATTTGTTTAGTAATGTATCCTTCCAAGTTACCAATTTGACTGACACCCTTTCTATGTATAAGCATAGTTTCCTTTCTTGGTCTGACCTTAAAGTAAATTAAATCTCAAACATCTCTTAATATGATTAGTATAGAAAATATTGCTCACATTGAGAATTTTCTCCTTCACCCTTGTCACTCTTTTAGAGGCATAAGCCTGAGATTTTTCCACATTGACCCTCATACTTGAGAGCTAGCAGAAATCATTCAATACCTTTATTACAAGCTAAGCTTGTGAAGTCTTCGATTTGGTGAAAATGAGGACATCATTTGTAAAAAAAAGGTGTGAGTTTTGGGCCCCCTTAGACGTTTGTATAGACTTCCACTTGCCAGGTGACACTTTCGAAGAAATTAAATCACCTAATTGTTCTATACACAAAACAAAGAGTTAGGGAGAGAACAATTTTCCCTAACGTAATCCATGTTTGGGAGTGAAAGAATTTTGATTTGCTTTCGTTTCGAAGTAGCAAATTGGAGGTAGAACAAATACCATGCATAATTAGAAAAACAAACCTCTCTAAGAATCAGAAAAGCCTCTAAGTTTGGCATAAAAAGTTCCAATCCACTAAATCATAGGCATTCTCTAAGTCCAACTTGAGCATAACATCACATTTGTGCTTCTTAGACTTAAACATGTAATGGATAATCTCATAGAAGAAAATAACATTATCAAAAGTACCCTATTCAAGATAAAGCTGCTTTGTACGAGACTCGTCATATCATTAAGGAAGGATCTTAGTCGATTTATAATTACTTTTGAAATGATTTTGTAAATCACATTGCATAAGAAGATTGGAAGAAATTCTTTTATGCTTGTTGGATGAACCACTTTAGAGATCAAAACTAAGAGAATCTTCTAAATTAGGATCAAAGATTTTGGTTACAAAAGTCTTCTAACCACTTATTAAAAAAAATATTAATAACATTAAAATTAAAATTAAATAGCTAAAATTTTTAAATTTCTCATAAATTATTATTTTATGATAGTTTTAAATTTCAAAGTTCAAGACACTCATAAATAATTCCAAAAACCTACTACGTCTCTGTCTCTCTTAATTTAGAGAACTACTTAAAATATTTGAAATACTTTTTTTGATTAGCTTTCTCAAATACTTTAAAAACAACAAAGTAATTTAACCTATAAAAAAATTACAGATAATTGATGATGTTTTTATGCTTATAGGATGGGGACAGGCTAAGGATATAAAGTGAATTAATTTAAGAACAATTGAGAAATCGGAGGTGCGGTGATGGAAGTAACAAGTCCGACGATGACTTTGGATGGCGAAGATGTGGATTCGCTCTTTGAAGGGATGATACTGTTTAACCCTGCCGAAACTGAAGCAGAGCTCCGACAAGAGAAAGACAATGGTAGTGATGATTCTCTTCAATACGGTCAAAGTGATACTTGTTCGCAATCACAGCCCCTTGACGAGAATCTATTCTCTGACCTCACACTTGTGGTCGATCCCCTCCAAAACATAGAAGTAGGTGAAGTCGAGCACGATCTCCAATCTCAGCAGGCATCTATATCTGCTACCGCTCCAACTTCCTCGATACAGGGACAGGGTCAAGCCCCCAGAAGGAGAAAACGATCTGGCTTGAGGATTGGATACGGTAGGGACGTACTTTTTTCCAACGATCTGCCTCAAACACCTATTTCTGATGGTGGCAGCCTAGGGGATGCTGCTATTGGGGTCCGGGACACCCTTCCCTCCATTACCCCTGCCACTGACGATGCTGATGCTGATGCTGCTACTGTTACCCAACCATCTACTGAATCCTCCTCCAAATCAAAGAATGAGAATCGGAAACAGAAAGACGATTCAGCCTTTTCTGAGGCAGAGTTTCGGCAAATTAAGGCCAGCATACATGAGAAGCTTAACCATGCCAGTCAACAGGTAAAATCTGCTTCTTCTGCCCGAAAGGATTCCATCAGGAATAGAAGAAAAACTGCTGAGAATGCCAATCTTGCCTCCGTCAAACACTTGGAGCTTGAAAAGCAGTTGGAGGAAGCCTGCGAAGCTGAAGATTTCGAGAGGGCTGAAAAGGTTAGCGAAAACCTTTCTGCTGCCGAGAAGGAGAAACAAGCTTTCACCAATTCATTGAGAGAAGCGGATGCCTTTGTCGATGCTTTAGATTTAAAATTGCAGCATGCCCTTGACTCTCAGTTAGCTGCATTGGAACAATGCGCAATCTTACTTGACAATTATGCAACGGTTAGTAAAACATTGTCGGATGCACAACTATCACATCTTTCATCATTTATTTTCTCTTTCATGACAATCAAATGAAATCAAATGTTATGTTACAGATTTCAGACAAAAATCTTTCTGCTTTTGCATTTCCTTCTAACTTCACATAAATCCATCAATAAAATCAAATGTAATGTTACAGATTTTAGACGTTTATCTTCATGGTGTGAGTGATTTCACCATTTAAATCAATGTTTTACAAGAAAATTGATTACTTTCTCAAATCCCCTTACAATTAATTTTTTTTTCCTGGGAGGTATAACTCCCTCCCACTAAATCAACTCATTTATTTTAAGAATAAAATGGTACCTGTTATAACTCCATACCCTACCCAAGATGGGATCAAAATCCTTTGTTGTGTCGAACTATTTATATAAACTACTTTCGTATCCCTTTACACTCATGTAAGTGAATGATGTGATTGATGAATTTTAATTTAAGTCCAATTTTATTTAAGAGTTCCAGCTTTCCCTCTCCTTTTACTCTCACTGTCTCACCCAATGGCTATAAAATGTGGACACTGCAATTATTTCCACCCCCCCCCCCCCTCTTTTTTTTTTCTGTAGTGTCATGTTTTATCTGAGTGTCCACAGCTCTCTTTTTGAGGTGTTCTTGCTTCGTAGTCATATGATCTTTGGAATGTTAGCTGTTCAATACTTAAAATAATACAAATGGTTACTTTAAGTATTTTAGTTCTTCTACTTATAATAACATTACCTGAAAACCTGTTAACAGAAAATAGATAATCTTCTTTCATCGCTCTTTGAAGGATTTAGGATTGTGCTTCTGCTGTTAAGCTCCATCCATACTTTATTTGTACAATTTTGCACCTCCTTGTTTACTTATAACTTTAGGCTCCTCAATCAAGTTATGATTAGAATTTCTAATGTGTGTATTCCTTTTTCTAGAATGCTTTAAATAATGCAAATTCTGCCATCAAGAAAGCAACATCAGTGTATTCACAAGAAATAGACCAATGGCTTTCATCATCCGAAGCCTTGGAGGTTAAAAAGATGGAGTTGGAGATTGAATCACATTTTATGAATGAAGCTCGTTTAGAATTGAATAATACCATTGAAGATTCAATCCAGGATGACAAAAGAGAAAAAGAGTTCCTTTGTAAAAGAAAGGATGTGTTAATGGGTGAATTGGAACAACTTCTTGCTTTAGTTAAACAGAAAGAAAAGGAGATAGCAGACAACAACTCTAATTTAGAAGCTGTAGAGAATAAGATAAATAAAACTGTCTCTGGATTTAAGGAGATGCAGTCAAGCATTGATGCCAAGTATGGCAAATTGCAATCTGTCCTTGCTCAAGTGAAATTAGGTACTGAAACTTTGTCTCTAAAGAAGGAGGAAATTGATAACTTTCTCATTAAGGAAGAAGAAATGAGAGCAAGACTTGAGGAATTTGCTAGGATTTCTACAGAAGAAGCTGAAGGATACCGTGAAATAGTTAAACTGAGAAGAAGTTTGATGTCGTCTATATTGAAGTCCAGGGAGGACAAACTGACACTTGCCAAAAATGAGGAAAAGCTTTATGGAGATGTGAAATTGTTTCAACAGGCAGTTTCTGATGCAAGAGCTTCGTTGCAGGTTAAATTTTGTACTGATTTTTGTGTTTTAAATTGTGTATATGGCTGAAATGTGATAAGTAATCTCAGACTCCCAGCACAATGCCGCACCTGTGCACTACCTAATAAGCAATAACCTTAAATTTGAAGTTATACACAAGCTATGTTGCTTCAGTATATATTAGGTTGAGAAAATACTATAAATGGTTCCACATGTAATCAAATCCACAAGCTAAACAAGCAAGACCTATTGCTATTTCTTTTTGCACAAAAGAAAATTCTTTTAGTAGTTATTTGTTCACATATGTGGTTACACTGTTTTCAGGAACTATCTTCAAGAAAGTCAAGCATCCAGCAAGATATAGCATCCTTCAAGCAGAGGATTATTTTCATAGATAAAAGAGTCCCAGAACTAGAAGCGGAAAAGAAAGTTGCTACTGCTGCAAGAAATTTCAAGGAAGCTGCACGAATAGCTATGGAGGCAAAGTCACTATGTGTTGAGAAAGAGAGCATCCAGATAGGCATGGATACAGCTACATCAAATCTAGAGAAGCTTGAAGAAGAAATCAAAGACATCCTTAACAAATTACAGGAGACTGAGGGAATGATTTTATTGAAGGAAAAAGAGTTGGCAATGGTTGGATACCAGAGGCTACTTTTGACAGCTGCTACTGCTAGAGCTGAAAAAGCTGCCGCACTAGAAATGGGTGACATGGAAGAAGCTAACCTCCTACTTGCTGAAGCTGAGGCGGCAGACTGTGAAGCTGAGAAACTTCAATTAACATACAAATTTGAGGCGGAAGACTTAACTGATTTACAAAGACATTTAATTTCAATGGATCTTGTATCGTATCTTGATCAGAAGCAGTTGGAAGAATTAGCTGTGTCACTTCATCTATTTACTGGCTGATTGTTGAAACAAGATTTCAATAGATTTGGTGATTAATATAGTACCAGAAATACTGAAGTACAACATGAATGCCCAACCGTTGGAATACCATGTCTTTACTCTTCACGCTCTCTACATTTTAAAGATAACTGAGTATGAGATTTGTGCAATTTTCTCTTCTTTTTTTCTTTCAATTTTTGAGGGCTTCTATCCAAAATCCCGACCAAAAATATAATGGAAGAACTCAGAGCAAGAAAAAGTGATATAAGCAACTTTGCTTGTGAGGATTGTATTTATTTTCAATAGTAGATCGCATGAGTGCATGTTTGGTTTTGTAGTGGAAACATGGTGAACCACATTCATTCTAGTCAAAGCAAGGTGTTGGTTTTCAAAATAAAATTACTTTCAATTGAGAAAAAGCAAGGTGGGGTTGAAGTAATAGTGAGCTTGGTTTTGCTTCGTTCAGAATCAATTTTGAACTTTTGGTTGTGGCATTTTCTTTAATTTACCCCCCTTTCTCATTGTATATAATTTCACCAATCCAAAAACTCCATCAGCATTTCGATGTTGTCTATCACTAAGAAATACTTGCGAGCACACATAACCAGCCTATTGACTTGGGAAAGAGCAAGTCACTGAGGCTTTCGGCCAAATAATATTGATTGATATTACTTGGATATCTTCAGCTTTGTTGATGAATAGTTACTGTAACATCAGAAGGTTTCTTGTCACCGCAGAAGTACTGCGTGACTAATGAAAATGGCAAAAGTTGCCATTGATGTGGATAAAACTTTGCAAAGGTGATTATTAAGTACTAAATTTTCAAGTATAATTTTAATTTTAATTAAAGAATAACACACAAAGTAAATAAACCAAAGTTTTGTTGTTTTTTAAAACCATTTTAGACACATGCATTATGAAGTGTGCAATGGTTTGCTTATTGCAATATCATTGTTGGGTCCGAGGTTCATGACATGACATGCCCTCATCTCAACCAAAACCATCAACAACACAGCATAAACTATGAAGAATACCAGCAGCACATGCAAGATACTAGCAAGGCTATTTGTTGCACATCTTCTGCTTCACTCTCACTTTTGTGTTTTTCTTTCTCGTTTGTTACTATAATATCGTTGCTGATGGGTAGTTGGTCATTCTTTTTCCTTTGCATTTACTAGGGCATTACTTTGCTTGCTGAATAGGAGATTACGGCACAGGTGATCAGAATTTTACTTCTTAAGACTTCATTTATTATGGTTGTTGTAATTGAATTTTTTATTGTCTTCACTGGATTGAGGTTTCATGAGAGGCATTGAAGGTCATTGGTCTCTTCTTGTATCGTGGTCGTGGGTGCTCTGCTGAAATATCTTGCCTCCAAGGTTAGTTCTGTTTGATATAACTGAGTTACAGAAATCTCTTATTCTTTTATTCACCGTAATGTTTTTTACTCACTGAATTCTCGTGTTACTGAAATGTGCTTTGTTTGTGCACCACTTGTCTGCTATCTGTTACATTGTAATATTGTATATAACTCACCAAAATGTCATGCACTGAGGTTGCTTTATTACTCACCAAAATGACATGTACTGGTTGGTCAATGGTCACTTGACTACTAAAGCATTACATAGTTTTATTTTTAAAACTGTTGGATTAATGTAATATAAATAAAAGTGTAGGATTTAAAATTATTGTGTGGCTAGTATAACAATAGATCCTAAAACAACTGTTTTAATAATTTAAAATTATTAAAATTATAAATTATTAAAATTATAAATCATTAATATTATATCTTATTAAAATTATAAATTATTAATATTATATCTTATTAAAATTAAAAATTATTAGAAGTATAACTTATTAAAGTTATACTTATTAAATTTGTAACTTATTAAAATTATAAATTATTAAATTTATTACTTTGTAAAAGTATAAATTATTAACATTATTAATTTTTATAATTATAAATTATTTTATATACAAATTTATGTAATTAATAAAATAATTTTTACGTTAAAGAGGTTTAAGTCAGTAAATATTTAGATGGGAGGTTTATGTCAGGAATTTTTTTTTTTAAAAAGTATTATTAAAGTAAAAAAATTCACTATCTGTTACATTGTAATATTGTATATAACTTACCAAAATGTCATGCACTGATGTTGCTTTATTACTGACCAAAATGACATGTACTGGTTGGTCAATGGTCATTTGACTATTAAAGCATTACATAGTTTTATTTTTAAAACTGTTGGATTAATATAATATAAATAAAAGTGTAGGATTTAAAATTATTTTGTGGCTAGTATAACAACAGATCCTAAAACAATTGTTTAAACTTTAAAGTACGTAGTTTGAAGTGTTTATTATGGTGGATAGAAAAAAAAAATCTTTATTAAAGAATTAGGTAGGCAGAATAATATGGCAATTGGTAGTATAACAATAACTGATCCGCTGGGTAGAAAAGTCTTCTTAAAAAATGTCTACTTAAGAATAGTATGATTTTTAAAGTCCATTTGGATTCAAATTATAAATATTTTAAAGAATTTTTTTATTTAAAAATATATATTTATTTTTATAAAGAAACTCTTAAAAAAATTATAAATAAACTTATATTTAAACATACTCTTAATATTATTTAGCTTCAATCATAATCACTAGTTATATTTATGTCTTATATATATATATATATATATATCAATAGATCCTATAGCAATAGGCGACAAAAATCAAGTGGCTATGTGGTGTAATGAAAATGAGAATGTAATACGTAATTCAAATTATGTCTGCACTATAAATTAATACTTCAATCTTTTATGTTTTTCCTAATGATTGGTGATAATTGTCTCGTCAAAGATAGCTAGGGTGTTAGTGTGATTGTAGAAACATGTAAGTCACGTAATGAGTTGTGGTTAATGTATATATCAATGAAGTGATAGATGAATTTCAGATTTTACCTTAAGTTGTAAGGGAGATAACAAGTTGGGTTGGTTCGGGTCTCTAAAATAAAATTTTAAAAGTTGGATTGGTTCAGATCACTAGTATTTATGATAATAAAGAGGCACTAATATATATATTATCATTTTCAAATGGTAATCTTATGACTTTCTAATACTTGTATTATAAATGTAATGTGTTTTATTGTATATGACTTTTCCTTTTTCAAGTCAATCTTTTCTTCAAATATGATTATTAATTTAGTTTCGTACACTTAATAAACTAATAGAACCTCACTTTATCTAAATCTCGTTATAAAGCTTATTTTACTTCAAACAATAAGCACCGTGAGAAACTAACCGCATATATGATGAACAATCAACCTATGTTGAATATCATTTGATTGCATTACTCAACAAATAGAAAATTGTGTCATTATATTGCAACATAATTAAATATAATGAACAATCAACCCATATCAAGTTTAAGTGTGCAGTATTTACTACTAAATTTAACTCACAGAATATTATATACATGATTCTCGCTCAATCACGGATTGTCCCAAGATAATAGGCTGATATCACAATATTCAGCAAACTATTAGCTATCAGCCTAATACTCTCTCTTTTTTAATAATATTTGCCTATTTAAGTTTAATAAAATATTATTATAGATTAAATTAATAAGTTATTGTAATTTTTTCGGAAAATATTATTATAGGCAGAATAATATTTTTTTATTTTAATATTGTATTTCTAATTGTTTTTAAAAATTAAAGTATTTTATCGAATAAAAGAATGATACATAAAAGATATATATAATCAAAAAAGTAAAATTTAAAATAAATTAAATTTAATATTTAATTTAGATTTAGTGAAGACTAACTTAAAATGTCATCAACCTTAAAAGACTTATAGAAATATAAAATATGAATGATAACCATATTTATGTCAAAGCTAATTATCATTTTATAAACTTTACAAGTACTTAACAATATTATTGAAATGTTATAAAAATACCACTTTAGTAACATTTTTAAAATAGTCATTAATATATGAAAATATTACTACTAAAAGTTTTTAATAACATAAACTTTATCTAACATTTAATAAAAAGTTACAAAAATATATCGATAACATTTATTCATAATTTGACATTTTTATGCTGTTGCTTAAAAATACACATTGTTGTATTGAACAAACTCATATATAAGATCAAGAAAAAAAAAAGGAAAAAAGTTTAGATAGGAAAAAGAATGAGACTTTATATATATATAAATTAGTTGTTATATGTTAAATATGAATCATTATTTTGTATTAAAGTGTTTTAGAAAATTTTCTTTAACATGAATATTTGTAGGAATTATTTAAACTTCTTATCTAATTTAATTTTTATTTATAATAATTATTTATAAATTAATTATTAATATTTTAAAATAAATTATCAATAAAAAAAATTGTGCTACAATATAAATTATTTATCATAAATAAAAAATATGACTTATATGTTTAAAACTATCTATTTATACAAATTTTAAATACAATTTATATGTTCAAACATAGAGTATATATAGAGAGGAATAATTCACTTACTCTAAGAGTCAATTTACTTAGATATATTTTTGATGGAAGAGTATGAACCAAGGGTCCAACTACTAGAGCTATGGTTAGGAGATTGCATGAAGATTTGACTGCTTCAGAATTTGGTGGGCCTAGGATAATCTTCACATGGGCCTTACAGTGACCACCCTTTTATTATATTCATTGTCTTCATTGTGTAGTGTAGGAAAAATACATTTTGATCTTGTATTTTGGACCATTTAGATAAAGGTTTTTAGGCCTTAGGCTTAGTGGGTTTGTTTTCGAGCTTAATGGGTCTTGGGTATTTTAGTACCCAATATTGGACTCATTTTACTTCTTTTATTATTTCCTATTGTTTGTATTTGGTTAGCTATTGTATTTAGGCCTTTAGGGTAGGAATTTGAAAGATTACTAAAATAGGTAAGTGATGCTAAATCTAATTTCATTTAGGCCTTAGGCTTAGTGGGCCTGTTTTTGGGCTTAATGGGCCTTGAGTATTTTGGTACTCAATATTGGGCTCATTTTTCTTCTTTTATTATTTCCTATTGTTTGTATTTAGTTGACCATTATATTTAGGCCTTTAGAGTAGGAATTCAAGGATTACTAAATAGATAAGTGATGCTAAACCTAAGTTTCATTTAGGAACCATTTGAGTCACATGTTTTAAGCTAAGGGTGGCTGAACATGTGCACGGCCAAATCCCCTTCAAATGCTTGCTAAATGTAATTTAAATGCACCTAGGGACAATGATTCACAGACATGCACATGGAGACTGAAAATTTGAATTCAAAATTGCATTTGAATTCAAATTTTGGGCACCAATTGTGTGCCATGAGACTTGGTGCCAAGGAGGCCTAATCCGTGCCTATTTAAATGACGTGACTTCACTCTTGTATTCGGCATGTTTTCTTTTTAGGTATGAAGGAATATGTTTGTTTCAACATTTTCGTAGGAAACACAAGATAATTAGCTGCACCCTTTACGATATGTTTTGAAAAGGCTCCTGCCGTAGTAAAATATACAGTAAAAGTAAAATTACAAATGTTAGTGGCAACAAAGCTTTATCTTGCAGTAATAATAACATCAAAAGCCAAGGGAAGCTTGCACTATATATCACTTCAGTTTCCAGATAAAGCAAAATTTTGAAACACTACAAACGTCAGATGAATGAATGCCAGACTGCGGTAAGAGGAAACTATAATTTACAGGTCAACATACACTAGACAGGGAGAAGGTTGACCAATGTTTATTATTGCCTCATATTGACCTGTGATCAGAAAGCTCTTTTAAATTATCCTGCTCTTCTTTGATGGCTGGTTCATCCACCGCCATTGAGTCCACCCCTGACGCCTGAAGAGATGCAATTTTAACACCATCTGAGTGATCTTATCAAAGAAACTTTAGTTTATAAAGAACAAAACATTCAACCTTGGAGCATACAAATCTCCTAGAAAGGCGTAATAAATATCTTACACAGTCTAGATGTTCATGATAACTTTCCGGAAATTTAAAATATGCTCCTAATTTGTCAACCTTAAAGGAATTAATTCATCTTAAAATTGTGAAACTGGACAAATCACCGGACAAGCACATCCTTTGGCCATAAGAAGTGTCTCACCCAATCAATAGGAAAATAAATAAATAAAGGATACACTTTATCTTGAAAACATATATTTTGATTTGTTAAGCAATAATAATAGATAGTTGCATCTTTAAAAAGAACTCAATTCGGTGTTGGACAAATCCTTTTCATGGCTGAAAATTCTTAAACCTCAGTGACAACTGACAAGTCATCAACAAAGAACTGATATGAAATATAATTTTCATTAAATTTCACTATATTGTACTCGTTACTTATCTGATACTAATAGTTCATATGATTTCAATAATATTTGGATGATTATTTGGAACAATTTTATTGTTGTTAAGGTAAAGAAAACAGGTCGGGACATACTGCATCTTTATGCTCAGCTTCAACACATTCACTTTTCACCCTTCTGCGAACAGGATTGCTGTAAAATCAGATCTGTTAATAACCTCAAAAGAAACTGTCAAGATGGGCTGCAGAAGCAGGAGAATATACCTATCATCATCAACCTCCTTGTCAGAATCAGGGTCCCATCTTTCATCTCTATTATCTTGAACTTCATCTCTCTATATATGAAAAGTAGCAAGTAATTCTCAGTATTTACTCAACCACCGAGCTCATTCAATAATGGTAAATAAGAAAATAAAATCTAACTATGAAAGTAAAAATATAATAATCATTTGGATGCTCTTACATGTTCATGAACAGAATTTTTTTTTTAACTTTTATAATATACAATGCTCTAGACAGATTTCAACGTGATACGTGATAATTGCACTTCTAAAGCGTTTATAGTGCGGCCAAGTTTCTAACTGCATTTTGTCAAGCTGCCTCTAACATAAAAAATCTGCAGTTTTTTTTCCATTTCAATTGCAACCTTGACAGTTTGGCTATTAAACAAAGTTAAATATAGTAACTCCACTAGGATGACATTAATCTAAAAAATGGAATGATTTTAGATTTTGCTCTTTCAAGATCATCATTGAGAGAAAATATTTATTTCCTGAACAAAGTAGCAAGTTTACACCATGATATTTCCATTTCAAAGGATATTCAAGTGCTTTTCAACACATCTACGAGGAAAGTTGGCAACTACTTCAACAAATAATTAAGATATGACCTAACAAGAAGCGTTAAAAAAGTTGCATTGTATTTTTCAATAAATGCAAAAGCAACCTCTTGAAGCTCAGCATCAGGTGGTCGCTCCTGGAATGGAACACTTGGTGCATGTTGAAGCCTAGATAAATTATCGAGAAGTTTTGCTCTTATTTCATCCAATAAATGTCGGGAGTTCTTGTTTTCCATGTTACTTGGAGCAACATGAAGAGTATAGTCAGGACCAAAATATTCATAATACTCATGTTGAGGCATCTTATCATCTAGTTCAATCCCAAGAGCAACGCCAGTCTGATCAACAACCAATAGAAATTAAATTGTTATTCAGAGAACACTTTCTGCTTAAGAAAATATAATATTTTCACTTGGCACAAATATCAGGTATATAGATTACATAAACACTCAATGGTGCACGTACAGATTTCATATATTATGTTTCAATAAGACTGCTAAAAGCCAAAAAAAACATACGAAGGAAATACCTCCATTTTAAATTTAATTGCTGTTTTAGATGTTTTCAGTAACTTCATTTTAATAATGCTATACAACTAAATGGTCACCGCTGTTTGTGAGTTGTGGAGACCGCAGGGCATTTCTCACACCAGCAAAAGTGTATGCATGAACTATTGTGATATTTTCATTGATAATTTAGTGCCTGTATTCATGTCCATTGTATCCCATACTCTAAAATTATTACTAAGCACTTACTTATCAGGCATCAATATTCACCTTTTGAAGGGAGACAAAGACAACAATAAGATAATTCAACAAGGAAAAATATATGAAGGACCACACAACACAATACCTCGTAACACCAACAACGTGCCACATTTCTTATTGTATAGCCACCTCCCCCAAGCAATAGAAGGGGAACATTAAAAGATCTCATATATTTGACACACTCAGCATGACCTTTTATGGAAAGATTGAAACAACCTAATCTGTCCCCAGATAAAGAGTCGGCACCACATTGTAATACAACGGCACCAGGCCTAAAAATCTCCATAACCTTTCCCATTATTGGCTTAAACAAGGACTGATAGCTCTCATCATCAATTCCATCATCCAAGGGAACATTTAGTGAATAATATTTCCCTTTACCATATCCAATATCACGAATATCACCTGTTCCAGGAAAGTAATCCCCAAACTTATGAAATGAAACAGTCATGACCCTATCAGTGGTGTAAAAGGCCTCCTCTACACCATCACCATGGTGGATATCAATGTCCACATATAGAACACGCTGCACAGTGATAAAGAGAATGCAGATTACAATGAAAGAGCACTTAAGATAAAATATTTAATATAAAACATTTAAGGTTAATAAAATTCTAGAAGGCAATGTCTCCCAAAACCCACATCATAAACAAGTTCGAACGTAACCAGCTACATTAATGCAATAATGTCTGCCTCTAAAGTAAAAGCAAAATGCACATTAAATCCCCTTCAAAAACAGAAGGGAAAATCTAGCTCAAGAATCATCCTCAGGGACAGGAAAAGCAAATAGTCATCAAATGTTGACATAGAAGTAGGATAAGTTCTCTGAACTCAGATCTTGTTAAAAAGAAGTAAAATACTAATAAGTTTGTTGAAATAAGCAATATGGAAAGAAAACATCCTAAACAATTACTAATTAGTATTAGAGTTATTCTACTATGTATCTTTAGTTGTAAATTTTTCTTAAAGATGTAATTGTGTTGAGCTGTCACTTTCATGATAGCTGTCTTTGTAACGGAGTAGTTCTTTCCATTGTAGATGTGTTGAACAAGTCCCTTTCATGAAAGCTGTCCTTGTAATAAAATAGTCTTGTTTTTCTTTTACTCAGTGTAGCTATATGGACCCTCACAAATTGTAATTACTTTTCACTTTTCATCAATAATACTTTTTCTTTTCTCTCTCATTCTCTGAAACTTAATATGTTATCTAGACAAGGTTCGATTAGTAAGAACCATGGTTTCTGATTCTCCTCCTCCTCTGCCATTCAATGCGGAGCCTCGTTCTTTGTATCCGCTGTAAAACGCAGTGACGATAACTTTTCTCATTCTATTTTCAAGAAATTAGACTCGAAGAATTATCTTCTCTGGATTCAGCAAGTCTAACCAGTGATTAAAGGTTATCACCTTTAGCATTTTCTAGTAAATCCACAGATTCCACAAACATACCTCATGATTGAAGATCACAATGCATGCAAAGTCTCTGATCCGTATCGTGCATGGGAACAACAAGATCAACTTCTACTTTCATGGCTCCGGTCTTCAATATGGTGTGAGATGCTACCGCGAGTGATTGGATGCAAGTCTTCTTGGCAATTGTGGGATGAGATACATAACTATTTTCACTCTCATACAAATGCACGCGCTCGTCAATTGTGAACTGAATTACACAGCATTACTCTAGAGAACGATACTATTTTTGAGTTTCTTCTTCTAATTCAAACTCTCGTTGATGCTCTTACTGCCATTGGTGATGCAGTTTCTCTGAAAGAACTTGATATCATACTTAAAGGCTCACTAAGGAGTATGAATCTACTGTTTCTTTAATCAATAGCAAATTTTTTATCCTCTCTCCATTGATGATGTGGAGACTTTTCTTCTTGCACATGAATCTCTCCTTGAGAAATTCAAGAAGAAGACTCTGGCCTCTATTAATCTTACTGACTGAATCGAATTCTACAGTTGTTCCTTTATTCACGAATTCACCTCAAGCTAATATTGTTGAAAACAATTCTCAACCTAATTCTGATTTCTCTGTTGATCGAGGAAATTTCTCATATCAAGGTGGATGATTTGGTGGCCGCGGTGGTTGTTTTGGTCGAGTACGCTCGAATGTTCAATGTCAAGTATGTCACAAATATGGACATGATGCATCTACCTGTTAGCACAGATTTAAATGACATTACATTCCTATTGTTCCTCTTGATACTTCTGCTTCCAATAACTATACTATGACTCCATGGCACATGCCTAAGTGGCCTCCATATGCATTTCAATCTCCATTCTCCAATGAGTTTTGGTTATGCTCCTCCTATGGAACAACTTCGACCTCCATCTATGACATGGACCAAGCCAACATCATGACATAGTGGATCTGTTCAACAGACACAGTGGTATCCCGACTCAAGTGCCTCTTTTTGAAGGACCATATCAGATTATGATAAAGAATGGTCAAGGCCTTAATATTCCTTCCTTAGTGTTACAAAATTCTTTTCTCTTATTAATCCCACAATTCCTCTTGTTCTCAATAATTTGTTATATGTTCCTCAAATCACTAAAAATCTATTTAGTGTAAGCCAATTTTCCAAAGATAATTTTGTATTCTTTGAGTTTCATCCATATTTTTGTTTGGTGAAATCATTGGATACTAATGAATTTCTCCTTAGAGGCATTGTAGGTCCCGATGGTCTCTACAAATTTTTGTTGTTCTAACCTTCCTCAACTATTGCCTATCCTCATGTCCATAATTCTAGTAGCTTTAAAATGTTGAATGTAAATAATGTTATGGCCAATATAGCTTCTAGCGCTTTAGTACCTTTTTCTAGTTGGCATTCTAGATTAGGACATCCAAGTATTGATGTACAACATCTTGTTTTTCAACGATGTAATATCCCACCTATTAATAAAAGTACCTTTGACTTTTGTACACCATGTTGTATTGGAAAAGCTCACAGACTTCCCTCACCCATGTCTAAAGTTGTCTATAATAATCCTTTTGAATTAATATACAGTGACTTGTGGGGACCTGCACCCTTTACCTCTACATGTGGTTATAATTACTATCACCTTTGTGGATGCTTATACCCAATTCACCTAGAATTATCTACTTAAAAATAAATTAGAAGCTCTTAGCGTTTTCAAACAGTTTCACTTGATGATCGAAAAACAATTTCATTTTCCTATAAAAGTTATCTAAATCAGCATGGGATTCAACATCGTATAATATGTCTACACACTCATCACCAAAATGGAATTGTTGAACGAAAGCATAGACATATTGTTGACCTTGGACTTACTCTTCTTGCACAAGCTCTTCTTTCTCTTACCTTTTGGGATCATGCTTTCACAACCAATGTGTATCTCATAAACAGACTTCCCACTTCTTCACTTAATTTTGAAATTCCTTACTATAAACTCTTTGGTGGTACCAGACTATCTCTTCCTCAAAGTCTTTGGTTGCTCTTGTTTTCGTTATCAAGAAAGTCTTTTTGGGATACTCTACCTCACTTAAAGGGTATAAATGTCTTGCTCCAGATGGAAGGATTTACATCTCTAAGGATGTTATTTTCAATGAACTAAAGTTTCCCTACCCAGATTTATTTCCCAATCCTAGTCATAAATCTAACCAACCAACCTCAATCTTTATCCCTTTTACAGTCTCTAACATTTTACTCTCTTTGTCCTCTCAAGTCACTAACTCCTCAACTCCTGGATCCCCTTCTCTCATTACAAAATCTCAACTTACATCTTCCTCTATATCTGTACACATTCTTAATCTCCTCCTTACAATGTTCACCCTTTGCAAACACATGCCAAGTCTACAATTGTAAAAACCCACCTTCATCCCACTTTACTTCTCACTCATGGAACCTAAATCCACAAAATAGGCCTTGACCAATCCCACCTAGCTTGCAGCTATGAAGATTGGATATGATGCTCTCATAAGTAACAATACTTGGTCTTTGAATTCCTTACCTGTACCCCTATAGGTTGCAAATGGGTGTTGAAGGTCAAGGAAAATCCTGATGGCTCTATCAACAAATATAAGGCCAGACTTGTGGCTAAAGGATTTCATCAGCAATTTGGTTTTGATTATACAGAGACATTTTCTCCTATTATAAAACCAATGACCATTGACTATTCGTATTGTTTTAACTCTTGCTCTTACACAAGGTTGGTCTATCAAACAACTTGATGTAAATAATGTGTTCCTTAATGGGCTAATTGAGGAAGATGCCTACATGACTCAACCACCTGGTTTTGAAGTTTTAGACAAAACTTTGGTCTGTAAACTTCATAAGGCTATTTATGACCTAAAACAAGCCCCTAGAGCATGATTTGATAAACTGAAATCTACTCTGCAACAACTTCAATTTAAACCATGTAAATGTGATCATTCACTCTTTGTTTACACCAACAATACTACAATGATCTATATTCTTGTCTATGTTAATGATATAATTATCACTGGCAATGACTACTTTACTTAAGTCTCTCACAACTCAACTCAATTCAGTTTTCTCTCTCAAGGATCTTGGCAATCTTGACTATTTTTTGGGAATAAAAGTAAAAGCCCAGTCTGATGGATCTTTACTTCTAACACAAAGCAAGTAAATTCAGGATCTTTTATCAAAGACCAGCATGGAAACTGCAAAACCTATATCTTCTCCTATGGTTGGTGGCTGCAAACTCTCTAAAGAAGGATCTAATTATCTTCTTGATGCTACTCAATATAGATCTGTTGTGGGTGCTCTTCAATATGCATCTATCACTAGACCAGAAACTAGCTTATTTGTTAACAAAGTTTGCCAACATATGTCCTAACTTTTAGAGGTTCACTAGACAACCGTTAAAAGAATTCTCAGGTATCTTAAAGGTACCATCTCTTGGGGACTTCATTTATAGCCTGCTAGTATCACTATTTCGCATCCTTTTAAGGCCTATTGTGATGCTGATTGGGCCTTAAACCCTGATGACAGAAGATCCACCTCTAGTGCTGTTGTTTTTCTTGGACCAAATCTTGTTTCCTAGTGGTCTAAGAAACATACTATAGTAACCAAGTAAAGCACTGAAGCAAAATATAGAAGTTTAGCCCTTGCAGCAACCAAAATCTCTTGGATTCAATCTCTTCTATTAGAATTGCATGTCTCTCATATAACTCCTACTATCTATTGTGATAATATGAGCTCATTGGCTCTTGCTCTTAATCTGGTTTTGCATACTCGAACAAAACATATGGAGCTTGATCTTTTCTTTGTTCGAGAAAAGATTATCAACAGACATTTACAAGTTTTCTATGTTACTGCCTCTGATTAGTATGTTGATATTTTGACCAAAGCTCTCTCTCCTACTCGATTCCTTTTTCACAGATCCAAGCTCAAAGTGGCCAACTCTCTTAGTTCTTACCCTCCTGAGCTTGCGAGGGAGTATTGGAGTAGTATTCTATGTATTTTTAGCAATAATTTTTTCTTTCTAATGTAATTGTGTTGAGCTGACACTTTCGTGGCAGTTGTCTTTGTAACAATATAGTTCTTTCTGTTGTAGATGTGTTGGACTTGTCACTTTCATGACAGTTGTCCTTGTAACAAAATAGTCTTGTTTTTCTTTTATTTTGTGTAGCTATATATAGTCGAACCCTCACAGATTGTAATTACTTTTCACTTTTCATCAATAATATTTTTTCTTTTCTCTCATTTTCTAAAACTCAATAATTAGGTTAAAATCCTCTATGTTTCTAAGAACACCACAGCACAAGCATGCAACACACCCTAATTTAAGAGTAGAAAATAGCTGGATTTTACAATTCAAGAAGAAAAAAAAAAGGAGCTATTAGTTTATTATCTAATATCTACTAAGCTTGCTGAAGGAATTAATTCACCAAAACCCTTAAACCATTAGGACAAAATCTAAATTAAAATGATAACAGCCATAATCAATAAGATCGTGTGGGAAATTAAATTTGGGAAACCTCGTGTATTTTGAGAAGTTCCAAAATAGCCAGCACAATGTCATTAACGTAGCAAAACCCAGAAGCCTCACACTTCTTCGCATGATGTAGACCACCAGCCCAATTTACTGCAATATCGCATACTCCATGGTTCAATTTTAGAGCACCACCAACAGAACCTCCTGCATATGTCTGGCAGAAAGAGTAAAGTCCATCAAATACAGGGCAGTCTTCACCAACATTAAACCTCTTTAGCTGTCTCAATTGATCTTGCTGTGTTTCAGGGGTGATGCCTCTCAAAAAGGCCACGTAATCATCAGCATGGAACTTGCAGAGGTCCCTGTCTTTAGCAGCAGTAGGCTTCAGGACCTGCATGTGTTGAAGCAATCCATAGTGGGCTAAAAGAGCATGTGTCATTCGAATCCTATGTGGTTTCATAGGGTGACCCTGCCCATAATAATAGTTTCCAACCTCTGGATCATAGAAATATGAAACCTTTCTCTTCACACCATCTGACCCTGATGGAAGGGAGTTCCCTCCACTTTCCATTACCCAATCTATAAATTACCAAAAAATAACAAATAATGTTAATCAATAATAATAATAATAATAATAATAATAATAATAATAATAATAGTTCAAACAAGCAACATGCGATAATTCTTAAGCACGAACGTTGAGAATTTAACAATGTAAGAACATACGAAATTGCAAGGTTCGTCACTGATCTATAACCGAAGTGACCAACAAGTTATTCTCTTGACTGCTTAACTCTAGCAGAAATAAATACAAATTAACTAGCCTTTATTATTATAAATTGAGGTTTCATCTAGCACCCTCAGACCTTAATTCAAAATTAGTCATTGATTTTCAGCTTTGTGATACTATGTGCACCATGTTTATAGACCAAAATAATAAACACTGGGTAGGCAGATTAGCCCATCATGTTTGGTTGTCAAGTTTAAATGATAACTTAAATTGGAGAAGTTTCAAAATATGTACGTCATTGTTGTATCTTAATGAAAATTGAACTGCCACAGTATATTCTCACTAAGAAATTCCAAAAACATGCTTCAGAGTTCAGACCTCTATTGTGAGCTAAAAACTAAAAAAAATATAAATAAATAAAATAAGTAAAAAAATAAAATAAAATAGACATGAAAGATCAGTGGAAGCATACATTCCAAATATCATCAAAGAAAGAACGCTAGAACAATGGAACATGGAAAATCACGTAACTTTTTATTTGGAATAAAATTTTTTTCCTTTTAGCTTTTTGAATTCCCTTGACATAGATATGCAAATTCCTGAAATAGAAATTTAAAAAAGTGCATCAAAGCGACGAAAGTTGCGTTTGCAAGCAATTTTTCTTTACC
Organism: Cajanus cajan; assembly: GCF_000230855.2. Classification (NCBI taxonomy): domain Eukaryota; kingdom Viridiplantae; phylum Streptophyta; class Magnoliopsida; order Fabales; family Fabaceae; genus Cajanus; species Cajanus cajan. The sequence goes on along the minus strand of NC_138527.1, from coordinate 46,196,891 downwards.
ATGTGAACTGGAGAGATATTCTATTAGTTCAACGTGCATCAAATGTAAAGATGTTTCCCTGAGATGTTTAATGGCGCAATCAATAATGAACAAAATTCCATAGGTAAATTGGCATTAAATCCCGCGAACGTAAATTATTCAGTGGGTATTTAGTTGATTAAAATAAAGGGGGGGGGGGGGAAGCAATAACCTTTGCAATAATTTAATAATGTAGTCAAACAGAATGTGTAAGATGAGGAAAAAAAAAAAAAAAAAGGAGCAGATGATTTAGTTTTCACTCCTCAGCCTCCGGATATCTAAGACGAAGAGAAAATAAGATCTGAAAAAGGCTATATGCCATTCAACAAGAAACTAAGCTGCAAATAGAAAGCAAAAACAGAAAAGAAACATCGACAAGGAGAGAGTTGATAGAGAGAAACTAGTTTCAAATACAATGACTTGGTAACCAGAAAGAAAAAATAAATAATAAAGCAACTATGGATGTCCATAGCGCATATTCTCTCGGAAGAAAAACAAAGAGAAATGTAGATCGGAGAAAAATCCAAGACAAGGAGAGAGTTGATAGAGAGAAATCTCACTTTCGTTCTAGCAGCGCAAACGAATGGGTGAGTTCAGAAATTCAGAAGTTCGAGCAGCTCGAGTCTCCGCCTCTGGATGTGATATTCAATTTATATACGCTGCTGTCAGAGTGCAGTGGACTATTGAGGAGAGGATTTGAACTGGGGTAAATTTGGAGTCTCCTATGTATATATAAAAGCCGAAAAAGGTAATGGCTCTCTCCCTCTGTATATACAAGGGTAGAGAAATTTCTAATAGTTATTCATTAATAAAATATTAAAAAATTGTGTATAATTATTTAAAAAAAATTTAAGATTTTTTTTATATATGAGAGTATAATGGTTTATTAAAAAATAGAAATCAAAAAATGGTTACATCTCTTATATCTCTTTTATCTGGGGTATAATGATCCATTAAAAAATAGAGACAAAAAAGCGATTATATCTTCTATATTCCTTTTATAATAGTTATAAATTTTTTTAAATAAATTAAAAGAGGAAAAGAAATAAAGAAAATAAAAAGTTAACACCCTGTTTAACGGCAATAGGAAAAAAAAAATAGAGTGCACGGAAACAATAGAAAAATAGACAGGAAAAATGATGAATTTTTTTTGGAAAATTAAATTGAAAACAAATAATATTAATTTTTTTTTAATTTGGATAGAAGAGGATGAGAGAAAATAGATTAAAAATAAGAATACGATTTTACCCTTGTATATAACATGTAATACATTCACACATAGAATTAAAAAAAAATGTAATACACATTGCGTAATGTTTTAAAAATCACCAAAAACAATCATATATGCGCACAATACAATTGATCGTGTTGTCCATTCAATTGATTGTCATTTGTTGACAATCCATTAGTTTGATTCTGTAGGAGAAACTGGAGTGAAATAATTGAATTTTGTTGACAGAAAAATGATTATCAACTCAAATTAAAACATATCACAATCAAGAATAAAAGAAAATGAGAACAAATTGGTGTGCTTTGATAAAAAATTTTACAAAAAAAAAATTAAAACAAAATACGCTAATGTTATCGTTGGTGTGCTTGGATAAAAATTTTTACGAATTTAAAAGAATTTGAAATTTTTGATATTTAAATTATTTTTATTTTAATTTTATTATTTTTATAATATTTTTTTAAAATAAATCGATTCAAATTTTAAATTTTTTTTGGTAAAGTACTTGTTAATTTAGATATGATAATTTAATTTTTCATGATAAAATTAATTTTAAAAATATATTTATATATTAAGATTTTTAAATTAAATTTTATAAAAATAAATATTAATCAATTTTTAAGTATTTAATGATTTTAAAAAATTAATATTAGATAATATTTAATAATTTTTAAAATATTTTTAAATATTTAATAATTAAAAATATAAAAAGATAAGAGATAAGATAAAATATATAAATAAAATAAGAAGAAAAAAATTTTAAATTCTTTTTTTTTTTGAAGAATTTGAAATTTTATTATTTCAAAGAATTTACAAATATTTTAATTTTAATTTTTTTTTATAAATTTTTCATTTAAACAAAATATTTAATTTTAAAAAAATTGAAATTCTTCGAAAAAAATTATTTTTCTATTTAAATTTCTAATTCAAACACGAATATTTAAGAAACACACAATGGCTTGAAGGGAGTTTTTTTTTTTTTTTTTTATTTATCATAGGCAGTTCATTTTTAAAAACGGTTATTTGTGAAAAGCAAAATTGAAGATTTCATCTGTGTATTATTTATTTGTATATCAACATAAAAAATAAAAATAAAAATGGATCAACACTTTTTCTTTCTCTTTTCAATATTTTACCTTGACCAACCATCCTCGTTTTAATCTCCACTTTATTTCTACTTTCTCTTCTCAATTTCTCCTTCGTTTCACTTCTTCCTATCAAAATGTAAATAAAATATGAAACCGAGCAGTTAATTTTGCAGTAATTAAATAATAAAAACCGATAGAAAAAAAATGTCAAAAAAATTCCATAAAATAAAATATTTATGTTATAGTAGTTCTAAGTTAATATTTATTTAATATTTTATTTTATTTAAATCTCTATATATATATATATATATTAGGAAAAAGAGGTACACATTCTCTCTCACTAAACTTTTTAAAAATAAAATAAAAAAGGAATAAAGAAGAAGAAAAATTAACACTTTGATTAACGATAAAAACAAGAGAAAATAGATTAAAAAAATATGGTGAAATTTTTTGGTTATTTAGTTTTAAAAAAATAAAAGAAAAAATTTAAAATAAATAATATTAAAAGATTAGTGATATAGTTGTAACATTTTGCACGATATAATTACATTTATTTATCTTCTTCATATAATAAATAATATGATGGAGATAATATATATATATATATATATATATATATATATATATATGTGTGTGTGTGTGTGTGTGTAAGAAGGTTTAAACGAGGTGTAATTTTTTACTAAGTATTATACTATTTAATAATTTTATATTAAATGTGAATTTTATAAATTTAACCGCATGATTAAAAATTTATTCAAAATTTTATATTAATCTAAAATAATTTGATATTTTCTTCTTATAAAATAAAATTGACGTAATATATACATTTCAAAATATAATAAAATATGAAATACTTTTTTTTTGTTTAAGCGTGGATCAACCCCTACCGCTGAACCACACGTTTGAGGTTAAATATGAAATATTTTGATTACCTTTAAGTTGTTATTCAATTTAAACAAATTTTGATATAAACATATAAAATGATATAAAGTTATAATTTAACAATTAGATTTACAAAATTCATATTTAATATAAAATTATTAAATGGTATAATACTTAATAAAAATTACATCGATGTCGTTTTAACCCTTCTCATATATATATATATAAAAGAGAGAAATCCGTTTACTCTAGGAGCAGGTTTATCTAAACTTATTCCATTGAATAATTCATGTTACATAAAATTTCAATGATCTAATCGTTGAATTTAAAGTTTTTAATGCATATATCAAGTTTGCAAAATTTTAAAAAATTTGAAAATCATTTGATACTACATTTCATTAATTCAAATCAATGGATAAAGTGATATAAAATTATAATTCAACAGTTAGATTTACAAAATTCATAATTAATATAAAGTTATTAAACAATACGATACTTGATAAAAATTATATCAATGTCGTTTGAACCCTCCTTATATATATATATATAAAGAGATTTGTTTACTTCAGGAATAAGTCTAGATATACTTACTTGCGGAGTAAATGGATCCCTGTTCATATATATATATATATATATATATATATATATAATGTTTTTGTTATATATGTATCATTTATCATATTAAATTTATTTGCTTTGGATGGAAATTATGTTGGAAATAAAAATACAATTTTGTCCTTATACATGCAAACGTCGCATGTTTTTTTGAAAACTTTGGATCAATGGAATATGCGCATAAGACAATCGATTATTGTTGTCAATTTAATTATTGTCACTTATAACAATCAATTATTTTGATACTCTAGGATAAATTATAGTGAAATAATTGACTTTTATCAGCAGAAAAATGATTATCAATTCAAATAGAAAACATATTACAAATTTACAATCAATTAAGAGAGAGGGGAATGAGAACAAATCAGAGCATAGTACCTAGGTGGATCGAATCGGCCAACTAAGCAAATTAAAGAACAGACCAGCGTCACCGTTAAGAATATTTGAGAAAAACTCGTCGGCGCAAGAGTTTAGGGAGAAAGAATAGGGTTATTTACGAAAAATAAAGAATAGAGTTTCAATTGTGTGTTATTTCCTCGATGTTTTTTCATATATCAACGTGACTATGGACCCACTTTTTTCCCCTCGATATTTCATCTTAACCAAATAACCTCATTTTTAACTTCACTTTATTTTTACTCCCTTATTAAATTCTCACTCATTTCACTTTTACCGACTAGAGTGTAAATAAATATAAAAGTGAATTGTTTGTTTTGTAATAGTTAAATAATAAAAATTAAGAGTAAAAATTTCCATAAAAAAATATACACAAAATGGATTTTTTTTAACATTTATAAATTATTTACTTATCATTTATATTTTATTATGTACAACTTGATCACTCAAAAATAGTTTAAAAACTCATATTTTACGGTTTTTTTAAGATATTAGTTTAAATTTGGAAAATATTTTTTTAAGGAGACATTTGGTAAAATAGAAATTTTTCCATATCTAAAAATTATGATTTATGTAAATCATAAATTCTAGAAAGTATATGTTTTTTTGGTTAATCATAAATATTTTTTACAATGTTTATAAATACTACTTAGGAATTATAAATTTTTATTATATTAACAAAACAAAGGTAACATAAATTTTTAGCATAATAAAATCTTTTTTTTTTAATTTAAGAATGTTATATTCTCACCTATTTCATGAAAATAATTTGACGAGAAACCTGTATAAAAAGATTTTCGAGAAGTAAAAAAATAACATTCCTAACTTTAGTTTTTTTAGAAAGGTAAAATTGTTTTGCATACTGAGTATTTATAGTAAAAATTGCATATTAATTATTAATCTATAATCTATATTTTTTTAGGATTTTTTTTAATGAGTGGGTTTGTAAATTTTTTTTAACTTCTCTTCTTATTCAATTTTTATATCAATTTTTATGAATTAAATATTAATATTTTAAACTATTTGTCAATGAACAAAAATAAATTATTTTTTAATAAAAAACATTTATAATAAATTAAAAATATAATATATATATATATATATATTAATTTTAAATATAATTTATATATTTAAGTATAACATTTATTTATATATAATTTTAGTTATATATAATAAACATATCTATATATTCTAGATTCTAAAATATTAGTTAAGAATTAACGAAATATTTTTTTTGTAATGTTTTTTTTAATTGAGCTAACGTAACATCTAAAAAACTAGGCAGTATAATGTTTTTTAAATAATTAAAAGATTATAACAGGGATAGAAAAAACTAACGTGTATATGTGCAATTAGATGAAATTTCAGCCTAATTTTTGCTGAAATACAATTTTTTAATTATTCTACTTTCAGTGCAGTGCGATATAATTCTCATGTAAACTGTGTTCTCTTGCTGTAGCTTACCGCTGGGGCTAAGCGGAGCATCAGTGTGCAAACACCAAACAGTACCAAAACTTAGACCGCATGCCATGGACTCCCAAACACACAGGGTAGGTTCTTAACTTTTGTATTTTCAGTTCTTCCGCGTTCTGTCGATCGTCATTGGTGCCTGCCGTTTACTCTAGGTTTCTTTTATTCCCTCAGGAGGAAGAAGGGGTGGAACATCTCTTCCAACGCTTGCAGGATTCCTCAGAGGATGCATCAACGCATTTCGATATTGTATGCATTCGTTTTCGCCTTTTGATTTATTAACACTGGCACACTTTCGAGTTATTCATTTATAATAAACTACTCGATTATTCAGGGTTTGTTCTTATGGGAAAAAGGAGGAGAAGCGAAGGAAAAAGCTGCTGAACATTTTATTCTATCGGCCAAATTAAACCCTAAGAGTGGAGAATCTTTCAAATATCTGGGCCATTATTATGGCGGCGTTTCCCTTGATACTCAGAGAGCTATCAAGTGTTACCAACGAGCCGTGGTTCTCAATCCCGATGATTCTGAGTCTGGGGTAAGCCTTGTATTTTTTTCTGTGTTCTGTTTTGAAGTTCAATAATTACTTTAACATTATGGAAAAATAAATTGATAATTTTCCTTTGTTGACTTAACTTTTTTTTTTTTTTTTTTTCATATCAGGAAGCTCTATGCAATTTACTTGACCAAGGGGGAAAAGAGAGTTTGGCGGTGGTGGTATGCGGGGAAGCTTCTGAAATGTCACCGAGGGCTTTCTGGGCATTCCGAAGATTGGGTTTCCTGCAGGTTTTTTCTTCGATTTCTTCTGCTTCTCTAGAATTTATCAAGGCAGATTCATACTTTCATCTTTTCTTAGGTCACACCCGTTTCTACTGCACATTGTAGACCTGTGTAACAGCTGCGTTCTATAGCATTTTCATGTCAAAGTTGATCAAACAATTTAACTTTCAAGTTGAAATTCTTTTGACATCTGTCTATATATTCAACAAATCTCTCTTAAATTAACAGGCTTAACACCTGCCATTTATTGATTTTTATTTATTACATAACAGGTTCATCAAAAGAAATGGTGTGAAGCTGTTCAGAGTCTTCAACATGCCCTACGAGGCTATCCTACATGTGCTGATTTGTGGGAGGTAATTTCAGCTCTCCTTTCTTTCATTGGATTTGCCTTTCCACCGTTTTTTTTTTAATAAATATTTTAAACTTTGTTAGGCTTTGGGCCTCGCTTATCAGAGACTGGGCAGGTTTACTGCAGCTGTAAAGGTACCTCCTTGCTTGAATTCCTTTTATATCTTCTGAATGACTGATCCCTCAATCACTTTGCTTATGGGTTCTCCATCAGTCTTATGGCCGTGCAATTGAGTTAGATGGTACGATGGTCTTTGCTTTGGTTGAAAGTGGAAATATCTCTTTGACTCTTGGTTCATTTAGCAAGGTACACTTTGCTAATCATTAGTTGTTATCCTGATGCCTTGTCCAGCATTATTGTTCTCAGTTGTTGAATTTCTTCCTTCCATTTGTTATCCGTCAGTTTTTTGCAAGGATGATACTACGACCAGAAGATGTTTGAAATCTGTCCTTTTCCTAATTCCTATGATATGATTGTTAGTATCAATTTGATCATGTTAGTTGAAGCTTAAAACAATAATTCAAGAGAACATGGAAACTTGTCTAGTTGTTTTCAGTAATTCAGTGTATTAAAAAATATATTATATTCTTACTTCTGCCCATTATAGTTACTGCTTGTTCTATCTCTTTAGTTGTGTCATTATTATGGTTTGCATTTCATCAAACACCATTAAATGGGTCAGAATATGTTATGTATTTAGAATATTTTAGAAGATTGTTAAAAAATTTTGTGGAATCAAATAGTTCTATAATTGAAACAATCTTGAGTTGTTTCTAGGTTTTCATTGTGGTCCTAAATTTGTCTCCTTTTTTAATAAAGGTTAGGGTACCTACCAAGCTTAAAGGCTAGTTTTATTGTACTGTTATACATCCAAATATTTTCTATGGTAGTGAATGTTGAGCTTTAAAGGGACAACTAGAGAAAAAGGCGGGAGTAGTAGAATTTGGAATGTTAAGATGGATACCCCACAAGAAAAGACAGAGTATGAAACAATGATGAAGAAATCTTAATGTGACACCAATTAAGGAAAAGATGATAAAAAATCAGTTACGGTAGTTTGAATATGTACAAAGAAGGCCAGTGGAGAGAGTAGATTGTATGATTTTTAGTCTGCGAGAAAGGATAAAGAGACCAAAAAGGATATTGGAGGAAGTTAAGAGGGCTCCTGTAGTGAATAATATCTATGAAGATTTAGTCTTTAACTAAGCCGAATTGATGTACTGTGATCTATGCAATGGACCTCACCTAGTGGGACAAGACTTTTGTTGTTTATTTAATAAAGGTTAGTAGTCATGTTGTATAGGTGGGATATGGCTGGTACCTATGGTACTATACCTGTAATTGGCTAACGAGGTGTTTGGCAACTTTCAAACTAGTTTAACTTTAAAATGGTACAAGATGGAACCAATTACAGAATTCATTATGGGGTGGCGATTGGATTCATTATTCATCCAATTCATCTATATCTAAATCCAGTCCAGGCTGTCCAATTATACAACAACCAAAACTTTTTCCAGTAGGTGGGGTTGCTTACATGGATCAAATGACACGATCCATCCAATAATATTTACAGAATTAATGAATTGAAATTGGATTAGTTTTAGCTAGTGCATGGATATTAGGCTGATCAAAATATTTATCGAATATCCATAACTTTAAAGAATGAAGTGTATTTAGACAAAAAAGGAGTCTAGATGTATTTATTTGAGAGAAATACAAAGGTGGAAAATAAAATGTACTAATTTAGTGTGCTTGGTCTTTAAATTATTTGTACCATGCCAGTCTTGACCTAATTCTTAATAATTGGTTCCACTAAATTGGTCCTTTCCTTTAATTAAGCCCTGTAACTTCAACAGAATTGTAAAGCTTGCTATATATGATGTGAATGCTGATGAATGAAGTGTCTTCAGCATGACTATGGAATTTTGGCTGTTACTTACCTATTATTTATTTTTGACAAGTCAATAAAGGTAGAAAGGGGATGATAACCAGTAATCAACCGGAGCTATGATGCACATATATGATACATGTATTGGATATGATCTGGATCCGATATGACAATACCATTATTCTAAAAATATATAGGAATAATAAAATACATATAAGATCGTATCTAACACATCTAGATATATATCAGAATTCGCAACACATTATAAATATTCAATTGCAATTCTGCAAATCCAAATTTAGAATATACTTCTTGGACCTGGACATTACTAAAAGCAAAACAAAAAATTATAAATCATTTTCATAATAAATTACTTCCTATTATTTAAAAACAAGAATAGTATTATTACACTCATTTCTTTCTTAAAATCATCTATAAAGAGTACAATCTTCATTTTCGGTTCGTCAGGGGACAATACTTCTATTTTCTATGTTATACATGCTTATTTGTTTCATGTAGTTATATTGGATTTTCATAATTTTTTTAAAGCTTTGATACTTCACAAATATTCTGACAGTATTAGTGAAGTATCAAAGAGTATGAATATCAGATATGGATATGTGAAGCAAATTGGAATATCAATTCTCAATAGAACTAGAGTGGATAAGAAAAATGGTAGGGCCTTTAGTTAGCATTATTTGGGAATCTTTGAATTTGGTAAAGTCCTATCCCCTTGCTGCAGAATTTTTTTATTATGGTTATGGCAGGACTTATGTTAGTTCTTTTAAAGTTTTATTATCAAATTGGAGCCCCTAGGAAGTGCAGAATATGGTATAAATTACTGTCTCTAAATCCATGCTTGAAAAATCTGAAATTGTGCTGTATCAAACAAATATGATGAAGTTATTCCATTAGTGTTCAGCTGTTTCTATTTATTGAAGATATGTGTAAATTGTGAGCCTTCTACATAAAGGGGGTTGAACAATTTCGACAAGCTTTGGAGATTTCACCACAGTGTGTGCCTGCACAATATGGACTTGCTTTGGGGCTGCTTGGTTTGGCCAAAGATTGCATTAACCTAGGAGCATATCAATGGGGGGCTTCACTGTTAGAGGTTTTTCTCTTCAAATTTTTGTTTTTAATAACTTTTATGTTGTTTCTTATTAAGTTAAGAGTTAATCACCTATACACTGCCAGTGTAAAGTTTTTTTTACACTGGCGACCAATTATATCTTTTAATTGTGCCATGTCACTGGCGACCAATTATTTACTTTTAACAGTGACATGACACAATTAAAAGATATAATTGGTTGTCAGTGTAAAAAAACTTTACACTGGCAGTGTATAGGTGATTAACTCTTAAGTTAAACCCTTTCATTTTGATAACATCATTCAACTGACTGCAGGAAGCATCTGGGGTTGCAAGGGAAAGTGCTAATATTTTTAGGAATATCTCATGTATATGGAAACTACATGCTGATATTCAGGTATTATTTACTTTTTCAGTCATAAAAAGTTTTCACTGTCTTAATTTTTCTTCTTCAAATTTTAGGTATTATTTGTTGTGACAGTGATACTTGTCAATTTGTTAGTATGATAATATGGATTTTTCTTCACTTCTCATGTATGATTCAATGCTATTTGTTTTTGGTCTGTGGTAGCTTGCATATGCTAGATGCTATCCTTGGATTGAGGATGTCCAAGAATTGGAATCTAATAAGGAAGCTTTCAATGATTCTATCATTTCTTGGAGGAGGACCCGCCTTTTGGCTGCAAGACATGCAAGGTTTTCATATCAACGAGCCTTGCACTTGTCTCCATGGCAAGCAAACATCTATGCTGACATTGCTGTGACTTCAGATCTTATTACATCATTGGACACAAATTACAAGCAAGACATAAATGCATGGTATGTTATGTGCAATTTAATTATTTTTAATGACCTTCTTGACTATTATGCTCCCTTCAACATAGTTGTTTTAGCAGGCAATTGGAAGAGAAGATGTCTATGGGAGCGTTGCTACTTGAAGGTGACAATTATGAATTCTGGCTGGCATTGGGATGTTTGTCTGATCATAATGCACTAAATCAACATGCTTTGATCAGAGGATTGCAATTGAATGTATCTCTAGCTGTTGCTTGGGGATATCTTGGGAAGGTATTGTCATGTGTCACCAGCAAACATAAAAACCTGACTTGTTAATTTCCATCATCATTTGATAGAACACCAATTAATAAAAGTAATAAAAGACAATATTAAACCCTAAAATCAGTAATCACACACTACAACAACACTCTTGTTGTCCCAGAGACAAAGTCTCCTACACAAATACAGCAGTACGCTTTGCTGTCCCTGGGACTAAAATCTCCTACAGAGAGTATCTCTATCCACAAACAGAAAATAACTTCACAGTCACACTCCTAATTACATATCACAAAAAATAATTACAATAATCTCAAATATCCTAATTATTGTAATTACATGATTATGATTTTTTCTTAGATTTTGGACTTAGGGTCTAACTAAATCCCTCAAAATCGGTCTTGTACATTGAGGATTGCCCAAAATTTATAAGCATTACTTAGGTCTTATTTCTAGTCAATGCAGTCTTATCCCTACTTAGGTCTTAATGTGATTATAAAGCTTGGGAATCCTAATCGGTTTGCACATTAATCTGATAGGCTGCAATTAAGTTGAGCTAGGGGTGACCAAAGTTAAGGCAATTTTCCAACAATAAGCCTATGTACAGAAAACCTAGACACCATTGTCATGCTTTCCACATGATTGGATTTACAAATCAAATCCCATTTTTTCCCCACATGCCAAACACACTAAAGGGACTTTTGTTACCTTGAATAAAAATTTTAAAGAGTGAGTTGCTCTTGGCTTCTGATAGTCATTATCATTTTTACTCTGGGTAATCTCTACCTTAAAAAAGTTATAGCTCCCCATCCTTGTTGAATATTGGTTGATCCACATCATACATGGGCAAGAATTGTTTCATCACCACCTTCCATGAGGCTTCCCAAGATTGAAATGTGCAAATTTCACCATTGCCACAAGCTGAGAATGCAACTTCTTAGAGTCCAAACAGCTGCCTGTATCTTCTTCCTATCATGCTGTGCAAGTGGTGTTCAATGCTGATCATCCATCCTTAGGCTTCTCTTGTAAGCATTGAATTGTGTTTGAATTCAGTATCCACAGTTTGGAGCTTGATACTACTTTGTTAGAAACTGATTTTTATTGATAAGAAATAGTGGAGACTAGCTCCATACAATAAGATAATCTTTTGCTAGAACAGAAAAATACCGAAAATAAATAATAAATCTATAATACAGACAAAGGCCTATATGGCTATATTCATTCTGATGGGCAAGAAAGTCAACCACAACCAGAACCACTGGCCTTACAAGTCTATTACAGAAAGAAAAAGGCCCATTGACTGTGATTAGAATTTCTGTTAACAGGTTATAAAAGTTAGTTAGCATAGCAGACAGTTAGAGAAAAGTCTATAAATAAAACCTCTAGAGTGTGATAGGGGTTTTATCTGGAGTTTTGACAGTATTGACAGGGCTAATTTCCCTGTGTGAAAGGAGAGTGCTTCTTTGTACATTTCTGAAACATTCTTTCGTAATAAAGAAATGGAACCATTCTTTTCACTTTCGTTCTCTCTGTCTCTCTCATATTCCCATCATCTTTTTTTCTTTCTTTTTCAAAAGGATTCCTAACACATTCCCTTGTCTCTCAAGTCATGCTCGCGCCTCCTCTCTTCCTGCCCTTTCCAATATCCTGCCTGATTCGTATACTTGCTTTCCTCACTACCTGCCACATGCAAGGTGTAAGTAAATTAAAAAAAAAAAAACATCTTCATTTTGCACTCCTTGCCTACATGAGTGATTATCTACTGCCCCACGCCCCCATCTATTTCTCATAATATGCACCTTAGATATATGTGGGTGGTGGGTTGTGTGTGTATCTAACACTAAGTTATTCATGGTTTGTTAACATGGCAACCTCTGTGCATTTTGTACACATTGTGATGCACAACATTGTACGGAAGACATTGGAAATTCTTTGTTTCAGCCTCTTTTTGTTTGTTAATGTTTTCAGCTATATCGTAAAGCGGGTGAAAAGCAATTGGCAAGGCAAATGTTTGATCGTGCTAGAAGTATTGATCCTGGCCTTGCATTGCCATGGGCAAGCATGTCAGTTGAGTCTTCTGTGAGGTATTGTTCTGGTTTCATTTATTTTGGCATTATCATGTAGCAGTAGCATAAAAAGTAGTTTAGTCTATGTCAATTAGTTTACTGGTTTTCTAACTATATACTGTCTTTATACATTAGGGAGCCTGAACCAGATGAGGCATTTGAGAGCTGTTCACAGGCTGTGCAGATAATCCCTGTAATTTACTGATTCCTATCAGTTAACATGCCATGTATTAGGGTTATATATATATATGTGTGTGTGTGTGTATATATATATGTATGTAACTATGTATGTATGTATATAGTATCCTATTGCTGGGATGTGGTGTTTATTTATCATTGTTGTTTTAGTTGAATATTAGGATGTCAGTGTTACAAATCTAGGATGGAAAAGTAGATATTATTTTCATTGATTCGAACAGAAAGAACAAAAAATAGGAGAGTGATCTCTTCCAAGGATTTCCCTTCACAAGTTATTTCTGTTATCAAGGGTTATGAGTTTCCTTATTTTCTTTATTTCCCAATTTATTTGCAGTTAGTTATGATAATTATAGTAATTAAGAAATTAGATTATTGTTTTCCTTATTTTTGTATTTACCCAGTTTCCTTATTTAGGTCTCAGCAGGGTCTATAAAATTGTATCTGATTGACTATGACTACTGCCACATTTAAGGCAGTGATACAATAATGCACAGCTACATGTACAGTGTCAGGCAGTGATACAGTGACGCACAGCTACATGAAAAGTCTAACACGTCTATGTACCCTCAGATACCACTACTTTCTAAGATGCATTGAACCTAGCTATACCAAGTATCTAGGCTACTTTGAAAAATAAATGTTTAACAAGCTCTTTTTTCTTAACATGCTTCTATTTCCAACACAAGTAACTAAATAATTATGATATCTAGCATAACTAATTATTGTAACACCAAACAGTCGGGGAGTTTTCTCTCAACACTTGTTTCATTGATTTATGGGATACATATTTTGGCAAAATATTTTTCTATTGTGTGTGTTGAATTGTTATTACTTCCTTTAAAATATTTATTGATTACTGTGCAGTTAGCTGAATTCCAGCTTGGGCTCACTAAGCTTGCTTTGTTGAGCGGACATCTCTCATCTTCACAGGTAAGATTATATTGTAGATTAGTGATTTTTGCTGTGGTGATGCGATGTCTCTTCTGAAGCTGCTACCTACCTTGAAATTCATGTCAATGCTGCATTTACACATCACAGGTTTTTGGAGCTATTCAGCAGGCTGTGCAGCATTCTCCTCACTATCCTGAGTCCTATAATTTATATGGGCTGGTTTGTGAGGCACGAAATGATTATAAGTCTGCTGTTACTTTTTATAGGTTAGCACGTCATGCAATTAACATTGGCTCATGGTGTATTCAAATCTCACATATCAGGGACATATCAATAAATTTGGCCAGATCACTTTCTAAGGTAAACTATACTAGAGATCTCTCAGTCTTGTATTTTTGAAACCTCTGAATGATGTCCATAATTCATTCTATTTGATACAGGCAGGGAATGCTGCTGATGCTTTGCAGGAATGTGAAAATTTGAAGAAAGAAGGTTCAGATTTGGATTTTTCAATTCACCTGTTAAGAGTTCTTCGATTTAGTTGTTTTATATTTTGAAGTTTTAAGCTGCCTTGTTGGGATTGAATGTTAAATCACTCTATTTTCATGATGTTTTCTAACTATTGTTTGTTGTTGAGAATGAGTTATAAAGTGAATCAAAGCTGTTAGAGTGAACTGCCAAACGCAAAGCATGTGATTTGGGGATGTATTGCTTGTGTTTTATAGCCGTGATTTTGTGTGAAGCATGTTTTGACTGAGAATGGTGTGAAAATTTATTTGAATTTTTCATGTTTTGTTAACACCATGGTATGATATATATTTTTTAAGGGGCACTTGATGAAGAAGGTTTACAAGTATATGCTTTGTCATTGTGGCAACTTGGTGAAAATGATTCGGCTCTCTCTGTAGCTGGAAGTCTTGCTGCAACTCTTTCTTCTATGCAAAGAACATCTGTGGCAACATCCATTTGTTTCATTTGTAGATTAGTATACTACATATGTGGTCTGGATGCAGTCGTCACTAGGATTCTGAAAATGCCAATGGAGCTATTTCAAAGTTCAAAAATTAGTCTTGTTATGTCAGCTATCAATGCTTTTGATGAAAAAAATCGTCTTGGATTTGTTGTCTCAAGTAGACAATATTTTCTCAAATCTCATGAAGAAATTGTTGAGATGCACTTTTTAACAGCACTTAGTAAACTGGTATTTTTTCGCCTCTTAATTTTGATTCTTCTTGTCTCGTCTGCTCCCCCAACAAACGACCTAAATGAAGACATGGAAAAATGTTATTTTATGGTTTGGACAGGTGAAAAATGAGTCTGATTGCTGCCTTGACATTCAGAGTGGAGTTGCTCACCTCAGAAAAGCCCTGCACATGTTCCCTAACTATAGTTTGATAAGGTAGTTCCTTTTTTAACAAGACCAGTATTCAAATAGTATTCTAATTTAGGCTAATTGTACCTTTGGTCCTCCTCTAATATTGAATATGCAATTTTGGTCCTAGTGCTAAATGTTTATCTGTTTAGGGTTAGCCTAGTGGTTGGGAGGGGAAGGGTCGGGGTAGTTAGAAGCATGAGGACCTAGGTTCAATCCTCATTGCGACCATCTTTGTAATGTTTCATATCTTTACAAAAAAAAAATGTTTATCTGTTTACCTTTAAAATTGTAACTTCCAACTTTAAAGGTCAGCAAATAAATATTTTGTAACATTGGTATATGAGTCATGACCTGATATCAAATAGATGACATTAAGTAAATGACATCAATTAATATTTAATAATATATAATCAAAATTACACTTTTAATTACCAATTTTATCTCATAAAAGTGGTAAAATGATATGAAAATATAATGAAAATGAGGACTAAAAGTGTAATTTAATCTAAACATTATTGAATATTAATTGTAACATTGGTTGATAGGTTTAGGGTTAGGGAAGAAAGAAGAGAGAGAAAGAAGGTTAAGGCTAATGATAGGATGTAAATAATACAAACCGTTAACTCAATAATACCCAAATTTGGTCAAGTACTAGGACAATCCTTAGCCCACTAGTAATAACCGTAGTATCTGTTAACTGTCCATAAACTATCCTTTCGATAATTAGGTGCCTGTAAGTTCCAAATCTGATTATGTCCTTGAAATGACATTAAAGAATTTAGAAAATTGAGAGTTTTGTGTGAACGGTAAATTTTAAATTATTACTGTACACTTGCACATTAAAAATATGTTCTAGCATGCTTCAAGGTATAGAAATTTTTGTTTGTGAATTTTAAATACATAGTTATCAATAGCGGCTGGATAGCGACGAAGCGACTCCATGTCGCTGTAGAAACCTTGGAGTGCAGTGATTTTGTGTAGCGGTTGATGCAGGCAAGATCATGGCAGAGTGGAGTGACTCTATCTTGGTTTGGTGCGGCAATCTAGAGTGATTTACCAAAAAAAACCCAAAAATATCCTCATTAAATGAGAGTATTTTTTCCCTTTCATTGAATTTTTTTTTATCCAAGTGTGAATCAGTGGCTGTAGGTCTTGTATCTTGACCCATTGAGTGACACACTTTATCTTTTGTCCTAAGCCCATAACTTCTCTCTTTATTAGATGATGTGCTTCTTCTCCGGTGGTTGGTGATTTTTGTCTTCTCTGATGACTCTGGCATTTCTCCAGCGATAGTAATAGTTGTCTCTTCTTTAAAAATGATAAATGCATGAATATAGTTATTTTTCTGTTTTGTAGCTTTTATATATATTATTAATTATTTAATACATATAAATATAATATTAGAATAGTGGTCATCCTGCTAACCGCAATCCCACTATCCTACTTTTTGGGGTTGGCTACTCCGCTCTACCATCTAGGATTGATAACTATGTTTAACTGTAAATTCTAAGCTGTTGAAAATAAATGTGCTAGTGAGAGAATGAAAGATTTAGAAAGAATGGACAGATATTGGGAGGGAACAGGTAAAAAATGCAGCATATTTTTCTAGTTGCCTTTGTCAGTAGCATATATTAGACTGGTATGGTAATAGTTAGCAAAACTATGCACTTTATCACCCCTTTTACCCTTGTTCTTCTCCTTCCTCACTTATGATTTGTAAGTTTGCAATTGAAGGAAAGATAACAAATAACTCTTCCATACTTCTAAATTCTAATAAACATACCATGCCTCCCGAGTTTTTGGGAATGAGTCATTGTTGGTGTTTTTTCTTTGCCCAAATTTTTTAATCATGTTAATCTTGCTAGCTTTGCTTTTGCTGACATCCTTTCTATTGTTCATTTCTTTTGGAACAGGAACCTTCTTGGTTACCTCTTGGTATCCAGTAATGAGTTAAACAATTGTCATGTGGCAACAAGGTGTTGTAAACTGGACCATCTTGATCTTTCTGATCAAAAAGGTTTGAAATCAGCTTCTGATATTCATGGTGCTGGAGCAGTTGCTTGCTATACCACTGGCAACAGCAGTCCAAAGTTTACTTTTCCAACTTGTATAAAGCAGTGTTCCAATCATCCTGGAGCTATCAGATACCTACAGAAGTACCAATTTTTATTTTTCTTTATGCCCTGTAATTGCCCCAGAAATTTGTTCCTATAGTATTATTTTTAAATACTTCCTAGTCAGAATATGTATATATTACTGCTAGATCCATTTGTTTCATGTTATATTGGGAACATAAGTATTTCTTCAGGTCAAGTTTGAGTATAAGAAATGTAGTTTTCTGCTCTTGGAAATAAATCTCTGAGGATTTGTCACTTGTCTAGTGGCTCTATTTAAGCTATCTACATTATCCCTGGACAAGAATAATTATCTTACATTTTTCTCAAAATTGCAGGTGCTTTCATCAGAAACCATGGAATCAAGATGCCTGTTACTTGCTTGTTCTGAACTATCTTCAAAGGGCTCGTGAAGAAAGATTTCCTCATCATCTTTGTGGCATACTAAATCGTCTAGCTCATGTTTCCCTTTCAAATGAATTATATAGCAGGACAGAAATGTCGTATCAATATAGATACTTTCAACTTCTACTTTGTGCTTCTGAGATCAGTTTACAATGTGGGAATCATATGACATGTATCACCCATGCCAGAAAGGCTTCTGAACTTGAGCTTCCTGATAATTATTTATTCTTTGCACATCTACTATTGTGCCGTGTGTATGCCATGATAGGTGATCATCTAAGTTTTCAGAAAGAATATATAAGTTGTATGGATCTCAAAACAGATTATCACATTGGTTGGATCTGTCTCAAACTTATGGAATGTCATTATGAACTGGAAATTGATTCAAATGCCATAGACTTGAACTTTGAAGAATGTGTTAAAACAAGTGGAAAATTGTGGAATATGTGGATGGCTGTATATAACCTGGTGAGAGGTATGATTTCCTTGCAGAAGAGGGATTTAGTCTCCGCAGAAGAGTTCATAGCACAGGCTTGTTCATTAGAAGGTTTTGAGAGCTGCCTCTTTCTATGTCATGGTATGTATTTATTTCGAGCGAGAGCTTCATTTAACTAATTCTTTTGCATGCTTTCTATATAGTGCTACCTGTTAAAAGAGGGAAACAAAGACCTCATTTTCTGAATATGCTTGATTGAATCTCCCACTTAGCTGATTGATATATTTATTATAGTAGTGAGTACGAAGATAATAAATGACAACAACTATTTTCAAGAAAACAATTAAAATATCACTTCATAAGATACATTGAACACGGCTAAAAACTGTAACTAATATACTTGGAAGAGTAACAATCATTAAATACTCTTCCAACACTCCCTCAAGCTGGAGAATAAATGTTTTCCATTCCTAGCTTGCATATTATTCTCTCAAAATCTGGACAGCACAAGTCTTTAGTAAGAAATATCTTCATGTTGTCTTTGTGAAGGTACATATGGAGTACAAGTCAAACCATTGCCAAGCTTTTCCTGATAAAATGCCTATCCACTTAAATGTGTTTGGTTCCTCAACATGATTATGAGCTATGCTGATTGCTGACTTATTATCTATAAGCTTCATAGGTCCATCCCTTTTAATCTCCAAGTCTTCTAAGATAATTTCCAGGCAAAGCAATTCGCATATACCTTGTGCCATAGCCCAAAATTCAGCTTCAACACTAGATCAACCAACTTTTTGTTTTTTACTTCTTCAAATTACCAGGCTTCCCCCAAGAAAGGTATAATATCCGGTAGTGGATCTCCTATCAATTATGGACTTGCATAGTCAACATCAGTGTAGGCTTCAAGAATTGTATTCCCCTTTTTGTTATACAAAATTCCTCTTCCTGGTGTCCCCTTGAGGTTCTGCAAAAACCAATGTCATGTAAGTGAACTTCTATTGGACAATGCATAAATTGGCTAACCAAAGTTGTAGCAAATGCAATATCTGGCCTTCTGGGAGACAAGTAAATTAATTTTCCAACCAAACGTTGAATCAATCTACCTATAAAAATAATGGAAGGAGAGTAGAATTTCCCTAATTACATATATGGATAATATTTCCCAGAATATGTCAAAAACTTCAATTTGAATAACTAATCTCTCCTATTTTTGTATGCCTTGTGTTGTATTGACACTTTAGTTTAGCAGTTAGTTGTCTTTAGATCCTTTTCACCGTCATCTCTTTCCACAGTGCATCATGATGAATTTTTAGATTTATGCCCTCTTAAAATAGTTGTTATTATATGTTGTACATCTTTATAAAGCTGCTTTTTTGGCGTATCTAGCTTAAGGGTTAAGGGTTATAGCTGTAGCCTTTCCCTTGTATTGTACTTGTTCTGACCTTTATATATATATATATGTGTGTGTGTGTATATATATATATATATATATATATATATATATCAGCTGAGAGAGACTTACTGATTTTTGGCCTATTTTAAATTTCAAGTTCCATCTGATTTATTTATTTATTTTCATGTAGGTGCCATCTGTATGGAGCTTGTCCGGCAGTTTGATTGTTCTCAGTTCCTATCACGGGCTGTTAAGAGTCTTACGAAAGTTCATGAGTTTTCACTTATTCCCTTGCCTTTTGTCTCGGTATTGATAGCTCAAGCAGAAGGAGGCCTTGGTTCTAAGGAGAGGTGGAACAGAAGTCTTGGCCTCGAATGGTATAATTGGCCATCAGGTTTGGTTTCTACTCTCTCTATGTAAGTGGTGGCAAGGGAATTACTGGAGAGCTAAATGTTTTTAAGTTTCTATTCCCGTATTCCATACCATATAAAAGATTGTCATTATCATTGCATATTTGGGTGTGCTGAGCAAATTTTGCTGGATTATTTGTCTCAACTTGTCCAAATTAATAAACTACTATCTGATATTTCTATGTTGAGTTGGATGCTTTGAGATTTAGTAATTGAGCTCAGCCGATTAGTAGAATCTTATGCAGTACTTGAAAATGGTGTGTTTGTATTCATTGATTGCTATTCTTTTTGTGGATTTACCGCTAATGTCGGCTGCTTTTTCGTAGAAATGAAGCCTGCAGAGCTATACTTTCAAATGCATTTGCTTGCAAGACAGTCGAAAGTTGATCCAAACGCTGCATCTAGCATGGAGTTCTCTGAGACTCCTCAGAGATGGGTTATTCGAGCAATTCACATTAACCCTTCTTGTATGCGATATTGGAGGGTTCTACAGAAGCTTATCGAGACTTGAAATATGAAGCAACACATTTCAGGAGCGGGGGTGTCTGGCTATATTTCATTTCTATTGAATGTGGGATGGGAAATAGCTTAACAAGTTAAATGGAACCGTTTGATAGTCCAATACTTCATGTACTAATAAACATGTTATATATTTCGGGAGCGAGAAAAGGGAGGGGGGGGGGGGAGGTAACTAATGGATTGAAACTGTTGATTACAGAGTATTAATATTTTACAAGTTTCACTTATTAAATGTACACTTTTTTATGCTAAACGGGACTGTATAGTTTCAGATTGGCCCCAATATGAGTTGACTTAAAATGCGAGTTATCATTACGTAATTGGATGACAGCATTCGTACATTGAGAAAGTAGAGGAATAAAAAAATGCAATTAAGTCAAATTCATTTTCAGATGTGTTAAATTTTTTAACACATTTAAAAAAACTAAATTGTGTAAGAGTTTAATTTTCTTTAACTAGTTTTGGGAAGAGGACGTTCAAGAAATTATCCTAAAAAAGTGTAGACATGCTCCATAGTGTTGTCCGACCATTTCCAGGTGCTTCACGTTTAGCTATTTTATATGTAGCTCATTCTTGGGTTTCTTTTACATTCAACGAGATGTTATTTTATTTTAATCACTTTTTGCTTGGGAGTGTAATTTTGCATTCATTTTGGACATTGAAATTACTCCCTATGTTATTAAACCGTGATTCAAATTGTGAATTGTCTAACTAGCTTTTAATCATAAATCACAATTTGTATGGAATTGTAAGATTCATAAACAATTAAATAATTGCTTGCAAGTGTATCATATAGATGATATTTAGTATTGAATGTAAAAAAATTAAACTAAAAAATGGATAAAACCAATGCTTTAAATTCCAGACCGAAAATTGACTTGGTTAAAGTACCTGATAAATGATTGAATTATATAAATTAATATATTATTAAATATATACTTTTAAATAAAGAATTATGAAAAAACTTACTTAAGTCATGTATGTTACAATATAAGATTCTGGTTTAGTGATCATTTATATCTAAAGTATGTAAATCATCATGGTTTGATTCTTATTTAGGGGTAGTAAATAAATTTATTTATTTATCATTTATTTGATTCATTTATAAATAAATATATTCAATCCATCTATTATAATAAAAATAAATAATGAATCAAATATAATTCATCCATTTAATTTTATATATGGTTAGTAATTCATCCATTATTTTTTTTAAAATTCATGGGATTACAATATGAGACTTTTATTAACTTGATGTCTTAATACTATTTTAACATTACAAAAAAGTTTTGCAAATTTCAAAAATTATATAAGAATATGATGAATTATAAAGAAAAGAGAGAGAAATAAAATATTTAAAAAATATAAATTATTTAAGTTTTAAGACATTATTTTATGGATGGATTTAATATCCATTCATGAAAAATTTGTTAATAAATGGATTGATTTTCTTTTTTACTTTAAATAAATTAGATGGATTGAATTTTTATATGAATTTTTTAATGAATCTAAATAAATTAATGAATTATTTTTATGCAATTTATTATAATTTGTTTAAAAAAGTTATCTAAGCCATTTATTTATTGGTTGTTCCTATTCTCATCATAACCAAAATTTTCCCCCACAGTATAACACTTTCAAAAATTAAAAAAAAAAAATGGAATCGGTCAACTTGTACTGTCATGATTTCATAGTCCAAACAAATTTTTAAAATTATGCATAAAACAACTTAACCATAAATCTTATAAATCTAAGTTATTAATTACATGTGAACTCTTTATTCTTCTTGAATGACAATAAAACAATTTAATAGCTAAATGAGTTTAATGAGTAACAAATAAGATAGTGAACTAATCAAATAAGATAAGTTTCTTCGGTCCCTTTTCATTTAACAATTTAAGATTATATAATAACTTTTCAATTTCAATTTTCTCATGAGAATTGATGGAAGTTAAATAAAAACAATCATTGATTTGTGTGATTTTATCAATCATACAAAGTTGCATATATTTATGCATGTATTATAAGATACGATTAATATTCAACTTATGATATTTAACCTAATAACTTTTTTACTTATACACATAACAGCATTTTTTTTTTCTTGAGAGATTTTATTTGCACCTTCTTCCTCACCCCACTTTTTTTTTGTCATTTCAATTTTCAGAAACGCCCTTATGCTTTTTAGGAGAAAAAAAAAAATTTCTTCCCTTTTTCTTTGTACAAGTCATATCCTTTCTTAGTTGTCACCCCCTATTATACAACCCGCTTTTCTATCCACATAATGTTGCCAAAACATTATTATCTGATGCACATTATGTTTTTAATTGTCACAGCGATTGTCATTGGTCTCCTGCATTGTTGCAATCAATAGTAAGTTTCAAATTTTTATATTTTGCCTTATGTAAATTTATCAAAAACTAATATCTAGAATACATCTAAAGAGATTTCTATAATTAATTTTCGAAACAAACATGTGTTTTTTGAAAACTAATTTTCATGATGTAAATATTATTGATGTTTATTTTCATTCGAAAACCTAATTTCCAAAAGACATTTGGCTGTGTTTTGGAAACTAATTTCTCCAAGAAACAATACTATGCACAAGAAGTAACGTGGAAAGATAATGTGCGCAATGTGATGCTGAGGCCAAAAAACCATATAATGAATTTGACGCTTTGGAATAGTAAAAAGTTAATAAATTATTGTTAAAATGGTTCAGTGACTTTTCATGCACCAGTTACAGTGAATCAATTTAATATATTGTTCATCGGAGTATAAGTAAATAGTAATAATTTTAATTTTTCATTTAAATTATTTAAAATTATTAAAAAGTTTTTTTTAACTCATCATCTTCTTTGCACTTACTCTGATCTTGATAGTGTAGATTCTTACGGCCTATGCCATCAATTTTACAAAATGCTCTGAGTAGAGGTTGTTTAAGGGATCTAAGTCAAGATCTAAAAGCTCCTTTACCACACGTACTCGTGTCATGTGTAGTGCCACGACGTCGTCGCTCTAATCATGGTGTAGTGGTGCAAATTCACATCGGCTTTTACTAGTAGTTTCATGCAGTGCTCCAAGTTGAGGTTAAAGATGAGGAGGATTGTTGTGCGATCATCAACGTCAATGTCGCAATTGTCGTTGAAATCAAATTTTTATTATTAAATAAATCTAAACCATTCAATTTAATTATTCATATATCTAACAGTATCTTTTATTTCTCTACTGGTGAACCATATAAAAATTACACTTTATTTTATTGGTCCACTCATAAATCACATGATGTGTATAATAAATTTCGACAACTCAATTAATCAAATTAACTAAAATTCATTAATAATATGGCTATTTTACGATTTTAGAAATATTTTATTATTTTAAAATGGTGGCTAACACTTTCAAAGATCGGTGTAAAAGAAAAACACTTCCAAAAAATCATTTTTTCTAAAAAAATAAACGTATGAAGTGAATATTAATGTTTTTCAGTTGAGATATTTTAATAAATTATATTTAATGTTTCACATTCACTTAAAGCACTTGGTTACCAAAATTCAAGATCTAAAGTATTCATGTGTGAATCAAAATATGCTTCGGTCCACCGTTTTCTTAGAAGCGAAAAGAGGCTTCCTTTTCCAGGCATGTTTTGTATCAAAAAATGAGCATACCGTAGCCACAAGTGAGGAGATCTATTCGCATCTATTGCGAGGATACGCGAAAGACTCGAATTTGGTGAGTGGAAGAGCAGTTCACGCTAAATTAATCACAGGCTCTATTCCTTTCACTGTTTTTCTTCAAAACCATTTGCTTAACATGTACGTCAAAGTTGGAGACCTTCCTTCGGGCCTAAAAGTGTTTGACGAAATGCCCCAGAGAAATGTGGTGTCCTGGTCCGCTGTCATGGCTGGTTGCATCCAAAATGGCTGTGCTTCGGAGGCTCTTTCTTTGTTCAGCCGTATGCATCACGAGGGAGTTACGAAACCAAACGAGTTCACGTTTGTTAGCGCTCTACAGGCATGCTCTTTAACTAATGTTACTCTGGCTTACCAGATTTATTCATTAGTTGTGCGGTCAGGACTCATGTCTAATATCTTCTTACTCAACACATTTTTGACAGCCCTACTGAGGCATGGTAAATTGGCGGAAGCCTTTAAAGTTTTTGACCAAAGTCCAGGCAAGGATATCGTGTCTTGGAATACCATCATAGGGGGTTACTTGCAGTTTTCTTGTGAGCGGATTCCTGAATTTTGGTGTTGCATGAACCGTGAGGGTGTGAAACCTGATAACTTCACATTTGCCACCGCCCTCACTGGGTTGGCTGCTCTGTCTTATCTACAAATGGGAACGCAAGTTCATGCTCGCCTTGTCAAGAGTGGATATGGGGATGACCTTTGTGTGGGGAACTCACTGGCTGATATGTATATAAAAAATCATAAGTTGGTAGAAGGTTTCAGAGCTTTTGAAGGGACGCCTAACAAAGATGTGTGCTCCTGGTCCCAGATGGCTGCTGGATGTTTACACTGCGGGGAACCAAGAAAGGCACTTGCAGTCATTGCACAGATGAAGAAAATGGGTGTAAAGCCAAACAAATTTACCTTGGCAACTGCTCTAAATGCTTGTGCCAGTTTGGCTTCACTAGAGGGAGGGAAACAAATTCATGGCTTGAGGATTAAGCTTGAAAGGGACATTGATGTGTGTGTTGATAATGCTCTTCTCGATATGTATGCAAAATGTGGATGCATGGATAGTGCATGGGGTGTTTTTGGATCAATGAACTCCCGTTCTGTCATTTCTTGGACAACAATGATAATGGCATGCGCGCAGAATGGCCAATCCAGAGAAGCTCTTCAAATTTTTCAAGAAATGAGGGAGGCGGGTGTAGTGCCTAACCACATCACCTTCATTTGTGTTCTTTATGCATGTAGTCAAGGTGGGTTTGTTGATGAAGGGTGGAAGTACTTTTCTTCCATGACCAAAGACTATGGAATCTTCCCCGGAGAAGATCACTACGCCTGTATGGTGAATATTCTTGGCCGGGCTGGACTTATTAAAGAAGCTAAGGAGTTAATCCTAAGAATGCCGTTTCAGCCGGGTGCGCTTGTTTGGCAAACATTGCTCGGTGCTTGTCAGATTCAAGGCGATGTAGAAACTGGGAAACTTGCAGCAAAACGTGCCATACGACGAGACCAAAAGGACCCGTCAACCTATTTATTATTGTCCAACATGTTTGCTCAATTTAGCAATTGGGATGGCGTGGCGATTCTGAGAGAACTGATGGAGATAAGGGATGTAAAGAAAGTACCAGGATCCAGTTGGATTGAAATCGATAGGATTTAACAAATTTCATTCAAACATACGAAAAATCTTCATTTCATATCACCCTTTCTTTTACAAGTTATCACACGTTACATGGGATATAACGTTGAGTTATGTGAGACAAAAACTATTTTCGATTCCGGAAAGGAATTTTAAGAAATTTTTTATGTTGAAATATTTTGTTTCAATAAGAAATTTAAAAATAAATTAAAATTTCTCCGTATATAATCAAAATTATTATCTTGTATAAGAATGATATTGAAGATTTATTTTAACGAAAGTGTTTTTAACTGATTTTCTTTTTGACATCAATATTTTTAAATTTTTTTTCCTTCTCAATTTCTCATCTTTTACATATTTTTTAAGTTTTATTAGTGGGATTGAGGTATTTTGTATTTCAAAAAATTAATTATCCGCAAATATGGGCGGATAAAATTTGCAACAAGTAGAAAATGTATATTGAAAATGAATACTTGTCAATAACAAATACAAATATTTTTTATATTTGCATATTAATAGAGTGTAAGGGTATCATAGTATTAGTATTCACATATACTTGTATCTGCTCATATTTAATTTATTTGTATTTGTATAAATTTGATTTTATTTGGTCTTTATTTGAACTTATAGTAATTAAGTATTATACTTTATTATCTTTTATTTTGATTTATGTGAAATCAAAATATTTTATTTTAATAATTATTTTTTGAACTTTAAACTTTTATGATTGAATGCTTAAAATTCAGTTTTTAAATCTACTTATTGTTATTAGTATAATTGTGAAGAATATTATAATTTTAATATTATAATCTTCAATTTTTTATATAGATTTTATTTAAATTTTAGTTATAATGTTCATATTTTTTTATGCTGATTTTTATAACTTTTAAAAGAAAAATAGTTACAAATAATTAAAATGTATGGTTAAAATATTTTGTTAAATATTTTTAAAATATATTTTTTAGTAAATACATGTGGATACCCACGAATATTAAAAAATATGTGGATATTTGCTAAAAGTATATCCTCACAAATATGAGGAAAGACATATTTATTTGATAGGGAGGGTAGTAGGAAGCTATTACCTGCATCGACACTGTCTTATTGACATTTATAGTCTTTATATTTGCTTTAAAATATTTAAAAATTATCAATATTTGTTGAATCAACTGATATTATGTCTCTAAAAAAATTGATATTATGTCTAGTATTTGAACTTCAAGATCTTAGATTTATAAGAATAATTAATTTATAATTTTTTTTATTATTTAAAAAAATTAAAATAAAACAGTCCAAAGTTATAATTATGAATATAGAATAGTGTTTTTATACATATATATATATATATAGAGAGTTAATATAGAATAGTGCTTTTTCATCTGCTCATTTAATTAAATTAAAATAAAAAAGGCACTATTAATGGCTTTGATTGACTGTCAGTGTAAAAAAATTTACACTGGCAGTGTATAAGTGATTAACTCATATATATATATATATATATATATATATATATATATGAGAAAGGTTATAATAACACCGGTGTAACTTTTACTAAATATTACATCGTTCATAACATTATATTAAATGTTAATTTTGTAAATTCAATCATTAGATTGAAAGTTTTTTACTCTTAGATCATATATACACAAATTTATATTAATCCAAGATGATTTGATACTTCATTCTTATAAAACAAAATTAACGTAATATATACATTTCAAAATATACTAAAATATGAACACTTTGACTACCTTTAAATTGTTGTTAAATTTTAACAAAAATTGATATAAACATATAAAGTGATATGAACTTTTAATCTAACAGCTAAATTTACAAAATTTACATTTAATATAAAGTTATTGAGATGTGTAATACTTATTAAAAATTACACTGATATTATTCAACCCTAAATATAAATATATATATATATATATATATATATATATATATATATATATATATATATATATATATATATATATATGTGTGTGTGTGTGGGTGTGTGTTGAATTCAATATCTAGTTAAAGAGTAACGGACAGTTTTATTATTTTGAGGTTTGTTTATATGATAGACAAGGTTTCATTAAGATATGTAGCGTGAAATTTTACACCATTTTTTTAAAAATTAAACTTAAATGAAAAATTATAATTTATAATATATGTGATTTGTGGCGGTTATTTTGATAGTCTCTAGTGGTTAAAAGCTGCCACAAAGGACATTACCGGTGTCATTAATAACCGTCAGATCTACAGTCACCAAAAACGGTTTGCGGCGGAAATTTTGTAAACGTTGGATTTGCGCGTCAGAAAATTCAAACACTTTGTGGCGGTTTGAAACGGTCACAAAATACATTTTAATGTTACTTGTTTGACAGTTTCTGACGGTTTAAAACCGTCACAAAATTTATCTTAAGCGTTTTATATGTAAACAGCAATACAAAAGATTTAAACAACCTGGTTGTTGTAACATACAATAGCAGAATCCAAATGGTCCAAAAGATACGGGGAAGATACAAAACAAAAAAGTTTGCAAAAGTACAACCAAGGAAAGTTTGCAGGTTTTATTAACTACAGAACATAATAAAGTTCAACAAAAGGAAAATTTCCTGAGGAATGATGTCTTGGTTTACAGGGAGGAAAAATATAACTTTTACCTGATTTAAACAAATTTTAACTAAATCAATTGGGTTATAAAGAATTTTGCCAATAAACAAACAGTGCAGGCAATTATCCATGCTGCAAACTTGAAATCTCTATTTAGCACTTGATAGCTTAGCATAAACATTTCTTCTAAAATATGAGACACGTAAAACATAAAATCCAATAAAAAAAATCCGAGAAATGGATGCAAGGAATCAGTAAAACAATATTTAAATGACTCAAAGAAATTGGAAAATAATAGTGCTTTTGAAATTAATTGATAAAGAATGAAGAATGATCAGTGAAAAAGATTATTTTCAGAGATCCAGTTAAAACACTTAATTGTAAACAATACTTGCATAGAAGCTGGCTTGAGTTGAGCTTTCAGGTCCCATACTGTAGACTGGAAATGTTTAGACAACCACATAAAAAAGATAAATTAAAACTAAAAATAATACTAAATCATTTTAAACTATAATTATATAAAGTATTAAAACTTGTTAATACTTTATAACATGAATTTTGCATCTGAGACATCACTTGGTGTGGTTACTGTAAGAGCATATAACATGGCAGGCAGATTCTTTAAAAATTACTTAAAGCTTGTGGACGCAGACGCAACACTATTCTTTCATTCTAATGTGGCCATGGAATGGTTAGTTTTAAGGATTGAAGCACTTCAAAATTTGACAGTCATCACTGCAGCTTTGTTGCTTATTCTAGCTCCTCAGGGATATATGTCTCCAGGTATAATTATATGAAATGTTAATTACCTCGGTAAGGTTTTGTGCATGCTATTAACAAGATAATATTTGAGCAGAATTTATTTTCAATCAAATATTCAGCACATGCAATAAAATCAGTGAAAGTGTTCTTTTTCTTCAACAGCTTCCCATTCTCATACCACTGCCTCCCCATTTCACCACCTCCACGTATATGAGCTATTGCATATATAAAACCCCGATCAAACAATGAGAGCCTTCCTGATTTGAAACTGGGATCTATGCATACCTGTTGACAATGTGAGGTCACTAAATTATAGATTCTAGATGGAAGAACGTATGTTACATAATTGAAAGTAATTGATTGGTTGGTTGTAATTATTGATAGGCTGGAGTCATTCTTAGTTTTTTATCCAAAAATGAAATTAACCAACTTGCATTGAAGTTTTACATCGGGCTAGATAGGCCAACCCTCATCATATGTGTGAGTAGTCCAACCCTTTTTTTGACTGAAATATGGAATGAAGAAAACTGTTGTGGCAAGCAAGAGATTTTGCGTGCCGTGCTAAATAAAAACAAACCAGATTTATAATCCAAGAAGGTATAAGTTTCTAAAATATGGACAATAACGAAAAAGATCAAGGCCAATATCCTTACCGGTGGCTTCTCCCCCTTTCTCAGCAATTCCACTATCTCAACTACTTGTAACAAGTCCCACATCGGGAAGGTCTCCTCACCAAGGAGACTTTATAAGGCGGGAGGTTCTCCAACCTCTTGGGCCGGCTTTTGAGGGATGGTTCCCCTCCTTAGCCTTATGCTCGTTACAATGGTGCTTTCGTTGAGAGCCAGCCAAATTGAGAAGGGCTACCCACGGAGGGTTCTGACCATCGGAGGGTTCTGACCGGCAAGAAGGCCGAGTGAAGTGCCGGTGAGTGAAGTACCGTGGAGTGCAGCCATCGAGGGCGCTGGCTTTCGAAGGGGGTGGTAATGTAACAAGTCCCACATCGGGAAGGTCTCCTCACCAAGGAGACTTTATAAGGCGGGAGGTTCTCTAACCTCTTGGGCCGGCTTTTGAGGGATGGTCCCCCTTTCTCAGCAATTCCACTATCTCAACTACTCTCTCTAGAGTTACATCTTCCTGGAATCGACATAAATATGACATGTTAGGATCCCCAAACACACAAAAAATAAAATATTAATAAAACGGAGAGGAAAAAAAAAAGACGAACATAGTAATTATAAGTATATCCCTCCGATCCATTTGAATAATCAGCCACTGTAATCATAGGAGCATTCACACAGCACCCCTGCAAAACACCAACAACTTCAATCATTCACTTATTGGTCAATCAAGAAAATTACCCTATTTGTAAACATTGTTAATTTGGGATTTTCACCGAAGCATCACAGTGACAAGCTGTGAGTAAAAAACTCAACGAAACAATGATGAGTATGATGAGTACTTGCATAGAAAACTATATGTACCAATGTAGTCATCATCACTGGTTAAATTGTGAAATTGCACTATTATATGATCTCACAGCCTTTTCCCAAGCTGGATCAAGCGTGAAAAATCGTTTAAAGTGGGATTGGACCAGGATTGTGGAATCAGATGATTTTCCTAGTCCTGCAAATTGGCTTTTCTGGGTCAGCAACCCAGTTCAGTAAAAAGCACATAGATTTTAGACAAACCATGTATGCCAACCAACAGAATGATGCTTTTAGCAAAAGGATGTACATGAAAATCTATAACAAGCACAAAAGGATTCATTAACTTTAGCAAAAGGCTTCATTATTCTACTTAGTACTTAATAGACACTATCTATGAGCACAATAACCCCAGTTCATTAACTCGCAATCTTGTGTGGAGCACCTTTTCCATTTGACAGGAGTACATGTGACCTGCTCAGAGAATCAGACATGGTCCTTTGATGTGTTTCAAGACACGCTAAAAAGAATACATCAGGCAGAAGGCAAACATACCACATTCATTGCAGAAACAGGGAGCCACCCTCCATGCTGCTGCTGGGCCAGATCCAAAAGAGGGATCACTGCAGATTGCTTATAGTTGGATGGATAGTGCGATAAAATCTCCTTGACCTGTAATTAGCACAGAATAAAATCATTAATTTTTTAAATATGATTATGGGCTAGATACCAGAAAGGATCACATTGAACTAAATATCCATAACTCGTGTAAACATCATGATATAGAACAAATCAATAAGGCATCAAATCATATCAGTCTACACTTTTTCAGAAAATAAAGAATAAAGCTAGTCACACAAAAGAGCAATAATATAGGGGCAAAATGAACAAAGCCGCAATAAATTGCGCCACAACACATGCTCAACGACTTTTCACGTCCGCCAATTTTTTTATGTCCAAACCAACACCAGATTCACTATTACAAAATATGTAATATAGAATATATAAGATGACAGAAGATGGTTAGAACCGTTAAAACTATATATTAATAGTAATCAAGCGTCAAATCAATACACGACCCCAAAAGTTTATACAGACAAAACACTGATAGCATTGAACTAATAGTCCTCAGCAGTGCCTATCGAAACATTTATGCATTTTGATAGCTCCGGTGAACTACATGATAATAAATGATGACAAAGAAGGTGGCCACATTTTAAGTTCGGGTTCTAAAATCCAAATGCGACGAAACATTACCTTTGCTTGGTTGGCATCGGATAATTCCCATGGGAGGTTAGGGTTGTTGTCCGGTGAGTCAAGGTGTTGTGCCAATAAAAAGTGGATGCATCAACAATCACAATCACGAAACGAAAATCTGAGAAAAATTGAAGCGAAAAACGAAGAGCACTTACGTAGTTCAGAGCGGTTGAGAAAGCCCTCGAAGGCTGAGAAATGGGAAAACCGAAGAATTAAAGAAACAATCAGAATTCGGAAACGGAAGCGAGAAAAAAAGATTGGGAAATGGACGGACAACCTGACGGAAAATTTTACGGATCTCGTTGAAACGTTTCGCGACAAGGCGTGCCAACATTTTCGAGGAGCTACACGAAACAGATCGCAGAGAGAGAAAGTAAAGAGGGTGAAGTGATGGGAATTGCACGCGTCTATAACCTGCATATAAGCACCTTAGTTGTGCAACGGCAAAATGTGTCTTCAATTCATATTTTAATAATCTAAGAATAAGTTTTTGAATTTTATTTTTATTTTTTTAAAAATAATATTTAAAAAAGTTAACATACAAGTATTTAAAGATTCTGGCGGTTTTAAGCAGACGAAAATATCATTTTTTGTGGCGGTTTCAAGTAAAAACCCCTGCTAATAACACATTTTTTGTAATGCAATAATATTATATAAAAGAAATATCCTCTTCTAGTATCTAGTTTTTAAAAAAAATTATACTCCTATATTTGTATTTTTATTTTTTTCACCAAGTAGATAAAATATGAAAAGAATGTATATAAAAAATAACAACTACTTTTTAAAAAAAATATCAATTATCAAATTATTTAAAGAAAATTATTTAATTATTTTTATGAAGATATAAATTGTCTTTTTCATTGTTTTTGTAAGACTCGAGTCTCTCTTCTCTTATCTTTTCATCTCTTCCACTCACTCAACTCCTTCATTCTCACTTCTCTCATTTTTTGCATTTCCTCAAAGGCTGAGCATTTTGGGTTGAAGGAGGTCCCAAGTTCCCAAAGTTGGAACATTCTCATTTTTCTTTGGCTTCTCTTCTTTTCTGCAAGCTTCTTCTTTCTCGGACATGGTGGAGCTAGGGTTGTGGAGTCAAAACTCATTCTTCTTCCTCGTTCATTCCGTGGTAGCTCGGAGTTCTTTCTTTGAAATGGGTTTTGAAGAGAAGTAGAAATGGGATGATTTTGAGCCGACTCTTTGTTGCATGTTATAGTTCTTGGTTGATTAGGGTTTTTTTGGGTAAAGAGGAGAAAAAATTATTGGTTTGATTTTGGGTTAGGGTGCATGTGATGCTTCAAGTGGTTTTTAAATGTTCTGTGTTGCTGGAAATGTTGGATTGTGGAAAAGTTACAGGTTTTGAAGGAAAAATCAAATAGGAGTTTTCTTTTTGAAGTTTTTGGGTTAGTCACGAGTGTGACTGGTTAGTCATAGTGTAATGGCGTCGCGACTATGATCTCCTCAAGTTTCAAAACATTGCTAAGACAGAATGAGTAACGGGCGTGAATGGTGAGTCACAGGTGTGATTGACTCTGTTTGATGATTTTCTTCAAAAAAAAAATTAAAAGGCTAATATTTATATTAAAATTGTTCACGTTGTAAATTCAAGTTGATTATATGTTGTAAGTTGATTTTTAGTTATTTTAAAGTTGTTTATTGAAGTTCATTATAAGTTGTAAAGTTGTATTGGGATGTATGTGGAAAAGTTGCTATGTTGTTAAAGTTGTATAGTTGTATAGAGAGTTGTCAAGTTGATATGCGATGTCTATTGTTGAAAGTTACTTTTAAGTTGTAAGTTGCCTTAAAGTTGTTTAGTTGTTTAAAGTTGTTGAAATTTAGATTTTGATGACGATAGTTGCTTAAATTGTTTATTCAAGATGTTATTATGTTGCTTATTGTTGTAAAGATGACTATTGTTGTAAAGTTAAGATGTTTATTGTTGTGAAGTTGACAAGTTGGGATATATGACTACGATATATGTCCTATGTTGAGATACATAGTACTAAGGTGATAAAGTTGAAAATTGTTTTTAAAGTTGAATCCCTTAGTACTATGTGGGCGGCATGGAAGTAGTCAATCCATGACATGGTTGAATGACCAATTTGAGTAAGGTATCTAGTTAGAGATGTAGTCTTTGACTAGATATTGGTGGGTGCATGATACTTGGAGGGCAATGGGTGGGCTAACTCCATATGTGGATTGGTGATGCAAGCCAAGGCTGTGGTAGGCCCGCATCCAAACCCTTCTGTCCTAACAGTAGTACTAAATTTTCAAGTCTAAGTGGCACACATAAGCAATCACCTATTGTTGTCTATACCTAATTCTCTTATGAGTTCCTAACGATGCCTATACCTGACCTGATTGAGATAGGTCAAACGTTGGATTCAGTAGAGTTTATGCCACCTAGACTGCTCAACCCCAGTTGTTAGAAATCTCCTAGTGGTATATGTGTGACGACGCATTAGTTAATGTTATATATCTATTGTTGTCTATGTTGTCATTTTAAAGTTGAAAGATATAAAGTTGAATGTTGAATTCTATTGTTGTTCATTTTATGTCAATGTTATTTTATGATGATTATTGCTGTGAACTTACCTTAACATGTTTTCTCTTGTAGATTTGAACTGTCATGACCATACTTTGTATGCAAGTAGATCAGGATTAGGTGGTGCTGTGAAAGGTTAGCGGATTCTGGTGAAACTCAGTAGGAGAGCTGAGGCTTTTGTTGTGAAAATTTTGTTGTAGATCGCCAGTCATTTTGTATAGAATATTACATTAAATTATCAATCTTATATATGTATAGGGGACATTAGTTGTTATTTCCTAGTATGTATATCACTATTTAATTATGATGTATTATTTGATGCATTGTGTATGATAAGGGAAATACATGTTAATATTTTTCCCTGATGCTATAGATTATGTGAGACATGACGGATCGTTATAGTTTTTTATAATAATATAGAAATTATAGTTTATACACTTCATATTTGTACAAATTATTACACTAGTTTTTTTTAAATGAATTAATATATTTATTTATTATTTTTTTATAATTTATTTTAACAAGTTTCATAATTTTGTTATTAAAATGAGTTTTGTTTTTATATCAATCATCTTTATCCAACAAAGCATTTGTATCATGTTCCAACTCAGCCTCAATTATTTGAGATTACATAAGCAACTTACCACAGATTCACAAAAGCCGGAACATGAATTGGGGAAAAAAATAGACCTAAAAAATTAAAAAATATATTAAAAATCAATTCTTATATATTAAATATCAACTTCTATCAATAATAATTTTAAAGATTTTTTCAATAAAAGAATTTATGAATTTTTGTAACTTTTTTATCTAAGTCATTTTTTATTTATTATATTTATTTATAAATTAAATATTAATATTTAAAAATAATTATTAATAGTTAATATTTTTTACAATATAAATTATTTATCATAAATTTAAAATACAATTTATATATTTAAATATAATATTTATATATACATATATTATTATAAATTTTAAATATATTATATTTAATGAACATATATGTATGTTGTACATATTAAAATATTAATAATTTTATTAAAATATTTCCTCTACATAAAATTTTTTGTGCAAATTGGAATCATCTATGATCTATAATTTTTTTGGTTGATCATCTATGATCTATAATTTATAATTATTATAAATTTTGTATACATATTTATTTTAATGTTTTTATCCCTTAATAATAAGAAATTTTTTTGTTATTAAATAATAAATTCTGAAAACAAAATAACTATATTCAAAGTAACTGTTAGTTACATTTAAAAAAAAACAAAATAACTGTTTCTCTTTTTTTCTACTTCTTTTTTTTACCTTTTATTTTTATTTTGTACTTTTTAAACACAAATAGATGAGTGTCTCTTTTTCTCTAATCTATTTATAATTTATAACCATTAATAAAAAAATATTTTTAAATAACTATTTTCATCTCTATTTTTTTTTCACTTTTTTTATTCAGTTATATAATAACTCTATATTATAAATAATAAAATACAATATATAATATAATATAATATAATATAATATAATATAATATAATATAATATAATATAATATAATTATCTGTGTAGTGTTAGAGATACAAAAATCCCTCTAGTAATCATAAGATGAATATTATTAACAAAACTTTTCATGAAAAGCTCCCTTTTGTAAAAGAAAAAAAAAATTTAGTTAACAATTTTTAGTTTTTACAAATATTTTTATGAGGTGCAATTTTATCCAACACATTTGGGGATACTATTTTATAAAAATGATTTTTTCTTCTAAATTGCAAGAATTATTAATATAGGTATAAAAAAATTACTTCATTTTTTAAGATAAAAAATAAATAGTAAAAAAATAGAATTAAAAAAAATCTGACTTGTTTTATTGATGGTTACTAAAAGCATATTAAATAAAAAAATTAAAATGTGAAGCATGAAGGTGATTTGATTTTTGTGGGTGTAGGGAAGGGAAGATAGTTTGGGTTTGGACTTTTTATAGTTTGATAAGTGGATTGTCTGTCCATCAATCCAATCTGAATTCTGGTGAGAAAGAGAAAGAGCGATGGAAAGGGCGGCACTGGTTCGTTGTCTGCCGTGCTCTTCTGTGTTATGCCGAAGATACTTACACCTGCGTCGTTCCTATGCCTATTCCTACGGCTGTTCTTCCATTCCCTTCTCAAGGCCTTCTCCCTCTCTCTCTCTGCCCCGCCGCCGCTCCTCCAGATTTCTCCCCTCTTCTTCCTCGCCCCTTTACTTCCGTAACAGGAGACACTTCTCTTCTCTCTCCCCTCGAGCTGTTCTATCGCCTTCTCCCTCTTCCTCTCCAGGTATGTCACCTCATGCTATTGCTAACCTTCCTTTTTTTACTTTTACTTTCATTTCAATCTTTTCCTCCCATTTAGGTTTTATCGAGGTCAAGGATGAAGTTGCCCATCAGCTGGGCTTTCAGAAACTTTCCGAGGAATTCGTTCCCGAATGCAAATCAAAAGCGGTGCTTTTCCGCCACATCAAGACCGGGGCTCAAGTCATGTCTGTTTCCAATGACGACGAGAACAAAGTCTTTGGAATTGTTTTCCGCACTCCTCCGTAATGCTTTACACTATACTTTAAACATTTACACCCAATGCAATAAATGGATTTGTTCACTTGTGTTCTGTTCTACAGGAAAGATTCCACCGGTATCCCCCACATCTTGGAGCACAGCGTATTATGCGGCTCACGGAAGTACCCTTTGAAAGAACCATTTGTTGAATTATTGAAAGGAAGCTTGCATACTTTCCTCAATGCATTCACCTATCCCGATAGGACATGTTACCCAGTTGCTTCCACAAATACCAAGGTCACTAAATTCAACACCACTCAATCTAATGCTTTGCTTCATATTTTATTCTGCACTACACCTACAACATTGACATCTTCCTTTTTTCCTAAACAGGATTTCTATAATTTGGTTGACGTTTACCTCGATGCGGTTTTCTTTCCCAGATGCGTGGAGGACTTTCAGATTTTTCAACAAGAGGGTTGGCACTTCGAGCTCAATGATCCTTCCGAAGAGATCACTTATAAAGGTTTCCAGGTCCTGCACCCATATTTTTGGACTCTTAAGCATTCAATCATTTCTAATGATCTTTTATTTGTTGTTCCAGGTGTTGTGTTTAATGAGATGAAGGGCGTCTACTCTCAACCAGATAATATACTTGGGCGGGCTGCTCAACAGGCTAGTTTTTTAATGGCTTGCTGGCCTTTCCTTATCTTTATGTATTTTGTATTCAGCTTTCTCCTTTTCCTATACATTTTTGGATGGTGGATGATGCTTTAAGCCTTCTCTTCATTTCATGATCTCTTTCCCGCTGACCTTTGTAAAAGTGTCTGACAATTTACTGTGCTGTCAGCATTGAGTTTTAAATTATGTAGATAGTTATCATCGCAATTTGTGAGATCCTGTCTCTGGAACCTGAAAGCATATCACATCCTCTAAATTCATTGAATTTGTCATTTTAAATTTTATACCGTAACTTGAAAGTAGCAATTAGAGGAGTTTTATGAAATTGTTTGATAACTTTATTTTGTTGCTTTTCATTATTAATACAGGCTCTTTTCCCAGACACCACCTATGGTGTTGACAGTGGAGGTGATCCTCGAGTTATTCCCAATTTGACATTTGAGGAATTTAAGGTTTGTCTTGAGAATCCTGTTAATAATTATGGTAGTGTGTAGAGATAGCACTAATTTTCACAAGAATTTTGTTTGTATTTTTAGTGGTTTGTGGCCACAAGCATTGTTTGATTTATGTAGTGTGATGGGAAAAAAATCATACGTCTGCATTTGGACCTAGGTGACATATTTACTTCCATATAGTCTACTGTAGATCTCCCATTAGCTATTGCAAATATTTAGTTTTTTTTTTATTAATTTAAGGCAGTTTCATTTTAAACTTAATTGACAGGAATTTCACCGCAAGTATTACCATCCTAGCAATTCACGAATATGGTTTTATGGAGATGATGATCCAAATGAGCGCCTCCGCATCCTGAGTGGTAATAAGATTTAGTTTAACTTGCTCCTTTAAATATAAAGGCTGAAATTGAGAGGAGTGACCTTGTTGTAATGCTCATGTAGATTCAAGTACTTGCTCCTGATTCAAATGAATAACTAAACCATGTGGCCTAACTCTTGGTTGAAACTCCAAACGCATTTTCTCTTTGCTATGACAATGCGAGGATATTTTTAGATGACCTTGGGGGAACTCTCAGTGCTCAGAAAAGGCCTTACTGTGTAATGGTCTTAGCCAAGCAAGTCGGCATCAGAAACCTATTACATTTCCCTTTGTTTGCAATTTTTATGCAATGGCAAGAAGGGTCTTTATAGTTAATGCCAAGGCTTGTTGCTCCCTCCTGCAGCCTTTCTCAATTATGAAAAATGAAGAATTCCGGGGATAAATTTTATTAATGAAATATCATTGTCTCTTTTTCAGACGATGTCTTATCCTTCCCCCTTAATTCTCTTCTTTCTTCTCTAATAATATTTCTTCTTTTATATAAACAAAAATTTAATACCTATTTGTGATGGTCTAAAAGGGAGGAATTTTTGTATTCTTTGTAATACACAGGTAAAGTAATAAATCTACATCTACATGTTAAACATACTGTTATCTCTTCTCAAATTACTCTATGACAACAATAAAAGTCACCCCATTTGGTGAGTTCACAATTATATGGATCAGATGATACCTTTTGGCTCAGTTAAATACCAAATCCTTAGAGGTATTATTCATCATGAAATCCCTCTTAACGTCCTCCAATGTCCTTCGAGGTCCCTCTCTTCTCTTTTCCATAGGACTAAACCATACAATCTACTCTCTTCACTGGTGCTTCCAGTTGCCTTCTTTGTATGTGTTTAAAACAGATTTTCTGTCTTTTTTTCCTCAAGTAGTGCCACTCCAATATCTTGTCGTATACAATCATTTTGTATCATGTCCGTTCTTGTGTGGCCAAAATCCATCTTAACATTCTCATTCTTGCTATTCCCACCTTTTTCTCTTTTCCCTTAAATGCCCAACATTCACTCCCACTCCCATAAATATTGACAAACTTATAGTAGTGCAGTACGACAAACCTTATAGTGAGCCTTGATGAATCCTATCCCAATATGAACGTTCTTAGTCTTGCTTCTTGGAGTTCGCATACTAAAGGTTGTCAAACTCAAGAGTTTACCTAAACTAGTGGAGGCTTCATAAACTTGACACATAAACTCGTAAGAGTTTACTTAATATTAAAAAATATTAAAATACCTATAAATACTGTTAGGATATAGAATAAAGGGAATTAGAATAGTTATTAGTTAGAAAGATATCATGGGCTAGGCCCATCACATCTATAAATAGGAGGTTCCTTGGTAGAGGGAAGGATTCAGATTTGTTCACATTTGTAAATTCAGCATTAGCTCTTTGTGAAAGGAGAAATCCTTTGTGAAGGGGAAACCCTTGGAGGAGATATTTCTCTCCTATTTTTTGTTCTTTTCAACATATTCAATAAAATCTTTCTTTTCTTTCTCTTTCCTAATTCTTGGTTCCTAACAAATACCATAATAACTCAACATTTCAACTCAATACTAAAGAAAAAATAGAAAACTACAACAATGAATTAGCAAAGTTTTGAAATACATTACTACTTATTAAGATCGAAATCATACTATATATTCTCTAACAAATATTTTCACTGATATTTGTTGAAAATAATAATGAGTATTAACAAATAATTTCCTTGTAATTATTAATTATTGTGTTTCCAGGTTCAGTATTAATAAAAATATGATGAAGAAAATGATGCTTTAGTAAAGATGGAAGAGGATTGCTAATATGCTATCATGTAGAATATTGTAAGGGAAAGGGAAATCTAAATCTTTATTAGAGCTTCCAAAGACGAGAATCCATCCATATTGAGATGCTGCATGGTAACCCTGGTATGGACGAGAATTCTGACATCGAGCACAGCCACAAACGTGCACATTGGAATCTCGACGTGAGCATACGATGGTCACCACAACCACAACTGCAAAAAAGGACCCTAATCCTCTGTTTTGATGGGGAACAAATATCCAAACACGAATCGCACCATTCTATTGTCATTTTGGGGCCTTTTTTCCCACCCGCATAGATGTGTTTAATCATGTCTAAAATCGCAATAGTGTACGATCCTACTCGAGCTTTCTCAACTTTGCGCGATTCTACTAAAAAACAAGTTTGCTTACAAGTTAAACAAGTTAGCCTTACTAAACATGTGCACTCGTGAGTTTTTACGAGTTAACACTTGAGTTTGACAACCATGCACATACTAGCAGTTACCTCATCATACATGAGGCAGTATTGAGTTCCCCTTTGATGATCCTAGTCCTTATTGTCCAAGAGCTTCCCTTATATTTCTGGATTATCTTTCTTCAGGACTTATATGTTTAACTTATATTTCTTCATTTGTAGCACTTGTTTTTCATGTTTTTATTTTTGCTGCTAACTAAAAGAATATTAATGACACGATTGGATTTTTTTTTTCTGTTTATGGTCAATATCTCTTGGACCAATTATGAAGGTTTCAAACTTGTAGCAATTGGCCTCTTACTTCTTCCTCTTCTCTGTTTTCCAGAATATTTAGACCTGTTTGATTCTAGTGTGGCCCCAGATGAATCAAGGGTTGAACCACAGACACTATTTTCAAAGCCAGTCCGGATTGTTGAGACATATTCTGCTGGTGAAGGGGGTGATTTGAAGAAGCACATGGTCTGTCTTAACTGGTTGCTCTCTGATAAGCCCTTAGACCTTGAAACTGAGCTAACACTAGGATTTCTGAATCACCTTCTGTTGGGCAGTCCTGCTTCACCACTGAGGAAAATTTTGCTAGAAAGTAGACTGGGTGACGCCATTGTTGGTGGTGGGGTTGAAGATGAACTACTCCAGCCTCAATTTAGCATTGGAATGAAGGGTGTTTCTGCAGATGATATTCATAAGGTAGAAGAACTGGTCACAAGTACATTTAAAAAGTTGGCAGAGGAAGGCTTCGATACAGATGCCATTGAGGCTTCTATGAATACAATTGAATTTTCTCTGAGAGAGAACAATACCGGGTCATTTCCCCGTGGCTTGTCCCTCATGCTCCAGTCCATTGTAAGATATGCTAAATTTTGTGGTTTTGAAAATGGGTATCCTTCTCTGATTGGGATTTTTACTTATTTTTTTTTTGTAGGGTAAATGGATTTATGATTTGAATCCCTTTGAGCCACTGAAGTATGAGAAGCCTCTTCAAGATCTAAAATCTAGAATAGCAAAGGAGGGCTCAAAATCTGTTTTTTCTCCTCTAATAGAGAAATTCATCTTGAACAACCCTCATCAAGTTACAGTGGAAATGCAGGTTCTTTATTACTTTGCCCTTAAAACTTATGTTAGAGTGAAGCCATTTTGCATTCAATATGTTATCGTTATCGATGAAAATATTCCTTTTCAGCCTGATCCTGAAAAAGCTGCTCGTGAGGAAGCCACAGAGAAACAGATATTGCAGAAAGTTAAAGCTAATATGACAACAGAAGATCTGGCGGAGTTAACCCGTGCTACTCATGAGCTTCGGCTTAAACAGGAAACTCCTGACCCGCCAGAAGCTTTGAAATCTGTTCCTAGCCTTTCTTTGCAAGATATTCCTAAAGAACCTATTCGAGTTCCCACTGAGGTTATTGCTAGTTCCTCCTGTGTATTTTTTTTAAACTCATTCTCATCCTTTCTGATTTTGTTGGGTTCACTTAGGAGAGACCCACCACATATTTTTTACAAATTTATTTTAATTATATATTTTAATGAAGTTAGATATTAATCTTCAGATTGAATAAAGGGTTGAGATTGATATTAATCTTTAGATTAAAAAGATAGATAAATAGGATATGATGCTAGTTTATCAGAGTCATTAGATCATAATAAAGTTAATGGTTCAGAATTGGTATAGCTCTTTTAGAACTACACCAGTGTCATTTTATTCCTCCCCATATAGTAACAAAAAGAAATGGAAAAAATGCAGTGAGATGAGGGCAAGGAGTTACATTCCCAAACATGAAACAACCCCAATTTTTCAAGTTAGGAAAACCCTGAACCTAGTCAAAGTGAGTTTTTTCTATCAAATTTGGGTTAGGGACGGAGAAGTACCTACATATTCAGTTTACTTGCGATGCCTATTGACATGTTTGTCTTATGTTCTATAGAGCTTCACAAGGATTTACATGCTAAATGTAGGTCGGGGATATCAATGGAGTAAAAGTTTTGCAGCATGATCTCTTCACCAATGATGTCCTTTACACCGAAATAGTATTCAACATGAATTCATTGAAGCAAGAGCTTCTTCCGTTAGTGCCACTGTTTTGGTAATTATACAACCTCTGGAATGTTTTACATTTTGTTTTAGTTCATCTATAGTTCGTAATTTATTTTCATTAAACAAGTTAGATTAGTACCACCTGCATAATTAATTTATTTCATGGAAACCAAAATAAATTTGTAGTTATTGTAAATATTGTCATTATCCTTCCTCGGTCTGGAGCTTAGTTATCAAAAAATCTTTATGTAAAAACTGGTTAGGGCATGAACATGTACTCCTGCCAAATTCTGTTATATTTTCTTTTTTGTTTTTACTCTTATTTAATCTACTTTTATGCGTCTGCGTTGTATTACTATTTATATAAGTATTGGACCATCAACTAAGGAGTTGGACATGAGGTAATGTGTTAAATCCATGGTTGAATTGTTCGGACAGTGTCCTAATTGGATCGTTGGTGGAAATGATTCTTAACTAAAATGTACTTCACGATCGAACCAGATTATTCTAAAGTGAAGCCTTAGGATATTGGTGCGAAAATAAAAAAAATAAGTATAGGATCATCATAACAGTAAGTTGACGAATATCATATTATTATAATACTAGAATAGTTAAAAATAAAAAAAATGGTAACAACTATTATGATATAAAGCAGGCTTAAATATGTCTTAAATCCTTACAAATATTGTTGTCTTGTTTTACTCCCTGTTCATTTTTTTGTCATTTGGATCGTGGACATTTCTTTCATGTTCTTCTATAGGCCTTATCACTAACTTTAGTTAGTTTAGTATTAAAATAGGTAACAAAATATAAAATATTAATTAAGGTAACAAAAACTATTTTAAATTAAGATAATAAAATTATTTTTACATGCATAATTAAATTATTTATTTATTATTTTATATCAATAATGTGATTATATATATTTGCTCTTAAAATTTATTTTTAATTTTTAATATGTTATGCACAGTAATTTTTATTACATTTAATTTTATTTATTTATTTTAATCAATATTTAATTTTATTTTTACTTTTTAAATTTTTTAGAATTGTATTTTTTTAAATTATTATAATTTGCTTATAACACAGTTTTATTAATATCTTACTTTTAATGTTGTTTTTAAATCTCATTTTATTTATTTTAAATGATTGAAGTATAATTTATTTATTTTTGATATATTACAAGTAATTATTTTGGCTCCAAAGATAAAAGTAATATATTAAAAATAAATTATAAGTGTTTCAGTAAATTATACTATTTTAAAAAATATAATGTTAAAAGTAAATTAGCAGATTAAAAAGTAAGAAGAATATTA
The DNA here is from genome assembly GCF_000230855.2 of Cajanus cajan. Classification (NCBI taxonomy): domain Eukaryota; kingdom Viridiplantae; phylum Streptophyta; class Magnoliopsida; order Fabales; family Fabaceae; genus Cajanus; species Cajanus cajan. The sequence continues at coordinate 46,152,674 of NC_138527.1, read as the reverse complement.
AAAAAAATAATAAAAGTTATCATTCATAATATGTTAAAAATTAAGACTAAATTATTAATAAAGTTATATGTAATTATCTTATTTGTATAAAATAATATTACTTAATTAAATTATGCACGTAAAAATTATTTAATTATCTTAATTTAAAATATCATTTGTTACCTTAATTATCTTGATCAATATTCTATGTTTTGTGAATCATTTTATTGCTAAATTAACTGGAGTTAGTGATATAGATTAAAAGAGAACACTAAGAAATGTTAAGGATGTAAAAATGACAAAAAAAAATTACAATGACTAAAACAAGATAGAGCAATATTTGCAAAAACTAAAAACATATTTAAGCCTATAATATATTATCATAAAATAATATTTTCTGCTACAGTATAATAATTTTTTTATTTAAATAATTATTTATATAATTGCTTTAATATTTTATTAAAAATATTAAGACAATTTTTTAATTATCTGGATAAATTTTAATATTTTATTATAACAAATATTATATAATGGTGTTATTGTTTTATTTTCACAACATAAAATAATAATGTTACTATTTTATTGTTAACAATAAATCTTCCTAAATTACTCAGTAAGATTGTGAGCATCAGTAACGACCTTTTTTATATTATCGTTTAGTCCCTAAATTTGCAAAATGTCATTCTCTTTAGTCCTTAAAACTTGTAAAAAAAATGAGCTGGAAAAGGACTGGAATGACTGTTTACGAAGTCTTGGATTAAAAGAAAGTTTAGAAAGGTCAGAGACTAAACTGATTGATGCTTACAATCTAAAAGACTCAGCTGAGGATTTACTAAAACTTTTTTTCCCTTTTGATGTTTATTCTTCTATTCCTCTTCATGTGTATATCAAAAGCATCCTCTTGACAGATAAATATCAAGCTTTGTAGTCTGTAACTCATGTTATTTTTGACAGCCAATCATTGTTGGAGATGGGAACAAAGGACCTGACTTTTGTCCAATTAAACCAATTAATTGGGAGAAAAACTGGAGGAATATCAGTTTATCCATTCACATCATCAGTCCGGGGCAAGGAAGATCCATGCAGTCACATGGTTGTTAGAGGCAAAGCCATGGCTGGACATATTGAAGACCTTTATGACTTGGTACTTAAATTTGTTTAAAAGTTTCCCGTTTCAACCCACTGATTAGCCAAAATATTTCTATCGTGGTCATGTAAAGCCTAATTTCATGCTGCTGCTTTAGGTTAATTCTGTTCTTCAAGATGTCCAATTTACAGACCAACAGCGGTTCAAACAATTTGTTTCCCAGAGTAGAGCAAGAATGGAGGTAATTATCAAAATGTTTCATGTAGAGAGAGGACAAAATGATAAAAAGGTATGACATGCGCTAATGCGCCTCTACTAATTATCTATATTGTGCATCTGTCTATTGTCAGAACCGGTTAAGAGGAAGTGGTCATGGAATTGCAGCTGCAAGGATGGATGCAAAACTAAATGCAGCAGGTTGGATGTCAGAAAAGATGGGAGGTCTCAGGTTGGAAAATCTAAATACTCTAATGATTTATTGTGGGGGTGCATTTATAGATAATTCTTTTTAGTTGTATCCATTCTTGTCATATTAAATGCTTCTTGTAATATTCATTTTATTTATAGTTGTTTAATACTACTTTTGTAGTTTAGTAGAAGAATTCATAATTATTTCATTGATTAATTGGAGTTGCAAAGGATGATAAAATTGGCAGAGTTGGTAAGAATCTCTAACCAAAATGATTACAACTCAAACTAGTTGGTAAGGGAAAATAAAACAAAAGTTAAGGTTGAGATCAGATGAATCTGATCTTATTATGTCCTAAGTTTCTAGAAGAATTATTTAGATTTTGAATAGAAAAAAATCCAAACAACTTTGACACTACTATTATTTGTTAAAAGGATTGAATTTTCATGATTGTCCTTTTTATTCTACTTTTAGGTTTATTATTGTAACAGTACAGGAGTATAATTTCTGCTGAGTACTTCTATTTTTCTTGATTATTCTTTCTAGTTACCTAGAATTCCTCCGAACTCTTGAAGAGAGAGTTGATCAAGATTGGGCAGATATCTCATCATCTCTTGAGGAGATTCGCAAATCTGTTTTTTCCAAGCAAGGCTGCTTGATAAATGTCACTGCTGATAGGAAAAATCTTGCTAACACAGAAAAAGTTGTGAGCAAATTTGTTGATATGCTTCCTACTAGCTCTCCCATTGCAACAACTGCTTGGAATGTTAGACTTCCATTAACAAATGAAGCTATCGTGATTCCTACTCAGGTAAGATAATTTTATTTTGTCATCCTTTGTATACATATTTTTCTGTTGTGCGCAGAGTGTAATTGTCTTTGATCCTGTATTTTTTTATTTTTCCTGTTACAATTGTGTTTCTGTCAACATATCATGGTGTTTCCTTCGATAGGTTAATTACGTTGGAAAAGCAGCCAACATTTATGATACTGGTTATCAGCTTAACGGGAGTGCATATGTTATTTCCAAATACATTAGCAATACATGGTTGTGGGATCGTGTACGAGTTAGCGGCGGAGCTTATGGAGGTTTCTGTGATTTTGATACTCACTCAGGTAAGTTGTATTATATTTAACCTTGGGCATAATTACTGAAAGAGTTTATTTTTATATGCTGTCAGTTTGATCTTTACATTATCAACCGACAATAAATCATCTTCTGTATGACTTTTAAAGAGCTTGTTATAAACAGCAATAATTTTACCATTCATAGCAATCTGATATAGGATAACAGTATAAACAATCTATACATTGTTAGTGTATTCTAATTAAGTTTTTATTTAGAAGCATTCATGCAATCTTACCTTTTTTGTTTGTAGGAGTGTTCTCCTTCTTATCGTATCGTGATCCCAATTTGCTGAAGACGCTTGATGTGTATGATGGAACTGGCGATTTCTTGAGAGAACTACAAATTGATGACGATACTTTAACAAAAGCCATAATTGGAACCATTGGGGATGTAGATGCCTATCAGCTTCCTGATGCCAAAGGTTATAGTAGGTATGTCTACGAGATAATTAATTCTTTCGGTGCCCGTTTTCTGTGGATATTTGGTTCCTTTGCATCCCATTAACAAAAATCACATAGACTAGACACACACACTCTAAGCAGGATTAATTGCTGAATTAATGAATTATTAGTGATTGCTTCTAAACGTGCAATTATTGTTGATTTTCTTATTGTAGTTGCAAACTGTGCTTTCTTTTCATTTCATTTGCAGTATGTTGCGGTACTTACTGGGTATCACAGAGGAAGAAAGGCAAAGGAGACGTGAGGAGATATTATCTACTAGGTAAATCTGATAGATGATTAATGCATGATCTACTTTTTATGAATATATGCAGTCATCTGATCAGTGGCTATTGATGAAGCAAAATATGTTGTCTGCTCTCAATACGTCTCTCTCTCTCTGGTCAAACGATTTTCTGATCTGGAATCAATTTAAATTTTATCACGGCTGATTTTTTGTGTCCCTTTCGTTCGATGATATTGTTTGCATGTAGTTTTGCTGCTCTAGAGACTAGTCTTCCTGAATTTGTTGTGTTGAGACATTTTATGCCTCCTTATTGTCCTTGGATTTTGTTAACCCCTTATGGCAAAAGGACTAATGAATCAAAAGAATATCGGTGCCTTGACATATTCCCACTGAATTTGATCTTCTGAACTTCCAATCCGTTTGTTCTAATTCGGTTTTATATTTCCCCGCCAGTTTGAAGGACTTCAAACATTTTATGGATGCAATGGAAGCAGTTAAGGATAAAGGGGCTGTGGTTGCAGTGGCATCTCCAGAGGATGTAGATGCAGCTAACAAGGACCGGCCCGACTTCTTTCAAGTGAAGAAAGCCCTTTAATTTCAGTATTTATTCTGCATGGATTACAAATTGTAACTTTTCTTCATTCCCTATAATGTAGAATATAATACCTCCTTGAATGGAGGTTACATTACGTCAATTCACTTTTAATTAAGAATCGAGAGTAGCACGTAGGTAAAGGTAATTAAATCAATCCATTATTTATGTTGTATGAATTCCAATCGTGATTTTTTTTTTTTATTTATATAAGATTAGATTACAATGACATTCTCTAGGCTTCATGAAATTGCAAGTACACTTCCTGAGTTTTCTATTATTATACTAACTCTACTTTGAAAAATATTATACCAACACATTCTAGATGTTGTACAAATTCTTTTTAATTATTTGAAAAAATATTATACCGTGTCTTCCATAAGAGGTTGCTATAAACATTAAAAAAAAAAAAAACAGGGTGGGATATATTTTATCTCACCAAGCTTCATTAATGTTGGAGCAATTTACGCTTTCAATAATTGATTTTTCCTAAATTTTGAATTTTAAATCCCTTCTCTAAACTGAACCTAATCCAGCTTTTATTTAATTCATTCTTGTTTTAATTTTAATTATGTAGTGATAGTTGCCGACTCCAACGCCCACTACATTGCCGCTGTCTCCGCCGCCACCCCGCCATCACCTTCCACCGCTTCCCCTCTGCCTCCTCCCCTCCTCCGTCTCCTCCCTTTCCACACCTCCTCTCCCTCGAACCCTCCTGCCACAGCATGCACAACGTTGTGTTGCACTCTAAACCCTAAACGAAAAAAAATAATCAAAATTGGCCGCCTGAAATTTGGTGTCCTCAAAAATTGAATTTCGACAATCCATGCTGGCGAGAAAGGAGTCAAAGGACACAATGAATGTCAGAATTTGGTTCCTCAAACCGAATTCTGACCTTAAACAGTGAAGGATATTACTTGGATAAATAATGTATACAGAGTGTTATTTTAATTTTTTTTATATAAAAATAATAATACAGTAAAAATTTGGCTTATCATTTTATCAAATATGAAAAATGGGAAACAATTATTTTTGTTTTGCTACTTTATGAATGAATGATGTCAAAGATTGGGAGTCCAATAACTTATGAAGTTATATATATTGGATTCAAAAAATTTAACAACTTTTAAATTATGTAAAAGTTAAAAATAATGATACATAATATTCAAAATTAATAAATAAAGACATCAATCACTACACTCACATATTTTGTTTATATCATACATTTAACAGTTAGAAACTTAGTTATTAAATAAAAATCACATCTTTCAAAATAAATCTTTTTAAAAAATTAGTATAAATTATCAAATATCTTATAGAATTATAGATGAATTTATAAACTAAAGTGCATGAATCTTATTCGTAGTTTTTTTTTTTTTTTTACTTACAAATCTATTGATAGATAATATTTTGGAATGGACAAACTAAAATATGAACATTTTTAGTGAATTTGCTTTTGTCTTGGCTGCTCATTTTGTTGATTGACAAAGGTAGAAAGGAAAAAGAAAAAAGAAAAAAAAGGAACAAGTGTTGCAACTAGAAGAAGCATGGCATTTGAATTTTTGGTTCTCCACCACATTAACGTTGCTATTATAATAATAATATAATATAATGATATAAAATTATAGATTGTGTTCTTATGGTAGCGGTACCCACACCCTTACTCTCAATCTCAAAAGCCTTCATTCTCAGTCATGGATGTAGCTCAAAACTCAAAGGTTTCCCTGCCAACTATGTATTAATTTCTTTCTTCCTCTGTTTTATTTATTACTTATTTTTATTGCAGGGGAAGAAGAAAGGTAGGCCAGCAAAGAAGGAAATTTTGTTTAGAAAAGAGACGTTGGGATTGAGCCTAGCAAATCCAGGAAAGCAAGTGAGTATCTATTTGTGTTACTCATTTTTTGGAAATAAAATGCAGTAGTGTTGTTTCCTGGTATAATTATCCGCGCTAGTTAGTTAGTAAAAAAGGAAGAGTTTGAGATGAGATATGTTACTGATGCTTGTTTGTTTGAAATTTGAATCTTGAACATGAACAGGCTAATCCCCAAAAAAGGTGAGTTAATTTTACCCTTCTACTTTTGGTTTTGGTTTTGGTCTCTCTCTAAAAGTAGAAGACAGACAGACTTGTAATAGTCATTGCATTTAGACGAAAGAGAGATGGCATTGTCATTGATGGTCCATGTAATACTACTCAAGCTCACTCTACTACTTACCAACGTGCAAAAGAGGTTCAAGCTACCCTATCTCCTCTATTCCCAAGCCTTATTAAATCCATGCTTCCATCTCATGTAACCGGAGGCTTTTGGCTTGTAAATTCTCACTTCACTTTTTCCATTTACTACAATCATCATCATTATTATTATTATTCACCATGTTATTCAATGTCGATCAGGGTCTTCCCACAAAATTCTGTCAGCTGCATATGCCCAAGGTTGATACTATCTTTTCTTTGGAGGATGAAAGTGGGCAACTTTATGAAACCAAATATCTTACTCAAAAGGCAGGCTTAAGTGGTGGATGGAGGGGGTTTTCCATGGCTCATAACTTACTTGAGATGGATGTTTTAATATTTCACTTGGTCCAACCTTCCAAGTTTAAGGTAATTGTTTGATTTATCATAGAAATTTTGTGTTAAACTTTGTTTCAATACAATATGTGCAAGTATTATGAATTGAAAGGATAATAATAATAAGGATTTGAAGTTTTGAAAAGTTGTGCGACTTCATACACCGCAAAATAAATCCTTTATTTCAATACATTTATGCTTTGTTATGGATTTTAATAAGAAACAAAGGAATGAATGAAGAAAAATAAAATATACCTTCTGGTTCCTGCTAATTTATACTAGTTTTCCAAGTTGTAATCTTCAATATCTCGATGTTCACAGGTGTACATCATAAGATCTCAGGGATCGGATGAAGTGGATGGTGCTCTGGGTCTTCTTAAGTTAGATGAATGTAGAAAACAAACGGATGAAGTGAATGGTGTTCTCGGTAAGTGGTCGTTGTCTATGTTATGTCTTGTAAAAAAGCAGAAATTAAGTTTACTGAGTCATTTCATTTCTCAGATACTACTGAAGGAAATGATCATAAGAATAGCGAGATGGTTTTTGGTGCTAATGTATCTCAATTAGATGAGGTTGAAAATACTAGTGAAGATCTAGTCTCTGGAATTAAATTTTCAGAATCTGTTGTCAGTTTCAAGCAAGTGAATGGTGTGGAGAATTTCAGGATTGTGGTGAATGGTTTGGTTATTGATTCAGAGTTATCCCAATATGATAGAGGCAAGTATTATGAGCTGTGTTTGAGCCAGGGGTCGTTTCTTCATGAGCAGCTTTTTGAGGGTCTTAACTCTAAACTGGCGGCTGGAATAATCTCTGAGACCATTAACATTGCAGATGCCATTAAAGGCAGCAACCTTACAACCTCTCCAGATGGTTTTGCCATATGGGACAAAACTCTGAAAGCCTTTGGGACCATGGGTATGAACGTCGGCTTCTTGCTCAATCGGCTAGACCAGCTCATGAAACTAGCTTTGAAATTGATGAGGTACAAAGAGGTAATACTTGAAAGGGACCGTGCTGAAGAGGAGTTGAAAGCTCTGGAAGCAAAACTAGTGCAAGTAAAACAAACCATAAATAGACTTGACCAAGAGACCGACATACAACGTATGCACCCTGATAGGCTCAAGACTATGTTCCAACAATTGGCTCATGCTCCTTGGTAATGTTAGACAATCAAAGTTGTTGTTTTGGATTAGGATAATGAGAGAGGGTAAGATATTTTGTTATTTTGAAGGACACCTAAAACTAGTTCTCTTTTCTCGTTCCAACTTTACCCTTTTTCAGTTTATTTTATGAACCACTGCTAGCACGGCACTGTTTTATAGATAATGTGACTGCAAATTTGATGCATAACTGTTTTATATGTACGTACTTATAGATGGTTATATTTTACTGAAAATATGTTAGTAGTTGCTTTTAAGATACTAGTAAAGGGGATCTTTTTTACAATACAGGGTATATTAAATGTGAAAACAGGGACATAATCCAAAAGATAGTAATTGATGTTATCTTTGATATTTAAATGATATGTAAATTAAAAAATAAATAAATAACTATTACGGACAGTTTAAGATAGATAATCCTTTACATATATAAAGTAGAATAACTATGTTGCACAACACTACATGAGTATTCATTGAGATCTTTCCTTAAACGGAGTGTTTTGATGAACTTTTATGGAAGTGCATTTAGAGATTTTTCTAATTCCTTACTTCTCTGAATTTTTGTAAAATTAAATTGTAATATTTTTAAAATATTTACAAATAATCTTATATATCATAATATAAATTTTTTATTATAAATTCAAAACATAATTCATGTTTAAAAAATAAAAAATAAAAAAGTTATGCTGTGACTATATATGGTAATTTGTTGAGTTTTATAGTAAATAACTACAAAGTTATATTAATGGCAATTTCTAATTGGTTAATTGTAAAAAAATTTACAGTATATAATTATTAAACTCTTAAAAAAAATTATTTATTATAATATAATTTATAAGTTTAGAAGTATTTACTTATTTTAAGTTTTAGTTATATAAAATAAATATTTATCATATACATGCATATGTTAAAATAATAATTGTAGTTCATATTCTATTTAAAAACAATATGCTCATTATAGATGTATTATTATTATACATAAAATGTTATATATATATATATATATATATATATATATATATATATAAATGAGAGAAATTTATTTGCTCCTAAACTTATTATATCTCTATTTTGAATTGATATATTTGATTATCAAAGTTTTTAAATTTTGTTAAAATTTATAGAGTTAATTTATTCATTAAAAATTTTTAATTCAATAAAAATTATTGAAAAGTTCAATAGTTCATGAGTTATTAAGTAAAATAATTTTATCAAAATTTACTTAAAATAAGTCAATTCTTGTATATGTGTTTATTTCAAATAAGAATTTTTTTAATATAAAGAAATGGGAACTATTGATAATAACCATTAGATTCAAATAGACAAATTAAATTAAAAAATTACAAAAAAAATATCACATATTGTCACCATAATAATTATCTTTATTATATTTATTATAATAATTATCATTATTACTATTATTTCTTGTACCACTAACAAACATGCAATTTTTCTTCTTATATTTGAAACCCAAGAAAATATGTATTGACGAGCTTTTAATGTATTTTTTATAAAAGAAAGTAAATGATACACTAATTTTACAATGTTTTTCAATCACAAATTATCATTTATGATTATTTATTGACTTTTATAATAAATAAATAAAATATCATACTAATAATAATATTTAATTAGTTAACATTGTAATTTACATTGTACATATATGACAATTAACCTCTTTTTAATATTAATAATAACCAATAGACTCTATTATTTCAAGAAGTGCGAGGCATATTTGTTTATTAATATATCGAATTCTGCATAGCGACCATTATACGTCTTTATGGGCAGACTTTGGACAATGGGCAGTCTCAAACTTTATTATAGCTTAGTGGAAATTAGTATAATTAATAATTTTGGATATTGTTCCTTGAATTTGTCGCATACTTGGGTGTATTGGATTAGGATTTTAAAAGACCTTTTTAGTTAAAAAAAATCCTGCGAATTTTAAAAGACTTTGCAGGATTTTTATGATTTTTAAGATTTTGCAAGATTTTACCAGACTTAAAATCAGGATTTTAATAGATTCTGCAAGACTTTTAAATCAGGATTTTAATGGATTCTGTGAGATTTTGTGAATTTTGTAGAATTTTCGTGGATTTTTGACATTTGATAAGATTTCAAAAAAATTTTCATACATTCAAATTTAAAAAGAGTCAAAAACAAAAACAATAAAAAAAATAATGTCTAGATAAATAATAATAATAATAATTCTCCATATCTTATCTTCTTAAATAGCATTCACCCACATATTCATAGCTATACTAGTCCTCCAAACATTAGCGTCTTTTCGCTCTTGCTCCTGAGTTTGAATAATAGGTTCAAAAGTATGATCTTCATTAACTGGTAACGTTGGAGATGAAGGTTCATCCACCGCTTTAATTGAAAATTCATCAGAACGACATTCTTTATGTAGAAAGTTATGTAATGTTGCACATACTAACACAAGTTCTACTTGTGTCTTAAATAAAAATGGAGGTGATGACTTAAAAATTGTGAACCTTGATTTAAAAATACCAAATATTCTCTTGATCACATTCCTTAAAGACGCATGACGAAGATTGAGCAATTCTTTCTCATTTTCAGGGTCATTACCCTTACCTGCAAAATCTTGTAGATGATATCTTACACCTCAAAATGGAGCTAAAAATTGGCGTCGATTAATCTACAAAAAAATATTTACCTAATTACATATGCAATATATATAATATTAGTATAATAATAATAATAATAATAATTATTATTATTATTATTATTTAAAGAATAAGCATTTAGATATATAGAATATATATATATATATATATATATATATATATATATATTATTTTAGTTATATATTATATGATAATTTTTAACGATATTTATAAATGTAAATTATTCTAACAAATATTTTAACAATATTTCCTCTTTTAAAAAATAAGCTAATGAAGGCATAAATCCTAAATCCTAAAAAATTAGATACAATAATGTCTTATGTTAATTTTCTTTTTTTAAAATATAAAAAAGTCCTAATTTCACAATATAAAAATAAAAATAAAAATTCATAGTAAAAAAAATAAAATAATTGTTGCGTCATAAAAGGATGAGGGATAAGAATAACAAACTTAAGGAAAAGAGAGAGATCGCAGTTTTTATGCTGAGATGATTCTTCCCCCAACTAAGATCTATTTTCATCTCATTCTAGTCACAGAAACCCTAACAAATTCATCTTATATATATATATATATATATATATATATATATATATATATATATTATAGAGATTATGATATCAATTTCATCTTTCACCTTTTTCTTTTCTTGACGTGTGTTATAAAAAAATTGCCACTTAAAAGTTAAAATTTCAAGCATTTTTTTGTGTTATATAAAAGAACAAATTCAACTACATAGAATAAAATAAAGCAAGTCAATTAAAGAGAACGAACAGAAAAATAAAGCAAGTCAATGACACTATCATTTACATATCTGAGTTTCACAAAATAGGGGAATGGGATGAGAACAGTACTATAATATTATATATGAACAATGAACAATAGTGCATTATTATTAGCAGAGAAAAAATAGAGAAGACAGAAGCATAGAAAAAAAAAGATGAAAAACTCACTTGAAAATTCTTGAAAAGTCACTTTAAACAATCCTTCAAAATCCAATGGGTTTGGATGAGATTGTTTTATGAATTTGGTATTTATAGATAACACTAGAAAGTCCTTCAAAATCTCTCACACACAACAATCCTTTAAAATCCTTATATTTTTTAATACAAGTGGGTTGTTTTTAAGTTGTAAAAAATCTCAAATGAATACTAATGGATTTTAATGGACTCTTTAAAAAATCTTGAAAATCCATATTGAATATCACTGGATTGTTTTTAAGTGACATAAAATCCTGATTGAATACCAATGAACTTTTTTACTCAAAAAAAAGTCTTTTAAAATCCTAGGAAATCCTAAACCAATACACCCCCTTAAGAATATGTGAAAGTAAATATTGACTATCACATTAATTTCAATTTAAAATAAAAAACATGTGAATAAAATTATATATATATATATATATATATATATATATATATATATATTCAAAAACCAAAATGAAAATATTAAATTTAAAAACTTATTTGACCCTTTTGGAATTTAGTTTTCCTTAGTTTTACAAACTAATGTGGCAACGCACACTACTTTGATAGAATAAAATGATTGCTAAATGTAAAGGTAATCTAAGAAGTTGTATGGAGTGATTTTCCATGCCAAAAATCTTGATGAATAATATCTAAAATTATTTTAATAGAAGTTACTACCTACGGCTACAATCCTTTGTAAAAGAAAAAAAAAACAAATAACTAATTTATCAAATTCAATAAAAAATAATTAAATTAACTAATTTTAATTAATAATGTTATGAATTTAAATTTCATTCTCAAAATACTATGAATTAAATGATTTAAATAATTATTATATTTAATGCCATTACACTGACTGAAGATATTTTTTTTTACATCAATTATGACTTGTGTTATTAATAGACAATAAATATATCTATTTATATGAGGATTGAGTATGTGTTTCATAAACCATGAATTAAAATTATAAAAAAAAACAATTAATATATATTAAAGTACATTTTTTTTTATAATTAGAATTAGAATTAAAAAAGAGCATATATTTCTTATATAAACGAGAGGAAGGTTGTATTTAACCGTAGAGTTAATAGTATTACTTTCCCATTAAAATTTACAATATCCTCAACAAACAATATAATCCTACCAGAGTGCATAATTTCTTATATATAGGATATGAGTGATATTAGTTCAGTAATTAAATGATTATTTTGTTCTCTGAATTAAAAAAAAGTATTGAGTTCTTAAAACTATGAAAATGTCAAATAAACCTTAAGGGTATAAATTGACAAACATTAATTCAAAAAATATATTTTTATTAAAAATTAAAATAATAATAATAGATAATAAAATTTAGCGATTTATTAATATTCTAAAGACTGATTTAACATTTTTAATTTTAAATATTTATTTATTAAAGATTAAAATGATTGGCTACTCTATCCCGCATAAAATACAACTTGCCGTCTATAGAAGCAGATGAATTAAATTCAAAAAACAATAATACCCACCTTGCAGGTTATAATATTCTAACATGAATTTAGTATATGAAAAATATTTTTCACTTTACTTACGAAACTATTTTTTTTACAAGATATTAGAATAGCCATTTCAAAATAAATTACCACCAAGTACGGTAATAGAACTTGGTTCAATTAAATATTAGTAAATTAGAAATACAATACCAGCTCTTTTATATTAATTTTAAATTATACTGTAATAATTATTTAAAGTAAATTACCCCTAATCAATACGATAATATACGTTGGTTCAATTAGTAAAAATAAATAGATGGAGTATTAATGTTCTGTAGATAAAGAATTATATATATATATATATATATATATATATATAAAAGGAGGGATTTGTTTACTCCAAGAATAAATCTATCTAAACTTATTTCATTCAATAACTTATATTATACATCAAATTTTAACAATTTAATAGTTGAATTTAAAGTTTTTAATGCATAGCCTACAAATTTTCAGAAAATTTAAAAATTATTTGATATTTCATTTTATTAATTCAAATCAATGCATAAAATAATTTTATAATTATCTGTCAATTTGAATTAATGAAATGAAATATCAAATGAATTTTAAATTTTTTAAAAATTTACAAACTTGATCTATACATTAAGAACTTTTAATCCAATGGTTGAATCATTAAAATTTAATGAAAAGCATGAATCATTGAACAAAGTAAGTTTAAGTAAACTTACTCCTAGAATAAACAGATCCATTCTCTCTCTCTCTCTCTATATATAATGCTTTGTCTACATAAAATTAATAATACTCCCTGTTTATTTTTATTTGTCATATTTTCAGTGAAATTTTATTTCTATTTATTAGTCATTTTCAACTTTTAAGATGATATTAATTATGTTATCGATTATACTCTTATTTCTCACCTATTTTTTAATTAATTTACATGATAACTAATATACATTTATTATGAAATTAAAATGAAAAAAGTATAATAAAAAAATATTAAAATCATTCTATAGAAAATAGAAAAATTTATTACTTTTTTTTAATATATGTAAACCAACCTTAAATGATTATTATAAAAGAACGAAAATAGTATAATATTGTCGCAAATGTATTTCAACAAGGAGCTTATTTAACTTACAATGTTGTCTATATATTGCTGCAAAATCAGTAACGGTATTTATCAAATAATTATTAGATGATAAACGACAGTAAAATAAAATTAAAGCATTAGTATTTTTTTAACCGAAAAAGTTTTGTAGACAGTAGATTTGTTAATCAATGGTTATTATTATATTTTATGTTCTAAAAAAGAGCACCGTTAAATTCTGTTAGCTTCTGCTGTTAACAATAAAATGTCGCTAATTTCCTAGATAGACGAGTGTAAATACATCAAACCAGGTGAAAACACACGAAGTATTATTCAAAATTATCATCATTGATATTAGCAGGGCATGATCTTTTCAGAGGTAATATGTTACCTGCAAGAGAATAGTTGGTCTCAAATGCTACATTCATGGAAATGTTTTTGGTAATCCCGATAGAATTTAGTGTTTCCTTCGTCCAAGCATTGGGAGTGGATGATGACATACTATTACTAGCAATACCAGAAGCAGACTGCGGTGGTAGTCTGTTATGTAAAGAAAAAGGCATAGGTTTTTGTTTACCGTTCTGCTTTGACTTGAGTAATTCCTTTTGCTGTACCTTGGGACTGATGTTGGACTCAATGGGTACCAGTCGTCCGTTAACTTGGTTTGAGAAGACAAAAGTCACCTGAAAATATAAAGCAGTGAATGCAACAGCCTTTGCTCCTTTCAACTTTCAAGTGTTATGCAAGGACTCACAGGAGTAATCCTACAAGTCGTGGGCAAATTTCCTATTTAGGCTTTTACATGTTTAAATCCAAGGTGAAACAAAGCTACTACGGGTAAGTACATGTTGTATTCAACCGGTATCACACATCATACTGTTTGCGATAATCTTGTCATGGAAGGCATTCCGTTCCTTGGGAATATGAGGTAAAATTCTGAAGACGACTTCCAAAATTTTCGTGATAAGCATATGGAGATGGCTTGTTTATCTAAATGTTTCCACTTTTTCATTTAATACAAAAACTGGAAACACAAGGTATACATGAAGTTAAAAGGCAACCAGAAGTTTAGCAAGTTTAACACTTATAATAGCATGTTTAACTCCACATTTCGATGCGGTCTTCCACATCTTATATGTGATTTTTAGAAGCTAATAATTATAGCTTACACATCCCAAAAGTGATTCCTTCTTTGAAATCTTTCTCAACGAGTTTCCAAACACACTATAAATGTAAGACTACCAATGCATATATTCTAAACTTATGTAATTTCTATTAGGGAGTTTAAACAGGAGAGAACCTTATCAACGAGTAGTGAGTAAATCACACAATTGAACTTGACATCACATCTTAATCTAGAACCTCAAAGCGTCAAATTCATGAGTCTTTCTCACTTATATATTACTCAACATATTCAACTTTATGATATGAGATTCACTTCACACTTAAACTCCAACAATTTTAGACATTAGCAAAATGGAATGCAATAATGTGAGCACTAGGAACCCTTAGCGCACTGAAAATTTGCAAATTATGCACTAAATAGGATTTTACTATTGCTGAATTTTAGGAAAAAAAAAAGAAGGGAATGAAAATGCGAGAAAATGCTATGACACACCTCATCACCGGCTGAAGCCTGTAGGATAGCATCTGGTACAGAAGTTGGGAAAAAATGATGGCCCCAGCTTCCTAAATCCTCCTCCAAAGGGCTCCCTACCTGTTAAAAGGAAATATAAGAGTCAAAACTAGAATTATTACACCCTCCGTTCTCTAATATAAGCAAAAAAAAAATCTCACACATATAAAGAAATTAGTTTATTACATTGAATTTTACTAATCCCATAATATTTTTTTAAAATTGTCCTTGCTATAAATTCCCAAGAGTGGTTTGCAACCAAAGAATCATACATTAAATGGAGAATATTTTTGGAAGAGTATAATTAAATGAAGTAAGAATAGTTCGAATTTGCTTATATTTTAAAACATAAATATGTGTAATATTTTTTGCTTATAAAAGAGAATGGAAGATATCTGCCCAAAATGGAGACCTGACCCAGTTTAAACTCTACATAAACTTTATCTACAATACACAAAAGCAACCTGCTTTTCTGATCTTTTTAAATTCTGTAAGCAGCCAGCAGTTTCTGCAAATCCACCTATATCAGAGGTTTCTCCATCAGATTCACTATCTGTTGTTGTTGATTGACCCTCAGTGCTTTGAAGGCCGTCGAATGTTTGACACCGACTGCATTGCATCTTTTCATGAATCTCTGACCTAAAGATACATAATAAAGCAGACATTAGACTGAGAATTAAGTAAAGATCACAGATCCGTGTTATGATAGACACAGTACATAAGAATTGGGGTGTCATTTCTTTTCACCCTATCACACCACCAGTATCAACCATGACCAAATTCTTTTATGATTATTTTATTTGTCATCAAGATGATTCCATGACCAACCACATTTATTAACAAATTGGTGGGGGAAACAGAAGAAAAACATATTCAAATTGATAATCTCAAAGACATAGCATCAAAAAATGTTCAGATTCAAATGTTTCAGTGGCTGTGCTGACTTTTCCAGACACTTGTCATTGTTGTTCCTCCTTTACATCTTTGGTTAATCAAATTCAATTATTTCAAATATCTTGAGATGTTTAGCATCATATCACAATTAGAATTTGAATCATTCGATCTAGGCATCATTCAACATCAGAAGAATCTTGATAATTTCACCACAAAATTTGAGAGAATTATTATCAATTATCTAGTTTTCTCCTTCTTTCTTTCGACTAAATTCCATGCGCCAAATGCATATGAATCTTTTGCACATTTGTGTGTTAATGCAGTAAATAACTAAATATATATCAAAGGGGAAAGGAATGCATTACTTGATGTTCGCATGAAAAGTAAACAAATCACGAAGATCCTCTGTAGAAAGAAAGTTAGCCTGAAAATAAACAGCAAGACAGGATGATTAAGATTGTAAGACATGGAATAAGCAGCATCAACTAGAACACGTGGGAGAAGCAGCAATTTTGACCTGTGCCACAAGGCTATCAGTTTGCTCCTGCTGAATGACCTTTTGCAGCCCTTCTTTTGACATCTGACGCTGGTAGACCTACACATAATTTAAACAGTTTAGTAAAGGAAGAATATAAATAAAAATTCCTGAATGAAGGAACAGAAGCTAAATGAATAAAAATCCAAGATACATTGGTGTTTAGTCAATTATCACAACAACATATACCTTTTCTTCTATTGTTCCGGCACTCAAAAATCTATAAATGTAAACTCTTTTCTTCTGTCCATCCCTCCATACTCTTGCAGCAGCCTGTTTATTGGTGGGGAAGAATGGCAAACAAAAGAACGTGTATAACAGAGAGAGAGAGAGAGAGAAAGGAATGCATATAATTATTTCAGCTATCACAACTAAACCGAGGGTATTACTTGTTTATCATTTGCGGGATTCCAATCAGGATCAAATAAGACAAGTCGATTTCCACCAATCAAATTGAGTCCACAACCACCAGCCTTGCTGCTCAAGAGAAAAACAAATTCGTCCTGCAATATGCCAATTATTTTTATCAAAAGGCAATCACATGCGATGCTTAATGAATTTCAAGAGAGGAAAATTATAAAATGGTAAGCATTTTACCTTGGATGGATCATTAAAGCAGTTGACCATTTTCTGCCTTTTACTGATTGATGTAGTGCCATCAAGCCTCAAGTGAGGGTACCTTCGTTCCCGACACAATTGAGAAAAAAGATCGAGGGTCTGTTACATTGGGGATAGTTTAGCATAAAAAAAGAAGGTAACAAAAGGAAGCACGAAAGATTCAATTACCATGGAGAAGCAATTTCTTTTGTTTGTAGAATCTTGTTTATAGCAGAGGCAGAGTAACAAAAGTAGAAGGTAACAAAAGGAAGCATGAAAGATTCAATTACCATGGAGAAACAATTTCTTTTGTGTAGTTTTTTTATAACTGTGGAATCTTGTTTATAGCAGAGGCTGAGTTTCAAGCTATGCCTCTCGGAATTTGAGGTGTTGTGGTCCTTGTGGATGATGATCATACTTGATGACCTCAGAATAGAGTATGAAAATCTATTATGAGGCTATATTGTGTTAATAATTATGCCATCAACATTGCACATTTTCCAGTACAGCATGACAAAATCAATCATACGGAGATTGGTGATATACCAACACTTCGTCAAAGAAAATTCAGAGTGATCTAATAACTACCACGCACATCCCTTCCAGGCTTCAACTGGCAGATGTGTTTAACACAAAGGGCTCTCCACAAAATGATTTCGCAATCTTACTTGCAAGTTGGAAATGATGGACATCCAGCTTGAGGGAGAGTGTTGGTGTAGCTGAATGTGATAACATTAGATATCATATGCAATTAAGTATGGTTATGATTGTAATTACTGTAACTAGGGAATTGGTTGTGTATAGTTTTAATTTGAGATTTGTTTCTGTTTTTCATTAATTAGGGTAGCCTCATTATTTGTGATTTATTTCCTTAACTCCTTAATTAGGGTAGTCTCATTAGGATCTATATATTTGTATCAATTTTTTACATTTCAATCAACAAAAACAATTCAGTATTTACTTTCTTCTCTAATTTCAAGTAAGGGTGTGGTATCGTTGTTTTGACTTGGAAAAAGAAACTGTATACTAATTGTCTATTTTGTACATCCTCTAGTATCCCTATTTATAGAGTAAATAACTAAGCTTAAATAAGGGGATAACAATAATAAAGAAATAGGTAAACAAAATAATAAGGTGTTGAAAATAGAACAAATCAATCAGAATCTGATTCTGATTGTGTACAACTTACCAAAACTAATTGTAATTAGACTTTGTATTATTCTTAGTTTCCATTATTATTTAGCTCTAGAATTTATAGGGATTATTATTCCCCTGATTTTTAGGCTAGATTAATGTACATATTTATTTTCCCTTTCCTATTTATTTCCCCTATTATATCAAGTATTATTCAAAGAAATATAATCCATATTTTCGCATGGTATCAGAGCTCGATCTGAACCATCCCTAACCTAGCACCAACAACCATGGAAGAGGGGAAACCAATAGGTTCACCCAAGGTGTAGACTAGGTCGTTCGAAACAAGCTCCATAGAAGGGTCAATTCTTCCCATCACTGACCACAAATTAAATGGTCAATACTATACCTTGTGGGTGCGATCAGTCAAGATATTCCTCCAAGGAAAAGGGAAAGAAGGTTATATTACAGGAGACTCCAAGAGTCATGAAAAAGGGGACCCAAACCTCCAAAAGTAGCGGCTGGAAAACACAGCCCAGTCATGTCATGATTGCTCAACACCATGACCAATGAAATTGGGGAAAATTTCATGTATTATGACACTGCCAAGGAGATGTGGGATGCAGTGAAGGAGATCTACCCCAACATAGACAAACCTCTGCCATTTTTGAGATCAAAAGCATACTTCATGATCTTCGACAGGGAGAGTCCTCAGTCACTAAGTATTTCAACACACTCAATCGTCATTGGCAGCAGTTGGACATATACATAGATATGGATTGGTGTTGTACTGAGGACAAGAAGAAGTATGAAGTCCTAGTGGAAAGAGATAGGATCTACACATTTCTATTGGAATTGAACCAAGACCTCAATGAAGTCCATGGAAGGATCCTTGGAACCAAACCACTCCTAAACATCCAAGAAGTATTCTTAGAGGTAAAAAGGGAAGAGAGTAGGAGAAAGCTCATGCTGAGAAAGTCCATTCCAATCCCATCTAATGAGAGTTCAGCAATGGCAGCAAGAGGAAACCCCTCTCGACCATCACAAAGGAAGAAACTTGCAATGGTCACACCAAGGACACATGTTGGACCATACACAACAAACTTGCCGATGCAAAATAGTTCAGAAATAAATAAATAAAAAAGCGGAGGTAACACAGCATCCCACCACCAGGAAACTAAGGTAAACTCTGATCCATCTCCATTCAGCAAGGAACAAATGGAAGCTCTCCAAAAAATCCTGCAACAAACCATGATTGGTGCAGGAAAAAGTGGTACAGCAACTATGACACAAAAAGGTAATTTCTTACATGCTCTAAACACTAATAAGGAAAAACCAAAAACATAGATCATTGACTCAGAAGCCTCAGATCACATGACCAGTGACATAACTACGTTTGATAGTTATTCTCCGTGTCAAAATAACTTTATAGTTCGAATAGTCGATGGTACACTCACTAAGGTCATAGGTAAAGATTCAGTCATCATCTCACCAAATATCACATTGGAATCAATCCTTTTTGTGCCTAAACTTGATTGTAACCTACTATCCATTAGCAAATTGACAAGAGATTTGAAATATGTCACTAAATTTTTTCCTAACCTGTGTGAATTTTAGATTTTGGAATCAGGGAAGACAATTGACAATGTTCAAGTGTTGGACTCTACCTCTTTCAAGTTGAAGAGTCAAAGAAGGGACCTAAATCAAATTCATGTACAGTAGATGGCCCAAGTCGCAAAAATTCTGTAATTTTGTGGCACTATCGATTAGGCCACCCCAATTTTATGTATCTAAAGAAATTGTACCCTTCATTATTCAATAAAAACTCCAAGCATTTTCAATGTGAAATTTGCCAATTGTCCAAACATACCCACAACTCTTACCCAATTCAACCTTACAAGCCCCCCAAACCATTCTACCTAATACACAGTGACATATGGGCATTCCTTATGAAAGAAAAGTCAAAAGTTAGAAGAATATTTGAAACATTTTATAACATGGTGCAAACACAATTTCAAAGCAAAATTAAGGTGCTCAAAACTGACAATAGCGAAGAATACTACCACTCTACCTACCTTCAGCAACATGACATCATCCACCAAAGTTCATCATGTGTGGATAATCCTCAACAAAACAAGGTCGCTAAGAGAAAGAATAGGCACTTGCTAGAAGTGACCAGATCACTCATGTTATCTACAAATGTACCAGAACAATTTTGGGGAGAAGTTATCCTCTCTGCAACTTACCTTATAAACAAAATGTCTTCTCATATCCTTAAGTTTGACACCCCCCACTCAACACTCCCAACCAGCAAAACCCTCACCTCCATTCATTTTAGAATATTTGGATGTTCAACCTTTGTCCAAAACTTGAACCCTCACCGCAGCAAACTTGACCCAAAATCCATCAAGTATATTTTTCTTGGATACTCTCTTCACCAAAAAGGGTATAAATGTTACTCTCCTACAAATAAATTTTTTTACCACACTACAAATGTCACATTCTTTGAGAATCAACCTTATTACCCCAAAGTTGGTATTCAAGGGGAGCAAACCTATCCAACTGATGTGGTAGCAAAATCCCAACATTTGGGGTTTTTTACTCCAAATGCATAACCAACTGAGGTTGTACTTGAACTAGAGGAAACTATAGAAGGAACTAAACAGGAAAATTCAATTGAAACTACACTTGAACTAAAAGAAATTGCAACAACAAATGAACATGATAATGGAGCAAAAATTACACCAACAAAGGCAAGGGAAAATACTTCATCTCAGCAGAATCAAGGCCTTGTTGCACAAGGAGACAATTGGAAGACATAATTCAAAAAGAGGAGGAGGGGAGTAAAGCTAAGCACGATTCCAAGGCAAAGCCATGAGTTCAACCGGTCTTCAAAAAATGAAATTCCTCCAAGTAATGTAGCCCCTGACCTTGAACTTGCTAATAACATTGATATTCACATTGCCTTAAGGAAAGGGGTGAGAACTTGCACTCAACACCCCATTGAGAAGTATGTGCCCTATGGAAAATTGTCACATGAGTATAGGACTTTTGTAGCAACCCTTGACAACATCCACATTCCAAAGAATGTTCAAGAGGCCCTCCATCAACCCAAATAGGCAAAAGCGATAACAAAAGAGGTTCAGGCCCTAGTTAAAAATGGCACATGGGAGATCACTACCTTACTAGAAGGGAAGAGGGTTGTAGGATGTAAATGGATATTCTCCATAAAACACAATGTTGATGGCAACATAAACCAATACAAAGCTTGATTGGTGGTAAAGGGATTTACCCAATCATATAGAGTGGACTACGAAGAAACATTTGCACCAATGGCCAAACTAAATTAAGTCCGTGTCATTGTATCATTGGCTGCAAACTTAGATTGGCCATTGCACCAATTAGACATAAAGAATGTTTTTCTAAATGGTGAGTTAGAAGAGGAAGTCTACATGCAAATTCTTCCCGGACTTGAATCATCGAGTACCAGAAACATGGTGTGCCAGCTCTGAAAATCTCTCTATGGCCCCAAGCAATCCCTGAAAGCATGGTTTGATAGACTAACTCGAGTTGTCAAGGAAGATGGGATCAATCAATGTCAATTTGACAACACTATGTTTATCAAACACTCCATAAAAGGGAAGGTAACTTTATTCATTGTCTATGTTGATGATATTGATATCACAGGAGATGATTATGATCAAATCAAACACCTAAAGGAGTAGCCAAGAAACACTTATGCAAGCATTAGATCCAATCTGGGTATGATAGACATCTACCACCCAAATTGAGGGGGAGTGTTAAAAATAGAACAAATCAATCGGAATCTGTGATTGTGTACAACTTACCAGAATTAATTATAATTAGAATCTGTATTATTCCTAGTTACCGTTATTATTTAGCCATAGCATTTATACGGACAATTATTCCCTTGATTTTTAGGCTACATTAATGTATATATTTATTTCCCCTTTCCTATTTATTTCCCCTATTGTATCTAGTATTATTCAAAGAAATATAATTCATATTTTCACATAAGGAGATAGGGAAACCAGTATCTAAATTTAGAGATATTCTAGGTCTTCTAAATATTTATGACATTTACAACACTCCCCCTCAAGTTGGTAAATGAATATCAATCATGCCCAACATGCCAATAAGATCTTGGAATCTAGCACTATAAAGTCCCTTTGTGAAGACATCTGCTACTTGAACTCCTGTAGGTATGAGTTGTAACTACAAGGCCACCATCCAACTTCTCTTTGATGAAGTGTCTATCAATCTCTATGTGTTTCATTTTATTATGTTGAACTGAATTATGAGCAATGTTGATAGCCGAATTGTTATCACAAACAATTTCATTGGACCTCCGTATATAACTTTAAAGTCATCAAGAATAATTTTCATCCATAATTCTTCACATATGCCATGTGCTATAGCTCAAAACTAAGTTTTTGCACTAAATCTAACAACTACATTCTACTTCTTGTTTCTTCATTTTACTAGATTTCCACCAAGAAACATGCAATAACTGGAAGTGGATCTTCTGTCTGTGACGAGCCTTGCATAGTCAACATCAGTGTATATCTCCATGCACAATGGAACTTTTCTTTTAAATAATAGTCACTTCCTTGGACTTGCCTGAAAGTGTCTCTCACAAGGGTCATGCATAAATTGGATGACTACACTAACCACATAGGCAATATCAAGTCTAGTGTGTGATAGATATATCAACTTCCCTACCAATCTCTGGTATAGGGACTTCTCTAGAGGTGAACTTTTTTCACTTCCAATCTTGTGATTTTGCTCAATGGGCACCCTTGTAGTCTTGCACCCCAATTTTCCTGTCCCCTTCAAAAGATCAAGAACATATTTCCTTTGAGAAATAAAGATGCCTTTTCTGGCATATGCAACCTCTATTCAAAGGAAATACTTAAGTTTTTCCAACTCCTTCATTTCAAAATGAGTTGCCAATTTTTCTTTTAGAATTAGCTTCTCTACCTCACCATCCCCTACAACAATCATATCATCAACATGTACTACAAGAAGGGTGAGTTTACCATCATGAGAATGTTTTATGAATAAAGTATGATCACCTTGACTCTGTTTGTATCCCAAGAACTTCATGGCTTGATTAAATCTTCCAAACCATGCTCGAGGAGATTGTTGGAGGCCATACAAAGCCTTTTTCAACCTACACACTTTGTTCTTTTTGCCATGAGATTCAAATCCTTGGGAATCTTCATGTGACTTCCTCCTCCAGGTTTCCATGCAAGAAGGCATTCTTAACATCAAATTGTTGTAGATTCCAACCAAAGTGGGTAGCTAGCGAGAGAATGATTCTTACTGCATTTATTTTTGCTTCAGGAGCAAATGTCTCCTCATAGTCAATGCAATAGGTTAGTGTGAACCCCTAGGCCACCAATCTTACCTTGTATCGATCTAATGTCTCATCAAATTTATACTTCACTTATATTCATTTGCACTCTACAACTTTCTTGTCTTTGGATTTATCAACAATCTCCCAAGTTGAGTTTTTCTCTAATGCCTCCATCTCATCATTCATGGTTTTTGAGCCAATTTCTATTTGTCAGAGTTTCTTGGACTGACTGACATGGGTGTTTTGATTGCATCAATGGCTGCAATAAAGCTTCAATGCTAAACAAAAATATGGTCAATACAAACAAATTGAGAAATAGGATACTTGACAAATGATCTCTTCCCTATCCTCAAGGCAATAGGCATACCATCTATGACTTTCTCATCATCATTATCATCCTTAGGAACATTTACCTCTAGTTCTGACAATTCAATTGGTTGTGGGAGCAGAATGGGTTTCTTTTGCCTTTCATATTTCTTCCCAAAGAATCAATATTCTTTTATTGCATCATTGTGATCTTCCTTTGTTTCTTCTACATCATTGTGATCTTCTTGTGCTTCTTCAAGATTAGCATCTTGGGCATCATGCAAGGACTGAAGAGGTAATTATCTAAAGATAGACTCAACTTCTAGAATACTCTCCACCTAAAGTTTAGGGCTGACAAAGAAGGACAGTTTCATGAAATGTAACATCCTTTGAAACCAAATAAAGATAACTCTGAGGGTGATAACACTTGTACCCCTTTTTTATTAGAGGGGTAACCAATAAAGACACATTTAAAAACTTTTGATTTTGTTCGCCACGATTAGGACTATGAGAATGAACAAATGCAACACACCCAAACACACGACATGGGAGACTTAATAGTAGGGAAGAAGAGAAAAATGAACAACATGTGATCAACATGTAAGACACGAGTGGGTAACATATTAATAAGATAAGTGATAGTTCGAATAGCTTCTCCATAGTAGACATTAGGGACAAACATTTGTAAGAGTAGAGCTCTGGTAACCTCAAGTAGGTGACAATTCTTTTTTGGTGACTCCATTTTGTTTGGGAGTATTAACGCAAGTTAATTCATTGATAATACCTTGCGCTATAACAAACTTAGAAATTTCAAGATTAACATATTTAGTTCCATTGTCTGACCAAATTCTTTTGATAAACTTACTAAACTGATTTTTGACAAGGCGAAAAAATTGACATATTTGACAAACCTCATATTTGTGCTTCAAAAGGAAAGTCCATGTCAGATGGGTACAATCATCGTTGAAAGTTACAAACCATTTGGCTCCAGAAATAGATTCAACAATAGGTCCCCCCATACATCAAAATGGACAAGATCAACAAGAGAAACACTTTTATTATTACTAGGTAAAAATTATGCACAATGGTGCTTAGAAACTTGACAAATATCACAATTAAAAGACTCAACAGACTCTTTCGTAAACAAATGTGGAAATAGAGATTCAAGTAAACCAAATGTTGGATGTCCAAAACGCTTTTGATGAATCCAAATTTGTGAGGCAGCCCAAGTGTTTGAGGTTGCTTGGTGACTAGAAGACATCTCATTTTTTCTGATATTGTCATTTGTTTTATGTTGCAAAAAATACAACCCACCCTGCTCTTTAACAATTGTCTTTCCCAAGGCAAAGTCTTAAAAGACAATGAGAATGAAAAAACATTTACTGAGCAATTTAAATCTTGAGTAAGCCAATGTATAGAGATGAGATTATTAGCTAATTTAGGGACATGAAGAACATTATGTAGGGATAGAGATGACTGAAGTTGGATGTTGCCTAATCCAACGATAGGAACACAATTTCCATTAGCAACTGTAATAAGTTATTTGTTAGATGCTCTAGTGTATGTTGTAAAGTATGTAGGGAACAAAGTCATGTGGTTTGCTGCCCCAGAATCAAGAACCCATATGCTTTGAGAAACAGAACCAAAAATATTAAAAGAACTCTTAGCCTTCATAGTCAAGACACAAGAACCGGATGACTTACTCATGGAATCAAAGGAGGGTTTTGAAACAATCTCCTTAATGAAGGTTAAAATATCCGGGTGAAAAGAGAGTCTACACTAGGCATAGAAAGGGGGACAGAACTGTAACAGAATAGGTCTTTAAATAGAAAAAGGAAGGGAGTTAGTGGGGGGGCGGAGGATACAGAATCATAGGAGAGAAGAGGTCTCTCGAATACCTCATTGTATTTTCCTTTTGCTTGTATTGATCCAGACTTTTGCTAAATAATATACAAGGCTTAGACCCAAAGTTCTTTTCATACTACTCAATCTTTCTATAATATCACTTGGAATCTATCAACTTGTAGCAAAGCAGAACGATCCATCTACGAAATTCATGGTTTGCCAGAAGATGGATGCAAGAATCGAAGCATTGGAGAGGGAACTTCATGAATCTGAGGGAAGAACACAAGATTCACTGCAACAGATGGAAGATCGATTATTACAAAGAATTTGTGAGATGTTGGGTAATCATGAAGGTAACCCTAATTCAGGGGCAAATGGGACAAACCACAGTAATAGTGCTAATGCCGGAGGAAACACGCATGGGGAGTTGAACCAAGAAGGCAACAAGAGTTCCAATTCAATGAGTGTAGAGATTACTGAGAAATTCAGGAAGATGGAATTACCCATTTTCGAAGGAGAAGATGCACCGGGCTGGATAGGTCGAATTGAGAGATATTTTCGCTTGAGAAATATCAATGAACTAGAAAAAATGGAAGTCGTTCTAGTGGCAATGGAAGGAGAAGCCCTTTCTTGGTTACAATGGTGGGAATCTTGCACCGAGAATATTGCATGGGAAGAATTTAAAGAAGCAATCTTGAAAAGATTTCAACCGACAATGGTAGAGAACTCATTTGAAATTCTGCTAGGGTTGAAGCAAGAAGGTTCTTAAGGGAATATAAGAGGCAATTTGAGGTATTGGCGGGCCCATTAAAGATCAACCAGCCACAATACTTAAGTGGGATTTTTGCTAATGATCTCAAGGAGGAAATTCGAGGAGAAGTAAGGATTCATAGGCCTTCTTCATTAAAGGAGATGATGGACATTGCTTTACTGATTGATGAAAGGAATGGGATCAGCAATAAGAAAGGTGAGTATTTCCAACACAGAACCCAGTTCCAAAATCGTAGTGCGGGAAACCAGAGAACAAACCAACCAACGGATGGTCACAGTAATTTTGGATCAAATGTGTTTGGTGGAAATAATAGGCTCCGATCTAATGATGGAGGAAATAAGGAGGGAATACAAAACCGAGCAATTGTAGATGAAAGAAGTAAAATTCCTAGTGGTTCAAGACGATTGCCTGATGAGGAGTATCATGAGAAGAGGAGGAAAGGTCTTTGTTTTACATGTAATGAGAAATATTCTCCCCCACAAGTATGCAAAAAACAAAATGCTTAAGATCATGATCGTGGAGGATGATGAAATAGGGGAAGAAGGTGACAGGGAGAAGGAAGAGATTGTTTGGGAGGTTCAATTTAAAAGTTTGACCCTGTGTAGCATGGCTGGATTGACATCAAAAAAATCATTCATGATGTGGGGAGAAATCTTGGAAAACAAAGTGTTGGTGCTTGTTGATAGTGGGGCAACACATAACTTCATATCTACAAAGTTAGTGGAAAATTTAAGGCTATCAGTAGAACCTACGATACCTTACTATGTGAAGGTTGGAGGGGGGCAAAGGATTAAAACCAGTGGAGTTTGTAAGGGCCTACAAATGAAGATGCAGAACATGTTATTCAAGGCAGATTTTTATGTGTTCGCTTTGGATGGGGAGGACATAGTTTTGGGAATGGAATGGCTGGAGGATATGGGTGAAATGAGAACAAATTTCAAAGACCTAACTTTAAGAATTAAGAAAGATGGAATCAAATATACATTGAAGGGTGATCCTACCCTTTGCAAAGGTGAAGTATCAGCAAAAAACATTATCAGGGAGTTACAAGAAAGGGATGAAGGTTTTATAGTGGAGTGTTTACTTCTACAACCAGAAAAGATAGGAGACAATGAGATTCCAGCAACTATAAAAGAAGTTTTGGAAGAATTTGAGGCAGTATTCCAAGCTGAACAAGGGTTACCACCGGAGAGAAGACAAGACCATGCAATAGTATTGAAGGAAGGTGCAGTAATTCCCAATCTCAAACCTTACCGATATCCTCATTCTCAAAAAAATGAAATTGAGAAGTTAGTAGCTGACATGTTAAAAACAGGAATCATAAGGCCTAGCGTAAGCCCCTATTCTAGCCCTATTATATTGGTTAAAAAGAAGGATGGAAGCTAGCGTTTCTGTGTGGATTATAGAGCATTGAACAAGATCACAATTCCTAATAAGTTCCCAATTACACTAATAGAAGAATTGTTAGATGAGAAAGGAAGATATACCCAAAACAGCTTTCCGGCCTTTTGGTTTGACCAATGCACCTTCAACCTTTCAAGCCTTAATGAATGAAGTACTAAAACCATATTTGAGGAAATTTGTTTTGGTATTCTTTGACGATATACTAATATACAACAAGGACGAGGAAAGTCATGTGAAGCAGTTGGGGAAGGTTTTTCAATTGTTACAGCAACACAAATTAGTGGTTAATAAAAAGAAGTGTGATTTTGGAGTTTTAAAAGTAGAATATTTGGGGCATATAGTTTCTGGTGGAGAGGTTTCAGCCGACCCAAAGAAGTTAGAAGTGATGGTAAATTGGCCCACCCCAAAAGAAGTAAAAGGGTTGAGAGGTTTTTTAAGTATCACAGGTTACTATAGGCGCTTTGTGAAAGGTTACGGATTGATAGCAAGGCCTCTTACAAAGTTACTCAAGAAAGATGGTTTTAAGTGGACTGAAGAGGCTGAAAGTTCTTTCAATCAGCTCAAGCAAGCAATGACTTCTTTGCCAGTTTTGGCTATTCCAGATTTCTCCAAGCCATTTGTTGTTGAAACAGACGCATCTAGTAAAGGAGTGGGGGCTTTCTTGTTACAAGAAGGGAAACCTGTTTCTTTTTTTAGCCAGAAATTATCACCACGGGCTCAACAAAAATCAGCTTATGAACGAGAGTTGATGGCTATAGTAATGTCAGTACAGAAATGGAGACATTATCTCCTTGGTCAGCATTTTATCATCAAGACAGATCAAAAGAGCTTAAAATTTCTTACTGATCAACGAATTATGGGGGAGGATCAATTTAAATGGACATCCAAACTGTTTGGTTTTGACTTTGAAGTGCAATACAAACCCGGAAGTACAAACAGAGTAGCAGATGCCCTCTCCAGACAAATGATGTATTCAGCTTTGTCAGGATTAAATTTAGCTGAATGGGAGGCATGGGAGAAAGAACTTGCAAGTGATGAAAGCATGAAACAACTTATACAAAAGGTCACCTTACAACCTGAGACCCTTCCAAATTTTTCTATGAAGAAGGGCCTATTATTCTTCAAGGATAAGTTGATGCTACCTAAGCGTTTTTCTCGAATTCCTATTATTCTTTTAGAATTTCATTCTTCACCTCAGGGAGGCCACTCAGGTTTTTTTAGAACTTACAAGCGCATTTCGGTTGTTTTCCATTGGGAGGGTATGAAAGGTGATATCAAACAATTTATAGTCAAGTGCATTACGTGCCAACAGAATAAATATGAAACCTTATCCCCAGCGGGTTTATTACAACCTTTACCCATTCCTTCAAAGGTATGGTCTGACATCTCTATGGACTTCATTGGAGGGTTGCCTAGAGTGCAAGGCAAAGACACTATTATGGTGGTTGTTGATAGGTAAACGAAATATGCTCATTTTATGGCATTGGGGCATCCTTTTACTGCTAAAGAGGTGTGGTAGAGGCGTTTATCACTGCAATAGTAAAATTACATGGTTTTCCGACTTCAATTATATCTGATAGAGACAAAATTTTCCTCAGCCATTTTTGGACAGAATTATTCAAACAGTCGGGTACCAAATTAAAATACAGTTCAGCTTTTCATCCACAAATGGATAGGCAAACGGAGATAGTTAATAGATGCCTTGAGGCATATTTACGTTGTTTTGTAGGGGATAAACCTCGTTCTTGGCCTAAATGGTTGTGTTGGGCAGAATTATGGTTCAATACCAATTTTAATATCTCCATAGGAATGACACCATTCAAGGCTCTGTATGGAAGAGAACCCCCGCCCATCATTAAAGGACTCACTTTTCCATCTACGGTTTAGGCAGTTAATATGTTGGTAGAAGATAGAGATGTTGTGCTTGACCAGTTACACCAAAATTTGATTGTGGCTCAACAAAGGATGAAGAAACAAGCAGATAAGCATAGACGGGATGTGACTTTAGTGGAAGGAGATTGGGTGTATCTCAAAGCTTCCCCGTACAAATGGAAATCCTTAGCTAAGAGGAGAAATGAGAAATTAAGTCCTAGATTTTATGGCCCATTTCAGGTGCTGGAGAAAGTAGGGTCAGTGGCTTATAAATTGTCTTTACCGGCTGATTGTAAGATCCATCCAATGTTCCATGTTAGCAAGCTGAAGCAAGCAGTTCGTGCTGAATATCAACCGCAATATTGGAGTATATCTTTACTCCTTATATTAAAATTGTATTAGATATGTTATTGTATAGGGTTATTATTCCAGCCTGTTATGTTATGTATTTTTCTGTTTTAGCTTAATTACTTGTTCAACAGGTCAATGTTTCAATAGCTTTCCTTGAAGCTATTGAAACATATAAATAGGACAATTGTATTCTGATTAACGACTGAATATACAATTTACTTCTTTCTGATTAATTCTGCTCTCCCTCTATTTTCTTTCTCTCTGCTTTCCAAGACTGACATAATTCTAATACGCAACAACTACCAGCAACATTGACAGAGGATTGGAACTTTATCCTCAGTTGGAGGATGTGTTGGCTCTGCTTTACAACAAGCTAAGACACGCAGAAGTGCTAGTAAAGTGGGCCCAGCTCCCCGATTGTGATAATTCATGGGAAACTGTTGAGGACATTCAACATCATTTTCCAGATTTTCACCTTGAGGACAAGGTGAAACTTTTAGGGGGGAGTATTGATAGGAGACCAATAGTTAAGAGAGTCTACACTAGGCATAGAAGGGGGGACAGAACTGTAACAGAATAGGTCTTTAAATAGAAAAAAGAAGGGAGTTAGTGGAGGGCGGAGGATAACAGAATCATAGGAGAGAAGTCTCTCGAATACCTCATTGTATTTTCCTTTTACTTGTATTGATCCAGACTTTTGCTGAATAATATACAAGGCTTAGACCCAAAGTTCTTTTCATACTATTCAATCTTTCTATAATATCACTTGGAATCTATCAACATTACCAAGTGAACAGTGAACAGTGAACAGTACATGATGAACAGTACCACGATGAACAGTGCACACAAACAGCCTTTTTTTATATCTAACGGGCAAAGGAAAGTTGCACCTCTTGGTCTGACAACTGGCAGTGCCGTGCGCAATTACAGTGACAGACAATACGTCAAAATATCAAGCAACGAAAAATACGCCAATATTGATAAGCAGAAACAGAACTCCCAAGATCGGGAGCTCGGATATTGAAAAAAGAAACTGTATATTAATTATCTATTTTGTACATTTTCTAATATCCCTATATATAAAGTAAACAGCTAAGCTTAAATAAGGAAATAACAATAATAAAGAAATAGGAAAACAAAATAATAAGGAAATAGGGGAACCAATATCTAAAGATATTCTAGATCTTCTAAATATTTCTGATATTTACAATATTTTGTTATATAAAAAATCTTTAGAGGATAACAAGAGAAAGGACTCAAGTGCTGATACAATATGTATCAGAGGTACCTGCAATGGAAATAGAAAATAACAGAATAGAGAGGAAAGAAACCAGATTTCCAGAGAGCAAGGCTCTCCCAAGCAAGAGAGGAGTATCTCTCTGCTCCCAATATCACTAACCAATTTCTAAAAGATGTCCCATCATTATTACAAAGGAATATATAACCAACCCTCACTTTCTAATAACAGAATCTGTAATTTCCAAAATACCCCTCCTAGCTAACAGCAGTCTCACTAACACTCAGTATTGGGTTTTATTCTTGGGCCTCCGACTATAGACTTGAATGGGTTTGCTCCACTTGGAGGAATGGTTTCTATCAAGTGCCATCCCACAAGGAGGGTGTGACTTCTACCCAACACTAATCAGTTTATCTACGCAATGTTGTTGGTAGTAATAACTGAAAACATAAGGCTTGTGAGATTCATTCTTTAGAAAAATATTATATACAGGATGCTACCTGAACTGACCTCAAACTACATAAAATTGTTTATTCACAAAAATAAATCATTTGATACAAGTATGGATCTTAATTCATTCTAAACCGTTACATTAATCAGGTACAACTACTATTAGAAAGGAGGACCTCAATGTAACATCAAACTTTTCATTTGTTACCATATACCTGAGTGTAGTTTGAGACAAGGACAATGCGGTCATTTGTTCTCTGGCGTAAATGAGCTAGTAATCTTGCTAAGACATGCATTTTACCGGATAGCTCAACCCACGCTCCATGCCCTCCCGTCCATGAGCCAGACCTACAATGTATACCCTTATAGGATGACTGAATTAAGACGTCAAATGAATAGCTGAAACTTAAACTAATATTATGTACCTTCCAGATAACATTTCAGGAGGGAAGAATCGGATACAGTCCTCAAAACCTGAAGTTCCTGGACTCCCATTTCGTATGGTATCATAGATAAGCTACAACACACTATGTTCTGTGAGGATGATAGAATGTATAAAACTTACCGTATCATACATGAAAGTAGAAAATGGATTTCCTTCACAAATTTTAATAGAGGATAAGAGGAAATGGATGAAAATGAGAGATTAAAAAAATGTCTATTTGCCAATTTAAATGGCATTGAGAGAAGAGTTTTCACAATTTATTATTATGTACGAGCAAAAAGTTAGCCGATTTAGTTACAAATTGAACTTTACCAAAAAAATATACAGAAAGGACCAATAAAACAACTTTCCCCCACCCTCCTCCAGAAAAAAAGTTCCAGATCATACCTTTGGATGATTGCACAACTTTTTGAGAGCTGTAATGTAAGCCAAAATCTTTGATTGCTTCCGTTCTTCGCTAATTGCCCGCTTAACCTGTTTTTGAGGACATGGACTAATCGATTCAGTTTTGAATTTTGTTAATGTTGTTTTATCGATATCCAACAGTGTAAAACATCTTGTGAAAAATATATGTTTGCTCAATCAAAAATGGACTTTACATTTTTGGATTGTATAAAATGTTTATATAGGTCTGACTGTAGTGGAGTCAACTTGCAGCAAACAACTTCAACTATCTGCACCACAAAAGAAATAGGTTGTGGACATAATTTTAAGAGCACAGTTAATCACCAATTAACTACACAGTTACTTTTCATGTGCTTTAAGGGTCCTAACTTCAGCCAAAATAATAATATGAAAGAAATTATAATATGTTAAAATATTTCTACAATCAAGGGCTGAAATCTACCTTCTGATGGAATCATATGCCATTACCAAACCCTAAAGATTTATTGTTATGCAAAAGCTACTTTACTTGATCTGGCTGGTGGCAGTGAGAATTAACAAACATCTTCAATTTGTGTAATTCTCACATCTTTCAAGGTTTCTTTCAATGAGAAGCTTCTTTGGGATAAAATTTGGCGTTTGGCTTCTACTTCATGTAAAGCTTAGTCTTTTAGAAGGTTTTCTCTTACAAATACATTGAGGGATTGAGTAGCTTAGATTCATTGATGTTTAATTTGATCTCTACTGTTTGTTTTATTTTTTTTTCTAAAAAGGATCTCTTATCCTCCTAACTGTGTACTCATCTATGTTGCATGGGCACAACATGGGACTGCTATGTCCCCAAGTTTAACACTCTTTGACACGTCACAAACGTGCTTCAAACACTTCGGCAAATCATGTCCATACAAATCGAACACGTCTCCATTACGGACACCTACAAAACTGACATGTCCCATCGCAGACACTTGCAAATGAACACATTTCCATCTCGATACACTATTCAATATGCAGATTCAAGATTTAAAAAAAAATCTCAATAAAAACATAAACAAAGAAGGAAGAATTTTAGTTTTTTTTTTTTTAAAAATAATAAATCTCAATAAAAACATAAACAAAAAAGGAAAAATTTGAGGATTTGTTTTTTAAAAAAAAAAAAAGAAAGTCTCAATAAAAATACAAATAAAGATGGGACGATTTGAGATTTTTTCTTTAAAAAAGAAAAAAATCTTGATAAAAACAAAAACAAGGAAGAGAATCATTCTCATCTCTCCTTACTTAACCTTCACATAGTAGAAAAGAAAAATCTTAATAAAAATAGAAATAACGAAGGGAGGATTCAAGATTTAAAAAAAAAAAGAAAAAAAGAATTTTTTGTAGTAGAATATGATGCCTCTTAATAATTTGTTTTTGAGACTTAGTAAGTTATTTTCATGTTAATATATAATTATTTTGTCATGTTATTTGTATTATATGTTATATATTTATCGTGTCCACGTGTCCTATGTTTTTTAATTTTGTTGTATCCTCATGTCTGTGTCCGTGTCGTGTCTAAATCCATGCTACATAGGTATTCACCTCTTTGTCTTTATGAATTTCTTCTTTTAATTTATCGTATTAAAAAAAAAAACACATACACTTCTAATTATTCAATGCAAGGATAGATAATTAATTTTTCAAGAACATTAAAATTGAAAATGAAGGGGGGGAAAGGATTGCACACATATAGTTATTGTTTTTCTTTAAAGCATAAGATTGTGATTGAATAGTGCAACAACTCAGTAAGTTTGGTAGAAAGTTAAAGAAAAGCACAATACCTTAGGTGGCAAGTGATTTGATAACAATGCATTAGTCCTTCTTAATATGAACTGCAAAAACATAGTCTGGTCAATCTTCAGGAAAGCAAAAGTATAGTTTATTATCAAAACACATGAAATTAGTTGCATTTGATTACCATTCAGCTATCAGTTCTATATAATAAATTATTTTAGTTATCAAACAGAATTACGATTTCAATTACTAGTGATGAGTAATAATACAGAGTGGAATCTCAATCACATGCATTACCCGATTAACATTAACACTTAATTCAGCAGAGCGTTCAGCACCTAGCTTCTTCTCTTCTGGGGGGGCAGCAGGTTCTCTTCCACAAATAATCGGTGCCTTCACAATACAAGTAAGCCATAGTAAAACACTAAAGATCAGAAGCAAAGAGAAGGGGGAACCCATTGCAGTATCACATTTCATGAAAACATTCTGAATTTGGTTTATCTTGTTATCTTATCGGTGTCTAACAGAATATTCTGTAAATACTATAAATCTAACAACCGGATAATTCCTCTTACCTAATTCCTGGTAATTTCTAACATAGGACAAGCTATGGCTTTCGAAACAATGCGCATCCAAAATCTAAAATGGCAATCCAATGTGCACCCAATATATAAATGTACCTCATAGTAACGTCGAAAATGCGCAATATCACCCAATATTCCAGGATTAGTAAAGTTAACCATTGCAAAGAATTCTTCTAAGTCATTCTGCAAGTGACATATTTCCAAAAAAAATATAAAAGAATAAAAAACATATGAGGATTTTGGATTCTACTGTGACAAGATAAATGGATACTCGTGCATAGATCCTCACTTGCAAAGGAGTTCCTGACAACAAAATTCTACGTTTGCAGGGGAGAGCTGCCAATGCCTAATCCAGGAAGTTATGTAAGAAACTCAGAAA
Organism: Cajanus cajan; assembly: GCF_000230855.2. Taxonomy (NCBI): domain Eukaryota; kingdom Viridiplantae; phylum Streptophyta; class Magnoliopsida; order Fabales; family Fabaceae; genus Cajanus; species Cajanus cajan. The sequence continues at coordinate 46,116,897 of NC_138527.1, read as the reverse complement.
CATGCCAGTAAAGGAGGGAAATAAAATAACTCTACAAATTACAATACCCGGTTTGTTATGGTCTGATCATTTTTCAGTCTGTGAGCCTCGTCACATATGAGAAGATCACATGAGCCACTAGAGCTAAACTTTGACGAATGCATTCGAAATGTCTCATATGAAACAATGAGCACCTGCAAATTGGGGGATTTTATGTTAGTACATATGTAGTTCAAGCTATTCAAACAAAATTCAAGAAATATCACCTGTAAATTGCTTTGTGGACTTATAAAATTGTCAATTCCAGAGATAACATCTTCTCTCGTGCTTTCACATAGAGCAACAAGACGAACTCTTTCTCCAACCCACTTGTTGATTTCGGCTTCCCAATTGCTGACAAGGCTGGTCGGAGTCACAATGATGGCCTTTCGAACCATCGGCTTGCCATCAAACCCTTGACAAATTAGAGTATATAGTAATGTGATCGACTGCAATGTCTTCCCTAAACTGTGCAACAAAGGGAGCCGTATAATGAAAGAAAAGTAGAAAAGCGTACAGTGACAACTGATAGTGACAAGATTTGAAAAGAAAGAAGTTACCCCATATCATCTGCCAAAATGCATCCATGTATATTTGGTGAGGTACACAGCCCCGAGACACAATCAAACATGAACTGAACCCCTTCTCTGCATCAAAAGAGAGTAAAAAGAAATGCTTATTTGGTTTATTTGAAATTGGATTGAGCTGAAGTGTGATGAGCCGACCTCTGATGTGGACGAAGGAAACGAACAAGAAAGGGGTCAACTGTTATGGTGGTGAAATTAGCTTCGGGAGGGCCATTGTCGGAGTCTTGAGGGTGCCATTGCCACAATACAAGAGGATCAATACCCGGGGGCAAAGAGAGTTTGACCTCCTCGACATGGCTTTCGGTGACCGAGACTGGTACGTTCAATTTCAACTCCTCCAACGCAGGTCTAGGAAGAGCAGAGGAAGAACCCCAGGGAACAAACCTTTTGCGAGCGGAAAGCCTACGAGTGAGGTCTTGATTGTAACCAGAAGCATCAGATTTAGAGCACGGAGGTTTAAAGGGTTTTCTACAAACAGCGGCTCCTTGCGAAACTGATAGAACTCGCGGTAGCAACGATTGTCTCTTCACGATGAGGTTGCCCCTGCAATTCAATACAATTTTAAATGTATAAATCAAATCTCAAATTCATGTTCATAACTGCGAAAATAATAATACCTCACCTGATCAGGGCATCCACATTCTGCGATTTCCGTTCTTCGACATCATCGTCGCCCGAATCAGAAGAACACCAAACCCCTTCGTCTTCCTCTTCCTCCATCTTCACGACGCCCCGCGAAACCTTTTCATTCAAATAAATACCGTTTTATCCGTAAATTCAATTCCTTCACTTGTACCTTTGCCCTTATAGTATTATAATAATAGTAATCAATCAAAATACCACTCACTCACTGAATTAGCACTTTTGGTTTTGGCACTTGTTTTATCACGCAACAATGAGATGGGAGAATTAAAGAAATATAGATGAAGAAAAAAAAATGCAAGTCCTTTTACTTTTCATTAATTTACTTGGGTTGAAGAGATAAATAAAAGAAAGAAAAATATCATTTGTCCAATAACTCATACAATAGACCATTCAACTAAGAGAGAATTGGAAAAATATGAATGATAATAAATTATGCAATGAAGAAAAATAGACATAACAAAATATTGTTGTATAAATTGTTATATGAATAACACAATTTTGAAGAAAAAAATAGTAAAATGAAAAATAGAATATTTACCCTTTTAATTTAATGATAATAAAACATTAGTTACAAAATCCAATTAAATTGAATAAATCAACAAAAAAAGGTATGTTATACACATTTATTATCTCTTTTATCAATGCTTTGAACAAAAACTTTTCTAATTTTACTAGTCCTTATTATAATAAATCTTTGTCCACTATTTAACAGTGAATAAATCTTCTCCAACTCCTCTTGTTTCTACACGTAAAATCAAGTTAGGGGTTATAAAAAAAATAAAAGAAAACAAATGATGAAAAATAAGAAGGAAGTAATGAGAGATTTAGATGATGGAGAGAGCTAGAGAGAACTTTGACATGAGAGAATCGAGATCCATATTTTATTATCCTAAAAAGAAAGTTAGATGAGACTTTTAGCTCTTTGTATTTCACTATTCCATTGATCATTATGAGTTTTTTATTACTTGATGTAGATATGCTAGTTAACAATGAAGAAGTAGAAGGTCATATAAAATAATATTTTTTTATAAATAATTACTTTGTTTGTCATGTTTTTGAATGGAGTGTAAAATAAGTAATTTTCAAAGGAAAATGAGTTAAAATCTTCACACAATCTTTGAAAGAAATATAAATTGTGTTCTTCACATCATAAAATTATCACAACTTTCGGATGATTCTTGTATGTTATTCTTTTCATGTGTCATAAATAAATTTCATGAAATAATGTTTATATCAACTTTGTTATGTTCTTCACAAAGTCTTAGAGAGAGTGTATTGGATTCGAATTTTATAAGACTTTTTTTAGTATAAAAAATTCTTGTGAATTTTAAAATATATTGTATGAATGTAATTTTAAAAAAAATTATAAGAATGAAGTGACTTTAAAGATTTTCTGAAAAAAAAAATTTAATTAAATTTTGTAATATGGATTTATATATTAAGAATTTATAAAATTTAAAAGGGTTTTATTAGATTTCAAATGATAATATGAATTTAAATATATATATATATATACATATATAATTAAAAAAATTGATATAGATGACAAGGTTTGAATTAATAAAATAAAATAAATAAAATTTTCAATCTATTAATAAGTAATTATTTTTTGTTTCATGTCCTTTTTAGTAACATTTATCTATATACAATTCTATGCATTTATATTTTCTCATTTACACATTGAAGAAGTAAAACAAAAGGAAAAAAGAATTTGAGATAGAAAAGTCATGAGAAAATGGAGAGGGAAAAGAGAGAGGGAAAAATATGAGATAGGAGAGAGAGGGAGAGGATGAGAGAGAAGAAAAAAACTGAGGTTAAAAAAAGAGGAGAAATAAAAAAAAAAAATAAGTCATACAAAATTTCAAAGGTTTAAATTTAGTGAGATTGTTGTATACATGATTTGTATGTAAATTCTATTGAACAATCTCACAAAATTCATATTCAATATAATCTCACAAAATTCATATTCAATATAATCTATACTTTTTAATACTAGTAAACTTTTTTTAAAATAAAAATAAATAAATAAATAAATACCATCAAATTTTGACATACTCCTAAAAATATTATGTTTGCTATAATTGAATAACATCAAATTTTGATGTATTCTTAAAAAAAAATTATTTTTCTTAATTAAACATCACACGATTTTTTTATATGAAAAAAAATCTTAATTAAATATCATAAATTTTTTTTATAATATTCTTTAAAATTTCAATGCAATACACTTCCCTTTGGTAATTAAGTTCTTTATATAACTATAAAATAATTCTAACATATATATTTTTTACATAATTTTGCCATGTTTAGGAGATTACTCTCTTTTACTTAAAATTTCTTAATATATAAGTTATTTTAAAAAATAAATAATTTTTTCTAAAAAAAACTAAAAAAATGTTTATAAGTTTCTCTCCAAACAATTTATTTGCATGGTTTTACATAATTATGTTTTTGACGTAATTTTAAAATGAATCCTACAAAGTAATATGTTGTTATTATTTTTATTGTTTAGATTTAAAATAAAAATATTAATTTTTGCTGTATTATAATTATTTTATGAGATGATATATTATATACATTGAATTAAATTTTATTGTATTTGTTGTATATTACAAAATTTAGTTATTGCTTCCTCCAAAACTTACAATTAATTAATTCAAACTTATTTGGATAGGATTTGATTGAATGAAGTAAAATATGAAAGCTGATAGGATTGCAAGACAGAAAGGGAGACTTATGTCTTTAAAACCAATCTAATCTAATTTTGTGAGCAGAGCTAGTAAAGTCCAACTACTTCACATTATTAAATTTAACATCTAGGCATCTAGCGACTAATTGTAAGCAAATAATAATTTGAAAGGACTAATTTACTAGTTTAATAATGTTTTTACTGTGGTCGATAATTACAAGTCAATGCGGATGACTGAAGCAAAGAAACAAACACACACAGTTGTCTGATGTAAAAAGTTTCTACTGCAATGCAATGAGTGAGACGTAGCATTCCCATTGTGAAAGATGACTTCATTGCCATGCAGGATGCAGCTGTAGGTAACGGTATCTTAGAAACCCACTAACACTCTGAACATGTTTTTATTGAAGGCCTCGCCCACCCTTCACTCTAGAGTCTAGAGACTCGTATTTGGAGCTGATCCAAGTTAGAATACTCTCTAACGTATGGACTAGGGATCCACTACCTCCAATAATCTCGAATCTGTTTTTATGGCCCTTTCTACCAAATTCTTACGAGTAAATTATACTAACTCCATGGATTTCATCAAATTGTACAATAATGTATTAGTTCTTTTTTATAAGGGAGTTTTAGAAGAAAGGGGGTTGCAAGTTTTGAAAGGTAAAACTTTTTCCTTTTATATATATTATTAGTAGAACCAACTGGACAATGCATAAATATTATTATTTTTTATTTATTTGTGATATATTATTCAGACGTTATCAAAATACATCTATTATTATATTTTTTTTTTTAAGCAAACCAAATCAACTTAATTCATTAAAAATAAGAATTTCAATACAAGGTGGAATTAAATCAAAACTAGTGGAGCTAATAACATGAAATATGGACGCCCTAATTAAGGTGTGAGCAACCTGATTTGTTTGTCTCCTTATGAACCTTACCATTAGGTTCGAGTGAGATTGTAGTACTAATTGACATTTTCGTAAAACATGTCTGTATTCTGCAGGAATAGAGGTGGGGCTTAGTACATCATCAACTACTTGCTTGGAGTCGGTTTCTATAATAGTGCTTGTGATGCCCATATCACTAAGTCATGTGAGAGCTTCTAAGAGGGTTAGAGCTTCAGCTTCTTGGAAGTTTATGAAACCATGTTGCCAACCGGATTTAGCTTTAATAAAACTTCCATCAGCGTTCCTAATGCATAGGCCGAAACCCATAATATTTTCTTCCTTGAAGACAGCTGCATCTACATTACATTTTAGCAAACCTGGGAGTGGTTTGGTCCAAGTGTTAACATGCGGTTGCTGTTGGGAGGTTGATTTGTCTTTTACTTTTGCAAACTGCCATTCTGAGTATCTTTGCATGGCCTTATGAACTGCTATCCCAGGTGGAGTTGTAGTGTCAGACCATACCTTATCATTTCGGTTCCTCCAAATGGACCATAGGATAATTATGACTTTACATGCAATATCATGATGCAGGTTTGATATTAAGGAGAAAATAGTATCCTTAAAATCCTCTCCGTTGTCAATGTAGGCATTTGTCGATGGCCATAAACCGAAGGTCATCCAAATTGATTCTGCTGTTTGGCATCCAAAGAAAATATGCCATTCATTTTCTTGGTTTAGGCTGCAGTGCGCACATAGAGAAGTACGGGGGATTCCACGCTGTTGTAGATTCATTCGTGATGGTAGACACCTTCGAGCTATTCTCCATAGAAAGATCTTCATGGTATTCAAGACTTTCAAGCTCCAGATTTGTTTCCAATTTCCTGGCACATGAAGATGAGTATTGGATATAAGTGATTCCATCACGTAATAATAAGCAGACTTCACATAGTAAGAACCCTTGCGTGAGAGCTTCCATGATGGTGTGTCGTGCTCGTGTAAGTTTAGGAGAGGAATAGAACAAATATCTCTAACGTCTTCTGTCCCAAACAAAGTAGATAGGAGGTCTTGATTCCACTTTCCCTCATTCATGTCGATAAGCTCTGCTACTATGAGGTTTTCATGTCCTTCTAGAATAGGTGTTGTTACGTAGGAATTTGTGGGATTACGGAGCCATGGGTCATGCCAAACCTTCAAACTTCTTCCATTACCAATGCGCCATCTTAGGCCGCCTTTTACCACTACCTGTGAAGCATGGATGCTACGCCATACATAACTTGGATTGTGACCCAGCTGGGCCTCCAAAAAGTCCCCTCTTGGGAAATATTTTGCTTAGAAAACTCTTGATAATATAGCATCGGGGTTGGAGAGGAGTCTCCAACCTTGCTTCCCTGGCATGGCTAGGTTAAAGCCATAAATGTGCCGAAATCCCATTCCGCCGTATTCTTTTCTCATAGATAATTTCTCCCAGTTTAACCAGTGGATGCCTTTGTTTCTTTGCCTGTTTGACCCCCACCAAAAGGAGTTCAACATCCTTTGGATCTCTTCTTCTAGAGAGGTGGGTATTAAAAAAACTCCCATGTAGTACGTAGGTATGGATTGGGCTACTGATTTTATGAGGACCTCACGCCCTGCCTTTGAGAGGTGTTTTCCTTTCCAGCTTTGTATTCTCTTCCATATACGATCCTTGATTTGGTTGAACAGAGCCTTTTTCTTTCGTCCAATCATGGAGGGTAAGCCAAGATACTTGTCGGTGCCAATGCTTTCTGTGATATGTAGCTCCGAATTGATGGATATTCGAATATTGTTTGGGGTATTACGGCTATAAAAAATCTCTGACTTTTGGAAATTTATTGATTGACCGGATGCTCTTTCATACAAATATAGGATTTCTCAAAGTTTGGAGCAGTCACGTGGAGTGGCTTTACTAAATAAGAAGCAATCATTTGCAAACAGTAGATGAGTTATTTCTGGGGCTCCTCTACAAACCTTTATCCCATGCAAGTCACCGCAACTTATAGCTCTTTGAGGAGCGTTGATAAGCCCTCGGTGCATAGAATAAATAGATATGGGGACAAGGGGTCGCCTTGTCGGATACCTCTTTGTGGATTCACTGGTTTGGTTTCTTCTCCATTAATGATAATCTGTGATTGAGCCGAGGACATGCATAAACACATCCAGTGAACACAACGAGAATGGAATCCCATTTTGAGCATGAGTACTTGCAGGTATGACCAGTTGACACGGTCAAAAGCTTTATTGAAATCTATTTTGAGTGCCATCTCTCCCACTTTGCCTTTTGTCTTACACTTCATGTGGTGTAGTGTTTCCATTGCTACGAGGACATTATCCAGTATTGATTTGTCCTTTATAAAAGCGGATTGCTCTTCAGATATACACTTTGGCAGCAGAGGTTTTAGTCTATTTGCTAAGACTTTAGCTATGACCTTATATAGAACGTTGCATAGAGATATTGGACGATAATCTTTCATTGAAGTAGGGTGGTCTATCTTTGGAATGAGTACTATGTTTGTGTCGTTGAGTTGAGGAGGAAAAGATCCTTGTTCAAGCCATTGGTTGCTTGCATGATAAATTTCAGGACCTAGTAGATACCAAAATCTTTTATAGAATCATGGGTTTAAACCGTCTGGGATTTGTCAGTGTGCATGGAGAATAGAGCGACTCTGAATTCTTCGAGGCTGAAAGGGTTAAGGAGTTTGTTATTGTCTGTTGGGATTCATCCCAAGTCCCACATCGGTAAAATGAAGGAACATTGGCTAGTTTATAAGTGTCCACCATTTCACATAGTATGAGGCCTTTTGGGAAGGAGCCCAAAAACAAAACCGTGCGGGCTTGGGCCCAAAGCGGACAATATCATACTATGGTGGTGGAAAAGGTGGACTAGCGGGCCCTACAAGTGGTATCAGAGCCAACGGTTCGTCTGGGTTTGATGCGGGAAGACCCTCAGTGTTGTGCCTCGCGATGGAGATTCGAACTTGGTGCCTTGTGTCGAAAGTCTTCCTGATATTGTGGTGTTCAGGCGGCGTGTCCCGTAGAGTTAACGGCGGTACAAGATGGTGATGGATTATCGCTTGAGGGGAGGAGATCACGAGACATGTGGTCCTTGGTCTGAGGGGAGGTTTGTTGGGATTCATCCCAAGTCCCACATCGGTAAAATGAAGGAACATTGGCTAGTTTATAAGTGTCCACCATTTCACATAGTATGAGGCCTTTTGGGAAGGAGCCCAAAAACAAAACCGTGCGGGCTTGGGCCCAAAGCGGACAATATCATACTATGGTGGTGGAAAAGGTGGACTAGCGGGCCCTACATTGTCTTCCTCCGTGATTTTGGTTGGAATGTGATTTATAACTCCTGTAATATCACTCTCCTGCTGACGGAATAAAGTTTCAAAATATTGGTGAGTTGCTATTTCGATATCGTTCTGGTTGGTGATAGTTTGTCCTTCCTCATTTATGATGCTTTGGATATAATTCCGCTTTCTTCTTGCAGAGGTTGTAGCATGGAAAAATTTGGAGTTGTTGTCTCCTTCCTTTAGCCAGTGAACTTTGGCCCTTTGTTTCCAGAAAGCCTCCTCTTGTAAAATGAGAGTATTGAGCTTATCTTGTATCTCCAGAAATGTGGCATTGGAGGTAGCATCAGATTTGTCTCTTACTGCATGAGCTTATGTCTACAATCTGTGATGGGTGTGCGAAACCTGGTGCGTATGTGTTTTCCCCAAGCATCTATATCGTTAGAGCAATGTTTGAGTTTGGATATGAAGTCTGTGGTGTTCCATTTGGTTTAGCTTTGTTCAACGATGTGAGAGATGTCGGGTTCTTCCAGCCACGAGTTTTCAAATCTGAAGGTATGTCGCTTACTTGAGCGGGTTCGCACGTATAATTGTAGTATAATAGGGGAATGATCTGACCTGGAGGCAATTGCATTGGATAGGGTGCATTGAGGGAAAATATCAAACCAGATTTGGGTGGCCATAGCTCTATCGAGCCTTTCCTCTACTTGATCCGAATGGCCTTTCCTTCTGGTCCATGTGAAGGGGTATCCACACAAAGGAATATCCACCAGGTTGGCTTCAACAACGACTTCTCTAAACCCTCTGAAAAGCCATGATGGGTGATCTACGGGTCCCCTTTTGTCAGCATTGGAAAGTAAGTCATTGAAATCTCCCATTATACACCATGGGAGTGTTGTATCTTCGGATAGGTGCTTCAAAAAGGACCAAGATTCCTTCCTTTTTGACCTATCTGGGATGCCATAAAAACCTGTAAAATGCCATAGTGGTTTTTGTTGGAATGCAACTGTAACATTAATAAAATTTGTTGAGTAGTTTATGAGTTTACACTCATAAGGAGCCTTCCATAGTAACGCTAAACCTCCACCACGACCCACATTATCTACTGCAAACGAAGAATCAAACTTGAGGTGCGAACGAATTTCTTCCATACGGTGGGAGTGTACCAATGTTTCAGACAAGAACACTACATCCGGGTGGTACTCCCGAATGAGGTCTTTTAGGATAGGAACTGCACGTGGGTTTCCTAAGCCCCGACAGTTCCAACTGAAGAAGGTCATTGCCCCTAGCAGGCCTTGTTCCCAGGGCATGCCCATAAAAAAGGTTCAGTCGAAGATTGTGTTAGGGTGTTTGTGGAAGATGGTTCGTTGTTGCGTGCTCTCTTCTTGTTGCTCATAAGTAGTTCCTCATCAACTATAACTTTTTCTTCTTGGTTTGTAAAGAGTGATGCCTGAGGCTTTGCGGTTGCTTTTGTGGTTACAATAATTTGTTGACGATTATTTGCTTCGTCATGTTTATTGATATGAATCCCATGATTTGCGGTATCATCTTTATGTTTGTTTTGATATCTCGGATTATCTTGAGAAGATTCTCCGTGATTTACGTTAGGTTCCGTGATTGGCGCATCCCAGCGATTTGAATTTTTTGAACATAACCAACGGATCCTCTGGTTGCTCCCCTAGGGTCGGCGCGTAGATATGGACCCCATTCGCGCTGACCATCATCTTGTTCCATGTTGAATAACTTATCACAGTTTTTGTCTGTATGTCCTAATAATCCACAGAAGAAATAGTAGGTACCCAATCTTTCATATTTGAAAAATACAACTGTGGCTTCTCCGTCGGGCTTTTTGATTCTTTTAGCTTTCTTGAGTGGCTTTTTGACGTCAATAAGAACACGAATTCTCATGAAAGATCTCCATAAATCTGAGGAATTCTTTACGTCGTAGTCCAAGAATTCTCCTATATAATTAGCAATACTTTGCCCGACGATCAAAGACATGAAACCCACTGGGAGGAGATGCACTTGGACCCAGAATGGGACTGTATATAGTGGTACTTGACTTAGGATATTACCTTTTTTTATAGTGCTGAGAATGAGTAGGTGACAATCAAAGGACCATGGACCTCCTTTGAGGATACGTTGCATGTCTATCTGATGGAAAAACTGGAATAGAAAGAGACCCAAGGCTATCTCTTTAATGGCTACTCCTCGTCTCGGTTGCCACACGTCAGCCATCCTCTCTTTCATTATCTGGGTACATATTTGACGATCAGTCAAGAAGCGTCCAACCAGACTTAGTGAGAGGTTTGTTGAAGGGTTATCATGAGGGAAATTTGGGATGACCAGATTTGCTTTCATATCTTCATCGATATGCATGTTGCGTAGGTTGTCTTCCATGGTTCAGAGGTGTTGCGAGGTTTGTATATGGTGTTTAGAGGATATACGTGGATTGGGGATTAGGTGCAGAAAACGTCTCACGAGGAGAGAAAAAATAACTAATTTGTAACTTATTTTTGTCTATTATTATAGTTTTAGATTTATAATAAACATATTCAGTAAAATAAATATATTAAATTTCACGTTATCAAAGAAAAAGGTTGTTTTTCATTAAATTTGATATATAGTATTCATATAATATGTGCAAAATTTATTAGTTATTAGTATTGATTTAATTAGTTCTTTATTTTTTTTAAGGAATTTATAAGTTTTGGAGAGTTGTTGTAGAAAGCCTCCTCGTTGACATCAAATATAAATCTAAAATTTACATTAAATTTTATATTTTTAATAATTTTTTAATAAAATAATTTTAATCGATCTAATCATTAAATTATATGATATTATATTTGAGATTACATATATTAAAGTTCACATGATTTTAGAATTATACAGGGTGTGCTTGAAAATCAATTAAGCTGAATTAAATTGTGGTTGAAAAAAAATATATACTCACCCGTTTTTACTTTTTCTACATTGTGTGTTTTTCTATTAAACATGACTTCAAACTGGTATATAATAGTTTATTAAACCACTTTATTTTATTTTAATGTATAATATAATATTTAAAATATACATAAATACTAATTTTTGAATAACATATTTAGAAATTTTTAAATAATATAAAATTTGATATATATGACATTTAATATAATATCACATAATTTAATGGTTGGATTGGTTCAACATGCATCATTCAAAAATTAATGATGATATAAGATTTGGTATAACTTTTTAGACATATATATGATGGTAATGAATCCTCTATCTCTCTCTCTATATATATATATAATATTATACATTCCATTTTTTTAAATATTTGTTAAATTATTTTTTGATCTATAAAATAGATTATATCAACACCGAAAAAATTGAATCTAAGTTTTCATACATTTACTCTAATCCTTACTCACTACGTCAATCATAGTGATTTATTAATTATATTATACCAGTATTTAGTCTTTATAATACATACAAAAAATATTTATTTTATATAATTAAAAATTATTATATTTTAATATATAAATTATATTTAAAACTTATATAGATATATTTTATACATATAAGTATTTTTAAATTTATAACAAATATTTTATATTGTAACATAATATTAATTAAGAAATTAGATTTGTCTATCTAGTTTTGGTTATTTTTTATAACTGTTTATGGGTTGGAGTACTCCTTATACTTCTTTTTAATATATTTCATTTTGTCTAACAAAAAAAAACATAATATTAATTTTAAATATGAATAATTTATTTTAAAAATATTAAATTTTAATTTATGAATATAATAAATAAAAAATTGAATTAGATAAGAATTTTTAAAAAATTTACCGTTAAAAAGACCCCTAAAAACACTATTGCGTAAGATAATCGCATAGAAGTAGATATATAAATTAAATTTTATATTTATGATATATAATTTATATTGTGATATAAAATTATCTTTATTTATTGATAACTTATTTTATATATGTTTTAATATTATTTTATATATTATTTTTATTTTATTAATACCAAAATTTCCGTGGAGAAGTGGTAACATAATTAAGTGACGGCAGAGGTAGCTTGAAAGAATTAAATTCTCCACCATGGATAGGAAAGTATTATTGATTGTGTATTTATTAAGTGTGTTTTTTGTTGGAAAAGAATTGTGAGAAAAAATAGTTAGTTAGGCAATAGGCAGGGCAATAAAGCAGATGCACATGTATGATTTTGCATTTAGAGAGTTATGTGAAGTGAGAGAGAGTTGGGTAATAGAAAATTAAAGTAAATGTTGTGGAGACGTTTAATTATAGGAGAAATAAAATAAAAGAAATAATTAAGGAGGATATATATTAATATATATATATATATATATATATATGGATGAGAGGAGAGGAGAGGAGAGGAGAGGAGAGGTAGTAAAAGTAAAAGATGGGTGGGGACGAGGCCCTAACGCCGGCGGGGAGGATGTTCCTGCAGCCGCAGATGAAGCAAATAATCCACTGCGTGATAGGGCTGAAGAAGGAGATCGACGTGGAGTCGGTGAAGTCGGAAATAAGGAACTCAACTTTGCTGAAACACCCAAGGTTCACGAGCCTGATGGTGAGAGACAGAAGGGGAGTGGAGCACTGGCGCCCCACGGAAATCGACATCGATAATCACGTGCGTATAATCGAGGAAGCATTGGGGGAGCAGGATGAATCCGCCATCAACAACTACCTCTCCGAATTATCCATAGATACCCTCAGCATGGATAAACCCCTCTGGGAAATCCATCTTCTCCTCCTCCACAAGTGCGTCATATTCCGTATCCATCACTCCCTCGGGGATGGTATTTCCCTCATGTCCATGCTCCTCGCCAGCTGCAGGAAGCTCCATGACCCACGCGCACTCCCTACCATCTCTGCTTCTGCTTCTAACACTACCTCTCGCTTCTCTCTCTCCAATCTCCTCCTCACCCTCTGCTTTTGTTTCATCTTTGCTCTCGACTTCATTCTCAGGTGTTTGTGGATTCGTGACACCAAATCCGCCTTAACCGGCGGCTCTGGGGTTGAGCTCTGGCCCAGGAAGATCGCTACTGCCACTTTCTCCTTGGAGCACATGAAGACCGTCAAGACGGCTCTTAATGCGGTACCTCTTCAATTTCCCCTTTCTACTTTCTACCTCTCTTCTTCAACCATATTACCATGTCTTTATCTTTCTTTCCTCATTTTCACTTCTTTCATTTCCTCACTCCATAGTCCATAAACCTTTTTTAAACCATAAAACAATACAAAACAACTTTATTACTCTTTCCCCAACCATTCTTTTCTATAAAGTAAATTACTATTCTAGTGCTCAACACATAAATAATACCAATAAACTCCTTTTTTCTATACACCCTTACGCCGCCTGTCTCGCTCGGAACCTTTAGAGCCGTCAATTATTATTTTTTCTTCCTCATATGGTCGTCAAACCCCAAATGTCCCGCATGGTGCTCATGTTTAGGGCGGCTAAACACAAATAATGCTGTAGACTGAACTTATAAATTTTACCACTCTTGTATTTTTTTGTTTTAGAGATGTCAAATTATTTAACCCTTGGTAAACATTATTGATTCTAATTAACATTTATTAAAAAGTAACTAATGCAATAAACTGGGAGGAATTAGTATAGAAGAATTAAAACAATAAAGAACTTGATTTAAGATATTGTTTGGCAAGGAGGTCAAACATTTTTTTTATAAGAGAGTAATTAATAATTTTTGTTTTTCAAGTTATAAAGCAAGTGACACAAAGTGTTGATCACTTGCCTTAGGGTTGAGTCATACACATATATATATATATATATTTATTTATTTATTTTTTGAGTACCTTCCCTTCTTGTGATCGTTAATTTTTGCTATTCTGCAGACCATAAATGACGTTCTATTTGCAGTTATATCATCTGGGATATCAAAATACCTGGACTTTCGAGCACCCAACGGTAAAATTATTTTGTATTTTCCAATAAGCATAGCTTCTCTGTCTTTTTTGGTAACAAAGGCTTGTGTGCACATAATTGATTAAATGATTGTTATTTTTATTTTCTGTAAGAGCTGCGAGACGGTGTTCAGCTAACAGGGTTAGCTATGGTTAATTTAAGAAAGCAGCCAGGATTGCAGGTCAGACACTAACTTGCCCGAATTTACCTTCCTTGTCTTGTGTTGTCTACATGTTTTCTACAACTTTACTGAGGTGGGATAAAAACTGATCAGGAATTATCCAATTTGATGAGAAGCAATTCAGGAGCAAGGTGGGGTAACAAATTTGGTATGATTCTCCTGCCTATATATTACCACAGAAGCAACACTTCAGATCCTTTAGAATATTTGAAGAGAGCTAAAGCAATGATTGACAGAAAGAAACGATCTCTGGAAGCCAGTTTCTCATACAGAGTTGGGGATTTAGTAATGTCGACCCTTGGTCCAAAGGTGAACTTCCTTATTTTTAAACTTTTGAGCTAAAGTAGAAAATTTGAACTGTAATTAGTATCCCGCGAACTTTTATTTGGAATTTGCAGTTTGCTAGCCTTCTAAATTACCGGATACTCTGCCACACTACCTTCACAATCTCAAATGTGATTGGCCCACAAGAGGAGATTATGATTGGAGGCAATCCTGTAACGTTCTTAAGGGCAAATAATTCTGCCTTGCCTCATGTACGACTCCTAAACTAATTTCATTAAGCACTTCCAACTTTGGAGTACGATAGTAGGTAAATGTAATTTATGTACATTGTCGGTGGGTGTTATTAATGCAGGCGCTCATTTTGAATATGGTGAGCTATGCTGGAAGGGCAGACATGCAAGTGCAGGTGGCCAAAGATATCATTCCCGATCCTGAGTTTCTAGCCAAGTGCTTTGAAGATGCATTGCTTGAAATGAAGGAGCAGGTTACGGCCAAAATCTGACTTCGGACAAATTTATTTTTGTTAAATGTGAAAACATATTGATATACAGGCAACGTATAATTTACACTTTGATAACCTTTACTTAGGGACTTATTTGTCATATGTCCGGCTCTCTTTAGTACATAAGTTCAAGGATTTGTTGAACCACAAGCCAGTCTTGGGAATGTCGAAAAATGTACTGACAAGTGATGCATGTGATAGCGCTAAGGTAGTGTTTGTTTCCGGGGATTTATTATTCATGAGCAAAGAAAGACGAATAAACTTGTTGTTCGTTTCCGGTGATTTGCGACGACGGAAAGACGAAGAAAAGGAGGAAGAAGCATGATTCGCATCCTCGCTTTTGTGTGAAGAAAGGAGAAGAAAACCACGTAAGATTTATAAAAACCCAGAAATGCCCTTTCGCATGCATGCATAGTGTACCATGCAGTGAAAAAAACATATACGAAGAAAACATAATCGATTATGCAAGAATACATAATCAATTATGATCTTACATAATCGATTATGTTGAAGCATAATCGATTATGCAAAGGTATAATCGATTATGTAGCCTTGCATAATCAATTATGCTATATATATATATACAGCATAATCGATTATGCTATATATATATAGAGCATAATCGATTATGTTGTATATATATATATAACATAATCGATTATGTTATATATATATATATATAACTTAATCGATTATATATATATATAATATTAATATTTAATATATAATATCTTAAATTAAATATAATTATTTAATATTAATATTTAATTTATATATATATATTAAATATTAAATATTAAATATTTAATATTTAATATATATATATTTAATATTTAATATTGAATATTTAATATATATATATTTAATATTTAATATTTTATAATTTTTTTAATTAAAATTTATATATTTATCTTTTAACTATAATAATTATAAATTTTTTAACTTAAGGGCAAAATAGTAATCTTATATAATTATTAATTAAAAAATTTATTTTTATCTATCACATCAATCAATTCACTCATAAACTTTCACATACTTTCTCTACACTTTCCACTCACTTTCCCTTAATTCAAACAACCTCACTTTCTACTCACTTTCCCTTCAAATCTCTCATTTTTCACTCCCTCTTTTCCATCCTCAAATCCAAACAAAGCCTAAGTGTAGTGTTATGCAGTTGTCCTTCAACAATCCTCCGTTTTCGCTATAGGATAAGTTTTCAGTAGCAAGTGCATTTTGAATAATTAACTTATTTAATAAGTTTTTATCACATAAACATTTGTCATAAATTTAGCAATCAACGTCTACTAATCCATTGCTAGCTTAGTGACACAATAATATGGAATTTACTAATTCAATGATAAAAAAAAAACTATCCTATTTGGTAGTTGTATTCGCTAGGAACAAGATATAAAAGATCAGGAAAAAATTCATTTAATGTGCATTTACATATTCTAACAGAGATTTGTTATTATTTTGAAAGTGAAACTTATTTTCAATACTTTGATTATTAAAAAATATAAAAGATAATATCACATTCCATTATGCATTGCCTTATTACTCTCATTGTGTGTTTAATAGAAAATAAGGAAATATGGTAGATAAAATTAAAGACACTGAATGAAAGTAAGTGAAAAATAAAATAAAAATATCATTTTTTATGCATAAAAAATATTAGTTTAAAATAATAAAAAATAATTCATTTGTATCGATTGCATATTAGAAATGAGTATTAGTTTGATCGATCACATATGTTTCTAACAATTTTAAATTGTCAACAAACATCAAAATCTGTCACCAAATGTCTTTCTTTTTTTTACATTTTTAACGAAAACCGTCACAAATGTTAAAAAAGTGACACTTTTAGTGTTTATTTTTGATCATTTATGCCTAGAAACAAAATTGTATTACACATTTTTATTTTTTTCTCCTTACATATATGTTTCTATTACCAAACACATTTTATTTTCACTCCTTTTTTTTCGGCTCTATTTTATCTCCATTTCATCTTTATCAAATAGATCATTAATTCCATTCTTACCATAATGTTACTTATCATCACAATTTTTCACTCTCATCGCCATTATTATTATTTTTAAATTAATGGGGTTTGTGTAATATAAATTAAAGGGGAAAATCCAAAGCAGAGTACTCATAAAAAAAACTAACAAAATGTTTAAAACAAAATCAGTTTACCTAAGAAAAGTCTTAAAAATGAAGTTACGTGTAAGAAGCGTAAAATAAAGGAGAAAGTGAACAACTTATTCTATATTTTATTATAAATTGATGCAAAGGATTACGTATTCTGCTAACATAGTGACGCATGGGAGTGCGTATTCTCCTATTAGATTTGTCCTCAACCATACAAATTCTCCATCAAGCAATTACATTAACCACAGACAATGTTTTCGGTGGACATAGAAAACAAATTGTTCTCATTGAGATAAATATTTATTTTGGAAGATGTGTGAGCTGTTTGACTGGGATATATTTTTAAGAAAATAAATTGTTTAGATTGAGACAGGTTGAAAAAAATGAAGTTTTTATATTAATCTTTATATATATATATATATATATATATATATATATATATATATATATATATTTATTGTGTAAAAAAATATTGACGAAGAATCTTGTAATAAAAGTCTTTTTTACTTGATTCTTATAATCGTAAGCGGTGATTGTAGTTGTAAATTGTAAAATAATTTCTGAAAAAGTCAGCGAGTAATTTAAATGTTTATTGTGTATAAAGTTAGTAGTTTATCAAGATGAAATACATATTTATAGATAAAAACATGTTATGGTTTTGATGATTTAAGTCCATTCAAATTTTTTTATTATTATGTATCGACGTGATTTCTATCATGATTATAGAAAGAAATAAAATTATATTGAGTACTTGAATCATGTCAAAATGTCCTAAAATCGAAAATCAACAAGATCTCAACTCCGAGAGCTATCTAGTACATTATGGAAATGACCATTTGTGTAAGAGAGTGATTATGTCGTCTCCAAAATGTGCCACGTTATGTGTTGGTTTAGTTTCTAAAAATATAACCATTGATACAATATCGACCGTCTCGGCCGTAGGCCGATTGGTATCACCGACTCGGCTTTAGGCCGATTGGTATCATCGACTATAAAGACTACACCTTAAGCCTTTTCGCATTATAGGCTCAAGGCTGGAAGGCAAGTGGACCGTCTCGGCTGTATGCCGATTGATATCGCCAATTCGGGCGTAGGCCGATTGGTATCGCCGACTCGGGCGTAGGCCGATTGGTATTTCGGACTATAAGGGCTACTATGCATGTGAGGTCAACTATAAACCCGTGCACTGCCCAGGCCGATTCACGACCTGATCTCCCCTCATTTGATCACCCGACTGTAACCTTGGCCGACTCACCCTCTTAGAGTCAATCGGCATATAACCAATTTGGGCCACATCAACCAGATACTGATCTCACTCACCCATAAAGGCCTACTCGGTCATTATCCGATTGGACACTCGGCAATGGAGAGGTCCCACCTTCACTCACCAAGTATTTCCAGATTGGAACAGCTAAAGAGATCCCTACATTCTCGGGGCCCATAAGGCCCGTGAACAAGAAATTATAAAACCCAAAAACCCTAGAGTTGAGGGGAGAGATTACACTTTTGAATGCTCTGACTTTGAGGCTTGACCTAGGAAGAATCCCTAGTCCATCCTTTAGCCGGAACATTTTGGCGCCCACCGTGGGGCTACGGTGAAACTTTTCCTACGCCTCAAGAAATACAAAAAACCTACACTCTACTATGGCGAGAGGCGGCACATCCAACCACGACCCACAACACCCTACCATGGAGGAGATGATGGCATTGATCAATGGCTTGAGAGAGGAGCACGATCCAGAGAGAAAGAGAAGGCCATTCAGCGAGAGAACGAGGAGATCAGACGATGAGCCGACGAGATGCAGGCCATGACAGCGGCTAATATGAGGACAGCGAAAGAAGATAGTATGACGGAAGTTCTGAGGGACTTTAGACCGTTTTCAGAGGCAATTGAATCTGAGGCCATCCTAAGAGATCATAGGATACCTCAGGTGGAACCGTTTGACGGGAAACAGGATCCTAGTCAACATCTAATGAACTTTCGTGCTCAAATGTTAATTTGTGGAGGAAACATGGGAGTCCGCTGCGAGGGTTTTATGCTAAAAAGGTTTTTAATGAGGTACCATCAAATAATAAAAATCATTATTTTCAAATTGATTGACTCGCAGGAAAACTCGTGATTGATCGGTAAAAATCCGACTGGGCGAGTATAAATAACTCGAAGACCAAAACTCGTGATTGATCGGTTCCATTCCGACTGAGCGAGTATAAATAAATCGAAGACAAACTCGTGATTGATCTGTACAAATCCGACTGGGCGAGTATAAATAACTCGGAGACAAACTCGTGATTGATCGGTAAAAATCCGACTGGGCGAGTATAAATAACTCGAAGACCAAAACTCGTGATCGATTGGTTCTAATCCGACTGGGCGAATATAAATAACTCGAAGACAAACTCGTGATTGATCGGTTCCAATCCGATTGGGCGAGTATAAATAACTCGAAGACCAAAACTCGTGATTGATCGGTTCCAATCCGACTGGGCGAGTATAAATAACTCGAAGACAAACTCGTGATTGATCGGTTCCATTCCGACTGGGCGAGTATAAATAACTCGATGACCAAAACTCGTGATTGATCGGTTCCATTCCGACTGGGCGAGTATAAATAACTCGAAGACCAAAACTCGTGATTGATCGGTTCCATTCCGACTGGGCGAGTATAAATAACTCGAAAACCAAAACTCGTGATTGATCGGTAAAAATCCGACTGAGCGAGTATAAATAACTCGAAGACCAAAACTTGTGATTGATCGGTAAAAATTCGACTGAGCGAGTATAAATAACTCAAAGACCAAAACTCGTGATTGATCGGTTCCATTCCGACTGGGCGAGTATAAATAACTCGAAGACCAAAACTCGTGATTGATCGGTAAAAATCTGACTAGGCGAGTATAAATAACTCGAAGACCAAAACTCGTGATTGATCGGTTCCATTCCGACTGGGCGAGTATAAATAACTCGAAGACCAAAACTCGTGATTGATCGGCTCCATTCTGACTTGGCGAGTATAAATAACTCGAAGACAGACAAAACTCGCGATTGATCGGTAAAATGCCGACTGGGCGGGTATAAATCTGGAGGGTCGGCTTGTCCCCATTCAACCCTTTCAATCGGTATATTGACGACAAAATATGAACTTGGTTACTCATACATAGTCAGATATCGGACGACCCTCTCATATGATTGATTTTTAAACTTAGATGATTTTCTTTACCTCGTTCAAGTTGGTATTTTGGCAACTAAATATGAAACTTGTTGCTTAATTCAGTCGAATTTTGGACGACTTCATTTAATTGATTTTAAGCTTGAATTTTTTCCCTTATCTTGTTTAAGTCGGAATTTGGATGATCAAAGGTGAATTTTTATTACCAAAATGAATCGGAAATTGGGCGCCTTCTACGTTATTGATTTTAACTTGGAATAGTGCATTTACGTCCTTGAGTCGAAGTCCTAGCAATCAAAGATGAATTTTCTCACCAAAACGAAATCGGGATTCGAGCGACTGTAAGTACGGGACTCGGCATTTGGCCGAGTTTACTTGGAAAACTAATAGAATTTTGAGTACGGAACTTGGTGTTTGACCGATTGTCTATGGAAAACTTAGTTTTTAAACTTAGAAACTTTTGTTTAAAAATCGGCATATGGCCAATTGTATTTTGGAAAACTACGTTTTAAAACTTGGAAGATTTTCATTGCGTCACCCGGAATTGTGGCGATCACTTTCTGTTTGAAAACCTCAAATGTTACAATATATTTTGGGGTCATTGGTCATTGCAATCGGAAATTAAATGATTATCTTTGGTTCAAAAATCCCCATTTTTAACTTAGAATTTTTCCTATTTGTCGTGTGCTCTCGGTATTTGGGCAACTGAACAACAGTTTTCGAAAACAATTAAGCTTGTAACTTAGAATTCTTCTCACTGGCCATTCGAGCTCGGTGTTTAGGCGACTAAATGGTCTTCAAAAAATCCTCAAGTTTCATAACTTAGAATTTTTCTCATGGATCAAGTGCACTCGGTATTATCTCTTTCTTTAAATCGGAATTAGGGCGATTTGATTGTCAAAACTTAAAGGTTTAACTTAGAAAATCTTTCATCCTTCACTAAGTTAATGTCTCGTCATTCTGATCGGTAAATAGATGATTGCTAAAACGAAAGGACATCTCTTGTCAAGTCTCGAGGGATCAAGAATCGAAGCGATAGACGCCCCAAGGACTACACCTTAAGCCTTTTCGCCTTATAGGCTCAAGGCTGGAAGGCAAGTGGACCGTCTCGGCCGTAGGCCGATTGGTATCACCGACTCGGCCTTAGGCCGATTGGTATCATCGACTATAAAGACTACACCTTAAGCCTTTTCGCATTATAGGCTCAAAGCTGGAAGGCAAGTGGACTGTCTCGGCTGTATGCCTATTGATATCGCCGACTCGGCCGTAGGCCGATTGGTATCGCCGACTCGGCCGTAGGCCGATTGGTATCGCCGACACGGCCGTAGGCCGATTGGTATCTCGGACTATAAGGGCTACTATGCATGTGAGGTCGACTATAAACCCGTGCACTACCCAGGCCGATTCACGACCTAATCTCCCCTCATTTGATCACCCGACTGTAACCTTGACCGACTCACCCTCTTAGAGTCAATTGCCATATAACCAATTTGGGCCACGTCAACCAGATACTGATCTCACTCACCCATAAAGGCCTACTCGGTCATTATCCGATTGGACACTCGGCAATGGAGAGGTCCCACCTTCACTCACCAAGTATTTCCAGATTGGAACGGCTAAAGAGATCCCTACATTCTCGGGGCCCATAAGGCCCGTGAACAAGAAACTATAAAACCCAAAAACCCTAAAATTGAGGGGGCATATTACACTTTTGAATGCTCTGACTTTAAGGCTTGACCTAGGAAGAATCCTTAGTCCATCCTTTAGCCGGAACACAATACCATGACAAAGACCGGCAATCTAAAACTGTTTATTCTAAATATGAAAAAACAAAGTATCGTTAATTGATTTTTATGAAAAAATAGAATATTCTAAAAGTGTCTGCAAAAACAACGTAGTGGTGAGTAAAAGGGAGGCGGGGTTTTGTGATTCAGGTCCGGAGCTTACAAAGTTTAACAATTTTAAAATAAAAAATAAATTTAATTTATTTTGTGTGGCGCCTAAGGACAAAGTGAGAAAGTGCTGGCCTGGCGTTGAGTATTATATTTTTGACCAAGAAGAAGAAGGTGGTTGAGTGGTTGTTGTATTATTTATGGTTAGAAAAGTTGAGAGGGGAAGAAGAAGAAGTGTAGGGGCATGAAGCATGATGGAAGGGAAAGTACACATAATGTTTTTGCCGTTCCTGGGTCAGGGGCACTTGATACCAATGTGTGAGATGGCGAGAGCGTTTAGTGGAAGAGGGGTGAGGGCAACAGTGGTGACGACTCCAGCGAACGTAGGTAGCATTCGGCGAAGCATAGGAGAAGAATCAGAGGTTGAAATCCAAAGCATGAAATTCCCTTATGCAGAGGTCGGGTTGCCCGAGGGATGCGAAAATATAGAGTCAGTCCCCTCCCAAGAATTGCTAATGCCCTTCTTCAAGGCAACAACCATGCTGCAAACCCCCTTCGAAAGCCTCATCCATCAACACCGTCCCCACTGCCTTATTGCCGGCGCTTTCTTCCCGTGGGCAGCTGACTCCGCCGCTAAGTTCAACATCCCAAGGTTTGTCTTTCACGGCACCTCTGTGTTCGCCCAGTGTGCTTCCGAGTGTATGCAGATTATTACAATCAGGTACTGGGCAGGAGGGCCTGGTACATAGGTCCACTCTCCCTCTGCAACCAAAACCAAGACAAAGCCAAGAGAGGGAAGCAAGCTTGTGTTGACGAAGGAGAGATCTTGAAGTGGTTGGACTCCAGGAAACCTAATTCGGTTGTATACGTTTGTTTTGGAAGCATAGCGAACTTCAGTGAAAGTCAGCTGAGAGAAATAGCAAAGGGACTTGAGGAGAAGCGACAAGGAGAAGGAGTGGCTTCCGGAGGGGTTTGAGAGAAGAACAGAAGGAAGGGGAGTGATTATATGGGGTTGGGCACCCCAAGTGTTAATTCTGGAGCATCCAGGTGTGGGAGCCTTTGTCACACACTGCGGATGGAATTCAACGCTGGAAGCAGTGTCAGCAGGGGTACCCATGGTCACTTGGCCCGTCGCTGCAGAACAATTTTACAATCACAAGTTTGTCACCCAGATACTTCAGATCGGGATTCCAGTTGGTGTTCAGAAAATGGTTAGAGTTGTGGGGGACAGCATAAGCAGTGAGGCACTTCACAAGGCACTCAATCGTATAATGGTAGGAGAAGAAGCAGAGGCTATCAGAAACAGAGCAAGCAAACTTGCGGAACTCGCTAGAGCGGCTGTCCAACCCAATGGATCATCTTACGCCCACTTCACTCACTTCATACAACACATTGCCTCTATACCATGCCCTCAGCCTCAAAATTAACATGCATGCTACCCTACAATAATTCCCTATTTTCTGCCAACATACTTCGCCTAATTATAAAACTACCTCCACTAAAACCAAATTATATGTTTCACCTTCTCTGCCTCTACTCTACTGTACTAAACGCATTATTATCTAAACCCGTTTGATTTGATTAATGATCAAAGTTGTATTCAATTCAACCATTTCCTAAAGCATGACTCCTTTGCAATATAGATGTTCGTGGTGCACACTATGATTTGATATTTTTTTAAATTATCTGAATCCAACAAAAAAAAATTAAGTGTGATTTAATTTGTTTAGGGTTAAATGGGTTATGAAATTCCAATTAAACCAAACCAATTTTTTATAATTTGGTTTGGTTAGATTTTTACAATTTAAAAATTTTATTATTTATAAATTAACTAAAAATATGTAATAATATTTTATTTGTTTAATACTACATGTAAAAAAATAAAACTATAAGAATACAAGTACTGAAATATTTTAGTCACTTAATATATTTAACATTAATTCTTATCTTATTATTTTCTAAAAATATTTCTTTAATATAATTTTAGTTATTATATTAATTTTTTTCTCATATATATATATATATATATATATAATTTTTCACTTAAAAATTATTTTCAAATGTTATAAATAAATTATAATTTTTCACTCTAAAATCCAATTTAATAACTTATAATTTTATAAAATACCATTCAAATATTATAATATATATTTGGAAAGAAAAATACCTTCTAGTAACTTACAATTTTACAAAAAATACGAATATTTTTTTTAATAAGTTATTTCTGGCTCAACCCTAAAATCTTTGACTTGCCTCTTCAATCAATTATATAAATATTTTTTTAACAACAAACATCTTTAGACTTAATAACCAAGTATTTTTTTTTAAAAAAAAATTCTTTAAACTCAACAACCAAGTATTCTTTTACATTTAAACCTTTGTAGACTCAAAATAAGTATTTTTTTACAAACAAGTCTCTCGAAGTTCAATCTTATAGCATTGATTATAAAAGTTACTCAAATATTGTGTTTGTCTCACTTAGATATTATACAACCATTTATAGAGAAATGAATATATACAAGAAAGAATATACTTTTTAGATAGTGTTTCTGTACAAATGTATATGTATCAATTACAATTAATGTCCCTCTTGTAAAATTGTCTCTTGCGTAAATTGTCTCTATTCTTTCTTGAGTTTTAAATCTCCTTATATAGTAGCCTTAAGAAGATGATCGCTATAACACTTAAGTCCAACTCACAAATTTGTTTTGTTTGTCTTCAGTATCTTCCCTTGTGGTGTCAGGTAACCATTTGACACATTTAATGCAAACATTACGTACAATTCAATAAATAGTACTTCTTATTTGATCAAGGAGATTATTTATCAAATTTTCATACTAAATGGAGCTTATAAAAGCAATATCAACGCATAGTAACTATAGTAATGACTTTATCTATTTTCCTTTGTGATTTTAGGGATTTGGTTTTGATGGAAAACATGATTATTCTCTTTAAATTTATAAGTTTTGAGGCGGTCTTTTGATTCAATCTGTTATAGAATGAAACATTTAAAGTGAACTTTGTCATTAGTCTCAATAAATGATAAATATTTAATGTATATGAGATATTTTGTCTGATTACTTGTGTTATTATGGAAGAAAGTACACTAGTCTGCATTTTTTTAACATATGTATAAGTACTTTTGTAATTATTTTCCAATGAAAATAAAAAATTTACTTCAATAACATTTTAATGAAATATTTTATTAGATATATATATATTATTAAAGTTAAACTCCATTTCAATTTGCAGTACAACACTTAAGACATTATTATACCCTCACGTAAGTTTTATCATTTTCTATTACGTACTGTTGAAAGCTTTATATAAAGTACACCAAAACACCACATTTTCCTTATCAAAATGAGAACCATTAACATGTAGGATTTTGATTTGATGCATTCGATCTCAAAAATGCATTTGAGATAATCTAGTTGTTTGTTTAAAGCTAGGACGTGTATTATGTCCGTTTTTTTGTTATACTTAGTTATTATGTTTTCTTGGGTTGTTAGAATTATGAAATTTTATAAGAATTCTATTATGTTATTAGGTAACTTATTTTGGTACCCAATCATGATTATTAATATTTAAATTTCATGTGCAGTATGAGTCCTTAGTTCAAAAAATAGAAAACTATTCTAAGTAAAAAAATCAAGCCAAATACAAATTTTTTTTTATATAAAAACTCTTCAGATAACACATCTCAGTTACATGTTGGGATAATTCACTTATCTACTAACTTATAGCATAAAATACGTAGAATTTAAATCAAATAATATACCATATAATATTCTAAATAATTAATATTTTTTCTTTCCCACTAATATGCTGAAACATTTGTCATAAATCTCTTTGTGCTTCATTGCTTGAGGTTGAGGGGTTGTTGGGTCACTCACAAAGACATTAGCGAGTCAAAATACACCTTTTGAATATTTTGGTGTTGAATAACTACCAAGTTATTTTTAGCATGTTTTTATACCAAAATAGATACTTAATCATAGTAATTAGTGATTTGATTTGATTTGCGATACGAGTCTTTAATTAGAAAAATAATAAGTTATTCTAAGTATAGAAATTAAGTCATTTACAAAAATTAATTTTATACAAAAACTTCTTAAATTCTCAGCTACATGTCGGGACAGTTTAGATCCTATCTTTTTTGTTCTGGCAACTTTATGTTTTTACTTTTTGTGTTTTTTTAAATTAAATCTATCCGTAATCTATTTCAATATTGGTAAGGAATTATATATACCTCAATCTTCCCAAACATCCGCTTTATATATATATATATATATATATATATATATATATATATATATATATATATATATATATATATATATATATATATATATATATATTGTTCTTACCGGAAATCTGCTGTAGATATGATCCTCCGAGTAAGATTGGTGAGCCTCCTTCGCTGGTACACTTGATGCTCCAAGATGGGGGTGGTACCTGCAAAAGAGACTCCGATGCTAAAGTTAGTGTTTGTGGGAGTAATAGTCTCGTATAAATAATGCACGTACCTTAGTATGAATTAGGGTTTTACTGGGCCTTGGGCCCGAGATCAGTTATGACCTATTTGGGTGACGAGCTGACGTCACAAAGCGCGTGTCCGAGGTCGTCTTGCGCTGTGATACCGAGCTAGGAGCTCGGCTTCGTAGTACGGATAGTATACTAGCCCCCCGAGCTTCGAAGATCGTAGGTCAAGGAGTTAAGACCGAGCTCGTCAGGGAACAGTGACCTTTCGCGTATACCTGCCTATCATGATGCCATGTGTCATGGCCGAGCTGAAAAGTTCGGCAATAATGAGTTTACTGCTTGGTTAGGCTGGTAAACCTTTGACCGAGTCAGCAGATTGGTGAGGGACAAGTCAGCAACTCGACTGGCCAGTACACTTGCCCCCCAAGCACCGAGTGATGTAAGAGCAAAGGGGCTTTTGAGGAGCTCCCAAATTTGTTGTTTGAAGGTTCAAATTTGACCTTGTGATCTTCAAGGTTCGACCTCGACATCGGTTAAGAAAATGTGATCTCAAGGTTCGGACTCGACCTCGGTATATCAAGGTTCGAACTCGACCTCGGTTAAGAAAATGTGATCTCAAGGTTCGGACTCGACCTCTGGCGCATCAAAATTCGAACTCGACCTCGGTTAAGAAAATGTAGTCTCAAGGTTCAGACTCGACCTTGGCATATCAAGGTTCGAACTCGACCTTGGTTAAGAAAATGTAGTCTCAAGGTTCGGACTCGACCTTGGCATATCAAGGTTCGAACTCGACCTTGGTTAAGAAAATGTGATCTCAAGGTTTGAACTCGACCTTGGCATATCAAGGTTCGGACTCGACCTTGGCATATCAAGGTTCGAACTCGACCTTAGTTAAGAAAATGTGATCTTAAGGTTCGGACTCGACCTTGGCATATCAAGGTTTGAACTCGACCTCGGTTAAGAAAATGTGATCTCAAGGTTCGGACTCGACCTTGGCATATCAAGATTCGAACTCGACCTTGGTTAAGAAAATGTAGTCTCAAGGTTCGGACTCGACCTTGGCATATCAAGGTTCGAACTTGACCTCGGTTAAGAAAATGTGATCTCAAGGTTCGGACTCGACCTTGGCATATCAAGATTCGAACTCGACCTTGGTTAAGAAAATGTAGTCCCAAGGTTCGGACTCGACCTTGGCATATCAAGGTTCGAACTCGACCTTGGTTAAGAAAATGTAGTCTCAAGGTTCGGACTCGACCTTGGCATATCAAGGTTCGAACTCGACCTCGGTTAAGAAAATGTGATCTCAAGGTTCGAACTCGACCTTGGCATATCAAGGTTCGAACTCGACCTTGGTTAAGAAAATGTGATCTCAAGGTTCGGACTCGACCTTGGCATATCAAGGTTCGAACTCGACCTCGGTTAAGAAAATGTGATCTCAAGGTTCGGACTCGACCTTGGCATATCAAGGTTCGAACTCGACCTTGGTTAAAAAAATGTAATCTCAAGGTTCGGACTCGACCTTGGCATATCAAGGTTCGAACTCGACATCGGTTAAGAAAATGTGATCTCAAGGTTCGGACTCGACCTTGGCAAATCAAGGTTCGAACTCGACCTTGGTTAAGAAAATGTAGTCTCAGGGTTCGGACTCGACCTTGGCATATCAAGGTTCAAACTCGACCTCGGTTAAGAAAATGTGATCTCAAGGTTCAGACTCGACCTTGGCATATCAAAATTCAAACTCGACCTCGGTTAAGAAAATGTAGTCTCAAGGTTCGGACTCGACCTTGACATATCAAGGTTCGAACTCGACCTTGGTTAAGAAAATGTGATCTCAAGGTTCGAACTCGACCTTGGCATATCAAGGTTCGAACTCGACCTTGGTTAAGAAAATGTGTTCTCAAGGTTCGGACTCGACCTTGGCATATCAAGGTTCGAACTCGACCTTGGTTAAGAAAATGTAGTCTCAAGGTTCGGACTCGACCTTGGCATATCAAGGTTCGAACTCGACCTTGGTTAAGAAAATGTAGTCTCAAGGTTCGGACTCGACCTTGACATATAAAGGTTCGAACTCGACCTTGGTTAAGAAAATGTGATCTCAAGGTTCGAACTCGACCTTGGCATATCAAGGTTCGAACTCGACCTTGGTTAAGAAAATGTGTTCTCAAGGTTCGGACTCGACCTTGGCATATCAAGGTTCGAACTTGACCTTGGTTAAGAAAATGTGATCTCAAGGTTCGAACTCGACCTTGGCATATCAAGGTTCGAACTCGACCTTAGTTAAGAAAATGTGTTCTCAAGGTTCGGACTCGACCTTGGCAAGTCGTCATGGTTAATGTGCCAATACCAAAAATGTATGGGAATGGAGTTGCTTTATTGATTTATTTCTGAGGTGTGCCTCGTTAAAACCTTCCTTGGCCAAAACCCCTTTTCTTTAGTGAGAAAAAAGGCTGAGGAGGAAAAAAGAGTACTGAATTTACAAGTTAAGAGAAATAAAATTTGAGGTGGGTGGAATTCCAGGTTCCAAATTTTCCTTTGGAGGGGTCTGTTCTTGCATCTCTCACCCCACCAAACAAGGTCGCCAACTTTAAATGTTTGTGGCTTGACCTTGGTCTTGCTTTCCTTATGGTTTGTTGCGAACCTGGTCACGAAAAGCAGAGTGCTCTTCCATCTGAATGTACCCTGCAGCTCGGGCACGGAGTTCGTCCATATCAAGAGGAGATCGTAGACACAGACTGTCCACGAAAGGTCCAAGCTTGAGCGCCATGAGCATGGCGTGTAGGGCGACCTCGGGGTTCAATTTTCGAATCTTGACCGAGATACTGGCAAAGCGTTCCATGAACGCCCTTAGTGATTCGTCGTCGCCCTGTCTGAGACTAGCCAAGGCGGCTGATGTGACATGGTGAGGTCGACTCGTGGCATACTGCACCGTGAATCGCCTTACCAGAGTGTCGAAGTTGTCTATTGACTCCACCGGCAGTTGAGTGTACCAGTTGAGCGCTGCCCCCTTGAGCGAGGTCGGGAAAACCCTACACAGAATAGCATCTTTATTAGTGTATAGGTTTACCTGTGTAATGTACAGATCGACGTGCTCGTCTGGGTCTGTCGTGCCGTCGTAACGGTCGAGGTGGAGAGGCTTCCACCCCTGAGGGAGTGGTGTCTCCATGATGTCGTCCACAAAGGGATGACGGCGGAAGGTTGCTTGACCCCCTGTGACATGAGTTGAGGCTTTGCTGACTTCATGGACCGATTTGTTCGTCGGAACATGAGACCGATGCGTGGCAGGTCGTGGAGTCGGTGCCCTAGTCGCAGTTCGGGGCTGAGAGACCGAGTGCCCTTCTTCCTCGTGGAGGTTGCTCGCCTCAGGAGGATGATCAGAGGGGCGCCGAGGGAGCTGGGCGCGAATCCGCTCGTTTTCAGCGCGTAGCGCCGCTAGATCTGCTTCATTGGCGGCCCGCATCGCAGCTAGGTCAGTTTCGTGCTGGGCACGCATGTTTCGCAGATCGGCGTCGTTTTGCTGCCGCATCTGTTCGACCTGGTCGATCAGTCTCCTCAATGTGGCTTCGTTGTCCATGGTAGTTGAGTGGTTTGCGTCGTCTGTTACGCGTCTGCTATGGCTTCTGGTGAATACCATAAGCGTGGCCGATAAGAGCTGTCTTGATCGGCCCCACGGTGGGCGCCAAATGTTCTTACTGGAAATCTGCTGTAGAGATGATCCTCTGAGTAAGATTGGTGAGCCTCCTTCGCTGGTACGCTTGATGCTCCAAGATGGGGGTGGTACCTGCAAAAGAGACTCCGATGCTAAAGTTAGTGTTTGTGGAGTATTAGTCTCGTATAAATAATGCACGTACCTTAGTATGAATTAGGGTTTTACTGGGCCTTGGGTCCGAGATCAGTTATGACCTATTTGGGTGACGAGCTGAAGTCACATAGCGCGTGTCCGAGGTCGTCTTGTGCTGTGATACCGAGCTGGGAGCTCGGCTTCGCAGTACAGATAGTACATATATATATATATATATATATATATTTAATTATATATGGATTTGGGAGAAGTTTTGGTTGTGTTTTAGTTTTCTTTTTAATCTCATTGATTCCCTCATCTATCTCAAATATTTAAATATCGGCAAATTAGCGAATTATAATTGTATTCTACCGCGGTACCGAATTAATCTCTAGTTAGTAATTGCACAATTAATTAAGGAATTATAATTGTGTTTTAATTTTATTGTGTTGTAGCTATCCTAAATTTGTCTTAAGCATTCACGATATGGGGACATATCATAATTTCATTTCATTTTATTTTTTATACTTTGACTGAAAATTATCAAACATATTTGTGAAATTAACTTTTTGATCGGATATTGTAGTGATTATATAAAATCTCCCTACACTACAAAAAAATATGTATTTAACTGGGTTTTTTAACGAGGGTTATGCTAACCTTCGAGAACATAAGTAATTAACTGGGGTTTCAATAACTCTCGTTAAGTATTATTAAGTTACAGGGGTTAAAATTTAAAATCGTTGGTATATTTTAATAATATATTATTTTTAAATTTTTTTTTTTATTTTTGTAATGATAATTATTTTTTTTTTCATTTCCCTCTCACTTATCTTTTGGTTTCCCTCTCTCACCAAACCCTAAGCCCCCTCCTTCATTCCGCTTCGCAATCGCGAACCCCAACCCCCTTCTTCCTCCGCCACATCACCCAAACCCTCCCCTCCTTCTCTCCCTCCGACTCCCTCGCCTTCCTCCACCTCTTTCGTTCATACTCGGCGCAATGCAACTCACGGAAAGCGAAGGAATCGAACCCGGCGTGCAAAGTGGAGGTGAAGCGCGGAAGGGAAGAGCGTCCGCCGCAGATAACGGTGACCTTTGAGCAAGTCTTCGACGCCACCTCCACGCCCGCTCAGAGCATAAGAAGCCTCATTCTGGAAAAGGGTCAATACCTCGAGACCGAGCAGATGTTCCGCGAAGCAGGCGAATCCTGGCCCGTTATCATCCCCAACCAAGAGCTTTCCCAGACCGCACCCCCCACCAAAGTGCGTTTCCAATTTATACTTTTATTTCTGTTGCACATTCATAAATTAACTAACACATTCTCACTGTTGTTTCATTCATTTCTCTTTTGTGCAAAGTTTTACAATTTCTGTGAAATTTGGCTTATAGCTATAACAGTTTTATTGAGTTCATAACTATACATGATTTGCTTAATAATGTGTACCCCTGAATTGATGAAATTTGAAACTATAATCTTGTCATTGAAAGGGCTTACAAAAAGCTTGCACTTGATGCTCTGGTGATTCAACAAGGGCGTTTAGCTGAACAGAAGAGTAAGGGTTTTCAGGTTTTATTTATTTCTTTGTTGCAAGATTTATGGATTATTTAATATGGTATAATGCTTTTATGTAGGGTGAGCATAAAATCGAGACCCGAACCGAACCTGAAAAACCCGATAAAAAATATTACTTTTGGGTGGGTTCGGGCGGGTTTTACGGGTAAATCGGGTTAAAATTTTGATTTTATACGGGTTATATTGGGCGGGTTCGGTTTTAAATTTTTAAACCCGCTAAAAACCGAACCCAACCGAAAATGAGATAAGTTTATATTTTTATTATTTTTGTATAACTAAACAACAATGGTCCAAACTCAAAAGTCTTTATTTCAAGTATAATATAGCCATCAATTTGTAACTTTTTTTTTCTTTTTCTCATAACCTAGATATTTCTTTTGTCTTCTCCTTCCTCATTCAATTTCTCATTACACTAGTCTACTTTTAGATTTTTCTTTTGTTTCTTTCTTTATCTTTCTTTTCCATCTTCCTATCTCCATTTTGAGTACAACTTGTGTGACAGTGGTTTCTTATAGATTTTGTAATCTAACTTTAGATTTCTTTTGCATGTAACAATTATGAATTTTGTTATCTTTTATTTTTGCTTCTTTAGTTTGTAAATGTTTTATTTACGAATCTACTTACATCATCTATTGTTACCTTCATTCTATTTTTGTACACTGTTTTAAAAATATTTTTTTACCGTTTTAAGCTTCACCTTCGTTAAAATAACTTGGTCCACAGAAAATCTAAAAGCCGATTGTACCCACCCGCCCAAATCCGAATCCGTTGCAACCAGAACCGCCTCAAACCGAAAGCTCAATCGGTCGGATATGGGTCACATTTTTCCAAAGTCGATTTACAACGGGTTGAACATTTTTCACCCGAACCCGACCAAACCCGCCCGTTGCTCACCCCTACTTTTATGTATGCAGCTGTTAATAAAGAGTGAAGGAAGCAAGGCTTGGAAGCAGGGATTGGGGTTCTGTGATACTCCATCCATCTTCGTGGTCCTCATCCAATGATTCGACCTATCTTCAACCTTGGTATTGGAATGCTGGGCTTGTCATGAAATCTGATAGTACAGTAGATCAGCTCAAAAGGTATCCAGCATTAAGTCAATCGCCAGTGGAAGGTAGTGACAATTATACAAGCATGGAATTTTAAGTTAAGCCTGTTTTAAATTCTGGAAAATACTGTTAATTGCCAAACTTTGTGAGAGTGGAATGTGAAAGTGTTTTGCATTATTAGTCCCAATTCTATGCCCAACTATTCATGATCATATAGTAAAGACAGAGATACAAAGTTATGTAATCAATGCCAGGCAATTGGCATAGTCCAAACCGTGTCAGTAATTAAACAATCAACATGATTCCCCAAGATTACCAAATAAAGGAAAACAAAAGAAGAAATCGAGTAGCTATACATTGCCACAACAAGAGGCATAAGTTCTAGGAAAATTTAGCAGGCTTGACAGCGGATAACAAAGTCTAGATTTGAGTGAAGAAGAAAGTGTTTGAGGTGTAATTCCAAGATAATCCAACAATGCTTTTCTAGTCAAATGCAATGGAATTTGCCCAACACCATACGTATTGTGCCGAGCTAGCATGCTTTTTGGCTAATGTATGGTCTTTTTCCAAGTCTGTTTTTTCTAAAGTTGTCGGGGTGCAGTGCAGGATCACGTCGTGCATTGTTGGTTTTGTTGAAGTGTTACTTTATTATCTTGTTGTATCTTTTGATCGGTGTGTCAAGCCTTGGTACTACTTGTGATTTGGCTTTGTTCTCACCATTAATTGGTCATAAATTTTGGCTTTTACAAAAGAAACTCTATCATTTGATAAGAACTAAAGGATGATCAACCACGCAACTACTTAAGACAAGGGGATTAAAAACTTATTATCTTCACGTGATAACGTTAGACATAATTATTTATTTATTCTGGATGGTATATATTTTAATGAAATATATATATGCCAATGACAGTGTGCCTTTTGTCTCTATCCCTTCATAACGTGCAAACCAAAAGCATGAACATGAAGTAAGCTTACATAAGTTGCAGATTTTAGAGGCAGAAAAAGTACACTATTGAGAATTCCTTTGGAAATTTGTGTTAGATATGAGATGAGGTAATTGGCAACTGTTGTGTCTCCATTTCAATGTTAGGTTTTAACTCCTTTAAATTGTTGTTTTAGCTTCTTTGGATCTCAAAAAAATAGAATATTGAATGGTACCTACTTGTATAAATCATTTATCATTAACTAATTAGATGTTATTCATTAAAATAAAGATTAGTTTTATGTCCCATTCTATAATTCTTGCTTTCTATCAATGGTAAGATTTGCATGCAATTACAATTTTTACTTCTTCTACTGTTAGATTAATTTATTATTATTTTGGTTAAAATTGAAGTGATACTAAATTTACTTGAAAATATAATTTACTAGTTTTTTTAATCTCTGCATTATATATTAAATAAATATTTTTCGAATTTAAAATTATATTATAATTAAAATTTATAATAATTAAATAACGTTAAACATATATAAATCATATTTAGTCTTATAATAAATATATTTTAATGATTATGTATAGTAATTTTCAATTGATAATTTATTTAAAGATAAAAATAAAAGAATGAAAATTTAAGATGGAAGAGATAGAAGATTTTTAATTATATACATAATTTAGAAGATAATATGAGTGTAATGCAGTTAAAAAGAAGATAAGAGATTTAAAAGAAAGAACAGTTGGGATCGATCTCTCCATTCTTATAATTTTGTGTGCATAAAGATGACCGTATCTAATTGTTTAAAGTTGCAAATTTCCTTTATATTATCATGAAACATATATATTAGAAAGAGAAAATGTGTTCATTTCCTATATAGGATATCTCCAGTCCACTCCTATCATAGGTAGTATAATATGCAGCGAGAACCAAATTATTCCACTTTAATTAGTTTGAAAATTACATCCATTTCCAGTACAAATTAAACAAACAAACTGCTTATTCATTAATACATGAGAAAACACGTGCAGATAAATAGACGTAATAATAATAACATGCATATAGTACAATTAATCCGTAAATATGACGTAGGTAGAATAATTTATATGTATATATTATATATAGTACAGTTGATCCATCCACATGATGCAGTTGTAGTACGTAGGTGGGATGGGGTAGCTAGCGATGGGGAATGAGAGAGTTGTAAGTGATTGGAGGCGGAGGAGAGGGGGTGGTGGTGTAGATCTGCGGGTAGTATCCTTTACAAGGGACGTAATGGAGATACTTGGGATTTGGGCAGGGCTTGAGCTGGGAGAAAAAATGAGTGCATTCTCCGTGAGGCCTTTGATTTGGAAGGCCGAGGATGCAGTTGTAGCTGACGTCAAGAACATTGTTCTTGATGAGGGTCCTGCATGCAGGACCAACCTGGGTGAAATAGTTGTAGGATAAGGAGAAGTTGCCTTTGTTGCGGAGGCCCGGAAGCTGACACACCATCTCGGGAACTTCTCCGTAAAACTGGTTCTGCTCCAGGTTAAGGTACCGGATGCTTTCCAAGCACCCAAAGGAGTGAGGGATGGGACCCGTTAACAAGTTTATGCTCACGTCGAAGACGGTGGCCTTCTTGAGGTACCCGATTTGATAGGGCAAGCAGCCCTCAAAGTGGTTGCCCAAGAAGAGCACTTCGGTGAGGGTTTTGGAAGCTTGGCCAATGCTTGAGGGGATTGGACCCGTGAGTTGGTTGTTGGCAAAAGTGAGGTACCTGGCTGGTGTGGACCCAAAGTTATCGGGGAGAATGCCATTGAATTTATTGTTGTTGATGAATAGGACATCCAGGAAAGGAAGCTGAAAGACTTGTGCTGGGATTGGGCCGCAGAGATGGTTGAACCTGAGGTCAAGGAACACCAGCTGCTTGGACTCCACCACTTCCTTGGGAAACTCACCTTCCAGCTTGTTGTTACTAAGGTCTAACTCGAAGAAATACTTGTACTTGGTGATGTCAGTTGGGATGGCACCGGTGAAGCCGTTGGAGTTGACGTGGAAGAATGTGAGCTCTGGTATGGCACCCAAGATGCCCGAGAGCCTCAGCGCTGTACCGTTTTTCCCAGACAGCCCAGCTCCATTCAGGTCTATTCCCGCAACTGCTCTCTCCTTTGCCTTTGGATATGTGCCACATCGCACCCCCTTGTACTTACAAATCTCCCTACCCTTCCAGTTACTCGTATATCCACTTGGGTCTTCGATCCCAACTCTGAATTTTCGAAGCACTTTGCCAGCTCTCCTCAGCCGTGTCACTGGTGGGGGCGGTGGACACATTACTGGGGGAGGAGGGGGTGGCGGACACATTGCTGGGGGCCAATAACCGTAGCCGTAACCATTGCCAGCCACCCTTTGCAACCACTGAAGCAATAAACCATTTAATAACAATAATAAAGCGCACATGTACGTGCTGTCCATATTTCTCTCTCCAGACAGCCTGTTCAAAGAGACCATGCCTAAGTTGTTAGTCCTCTCCTCTCTATATATATAAACCTACAAGGAGGAGAAAAGTCAAGTGCATGTGCATCTACCAAAGTTTTTTAAGTGGGAAGCTCTTGTGCTTTCCTTTAATTCTGTGGGGAGCATTTTCTTCTTCTCCACGTACCTCTCTCTCACTCCACTCCTTTACTTTTTTTGGTAGGGTTTAATAATTACCAGCTCTCACCTCCCAATTACCCACGGAAATTAAAGTAAAGATATTTGCTCTACCACTAACCATTTTATACGTCACATTTACGGGGAATGCTCGGTGCCCTCTTATTTGAAGGGGTTTTGGTGCCCCTCAGTACAAAAGTTGGGTTTTTAGGGGCAATAAGGTAAATTGATAAATTTTATCAATTTACCTTATTGCCCCTAAAAATCCAACTTTTGTACTGAGGGGCACCAAAACCCCTTCAAATAAGAGGGCACCGGAGCAACAGCCCACATTTACTCTAACTCCTATTCTCTCGCTTTTAATATACCCTATTTCTATATTTATCTCTTTTTTCACCCAGCGTCAAATAGGTTTCTAAAAATTATTTTTGTTGCTGTACCCCGTGAATTAAATTATGGCTGTGCTCACAATTTCCAATTGGAAGTTGGTTCTCCGATCGCAACGTCGGCAGGTGAGGTAAAACAATTTTATTTGTCCAAATTAATAATTATAATGATTAATTCAACATTTTTCAAACGGAAAGCGGATCTATACTTTGTGGAACTTGTCATTTCAGCATTAATGCCATAAAATATTTCAGTTCAAGAGGGTAGGGGGAAACTGACAAAATAAAAGATTTCTGCGCGCGGCATCTATAAAAGTAAAACTATTTATCGTTGGGCGAAATGAATATTGGTGAATTTTGATACAAAACTTAATAATGAACAATATGCAAGATCGAAAAAAGAAAGGATTTAGGCTTTTTGACCCAATAAATAAAAATAAATAAAAAATATACGAAATAAATAAAAATAATAATTTATCAAAATAGGTGATTTTGGACAGCGTGGAACAGAAAATGCAAGGGGGTGAGACGTTTTTCAGAAAAAGCCTCCTCCATGCGCCTTGTATGGCTGATGTGGTACCTGCACACGTGAAAAAAGAAAGAGCAGGGGGCAAGCATTTTTTAGAAGGAGCCTCCCCCTAAGGCGCCATCTTTTACAAATGTTACACGTGGCAGTTTGTGAAGAAAGAGCAAGGGGGCCGGGGAGGCGTTTTTTAGAAAGAGCCTTCCCCCCAGGCGCCTTCTGTTGACGTGGTGACGCGTGGCTCGTGGAGAAAGAAAGAGCAAGGGGGGGAGGCGCCATCTATTCATCATTTGACACGTGGCATAGCTTCCCCCATTTTCTGTTTAAATGTGAGTCCGAGAGTAGAGGCTCAGATATGTTTTTTTTATAGAAAATGCTTGTACTCCCGGCACTCTCAGAAAACTCTTCTACCACTTATTGCCCCACAAAATTATTTTTGCACGTTGTTATCAGGTATGATTTGTACTTTATTTATTTAAATTTAGAAATAAATATTTAAATTTAGGACTGATTCATTAATGGTTTCTGGGTGTGGAACGGCCCGTTCTGAAAACAGAACAGGTCGTTCTGATTGAACAATTTGGTTGCTATTTTGGATGTGGAATGGGACGTTCTGAAAGTAGAACGGGCCGTTCTGGGGTCGTTCTGGTTGTTTGGTTTATTAAAAAATGGAAGGGATCAGAACGACCCGTTTTGCTTTCAGAACGGGCCGTTTCAGAACCCAATTTAAAACACGTTTTGTGCAATGAGAACGACCCGTTCTCGTTTCAGAACGGGCCGTTCTGATTGCTGTCATGAAGGGTTTCAATTGAAAATTTTGAATTATTATGAGGGATTAAATTAGGCATTTATAAAATTTATAAGTAATTAGTTGTTTGAGTTTAATATTTATTTTGTTTGTTTGTTTAATTATATCAGGATGTCTACACAGATGACTACAATATTTCTATCTTAAGTTGAAGAGAAACTTCAAAGGTTATTCTTTCTCAACTGTCTGAACATAAAACACACACACACACACTTATATTTATAGGCACATGGAGCCTAACTAAAATAATAAAATAATATGAAGTGCATAATTTAACCATTTTTTTTTCATTACAGAATTACAAAACAACAACAACAAATACATATTATTAACTAAAGTGCATAATTTTACCAATATTTAATAATAATATTCTCCAAATTTAAATTTCACAATCCATATAAAAAATTACATTACAACCATCCTAATTAGAAATAAACATAAAACTAAATTACAAATATTTTTTCTCATTAAATCAAATATCCTTCGGAATAACCTGCAAAAAATGTAACATACATTTGTTAAACAATATTAGTTACAAAATAAATTATATTTGACTAACATTACTCACCCGTTGTACATTATTTTTAGTTATATTAAGGAAGTAAGGACCACGAAAACGCTTGGGGGCAAATACGATAACCTGAAGAAAAAAAAACAAATTCAATTCAACACATAAATAACATATAATTTAATATTATACAACAAATATTACCTGTTTCAGAATTAACACACACCCCACAACAATTTCTTCCCCATATTGTTGGTGTTGCTTAACTTTGTAATGTAAGCTTGCACCAATCGTTGCAGTTGGGTCCTGAAATAAATATTTACAATTAATTACAAAACAATTTCTTTTAATGTATAAAAAATTCACTAACCATACCTTTAAATTAATAGTATAATTT
This sequence comes from Cajanus cajan, assembly GCF_000230855.2. Taxonomy (NCBI): domain Eukaryota; kingdom Viridiplantae; phylum Streptophyta; class Magnoliopsida; order Fabales; family Fabaceae; genus Cajanus; species Cajanus cajan. The sequence goes on along the minus strand of NC_138527.1, from coordinate 46,077,564 downwards.
CCCTTTCTAGTTGGGATCATAGACTCCACAAAAGCAACAACTGTTAGGACTTTTTCTAAATTGTGGTTGATATTAATCAATGTTGTCACTTCAGGTAGATCTATTGTAAAAAAAAAATAACATTATTTGCATCATTAAATTTACACACATGAAACTAAATATGCTAAACAAACCTCTAGATTTGACATAATGAACAACAGCGCCACGGGTTAGAGTTGAACACCAACATCGCAGGTCCGTTAAGATCAGACAAAAACTGTTGTGTTGGCAAGGGATTTTCAGATTCCCTGTTCCTCATTGTAACTTGGACCAAACCAGCTGGTCCAGAAATAAGATGGCCAATGTCACATGTACTAGATGTCTCTTCGTCATTATCATCCCCAAGTTTTGGTGTAGGGGGTGACAACAAAGACAATGACTTCTGTTCTCTAGCTTCTTCAGCCTGTTTAGCTGCCATAACACTTCTCATTATTGACAACAATTGCTCATATGTCAATACTTCATTTGATGGAACAATGTTTTCTTCTTCGTCACTATCATGTACATAATCTATTCCTCTACGAGACATTCCTGATAAAATATAAATCAAAATAAATATTCCATTAATATTGTTTCAAGTTCTAAAATTTAAAATATTCAGTATAATATCATAATTTTTAACATTGCAATAAATACATATATTCAATTATAAAAATCAAATTATATAACTTTTTCAATTAAAAAAAAATTAATTGGGGCACTGGAACGGCCCGTTCTAATTTCAGAACGGGCTGTTCTCATTGCAACAGTGGTGTCTTATCTATGGATCTAGAACGGGTCGTTTTGAAATCAGAACGGCCCGTTCTCAGAGAGCTCATAAGATGTTCATTTTAGTTTCAGAACAGCCCGTTCTCCTTTTAGAACAGGCCGTTCCAGAGCAAAAAATAACAAATCTTCAGTACTATAAGAACGGGCCGTTCTCCTTTTAGAACGTCCCGTTTTTACTGTACATAACCCTCCTTACTTTACCATCCGGAACGGCCCGTTCTGAATACGTACATTTTCAGAACGGCCCGTTCCACGTTTAAAACTTACGTATTAACCATTCTATTTAAAAAAAAATTAAATTATTACATCACTCTATTTTATCTTTGAATCATCATACAATATATTATAAAAATTAAAATTTAAAATTACAAAAATTAAAATATATTACTCACTTGCACTATCCTAGACCACCAAATAAAATATGATAGCACCTAGACCACACCGGAAGAAGTGAATTTTGTGAAACCCAATAACACGTTCTATATTTAACTATTAATGTCTGAATTTCATAGCGCCTGGGGAGAGGCGCAACGTATCAGCACGTGAATAGATAGCACTTGGGGGAGGCTTTTTCTTGAAAACGCCTCCCCCTGCTCTTTCTTTACAAATCTGCCACATGTAACATTTGCAACAGATGGTGCCTTGGGGGGAGGCTCCTTCTGAAAAACGTCTCCCCCCATGCTCTTTCTTCACAAACTGCCACGTGTAACATTTGCAAACGATGGCGCCTTTGTAACATTTGTAAAAATGTTTTGTAAATACATTTTTACAAAACATAATTTTTTTATTTATTCAAATAAATAAATTGTATTTGAATACATTTTCTTTCAAAACGTGATAATTTTTATTTTTTTGGACAAAGAATTTTTTTTATTTGAATACGTTTTATTTTGAAAATGTATTTTCATTCGAATAAATATATTTCTCTCATTCAAATATAACTTTTATTTATTAGAGTGAAATTTACAATTTTATTTATTTATTTATTTTAAATTTATTATTTTGATTAATTTTCAATCTAAAAAAATTATTTTAAAATTATTTATTTACTTTTAATCAATTAATTATTTTATTTTAAAAATATTTTAATTTTATTATTTAATTATTCTAGCATGAAAGTTAAATTGACGTGCCACCAAGTGTTTCTTCATTTGTCCATGCATCGTGAGCAGAACATAAGGAGGTCCAACGGAGTTGAGGGAAGAAAAACCATTGTTGTAGGCAATGGCTCTTAATTATCAAGTAAGCTTGAATTGAGTTTGATTAGCTAGCTCTTAATTACCATGCTTCAGACATATATTATATATAGCTTGAAAAGGCTGTCATTTCTCTGGGCTAGTATTAATTTCATGAAATAATTTATGTGTCTGGGAACTTAATATTATATACGATTCTCTATACCTTTGCCTGTCGCCGACCGGGGTCCCATTCTTTTCCTTCCTAGAGTTTTAGCTGGCCGGCCATAAAAGATCTGTTTGTCTAAATTTTATCTTAATTAATATTTTTTAAACGATCTCTTATATTATATTGAAATTAAATAATTAAGATAGTAAAATATCAACAATGTATTTATTTTTAAAACACTCATATATATATATATATATATATATATATATATATATATATATATTAGATATATTTTCATATATCACTTTTCTATATATTAAAATATCACATAATTTAGAATTAAAAAATCAAATAAATATATTTTTTATTGTTTTTTATCATTCTCGTTTTCTTTTTTCCTAAACTCACATTTTTTTTATTATATTTGAAAAATAATTGTAACGAGAGAAAATAAATCATTCTCAAATAATTTTTTTTATTGTTTATCTGCTTACAAAAATGAAGTTATTGTTAGACATACTCTGATTTCAAAATTAATGAAAAATTATTTTAAAGAATCCGGATATTATAAAAAGAACCATTGATCTCTGTACACAAACAATGTTAAATACTAAAAAATTTCCTAAACTTTTACTTACTTGAAGGAGAGAAAGGACAAACTTGATCTTTTCGCAAGATGCAGCCACTTCTCTTTCTCTTTTCCGAGTTGCAGTCAACCACTCACAATCAAAGATCAAAGAGTAAACATAAATGGGAGAAAAAAAGGAGAGAAAGGGGAATGAAAAAATTAGCAAAACAACAAAAAGAAAAGAAAAACTTTTAAAATGTTGAACCGCTCCATGTACTCAACCATCTGCAACGTTATTAATAGCTTCTTTAACCTATATGTCTATGTTATGAATCACCAAAGGTTATTCTGAAACGACACATTTTGATGATTTGCATAAAAATAAGAAGTAAAATTTTGTAATTTTTAAATGAATGTGGGTTTAGAAGATTTCTAATGTCAATTCAAATATATACTTGATTTGTCCTCTATCATTATAATATGATATCATATATAAATAACATTTACTTGACCTAATTAGGTTTATTTAATTATTCTATAAAAATGTATGTTATTAATAACATTTTTTATGCTACTTTCTTGTTAACCTAATCATTGTAATTTATCATCATTTGGTCTAGAAATCAATTGTTTTCTAAATAAAAACATATATTCTTATTTTAAAATAAAAACTAGTATACTTAAGAGACTATTGTTAAACCTAATTACGTTTGCATATCATTAGCCTAATTCGTCATAATGTTTAACAATTTTTTTTATATGAACTATTTATTTTCAAAGCATTCATTATTAAGAGTTATGTTTGTATCATGTGTTTTTATAATATCATATAAGAAATTATTTAATATTATTTTATCACATGTATCATTTGTATATATTTGAATGCGACACATATTATCTAAATATCCATAAATTTATTTATAAATATGTACTATAATTATTATAATCTAAAAACATATCATAAATATTAATTATCACAAAATATATTATAATTAATATCAATTGATTATTTTATAAAATAATTTAATAATTATTAAATTTATTTATTATATTTTTAATATCTAATCATGTGTTAATATGACATATGTCATTCAAACCTATTTATAGATTTATAAATTTATTTTGCATATGATAAGATTTAATTCTTATATATGTAGTATTAGCTTACTTTTTCTCTGATATATGATGTGTATTTTTAATTTAGTTTTTTGTATGGAAAGCGGTAATTAATATTGAAAATATATATAGATTAAATTAATAAAAATTTTGGTATAAAAAGTTAAAAACTAAATTAAAAATTTATGAAAGAAATAAAATTATATATTAAAGTTATAAATTATAGAAAGAGGAATTATTAGAATAGTATGATATGTAAATGTAATAAACAATTTTTCCTGGATTATCGATCCATGTGATACACCTCCAGGCTCCAGTACTGTATATAAATATAAATATAAATATAATGATATATATGACAGTGGAAAAGGAGAATAGGCTTTGCGCGTTGGGTACGGTGACAGCTTTGAATTTCAATTACAATTCAACGTCTGCATCTCGTCGTCCATGTCGATAACCGGCATCCAGGGGCAACCTCTTGAGGTCACCGGTAAGCAGTACTTTCATTTGCTTTGGAAATTGGAATTTTTCAACTATTCACAACGGATTATGGATGCTTGCAGTTGTGTCGTGTTCCAAGTTGAAGGATACTGAATGGATTTCAAGGCAAGATCCGTACGTTTGTGTCGAATATGGCAGCACTAAGTTCCGAACCAGAACATGCACAGGTCATTTTCCATTTTTCATTTTTCATTTTCATTGACCAAGGTTCAGTTTCAGTTGACCTTTTCTTCCTTATTCCTTGTTCCAGACGGCGGAAAAAATCCTGTATTCCAAGAGAAATTCATCTTTCCCCTCATCGAAGGCCTTCGGGAGATCAATGTCCTTGTTTGGAACAGCAATACTCTCACCTTCGACGATTTTATCGGAAGCGGAAAGTATGCCTCTCCTCTCCTTTTCTCTCTCTCTCTCTCTTTTTTATTTTTTTTATTTTTTTATTACGTCTTTTCTCTTTCCAATATCTAAAATCTAAAATCTATTCTCTTCCCTTCCCCCCTCAGGATTCAATTGCACAAGGTTCTTTCTCAAGGTTTCGATGACTCTGCTTGGCCACTTCAGACCAAATCTGGCAGGTAACCCTATACCTTCCAGTCAATTAGGTCACCACACATACACATAATTCATAAGTTTCAGATTCCCTTGTTAAGAATTCTATTTTGTTTGCCTTTCCCGCTCTCTTGTTTACTTCAACTCATCAGAATGTATCTCGCACATTTCCTTTGGCAGATACGCTGGGGAAGTAAAAGTCATATTGCATTATGCAATTGCAAGTCAAAGGGTAAGTTAGCTACATTTTCATCGTTTATTTAGATGACTACTGTGTACACTGGACTGATATAAGCGTGTATTGTGATGGGATGGGAGCACAGCAGCAGAAATCAAGCTCAAGCCATACTCCATCAGCACCTCCCTACGTCCCAACAGCAACTCCCTCCGTTCCTTCATATTCTACTTCCTACCCACCACCTCCTTACCATCCAACTGGATCTTACCCACAAGTAGCATCAACACTTTCATACCCTCCACCTCCCACAGCTTACCCCCCCTATCCTTCACATTCATCTCCCTATCCACCGCCCTCATATCCTGCTTCATCTCCCTATCCACCATCCTCATATCCTCCTCCCCCTTCATACCCCCCTGCTTCAGCTTATCCACCACCTGCAGCCTATCCTCCTGGTAATTTCTTATTCATTTCTACTAATTACTCTTTTTTATCGTGCTTTTCTCGCTCCTAACTAGATCCTTATTCAGGAATATACCCTCCACCACCATACTGAGTCTGTCAGGGATCTGCTACATTCTCTTAGCAAGGAAGCAACATGCCTTGTATATGACTTGTATAACCTTCTTCCAGCTTTAGTTGTTATCAGAAACTCTTGTTTTTTCTGTTTCTTATATTTTTACTTAAGGAGTGTTTCTTCGATGTATTTAGTTTGTAGTCATGACTTTATCATATCTTAAAAGCCTAGCCAAGGTGGATTTGTAGAACAAAAATTTGATGCAACAGTACAATTTACAGGTGTGTTTGTTTTTCATTTACGTCACTGCATCACACTGTTCATGATCAATGCTCTTTGAAATATGTGTGCAAAAGGGACTTCAAGAGATCCTTTAAATGCTTGTTCAATATAAGATCATTTGCAAAGTGTTCCTAAAATAGAACATTCAGATCATTTGCATATCAAAAATATCATTCAGTATTCAGTATCATATTCTTGTTCAAATGGATCTGAATATGAATAAAATGATTGAAAAAAAATAACGATCAAGAGAAAGAAATAGAACAAATTGGAACAACACAAAGGTCTATGGTAACCATGAAATGTGAAAGCCCTAAGTATTATAAATAAGAAAATAGAACAATTTTTTTTTAATTTTTTTTTAATCGTAATTGTTAATTTTTGTCTTGATGGAGGAATTCAAACTCAGTCTCCTTATTACTCTAACGCTATGTCTCTTCCTCCTTATATTCCTCCCTATAGAACAAAATAGAACAAATCTTGATAGATTGGATGGTACGAAGGGGAAGGATTTGAATAAATATCTTGGTGGGTCAAAATTGTGGAGGGAGGAGGAAAAATTAGTCAAAATCACTTATTTATGGTATTTGGCTTCCCCAAAATCAGAAATATGAAAGAGGGGAAAATAATATTTTAATTTTAAGTGTGCAACAGCGACATTGACCATTTTATTTTCGCAAGGCTATTAAACTTTGTTGCTTAACTTGATTCTTCAAAACACAAAAGGGCAACTTAATACATGAGACTTTTACCTGGTGGTCTAGTGGGGTCTAGGAAAGGTAAGTCGCATCTAATGCAGAAATTTTTAAACCACAAGACAATCTAATCGTTACATTAAGATTCGTCCTTTGTTTAATAAAAATCAAAATCGATAAAAATAAAATAAAATAAATAAAACTGAGCTACGCTGCCCAATTAGACGAGGATGTAATACAGTAATAGCAATAGCACGGAGAAACGAAGCCAGTCCCACTCATCCAACAGTTTTACTTGATGAGATTAAAGCTATAATTTAAACTTACGGTTAGTTTAGTAGTTCAGGAAAGGGATTAGGGAAGAAGGGAGAAGATTTAAACTTGATTCTCATTACGACGTTGTAGTATTTTCTATAGATAAAAAAAGAGAGTTATAATTTAAACTTATAGGGCTCTGATTTCTTATACTTGGATTGGTCAATGATTAATTGCTCCTAAATAAACTTATTGCATAACCCTCCAGACGTTCATAAGCAAGTTGACAAGGTTGCTATACACATGGCATGAATTCCCTATTCCCCTTTCTGAAAAAACTTAACATATTTACCCCCCGAATCACTGCATTAAACAGAATTCAACAGGAAAAAAAAAAAAAAAACTCTGATATATATATATATATATATATATGTAGGGCCTAATAGTCCACCTGTTGGACCACTATAGTATGATATTATCCGCTTTGAGCTAGGCCCGCATGGTTTTGTTTTTGGGCTCCTTCCCAAAAGACCTCACACTATATGGAATGGTGGACACCCTTATAAACTAGGCACCAATATCAGGAAGACTTTCGACACAAGGCACCAAGTTCGGATCTCTTCTCCAGGCACAACACTGAGGGTCTTCCCGCATGGGCCGGATAGTCCACCTTTTGCTCTACCATAGTATGATATTGTCCGCTTTGGGCCAGGCCCGCACGATTTTGTTTTTGGGCTCCTTCCCAAAAGGCCTCACATATATGGAATGGTGGACACCCTTATAAACTAGCCAATGTTCCTTCATTTTACAAATGTGGGACTTGGGATGAATCCCAACAATATACATACATAAATACACTCTAGTATACACATACTAATGCAAAGTTCTTTATCAAAAAATACTAATGCAGAGTTGAATACACATATCTAAGTCTTAGAATAGTGGATTTGAGTCTAACTCAATCCCACAAAATCAACTTATAAGGTGAGAGTTGCTTTCCACTTATATATTATTTAATTTCCTAATATCTAGTCGATGTGGGACTTGAATTTTTCTCAATACTCCCCCTCACGTCCAGTACTATTGAACTTGTTACGTGGATAAATGATAAATGATCCTTTTTAATGATCTAGGATTGGCAGGACTTGATTTTTTTTTTCTCAATACACTCCCTCACACTCATGGTACATGTACTAATGGTGGGTGACCTATTAGAGTAGATCTAGATGGCTCTGATACTATCTTAGAATAGTGGATTTGAGCCTAACTCAACCTACAAAATCAACTTGTAAGGTGATGGTTGTTTTTCACTTATACACTATTTAATTACCTATTGGAAAAAACCCAAATCCTACATCGATTAAAAATTAGACAATTAAATAGTATATAAGTAAAAAAACAACTCTCACCTTACAAATTGATTTTATAGATTTTAGTTAAGTTCAAATTCACTGTTCTAAGACTAAGCAATGTACTATATATATACTCCAACCTCGACTTCGGCAAAGTGACATCATGTTTAGAGTAGATACACGAGCTTAATAAATTTTGTGAGGATATAATTCATTACTTTTATTTTTCCTTTCCTTTAACCAAATCAAAGAAATTAAAAAGATGTTATTTTTAATTTTTCCTTCCTCTTCTGAACCAAAAATTGCCTACGGAAACAACAGAGATGACATTTTGATGATTGAGATGTAAGAGTTTACAGCAATGAGAATCCTGGATATGTGATTATTGAGGTACGTTATTCTTAATAGTTGCGGATTTGCCCCTTCATATAGAAAGACTCGGGCTCTAAGGTGAGGTTTGTTTTCGCAATCTCACACTGCAAACATTATTATGTAAAAGATTCCAAACAAAAATCCATTAGTGTGTTTAAAAGTGCGTTTCAATCATTGTCATTTGTAATACTTTCATCGAATATTATACTTCATATCCATGCTGCTTTTTTTTTGAAATGATTTACAGGAGCGTTTATGCACGTTGCTAAACGTTACTGTAGTAGTACTATCTAGCTGCACGTGGAAACCACTTCGTATTTATTTCGTTCCAAGCTACGCATATTTAAGAAAGCTACATTCAATTTCATGCTCTTCCGACGACTGCTGCACCCATTTTCAAGCATAAACCACTGATGTCAGCATATTTAAAAAACAAAATGTGCAAACCTACTCAAAGTCACTCTTATTATTTGATGAGGATGCATCTTATGGGTGATCCCTCAGCACCAGCCAACCTAAGAGGTAAGCAATGGACTGTATATATTCCTGTTGCCACATCATCAAGCTTCAGGCCTTCCACGATAATGATTTCCTATAGCAGTGGAGAAAGAGAGAGCGACAAACACTATTTAATTAATGACTACCGTTCGATTCTTTGTCATTCAAAATAATACTAGGATAAATTCAATATAATTAGCTAACATATAGTGAAACATGACATGTATCATTTCTTAATCATAAATTAAATTTTTTCTTACCCTTCCTTCAAGAAAAACAAGGTGAGCTGGAATCAAGTGGTCGAAAGCAGCAACAGATAGGTAATCGATTCCTACATCCCATCGCATAAAACGTATCATTGCAACAAAGTTGAGAAAGAAAAAGAAAACTGTTAATGAATTGATAAAGTTTAGCAGCGGTATGGTCTCGAATTTATGGTCAGAGAGTTCAAGTATCAGAGTAATCATATATAACAATAAATAAAGGAGATATTAACTCTTTTATTCTCCATATTTACTCTCTTAAAACATGTTATTAATCTTTAATAAAATTAATTTTTATTCGTTTACAATACATATGTTTTTTATCCTTCAACTCATAAAATAACTACCGACTCCAATTAATAACTATCCACTCCTCTAAAATATCATATTCTTTTTCATAATTTATTCTCACATGTCATGAAAGAATTTTGTACCCTCCCGATCTTTTGTCGCGAGGGTTTGACAGAGTGTCTATTTGAGTACTTCATCACTCGTAAGCGTGTTGTTTAGCGGTAGGGGTTGATCCACATTTAAGCAAAGTCAGGGGTTCGAATCCTGCCTTGTGTATGCAGCCGCGTTAAATCTTGGGGCCAGCTATCCCACCCTTTGAGGTGCCTACCTCGTAGCGAGGAGATTAGTCACTGCTGTCGGCGATGGATCACTACAATTGCAACTTCTGACCTTGTGGTTAACTCTATTTTTGTCATTAGACACCTCTTGATCTTAACATGTTTACACGGTCAACAAACTTGAAATAAAAGACAGTTAAATATTTAATTTCATCTCTCATTTTTCTTGATATCAAATTTTGTTTTAGCAAAACATATATATATATATATATATATATAATTCCAAACTTATAAAATTGATCGCTATATATAATATATGAATTACTTTTTGATAATTTTATTTATCTAACATTCTTCGCTATATATAAATCATGCTAGACCTAGCTTATTGAAGATTTACACGATGACATCCTACATATTTGAATGGAATTTAATTCAAGTAACATATGCTATTATTGTTTATTTGAATCCTGTATTCTAATTTTGTTGTTATTTAGATATATAAACTAATTTTAAAATATTTAATCTAAAGAAATTGATGTTCTTTTAAAAAAATATTAAAATTCAAAAAATGAAAATATCATTCTTGTGACATAAAAAATATTTTCTTATTTAAAAATGAGTATAAATGTATATTTTGATTGTTTATTAAACCTGCAACAAATTTAATGAATATATAAAAATCATAAGGATTGCCTCTAATAAAAAAAAAAATTCTCTGCTGCTCAAAATCTTTTCAACCTCTTTATGTCTCATACATGTATTTAATTTTATTTATCTTTTCAACACATTTTCTGATAATTCATGAATCTTTTGCTTTTTTTTTTTTTTCCATTTATTTGCACGATTTTGTCTTTTTATTTAAATATTTTTTCATTCATTTATTTTATTTCACATTTATTTTCTGTTCCTGTGATCATTCTTATGGAATTGCTATTTTTCATAATAATTATGTTTGCATATATGAAGCTTAAGTTTTTTTAAAATTGTATATACAATATTAATTAATGTTACTTGTGGAGAATATTTTCATGTATATTATTTTATATTGAAATTATTACAAGAAAAAATAATATTTAAACTGTTCGTTGTAGGAAAATTAAAGTAGTTGATATGTAAATGATAAAAATTTAGAATTCAAATTTTGAATATCAATAAATAAATAGGATGGCACCAAATAAACTTCTAGAATTGACTAGAAAGGGATAATATTTATATGGTAAAAATGATGGGTAAAAATATTTGTTGATTATCTATTGGTCATATTTTTTATTTATCAAAATTATTAATTTTGTTGATTTTGTTAGACTCACATATTCAAAGATTTATTAAATTTTGATTTTTAGCTATTAATCGAAGATAATGAAGACACGACTTGAATCAATTATACACCAACAAGTATGATGCGACCTGAATTAGATATTTGATCGAGAAAATTGAAAAATAATTATATTATATTAATTTTGTATATATTTTATAATTTTAATTACTAGTATATTATTATGAATGTAATTCTTTGTTTGGATTGTTTCAAATTAAATAAGACATAAAAATAAAATATGTGAAACTCTAACGTCATTAAATACAACTAACAATTAACTTGAAAAGACATGAGTAAAACTCACTTGTAACTCATCATCGACTAGACAACACGCACAAAAAATTAATTAAAAAATATGAACAAGACCAACTTACAACCAATCACAATACACAAAAATCAACTTAAAAAAACGTGAATAAGATAGATATAACCCATTATCACGCATAAAAAATAACTGAAAAAAACATAAATAAGACCACCTCGCAACGAGTTATGACTATGATTTGGAATGAGTCTTTTATAGTTCCTCTATCAGCAAACTAATGACAATATCAAACTCCCATTTATATAATATATTGCTACTTGATCGCACTGCTTAGAATTGTGCTGTGTTAATTTGGAAAATGAAAAACCTTACCTACAAGCTTGATGTCGGTGTTCTTCACTAGCCAATCTGCTCCATCTTCCGTGAATCCCACATAGCTTGAGTCAAATTCCTTCTGATACATAAGCCGCCTTATATTTTTTCAAGTTTTAGTTCCACATTTCACTTCTATCAAACTATAACATTAAATGTATATTAAGTCTTACCTATGCATTTGTCTTACTCTTGCATGTAAACAGACTAAAGTGACTCACAAACAGACAACAAATTATTTAAAGACCCAAGATTATACAAAAGCATTATGTTTTCTCGTAAGAAAATGTGATTCTGTCACTAAACTCATAATTCGCATTTTATGATAGAAGAGTAAAAACAGGACACAACAACTAAGACTAGTTAAGGTTTAAAAAACATAAATGTTATTTATACAACAATTTTATAACTAAGAGAAATATGAAATATAATAAATGACGAGAAAAAATATTGTATAAATAATATAACTCTTCAAACAAATATTATTGTCCTAATTTTTTCTATTAATTATAAAAAACATCATCTTATTTTTACTTTGATTTTCATGTGATATAACTTTTTTTTTTCCATATATATATATATATATATATATATATATATATATATATATAGTTAAATAAATAAATTAATTTATATGTAAAACTTTTTAATATATCCATTACGACATCATCCGCTTATTAATATTACTACGATGATAAAGTGAATTTTTATTAGATGACAAATGAGTCCTGTTAAACTAACACTAGAAATTTAGGTTTGATTTGTAAAGTAAATGGTTGCTCTAGCATCTTTATTATTTAAAGGGGTCTTAATTGAAAACTTAAGTTTAACTTATTTAAAAAAGTAGAACTTGAAATTTTCTTGTCCATTTATATCAAACTTGGAACATTTAATGACTCAAATTTGGATAATTGACAATATATATATATATATATTCAATTATTCTAATAATAAAATATGCTTTAAATTAAATAAGTAATAATTTTTTAAAAATTATATAAACTAATATTTTAATTTGTATAATGTACATGTTAAATATTTATTATATGTATTAAATTTTATAATAAATAAAATAACAAATAAATATTATATTTAAATATATAAATTATATTTAAAATTTGTATAAATAAATAACTTTTAAATATATAAATCATATTTAAGATTTATGATAAAAATTTATATTATAATATAATATTATTTTTTATTAATAATTAATTTTAAAAATATTAAAATTTAATTTATAAAAACATTTTTAGATAAAATAAAAAATATTTTTATATAAGATAAAAATTTATATTTAATATATAAGAATGGTTAGCATCCAATATTTTTTAGCCATGATGAACTGGTTGAAAAGGTTAAATTTGTAACCGAATCATAATTAAAAATTAAACACAGCATAATGTCCTACTAGCTTGAAACAAAGCTAATTCATGAATCATAATCAGATTCAATGAGAGGGCGTCCAGTTTTTGAATATTTGCTAGGAAGAAAAAAAAAATTGTATAACTACATACATATTTCAAAATGAAGACCAATAATATGTGAACACGTGTTATATATATAATTAAACACTTATTATTATTTATTTATTTATTTTTACACATTAGATCTTACCATATCTTTTTTCTTTATCTATTAGTAAACTTGGTATTAAAAAATGTATAACACTTGACATCATATTCAATCTAGATTTATTGATATATATTAGTATATCATCAATGGCATAGATCAGATGATGAACATCCTGTTTACGTCTAAACCATTAACTTTTCGTCTCTAATCTATTATTATATATTTACACATCTTTATTTATTTATTTTCTTCTCTTTCTTTTACTTTTAAAGAGAAATGTCTCTTCCAATCACGAGAAAGTCGAGAGCAAGACAAAGAATAAAAAAAAAGAAAAAGAAAGTGAGAAATAAAAAAGAATGAATGAAATAGCAAGAGAAAAACTAAAAGTGTAACATATAAATTTGAACACATTACCTGAAAGTATTTAGTGTTCGGAAGAGCACACGACGTACGCCCCTCGGAATATTCAATGACTTCATAACATCAGCTGGAAAATAAAAAAAAACATTTTCATTTAATCAATATTTACTAAAAAAAAATTTGTCCTAATTTCTTCATCCATTTTACTTTAACAAGCTATGATATGTAGTAAGTCGAAGAGCGTATAGGCTAGAAAACAACTAGAGTGGTAATTTAAGAGGATATATACTTTATAAAAAGAGGAATATTTTTTTATTGTTTTTATTGGGATATTTAAAAACACAATTTTAGATATTATTCTCTTGGAACTTAAATTCTGACTTTACTTTTAATCATCATCTAAAATGTTTTTAATTAATGAAATATGTCTGCATTTTATAAATTTTTATTTTTCTTCTTATTTTAAGGATATGAGACTTGATTTTTATCATAACAATATTCTTTTCAAATAAAATACCTAACTTTTTATTTAACAAAAATTATTTTATATTATATTTATTATTATTATTATTATTATTATTATTAGTATGTATAGTTATGGTTTAGTGATTGTTATTGAATTCAACGAGTAACTCTAATACTGTTTTTATTGGTTATCACTCGTGACTTGTCACCGAGAAAATAACCCTAATATGTTGACAACGTCCCGATGATCATAATTTTTGGATGCTATTAGTTGCAAAAAGAAAGATAGTAAATAGAGAAATATCTTGCATACCGCTAATGTTTGTATCTCGTGGAACATCAACTAATAGTGAGGGACCTACATGATAAAACATGAGCATAGAGAAATAGTATGAAATTAAAATTGAAGTGGTGATGTTTGTGTTTAGGGTAGGAATTACCATTGAGGAGTTGTAAGTCGAGGGAGTCGACATCGTAGCCAGCATGGAAGTAATGATCGAAAACGTGTGCAGGAGCGTCGACATGAGTGCCACTGTGAGCGGGGAGTTTGAATTGGGAGAAGTTGGCGATAGAGCCATTGGCCATGCTTCTTGTAAGCCACACGAACTGTCCAAGACTATCCTTTGATTCCCAGGCTGGCATATCAGGATGGTACCTGTGACTTATATCAATGATTCTTCCATACTCGTACTCTTCCCTCCTTTCCACACCACACAATTCATCCTCCGCCACACAACATGCCAACCCCAACACAAATATCATTATTACTATCAGGATCTGCCACCAGTTATGCTTCATCTTCATCTTCATGTTTTCCTGCTTTGCTTATCACTTTTCACTTTCCACCCACCCCATCTTACCAATAATTTATACAGTATAAAAGTTATATAAATTAATATATGATATCTCCTGTTACTATTTTTCACTCTTGCCTTTTCTTTCTAATCACCTAGTCAACAAAAGAGGCCTCGTGAGTCTGCTACCTAAACTATCTGTTTTATATATTATTATCACCAAGCAAAAATATTCTTGGACACCCTTCTAAGTATGAGGGATAAGAAGAGATAAAAGACGAATGATTGATATAGTTCATGATGTGATATTACAAGATGAAAGAGATAAAGAGAAATAAGAGGTGAGATTTGCATATCTGTAAATTTTGGGTGTCAAATATCATCCCATGTAACCAATGTTCTATTTTCGTCTCAACTCTCCTTGATAGCTCTATCGCGCATGCACCAGAAGTATTCCCTAATCATTTATTTGATTTCATATCATCTTCTAAATATTTATATGATTTCCTGCATATTTACATGATCTCCTAAATATTAACAAGATTTTCTAAATATATGCATGATATCAGGCATTTATAATTTTGATGAAAAGAAACTTTTAAAATTAAACTTGAAAATCTTTTAACAAGTTTTGAATAGCTTTCTTTTAAAAAATATAATTATAACTATATTTTAAAATAAAAAATGTTTTTGTAATTAAAACCAAACAAAAAATAACTATATTTCATTCGATCTCTAACAAAAAATAACTATTTTTTTTTCTATATTTTTAAAATGACTTATTTTTAAAAGCTTAAACCAATGAAACATGAATAATGTGTAGTCTACAGAGAATCTTGTCACTCAAAACATTTTATCTTTTCTTTTTTTTACAAAATAAATCATAACATTTGTATATTTGTATCCTTGGGAAACACGAAGATACAGCGACTATTTTTGTTTTTTCATTGTGCAATTTCCCTCATCAAAGATAAAATCAATTGAGATATTTCTAGCACGCATGAATTGCCAAAACCGCCCAAAGGCACTTCTACCACATTCAATTGTTCTCCTATGCTAATATCTTCCAATCAAGAAAACCCAGCCATACACCAATGTTGATCTGTCAAAGCTGGCAACTTTCAGACAGTATAGTACCCCGTCTCATTGCTGACATTTGAATAATATTCATTATAGTTGAGATATTCCCAGAAACGAGAAAGCCCAAAATTCCGATGTTTAGGTTCCTTAATATAGCATATGTGCAATTCTTTTAGACTTCTATCAAACTTCTGTTTTATAGAAAGCACCTGCAAATAAATTCAAACAGCAGATAAATACGAACCCAGACAGTATATCCTATCTAATGTGTGGATGTTATCAAGAGACATTTAGGCAAAGATTAAATTATTTTGAGGGCATCAGACCCAAGAGAATATTGAGAAGGACCCTTTCGAATAAAGGTAAGTATGTATATTGCCATACATTATACGCCGACATTCCTATGGGGATTAAGATAACCACTCTAAATATATATAAAATGCCAAGATGGCCGAAATCTTTTTAAAATAACAAACAGCCTACACAAGGCATTTTCATTCAATTATGTTTACTAAAGCATAAATGTATCTGGGATATATTATCGGATAAGTAATGCATAGATTCAAGAAATTTTTCCTGGTTTACCTGGGATATATTGATCCTAGAAAGTTTGCCGAACAAATCTTCCGGATCACTTCCAAAATCCCATGCCCCAATTGTAATGCAAGATCGGAAATCAAGTGCACACTGCAAAATGCTCTCAATGATGCTGCCAACTGCCTTTGTTTCGTCAGACAGGAAACATCTGAAACAAATATATACGCAAACACATAAAACAAAACATTGATTATCAGAATCAGAAACTGTTCACCGTGTGAACTTAAGGGTTATAACTTATAAGTATCACCAAATGAATACAAGTTTGAAACATTACACCAACAGTTACGTTATTTATACACCACAATTTGCACACTACTTTTACACTAGTCATCGGCATGCATTAAGTGGTGATTAGTTTACATTAACAATTAATATACCCAATCATCACATAATACAAGCTGATCACCAGTGTAAAAATGGCGAGCAAATTTCTATACACTTAACATTCTTTTTATATTAAACCAAAAATTAATTTAATGTGAAAGCATTAACCATTTAAATATGGATGGAAATCTAACATATTTTTGCCATCCTGTTTCCCCTTTACAATTACTTCCCCCTAATCTGCTGGCTTTGAAAAAAAGAGCAACACAAACCACTTCTTTTAAGCAGCTGCCACAGTGCTAAGTGCCAATAATAATGAGAAGCAGGGTGATAAGTTGTTGCCTGGCCTTTTTTGAGCATGGATTTGCTGAAAAACTTCATTACAAGTTGCAACATGTTTAAATTGTCAATATTTAAGAAACCCTTCGATGGTTCTTGGAAGATAGGTGAAGAAAAATGGATTAGTATTACAGATGGAGCAAGTGTTACTTCAGGACCTAATGGGCAAATGCTAGCAACATTCTTCCCAACCTCTCTTATTGAATGAATTTCATGCAAGTTTCATAAAAGAAATGGGCTTTCAGGTGGAACCCACATGAAATTCACCCGATTATAAAGAATGTGTTGCTAACATTTTGCGAAATCATCATAAATTTGGTCACTCCCCAAATATTAAACTCATGGAAGCCGGCTTCATCCCTAAATTGTTAAAATGAAATATCATTGGTTTTAGAAAGCAATTCATCACAGGTGAGATATTTCAAGAAATGAGAAAGCAGCAACCCCCATCCTTTTGGGTGCCTTAATATTCGAGGGTGAAATTCTTTTAGACTTTTATAAGACTCTTGATTTAGTTATGGAGGCAACAAGAAATAAACTCAACTATCATGCCAATATTATTGTCTACTAAGCCTAACCAATTAGGCAGGCCTACATGGCAAATGCATATTTAAGCTTACAGACAAAGTTTTTTGTGTATAGAAAAATAAACATTAATGATGAGACAGGATAGCTTAGGAAAAACTAGTTCCATTTTAAATGAAAATATTTAAGTTATATCCATCTGCTTTACCATATTACAAGATGGATAGTCCTACAATGACCAAGCACTTGACCACACATTGAGATCCATTGACCAGTAGACATCGCATGTGGCACCAAAATATGCATTACTGACTTCCAAGATAATATTAACTTGGTAGAAATTTAATATAGAAGAGATCGGACTGGACAGAATTAATAATTGAAATTTTACCTTAAGTATTACTATTCACTATTAGCCGAAAATTTTCCCCTAAATTGACTTTTCTAATAACTGTCCCTATAAATATTAATCAACAAACAGATGTAAACTTACATGCATAACGAATCAGCAAGATATTCCATGTGCACTGATTCAAGATCCATCATATCTTTCACCTGCATGATAAATGGTGGGAATATCCAAATATTTCTGAAGTTATTGAATTACAAAGTCATATAGATAAGATCTAGCTATCAAAGTTATCATATACTAGAAAGCTATGAAATTGAAAATTTGGCAAGGTAGAAGGAAGATATGGTAATCCAGATCAACAGACTTCATCTTTCTATAACCCTTTATGTGCGGTGGAAATATTTTTTATTTCTACAACATTTAAGAGTTATGATGGAGATACTGCTTGATGACTCTAAAATTTGTTTACAAGTTCCTACATAAACCTCTTAAACGCATAAAGTATTTCCAAATTTCCTTTATGTTATGCCAAAGCATAAACATTACCCCTTTTAGGAACCAAAAAATGGAAAACAGAGAAGATATGAAATTGCCTGTTAGGGTTCCCAATTCCCGTATACATGTAACTGGCAAAGTTATCCAAAAGGTATTAACTAGTAAGAGAAGATCAAACTTACATTTCAACTAAACAATCACAATTAATATCATGTGCTTGAAAACTAGAAAGATTTGAAAAGAGGACATTGAAATGAAATTTTCTAAAACACATGCAATACATAATCAGTTACAAAACAAATGATTTTTTTAACTGAAAAAAAAAATTATACTTTGAGTTGACGAAAAATATGCCCAGAGAATGTTAACTAAATAGCTATACCAATTAGAGTCGTTGGTCTCAAACCTTATGCTCAAGGGAATGAAGGAACCTGAACCATGACACATGAGATAACTGTGATTCTACATACTGCTGCAAAGTAGATACAAAGTGGCTGATCTGGTGCCTGTCATTGAAAGTAGAACAAAGGATGCTTAGAAGTACAAACATCAATATAAAATAAGTTCATCTTCAATATTTAAAATTTATTCAAAGAACTATTTAAGCTGGTTCTCATTAAGTATCCCTTCATAGTTAATGGAAAAAAATTTGCTAACTGCTGTATATCTTAGACCCCATCCAGACCAGATGATCTAGACCTCCAAAGTCCTTCCCATCCATGAGAATAGCAACATAATCTGAGAAAGACCCATTACATCAAATATTAAAAATGCATCCATGCATTCAGAAATGAAACAACTTTCAGTACCTCGTCTTCATCAATATATTAAGATGCCCTGTCTCAAGTCGGTGTACTTCAGAATTTAGATCTTTTTTGGTTGTATGCACCAAATCCTGTTCACCAAAATTGAAAGAAAATAAGTTCCATAACAGTTTACACAACCAAAAGTCCTTAGATTCTTTTGGAAATCCTGAATTTAAGTAATTCTGAGCAACAGAAGCAAAATTGGGATATAGAACTGTATAATTTAGAATGTAAGTGCAAACTTTCTATAAATTCAAGAAATCACACCTTTAACGAGCACCATACATTTGTCAATGAAAAAATGGCAAGCTTCACTTGTATCAAAAAGCTGAATATATCAGCATATATTTTCAATGCAGCAGGAGTTAAAACAATACTGAGTGGCCAGTCCACATGGTAACCCAGTCCTAAGAAATCAAAAGAACGGACACCTGCCATTATTTACAAATTCATTACTTTAGCATACTTTCTTGATCCACATTTCAACACCCCCAAAGAGAGGATAATTGGTGAAGGGAGCGGGTGGGGTGAGCTTATCAAACTTGTAATGAAACTGAAAAGTATAAATAACAACAACTGCAATATTAAAAAAAAAAAAAGAAAAAAAAAGCTAATCAAGGTTGTTAACTTGAAATAATTATTTTCTTCTTTTCCATTATTGTGAAAATAGAATACTGGGCCTTCCTAAAGTAAAAAATGGGTGCCAACTGAGGAATCCCCTTTCTATAGTATGGATATACCAATAGCAGATGCAGAAAGAGGCAATTTCCCATGTCCTTTCATGTAGACAAACAACCTATCCTTGTGAGTATCTTGTTCACAAGAAGACTTCTGAATTGACAACTCAAGCAGACCTTGAATTTCTGAAAGTCTCTCATTTGCTTCTGTAACAGACCACTTCTGTGATTTCAAGTAAACCAAAGAATGAGTCAATGTGCAGTATTTATAGACAATAGTCAGACTCATGGCTATTAGTATAAAATGTTATACACGTCATTGGGAATCAGAATTTAGGATTACATGATGCCATAAAGACAAGATAAACAAATCTGCCCAATCTGCTAACTCCATAAAATGATACCGCCGTAGTGCCAAAAGATGTTCTTGCAACTTAAATGCTTCCTCAAGCACATTGATGGCTAGCTTGCTGACATAATTGTATCTGACATCTTTAAGGACAAGCAAAACTAGTACAGAATGATTTCCTAAAAGCAATATATTGAGCATCTAAACTCATCAATTTTGGAATATGATAAAAATGAAAAAAGATACAAAACACCACATAGAATCCTGAAAAGATATCATACGAGAAATTATTAACAAGGGTCTTGCTAACCAATGCCTTGAAAATGAACAAATAGAATTTTTTTTTATTGGAAATCCTGCTGAGAACACTAATAACACTGTTTAATAAAAAAAAATCTTTCACTTTTAATTCCTTAAGCAATGCCTTTATGGCACTTTTAGTATTTACCTATTAAAATTCATATAAGTTGCCATGTATCAATTAAACAGATCCAACAAATTTTCATCTTAAAACACAAAGAACTGTCATCAAAGACCTGCAAACTAATTCATCATGTACTCAAATCATGTTATCTAATCTACCATCACAATCTGTGATTACAAGAACTGACAGTATAACAATTATTCCACGTTGTTTCATCTGTCAATTTTTACATATAAAACTTATAACATGGACATCTAATAAGTGATATCCACTTCAACATATTTTAAACAATTTTGCTGCAAAATTTGCATCTTGGTAGGACAACAATACTTGAAACACATTAATCACTATAGAGAAGATTCTAAATAGCATCAATTGATCCATGTAGCATGTCTCACCTTAAGGGACAAGGTCTGTTTGTTTTTGTGGAAGAAATATTGAAGTACCATAATCAAGCATTCTCACATTTTAAAATACTCAAATAAATTTAGTAACATTTAGACTTCCTTTATGGTTTTTGGCTTCTTTATCAGATAATTAGTAACCCACTCAACAGGTCCAATTGCCAAATAATAAAAATCCCTTATAACTCTTTTGTGTTCTAGTAGTTTGCCATATATTAACTTCATCAGTAAAGAAGCCAATTGGGTTTGCATTGATCCATTTTTACAGAAAATGATACTACTGACAAATGGTAAGATGGGATTGAAAAGACTAGATTTAGACTTCTTTACTGAACTGGGTATTCAAGATAAATTCAAACTAGTTTAATCTAAGTATTACACAGAGAAATAGATGCAATAAGAATAAATTGAAAAAAAGAATAAACTAATTAATCAGTTTACCAGAATAAACATAAAGATAAGGATACTGAAGCATGATTTCCTGCAGTAAGCACTTGTCAATTATAATATCAAGTGGCATCTCAAATGTTGACAACAAAGTTTGTTTTTGAGTATCGTCATTATTGACAGTTTTTCCAAAACTACTCAACAATCTTTCCCAGCTGCTTCCCCCAGATACAGATGTTAAAGATTTATGCTCCATCAACTCCAGTGAAGCATCAAAACATAATTTGGGTACATCAACCAACCGATCCTCTCTACCATAACCAATTTCTCCATGTTCATTATTCTTATCATCACGAGTAGACACATTACCATCTGGTGCAAATGAAGATGCACTTCTACATCTAGAGTTGGTGGGCAGTTTGTCCATATAAACCTTACATGGGTCCTCTACAGTAGAAAAATTAAAGTAAGGCAAATGTTGTTCATGATTAGCCTTGTATTTTTCCCCATTCCTACCCCTCGGGTGAAGAACTGAATTTCTTGTCAACATAGGGTTCACGCTAAGGGGATTAATGATGGGATGATTACACTGATGACCATATTTCCGTGGTTGGAAACCGTACAAATATGAAGTGAGTGTATCATTGTCAGGTTGATCTTCATTTGTGGTCTTCCCACTCAAAGTATCACTGACAGTAATAACATCATGGCATAACATAGAATAGCTCAGGGATCCCAGGTGCTTTTCAGTCACCTTTGGCTCAAAAGTTCCACCATTATCAAATGATTTTTTCAACAAGCGACCCATTGCTGAACAACTGTCAATCAAACTCTCTCTAAATTGACTATTGACTTGACACAAATAGCTTGAATTCCCAAGATTTAGAGGATTAGACATGTGACTCGATACCATTCCCTCAGGGGAGGACTTCACCAAATGATCAGTAGAATCCATTATAGCACAGATTCCATGCAAATCACTGCCACAGTTTTCATCATGACAGGAATTTTGTATTTTATTATTTAAGGTAGTACTCTTCAAGAAGGTTAAAGCAGATAAATGATTTTGTTGCCCAGCTACTGGACAAGACCATCCACTAAGCTGATCACAATCCAATTGCTCCTCAGAGCTGTTTAATGATGAACTTTCAGATAAACCACACATATCTTCCAGCAAAGAGAACTCATCTACAGTGCTTGAGACATCAGAGCCTAAATTATCAATGCCCCTGAGAATATCTATAAAACATCAATGAAGCAATAACAAAGGGAAATAAAGTTGTCAGGGAAAAACCTAAGATGTCAAGCAAAAAACAAAAGGAAACATGTTTCTCTCTACTTGCATCTTCATGATCACACATTTCGGGGAATGGAAGATTGTAGAATGAGGGGAATAAGAGATTACATATTTAAACTTCTTTTATCTGCTGTTGGACAACCAACAAATTCGTTTTCCGACATGATCTGGCCAACTTTGTCTAAAGTACCTCCACCATTATCAAAAGAAGGTACTGAAGCACATATAGCAACCTGCAAAAGGAAAATGTTCATGCATAAGAAGGAAGAATGGTAAAGAAATAAGCACTGCTCACTATGGGAAAAGTAGTCTTATTCCCTGCCTCTATCTTATTTTATACTTCCTATGCTCTTTTTTTCCAAGTGGCCCTTCCAATTGTAGACCAAAATAAAGATATAACAAGATCATTGATGCAAATGGGATAATGATGAAAAACCACTCTCCCCAAAAGCACAAGATATTTGGTGAAGGTACAAGACAAATTGTAGTATCTCTTAAAATATCAGAAGCAGAAAGTTTTAAGGATAATTTATCCAAAATTAAGCTGAGAAATACGTTGCCAAAGGTGTGATTTCAAAGCAACAATTTGATGCATTTGGTCAGAAAATAATCCAAGAATTTTTTCCCCTTGATTATAGTGTTCAATTAATATGTTTAAGTGGGTTTCCTTGCAGGTTTTGGAAGAATTAGATGCCTTTTCAATATTTCTTCAAGCATTCTTGGTTTCTTATTGGTACATTGGGCTTTAGTTTGAGAAAATATTTCCCTTTTCAATTTTAATTACAAAATGCCACATTGTTTTCATTTTATTTCTTGTATTTATAATTTATATAGAAGACAGCAAAAATAACATTTTATTGTTTTCACTGTTTTCTATACAAACTTTTTGAAAAAAATTTGAAAACAAAACAAGTTAGCATTTTGTAATTAAAAGTGAAAACAAATAATGAAAATAGAAAACATTTTCTCAAACCAAACAACTTAAATCTCTTTATCTTGCAAATGCACTATTTTGTTATTGCAAAATAATTGGAAGTAAATAGAAGTAAAAAAGTGCACATGTACATGGAACCAAAACTATGGAGTATGACCACCTGCTGATATCTAACTTCTAAGCTGCTCAAAAAGCTTTCAATTTTTTCATTCATCCTTTTATAATAATTTTCTCTAGCAAGCACCATAGCTTCTATAACATCTTTGCTGAAAGCCAACGGAGAAGAATAAGACAGACTATTGCTTGAAAAGCCACTCCAGCAGGGTAGAAAGTCATCACAACTGTGTTCTCCAGCAGTAACATGAATGCACATTTCAAGCAATTTCAACAGTACTTGAAGCTGCTGACCAGCTCTAACAAGTGGAACCAATAAGTCTTTGAGAAATCCAGGAATGGAAACTCCATCTCGCACCTGATGTTAGGAAGTCCCACTATGAGAATCAATATAACAAGGCAATACAAAGTTATGATGCATATGAAAACTGCATGCAGCCAGCACTGGAAAGAATTACCTTGACATTTGCTAACGGAAAGTCAACAGAGTTGCCAGCTTTAACATGCAACTTAGGAGGTAATTGGTCCATATTTTCTACGACAAACTCCTTATAAGGGTCATGTATTTCTGCTTTGAAAATCCACGATCTAATGAACCCACAATATGGTTCACAAGATTGAATAAAAAGAAACTTGAGCAGAGTGCAATGAGCAGGATCAGCAACCTAAATTGCAGAGAGCTGAATAGATTAGAAGAAATTTAAATAAAGAAAAATTATGTAAAAGGGCAATATCTATTACAGATATAATCCAATTGTTGCATTGTAACAAACAAGTAAAATGTCCAGGAAGGAAGCCCCTTCCCCCTCACAAAGTTTTCTTAATTTGCAAAGGAAGCATTCAAAAAAGAAAATAACTAAGTGACAATTCTAAGGTCCACTAGCCTATCACCTCTCCAGTTCAAAATTGCGTTTGTTATAATCTCTCTAGATGCTATAAGTCTATAACTCCCGTTCAATCTTGCTTTAACACTAGAAAAGAAAAATGAAACAAGAAAAGCCAACAACCTTCCAGTCATCCCTCATAAGATATTTTGCAATCCATTACTTATTGTAAAAACCCAAACTCATCTTTCTTTATCCCCTTCTAAAATCATATTGTAGATTCTTTCTTTTGGGCTTGAAGGCAATTCCTAGTCCCAATCCAATGCATAGAATATAGATCAGATTCTAAGATTAAATCTAACTGAATACTGGTTCTATATATTTAAATCAATGCTTTACTATTTTTTTTAAAAGAGAAAAATAATCAAATGAGAAAAGAAAGGTTAAAAGGAGACAAACATTATATTTTTTTCTATTTCCTTATTGTTGTCTGTTTACTTTTCCCATCCTTCTTCCACAGGCCAAACCATAATACAAAAAAGCTGAGCAGATTATTGTGGGGAAAAAAACCACGTGATATCCATTCACATTGAAGCTGAATCCATATTTTATGGATTTTATCTTTCGTATTTTTCATTTTTCCCAAAATTTATGGGCTAAACCTATTCATATTTTCCATCTTTCCTTTAACAAGTTTAGCCTATAAGCAAGGATTTGTACTTGCGTTGAAAAATCATCAAATAATATTCAGTTTTCCTTCAATAAGGTCATCCTATAAGCGTTGATTTGAACTTTCATGTGTGCTTTGAATGTTAAAAACCTATAAAATTGTTTTATTTTTAATTTTTAGAATTATAAAGTTATGATATTATGTTTCTTTAATATTATTTAATTATTATTAAATTAATAATAATAATAATAATTAAATACTCTAAACTCTAAATATTATACGATATACTCAAGAGAATATTTGATATTTTCCATATATTCTAACAATAGGTTCACATTCAAATAAACTAACCTGTAATTGTCCAAATAAAAATGTCAATAAATTCCCCCCTCTGCAGAAGTTACGAAATTCAGAAGTAGCTTCGGTAATCAGGTCCTCGAAAGCAGTATCTGAAAAGCAACGAGCCCACTTTTGTAGGTTACATACACTTGCAAGGGCTTCAATCTGAGTCATTAGTTCTTTTGTATGCAGGTAAAACTCAAGTAGTGTAATTTCAGAATGCACTACATTCTTCAAACAGCCGGGCACAGGCAAATCCATATCTTTTGATGAACGCCTGAAAACTACAGATGCATGAATTGTGTCCAATCCACAGATGTACCCTTCCAAGACTTTTCCCACAGCAACAGCAAAGGCTTGATTAACAAGAGTAAAGGGAGGGAACTCTTGTGCTCTCACTCTGTCCTCTTGATGAATCTGACTTTGGCAAACATCAGCATTATCATGACTCTGTCCAAAACCGTCGTCCACATTCATATTTGTAAAATAATCTACAAATGCACGGAGAAGAAAGACTAGAGAGCCAGTGCAGCCTATAGATTTAAGTAAATTTCCCAAAGAACGAGTGCTGGAAGCACGATTCCAGAGGTTAGGAATCTGGAGGAAGGTCCTGTCAGCTGGATCAGAACAAAATGTGCTAGATATGTTTTGAATACTAACAAGGGATGATTTTGCACCTTGCATAGCATTCATTGCCAACCTCACCAAACTTGATTCCTGGGGACAAATTTTGGAATTATCAAATTAAGCACAGTTAGTTGCTTACGAAACATGTGAGTTCAAAATGCATTGATTGACAGTGAAGAAAAAGCGAACCCTGAGACAGTAATTGACTAGGTTTTATTGTATGGGAGAATGAATGCATTGAAGTAAAGAGGTTAGGTTGGGAGAGGAACTTACAGAGAGAGTGGAGAGGTGACAGAGAGGTTGGTTTGATTTAGGAGAAGAGCGAAGTCCACTCTCAGAGGGAATCGATTCCCATGTTTTTGGGGGAAGCCATGGATCCTGTACCTTCAAATTCTCCAATAACGACGCAAATTTCGTATCAACCATCATCCTCTCTACTCTCTCACTCTTCCGCCTTCACTTCTCTATATTTCTCATTTATTTATTTGAATAAATGCAAAGGAAAGGAAAGGGCGCCTCACTGCCAACTATTTTCAGATTTTGAAAAATAAATCCTTAGATTAGATCGGCTCATCTCTTCGCAATGCAATGGCACTGCATTTGGGGTCCCGGCCGGGTTCTTTAAAAAAATTTAAACACAAACGCTTTTTGCTGCTTTTTTTTTTTTTAATTTGTCATTTTTAAAAAATACTATTTTTTATGAAAAAAAATATTTCTTAACAGAGTTATAAAAATAAAATCATGTTCTAGAATTTCAAATTTGGGTTCGAGTAATGTTTGGCTTTTTTTTCAATTTTATTTTACTTTTCTTTGTAATTTTTAAAGACACGTTGAGTTGAATGAAGTATTTTTTAATAAGATATTTACAAAAATCTATACTTAATTGGTAGGATTCATTCAACCTCACTCATTAAATCAATCAACTAAAAGTTGATTTTAATAGGTTCAAATCTTAAATTTAAATACAGTGTATTTTGAGGATAAATTTGGGTTGTGTATGCATGTTATTCCAACTTGTTTTGATGTTTTATATTCTCTTAAAAAAATTAACTGTTTTATTGTATATTAATAATGATTTTCTATTTAATAGATGATATTTTATTTATAACTATATTATTTATTTTGAAATATATATTATAAAATATATCTTAGTCTAAGTTATATACTTATTTATTTTATGATTTAACTATATATAATGTTAATATTGATATTACGTTAGAAAGAAAGTAGGGTTGACTTAGTATTGTTTTAAATATTTTATATTTTAATTTGGTTAATTTTGGATTAGAAAAATAGTCAAATCAAAAAATTGGGTCAAATAAAAATTAGAATTAACTCATATAATCGTTCATTATTCATCCTCAAAGAAATAGAACCTTTATTTTTAAAAGAAAAAATAACATAAAAACAAATTGTTTGCCTTAATATTTTTATAATATGTCAAATTTTGAAGAGGCCATGAAAAAAGCATGAAATTAGTTAATACAATATGAGTAATTATTAACATCTTTTTAATTTTTAATTATTTTTTTAAAATTTTATTTTTAGCTCCTAAACAAAAAATCTGATTGATCTTAGTTTTTAAACTTTTGCCTTGTTCACATTTTGATATTTGTTGTCAAGTATTACCATTAAATGATAACATGGTAGGCATATTGGCAATCAAGTTATTAAGAGTCTAATGTGATAGTCACGTGTACTTTTTTGTAAATTGTATTTTTAGTTATTCATTTTTTTTTTCACAAAAATCACTTTTAGTATTGCCACATTGTTTTTACAAATTTTATCCCCTTATTTTTTCATCGAAGTCACTTTTAGAAAGTTATTGACAAATCCTAAACCCTCAATTATTGATTGTCATTACTTTAAATATCTCCCAAATAAGTATACACCTTTTAATAATTCTAAGACGTTACAAATTCTTTTTGACACTTTAAATCTATTAAAATAAAAGACAAAACTTAGAATACACAAATTAAAAACCTGAAACTACTCGCAAACTCATCATTGTTGTCTTGATCTCTTGTCACCATTGCAAGATATTTTCAATGAAACAAAGGATTGTATGAGCAAAATTAAAATGAAGAGTTTAGTGTTTATTTGAAAAGTGAAATTGGGGATTGAGGTATGTAACGAAGGATGATAACAGAACGAGACAGATAAATATAAAAAATAAAAAATTCAACATAGAATAATAATTATAAATTACATAAATAGAGTAAAAATTATATAAGTATTAAATAAATTTTTAAAACAATTAAATACCTAAAAATTTAAAGTAAGTATAAGTATGTATATATTCATCTCTATTCTCGTACTCAATTTAATAAATTAAGTATTACCAGTATCCGATCAAATCAAATATTTACCATTAGTTGAATTAATTGGTTCAATAATTTGTATATACATATTTAAAGATTGGGATTATCTAATTTTGATAGTTGAATTCATTGGTTCAATAATTTGTAATCTTGCTAACTTGCTTATTGTGAGCTTTTGATTTTGTGGTTTAGAGGATAATATAGTCTTTCCCTATTATTGTTTTGTGTCCCAGAAGTTGTTGATTCTAACTAGTGCAACAATTTTTTTCTTTTATTTATTTTCAAACTCATTTTTTTACGGTTATACAACATTTGAGAATTTGCAACATCTTATCATAACCACTAAACAATATCTAGAACCAACATTAATAATCCACCAAGGACGTGTCTAGAAAATATGGGACCCAAGGCCAAGAATTTTTTTAATTTTTTTATTCCTACACCAAAAACTTATGTGATAATAACAACACAAGTTTAGGTAAGGAAAAAAAAGTGGTTAATTTTAAGGTGTTAAATGAATCACAAAAAGTTTAAAAACTTAAATAAATTTTCCTTATTTTAAACTAATATGATAACAAAGTGTAATTTTAAAGATTAAATTGATAATTTGCTTAAAAAATTCCATATTGATATTATCTAGTACAATAATTTAATATTAGTAATCTACTTTAACAATTTACGTTATGTTTTTACAAAATTAAAAAATATAGAAATAAATGAGATTATTGAAATAATTTGAAGTAAATTAAAACAATAAGTTTGATAAAATACATGTAATGAATCAAAATAATAACCATTATATATTTTGTCTCAACATGTTCTGAATATCACAACTTTACAAGCTTAACGAAGCTTAATTACAAGCATACTTATTCCATAAAACGAGAAATTGAATAAATGAAATTATAAATATTAAATGACCAATAACTCAAATAACATTACTCAAATAACCAATTACCAAAACTAATCAAAATAGTGTTAAAGGAAGTAAATTCCGTAAATAAATAAAAGACTACTTATACTCCACACAAAACCAAAGTCAAACACCAATATTTTTGAAATTTTTTAGTAAAATTATGAAAAGTAAATCTACATAAAAAAAATATAAAATATGAAAAAAAATCAAATTTGATCTAATTCTAACTAGTTGAAACAAAGAGACTTAATTATTTGTGTCACCCTACTAAAATTGTTTAGAGATTAAATACAAATTTAATCTTTCACGTACAAATCAAACAAATTAAATCCGACGGACACTCGGCAAGCGCCAAAACTGGATTATCGAGGATGCTTTTTAATAGCTACTCAACGTTGTGATGCATACAACAACATTGAAGGGACTTCAATTTAGCCTTTAGTAACTAGTAATAATTACCAGTACAATTTCATTCATGAATTGGCGGCGATGATTCTCAGTTTCACTGTTTCTGAATCCCTGTGAATCAACTGATCTGAATTCAATTAGCCTAATCATGCAGAGTAGCACAGCAAAAAGTCAGGAAAAATGCAAATGCCAATCCGGCTCTTGAAGTGTGGCATCAAGGGAATTCTGAGAAAACCCGACCGAAAGAAATTGCCTCGATGAAATCAAGTGAATTAGATAGGCTGTCCTGTGACATATAAACCATTAACTCAATTTGTGACATCCCAACTTCTTTGCATGTATGGAGGCAAATCCGCGGCCAATTCAAGTCCTTCCACTAGTGAAAGATCACAATTGGAAGCTGATTGCACATTTTGCAGAGCTTGAGATATATTGGGCAAGACTATCTGCTTGCAATGAAGATGTAAACGAGGATGATTCTCAGAGATGCTCCCTTTCTTCAAATTAAGGCCAAAGGGGAGTGTTTCTTCCTTGAGAAGCTCTTCTTCACGTGAGTCGTCCACATTAGACAAATCAAAATGTCCCCACTTCCTGTGAGCTTGCCATCCATACTTGTAGTCCCCAACTATTGGTGTACCTAACACCTCGGCACAGTGGACCCGAAGCTGCGGCACCAGTACACAGTTAGAATAGAAATTATAGTAAGGCAATATGAAATGATTTAACATTTTAAGTTGTGAAGCCAAGATCAGCTCATTATGATTCTTCCCCCAGTTTTTGTTACCTGGTGTTTTCTACCAGTTAAAGGAGACAGCTCCAACCATGTATAACCTGCACTATTTGATATGGCATAAGTAGAGGATTGCCAAATAAGAACTTTGCAGGAAAAGTCATGCCAAAGAGGGAGAAAAAGACACTTCACAAATTTTCTATACAATGTAGGCTCAAATATTGGTAAACAAGCTCAGACATTCTCCAACAGGCACAATTACTTGTGCTTTTTTTGGCAGACTGTAAAATTGATTTCCCAAACATGAAATTAAATCAAAATTATGCTTGATATGTAGCTATTAGCCCTTTTTGTCTGCAACTCTGCTTTTCCAGTATCATGTGAAAATGTTGAACTATATTATTTAATAAAACGTTTTGTAAACTACCATAGTTTGGAAGCATGCATTTTTTTGACATTGCAATAATTTTATAATGAGTGGTTTCAATTATTGCTTCTAGATCACTAATGATATTTAATGACCCATCTTATTAACAATAAGTGTGAATGAGAATGGTTGAGTTGAAACTAGGGTCCAAATAAGTTAAAAACATCACACACACAAATGCAACATGGGGAAAATCATGAAACTTCATTCTTAACATTCTTTGAATTTAAAGCAAGTTCAATTACAAACCTTGAGATGATGATGCAATCACTCGGTACTCTGTAATTGCATGTTGTGATGACATTATTGTAGAATTGTCAACAATAGTTATTCGATCAGATCTCCCATTGTCAACCACCACCTGAAATCAAATAAAGGACTGCGAGTTTACAACAGTATTTTGCAATAAATGAGGAGCTTTCTATAACACCTCAAATCAGAGTCCATTTACGTTAATTCAGGAAGCTAATTTAGGTTATGAGCTATTATAGATTATAGTTGTCAGGGTAAATAGTTAACAAGTGCTGATATGGATACAACCTTACCCAGTGAAGCAGTGACCAACCCCTTTGGACGTCTAGGACATCCAAGGACCAGAGCCCAGTACTTTCTTTGTAGGATTCTCTTCTCTTTTCCAATCTATTTCCAATAAAACGGCACGAAATCAGGAAAAATAATGAAATGGATGTAACAAATTGAGATTGTGACCATAATAGAGCAATGCAGTGAACATTATACGGTGCGTGAGGCATTTGATGAAAAAGAAGAATTATGACTCACATCATCTAACGCCCTGGAAGTTTTCTCCCGGAAGATGGAATGCAGGAGTGTAGCACTTGCCTGTGTCCTTCCCATGACCAGAATGCCAGAACAGTCTCTGTCAAGTCTATGCACCTAATAGACAATGTTGTTCAAGTATCAACCTAATATCTAGTTGACGCTTTAAATATCGAAGAAACAATCAAATCATATTGTACGCAGCTTCGTAGTAGAGAAGGCATTGCAATTACAGAGATAGTGATATGAGAAACTAAAAAATGAGCTTACCAGACGAGGGGGTTCAGAGTATTCATAATTTAAACTCGAAGCAGCCACTACATCTAAACTCCGTTTGATATTAATGCCACCCTAATTAGAGAGAGATATAATTGAGGTTAGGAATGAATGAGTGAAGAGTAAGAACGGGGACATGATATACCTGCACTGGCATTCCCGGAGGCTTGTTGAGAACGAGGATTGCAGGATCCTAGTTTTGATGGCATGACATAATATTCAGAATAAGATAGATAGGATGAAAATGAGATAGGCATTAAAAGAAAAAGAAGAAGGGAGAGTAAGTTGAAAACCTTATAGATAACAAGAGTGCGAATAAAGTTGATTTGTTGGGAAGTGAGATGAGAGTGATGTTTGTGGGTAGGCGTTTGTTTAACGGATTGAGGAAGTAAGATCCGATCACCAGTGTTCAAGGTGTCCTTAGCTGCGACCTTCATGAATCATGAATGGAGTTAGAAGAAATGAAATGATAGGAAAAGAAGGAAGAAATTGGAGAATGGGGAATACCCTTTTGAATGTTGGATGGTGAGAGTGAGAAGAAGGAGAGAGAATTCGAACTTGTCTTAGACGGAAAAGCTTGTGCACAAGGGCTCTGGGCAGGTTTGGGCAGCAGCGAACAACCCATTTGAGAGCAGTGGTGGGAGTGGAGGAGATTTGATTTTCTTTCCCCAACGCCAACGCCAACGCCATCGCCTTCGCCTTCACCTTCGCCTTCACCTCCATAGTCGCAGTGCTTGTAACGGGAGGCAGAGTCAGCCATTTGTTCAACAACTCACCACTCCTCAACGCTCCAAACATGCCTCCTGCGCCTGCCCTGCGTCTGCCGCCATCTCAACTCTCAACCTCACAATAAAATAAGCCCTTTCAATTTCATCGTGGCCCAAATTACAATATTGCCCCAATTCATTTATCAATACTTGGCGTCGCTGACTCAATCTATTTGATTATTGACTCTGTTTCGTAAAGATTAATGCAATATAACAAGAAAGTTTCTTTCGGCACTATTCGATCACTATACTATACTGTGATCTTCTTGACCCATGAATATGATAATTAATTAAGATATATAGTACTTTGTTACACACGCATATACCTAACCTTTGACTCATGCATGTGTAATCCCCTGGTTTCTAGCTTAGTTTGGTTAGTGAGGCCTACAGAAGGGAGTGTTTTGAGCATATTTGTCCAAGCCTCTCAACATCAAATACGGATTTGGTTCACCAAGACAATATTCAAGTCTTCTCTACCACTACAAGTACCAGACACAAGAATTCAAACGCTAATTACTGTCATATATGCATTATATCTCGTTAATAGAATCCAAAATTCCCGGATATTACAAAAAGTGCTGATGGTGTAGTAAAATATGAGAAAATTGTTAGCATAAAGGTACTGCAAAAATCCCTAGATATTGCAAACTCTTTTGAGCGGAATAAGAGTTGCAGATTTTGAAGCAAAATCAGAGATCACAATTTTCATGTGTTTTGATTGAATCGTTTTTGGGTCCCTTTGCACGTGGTTGCTTGTTGCATAATGTTGAGTTATAGTGACTAACGGCTAGCTAGTATTGTTTTTCTTATTTATGATATTTTTTTAGCCAATATTTTAAGCTTACGTTGTAATGCTTTTGTCTCTCTTACCGCTCCGAAATTCAGCAGAGGCTGGAGGCGGCACCGAGGGAGAAAAACAGGGTACAGTTGAAAAGAGAAAAGAAAAAAATTATCAACCATGGTTTAAAATTAAATACCTAGGAAAAAGAAAATTGGACAAGGAAAGAGAAAAGAAAGAAATCTCAACCATGGTTTAATTTAAATAGGAAAATTAAAATTGGACAGCTCCAAATACTAAATTACACCTGAAAAAAGAAAAAAAAAATGATAAGAAACATTATAGATTAATAGGTATATAATGTGATAAATAGAAAAAATAGAAGAAAAAAAATGAAGTGTCAAGAAAGTGTTTGAAATAATTAGGTCGTCAAATAAATAAGAGATTCTCTTGATATTTTGTTAATCTATATTTTTCTTTTCTTTTCTTTTTTTATTTATATTTGTCAATATTTTTTCTTTTTTCCTTTTCATATATCACTGATATATAATACTTTCAATAATTTTGTTATGTCTCTATCAATATAACACATTAGTCATTATTTTATCTTTCTTTTTATTTTTTTAATTTTTAATTTTATCTTTCTTTTTTCTTCTTCTTATTTATAATATAAAGATTAAATTGTGAGTTATGATGTTGTCATCTTAGATTTTTAGAGATTACAAGTTCTTTTACATTAGCATTTTTGCTTATATGTGACATATTTTTCTAATTTCACAATTTATTACATTTTATTATTATTATACAGAGGTTAATACTTTTCAAGTGAAACTATGAAAATAAATGTCTTTTTCTTCTTCCAATTTTTTTTTATTTGTTATACTTTCAATACATAGCCATTGTAAATATTTTTTTCTCTTCTCTTTCATATATCACTCAATATAATTTTTATGTCTCTCAATATAATCCATAGAGGTGATGATAATATCATTTTTTTTAAAAAAATTTTTTGGTAAAATGTTAACACAAATTATTTTATA
Organism: Cajanus cajan; assembly: GCF_000230855.2. Lineage (NCBI taxonomy): Eukaryota > Viridiplantae > Streptophyta > Magnoliopsida > Fabales > Fabaceae > Cajanus > Cajanus cajan. Next base: position 46,042,536 of record NC_138527.1, on the reverse strand, counting down.
ATTTAGTTATAGGATACACACTCTAATAACATTCTAATAAATTATGAAAAAATGAAGCACATAAGAGTACAATTTTTAAACCTAATATGTAAAATAAAATATTTAAAAAGCATTAATGAAATTACATTATGATTAATTTATATATGTTTTTGAAGAGACAATAATCTTTAAATTCAATCCTATTCTCCTTGAAATTAATTAAACTTAAAGATAAATTTGAAGTCAGCTATATAATAAACAAAATGATGAAGAAAAAATTTACTTATTAAAATAGTATAATTTGATTTAATTATTTTTACACTGTATTAAATAAAATAATAATATATATTTTATAAAAAAATACTTTAGAGAAAAAATAAAATAAAAACAACAATAATTCTACTAATATGTGTTGAAATGGTTGATTTAGATGTTCATATACATCATTATGCCTAGAAATTGATTACGTATAAGTGTTGTTGTTCCCTGATTGAATGTAACGTCAACTACTAGTATTTTTTGTGTCTTTCAATTTTGAAGATAACCGACTTGCCAGTACTTGACTTTTCAGTGCACTGATAGATCAAGTTGGGAAGCCAGTAGTAGCTAACAGTCTGCATGTACATGCCATTCAGAATATTGAAGTATAAATAAAGGAGATTGTATTGAGTGGTTGAAATATATGGAATATCGAATATCGAATATCGAATAGGTAATATGGGAAATGATGTTGTGCATGTGTTGCTTGTGTCGTTCCCAGGACAAGGGCACGTGAATCCTCTTCTGAGGCTTGGCAAGTGGCTGGCCTCAAAAGGTTTGCTGGTGACCTTCTGCACACCCCAAACATGGGGAAAGCAGATGAGAGAAGGCAGCGATATCTCGGAGGAGGCAGTCGGGGAGGGGTTCCTAAGGTTCGAATGCTTCGAAGACGGGTGGAGCGACGACGACCCAAGGCGGCAAGATTTGGAGCAATACCTCCCCCAACTGGAGAAGGCGGGGAAGCAAGCCCTCCCTTCCATGATCCGCCGCCACGCCCAAAAAGGCCCTCCCGTCGCCTGCCTCATCAACAACCCTTTCATTCCATGGGTAACTGACGTGGCGGAATCCCTCTCCCTCCCTTCCGCCATGCTCTGGGTTCAATCCTGTGCTTCCTTTTCCGCATACTATCACTACCACCACAAACTCATCCCTTTCCCCTCCCAAGCCCAGCCCCATCTCGACGTTCAGCTTCCCTGCATGCCCTTGCTCACACACCACCAAGTCCCCACCTTCCTCCATCCCTCCACTCCCGAACCCTTCCTCGGAAGGGCAATCCTCCAACAGTTGTCCAACTTGGAAAAAACCTCGTGCATTCTCATGGACACGTTCCAGGAGCTGGAGGCTGACGTGCTGGACTACATGTCAAAGATTTGTCATGTTCCTATTAAAACGGTGGGGCCCTTGTTCAAGGCATCAGAGAGCGTGCACGGGGAGTCCGAGTGCATGATCAAGTGGCTTGACTCAAAGGAAGCCTCTAGCGTGGTGTACGTATCCTTCGGCAGCGTGGTGCACTTGAAGCAGGAGCAAGTGGATGAGATCGCGCACGGCCTTCTGGAGTCGGGGCTTTGTTTCCTGTGGGTGATGAAGCCGCCTCAGAAACACAGCGGAAAAGAGGCCCACGTGGTTCCGCATGGGTTTCTCGAGAAGGCTGGGAACAAGGGGAAAGTGGTGCAGTGGTGCCGGCAGGAGCAAGTTCTTGGTCACCCCTCCATCTCATGCTTTCTCACTCACTGTGGGTGGAACTCGTCCGTGGAGGCACTCACCTTTGGTGTTCCCCTTGTGGCGTTCCCGCAGTGGGGGGACCAAGTCACCAATGCAAAGTACTTGGTGGATGTGTTCCAAGTGGGTGTTAGGATGTGCTGGGGTGCGGCTGCTAATGAATTGATCAAGAGGGATGAGGTGATGCGCTGTTTGTTCGAGGCAACTCTTGGCCCCATGAAGCAGAATGCCCTCAACTTTAAGGCCGCAGCAGAAGCCGCAGTTGCGCAACCAGCTGGTTCTTCTCACCGCAATATGGACGCATTTGTCGATCAACTCAGCAAGAGAAGCCTACAAATTCTGAAAAACTACGCCAATGCTGCTTCTCTCAACTCACCCTCCCTTCCAATTTAATGCCAAAATATATAATATCCCAGTCGTGCTCAATTACTATATATGCCTCTTTTTTTAATTTATCAACTTATTGAAGATAGTAGTGAAAATACATTTCATAATTAATATATATATATATATATATATATATATATTGGATTAGTTTATAACGATGGGATTAGGTTCTTAATTATTAGATAGTAGTATCTCACTGACTCTGTTCAGCTGACCAAAACTTCATTGCTATGGTTCCAAATTTGTCGGTGTTCTTATAAATAAAACACATCTTATTTTCAATTTAACGTGACGAATTGAATATATAAAAATAAAAAATATTTATTAGATATATTTAGATACACTTTTTTATATTGTGTATGAATTAAAGATAATAAACACACACTCTTAAATACTTATAGTTACTTAAAAATGAATATTTTTCAAGTAAAAAATTATAGTTTTATTTAATTAATATTTACACATGTTGTATAAAATTAAAAATATTAATAATTCTTATTTAAAATATAACTTAAAATCACTTAGATTTTATTTATGACAAGAATTCAAAGATTATGTTACAAATAATAAATAACTATACATTTTTTTTATTAACTTTGTTATAATTATGATTTATTAATACTATTATACTTTAGTGGTAGAGAAAAAGTTAGGATGTGTGATTTTTAATTTCGGATAAGTCACAACTCCATATATAATAGAGTGAGTTATCAATATGTATGATTTTTAACTAATAACAAGGAAAGTATATGAAGAAAATATCAAAATAAATGTCATTAATATTTTTTTATGAATGTTATATAAAAGTGGTTTATATATAATTAGTGAGTGAACTTTTTTTATTAATAAAAAATGATAAATAGCAAAAAACACTTGATGACTACTTAGATAGTAAATTAATGGTATGTTAGGATCTTTAAACAAAACACCATGTTTAACCTAAGACTTTAGGTACTGAATTGAAGGTCAAATTCATTGAGGAAATTTCACCTAACTCCTAAGGAATTCCTTTGAATAGGCATGCTAACGAGAGTAGGATTTTAATGGTTGTAGCATATATAGAATCAACATCACGAAGAACATTAATTTAGATCAAATTCATAATCATTTTTGTCCGCCTACAAGTTTAAATAGTTATAAAAATCAATCAATCTTTATATACTAAATACAAATCTCTATCTTGTATGAGAGTATTTTTATGGACTTTTCTTTGATGAAATTTTTTTTAGGAACTTTTTAAACTTCTTATCTAATTCAATTTTTAATTACATAATTATTTATTAATTAAATTTTATATTTTAAAAATAATTATTAATAAATAAAAATGTTGTATTATAATATAATTTATATATTTAAAAATATTTATTTATACAAATTTTAATTATAATTTATATATTTATTAACTTATAAATAAATCATCATAATTTTTAGTTACATATAATAAATATTTAAAATGTAAACTCTTTATGATATGCAAAAACATAAAAATACATATAAATCAGTATAGAAGAAAAGATGATAAATAATTAGTGGAAAGATGCTTGAGAAGGACATTTGGATGATTTTAGCATAGCATAGATTCAAAGTTGGAATAACATGTGTTCTTGAGGCGTTAGCTAGTCAAAATCAAACTGTGATAATGTCATAGTATTCTTATATATTAAATATAAATTTTTATATCATGTAAAAATATTTTTAAGATTTTTTTATGAGAATTATTATTATTATTTTTAACTTTTTTTTATTTAATTTAGTATTTATTTACATGATTGTTTATTAATTAAATTTTAATATTTTTAAATAATTATTAATAAATAAAATATCATATTACAATATAAATTATTTATTTTAAATTTAAAATATAACTTTAATATTTAAAAATATTTATTTATACAAATTTTAATTATAATTTATATATTTAAACATAATACTTATTTATATTTAAATATTATGAATTTTAGTTATATAATAAATATTTAGCGTGTATATTATAGTAAGCTAATAAAATAGTAAAAAAAATGTGTGAGCTTTTTATGATATGAAAAAAGCATAAAAATACATATAAATTAGTATAGAAGAAAGGATAAGAAATAATTAGTGTGGAGATGCTTTAGAATGACATTTGGAATGATTTTAGCATAACACTAATTCATAGTTGAAAAGTCGGAATGAGTGATTAGATGCCGGTTAGTCAAAATCAAAATTGTGATGTTGTAATATCATTATATTTTTATATATTAAATATAAATTTTTATTTTATGTGTGAGTATTTTTAGAGATTTTTTTATGTAAAATTTTTTATAAAATTTTTGACTTCTTATTTAATTTAATTTTTATTTATATAATTATTTATTAATTAAATTTTAATATTTTAAAATAGTTATTAACAAATAAAAATATTATATTATAATATAAATTATTTATTTTAAAATTTAAATATAATTTATATATTTATTTATACAAAATTCAAATTATAATTTATATATTTAAATATAATAGTTATTTTTATATATAATTATCATAAAAAAATATTTTAGTAAAGATAAAAAAAAATATAAAGATAATTCATAATAAAGATTGAACTAAAGTTCTCATATTTCTAATTATTTTAATTTTTTTCATTTAATTATTAGACTAAATAATATTTAATATATAAATTATTTATAATAAAAAAATGTGTAAAGTCTTAATGATATGTAAAAGCATAAAAAATAAAAAAACATATAAATTAGTATAGAAGAAAAGATAGAAATAATTAGTGGGAATATTCATAGTATGGATTGACAGTTGAAAAGTCGTGAAAGAGCATGAGTGATGAGATGGTGCTAGGTGGTGAAAATCAAATTGAAATGGTGCGGTATGGCGTATGCAGGTTCAATGAACCTAGCAAATACAGTAGACTTGATAGCATAATAGTTTCTTTGTAAGTGGTTAGAATCAGATAATAGTTATGGCGTTTTCAGAGTTCCGTAGACTGGACGAGAGGTCGGTGATAGAGTACGTAAAGGGCGTCCCTGCCCTGGCGTCGAAGCTGCAGCTGGCTGAGGCTGAGGCTGAGGCTGATGCTGATGCTGATCATAACATAACCGTCAAAGAGATCGGAGATGGTAACCTCAACTTTGTGTTCATCGTCGTCAACTCTGCGTCTAAGGCTTCCATTATCATCAAGCAGGTGAGTGAGTTGGATATCATGTCACTGTCATCTTATTAATACTTGATTAGTAGTATAACTAAGCAAGGTTGCGTTTAGGCTCTGCCCTACATTCGTTGCATAGGGGAATCGTGGCCTCTGACAAAGGACAGAGCATACTTTGAGGCCACGGCGCTGGAGGAGCAGGGTCGCCTGGCCCCAAACCATGTCCCACAAGTTTATCATTTCGACCTTACCATGTCCTTAGTCGCCATGCGCTACCTGGAACCTCCCCACATCATACTCCGAAAAGGCCTCATTGCTGGAATTCAGTATCCACTCCTCGCACCCCACATGGCACATTTCATGGCCAACACTCTCTTCTTTACTTCTCTCCTCTTCCGCTCCACACTAGACCACAAAAGGGAAGGTAAATTAATTAATAATATCGCTTACCTTTATACTTTAACTACTAGTACTATTACTATTAGTAATCTATTCATTGCCACTGCAGTTGCCAAATTTTGTGGGAATGCCGCCATGTGCAGGCACACCCAGCAGGTTGTTTTCTCCGACCCTTTTCAAGTTTCTCAATACAATCATTGGTCCTCTCCTTATCTTGATCCTGATGCCGAGGCTCTTCTTCAAGACAATCTCCTCAAACTTGAAGTTGCTCACCTCAAATCTATGTACTCTTATCATTGCCTCCCACATTATATTTACACTCTCTGCTCTATGCTTTACTTACAACAATTTTTATTCCTCCAGCTTCTCTGAGAGGGCCCAGGCACTGATACATGGAGATCTACATACTAGTTCTGTCATGGTTACTCCTCAATCAACCCAAATCATTGATCCAGAATTTGCATTTTATGGACCAATGGGTTTTGACATTGGTGCATTCTTGGGGAACCTCATCTTGGCTTTCTTTGCTCAGGACGGGCTTCTGGATCAATCTAATGATCGAAAAGTACGTCCAATTTTATTATCCTCTATCATCCTTTTTTTCTTTATTGTCTATTTTCTATTCAACAGTTTTGCTTGTTTCACAATCCAACTTCTATCAAATAACCGGTGCCTTTTTTATCCAATGCATCTCTCCAAGAGATGCTGCTCTCAATGAGTATATAAAAGTAACAAATTTGTACCATGTGGGTTGAGAAACCAACCACCATACTTTACACTGGTTAAGATGAAATAAGAGAAAAGTATACATTCTCTTTATATCTGATTTGAAAGAAATATGAAATAACCAAACAAAGGGATATATCCGCCAATTTTTATTTTCTTCTCTCATTTGACGACAGAATCACAAAAGTTTTATATCATTTTTTAAAATATCTTAACCTCCATTTATAACTAATTATGGTTAACACTAACAGGGACATAATTGTCTATTCAATATCTTCTTTTTCTTTTTTTTCACTTATTTCTCCCACGTTAAACAATAAAATGTATTTTTTCCCCAATTTTTCTTTCTATCCATTTACCTTCTTAACTTCTTTCTATTTTCCTTTTCAAACCAAACAAAGCATTTGAGATGATTTGTTTGGAAGTATAGCTGTCTTTATCCGATACCAGTAACAAGAAAAAACTTGGGGGACTTACTCTGCTGTCAGTTTTAACTAGTATTATATTGTTCTATCTCCATCTTCAATTGACTTGGTTTTATCTTTTAGTCGAATTACTGCTTTGGAATACAGGATGAGTGGCATAATGAGATTAGCCATTCTTATTAATTGTTGGAGGTTACTGATTAAATGGGAAAAGAGTGATATTTTTGTCTGAAGCCAAAAGAATACGATGTTTTTCAGGCATACAAGGAGTGGATTCTTCAGACAATTGAAGACACTTGGAATCTTTTTTACGAAAAATTCATTGCACTTTGGGATGAACACAGAAATGGTGCTGGTGAGGCATATCTTCCGGCAATTTATAACGATCCTGAGGTCCTGCTTCTGGCGCAGAGGAGATACATGTCAGATTTGTTTCATGACAGTCTTGGATTTGGTGCTGCCAAAATGATAAGGTGACACTTTTCTTCTCTCACATAATTTAACAAAAAACTGAAACGAAAACAAAACAAGGTGATACTACAGATCAGAGAGGCCATATAACCTTTAAATTATTTCAAATTGATCTTGAACTTATGTAGATCGTGTTTAGGTAGCATGGATAAGGATTCACTTTCAATTCCTTGTTTGACAGGAGAATCGTTGGTGTGGCTCATGTTGAGGATTTTGAATCCATTACCGATGCTGCTAAACGGGCTACCTGTGAACGGAAGGCACTTAATTTGGCTAAGATGCTTCTCAAAGATAGAAGAAAGTTTGAAGGCATTGCCGAAATTGTTTCAGCTATTCGGCAATTCTAGTCTACACAAGGTTTTGCTAAGTCGGGTACTGTGATCGTCAATATTAGCTCTCCTGAAGATTTTGGTTGAGGGTGTACCACAACCACTAGTTAACTGTTTCAGACTTTCAGTTTCCTGCCAACATATGTATAGATAGTTATTATGTTTCTTCTACGAGTGTTGTTTTATACTCAATAATCACTGATTGTCATATTTATTGCCCACCCTTACTACTCGTAAAAGTTTAGGGTTTATTTCATGGTTTTGTTTTTAATCATTTTCTAAAAATTCTCTCATTTATTAGAGTATGTGGATATTTTATAAATTGTTATGTTTTTCCTTTTATTTTATCGATGTAAGATCTTATTTGTATTATAAAATTATACTCATTATTCAGTATTATTATCTTTTAAAAAGACTTGTTTTGAAATGCATTAGTCGGCAAGCTTTGCACCAGTTTGGTAGAACATCACCATGATTGAGGAGAGCCGTCCGTGCGGAAAAAGTTGATAAGGAATGCCAGGAGCTTGTAGTTGCATTGGCACTGACCTAGTTCCGTCAGACTTGGGGTGTAACGATTTTGGGTTCAATCCTTCAGGAGGCTACATATTCCCAATTACCCAAGTGCTTGCTTGACCCTCTAATACAGCCAGAGAAGAAAATGGCTCATATGATGTCTGACTCTTATAATAGTAGATTTAAGCTTAACTCAAACATACAAAACTGGCTTATAAAGTGAGGGTTATTTTCCACTTATATACTATTTAATTGTCTAATCTCTAGTCAACGTGGGACTTGGTTTTTTTCTAATACACCCCCTTACATCCAATACTATTAGCCCTTTTTAATAATTTAGGATTGGCGGGACTTGGGTTTTTCCCAATACACCCCCTCATGCCTATGATGTATGCATCAATGGTGGGTGACCCATTTAAAGTAGATCTAAATGGCTTTGATACCATCTTAGAATAGTGAATTTAAACCTAACTCAACTCTACAAAACCAACTTATAAGGTGAGGGTTGTTTTCCACTTATATACTATTCAATTGCCTAATCTCTAGTCGATATCTTAGAATAGTGGATTTAAGCCTAACTCAACACTACAAAACTGGCTTGTAAGGTGAGGGTTATTTTCCACTTATATACTATTTAATTGTCTAATCTTTGGTCGATGTGGGACTTGGATTTTTCTCAATACACCCTCTCACGTCCAGCACTATTGGTGGGTGACCCTTTTTAATGATTTAGGATTGGCGGGACTTGGGTTTTCCCCAATACACCCCCTCATGCCTATGGCGCATGCATCAATGGTGGGTGACTCATTTAAAGTGAATCTAAATGGCTTTGATACCATCTTAGAATAGTAAATTTAAGCCTAATTCAACCCTACAAAACCGGCTTATAAGGTGAGGGTTGTTTTCCACTTATATACTATTCAATTGTCTAATCTCTAGTCGATATCTTAGAATAGTGGATTTAAGCCTAACTCAACCTACAAAACTGGCTTGTAAGGTGAGGGTTGTTTTCCACTTATATACTATTTAATTGTCTAATCTCTAGTCGATGTGGGACTTGGGTTTTTTCCAATACATCCCCTCACGTCCAGTACTATTGGGCTTGGTACGTGGATAAATGGTAGGTGACCCTTTATAATAATTTAAGATTGGCGGGACTTGAGTTTTTTCCAATACACCTCCTCATGCCTATGGCACATGCATCAATGGTGGGTGGCCCATTTAAAGTGGATCTAGATGACTCTGATACCATCTTAGAATAGTGGATTTAAGCCTAACTCAACCCTATAAAATCGGCTTATAGAGTGAGGTTACTTTCCACTTATATACTATTCAATTGCCTAATCTCTAGTCAATGTGGGCTTGGTTTTTTTCCAATAGTGACCATCATATATTAATCCTAATCAGTGAGCAGTATTAGGATAGTCAATCAAGATCTAATTTTCCATTCGATAGAGGGATATAACTTTAAGAATCCATATGGAAAAAGTGATACGAGTATTGTGAACTTCATCACTGTAATAGTTGGAAACATTTTATAACTTATTTTTATTGAAAGAACAATTGATCCGCACATCATGAAATTAGCGGTGATGTAAGGACCGCAGCATCTAAAGCATGCATGTAGTCAGCTGGTACATTTATTACATTATTCTAACAATGCTAGTTGTTGCCATTGATCTTGTCAAAGAGCATGGCACCAATGGTGGATCCAGCATTGTTGGACACATGCAGCCATAGACAGCTGCTAGAGTTAGTACCAAGTACAAGAGAGGCTTAAGATATTCAGCCATTGTTGTTTTGGATGACTTTTGTACTACTGTGGGCGCTCTACAGCTTTTATAGGCATGACAGAGACCAATTCATGTTTGATTGGCTCCAAGATAACATAGCAGAGGTTTATTACTCTCTTCAGAATATTATAAAAAAAATATCATGTATAGTGGTTTTAATATAAATAAATTCATCTAATTTCACATATTATCATAAATTATAAATTTTTTATGATATTTTATTATTACTGATATATGTTCTAATAAATAATAATTTAGAAAAATAAGTTTTTTTTAAGTGAAATTGATAAAATTAAATGATGTTAACTTTTTCATAAAACGCGATTTTTCTTCTTATATTTGAAACAAGAGAGTATATTTTTTTTCCTACTATTTCTATTACAAAGGTATTAACATTTAAAGTTAATACATGCAACTTTACAAATATTTAGTATTATTTATAAATTAATGTAGTTAATCTAGAATACTCTCCTTTAATATTTATTATAAGAGTAGGCGCGGTGTTCGACATGATTGTTAAATAAAAGTTATATTTGGAAGGAAAAAATAATGAGACTTGAAATTTGTAAAAAATCTTGGATAAAAATAAATTAAAAATCAATAGTTTTCAAGGAATGTATTAATTTCTTTTTCAAAATTGAAAAATCATGTTCTACTCGGATTTGATTCACTCACCGGCACCGCAACAAAAGTAAAGCTAGTTAATGTTGTCAAATTATGTGATTATTTTGTTTTAAGTTCTATAAACACATTCAATTTATGAGTTCTGTCCAGAGATTTTGTGCAATGTTTAAATAGTTAAGTTATTACTAAGTAAATAAAATAATTAAGTTGTAAAATAATGTTTAGGATATTGCATGAATATCTCTAAAAAAAATAAAATTAAGCAGGAGGGTCCGAAACTTATTTCTGATTTGCAGATAATGGACTCTAGATGCCAAATAACGGATTTGTTTCCCCGATTAAAGTACTAGTTGTAGAGACTTCAAAAGATGACGACATTCGCATGTATTTTTTGGAGTTGGACAATAAAAACAGATTTCCTTTGCAGCACCTTGAACTGGTGTTATTTTGCTCTTGAAAGGCATTTTGCCTTATTTGACACCTTCACAAGTGTTGAATAGTGCATAATTTTACAATCATCTCATCCATGTGAGTAAACGTACAAACAAAATAATTTGTTTCACCCTTTGGTGTATTTGGAGTTTGGACTCATCAACATAAAACGAAAGACAAGTTAATTCTGTTGGTTTTTAAATAGAAAAATCTGAAAACCAAAGAGACAGAGATTTGAAGGTAGAATATTTAAACGAATTCACTTTTGTTCATCATCCAGTTTGCATTTATTTATACTACTTGAAATCAATATAAACTAGTAAATTTATCAATATTTCTTTGATTATACTACTTGGAATCAATATAAATCTAGTAGTTTATCAATGTTTATTTATACCATTGGAAATAAATATAAAGTAAGAAATCGAAGGAGCAACTATTCAACAAACTGAAGTAATAAAAAAGAGACCAAATTCTACAATTCCAAAAGCATATATTCAACAGATTCAATAGAATTAGTACTGTTTTGATAAGCTTGTATTGTACCATTTATTTTTTCTTTTTTACATATTGAACAGTATACAAAAAATAAATTACATTGCATGTACTACATTGAAGCAACCTTTGTTCAATGACCTCGTCCTCTGTGGCTTGGTCCAGAATATGCCCGGTTGATTATTAGAGTTATGAAGGATGGAGAAGATTCATCTTTCAACGTTCTCACTCCCTCAACCTTCATGGAGTACGAGAACAAGACCAAAAATATGATCACATAACATGCCACTGCAATAGAATAACCCCTCTTCATATTGTCTTTATCTTGTGTCTCTAGCAACAAGATTGATTGATCGATCGATGCACCAAAACACAGGATAGTTTGGTATGGTATGGGCTATGGAGCATGATCAGGAATCTTATATATAATAGTATCGTGTGAGGGGTTTAATTAATTAAAAGATTGAAGAAATTAAGGCATATTTGTTCTTGACTTTTGTTGTGGCTGGTGGCGGAGTTGGAAGGTTATTATTTCCGTGCTTTGAATCTGAAGTTTGAATGCCAAAAAATAAATACTATTTTTTAGTCTCAAGCCTTGAAGTCAGACTCTGGCAAAAAGTATGACAAAAAGATAAAAGAATAATGTTATTGACTTATTGGTACACTATTTTTAGCGTGTAGGAAATAAAAAGAAAAAGAGCGAGAGATGTGATTTGATATAAAAATAAAATAAGCGAGGTTAGAAAAGAGTAAATATATTATACATGTGTATGAATATTGGTATTGAAAATAAAGATAATGGAAACATAATGAACGTTGAACACGGGTTATTGACTGTTGAAGAATTTATGGCTTGTACATTATAAATATTAGGAATAAGTCAATCAGTCTGAACAAGAATGTACCTGTGTGTAGACTAAACAAGTTGGTGGATTGAGACTTCAAACCTGAGCTAACAAGTTCTTTCTTTGACGTTACTTATTTTAGTTAACTTAATAAATTTTAGTATTTTATTTAATTAAAATTAATTTCTAGTTCAGCTTCGAAATACTTTTTTACTTGAACTTAGAGAAGGCTACATATTACAAAAGATTTTTCTACATGAATTCAAGTGGTTCTATCATTTTGTAGGAGACTCATCTATTTCACTAATTTCAATCTTCTCTGAATTCATTTAGTAATTACACAAGTAATATTAAGATTTTATTAACATCAATACATTTAATGAAAAAAATATTCATTTACATTTTTTAGATTATACTGCATTGTTTCTGAATTTATTTAATTATTAAAAATCACTTTCAAGGGTTGATGTTAACGAAAAAAGTAGTAAATATTAAATGTGTCTATTTGGGATTAAAGGTCATTCTGAGTGACTGTGGTAAACTGAACGTGTCGATCTAAGCGTTGCGACTTGCGAGGTTGCTCATCTCGTCACACAGATCACAAAACCAACCCACAGATACACACGAATATGAATATAAATATGAATATGAATATGATGATAATGGTACGAAAGTACAAAGTAATTTCTCATTATATTCAGAAGCCATGCAGAAATTGTTTACCTTCCGTATCTTGACTTCCAACATTTCGTATCATTTTAGCTTTACACATATCTACCAAATCTGGGAAAAGGATACCGACCAGACAACTATATGTTCGACCAACTTAAAATATATCATTTCTTTTTTCCTACTTACTGTCTCTTCCTTTCATACTGTGTTTCATATGTATATACATCAAATTTAATCAATCTAAATATTCAATATGAGACTATACGTGGTTTATATTAAATTTCACTTTTTTCGATACATTCTCAGCAATGTACATGTATTTTTAATATTATACTTATTAAAATAAAATAAAATAATATGATGAATTATAAAATATTTTTAAAATTATATGAATTATTCTTTTCTTAATCTAACTAATAGTATTTAAATACAATGCTTAGACCGGTTATGTTTACTTTTTTAGAAAAAAGTTACTAGAAACACAACTTTTCTTGAAATTATAATAACACACCAAAATTTAAATTTAAAACTATGTACATATTATCCCAACTCCTTCATCAATCATTATATTGATTCTAGTGATTCAAATGAATATATATAAACGTATATATTTAATATACTTATCATATTTTATTTGTCTTCGTTTAAGGTAAGCTTATATTTTTATTTATTATATTTAATGTTTTTATTTATTTTTTCCTAATGATATGGACATATGAAGTTTTCGTGCTACCATTTTTCAAACGGTTTATATATTTTGAGATGACAGTCTTAAAAAACTAATTTTATATATATATAAAGTTATCTAGATTGAATGTATCTGGCACGCTGGACAACCATGTTTAAATCAGATAGAATCACTATAATTTTTTAAAATATTTAAGATAGTTACGAACTTGAGATTACTAAGTTAATTCAAACAATCATGTTTCAATTAATCCCACGCTAAATGGAATAAAAAAGGAATTCTATTGTACTAGGGAAAGCAACATTACTCAAATATTGGGGTCCCAAACCAAGAATTACTATCATGTTAAATCCTTTTTCTTTAAAAAATAATAATTATTGCAAAAAAGTTTTTAAGTATTTTACTAATAGGAAAATAGCATGTGCCAAAAATTAAACTAATTGAATTTTCTTCGTAAATCCTGTTTTATTATTATATTATCAATTTTAAAATAAGTCATATTATTAAAAATATTTACATATTTAAAAGAATATAATGAATTATGCTAATAACAACAGCAATAATATAATTATTTTATTTCTTGCGGTGAATAAGAAACATGGAGGTGGTACTTGGCATGCCACTATCTTTACTGGGCCGAACTATACAGTCAAGCACGGGTACTAGCTCAAAAGTCAGCCATCTCTCAATGATCTTGACTGACATAAACAATTCTTTGAAGCAAAAAATTAATAAACAAATTCGTATCTACCTTATTTGGGAGAATGAAATTGTTGGGTCAAATTTCTCCGCTTCACAGGGCCTCCAACCTGATGCAATGTAGAGAGTATTTATAAATATATTCACTCTCTCTTCCACCTTATTTTTAATCCATTTTCTTTGTATTTCTCTCTTCCTTTTTTCCATCACAAGATTTATTACATCTACCAAATTCTCCATTTGCCTTTTCTTTTTTCCTCCCTATCTCTTTGTTCCACACTTCAATCCGAAAAGAGGTGTATTTACTCTTCTAAGTCTGGTATTTGGACTTCGGTGTCAATGCCTAGTGGTCGCCATCAAGTTACGTCCAATTAGACCCAAAAAAGTATGGTCCCCAATCCCCATGTGCCTTACTAGCAGAAATTAATTAATCTTCTGCCTTTTGATAGTCTAGTGAGCTATAGTTCTTCCATTTCACTGTTGCATCCTGTCCATGTCCAAAGATAACCCAAATATGTTAAAAATTATTGATGATGAAGGACACAATAATGGTTTTTCGGTATTGGACACATGTATAGGTGCAACATTAAGACATTATAGGATACATTACGTAGGATTCGAAACAACCCACAGTTGATTCTTGCAGCATATCTAGAAATATCTACAAAATTCATATCCCCTTAAGTGAACGAAGACCAAGTAATTTATTTCATACGAGATAAATATCCCAAAAGTCATACGAGAGAGGGCTAGATAAATATACAATTTCAGCCATACTTGTAAAAGATGAGTGCATATATAAAAAACCAGAAAACATCCAGCTAACGAATCATCTCTCCCTCCTCTACCCAAGTTATATGCAGATTATAAAGATTAAAAAAATCTATATATCACACCAAACCAAATTACCTACTTGGATTGTGCTGAAAAAACCTCTTTCTTGTAGCAAAGCAGGCAGCAGTGAATTATAGAATCAGCTTCTCAATTAATTTTCTCATTATGGTTCTCCAAGATGACCAAATCTACCCTTCCCAGCCGCAACTGCAACAATAATTTCTGATCCAATAGTTACGCAAGTTTATTGCAGCCCAAGCAAAATTTCAATTGTTATTGTAAGAGATGAAGAGAAGCAAAAGAGATGGCATTACAAAGAGTTGGTGAGAGAATAATGATGATAAAGTTATATATTGCTTACAGCATGCTAGAATAGATCTAATAATAAAATATCAGGAGCATATGCTTGTAAAAAAGAATAGAACAAAAAAGCAGTTGTCAATGGAGTTGATGAGAAATTGTCTGGTCATCAAATGTTTTAAATCCTGGATAGCTCCCAGATAGCGGCCAACACCAAAAACGCTATAACGAGATAGCGTATAGCAGGGTAGATGCTATTTTGAATTTTTTTATATTATGTAATACTATATACATATACATACATACATACATATATATATATATATATATATATATATATATATATATAAATTCTCAAAAATGATAAAAAAAAAAATTATTCACAACTAATGACATTCTTAATCAACAATAAAAAGTCATAGATGTCTAATGTCTTGAACAAAACCTACAAGTAAATACCAACAAAAGTCAAATACAAGTTTCCTTTACAAGAATCAACAACCATCATCATCTTCTAAATCCAAGTCTTCTTTATTATTTTCATTATTATAACAAGTTGAAAGAGAGGATCTTTATTAACTTGTTTCATACTTGTTACATTCTTCTCTTATCCCATTATAGAGATACATTTGTCCCTAAAACAAGTAACTATGAAAATAATAAATATAAAAGAAATAAGAAAAGATCATATCAAATCTCCTAAAATAATATCAAATCTCCTAAGATATTTTTATTTACAACATTACATCTATAGATTTCATTTTTGGAAATAAAATACTAAAAATAGCTCTTGAAGAAAGCCTTAGAGTGTGTTTAGATAAGAGATTTTAATGGAAAAATCCATTTTTTTTTTTTAAGAATTTCAAATGGTTTAGAGTGAAATTCTTTGTTTGAATAGAAAATTTACAAAAAATTTAAAATTCAAGCATGTGTAAAATTCTTTAAAAATATAAATTTTAAATTCTCCCAAAAATATAAGAATTTGAAATTTTTCTTTCCCTTTTTCCTCCTATCTCTCATTTCTTTCAACAACATAAAAACTATCAATGATTTTTTTAATTATTGAATATTCAAAAACATTTTTAAAATAATTGAATATTATCTAATATTAATTTTTAAAATTATTATATATTTAAAAATTGCCTAATATTTAGTTTTATAAAATTTCAATATACATATATATATTATATATTTGTTTAAAATATATTTTATCTATGGTAGAAATCAATTTGTCTTATTCAGACTAAGAATTTAAAATATATAAAAAATTGAATTTATTTGTCCAAACAACACATTTAAAAAGTGATGAAAATTGAAATAATAGTAATTCAAATTCTTGGAATTTCTATAGATTTCAGAGGGATTTTTTTGGAGTCAACACATAGCACCGCTACAGCGCCCATTATGGTTACTATTCAGCCTGCTATTTGGACTGTCCAGCTACTACACAAAACCGATATGGAAGGCCCCGTAGTGGGTAGGGACCACTCTGTGCACCACTACACCATATAGTGTGCTATTTAAATCCCTGCTTGTCATTAAAACCAACAAAATTCACAGCCTAGTGTTAATAGTATCACAGAGATTACAGGACTGTAGTCCTGTGGAAGACCCTCAAGAATCACATCAATGTGTTCTTGAAGGGGAACCTGATCACCAACAGACAGATGCAAGGGCATCAATTAGAGATTTACATGAAGCAAGAATTCAGCCATGGTTTTTCATCAAGAACAGTTGCACAAAGTTCAGTTTGGTAGTTGGTGAATACGTGCACGTGTCTGTTTGTGCAAGAAGTCATTGATCTTGTCCTAGAATTGATAGGCATGCACACTTCCAAGAACAAGAGAAAGAATGGAAGTTGAAAGAGAGGATTGAATCCAGGACATCACATCTGGTACTGTTGCTCCCAAACAGGATATTCAGGACTGACAATCCCTTTATCATGATCAGATTTGCTCAGAAACCACAGTGGGATGTTGGGACAAATGGTGAAAGATTGAAGACTATGGACTCTAATGACAGATTCAACCTGCTGACGCCACAAAAGAAAATTGGTTTCATGTTCATCTAACTAGACAGAGATTGTGTGCTTGAAAGATACAGGCACAGAGGACGACTGAATAATGGAACCGGCCATTTGTGGATCTTCAAGCAATTTGATACCATGTTAATAGTATCAGAGAGAGAGAACATACAATGAAAGTTTCTGTGAATTGAATTTCTGAATAGAAATGCAACATATGACAACTAAATATACCACAAACCTAATAACAGACTAACAATATTCTAATTAACTGTTTTTTAACTACCTAAGAGACAGTTGTAATAAACTGCTCTGTTATAATATTCACACAATCACACCTAGGATAGCTGGAAATTCAAATCAAGAATAATCTAAGCGATTGTATTATACAGCTCTCACTTTGTGACTGTTTTTGAAACTTATAATCCCTCCATAATTATGACACCCAGCTATAGGATAGTGTATAAATAGTAGTCTAGCTATTTATTGGGCTGAAAATCAGCTTGAATTAAATACTATACAAGAATTATTGGCCTGCCCTTTTTCTGAGTTTGACAAAAGCAACCATTAATTTTACCATAGAAATGATTAAAGACACCTAACATACTGCAAATGGAAATACCTGCCTGTTATAAAAATACAAAGAATAAAGAGGTAAGTTGTTCGGTTGTTGTGCAATGGACATAAACCTATAAATATCATAAAACAAAATATCAGATCAATGTGCCAACGCCAACAGGCTTTGATTTAACTACGTAATTAATTCAATATACATTATATCTGTAGAGACCTAAATTATGATCAAAAACCAAGACAGGGGGCATGGTGCAAGACAAGAAAAGGGATTGAATAAACACCAAAGGAGTTGTACAAGTCATATTGCTAAAGTAATGCTCAGCCACATAGAGGTACAAGTAATGACTAATTACTAATGTTAATGAAAAGGTCTTGTAAAATCAATAGTAGACAGAAGAAGAACAATTCATACATTTTGAACAGAAAGTAAAAGGCAAACTAAGGGCCGTAAAATTTCAGATTTATCAATTAGATGAACGTCTAATTAACTGATTAGAAATACAATATTCATAAAAATATGCACATATACTGCAGAAAATGTTTAGCTATCACATTAAAGTTAGACATACTCTGCAGCACATCACTTGTGAATAGCAACTGCTGAATTGGATCCGACCTCGTTGACTTATACAGTTAAACCAGCACATCACATTTTAGTGCTACTATGATGGTAAAAACAAAGTTCCTCCATAATTGTCATCGACAACTGCCTACAAAAATTTGAGCCAGAATACAACATATATTAAAAAAGAGAGCAGAAGGATATGCTGAAAACCATGCATTTCAACTACACAAACTCCATATATATAAAATGATGTAACAAGTACAAAGGTTCCTACAATCATGATATTTACTTGATGCACTGAACCTAGACATTCACATTGAATCTAGACATAGCAATACCCATTTCTAGCAATATATTTATATTTCACAATATGATAATGTATTCAGCACATAATAGTACACATCAAGCTGAAGTCCCACATTCAAAGAAACAAGACAGCTTCCAATCAATAGTAATCATAAAAGCCAAGAGGAGGCCCTTAAAATGCATACTTTTCTTCCTCTCTTTCTCTAATGGCCCACATAGTCTACATGAACCTCTTGCTTTAGTTCAGAAAAGAATGGAGCTAAAAGTTGTTTAAAGTGAACTGGTCATCCATTTCATTTCGCAGCCAATTCACCAGGCTTTTGCCTTTTTTGTTATGGGGTTTTTATACTTTTGACTGGACTAGCAAGGTTATCAATTCCCAATCCAATAGGTCAAACTGACCAATTCAGCCCTCTTTTCTTAACTATGGTTTTTCTAAGGTTAACATTTATAGCTGTAATTAAGGAACCTATTTGATGGAAAAGGCCAAGCCAAGCGACCCACGACTAGAGCTATGGCTAGGAGGATGCATGCTAAGTGGTCCAGTTCAGAGGTTGGTGGGCCCAAGCTTCTGTTCAGTTGGGCCTTAACTTGAGGCACACTTGAGGATCACTTTATGTATATAAATCATGTAAAGTGTTTGTATATTTTTAGACTTGTATTTTGGGCACCTAGATTAGGGTTTTTAGCCTAGTAGCCGAAATGGGCCTATTTGTGGGATCCATGGGCTTTGGACTTTATATGGTCAATATTGGACTTGTTTTGTTTGTATTTTTATTTTAAAAGTGATTGTATACATATGTCACTCTTAGTGTAGGAGTCTTTAGGTTAAAAGGTTTTAATTTGAAGTCAAATGTAATTTAGAATTCATTTACACCTAATTTGAGTCATGCCTTCCATGCATGACTAAATTAGATGCAAATGAACCTTAAATCACATTCAAATTCGGATTTGAATGTGAAGAAGGGCATGACATGAAGGAGCCACCGGTCATGTGATTTGAATTTGAAATGTGAATTTCAAATTCAAATCATTTTTTTCCTCCATTTCTAGCCTTTCTCTCATTCTATTATTTAAACCCTTTCCCTCTCATTTTGTAGATAGTTTTGAGCATTTATGAGACTTCATATTCAGAAACCTCTCTTCTCTCTCTCAAGAGTCATCAAGGAGAAAACTCCTCCTTAAGCATTCTCCACAAGGAAACCTTTCTTGTGGGACTAGGAAACCTAATCTTGCTTCTCCTTCACTAAGGAGATTCTCACGCCTCTTCCTTCTACTCCATCTCAATTCATCCTCATTCCAGCATCATCATTCATTCATCTTGAAGTTCCAAACCTCAAAGGAAGCCTAGTGGATCCGTGGAGACCTAAGGAGAAGGATTCAAGCTTTATCCTCCTCCTAGCTTCCATCACTATTGCTAACAAACATGGTTAGAGAGATACAACAACGATTCTTAAGATGCACTTCAAGAAACTCCATATTATGCATTTTCTATGAGTGTTGGGTGTGTCCTTGGTCCATGACCAACTATTGATTACAATCATAGTTATTGTTGTAATTAGAGGAAATATCTTCCTAATTAGAGAAAATATCTATAGAATCTT
This sequence comes from Cajanus cajan, assembly GCF_000230855.2. NCBI lineage: Eukaryota > Viridiplantae > Streptophyta > Magnoliopsida > Fabales > Fabaceae > Cajanus > Cajanus cajan. The sequence goes on along the minus strand of NC_138527.1, from coordinate 46,021,957 downwards.
CTAGGATATTTTTCAGAATATTTTTCCTTATTTCCTTATTTTAGAAGATTAGATTGTTACAAATAGGTATAAGGAAAATGTAATATGTATGAATAATAATAATAAAATTATTCTCCTTTTCAAGTTGGTATCAGAGCTCCCGATCTTGGGAGCTCCGTTTCCGCTGCAAACAGTAGCCACCACCGCCGCTGTCCGACCACTACGGCTGCCGCCGTAGCCGTTGGGGTCGTTGATAGGGCAAAAAGGTGCGCCCAACTCCGACGAACACAACGCCGGAATTCACTCTGGGAAATACGCCGCCACGCGCCGCCACGCGCCACCACAGTCGCCGGCGCGTGTAGCCCACGCGCCTAGCTCCGGCGAGACCCACTCGCCGCCGCCGCCACAGAAAGAGTCGCCGGAGCCTCCTGAGTCCATTTCACGGGTCAATGACGTCCCATTTGGCGCAGATTTGAGTAGATCTGAGTTTTTGAGTTTTGTTCGTTTTCCAGTGACGTCCCACGCGCCTAGCTCCGACGAGACCCACTTGTCGCTGCTGTCACAGAACTGGTCGCCGGAGCCTCCTAAGTCCGTTCCACGCCCACTCATCATTGTCGCCACAGACAGAGTCGCCGAATCAATCCATTAAGTTACCACCATAGATTTTTTGAGATGAAAGCTTTTAAAGAGGAACTAGATCGTTTGAAAGGAATGATTGAATCAATAAGTAAGCCCTCTAGACCATGTACTATGTCCATGAAAGGTAAGAGTTCTCTCCATACTGTGGGTCCTGTGTCACAAGGTATTTGGATTCTTGATTCAGGAGCAACTGATCATATGACACCTTTTCGTATGATCTTCAAATCATATATTCAAAGGAATAGAGAACAACTTATTACAGTTGCGAATGGTCAAGGTGTACCCATATGCGGCTCTGGGAATATAATTTTGGAATCATCTATTGTATTAAAGGATGTTTTACATGTTCCACAATTAGCCAATAATCTTATCTCTGTGCAGAAGCTCACAAAAGATTTAAATTGTTCCGTAACATTTTTCTCAACTCATTGTGTTTTTCAGGACCTTGCTACGGGAAAGACAATTTTAACTGCTAAAGAGCAGAGTGGGTTGTATTTGTTGGAATCTAATGATCAAAACAAAACAAAAATCATGAGTCAACAAGCTACATCTGAAACGTGGGCAAATTCCCAAATATGGCTACATCATAAAAGGCTTGGGCATCCTTCATTCAACCTTCTTAAATCCTTATTTCCTCATTTGTTTACTAAGGAGTCTATTGAGTCTTTTAATTGTGATATTTGTCAATTGTCAAAACACCATCGTGCATCCTATCCTATTAGTAATAAAAAGAGTACTTCTCCATTTGATTTAATTCACTCTGATGTTTGGGGACCTGTCGTAGAATCTATTTCCGGAGCTAGATGGTTTGTTACCTTTATTGACGATTGTACCCGTGTCACATGGACATACCTTATGAAAAATAAATCAGAAGTTTTCCAAATCTGTTAATTTTTTCCGTCTGGTCCAAAATCAATTTGGAAAAAATATCAAAAGAATCAGGTCTGATAATGGTCCTGAATATGTGAATCATGAATTTCTTAATTTTTTGTCTCATAATGGTATTGTTCATGAACTAACATGTGTAAACACCCCTCAACAAAACGGGGTTGCAAAAAGAAAGAATCGTCATCTTCTAGAAGTAACTAGAGCTCTTCTTTTTCAAATGTCTGTTCCAAAAAATTACTGGGGAGAAGCTGTGTTAACCGCCACATATCTCATCAACAGGTTACCCACCCGTATCTTAAATGGCATTAGTCCTATAGAGTCTCTATTGTCTTTTGTTCCCTCTTGCCCTCTAATATCGAGTCTACCTAGTCGAGTCTTTGGATGTACTGTTTTTGTTCACTCTCATCATCCTAATCGTAGTAAATTAGATCCCAAAGCTCTTAAATGTGTCTTTATTGGGTATCCTTCTAATAAAAAAGGGTACAAATGTTATCATCTTCAGAGTCGTCGCGTCTTTATCACCATGGATGTCACCTTTCAGGAAACACAATCCTTTTATGCCAGTCCACCACTTCAGGGGGAGAAAGCACTTGAAGTGGAGGAGCTCTCCTTCTTGTCATTACCATATTTGTCTTTGCAGGATGCCCAAGATCTAAGCAATGAAGCTACCATGGTTCACAATGAGGAAGAAGCGGAAGAAGAGGAAGACAAATTTTTTGGCAAAAAATATGAAAGAAGAAAACAACCCACTTTGACTCTCGAGCAAGAAAAATTGTCTAATCCGGAGGTGAGGATCCCTAAATATAACAGTGAGGAGGTAAGTATTACTGAGGACTTACCCATTGCATTGAGAAAGGAAAGAAGATCATGTGCTAAATATCCTATTTCTCAGTATGTTTGCACTAACAATCTCTCTGATAAGCACAGAAGCTTTATTGCTGCCATTGATGCCACAAAAATTCCTACCTCAATCCAGGAGGCCATGAAACTTGAACATTGGACTCAAGCCATGAAAGAAGAGATGAATGCATTAGAAAGAAATTCAACTTGGGAGATTGTTGATAAGCCAAGAGACATGAAGGCAGTAGGGTGTAGATGGATATTCACAATGAAACATAAGACAGATGGGACAATAGAAAGATATAAAGCTAGATTGGTGGCAAAAGCCTATACCCAAACTTATGGGATTGACTATGAGGAGACGTTTGCCCCAGTGGCAAAGATGAATACAGTTCGAGTTGTTCTCGCTTTGGCTGCTCATTTTGGTTGGGACTTACACCAGTTGGATGTGAAGAATGCCTTTCTTCATGGAAATCTAGAAGAGGAAGTGTACATAGAGATTCCCCCAGGTTTTGAAGTGAAAAATGAAAGAAACAAGGTATGTCTCCTAAAGAAAGCATTGTATGGTCTGAAGCAATCCCCTAAAGCATGGTTTGGAAGATTTACAAAAGTAATGGTTTCCTTGGGATATAGACAAAGCCAAGGAGATCATACTCTATTCATAAAACACTCTTCTACAGGTAAACTCACTCTATTGCTTGTCTATGTGGATGATATGATTATTGCAGGAGATGATAAAACAGAAAAATTGGCATTAAAAGAAAAATTGGCAGCCCAATTTGAAATGAAAGACCTAGGAAAACTCAAGTATTTTCTTGGAATAGAGGTTGCTTATTCCAAAAATGGAATTTTCATCTCCCAAAGGAAATATGTACTTGATCTCCTCGAAGAAACAGGGAAGCTGGGATGTAGAACCTCAACAGTTCCTATAGAACAAAATCACAGAATTGGAAGTGAAGAAAGTTCTCCTGTAGAGAAGACCCAATATCAGAGATTGGTAGGGAAATTGATTTATCTATCACACACAAGACCAGACATTGCTTATGAAGTTAGTGTTGTGAGCCAATTTATGCAAGATCCAAGAGAGAGACACATGCAAGCAGTTGACAAAATTCTCCAGTACTTGAAGTCAAGTCCAGGAAAGGGGTTATTGTTCAAAAGGGAAGATACATTGACTATGAAAATATATACTGATGCTGACTATGCAGGTTCTATTACTGACAGAAAATCTACTTCTGGGTATTGTATTTTTCTTGGAGATAGTCTCGTAACGTGGAGGAGCAAAAAGCAAGATAGAGTATCTCGTTCTAGTGCAGAAGCTGAATTCCGAGCCCTTGCTCAAGGAATGTGTGAAGGTACAACAATCAACCTACCTTGTCTTCTCCTTATCAGCATGGAATTCTTGGACCTAGACCTCAATTTACTCCTCAAGTCCAATTCACCTCCACCCAGCCACAACCTCAAGCCATGATTGCATCATCCTCCTCTTCCAGCAACAACAATTGGTATCCGGATTCTGGGGCATCAAATCATGTTACCAATGTTTCTCAAAATATTCATCAATTCACTCCTTTTGAAGGACCCGATCAAATCCATGTTGGCAATGGACAAGGGCTTCACATTAACTCCACAGGTGTTACCACTTTTCATTCTCCAATCAACCCTAAGTTTCAATTTGCTCTAAACAATCTTCTATTTGTACCATCCATCACAAAAAATCTAATCAGTGTTAGCCAATTCTCCAAGGACAATTCTGTATATTTTGAATTTCACCCCCACATTTGCTTGGTCAAATCACAGGACACTAATGAAGTTCTTCTCCAAGGCTCGGTTGGTTCAGATGGCCTGTACAAGTTCCCTGCACTCCTTCCTAATCCCAGTACGCAATCTGTCCAGCAACAGCAACTGGCCAGAATTTTTTCTGTCAATACTGCAGCAACAAGCCCTGTTTCCTTTGCCACTTGGCACTCTAGATTAGGACATCCCAATGTTGATGTAATGAAACATGTTTCACGGAACTACAACATTCAACTTGTGAGCAATAATAAATCAAATTTCTGCACTCCTTGTTGTCTTGGTAAATCCCACAGATTACCTTCCAATCTGTCCAGAACTATTTACAATACACCCTTTGATTTAGTATACAGCGATTTGTGGGGACCTGCTCCGGTTACGTCAACTTGTGGATATCAATACTATGTAACTTTTGTCGATGCTCACACACGCTTTACATGGATCTACCTTCTCAAGTCTAAAGCTCAAACCTTTAATGTTTTCAAACAATTTCACGCTATGGTTAAAAATCAATATCACCACCCAATCAAAGCTTTGCAAACTGATTGGGGTGGTGAGTATCGTTCCTTCACTACTTATTTGAATGAAGTTGGAATTCAACACCGTCTAATCTGTCCACACACTCACCATCAGAATGGAGTTGCTGAAAGAAAACACAGACACATTGTTGAACTTGGTCTCACGTTGATGGCTCAAGCTGAATTACCTATGCAGTTCTGGGATCACTCCTTTCTCACTGCCGTTTATCTCATCAATAGACTCCCCTCCTCATCTATTCAAAATGCTGTCCCTTATCATAAGCTCTTCCATCAACCACCAGATTATCTCTCTCTTAGAATCTTTGGTTGCTCCTGCTTCCCACATCTTCGGCCCTACAACAAACACAAACTTCAATTCCGATCCCAAGAATGCGTTTTTCTTGGTTACTCTACCTCTCACAAAGGTTACAAATGCCTTGCTGCTGATGGACGTCTCTACATCTCCAAAGATGTAGTGTTTAATGAAACTAAATTTCCCTACAAGGATCTTTTCTCCTCTTCCAAGGCTAGTGACTCCCAACTTCCTATTTCAGTTCCTCTTACTATAAATCCCACTCCCACACCCACTCATGCAACCAGACTCACCTCTCCCAATCCACCAACAACCTCACCAAGCCTAATCTCTGATTCTTACAGCCCCAACACTGCTGCCCACACCTCTCCCTCCACTTTATCCATTCCCACATCCTCCAACCTTGAACCTTCCTCATCTCCTATTATTCACCCTCACAATGTGCACCCTATGACCACAAGAGCAAAAGATGGTATAGTTAAACCACGCCTCCAACCCACCCTTTTATTAACCCAGGTTGAACCAAAAACCACCAAACAAGCCTTATCTAATCCGACCTGGTCTGCTGCCATGCAAACAGAATACAATGCTCTCCTTCACAATAACACCTGGTCTCTTGTTCCTCTTCCACCGCATCGCACTGCTATAGGCTGCAAGTGGGTTTTCCGTGTCAAAGAAAATCCTAATGGTTCGGTCCAAAAGTACAAGGCACGCCTTGTTGCCAAAGGATTTAATCAGCAATTTGGCTTTGACTATCATGAAACCTTCTCCCCTGTCATCAAACCCGTTACTGTTAGACTCATTCTCACCCTTGCTCTCACTCATCGTTGGCCTATTCAACAACTTGATGTTAACAACGCCTTCCTCAATGGAACACTTGAAGAAGAAGTTTACATGCAACAGCCACCTGGATTTGAAGCTTCTGATAAAAATCTCGTCTGTAAACTTCACAAGGCCATTTATGGGCTCAAACAGGCACCTCGTGCCTGGTTTGACAAACTCAAATCAACTCTGCTGCAATTAAACTTTTATGCCAGCAAATGTGATCCATCACTGTTCATATACTCTCAGGGCAATAATGTCATCTACATCCTGGTGTATGTTGATGACATTATAATCACTGGCAATAATTCCTCAATTCTTCATACGCTTGTATCTCAACTCCATTCAATCTTCTCCCTCAAAGATCTCGGTGATCTTGATTTCTTTCTTGGCATTGAAGTAAAGTCTCAGTCTGATGGTTCTCTCATTCTTACTCAAAGTAAGTACATTCGTGACCTATTGAATCGTACTGATATGGAAGGCTCAAAACCTATTTCTTCTCCCATGATCTCTGGAAGCAAACTATCAAAAGTAGGCTCTGAAGATTTCTTGGACGCTTCTCTCTACCGTTCAGTTGTAGGTGCATTACAATATGCTACTATTACAAGACCCGAAATTAGCTTCTCTGTAAACAAAGTCTGCCAATTCATGTCCCATCCCCTTACACATCATTGGGCAGCTGTCAAAAGAATTCTCAGGTATCTAAAGGGCACTACATCTTGGGGTCTCCGTCTACAACCTGCCTCTTCTTCTTCCTCCCTCTCGATCCATGCCTATTGTGATGCAGACTGGGCGTCTGATCCTGACGACAGACGTTCTACATCTGGCGCCTCCATCTTCCTTGGACCAAATCTCGTATCCTGGTGGTCCAAAAAGCAAACTGTAGTTGCCCGCTCTAGTACTGAAGCAGAATACAGAAGCCTTGCCCTTGCCACAACAGAAGTCACTTGGATACAAACTTTACTATCTGAACTTAAAGTCACTCATTCTACTCCAATTATCTTCTGTGACAACTTGAGCACTGTCGCTCTCGCTCACAACCCGGTTCTTCATGCACGCACCAAACATATGGAATTAGACCTTTTCTTTGTTCGCGAGAAAGTGGCTGCCAAGTGTCTTCAAGTTGTTCATGTTCCAGCTATTGATCAGTGTGCTGATGTGCTCACCAAAGCTCTCTCACCTACGCGGTTTTGTGAACTTCGGTCCAAGCTTCAAGTAGTTGAGTCTCCTCATCCTACTTGAGCTTGCGGGGGGCTATTGGAGTACAGTTTTACTCCTTTATTGTTACTTTCGGTTATTATAGATAATTAGGTTATCTTTCTGTTATTATAGATAATCAGGTTATCTTTCGGTTATTATAGATAATTAGGTTATTATAGACCAATCTTAATTGGCTCTATAAAACCTGTCTTGTACTCTGTTTTTCAGCAGTTAATAAGTTACATTCTTTGCCTATTGCAAATCTTCTCTCATCTCTCTCTCTCACTCTCTTACTCCTTTTATCTCTCACATATAATTCCTTTAACTCTGGATGAAAATCATTTTAGATGACCTTAAAATCAAGGTGTACAACATGATAGGACCAAACATATTGCGATTGACAGACATTTCATCAAAGATAATCTAGACAGAGGCTTTGTGATTACAACTCATGTTCCTACAGAACTTCAGATAGCAGATATTTTTACAAAAGGGCTCCCTCCGGGTAGATTTCAAGATCTTGTAGGCAAGTTGGGAATGATTGATATTCATTTACCAACTTGAGGGGGAGTGTTGTAATTAGAGGAAATATCTTCCTAATTAGAGAAAATATCTATAGAATCTTCTAGGATATTTTTCAGAATATTTTTCCTTATTTCCTTATTTTAGAAGATTAGATTGTTACAAATAGGTATAAGGAAAATGTAATATGTATGAATAATAATAATAAAATTATTCTCCTTTTCAAGTGTTATCAATACCAGATATCAGAGCGGAGCGACTAACCCCAAAAGTGGGATAGCAAGATTACGAGATGACCGCTATTTTAATATTATATTTATATAAATTGAATAATTAGTAATATATATATATATAAGCTAAAAAAACAGAAAAATAACTCTAAATTAATGCAGTAATCATTTTTAATAATCCAATGATGGTGTGGGACTAGGACTGGGACCAGTTCCAGCTGCACCAACCCTAAGCTTTGATTTTTTGGTTGGGCCATGGTTCTGTTGATCACCAAAGAACAAAAATGGCCAAATAAAAAAAATGAACAGAAAAAAGAGAGAGAAATGAAACAAAGAAAAACAAAGTGAACAGAAAAAAAGAGGAAAGAAAAAGGAAGAAAAAAATCACCGGAATAAGAAGAGAAGAAAGAAAAAAGAAAAAATAACAAAGAAAAAAACAAGAGAGAATGAATACTGTAAGAGAAGAGGAAGTCCGAGAAGAAAACACATGAACAGAGACAGATGGAGACAAGGTCGGAGAATCTGTCTAAAAAGACGCACAAAGAGAGTCGGAGACTAGGCTTGTGTTGTTTGCAAAGAAGAGAAGGGACAAGGGCTGTGCTGTTCACACTCAAAATGGCAAAAATTCTCTTAATGAGGTATTTTCGAGTTTTTTAAACTCTCAGATACGCTTCATGCGGCTCCAACTGCTACTCAAAAACGCTCCACTCCAAGGTCAGGATAGCGACGCGGAGCCACTCCACTCTGTTGCACCACGATAGTGGCCGCTACGGCCACTATTGACAACTATGATTACAATCTTTTATGGTTTTGGTAGAGGTTAAACAAACTAAAATTTTATTGGCAATGCGCAATCTATGCTTACAATTTGGTGCAGTTGGTTGGAGCAAAACTGTGTTTCTATAGAAGATTCCTTGGTATGTTGAGAGAATATCTTCATTCCATTGATTTCTTTTTCTTGACTGATTTCTGTTTTGAGGGAATATGTTTATTCCATTGATTTATTTTTCTTGACTGATTTCTGTTTTGTAGTTTTGCTTACGGGTCCTTATCCGCCTCTTTGTAATTTTTTATGTTTATTTAATCACCCTCATACGTTTCATTTTTTATAAAGAAACACCACTTATTTTGGCTTAGAAAGCATAATCCCTGTATTTACAGATTTTAATTAAGACTAACAAATACAAGTCCCCTATATTATATGTTTTGTCAAGAACAAGCCAACCAGTTCATCACTAGACTTACATCCTGTTAAAATATTTCAGGTGCCCCACTACACAACCCTACACCCCAACTGTTTTTACCGCCTATCTCTAAGAATGGGTTGTTTAATTGACAAATACATGGTGACGGTAAAAAAGAAAGTAGGCTGAAGGTATACCTGAAGGTAAGGACATACGCTATTATACACTTGTAGGAAAAACTGGGACTTTGCTGCAAACCTGGAAACAAATTGAGTTATTCCAAAGACACAACAATCTAAAAAATCTAATCCACAGCTTATTTCTTTAAATAATTATGTAACTGTGTCATTAATCAAAGTTGAAATATAACACAAAATTCTAAGGAATTTACCAAAACACCAAGCTCACATGACTTCAGTGGATATGAGCTAAAAAATTGTAGGTGGTACAAAGCACAAACACACAGAAGACAGTATGTTAGCAGTTAAAAAACCTTATTATCAATCCATTCTTTCCTCTACAGGTCTCTTTAGCACAGTCTCCATTAACACCAAAGAGGTAAATTGAAAAACAAAACCGGCTCATAAGATAAAAATCATTTTTCACTAATATGTTTTATTTTGGCCATACCACTAGTCAATGTAGGATCTTCAACGCACACCCTCACTGAACTAATCATCTCGAGCGTGAAATTTATAAAATTGGACATCTACAGATAGTTCGACAACAATCTAATGGTACGTGGTCCCATAGGCCTATCAATAATCACTAAGATAGGGTCTGATACCATCTTTTAAAAAAAATGAGTTTTGGGCCTAACTCAAAACTACAAAATTCGCTTTAGAGAAGATTATCCCCCCACTTATATATTCTATTTTTCCCATGTCATTAGTCAATGTGAGATCTTAAACAAAAACAATAAACCTTATAAAAGAGCGCCATACCAACTTACAACATTAGCATACCTTTTTAGAAGCCGAAAACAAATATAAATTTCTTCAATATCTCTTTCTATCTTCACTTTGATATACTGCCTCAGTAGCTCACACATAATGTTAACAGTTTCATCAGAAAACAGCTGGGCTAGATTTAGCTCATACAACTCAGATGTAATTTGGTGCAAAATTGAAGATAATGTGCTAGTCAATCCTGATTTGTGATACATTTCTGCAAATTTCTTTAATATTAAGCAACTGCTGACTTTAAACTTCCCAACCCAATTTGGAGGGTTCCCAGCCCATAGACTGTCACGATAATTTGATCCAGGAAAACTCTCCGAAATTTCAACACCTACTGACACCGAATGGTTTTCAAGAGGAGGGACCACAACAACATTGGAGCAAATCTCTGGCCTCCTGTGCGCAGGAAGCTGCTCAATAATGACAGCTTTCAAATCCTCGGGCAATTGTTGAAACACTGAACCATCAACTTGACTTAAAGAATTAGGCAATAAATCATCTTTATCAAAACTTGAATGGTGAGTATCCAATGCTTCACCTTCGCCTGTGTCCGCCTCAAACTGCTTTGCCTAGCAGTAAAACATGATAAATAGAACAATAAATACAAATAATAGCAAACATGACTAAAATTTCATCCACTTTAACTGTAGTACCAATTGCAATAAACCCCAATTTAAAAGTAGTTACATAAATTGATATTATAAAGTATAAAAACGCAGACAGGTCAACTCAACCTTATAATTTGACTAACTGTACATGGAAGTGGAAATAATTTAGGTAGGGAAAGAGGAAAGGAGAGAAGATAAATACTAAATAATGTTGTCTTGTTTATAGTAATGTCATAAAAAATACAAAGCTCTAACCCCTATTTATTCTACTAGTGCTAGAATATTAATCCAAATTAAATAGGGAGGGGAGAGGAGGGCGAATGTAACAAAATATGAAAATTACTCCTAAGAGATCATCCAAGATATGATGAAGCATAATAAAGTAGGGTGGAAAATACCTTATTTTTTGATAATTGATTGTTTTGAGGAATTGGCTCGGAATAAGAAAGTTCCTCTTCCTTGTTTATTGCTGCCAACAAAAACAATTTGAAAGCATTTGTGGTTATTTCAGATTAGTATATGTCCAAACTCCAAAGTAGGTTACACGGATGAAAAAGAGAAAAACTTACCTTGCTCTGAAAATGAGTTTCCTGAAGGGCTAGAACTCTCACTTTTGTTGTTCCTGTTAGCAATATAATCAATTAACTTCCCTCTGTAAATTTCATTTAATTCTGAAAATACTTCCGGAGGAAGATTCCTTATAACTTCCACATCAAGGTTACATAAAGGAGGAGGTGTTGGAATTGGGTCGGTACTAGCTTGGTTATTTGGTATTTTATTGTCCATTACAACTGAAGACCCTTGCAAATCTCTACATGCACGACTGGAAGTGCTACCCATGTTCTGCTTCTCATGGCCTGAAGAAAGGGAAATCACCAGAGGTTTTTTTCATTAATTCCATCATTAACAAAATCTCAAAACGGACAAAAAAAGTTGAAAATTTATACAAGCTGATATAAGTTGAAGACAAAAGCATTGTCATCTAAACAATAGCATAACAAGTAAACACTGTGTTACAACATTTTCCATTGCCCATAGAATACAACAACAACAACAACAACAAAAGCCTTATCCCACTAGATGAAGGAATTTAAGTGGCATACCCATAGGATATTTCTGATTTTCCATACTTGCATATCCAGGAGTGAGCCATGATTTCAAAGAATATTTTGCTGTACCTTCATGAAATAAATAATGTTAGACAATTATAAAGAAATTATATAAAATAACAAAAGAAAAGTTCAAAACTCAAGGAAAAGTAAAATTTGTCTAGAACACTAAATACAAGGATGGAGAAATGAAGAGCATCAAGGTAGTAGCAGATCTCAGCTTAAAGATTGTTAAGATAATTCTATAAGATATAGTTTAGATATATTAGTTTATCTTCTCCTATTTTCTAGTTTAGTTTCCTTAGCTAATTTTATCTAAATCCCTAAACTTTAGGAATTGATTATGTTTTATGCCTATTTATTTTATTGTACCTATTCAGATTCAATAATAAGAAATTATTCATATTCAAGCTGGTACTAGAGCACTCTGGTCCAGGAACCCTAATCCAGCCGCCAACATCTAGGGTTTTTGACTTTTGTCGGCGGTTGCCGGAGTTAACACCGCCTGTACATTCAGAGGTCGCCAATCGGCCTCTCCGTCGCGAGCCACCACCAGCCGCCGTCTCACGCGCCCTCACACGCGATTCTTGTTGAGGAAGCTCGTTGGCGCGTGGGGTTCACGCACCGCCCTCCAGGCCTCCGTTTGCGATGCGGTTCACTCCGTTGGACTTGTCGACCATTCCTCTTCTCATTTTGACCTTTTTCAGGTTGTGGGTCACACTCTAGGTGGTCTGTTGGTGGTCATTTGGTTGCTGCCTCGAAGTTCCGTGGTCGTTTGGTGGCTATCTCAGAGCTTCGTGGTAGTTTGGTTGCTGTTTCAGAGTTCCGTGGTCGTTTGGTTGTTGTCTCAGAGTTTCGTGGTCGTTTGGTTGTTGACTCAGAGTTCCGTGGTTGATTGGTTGCTACCTCGGTGTTCCGTGGTTGATTGTTTGTTGTTTCTGTGGTTTTTTGATTGAGGTTTTCTTTTGTTGTTTTTCTCCTTTTTTCTCTTCATGGCTCAATCTCCAACTTCGGCTCTAGAGCTCAAGATTGAATCTAAGGGAAATCATCCAATCTCATTATCTACCGATGATTACAAAGAGTATCTTCAACTGAAGGCAGCGCAACAAGCCTCTTCCTCTGTCACTGTTGCTCACACTAGTAATTCTACTGTCTGTCTCTCTCACTCTACGTCTATTGGACCTTGGGTTTTGGACTCTGGTGCTTCTGATCACCTAACAGGTAATGTCTCCCTTTTCCATAGCCTATCATCACCTAAAACTTCACATCATATCACTCTTGTAGATGGGTCAAAAGTTCAAGCCACTGGTATTGGCCAAATATCACCTACCCCTTCACTACCATTAAAATCTGTTTTACTAGTTCCTGGATGTCCTTTTAATTTGATTTCTATAAGTAAGTTGACTCGGTCACTAAATTGTGCCATAACCATCACTTCTGATTCTTTCTTGATACAGGACCGGAGTACGGGACAGACGATTGGAGTCGGATATGAATCACATGGTCTCTACTACCTTCAGTCTTCTACCTCTACCATATGTGCATCTGTTGAGTCTCCTAGTTTAATTCATCGTCGCCTGGGTCATCCAAGCTTGAATAAATTAAAGAAAATGGTACCTCATCTCTCACGCTTGGAATCCTTAGAGTGTGAGTCATGTCAATTAGGGAAGCATGTTAGAACTTCTTTTCCTAAGAGTATTAAAAGTCGAGCTGTGTCTCCCTTTGATGTCATTCATTCTGATGTTTGGGGCCCTAGTCGAGTTCCTTCTCTTTTAGGGCATAGGTATTACGTCACCTTTATTGATGATTTTTCTAGATGTACTTGGATATTTTTAATGAAAAATCGTTCTGAGTTATTCAATATTTTTCAAAGTTTCTATTCGGAGATCAAAACTCAATTTGGCAAAGTAATTCGGATTTTACGAAGTGACATGCTAAAGAATATTTTTCAGATTGCTTCAAATCATTTATGACTTTCCATGACATTCTACATCAATCTAGTTGCCCTCATAGACATATTCTGGACACTGCTCGTACTCTTTTATTGAATGCCAATGCACCCCCAAAGTTGTGGGGAGATGCTGTACTTACTACAGGGTATTTAATAAATCAAATGCTATCCTCTGTCTTGAATGATCAAGTACCTCATTCCCTATTATATCCATTGGATCCTATTTACCCTGTTCATCCTCGTGTCTTCGGTTGTACTTGTTTTGTCCATGATCTTTTCTCAGGACGTGCTAAGTTGTCTGCTAGGGCTATCAAATGTGTGTTCTTAGGATACTCCTGTGTTCAAAAGGGGTACCGCTGTTACTCTCCAGCTACACATCGGTTTTACACTAGTGCAGATGTCACTTTCTTTGAAAATACACCATATTTCATTGCTACATATGTCTCTTCGGTTGACTCAGATCTCCTTTCTCAGGTATTGCCTATTCCTCATTTTGATCCCGGTGTGCCTTCTACACCTACTACTTTAGAGGCACCAAAGATTCCTAGCACACCACTAGGGTTTGATCGTCCTCTACACCGATTTGGGATAACCTAGGAACGTCGGTCACATACTATTGTTCCTCCCAGTACTTCTACAACTGAGTCATGTGTCTGCCCCTGCTCCAGTCTCCTTACCTACTCCGGCCCCACCTACCTCAGTTGACTTGCTCATTGCTCTTCGTAAAGGTAGTCGTCATCCTATTTATAACTTTCTTTCATATCATCGTTTGTCTCCTACCTATTATGCTTTTGTCTCTGCTATTTCCTCTATTACCATTCCCAAGACAGTACAGGAGGCCTTAACCCATCGAGGATGGCGACAAGCAATGATTGATGAGATGGCAGCTTTAGACTCCAACCACACTAGGGTACTTGTCCCACCTCTGCCTGGAAAATCTGTTGTTGGTTGTCGGTGGGTATTTAATGTGAAAGTGGGCCCTGATGGACAGGTGGATAGATTGAAAGCTCGTCTTGTGGCTAAGGGATACACGCAAGTATATGGTTTGGATTACAGCGACACCTTCTCTCCAGTTGCGAAGATGGCCTCAATTCGTCTCTTCTTAGCTATGGCTGCTATGAGGCATTGGCCTTTGTTTCAATTAGACATCAAAAATGCCTTCTTACATGGTGATTTGGAGGAGGAGATTTATATGGATCAACCTCCTGGGTATGTAAATTACAAAAGTCCTTGTATGGCCTCAAACAATCACCTCGTGCTTGGTTTGGTCGGTTTAGCAAAGTTATACAGGAATTTGGAATGATCCGCTGCGAGACAGACCACTCTGTCTTCTTTAGACGCTCATCGACACATAGATTTATCTATCTTGTTGTTTATGTAGATGATATTGTGATTACAGGTGATGATCAGGAGGACATCAAGGCTCTGAAGCAACACTTATTTAAACACTTTCAAACTAAGGATTTAGGTCCCCTACGTTATTTCCTTGGGATTGAGGTCGCTCAGTCAAAGTCCGGAATTGCTATTTCTCAGAGAAAATATGCCCTTGATATTCTAGAAGAGACCGGACTTACAGATTGTAAGCCAGTTGACACTCCCATGGATCCTAATGTAAAGCTTATGCCTAATCAGGGGGAGCCTTATCCTGACCCAAGGAGATATCGAAGATTAGTGGGAAAATTGAATTATCTCACCATGACCAGACCTGATATATCCTTTCTGTCAGTGTTGTAAGTCAGTTTCTTAACTCTCCATGTGAGAGTCATTGGCTTGCAGTTGTTCGAATCCTTAGATACATCAAAAGATCACCAGGAAAAGGACTTGTTTACAATGATAGAGGACATACAGACATTGTTGGATATTCAGATGCAGATTGGACAGGTGATGCAAGTGATAGGCGGTCAACATCAGGCTATTGTGTCTTCATGGGTGGTAATCTTGTCTCATGGAAGAGTAAAAAGCAAAGTGTTGTTGCACGATCAAGTACAGAAGCAGAATATCATGCTATGGCTCACACCACATGTGAGCTCTTGTGGCTAAAATTCTTAATTCATGAGTTGCAGTTTTGCAAGGTTGGTCATATGGAACTAATTTGTGATAACCAGTCAGCTTTATACCTCTCCTCTAATCCAGTTTTTCATGAGAGAACAAAGCATATAGAGGTTGACTGCCATTTCATCAGAGAAAAGATCCTCTCCGGTATCATCAAGACCTCCTCAGTTTGCTCCAAGGATCAACTTGCAGATATCTTTACTAAATCTTTACGAGGTCCTAGGATAACATATATATGTAACAAGCTAGATGCATATGATATATATGCTCCAGCTTGAGGGGGAGTGTTAAGATAATTCTATAAGATATAGTTTAGATATACTAGTTTATCTTCTCCTATTTTCTAGTTTAGTTTCCTTAGCTAGTTTTATCTAAATCCCTAAACTTTAGGAATTGATTATGTTTTATGCCTATTTATTTTATTGTACCTATTCAGATTCAATAATAAGAAATTATTCATCTTGAAGTTATAAGTTCCTATTTATTTCAGTAACAGGCATTACCAATAAATTTCACTGTGCATGTCCAAATAATATATTATTACAGCATAGCTGGTTAAGCTTCACTTAATACAGACAGATACCTTGTTTAGAAGCCTCTGCACTTTCAAGTCTGGAAACATGCAAGCCAATACCTCGAATCTCCTTAACATCTATGTGAATGGTGAAATCAATAAAAGGAGAAGATGGAGATGTTAAGATATCCAATTAAATATGTACTGAACATATATGAATACCCTGGTAAAAGTAAAGGATGAAACACTATATAACTTGTTAAGGAAGAAAAAACCATTATAAAATTTAAATATAAATCCAAAGTTATTTGTTAGTTTGCAAAACATCATTGTGCAATTTTTCCCAGTAGTAATAAAAAGTGTGGTGTCATTTGATCCACATGTCTCGATATAAACCAACACATCACAGACTGCTAAGTTATAGATTCAACAAAATGGCATAAAATATGCATTTCTGGATTAGCTGGTTTCAGAAAAACAATTGCTTTTATTATTGTCAGTTTGATACAACTTTGGAAGAAAAAAATGGAGGCAGAAATAAGCTTCCCAAGCAGGCTATACATCAAAAGGATAAGCAGACCAGAGTTAAGATACCTATGAAAAAACATCCAAACAGCTGCTTTACTATTCTTTGGAGTATTTCCACATTATCAGTAGCAAGAGGAATCTACAATGAGAATATGAAACACAAAAAAGAGACTATAAAAACAATGGAAAATTATTAAAATAAACTTTTATGAGAGAATATGACAATTCAGTATGCTTCAATATTTACCGTTGTTGAGTGACTCAAATTTTCACAGTCCCCACAGCCCATAAACTTTGCAGGTTCATCAGCATCTTTTCTTCTTTTTTTGATCTATAAGTATTTACAGATAAATTTTGTAGACTTGGAGGATATAAGAAACATTATGATACATAATTACACATGACAGTTTCAGAAATTAAACAGGACATGAAAAGAAGCTCAACCAGCCAAATCAGAAAGCTGATATATGAATAATCTAAAAAAATCTATGAAGCTGAAAGTAACAAATACCTTCAAAGTGAAAGTGCGTCCATGCACTCCATAACCCTGTAATCGTAATGAGACCTCCTTGCATAGGTTTATTAGGAAGTGTTCACACTGGAATAACTTCATGTCAACATTTTGAATGATTTTGTTGTAGTATATGCCGGTAAGGTTTAGAAATATAAAAATATGATACAGTGTGTAAGAGAACACTAACATCTTTTATATCATTGAATCTCACACCCCAATTTACATCAGCACCAACAGACTTACTTTCCTGCGGAAGTGTAGATAATTTCATATTAAACACAAGTTTATCATGAAAGAATAATATACACAGGAGAAGAAAGGGATACATCACCACATATTCTAGTTGGAAAATTAAAAAGCAACATGTGAGGCCATTAACCAGTGGTACAATGATTTTACAATATGTTGTGGTGCATAGCACAATAATTTTCAATTTTACAATGTCAGATGATGGTAATATTATTCACTTTAACCTAACAATTTATATCCTTTAATTATTGTTCACTCTTACAACTGCTAGCCAATCCAAAGACAAGGACTGGAATAGATCAAACAAAAAGGATATCATTATAAAAAAAAATGGCACAGTTTAAAATGGAAGGAAAAAAGAAAGAACACACGTGCACACACATAGAAGTAATTGTGCACATATGAGTAAAATGGAAGGAAAAAAGAAAAGAAGCAACACAGGCACGCACATGCAAACATTATATTTATATACCATTATACTATTAATTGGAACAATGTAAAATGGAAGAAAAGAAAATAGCAACACATGTACACACAAATGCATGCACGTTCACACACATAGACATTATATACAATATACCATTATACAACAATTCAGCACAATGTAAAATGAAAGAAAAAGGAAACAGTACATATATAAATACATCCAAAGTATTTTAAAGTATCTCAAATCCGGATCTTAGATAAATATTTCCTACCTGAAAGCACCCAACTAACCGATTATCAATTCCTCTGCTATAATTCCACAGCATTGCTCCTGTTTTCATACCATAGTCCTTTTGCAGTGAAGCCTGCAGATGCAAATTAAGGTACACGAAATAAAATGTCAGAATGCCATCAGCCTGAAAAGGAACTGGAACATGACTACAGAGTATGCAAGTAAATGAACTAAGTAGCAACATAAAAACAAGTTTGAGCTAATGATTAGATCCTTAAATAAAATTGGGTTGTATTTTTCAAAGGTTCTACACCTCAAAGTCAAGCTTATTTTTTGCTTAAATGAATATTTCATTTTCAATGATTATTGTAATCTGTCTTCTATACAATTTCCAAATTTTCAACAAGTTAAAAAACATGTTCTCCCAACTTTTATTTTCTTTTATTAAGGGTTCTAAATCTGTGAGTCAGATCATGTCCTTCCCAAACTCGAGGAAAAAGAGAAATGTCTAAAACCAGAGGAAGAATGCCTATAATAGACTGAAAGAACACATCATTAATTGTCCTTCAGAAGGAAGTCAAGGAACAGCAACTTTCGTAATAGAATGAAAAATCAGAAAAACTATAAATTAAGAAGGTGAATGAATAGTAACCTTGGAAATCATGCGCAATTGTCCACATGTGTGAACATTCTGTTTCTTCAACTTCTCCTGTAAAACATACCCTATTCCAGGAAGTGCATTAATTGGGAGTTGACATAAATGATCTTCAACCTGAAAAGGCAAAACTAAAGAAGTGAGCACGGTAAGACATCAAAACATTCCACATATCAACTATAATAATATCAATATATATCAGCTGTACAGAAATAGAAGTAGGTTTACTTATCCAAATGAACTACAACAGCTACAATTCATAATTAGCATTATGTGATCAGGATCCCAAATTCTTAAAGTAAGTTGACCTTTAAGATGTTATCAAAATCAGACAGTATAAGTTGAAAACATGTAATATAAATCACCATACACTCTTTCTAGTGAACTGTATACGCTCAACTTCAATACATCCATAATCCATAATACAGTTCAAACCTAGAATTAGCAACTTTGAGGAAAACTCAAAGCATCATGGCCTACTAGACTCTGAAGTAATAGATTTCAGGGTCAAAAGAATACGTTAGGGGACTTTAACATAAAAATAACATCCACATCTAGCATATAACTATTTTAGCAAGTATTATTGGTCATTGAAAAAATTTATTAAAATAAAGAAAAATCCACAATCATAAATACAGAATAACAGAAGCAACAATTGGCATCAATAATTCAATTTGTAAATATCCTAAGATATTCAAAAGCTTTCGGTATCAAAATTCACGAAAAAGACACTATTGTGGCCACCACATAAATACAGGGAAAATACTTGGAAAGAAAAAGGATGTAGGACTTGTAATATGATTTACATCATACCTTCATTACACCACAGATAAAAATTGAAATTTTTGAAAAAGACAACAAGTTCTGAATAAAAGAAACTACTGAAATACCTTTTCTGTAGTTATGTAATATTGACCATTTGGTTTTGCAATTCTAGTAGCAATTCGAGCCATAAGCATATTTTGAGCAATACCAGCACTCGCTGTACATCCAGTGGTCTTATAGATCTCTTCTCTAATTAATGAAGCTAAAAGTTCAGGATCTTCAACCTCTGAATCTGTCACATCTAAAAATGCTTCATCACAGCTTACAGCCTGCATCAAGCAGCAGTTACAGCATTAAGGACATGTCAACTGAAAACTTTATGCATTTAACAATGTCAAACCATAAAAGACCTGCACTTTGTTGCAACACCGATGCAATATACTATAAAACTGATCAGCTACCTGAAAATTTTCCATGGCATTTGTAAAAATAAATTAAAAGGGGAAAAAGATACAAAGAAATGATGAAACAAAATAAAATATTCTGGCATTCTGCTTTATAAGTCATTCAACTATGGACACCCTATTCTTACTTCCTCGTAAGCTTCAAAGTTGTAGGGAAAGATTAAAAGTTGGGGACAAAGAGCCTTGGCATCTCGAACAAACATACCGGCCCTAATACCTAGCAAGTGATCAAAAACATAATTACATACCAAAAAAGACAAATGAGTAATATAGCTGACTGAGTCATATTATCATATATAACTTGGCAAATAACCCACCATGACTACGAGATGGGTAGTTTGCAGAGGAAATTTCAGCAGTTCCATTTGAATTATTTGAATGACATACAGCTACAGGCTGGTTCAACAATTCGGGGTGGTTCCTGATAACCACTGAGACAAAAAAGCAGTCCTGGGCAGTATACAGTTAAATGACATTTATATCCAAATTCCAAAATCTAAAAACAAAAATTATTTGACAATAATAATTTTTTCCAACATCTTTGTGTGTGTTTGTTTTAGCATTAATACACTTTCCAATACCTGTTCAACTCAATTCATGAATCTTGTAACTTTGAATTCAACAGACGTTTAGAGTTTCTCAACGTTAAAACAAACACGCTCTTTGTGTGTAAATCTTACCATGTCAACATGCATAATGACTGAATTATGAGAAATATCAGAGGCACTGATATCAGAATTTTCATTGTTAAACCCAGTAGACAAGATGGGAAAACGCTTTCGATACCGATTACGCCAGGTTCCTATAAAGTGTAGTCGTGAGCTCTGCATGAACCAAACTTCAGTCAGGAAATTGCAAAATAATGTCATCCACAGAGCCAATAAAAAGATTTGTTTTCTTTTATACTGATACAGAAAACGCAAAACATAATGCGCATGAGTAATCACTCCATCCACCTTATCATTGAAGTTCAAGAGACATTATATTTTGATACAAGAAATAATAATCATTGACTCATGTTTGATTGCCAGTATAATTTGCAGAATAGTACAAAAAAAATCAGATGACTACTATAACAAAACCACATCAACAAGAAAGTCACCATTTCACCAAGCAATATGAAAATTCAAAATTCTTCTAAGTTTTAACTTCACTACCTTGAAATAATTTTCTACAAAATTAGGGTCTGCAAGAGTTGAATGACACTGTTTAGATGGCCTAGTAGCTGAAGAACTTGGAAATTCTTTTATATTCTGCTCATCTGAGTAAGGAGTACTAAATGATGTAGAAGGTGCTTGAAGAGTGGGTTCAAGTTCACTTTCGACATTTCTCTCTTCTATAGTAGCAGCATTACTTCCTCCTGCATGCTCTTGTTCATCACATTTAACTCTAGCACTAGTCAGCTCTTCCATCATAATTGCACTAGTATTCTCAGGGACAATATCATCAGATTCAATACTGATTTGCCCATTAAGTTCACTCATCTCCCCAACTTTGCATGAGTGTCTATCCTCTGAATTTGATTGGCCAACCCTCATAGATGAATCTTCAACATCTGACACTACTTGACCAAGGGCATTTGTACAAGCATCCTCTGGAATTTTACGACTTTTCAATGTGAAGAAGGCTGACAGTTTTGGTTGGTTATTAGCAAGCTGGTAAAGTTGATAAGGCACCCCTGTTAAAGCATAGTTTGAATCACAAGAAGCAGAATGAAATATAATAATCTTTTCATCTTCTTTTCTCATCCTTTTCTTCCTCTCAAAATACAACGTAGGCATTTTTTCCAAAGAAAATGAAATTAACACAAGTGACGAGAAATGCAAAAACTTACAGCTCAAGATTCTATTGGCAGCAACAGAATCTAAAATCCAAGTGGGTTTCACCACTGGCAACCCTGCACTGAAGGCTCTGTATTGGACCATCCAACAATTAAATTTAAGTAATGCAATAGAGTAGGATTCCAACCACGAAATTCAAAGAAGGGCATGAAATCAAACCTGAGGTTCTTAACTTTACTATCAGGCAGATTACTGCAGATGATATGTGTTACACGATGTCTTGAGAAATAATTCTCAAATCTTCCACCATACTTAAGCATGTAGCCCCGGAGTTCCTGAAAACATGTTTGATACTAATGTCATGCCGTCTCTTTGTTTTTTACAATTAAAGAAAATTTTGAATTAAAGATGACTCAATTTACAATCTCTTGTTACACTCGACTCCTAAAACAAGAAACGACAATCTCAACCAAATTGTGATTAAATTTTAATAAACCCACCGCTCCAGTCGCATACTTTCCCTCATGTTCACGAATTCATAAAAAAGAAAATAAAAAACGATTAACCTGGTTGGAAGGAACCGTGAAACCATCAACAAAAATTGAAACTCCGCTGAATAAAGGCTTCCCAGAAGTAGAGCCACTAAACGATGACGTGGAAGCCTCAGCGTCAAACTGGTTGTGCAGTTTACGATTCTTGTCTGTCATATAACTGCATTTACAGAGTGAATAAAACATTTAAAAGAAGACTCTGCGCAACACATTTACAAAGCGAGGGTGAAAACGAAATCGGAAAAGAATTGAAGATAATAATAATTTGGAAAAAAAACCTGCCAAAATCGGAGAAGGCGGATTTTCGAGAGGAGGAGGGGAGAGAATTTGAGCCCCAAGCAACGCCTAGGGTTTTCTGATTAGTGGTTGTCTTCTTGATTTTTTTGTTCTTGTTGTTGATCTTGTTACCGTTATCGTTGGAGCGATTGGAAGATATAGAATTAGAGAAAGTTCGTTTAGAATTAGGAGGTAAGGAGGTTGCAGAGCGAGACGAGTCTAAACTCATTCTGAAACTGTGAGAGGAGAATTGGGGAGGAGAAGAGAAGAGTATCGAGCAAGATTGTCCTGTCGCGGCTTCTAAATATTTTGAACAAGCAGTGTCTGTAGAATTAGGATTTAGGAGAAGTAACAAATAAATAGGCACCGACCCACTCCACCGGTGTGCCACGAAAAATAAGTACTATTTGTTTGTTATATCAAAATTTAAAAAAAAAAAAAAAAAAAAAAAACACTATTTGTATTTTCTTAACTAATTTGATTTTTTAATAAAACAATTTTATATTTTCGCATTATATGTTTCCCTACATACACAATAAAATAACTCCATAAACTTTTATTGAAAATAAAATTATTATTTTAGGCTATATTCGGGATGCTTATGACTATTCAATGTTTAGTTTTAAAAAAAAATTAAAAAGAAATATAATCGATTAAAATGGAAATGAATTGGTTTTGAACTTCATTTATAAATATTTTAACTTGTTTTTAAAATAAAAATGAAGTTTTAAATTTTGATTTTTAGTTATAAAAATAAATTATTTAACTAATATTTTAATATGTATAATATGCATAATACATTTTTATTTTATGTAACTAAAATTTACAGTAAATAAATATTTTGAATATATAAAATATATTATAATTAAATTTTATAATAAATTAATATTTTTATTATATAAATTATACTAAATTGTGATAAATAATTTATATTATAATATAATATTATTTTTAACTATTAATACTTTTTAAATATTAAAATTTAACTTAAAAATAACAAATGATATATTAAAAGAGATAAAATGTTAAGAAAAATTCTTTGAAGAATGGGGGAAAAAACACTATCGTTAAGGAATAGTTTTTAGAAATACTTTTGTTGAAGAAAATTACTCTAATTTATTTGGAGAGAATTACTCTTCTGTTTCAAAAATCTAAATATATGTATTCTCATATTTATTATCACTATTATTCATTACGAATCTCACCACTTTTAATATATATATATATATATATATATATATATATATATATATATATATATATATATATATATATATATATATATATAATCATTCAAAACTTCTGTTCGACATTTAAATTTCTTAATTAAAAATTAAGATTTAATATCTAATTTAGATGTGAAGTCATCAATGTATTATTTTTACGGGTGCAAATCCTCTAAAATATAATGATAAAGTAACGATATCAAGAATTAGTTTTGCTTTACTGTATTCATAAATAGAAAAGTGAAATATATATATATATATATATATATATATATATACACAAATAGATTGCCATGCCTTTGAGAGGCCTACTGGAAATAAAAAAATTATTGAAGAAAGAATAAAAGAAACATGTTATTCTTTCTAATCGAGTGAGAAATAAAGAAATAATGGAATTAATAAAAATAATTATGTACTGTACCGGAGGGACCCTATCGGTCACGTGAACCAACATGTGCCGTTCTGTCAAACACCCACGCGAATTAACCATGCCTACATGAACATTGACGTTAGCATCAGCTCGACATACAGCCGAAGGTCGAGAATAGTCTGCTAGCAATATCGGCTCGGCTGAAGGCCGATGCAAACAGCATCATGATACACCTTTGTACGCTACGTATCGGCTCGGCCAAACGCCGACCAAATAAGAACCGAGTAAACATTTGTCGGCCCGGTTGATAGCCGAGGACGTGCAACTTCCTAAGTCTTAGTGTGTCGGCTCGGCGATCTGCCGAAAGGTAAAACGGATTATAGTACAAATCACAGTTAACAAGGATAAGCGCATGATTAAGACATGATTAGTTGATTAGTATCGTATTACCGAATTTGGTAAGTGTCAGAAAAGACCCACCATGTTCAGGCCCATGTCAGGTATTATAAATAGGTCACACGTAACGAGGTACGTCACTGTTCATTAATTTCCCTAGAAAATCGTGTTTGTCCTGACTTGAGCGTCGGAGTGACTTTTGCAGGTACCTCACCCCCCTCTGAAGTGTCCACCACGAGTATCCGTTTAGCCCTTTTCCACCTTGAAGACTACGTGTACCCTCTGACAGGTACATGTACCAACAAAAATATTTTCTCATCATAAAAAATAATATCTCCATATTTATTTTTATTATCATTATTACCATTTTTACTACTATTTTGCTATCATTTTGACTTCTCTCACTATCATAATACTTCTTTTGACTTAAATTAATTACAATTTTAGAATTTAAAAAATATCTTAAAATAATTGATATTTTCATTTTTTTTAACGTGGTATTAGCTATATTTTTCTTTGATTTGCATTTTCATAAATTTTTTAACTACCGTAATTCAAAGTAATATAATTATTGAAAGAGTGAAACTATTTTAATAAAATTATATAAAAAATTAGAATTTATTATTATTATTATTATTAATTTGTATGTTAAATTACAACTACCGCAAACAGGGAAAGAGTTAATGAGGAAATCAACGAAATAGAAATACAACAATGATATGGAAGAGTAGAGAGAGGAAATAAAGAGAAGTTTGAAAATTTGAGTGTGTTTAATGAGGGGGGAAGAGGACACAAATATGGAAATTTTAAGGTGGATCCCATTATGTAAAATTTCTCCTCTAAAATAGGAGTAGTATGAGGAATTTCATTTTTTTTTAAATAAAGGGGCCAATTATATTTGTATATATAAATGATAATAATAATAATAATAATAATAATAAAAATTTAAAGTATAAAAAAAATTAAACTTCTGACAACAACAATAATAATAAATAAAATAATTATTTTGAAGTAAAATTACTTATAAAAATTAAGCTTTCAATAATAATAAATAAATAAAATAATAACAAAACATTTTTATTTATTATTTTTTAATAAATTTTTAGAAAAAAGAGTTAAACTTCTATTAACAATAAATATAATAATAGTAAAATGTTTTAATTTATAAATAGTTATTTGTAAAAATAAAAATAATAAAAATAAAACCTTCAACTCTATTTTTCTTCCATTTCTCCCTTACAAATAATCTTTATTTTTACTCTATTTTTTTAATCTATTTTTCAATACTTATTTTCTTTCCCCTTCACTTCCTTCTTTTTTATCAAACACAACATTAGATGCACATCTTAGGGATTCAAACTCACATCTTCTTCCAACAACTATTAGTTATTTCTAATCAGACATGAATTTTGGTAAAATTTGACTGTTTTGATGTCAAACCTAACACACTACGTCCCTGGTCAAATTTTTACTTTTTTCCTTTCTATCTCTTTCTCCATGAGTGTATTAGTGTATAGATAGGCATTTTGACCACTATAAATAAAAAAAAATTCTAAAATAAATTAATAAAAAAATTATATAACAAAATAAATAATTTTGGACATGTCGGATTTGAAGGAAAGAAGAAAATGTCATACACAGTGACGATTTGTGAAAAACGTCACTCTGAATGACGTTTTGACACTGTTCAATATGAAAAATGTAAAGAAAACGTCAATAAAGTTGACGTTTTCTGTATAAATTAAAATTTTAAAATTAAATGAAAAACGAACGTTTTTGGCTTCGTAACATAACCAGAACGGCCCGTTCTGAAACCAAAACGGGCCGTTCCAATTCACTCTTTGTGTGTTGCATTTGATCCTGGAACGGCCCGTTTCAATTGTAAAATTAACACACTAATAGTGATATCAGAACGGCCCGTTCTGGTTTCAGAACGGGCCGTTCCAGGTTCATGAAAAAGAAATTATATAATTTCATTCTTAAATTTTTTATTTAAAATTATTCATTATTTATTAATTTTATATATTTTTGAATTACATATAAATAATAACATAAATTATAATTTATTTAAAATTTTTGAACTAAATTAAAATTATAAAAAAGTACTAAAATTTCCCTATGAGTTTATCCAAATCAGAACTCGTTGATCTTTTACAAGGACAAAGATGAAAACTAAAAGCAAAACTCACATTTGTTCTGCCTATTGGCATGTCTAGTGTTTTGTCATAAAAATGCCACGTTATTAAAAAAATTCATCTCATTAATTGTCATATTATCAAAAATATTATACTATCGTTTCATTAATTTTTATCTTTTTATCCCTATAATATTTAATATGCGATTTTGTTTCCCTGACTTATAATTTTATAAATTTGCTCTAATTGTATAAACTTTACAATTTTTATCTCACTATTAAATGGTTGTTCATTATCTCTTGAAGTTATAACATTAAAAAAAAAAATCATATAATAATTAAGCTAAAATATACTTTCAATTTTTATTTTTATCAAGATAAAAATAAAAAATAAAATTAGGATAAAAATGAAAATTTAATGTATAATTTAATCTAAATATCATTAGATATTAATTATCTAATCATCTACTTAATATATAAATTCATAATCAATTTTATAATTTTAATAGTTAATAGATAATATTTATTAATAAAATTAAAATTAAATTCCAAGCGTGTGGTTTAGTGGTAGGGGTTGATCCACCTTTAAGCAAGGTCAGGAGTTCGAATTCTGCCTTATGTATGCAGCCGCGTTAAATCTTAGGGTCAGTTATCCTACTCTTTGAGGTGCCTCCTAGCGCGGTGATACTCTAGGGACGAACAAAAAAAATAAAATTGAGAGACTAAAAATTGAGAAACAAAAATCATAAATTAAATATCATAAGAAAATCAAAAGCACAATTTATGTTAAAAAATTGTAATTTTTTTAATTCAGAATAACCTGGAACGGCCCGTTCTGGTTTCAGAACGGGAACCAGAACGGGCTGTTCCGATTCACTTTTTGTGTGTTAAATTTACAGTTGAAACGGGCCGTTCTAGGATCATATGCAACACATAAAGAGTGAATCGGAACGGCTTGTTCTGAAACCAGAACGGGCTGTTCTGGTTGTGTTTCAAAGCCAAAAACGCTCGTTTTTCATTTAATTTTAAAATTTTTAATTTATACAGAAAACGTCAACCTTATTGACGTTTTCTTTACATTTTTCATATTGAACAGTGTCAAAACGTCATTCAGAGTGACGTTTTTCACAAATCGTCACTGTGTATGACGTTTTCTTCTTTCCTTCAAATCCGACGTGTTCAAAATTATTTATTTTGGTAAATAATTTTTTTATTAATTTATTTTAGAATTTTTTTTTTATATTTATTCTGGTTCTTAAGCCGTATAGATATCACAACATTATTTATACTATTAGCAAAGAGAATTTTCACATTTGATATTTATATTTATTTACAATCCTATACTGTTAAGTTATAACTATCCTTTTTATAAATTATAATTTTTTATATTTTTTCTGTAAATTCCACTTCATAATTGTCTAGTATTATACTTTTTTTTTTATTTCTCAAAATACTATCAATGTTGGAGATTTTTCCATTTGATATTTACATTTTTAGATAATTTTACCTTTATAAGTTATAACTACCCTTTTATAATTTTTTTTCCTGAAGATTTCACTTCATTTTAATAACCACTTACTATTATATAAATTTTATTATTTATTATTTTTTTAAAATAATTCAAGGAGGTGCTAAGTATTTTTGTAAACTAATTTATATAAATATTTTTATTTTGCGAGGGAGAGAGAGAGAAGGTAAGCAAATAAAGAAATGAGCAGCTATGCGTGAAAATTGAATTTCAATTTTGATATTAAAAGTTGGAAATTAAATACAACAAAAATCAAACACCGATTTCAGTTGTACAAAATTTCAAATCGTAAGACAGACAAACAAGCTAAACAAAACCTTAAGTACTGTGTCGTAATTTGGATGTGTTGTAGCTAAAGTAGTCGATAATGGCAAGGAAAGACAATTGTCACAATGTCACAATGATCACTATTACGGTACTCAACACATAAAGTGGTTAATACTGCAAAACAAAATCGAATTATTTGTTTGGTTTATCCTAGTGTATAAGCGGGTACCGGTGTAAGCACGTATAATATGATATAATTTCAGCCGATCGTATAATAATAATAAGAAATTAGTATCATCATTTGTTTAAAATAATATTATTTATGACTTTTGTTTTGTTATAGGTATCATGTTTTTGGATTAAAAATATTATAATAATATAATATATTTATTTTATATTTTATTTTGTATTAATATTGATTGTTTGATCTAATAATAATACAACAAATTAATAAATTTGTTTTGAAATTTAATTTGTATTATTATTTATTTTATTGATTAATAACATTATATTTATAATAAAATATCAAATGATTTATATTTATTATAAAATATTTAAATTTTTATATAAAAAAATAAATATAATTATATTAATTTGATTGACCTAACCCAATGTAACTCGTTCATGACAAGATTGGATTATAAAAAATATACAAATCTGCCTCAATTCAACCCGTTAAATTTTGATTAGGTTAAATAACAAATTCATTCAAACTTAACCAAACACAACCCATTTACATCCATAATTTATCCCAATGATTACAAAACTTAATACTTATCAAGCATTTGTAAACTGAAGTATGAATTGTCTTAACTTTTAAAATTGTTCTTTTGCTAAAAATGAGTTTGGAGTGGGGTAATTAAATATAAACTTTTTTTTTTCAAAGAATCTTTATAATGAAAATACAAAAATTTCAATATATATAATGAAAATGACCCTTTTACCTGAACTAGACATATAGTTACGCAAATGCATTACCAAATAAATATTACATCACCAAATATTATATTGATATGTAACTTTCTTATAATGTTGTTTGTTCAATTTTTTTCCTTCTAAAAACGTTTCTTTTTAATAAAATAAACACTTATTTTTTTGAAATGTTTGTCTAAATTTATTTTTTTAAAATAAGTAATTTTCCGTTTTTTTTTTTAAATAATTCCTATCTACTTTTCATAAAAATGTATTTTAAAAAAATACTTATTTTTAAGTTTAAAACAAACAAATCCGATAGGTATTTTACAAACTTGACCACTGAATTTGATTGATTAAACTCAGAGCTAATCAGGTCACTGGTTTAGGTAGAGTGAAAAACTGAAGCTTTGACAAACTAAGGCTTTGTTTGGATTTGAAGATGGAAAAGGGGGAGTGGAAAAGGAGAGATTTGAAGGGAAAGTGAGTAGAAAGTGAGGTTGTTTGGATTAAGGGAAAGTGAGTGGAAAGTGTAGAGAAAGTTTGTGAATGAAATGATTGATGTGATAGATAAAAATAAATTTTTTAATTGATAATTGTGAAAGATTACTATTTTGCCCTTAGGCTAAAAAAAGTTTATAATTATTATAATTAAAAGATAAATATATAGATTTTAACTAAAAAAATTATAAAAAATTAATTAATTTAAATATTTGGTTTAAATTTAATGATAGATAAAAAATAAAAATTTAAGAGATGAATATGTAATTTACACTTTTACCCTTGGATTAAAAATGAATATAATATTATTTATTATAATTAATAATAATTACAATAAAATTATATTAATAAGTATAATTTATTAAAAATATAATAAATAATGATAAAAATAAAAATAAATATTATCATAATAAATAATAATGATATTAATTATAATAAATAATAATATTAATATTAATAAAAATGAAAATAATAATAACAAAATATATTATGATAATTATATTTTGTAACATTATTTTATTAATGTTTATGAAAGTGTTATTATTATAATTTTATAAACATGTATTACTTTATTTTTTTTATATTTCCACTTTTTAATGTTAATATTTAATATATAAATTAAATAATATTTAATTGATATATATATATTAAATATTAAATATTTAATATATATATATATATAAATTAAATATTAATATTAAATAATTATATTTAATTTAAGGTATTATATATTAAATATTAATATTATATATATATATAAACGTATTAAACATTAATAACAAATTAATGTGCCCAGAACGGCCCGTTCCGAAAGTGGAACGGCCCGTTCTGGGGTTATAAAATACTTCGCAAAGGCCAAAAGTGGAACGGCCCGTTCCAAAGTGGAACGGCCCGTTCTGCTTTCGCATTTTTCTCATAACATACATTTTTGGAACGGGCCGTTCCGGGGCCGTTCCGGGTTCCTGCATAATCGATTATGCTTAGCCACATAATCGATTATGGCCTTGCATAATCGATTATGCCTCACCCATAATCGATTATGCAAGGCCATAATCGATTATGTGGCCAACCATAATCGATTATGCTCCTTCGTTTTCTTTAAATGGAAGACCTCCTTCCACAATCACTCACCACCAATACCCACCAGCCACCCAACGTCGAGAATCAACACCAGCCCGTGGAGAACGTGAACGTAAATCCTCTGCTGCATGGCACATGCATGGAAGGGGCATTTTCGGATTTTTACAAATCCTACGTGGCTTTCAGCTCCTTTCTTCCCTTTTGTGCGAGGAGAGCAACAGTGCTTCTCCTCGCTTTTCTTCGCCTTTCTTTCGTTCCAAATCACGGGAAACAAACATACACAATCCACGCCTTTCTTTGCTCGTGAACAGTATTTCACCGGAAACAAACACTACCTAATAGAAAGGTGGAGTAAAATAAAATGATGCTCTCGGCAGTGACGAGAGTGAGAAAGTATAAACTAAGAGGGCAACTTCTTGACGAATCTTAGCAAAAGCAAACAGATCATAGTGGGGTTGTTAAGAGCAACACCTTACAATTTCCTTGGTCTTTTAATTCAAGCCTTGTTTGAACTCGCGCTACAAGCTTTTGCAATAAAAGTAATTCATGGGGTTGGAGACTTGAGGGGCGTGGTTGAAGAAAGTAGAGATAAAACGAGAACAAAAAAATTTACCTGTGTAATGATGTGTGTAAATTTTAAGTAGAAATGTAGTGGGAAGGGTTGCTCTTAACAACCTCAGAAAGTACTTCCATACAAGACTGACAAATCGTTACTGCTCTACACAAATAACATTGGACAAAAAAAATGTGCCATAGTATCTACTTCATATATCTGTCAGAAAGATTATTGAGTTATTTAGTGATTTGTAAGTCATTGCCAAATTTCGCAACATGAATGATTTCTAGTATCCTCTTGTTGATTTAGGGCGTGTGTAGAGGTGCATTACGACCCACGTTAATGCGATAGCTACAGTAGGACAATGCATCGTTTAACCAATTCAAGATGTGCAGTTCTCATATATCCTTAATGATACACACTACAAAATAGAATAATAATAATAATTAAGAAATTTAAGGGTTTGATGACAGATATAGTTTGCAGACAGCGTGAAAAAAAAAACTTTATAAGAGGTGAAACAGGTTTTTAAAAAAACTTATTATTATGATGAAGAGTAAAGGCAAGAGGTTGAGTGAGAAATAAGAACAAACAGTTGGGTGGCATTGCATTAAGCGCAACATATCCCTTTGAGCTTATCCGCAGCGGATTTATCAATGGAATACTGCAATGGCATTGAAAAATTAGGATGCAGAATTAGTTAAAGAAAGGGAAGAGAGGAAAAGAAGAGAGTAGAGACCTTGTGAAGGACCCATAGAGAATGATTATAGGTGCGTTGAAAGAGGTCGTCGGAATCAGAAGGATCAACTTGACGATAATTGACGAAGTTTTCGCGGGCGTATTTGGCATAATAACCTCTGCTGTCCTTTGGCAACAGCCTCACCAATCTCAGAACCTCCGCATAAGCTCTTAGCGCCTTCTCCATTTCTTCTCTTCACAACAACTGCCACACCTTCCCACTCACTCTAACTTAGTTAAGTGTTAATGCTTCCTTGGATATAAATTATTTTAATTAGTATCCACTCAACTTGGTTTTTTTTTTAAGCTATCCAACTCGAATTTAGATTCTCTACGGCAATATTCTCTCCGCTTCTCTCCATCAATATTAATAATCATTAAATATATCTAATAGTTCAAATTTAATTTTATAAAAATTATTTAAAAAGTTACATTAATTATAAGATTTAATTTAAATTATTAAATATATAATTAGATTCTAAATATTTATTAATTATAAAAAAAATACAAAAATATATATTGTACTAAATGTCATACAATTTTAATTATACATATAATATTATTAAAAAATATTTATTTAGTGGGTATTTTTTATTTCTTTTATTTTGTTATTCAAGCGTTGTTGAATGTGCGGAGAATAAAAATATAAAGACTTAATTATACGTTTTGTTACTCATATTTTTTAATGGAGTAGTAAAATACGTAAAATTTTAAAAATTAAATGATAAAATATATGATTTTAAAAGTTAAGGGATAGTACTTGTAAAAGTATATTTATATTTATATAAAAAAAACAATCGACATGTGAAATTAAGTTATACTCTCTCTGTTTTATTATAAGTAAAAAGTACATCACATTTATTATTTTAAAATATAAATAAATTTTAATAATTTTCATCTCTATTTTTTTAAAAAAATAATCTTTCTTTAATATATGATTTTTGAGTTGTATTATTATTTTTGACATTTATTATATGCAAAATCATTTTTGAGTTGTATTAACATAATTTAAGATTCAATGAGATAATAACCTCCACTTTAATATATCACTACGCTAAGTTCTGCTTTGCATTTTTGTATGTTGCACGAATATAAAATCTAGTTAAAAAAACCACATATAAAACTCTTTCGTAAGTAAATTCATTTAAAAAAAATTGGTAGCTAGTCAATTATCGGATTTGTTTGTTTAATTTTTTTTATAAAAACATTTTTTTAATAAAATGAGTATTTTTTTTTATTTTTGATGTGTTTATCTAAATATTTTTTAAAATGGGTAATTTTTTATTTATTTTAAATAAATAAATTTATCTATTTTTAAAAATACTTATTTAAAAATATTTTTTATTAATTTAAACAAAAAGGATCCATTGCATTAAAATTAAGATGTGAATTAAAAAGCATGTATGAACACGTGGAATGCATGGATTAAAAAGCGGGTGTTTGTAAATTGATACTACGTCACCATCCTTCTTCATGTATGAACATCAACAGAGATGCCATCACCCTAACCATTTTTATGGGAAAAGAGTTTTGGAATTTGTCAAAAGACGCAAGAACCATGTACGAAGGGATATCTCAAAATAGGGCAGCAATTGTTGATGTAACTTGTATTTGTGTTTGGACTCTATTTATTGTGAGTAGCTTTGTTCCGGCCAAAGGATGGACTAGGGTTTTTTCCTAGGTTCAGCCTCCCAGCCAGAACATTCAAAAGTGTAATATGTCCGCTTAGCTCTAGGGTTTTAGGTCTTATACTTTCTTGTTTATGGGCCTCATGGGCCCTGTGAGTGCAGAGATTTTCATAACCGTTAATATTTGGAAAATATTTTGTCATTAAAGATGGGATTTTATCCCTGATATCGGATTAGTATCTATGTGGGAGGGTCAGATCGGATTTTGGCCGAGTTACCCCTGTAGAGCAGACAGGTCGGATTCTGACCGAGTGCACCCATGTAGAGGGGTCGGATCAGATTCTGATCGGGAAGGTACACTTGTCTTCCAGTCCCAAGCCTGTAAGGCGTGCAGTGTACCTTCCCGGTCAGAATCCGATCTGACCTCGCAATAGGTATTTTTCCGATCCCATCTTTAATGACAAAATATTTTCCAAATATTAACGGTTATGAAAATCTCTGCACTCACAGGGCACTCACAGGGCCCATGAGGCCCATAAACAAGAAAATATAAGACCTAAAACCCTAGAGCTAAGCGGACAGATTACACTTTTGAATGCTCTGGCTGGGAGGCTGAACCTAGGAAAAAATCCTAGTCCATCCTTTGGCCGGAACAAGCTTAAATATGTAACATACACAAGAATCAACGAGATGAGATGTCCCATTTCTATTAACATCAAAGAACAAGATCTTGCTGCTCTGTTTTTCCCTGGGAAATAAATGCAGTACTTAACTTCCCTTAGGATATATTATATTGTAGTATACTATATGAACATTTCTCATTCTCTGAAAATGGCTAAAGTAGTTCCTAGGAGTTGAAAGTCCTTATTTTATTTTGTTTTTCGTTCTGTTTTGTGTATATTAAATTTGAATGGTAGATTATAACATGAATACATTAGTCGTTCCATTGGCATTATTTTTGTTGCATCAACATTCTGAGTGTGAGGGAGTCTTGTTTTTAGTTATAACTCTGCCTATTATTGTCAGTTTCGCTTTCACCTCCTACGAAACAAGTTCTTTATAGATGTTAATTAATTTCTATCTTTAATGGTTTCTGATTTTCTTCTTAATTGTTTTGGTGGATTGATTATCTTCTTAATATTGATTGTGAAATATTCCACTACATTATTTACAAAATTGGTTTTAACATAATCATTTTGTAAAAGAATCGTCGATGGAATAATATATAACTTGGGCAAATTACATTTATACGTAGTTATATATTTATATTAGATGAATTACATGGGCAAATTAAAGTAAACAGTGTTGAACTAGATCGATACATAAATATTGTATTTACAATTCCGAGTGTAGTAGTGATTTCAGTTGAAGTTTAAGTGAGACCACGGAAAGTCAAATGAAAGCGTATCTACAGTTTGAAATAGAATACTATGTTAAATAGCAGTATAATAATGAATTATGAAATGGAAGAAAATACTCAAATGCAACGATCAATAAACTAATAATAGTGCCATACAAAATAACTGCCCTGGAATACAAAACCTCCCCTCAAATCTCCCAAGAATGCAAGCAATGTATATAATCGAAATACAGTAATAAACTCCCATATCACATCCACAAAATAATATATAAAGGTAATTAACAAAATAACATGGATCAGCTAGCAGAAAAATCTGCAGTCTGAAGACAGATCGAGATCTCTAGAACATCAAGGCCAGCAAAGCACATCCGAATACTAAGCTCCCAATCATCTTCTGAATGGACCACAACTTCTCAGCCCCACTCTGCAACAACGCCACGAATTAAGCTCATTAATTTAGCACCTTACTTTTCAAATATTTGCAACATACGCAATCTAAAGTAGAAAGCTTTAATAATTGCTATGTCCCAGATCTGGTAAAGTAATATATTCACCAAATGTGCAAAAAGTGAATATTCAAGAGTAAACAACAGCCTCCCTTAATGCGAAATAACTGATACATATATTTAGGTATATGTTTGTTGTGTTTGCTTGAGGCCGTATACAAAAAACATATTTATACTAACATGAATTGCCCACCTTAAGCATCTCCACGCAAGGCAATCACTAGGAACAGCATTTAATGGCCTTCAACTTTTATTTATTTTTATTTTTTTTTTTGAATTTTTATAGTTATGTTTAATACCAAAACGACATACATGTACAGTAATTTTGATGGTTGGGATTTCTGTGCATCTACCCACTGGCTCACCTGTCAGTGCAATCCTATTACTAGTATTTCATTTCATTTTTAAATAAAATCAAATGTTTAATATGCTTTTTCTTTTTAAAAACAAAACAAATGTAAAACCTTTAATGTGTAATTTTAAATTTTCGACAAAAAAAAAAAAAAAAAAAGTGCCTGTGAAGGTTTGACAAGTCGAGTCAGGCAGAGTTTGGATCTTAAAAATTAAACTAGATATATTTTATATTAAGATGAGATGAAAGTTAAATTAGAGTCAGCCTTTTTAAAAATATTTTAGCAGTTTATGATGATAATTTTTATTATTTGCAAATATGAAAGTGGAATCAATATGCCTTTGTTTACTAAACTGTTATGAGATGAATGGAAAAGTAGAAATTAAGATGCATGCAGAGAGAGAGAGAGGAGTAAAGTAGTTACATCATCACCGGAGGGAGAGATGGTGGAGAGGCTGGGACCCGGAGCTAAGGTAGGAGTAGGAGAGAGTGCTGGGGCATTGAGCTTGGTAGGAGAAGGAGCTGGAGAAGTGGCCGGAGGAGAAGACAGAGGCGCTGGGGTCAATGCAGGTGGAGGAACTGCTGGAGGAGGAGTGGCTGGAGGGGGAGTTGCAGGTGGTGGTGAAAATGGAGGAGGAGAAGCAGGGGGTGGAGTTGCCGGGGGAGGGGATGCGGGGGGTGGACTCGCCGGAGGAGGAGATGAGGGTGGTGGAGAGGCTGGGGGAGGAGAGCTCACTGCAGGTGGAGGTGTGGAGGCCGGAGGTGGAGACTGGGCAGGTGGAGGTGAGGACTGAACAGGTGGCGGAGAAGACTGAACGGGTGGCGGTGAAGACTGAGCGGGTGGCGGAGAAGATTGAAGAGGAGGCGGAGAGGCTTGGGGAGTGGTGGGTGTGGGCGGCGCAGGAGAGGTCGTTGGGGAGGTGGATGGCCCTTGCCCTCCAACGCCGGCGACAACGGTGCAGATCAAACCAAGAAACAAAACGAAACGTGTATCCATCATGTGTGTGTATTGTATGTCTTGTCTGCTTAACCTGCGCAGGTGGCAGGGACGAGAAGAAGAAGAAGAAGATGATAGGATAGTTTGAGTTTAAGAGTGGAGCAGGAGACAGGTTATATAGCCACACTCTTTACTTTGGATCAAAACGTAACGTAAGCACGCACGCTTTTACTTTTTATTACCAACCTTAACCTATGCCTATGGGACTGGGACCGGGACCCATCTCACACTAACCATTATCTTACTGTCACCTTCTTCCATCAAATTATTATCTCTTTGCTTATGCCATCATCAAATTATTATATTATTTCTTTTCACTGCTCTCATCTTTAGTTTAAAGTTTAAACTGACTCATTTTAGGATGCAATTAATTAATCATCATCTATTATTTCACATTTCTTTCTATGCCTAATAGACATAACAGCTAGCCAAGAAAAGGTGCTTTCTAGTTTCAATTTCCTTTTTCTGAAAAATGGAGCTAAAACGATAAAAACACGAGTACTCAGACCCACCACCAATTATGATAGCACGGCTGTAACCACCAAAATCATAGATACTGCCATCAGCTAATTACTCTTTATTTAGCTAACCATGGAAATTTTACATGTTAAGAAACCAACCCATTACATTGCCTTCTTTTCTGCGTTAAGTGGGATTTAAATCTAAACAGCATTACTCACACTTATTTTTACTTACCCAAACTTTTTATCATATCATGATTATGTACAATTTTACTTTTAATTTTCACACTTATTTTATAATTTTATTATCTCAAGGTAATGTGTTCGCATGATGCTTGCGTCGTGAACCAAATATTATTATTGTACTCATTAGAATGTTCAATTCACTCCACACTCGTCGATTTATTTAAATGAATTCTTTTAGAACTTTTGTCAATGGTAAAATAACATCATTTTGATAACAAATATTATCATTCAATTTAAGTTTATGTGTAAGAAAAATATTTTTTTACATATAAAAAGATTATTTCACCGAAAATATAGGTATGCAAAATTTAAAAGCCTTTCTTATATGCGGATAACCAGTAAGCAGTCTACCAAAATCTTGATGATATATAATTAGATGATTAGTTGATCATGATTTATTAAATATGTTATAAATGTGGCCTTATTAATTGTCGTATATCTATCTAATTAATCATCCATTATTAATTAAATATTTAATGTTATATATCGCAGGTGAAATAGCAGTTTAAAATTACAAAAATGTTAATCTTTTTAGGAATAATACACAAAAAAGTCAGTGTTGAGAGATTTAAAAAAAATAAAAAATATTATTTCGTATGCATCCGTCTATGTGGGTTCCCTGCAGGAAGAAGGGCCATGGCAGTATGCACAAGTGGTGGTGAAAACAGAAAATCTGCTTTAGAAAGGATATAATGCAAGTGTTTATCAGTTTAGCTAGCTGCTACTACTACGTGTGTAAATGGTAAAGTCTACGGAATAATTTCAACACAACTAAAACGTAAAATGGATTGTCTGTGTTTTAATGACAAGAACAGAATGATTTATATACCAACATATTGAACACGTGTCTTTATTATAATGATATATAAGATCCTATTTAAAGTATGTATTTGTTTATTTTATTTTATGTTATTTCGCACAAAATACATTCAAGAATATTTATTCTTATAGAATACTGAATAAATGATTATTCAATTATGATTTAGGGTTATAATTTGAATTTTATGCATTAATTTTTTTAATCATCATATACCAGTATTTATATTATGAATAATAACAATTATCTCTTATTACACACACACACACACACACATATATATATATATATATATTCCTAAATAAAATTCTTCACAGCCAAAAAATATTGGAGTTTAAATAAATAAATTTCTCTATAAGAAGAAATAAAATAAAACAATTTTTAAAAACTAAAATTAGATAAATATAAAAATTTTATAAGAAATATATAATAAATTTAATATAAAACCAAAAAAAATATTTATTAACTTGTTTCTAAACATAGAAATAGGTCATGCCTTAAATAAAAAATGTATAGTTTAATTTGTTTAAAATCTGATTTGACCTTAATTATTTAAGAAAAATGTTAAATTTAAACTTTTACAAATTAAAGTCCATTTATTTTTAAAAAAAGTTGGACTTAGGTTTAAAAAAATCTATTATATATGTCAGTTTGTTTATTTATATGATATGATATAAAAAAAATATATATATATATATATATATATATTACATTAAATATAATTAAATAAATAAATTTGTATTAAAAAAATAAATTATTACTATTTTTTACATTTTTAATGCACTTAAATGTTTATATTCCTTATTTATATAAAATCAAGAAAAAATAAAAATGTTAACAATCATATTTTCACTTACTCTTTTTTCTTCATTTTTGTATAGGATATAGAAAATATTTAGAAAGTTTTTTATATAGAATTATCTTTATCATTACAACTTGTGTGTAAATGTATGTACATAAGTTATCCTTCAATTAATTTTTTTTTATTTTAAATTATAAATTTTAATAATAATAAAATAAACTATTTTTTTATCATATAAATTAAAAAAGACTTGTATGTATATTTAAAAATATAATTATTAATTTATTTAAAAATAAATTTATTAACTTATTTATCGTTGTTATTAATGTAAAATAGATTTTTAAATATGATACTGGTCAAATTAGATTTTTAAAAAGGTCAGATCAAAAATCTATAAAAAAAAATAATTTTAATTTTATAGAATAAGTTTGACATATATATATAATCTGGCTTAACTTAACTTTTTTTTATTTTTCAAAAATTTAACTAATTATTTTAATATGATCTTTCTTTATTATCCTCGTTAGTTTTAATGTTATTATTTTAGCTATTAACTGGTTAACACCAAAAATAGTCCAGAGAGAATAAATTAAAGTCCCGCAATTTCTGTTAAATAACTTTGTTTTTTTCTTCCCATTCTTAACTTTTGACTAACCTAAGAAAATGGATTTGTGCACAATTTGTATCGAGCTTCTTTTACTCTAAACAACAATACATTTGCAAGAAAAGAATTCACATTTTTGATCTTCCATCGTTTATATTTTAAGATTAAAATAATTCGTTGTCATTCTAGACTCTAGTGAAAAGTAGCAATGCAATGGCTAGATCGAATCACCTACGCTATATAGAAAAAATAACTTAATTAGAAAGAAATATGATTGTACATATCTGTTAATTGTTTTAAAAATTTATGCCCGATGGAAATTAGTAAAAATTAATTTTGAAAATGCTTTCTATGGTAGAAAATTCTATTATAGAAAGCTAGCTCGTAATCCATGACGTACGTATGCATGTAGTAAAATATAGATGTTTGCTCGGTTTTGAAGCTTGAAAATAAACAAAAGAGGTGATATGTGTGGGTCATGAGCTTCATTTTGTGCTGGACCTCTATGCATGTGTGATTTGTACGCCACGTTGAGAAGAAAAGCAAAGCAAAGATAAGGGACTGGTTGGTAAGGTGGATATCTGCCCACATAACATACTCATGGTGGGTCCTATTATTGCAGAGTAACCTATAAGTGATATTAATTTGCTAAATAAATACATATATTAATAGAATCATAAGTAGTGTGAAAATTTTGATATATAAACTGACATAGGCAAATTATGGTGGGGGCTTCTGCCTTTGCTGGCAATAAACATGATTATTTGGATTCACATGCCTTGTTTGCTTTTGATTGAATGAAAGCAGGTAAACATGAATAGGAATAGTGTTAATTAATGAACAAAAGTTATTGCCTTTGCTTACAAAACAATCCAGCTTTGGAACACATACATGATTAGCAGGCAGTGTAATTCTTGTCATGCATGGATTAATTGTCTTAACATAGACGCACTGAGTTGACTTTGATAGACAGAGGTTACCCATTATTTCAATAATTAGATTAGATTTAAGCACCGTCAAAAGTAGTTTGTTGGAGGTTCTATTTCACAAGGTTTCTTGCATATCCAAGTATAACTGAATAGCTGCCATTTGTAAGTACCTTAACTACCTAGGGTTTACCTCAACAACCGACTGGTACACTTTCAAAGCCTCGCTTACTACAAAAACTCAACCACCAAAATTAATTCATAACCGTCTTTTCACTGCTGCTATACGTGCGGTTGCCTAGTTAATTATTATTGTAAAATTTCGTGCCTTCTCTCCTTTTTTAAGAATATATATTCCAACAAAAATATTTTGAAAGTGAGCTTGCACTGTCCTTTTTGTTTCTTCATTTTGATAATAGTTTGTAAGAAAACTTTCACAAAAGTGGGTCAGAATGCAAAAGAGGCGTGTTTGGTCGAGTTAGTTAGTTTAAAGGTCGATGCTACTTTTCAACCTCCATTTGTTAGCTCGTATCTTTTCCTGCTTGTATTCACTCCCATCAATCATCCTCCTCGTTAATCAACAGATTCTTGGTTAATGGGATACAGGAGAAGGAAAGGAACCTTCAGTCGCTGTTTATGTCAAATGATCTCATGTTATTACAATAATAACCTACATTTCTTATTCATGTTTAAACGGTAATATCAGCTCATAACTACTAATATCTCAATCTAAATGCCCATGGTTTCTCTGCTTGTAAAAGTAATTGAAAATAAATAAAAAAAGTGTTACACTAGAGAGATAAATAAGTGTGTATATTGTGTAAGATTAAACCAGATTAAATTGATCAATTCATCGTAGTTAAAATAATATAAGGATCTTTTTCTCATGAATTAAAATGAAACAAAAAAACAAGGCCCAAAAGGCCAAAGGTATACAATGAGCAGCCCAAAGAATGTGACCAACTAAATCTAGGCCATGGGTGGAAGAAGGATAAAACAGAACAAAAATAAATGTCAAACGTGTAACTAATCATAGTTTTAATTATCCGTTCAACATGGTTGTGCAAGACACTGGACCCCATAATCTCGATCAGGACACTTGGTGATTGTGAATCCAAATAAATAATAATAATCTTTTAATTGCAATTTTATATTTTCTTTATACATAAATAGAATCGTTTGCAAAAATTCCAAACATTCGTTCAAGAGGTCTGTCTTGTGATTGCATTTATTTTTAGTCCAATGCAAGGTATGTCTTATGAGTATACTTTCAAAAGAACTATATTGGGGGAGGAGCAAAAAATCAAACTTGGACTCTATTTCATCACATCTTTCTCAAATAATGAAGTGTAACATTAAACCACTGTAACAAATGTTTTCTGATGGCCCTTGTTATCTTTGGACCAAATGGTTTGAACTAAGGCAAACCTTCCCTGAGTACTTGACACCAAATTTAGAAATGTCATAAACACTATAAGTAAACATAATTCATGAAAAATGCATCATATTCGCACTTTATGTATTGAGATTTTTTTTAGTGATTTGTTCAAGATTTGTGTTAATATTTATATTTTAAAATTGCAAATTTCTACTTTAAAATTTAAAAGAAAGAAAAAATTGGGGGGTGGAGGGGATGGTTAACACGCATTTATTCACAATTCAGGGATAAATTTTTAGTAAAAGTAAGAAATCTTTTACTATAATAA
The DNA here is from genome assembly GCF_000230855.2 of Cajanus cajan. Taxonomy (NCBI): domain Eukaryota; kingdom Viridiplantae; phylum Streptophyta; class Magnoliopsida; order Fabales; family Fabaceae; genus Cajanus; species Cajanus cajan. The sequence continues at coordinate 45,979,281 of NC_138527.1, read as the reverse complement.
CTTTATGAATTTTTCTAAATTTGTCTTAAACATATTGAGTTGTTATACATTTTATTTAAGATAAGAAATTTGTTCGAAAAAGGAACAAATACTCAACCTATGCAAGATGAATGGCTGAATTTTTATTTTTATAAGGGACGAAGTTTTAATTTTAGTGAGCACAACACGCACACACATATGCGAGAACAAGTTTTTTTTATCAATAAAATAAATTACGTTTTATATATATATAGAGAGAGATGAATGTGTCAAATGTATGCTTGTATATAAGAATAAGTTGAATAGTGTATAAAATGAAATTTAATAAAAAAAATTAAAATTAAAATTTATCTATATAAGAGCATCAACAATACTAATATCTTATATTTAAGTAATTGCCTCTTATATTTTTTTACATTAAAGTTGATTTATCCGTTAATATAACAAAATATATCTTAAATTAAACGTCTTATTCTCTATAAGAAACGATAAATTATGAATAAAAACTAATTTTCCACCACCAAATTGAGAAAAAGAGAGAGGGAATTGGTGAATCATATAAAATATTATTATTAAAATTAAAATGTAGTAAGTTAATTAAATGTGATGTAATAATATAAAGTCAATAAGTTGTAGTATGAATGCTGTGGTACATATGGCACGTAAAATAAGAGAGAAAAATTGGAGGGTGGCAAATCCCTTTACACCCGAAGACCGAAGTGAACCGAACTCATTCACAACCTTGCTGGCCTTCCCCGCCCCACCAACACCCAAAGTCCAAAAAAAGGAAATTTGGGTTAGGTACTTGGTTGTGGTCATTTGTCTCGGTGAACTTGTTGGTTTTCTTTTTTTTCTTTTTTCTTTTTTTTTTCCTTTTTTTTTTGCAAGCGAAGCAAGTTTTCTTAAATATAAAATTGAAAGACGGATTCTCAATTAGTAGGAACTATGAACATATTTTATAATTTCTAATATCTTAATTACTATTTGCAATTGAGAGATTTACACTTGAATATAAATATAAAGTTGAAAGATATCGGTGAATGAAGTTATTATAATTAAATTTTATTGATATCATTCATTTATTTTCTTAAAATTATTTACATATGATTTTTATTAATTAGTGTTATTGAATTTTTAAAGATCATTTTAATTTTTATTTATTTATTTTAAAGATCTTAATTTAATAATTGATTCTTTAGTTTTTCAAATTAGAGTTTTTGTATTAAGTAGGTGAATTTGTTCAATTAACAATACTAAATTTATTTGTAACCTTTAGAATCATTAGGTGTTTTGATTCAAAATAAATTTAGAAAATGTTCTTCAACCAATATTTAAATGAAAATTTAAAAGATAATTTATCAATTCACTTTAAGTATTAAGAATAGAATCAAATCACTACACTAAATGATAGAATATCATATATATAAATCAAAAGAATTACATAGGAGTTTGATGGATTATATACAACCCAACAAAAAGAAAAATTAGTTACTCATGATAATGAGGACAATCTTCATGTACATAGTAAGTATAGAAGAAGAAGATGATGAACCAAGAATTATTGTCTCCAAATGACTTTGAAGTTTATTCCTTCCACTTTATTTCTTGCCCGGTTCTGTATTCTAATTGGTTTTATATTCTAATTGATATTTATTTTCTCTTTCAAATCCTGTATATATATCAAAGGAAATAAAACATAGTGTGTTGTAAATGAGCGGATTTTTTAATTCTTCACGGTGAAGAAAGCCTCATCTAGTGAGTCATTTTTTGTTTTGTTTGTTAAGTACTTTCTAAAGCCAAATTTTCTTACTCTTTTGAACCAAACCCGCTCAGTCCTTTTCAAACAACTAAATGGATTTACTCTACAACAAATCATTACTTTCTATCTTTGATCCATTGAGAGCATGCAAATCAACTAAGCAAATTTGTAAAATTTTAAAGTCTTGGGACTTTATCAAATTTGCATGAAAAACAGGGGGTTCATTAGTTCAAAATCTATCAACTCTTCACAAATTAGCGTATTTACATATCCTTTTGATTCTTATAATATTCTAGGGTTAAGAACAAGTTTTTCGTATAAATCTAGTTAGATAAGTGTCAAAAGAGTCAAATTATTTAAGTAAAATTGACACTTATTAAGGTTTATTAATAATTGAACAATCTTTTGCCTCATGATATATACACCTCCTTTTTTTATAAGTACACATCTTAACCTTTTATTCAAAAAAAAAAATCAAAATATCCTTAATCTTATTTTATTCTCTCTATTTAATATATATATATATATATATATATATATATATATATATATATATATATATATATATAGCATTCAATTCAACATTTTGTCTTTCCTTTCAATACACCTCCTTGTCTTCCCCCAACTACCCACTTATCTTAATAGGTAGTTTTAATTCTTTTGATTTTTACATTATTCTCTTCCCTCTTCTTTCTTTCTATTTTTACACACTCGTACCGTAGAATAAGTGTGCGATGAAGTTGTAAGCACATTTGACATCCTCAACAATGCTGAAGTTGTTGAGCTACATGCTCATTTTTTTTTATTATTTAAACATTTCATCCTTTTTACACTTTTAAAAACTTCAACATTAAATTTAGGTTTTCAAAAAATACCTCATGGAATATTAATTTTATCATTTTGGAAAGTACTTTCCAAAACAGTGAAACTAGTGTGTCAAAAAGTATTTTCTAAAATTATTTTTTTTATATACTTCTAAAAAGTGTTTTTTTAGAACACTAAATTTACTGTTTCAAAAAAAACTTTTTAAGATTATGTAAAAAAAAACCTTCAAAAAACACTTTTCAAAATTTTTTATTTTTATATATTTTTAAAGAGTATTTTTCAAAATGCTAAAAATAGATTCCAAATATTTTTTTGAAAGTGTGAAAAAATTTTATATTAATCAAAATACCTCTGTCCTCCTTTGTCTACCATATATCGACCATGTAACGCGAAAAAATTAACTAACTATTTATTTATGTTGTATATAATTAATTTTAAATAAGATAAATGTAAAATATAATTTGACATATTAATTTGTACCTTGTATTGAATGTAGAAAAATAATGAAGATTAAGTGAAAATTAAGATTTAAACAACGACGAGATTAAAAGTGAAAATAGAATTTTTAAAAATATAAAAATAAGATATGATTGTAAGAGGAAAAAAATCTAAAATGAAAAAAAAATAATTTTAAAAAAACTTAAAATAGAATTTTAATTAGAATTTTAAAAAAATCCATTCTTTCTTGACTCATTATATATATATATAAAGGGGAGAAAGAATGGGTCCTTGCATCTTGGGTATTTAAAACTATTTTTTATTTTATATTTTTAAACTTGGTGGGCTCAACAGATTTTGGGTCCGAACTAGGTTTGGGTTGTTTAAAGACTAAGGTGTTTTTTTTTTCCTGTTCATTAAGAGCTGGTTTCCATTTTTTAATTTTTTTAATTTTTTTTATATAAGTTTCAAATCTATTTATACTGCGACGGTGGAAAAAAGGGTCTAATGTCTTCCTTTGAATACATAGTGTGCACTTATTGTTAGTTTCAAGAATAAAAATTTTATATATTTTTTGATTTTTTATTAATTATTATTAGAGAAGAGAATAGGATAATAAATACTTTTATTTGTTGACATAAGTGTATTCAAATATATTTTATGATTGTATTTTGCTCATACCTTTAGACTTACTAACTCTTGAGTTAGTTAAGTCCGTTAGGTATATATACAGATATACCTCTCTTGTATCACTTTATCAAATTCACTAATAATCAATAATATTTTTCTCTAAGAATTCTTTCTCTCATATGGTATCATTGTGAGCACGGTTCGTCCTGTTTCTCCGTTCCTGTTTCTCCGTCGTATTTGGCTCTTGTTTCTGTCGTTCCTGGCCCTTGCGCTGTCCACGATCATCGTTCATCTTTGTCATTGGTTGCGCGATTGTCGCGCATCGTCGCTTGCATCTCTTGCGCGCGATTCTCCTGCTATTGCTCGCGCGATTGACGCGCCTCTTCTTTGCTGTTCTTGCGCGTTCTTCGCGCCTCGCTGTTGCTGATTTCTTGCGCGTTCGTGCGCCCTTGCTGTTGTGCAAATTCTTGCCTACACTGATCCAATGGCCTCCTCCGCTTCGTCCTCTGATCATTCCGCTTCGCATACCTTCTCTCAGTCTGTTACGTGCAAATTGGATGACAGAAATTTCATGACCTGGCAGCAACAGGTCACTGCTGTGATTCGCGCTCATGACCTCGAACGCTTTGTTGTCAATCCAAAAATTCCACTCAAGTTCTTGACTGCTGAAGATCGTGACTCCAACACCATCAACCCTGAGTACACTGTCTGGGACCGCAAAGATTCTTTACTCTTTTCTTGGCTGCTCTCGACTCTTTCCGAGTCCATTCAGGCTCGCGTCATTTCTTATCGGCACTCTTATCAGATTTGGGACCTTGTCTTTCAGCATTTTCACTCCCTCACCAAAGTCAAGGTTGCTCAACTGCATCCTGAACTTCGCACAATCAAGAAAGGGACACGATCATGCTCTGAATATCTCCTTCGCATCAGTACCATTATTGAAATGCTTGCTTCAGTTGGCAGTCCTGTTTCACCCCGTGAGCATGCCGAATGCATCATTGGTGGTCTTCCTCCTGAATATGACTCGCTAATTTCCGTAGTTACCGCCTTTGCTAGCAGGGATGACACCTTTTCTCCTGCAGAACTTGAGAATGTAATTCTTGCTCAAGAAGCCCGTCTAGACCAAGCAAAAATTGTTGTCCTTCAAGAACCCGCCACAATCAACCTCGCCCAAACCGTTCCTGTTTCTCAAGTGCCTCCCAATGCCAATATAGCCTTCCAACAACCCCAGCTGTCTCATCCCCAAACTAATACGTACCAGAATTTTCCTACTCAGACCAGAGAAGGTGGTCGCGGTCGTCGTGGTGGCAGAAATCGTGGTTCTCCAGTTCAATGCCAAATTTGTCACAAACGTGGTCATGAAGCCTCCACGTGTTATCAGCGATTTACTCCAATGCTTGCTCCTTATCCTACTTTTGGCTCTGGTCCTGTTTTTCCTTCTCGTCCTAGTGCTGCTCCACAGTTTGGCACCACAAATATGCTTGGTTTCTCTAGTCAAGCTTCGCTGCCTCCCTACACCATGGGTGGCTCTTTTGGGTCTACTTCTTATCTGCCACCACCTAAGTTCATTCTTCCCACTCAGCAAGGCTATTCTGGTGCTTCCTCCTCTTCTCCAAGAGCCGCGCCAACTCTGAATACTGCCACAGCTTGGATCCCTGACTCTAGTGCGTCCCATCATGCCATCCCGGATCCTCAACACCTTCTTCAAAGTGCTCAGTTCACTGGAACCGAGCATATTGCCATGGCCAATGGTCAAGGTACATCTATTACTGCAATTGGCTCTAATGTGTTTAGGTCCCCACTTAATCCTTCCACTGTTCTATGTCTTAAAAATCTCTTACTTGTCCATACTTTAACGAAAAACCTGATCAGTGTCTCTAAATTTGCCAAAGATAATAATGTCTATTTTGTGTTCTACCCTCATTCATGCCTTGTCAAATCACAGGATTTGAACGAGACTCTTCTTGAGGGCAAGCTTGGTGAAGATGGTCTCTATCATTTTCATCCAGTTTTTGCAAAGACTAATTCCAACTCTGGCGACAATTCCAAGCATCTTGCTTTTCCTAATTCTGCACCTTGTATATTTGTTTCTGAACAGTGTAAAAATGTTGTTTCCAATACTTACAAGCAGTGGCATTTACAATTAGGGCATCCCCATCATGATGCACTAATCAAAGCTCTACAATTGTGTAACATTCACATTCCTCACATTAATAAAACTTCCAACTTTTGTGATTCATGTTGTGTGGCTAAATCTCATAAATTTCCTTCTAAAACCTCCACTACTGTTTATTCCAAACCACTTGAACTTGTTTTCCTTGATGTTTGGGGACCTGCATCATTAGATTCCAGTTGTGGTTACTTGTACTTTTTGACGTGTGTTGATGCTTGTACTAGATATGTATGGATCTATCTTCTTCACCGAAAGTCAGATGTTCTCTCTCACTTTCTTAACTTCAAGGCACTTGCGGAAAAACAGTTTCAAACTCCACTCAAGGCTGTTCAAACCGATGGTGGGGGTGAGTTTCCTCCCTTAATCCCGTTTTTACAGAAAGAAGGCATCGTTCATCGACTTACCTGTCCATACACTCATCATCAAAATGGCATGGTTGAAAGGCTCCATCGGCATATCTTTGAACTGGGCCTGGCTATGCTTCATCATGCTTCGTTACCACTTAAATTCTGGGATCATGCTTTTCTGACTGCTGGCTATCTCATTAACAGGCTCCCTTCCTCCTCTATTGATCATCATTCACCCTACCAACTAATTCACCACAAAGAACTTGATTACCAATTTCTGAAAATTTTTGGCTGCTCCTGTTTTCCGTTACTTAGACCCTATAATCAGTATAAGATCCAACCCCGGTCAGAGGAGTGCCTCTTCTTGGGCTATTCTCTTACTCACAAAGGCTATAAATGCCTAAGTAAGTCTGGTCGCATCTACATCAGCAAAGATGTAGTATTCAATGAAAACAGATTTCCCTATCTTGATCTTTTCGTCTCCAAATCTGTCTCACCTGCTCCCGCCACCTCTGTGTCCAACATTCCATCCCTTATCAGTCCTCCCACTCTCTCCTCCTCTAACCCTTCTCAACTTGCTCTACTTGAGAGCTCTGCTTCCTCAGATTATGGTTTCCTACATTCTCAGTCTGCATCTGTTGATTCACAACCTTCCTCATCCATTTCATCACCCAATACTTCTGCTGCTGCCTCTGGTTCAACTTCTGAACCAGCCAGACCCCTTAACCTTCATCCAATGACCACATGTTCCAAAAATGGTATTGTTCAACCCAGACTAAACCCCACACTTCTTCTTTCCCACGTTGTGCCCAAGACAGTCAAAAATGCTCTAGCTGACTCTCATTGGCTTGCTGCCATGCAAGCTGAAATCACAGCCCTACATAACAACAACACCTGGACGTTAACTACTCTCCCTCTTGGCAGAAAACCCATTGGTTGCAAATGGTTTTTTCGTGTCAAGGAGAACCCTGATGGATCAATAAATAAATTCAAGGCTCGACTAGTTGCAAAAGGCTTCCATCAACAACCCGATTTGGACTTTTCTGAAACTTTTTCTCCTGTTGTAAAACCTGTAACAATTCGCATTGTTCTTTCTCTTGCTGTCTCCTTCCGGTGGCCTCTTCGACAACTTGATATCTATAATGCCTTTCTCAATGGCATGCTTGAGGAGGACATCTATATGTCTCAACCCCTGGCTTTGTTGACTCTGCCAATAAAAGTCTTGTTTGTAAATTACACAAATCCCTCTATGGCCTCAAACAGGCTCCTCGCGCATGGTTTGACAAACTCACGTCTTACTACTCATGCTTGGATTCAACAAAAGCAAGTGTGACCCTAGCCTCTTCACTTTCTCCACATCCGATGCAACTGTTTTTATGCTTGTCTATGTTGACGATATCATTATCACTGGAAATTCCCCTTCCTTGCTACAAAAATTTGCCACTCAACTCAATGCTACCTTTTCTCTTAAAGATCTTGGCACTCTGGACTACTTCTTAGGCATTGAAGTTAAATCTCTCTCTCACGGAAAGTTGCTACTCTCCCAAGATAAGTATATCACTAATCTTCTTACTAAGGTCAAAATGGAAGATTCAAAAGGCATCTCCACTCCTATGATTGGTGGCCAACAGCTTGCTAAAGGTGGTACTCTATTTGATGATCCTACGTTGTACAGGTCCGTAGTTGGTGCATTGCAGTATGCCACAATTACGCGGCCTGAAATTGCCTTCAGTGTCAACAAGGTAAGTCAATTCATGTGCTCTCCCATGGAAGAACATTGGAAAGTTGTCAAACGTATTCTTCGATACCTAAAAGGAACTGTTGGTCATGGACTTGTGTTCTTGCCTGCAAAGCACACTGCTCCCTTCAATCTCACTGCCATCACTGATGCTGATTGGGCGTCTGATCCAAATGACCGAAGATCAACTTCAGCAGCATGCATCTATCTTGGTCCTAATCTTGTGTCTTAGTGGTCCAAGAAACAACTACTTGTTGCCAGGTCCAGCACTGAAACTGAATATAGAGCCTTAGCTCAAGTTGTAACTGAAGTTTTGTGGATTCAGTCACTGCTGAAGGAATTAAAGGTTCCTTTAAACACTCCTACTGTACTTTGTGACAATCAAAACACTGTTGCGCTCTCGCAAAACCCTGTTTTACATGCAAGATCCAAGCATATGGAGCTTGATATCTTTTTTGTTCGTGAAAAAAGTGCTCAACAAGTCCCTTATTGTTTCGCATATACCTGCCCAACATCAGTTTGCAGATGTTCTGACCAAGGCCCTGTCTCCCAAGCGGTTTCTTCTTCTTCGCTCCAAGCTGAATGTTGCTTATCCATCCACTTTGTTTCATCCCCCTTGAGCTTGTAGGGGTTGTATTAGAGAAGAGAATAGGATAATAAATACTTTTATTTGTTGCCTTATTTACGTGTATTCAAATATATTTTCTGATTGTATTTTGCTCATACCTTTAGGTTAGTTAGTTAGTCTGGCTGACTTACTAACTCACTAACTCTTGAGTTAGTTAAGTCCGTTAGGTATATATACATATATACCTCTCTTGTATCACTTTATCAAATTCACTAATAATCAATAATATTTTTCTCTAAGAATTCTTTCTCTCATAATAATAATAATAATAATAATAATAATTATTATGTAATTCATACAGTTTTTATATTAGAATCGCCTTTATATATTTATAGATACAAATGAAAAATATCCAAATAAAAACTTTTTTCACATGTCAACACCAAATCCATTGTAGCCTAATTTACTTTTTGCAAACTCTTTCCAATTTAAGATGTTTTGGCTGAAAAAATTGGGTTTGTGCTTCACAAAAGACAAACATTTTAAAGTACGATACTAACGGGGAAAAAAATGTTATATACATTTCTAATTTTGAAATTCAAAATATATTATTTAAAAAGTAAAATTACTTTTGAAGAAAAAAAAAACTCTTTATTTCCACAAATACGAAAGATCATGCGGTTATCCTATGGAGGGCGCGTGACTTGTATGCTTACACTATGCTTCCTAATATTATATACAAAGAGCATGTAGACAACCGACGAAAATTATTGGCTTAACTTTTTCTCTTCATCGTAAGTTATTGACTGAACAAAGTTTACATAAAGTGAAAAGCTTCATTAGGTAATTGGTTTAGGTGTTTTATTTTTATTTTTTTTACTTTTTTATTCATCTTACTTTACATGTTTTCTCCTTCATCCTATTTTTAATTTACTTCTTCCTCTCTTTTCTCTTTTTAAAATCTTTCAATCTTTCTTCCTTTAGATTTTTTGTGTGTGTTATATTTTCAATTTTTCAATAGATTAAAAACAAAATTGAATATCTACATAACTCATGATAAGAGGCATTTCCACACTTTCGCCAAAAGGATAGATTTTTGTTTTATTTTTTAAAAATTTATTTGGTCATGTGTTGATTATTTGTTCATACTAAGATTGATGTCCTACAAAATCAAACATAGACTCAGCAAGAACAAATGATCCTATTTTTAATTTGTAATTTAGCTAAAAATTCTAATATTTATGTTGATTCTCATATTTATTTCATAATATATCCACAAAATTATTGAAATGGAAATGAAATGAATTATAACCGTAGAAAAAAAAACTTATTTTTAAAGATATTTATCATACACAAATAATATGTTATCATTAAATAACAAATAATACAAACAATTATTTTTTATATAAAAATCCAGCCTATTTTATTTAAATGCATGAGAAATCCTAAGAATCCATAAGTACTCATCGAAATAGTTGTATTAAAAGATGGTGAAAATGTAGTTATGAAATAATAGCATTTGAATATTGAAAAAGAAGTTTGTATCAAGAGAAATAGATTAAGGAGACACATGATTATGATGGATATCTTTAAAATAGAGGGTAATTTAGTAAATTGAAAGAGATATTGGGGCAGCAGAAAGGGTATAGAAGAAAGGAGAGAGTGAAGAGTGTACACTACACAACGCAACTCTATCTCTTCTCTATCCATCTCTTGCCTCTGGACATGGCTCTGTCTTTTGGTCTCTTCTCTTCCATTCTCCCACCAGAAACCACTTTGAGGGCTCCTACTGCTTCTCTTTCTCCTCATGGCTTGCGCATGCTGCGAACCGTTACCTTTGCCACCATCTCTCAGTCTGACCCACCCACTCGCAAAATCCGCGGTATCATGAAACCCCGCAAGGTGTCCCCTGAGATGGAAGCCCTTGTCGGCGTTCCCGAGATTTCTCGAACCCAAGCTCTCAAACAGATTTGGGCATACATTAAGGACAACAATCTTCAGGTACCCTACCCTAAAAACCTAATCTTTTCTTTTCCAATTTCTCACGCTTCTTTTCAGGTACCCTGCACAACTTTATCTCTTTACCACTGTCAAAATGCATTTCTATTTTTATTTTTTGCTGCGTTCTCGAGTTGTAATTTTCTTGCTTATGAATTAGTTTTACAGGACTTCTATCACTGCTCTGTTTTGCACACGTTCGTTTTTGTTTTCTTTATTGATGACGAAGATAAAGTGTTGTGTTAGGGTTCTGCATTTGTATGCTTGATTGTTATTTTTATCTTAAGCGAGAGTTTAAGATGTGACGAGGGGCATGGCATTAGTATTCTCACTCTCTCAGTTCAGTTTTGAACTCAACATTTAGCACTTCTTGTATCCTAAAGAAACCGACTGTTACATGGCCATTGACAATATTTTATTTGTTATGATTCTTTACCCGTGCCTGACCTTTTATAAAATCTTTCGAAACACTTTTTGGGAAAATTAATTCCTCTTTACACAAAGTATTAATCTATCTGCTATTCCACTTTCATTTCGTTGAATGTGCATTTCTGTTTAGCTGATATCATGGTTGATGTCGAGGAATTATGTTGTCAGTTTTGGATTCATCTAAAGTTTCTCGGTTATTGATGATAGATATTTGCTGTTTTTTACTTGAAGGCATATGCTACATGTGTATAACCTTTGATTTTGGTTTTGTCTAAATTGTTACTTGTATTCTGATAGGATCCTGAAAACAAGAGGACTATAAATTGTGATGAGAAGCTGAAGAAGGTGTTTGCAGGGAGAGATCAAGTTGGTATGCTAGAGATTGCTGGTTTGATTAGCCCACATTTCCTTAAAAGTGAAAGTTAAGGTTTTGTGTGCTTTGGTGTATTGAACAATTAATTACATTTGGGAGTATTATGTCATGCGACATGGTAGCGTGTAGTTTTTAGTACTTTGAATACAGAACGAGCATTGTTGAAGAGTTCGTTTTGAGTGTCGTAGTCTCTTCAACAAGCGTTAGTAATTTACCTAGTAGGTTTCTATTTGACATTTTAAATATTATGATGTTATGTTTTCTTGGTTATTCTGCTGTTCTTTTGTGAATCAACACGTTCTTCTTTTTGGATGTGTGTACAGTTTGTGCTGGTTTCACAACCGGGTAATGCGGTAAGTAACCAGGAGGCTCCATTGAAAAAAAAAAAATGATATGCGTTGGAGGTTTCTTGTGATGATTATATTAATGTTTCGAGTAAGGTTGGAATCGCAGAGTTGGCCTGGTAAGGCCACAAGTGGGCAGTTTGAGTAGGTATGGAAAGGAGAAGGTCTGATCTTGTACCATTGCGTCCTTGGCAAGAAATTTAGAGTTGACTGATCATAGAAACCTTGAGATAACTGTAACAACGTGCGTTACAATTCATTTGGTAGCTTATTTTATGATAAGGCAGTTAATGAAATAACATAGAAATAATGGCTGAAGAGATGCCAGGCCCTATAGGAGACAGAATTAATGTTGAATGCCTTCCCCCTCCCCTTCTAACCCTATAGGCAAGGTTAACAAATGTTACATAAATTAATAATTTATTAATGATTACACACCACAATGACATGGGTGTCAACAGTTAAATATACCCTATTTATGCGTGAAACACTGAAACGGTGTCCATTTGAAGGCATGGTAAGTTGCAATTCACGGAGATAAGAGATAAGTGAAAATCGTAAAGATATCCTGGTCGAACATTGAAAAGTAGTGTCCAACATAAAACCACTGCTTTTTTTAGCAAGTATAGTTGATTTAATAAACGAGAAGGCCGTGTAGGAGTTTTTTATATTTATTTTTTGGATCAATTCCTCTGTTTTTCCCCCCCAATCAATAGGCTGTTTAGGTAAATTGACTTATGTTCTAAAGTTCAAATAAGAAGCTCGAAAGAGGTTACGTGAAAGATTTTCTTATTAATTTTGGTAAAAATCGTTTTAATAAGAATAATGGTTGAATCAATAAAAAATAATAGGTTTCTTAAGAATGATCTTGTTTGGAGAGATAAATCTCACTTATGTGATCTCTAAGTCTCCAACCATCAATTTGGAGATATTCTTAGTTCACATCCAAAAGAAAAAAAAAAGAAAGGATTATGCATTCAATTTTAAAATTTAGAAAAGTTTTGTTGTTATTGTTTGGGTTAAGCTTGGGAAGTTAAAATGGAAAGACAGGTTAACAATGTGTCTGGGTTTGGATTGATAGTAAAAATGTATAATGTGTGCAAAAATTATAGTGAAATTAACAGAAGCAAAGAAATCACAGTGATTAGAGTGTTAAGAAACATGCAATAAAATGAGTAAATAAACGAAGAGGATGTTGGAGTTAGCCCTGCACGATAATAATTGGACGAGAGCGAATCTACGTTGGTATCCATTTTAAAATGAGGAATGCTACACGTTCTCAAAAAGAATCGAACATGGTCCGAAATTTTAAAATATTTATATTTTATAATAAATTTATTATAAAGTAATTATTTAATTTAATATTTTATAATTTAAATTAAATTTTTTTTGTCGATTTAGAATAAATTTCGGAGTTTGAATTGGGGAAGACATAGAATTTTTCTTTTTAAAATTTTATTTGAGAGAAAAGAAGTGAAGCTGCGCGGGACACATGGTGAAGGAGAATTGGAGAAGTTTCCAATGAAATATCTGAAAGAATAAATTTAAGTAAATATATGTAGATAAAAAAAAAATAGGCAGTGAATAAAGCGAAAAGGTTTAAAAATAGATTATATGAGAGGAACAAAAAAATCTAAAAGGAAACAAGTGAAGCAGCGACGAGGATGGAGATAGTAGAGAAAGTGGCTCTTCCTCTGCTCCTCCCAAACCCACCATTAAAACACAATTGTGTGGCCTCAGCCTCAGCCTCAGCGCCCTCAGTGAGCACTCTTATCCATGATCTCAATTCGAATTCGAATTCACAGTCCCGGCAGCGCGTGAGCCTGGGCAGGTCCTCCGACCCCAACCGCGGCAAGGCATGGTCTCCTCACCGGCTCTCTCCTCGAGGTCAGCATATTCTCCACACCTTAACCTTAACTCATTCCAATCCAACCTTTGACTTAGACCATATTCTGCGTCCTCTTTTCGACCTTCCCAATCCCTCTTCCGATATTTTGGAGATAATCAAGGCCCTAGGGTTCAACAACCAATGCGACCTCGCCCTCGCCGTCTTCCACTGCCTTCGAACCACCCACTCCTCTCATTCCACCACTTCTGCAATCCCCGTCATCATCAAAATCCTCGCCAAGGCTGGGCGCGTCTCCTCCGCCGCCTCCCTGCTTCTCGCTCTCCAAAACGACGGCGTCCAGATTGACGTCTACGCCTACACTTGCATGATTAGCGCCTACTCCAGTAGCGGCCGCTACAGGGACGCCGTCAACCTCTTCAACAAGATGCAAGAAGACGGCTGCGCCCCCACTCTCATCACCTACAACGTCGTTTTTAACGTTTACGGCAAAATGGGCATGCCCTGGTCTAACGTTACTGCTCTCCTTCATGCCATGACCTCGCGTGGGGTTGCCCCTGATTTGTATACTTACAATACGCTTATAAGTTGCTGCCGCCGCGGTTCTCTCTACGAAGAAGCTGTTCAATTGTTTCAGGACATCAAGTTGGCTGGTTTTACGCCTGACAAGGTTACCTACAATGCCTTATTGGATGTTTTTGGCAAGTCTAGACGCCCCAAGGAGGCTATGCAGGTTCTCCGAGAGATGGAAGCCAATGGCTTTTCTCCCACCAGTGTAACTTACAATTCCTTGATTTCGGCTTATGCTAAGGGTGGCTTGTTGGAGGAGGCTTTGGAGCTTAAATCCCAAATGGTGGAGAAAGGGATTAAGCCTGATGTCTTTACCTACACCACCCTTATGTCTGGATTTGAGAAGGCCGGGAAAGATGACTTTGCCATTCAAGTTTTTCAAGAAATGAGAGAGGTGGGATGCAAACCTAATATTTGCACCTTCAATGCCCTCATTAAGATGTACGGCAACCGGGGAAAGTTTGTGGAAATGATGAAAGTCTTTGATGAGATCAGGGTGTGCAATTGCTCCCCTGATATTGTTACTTGGAACACTCTTTTGGCTGTTTTTGGACAGAATGGAATGCACTCCCAAGTGTCTGGAATATTTAAAGAAATGAAGAGAGCAGGGTTTGTCCCTGAGAGGGACACTTTCAACACTCTAATTAGTGCCTACAGCAGGTGTGGCTCCTTTGACCAGGCAATGGCTGTTTACAAGAGCATGCTTGAAGCTGGAGTGGTGCCCGATCTTTCTACCTATAACGCTGTTTTGGCAGCATTGGCTCGAGGAGGCCTTTGGGAACAAGCTGAGAAAGTCCTTGCTGAGATGAAGGATGGTCGGTGTAAACCTAATGAGCTCTCGTATTCTTCTTTGCTTCATGCTTATGCCAATGGCAAGGAGATTGAAAGGATGAATGCTTTTGCCGAGGAGATATACTCTGGTTCTATTGAAACTCGTGCTGTTCTTTTGAAGACCCTTGTTCTAGTTAACAGCAAGAGTGATCTGCTGATGGAAACAGAACGTGCCTTTTTGGAGTTGAGGAAGAGAGGAATTTCGCCTGACATAATTACTCTGAATGCAATGCTTTCGATATATGGGAGGAAGCAGATGGTGGCCAAAGCCAACGAGATTTTGAACTTCATGCACGAGAGAGGATTTACTCCGAGTTTGACTACATATAATAGCTTGATGTATATGTACAGCCGTTCTGAAAACTTCCAAAAATCTGAAGAAATCTTGAGGGAAGCTCTGGAGAAAGGTATGAAACCTGATAGGATTTCATACAATACTGTTATTTATGCGTATTGCAGAAATGGTAGGATGAAGGAGGCTTCGCGGATATTTTCCGAAATGAAAGATTCTGCACTTGTTCCGGATGTTGTAACTTACAACACATTTATTGCAACATATGCTGCTGACACAATGTTTGCCGAGGCTATTGATGTAGTTCAGTACATGATCAAGCGGGGATGTAAGCCAGACCAGAATACTTACAACTCCATTGTTGATTGGTATTGTAAGCTCAACCAGCGGGATGAGGCCATCAGTTTTGTTAAAAACCTTGGTAATCTTGACCCGCATGTTTCCAAGGACGAAGAAAGTAGGTTACTAACGAGAATAGCAAAAATGTGGCCATAAATTGTTTCATGACTCCCTGGATGTAATATTGGAATTTAGACTGTTTCTTGGCTTCTAGTTTTTAGATGCCATTAGTATTTTTTTCCTCCTTAGTTGCCATGTTGTATAATATTTGGGCATGGAGGTTGGCATTCACCGCGTGTAGTTGTAAATGATGGTATTCCTATGCTGGGGTTTATCTGCAGAAATAGGCAGCAGTGTGTCTCCTCAGCGATGCTTGCAGGCGGGGTTGTACAGAAAGATGGGAAATTAAAGAATAGTAAGAGAAGGGTAATGGTTGGTTTTGAATGTCAATAACATGTAGAATAAACTATATAGCAACGACATCAAGAAAAATAACACGTGCAGGGAAGGCTTAGGCTTTTAGTATTGTCGTAGATTCATTTTGTAACATAATTTCCTCTTTGTTTGTTGTTGTTGTAGTGTGTTCGTCAGCAAAATATATAAGTTGTTATGTTTTTGTTTTGAGAGCTCTGTTAGAGATTATTCCTGCAGAGGGACTAGCGCTGTTTGTCTGAAGGGCAAAATTTACCGTTTAATTATTCTCCCTCCGAATTCCGGGCAATTCTCTATCAAAAATGTTTTTGTACACAGCTCTTGAATTTGGAGAGTATTTTTGAAATACATTATTCAAAAAATAAATCTTATTCTTTATTATTGCATGACAAAAAAATGGACGCCATTGAACACATGGGAAGCTTCCCATCTAAAAGGTAGGAAATAAAGAGTTGTGGTATGGTATGTGGGTGACATCTTTGTTTGATTGATAGTCAGAGTTTAAATTATTTTCGCTGAGTAGATAATTCACAGTCAATAATTTTTAGCAAGGGGGAAGAAAAAAATATGAAAATTCATAATTACATTCTATTTGAATTCTTTAAAATATGTGACAGAATTATCCCTTAAAAAAATATAGAGAGAGATAACTGAAATTAAAGGATGAAAACGTAGTATAACTAGAATATAATAGAGATCCGAGTTGGGCCCTCAGAAGCAATTTGACTTGACATTTGTTCTATGAAGTGGTGATCTTAAAATTCAATTGGCAAAAAGTTGCTTTTGAATTTGAGTGGGAGCCCCTCTATGTTGACTTTGACTAGGCCTATACCTTCTCTTCCGGTTACATATATATATTTTTTTTAAGGTTTTCGTCTCCTGTTTTTTCACTTCCATCCTTCTCTCCCTCTTCCAAGTTTGCAAGAGAGAAAGAATAAGATGTCTACTTTGGCTGTCCTATCTGCGTTATTTCTCCTTCTTCAATGTCCTCTCTTATCCCTCTCAACCAACTCTGAAGGTATGTTCCGCTTATTCTTTTCTCAACTTTTTCTTTGGGATCGTAGCCATAAGATAGCATCCAACATCATCAATATTCCCTTTCCCTCAGATCATCTGATTCCTTATTATTTATTTTGTACAATTTGTGTTCCAAAACCTAGCACTTGACTATGAAATTGGGTTTCCAAATTTACTTTTGACTTTTGAGCTGATGTGTTGTGTAGGAAAAGCTCTTAATGCTTTGAGAAGAAGACTTTCTGACCCCAACAACGTGCTACAGAGCTGGGACCCAACTCTCGTTAATTCTTGTACTTGGTTTCATGTTACCTGCGACTCCAACAATCACGTCATTCGCTTGTAACAATTACCTTCTTTTCTTTTTGTGTTACACATTCATCACGCTTACTGGGTTTAGGATTGAGTTGCCTTCTAATCACTTGTTTGGTCTTTGAATTTCAGAGACTTGGGCAATTCTAACATCTCTGGAACCTTGGGCCCAGAACTTGGCCAGCTACCCCACCTTCAATACCTGTATTTATGGCTTTCCCTTGTCTAATCAAATAAATATCTTATTCTTTGCCACGTGAGTGATTATGAAATTCTTCATTGCAGGGAGCTCTATAGGAATAACATAAGTGGCAAGATTCCTGAAGAAATTGGTAACTTAAAGAACCTTATTAGTATGGATTTGTATGATAACCAATTAGAAGGGAACATCCCAAAGTCATTTGGCAAGTTGAAGTCACTTAAATACCTGTAAGCATGTATTTGTTGATTGGCCAAAAGCTTAAACTGAACATTAGTTATTGAATCAAATGATGTGTGAATTGTGTTTTATTTCGCTCATTCTTTCGCGTTCATGATAATATAGACGATTAAACAACAACAAGCTCACAGGATCAATCCCAAGAGAGCTCATTCATCTTAAAAATCTCAAAATCTTGTAAGATCCTCTTTCTATACATTTTATCTTATGCTTTATTTTATCTTTCATTTCGTGCTTTGGAATGGAGAAAATCCAAGTTCAATTTCATTCTTTTTTTGTTAATGATTTATCAGTTAATTTGAAACCTCGTTTGTGCAGTGATGTTTCTAATAATGACCTCTGTGGAACAATACCAGTAGAAGGCAACTTTGAATCCTTCCCAATGGAAAGGTATAATATCTGTTGCAATTCTTGCCTCATTAGTCTTGTCGTTATAACATATTAACATATTCCATTGGTGTTTCAGTTTTGAGAATAACAAATTCAGCGGCCCAGAACTGAAAGGACTGGTTCCTTATGATTTTGGATGCTGAAGAATGGTAGAATTCGTCATTTCATTACTCTTGCCTTCTTAACTTGGGCAGCAAGTGGTATTTGCCACAATTCGAATGTCGATAGATAAAATGAATTTATCATCGGTGACATGCCTCGTCATTAAAATACATGCTTGTTATAATACTAATAGTTTATTTGCAATCCCTCCATGTTATCTTGCAACTAAGTCAAAATTCTTCAGAATGATTTATTTCGCAAAATCCTACCAATTACGTAGCAGTTCTACAAATGCGCCGGAAAGTTTTTTCCTGCCATCCATTATTTCGTTGTCTTCACGGTAAAATTAAGAGGAGAGATATTATTCACTTTGAGTTTTAACTTTCACAATTTTACGTTTAGGCATCACTTAAAAAGATTTCTACTCAATAAACTACATATATATATTTTTATAAATTTTTGTCTCTCCTTCTATTCTATATCCCAATAAAATCGTATTTAAATAACTCATACAATCAAGCATAATTTAATGAGTAGGTGGCTAAATTTTAATTTGTAAACTTCGATGGAGTCAAAATTGAAATAATTTAACAGGTTTGTGAAGGTATTCATTTTATACACCTACCTAAAAGGGAGAATGGATACTCAAACTAAATATGGCACCCAAATTAAAAATTATAGAAATCAAATTGTTATGATTTTAATTTATTAAATAACTAATATTTTAACATATACATTCTATCCTATCAATAAAAATACACATTTTATAAGTTAAATATTTATCATATATAAATAAATTATATAATAAAATAGCATTTTAACTTGTATATTTTATTTGATAAATATTTATTATTGAAGTGAATGTTAGATTACAAAAAGGGGAGTTGAATTATTTTCTATTTAAAAATATACTTTTTATGAAAATCTGTTTTTCAGAAGACAAGTCTTTTTAATATTGATACTTGGAGTAATTATTTGAAAATAGTTTTTGAGTTTACTTGTTTGTAAAATAGATTATACAATAATGTAATAATGGACATAGTAAGTTAAATAAATAAGTAAAAAGATAGGAAGAGAGAGATTGAATACAATATTTTAATTATTTATATTGATTCATTTCAATCGAGCTACATCCACTTCTCACACAACTTTATGAGATTTTTCACTAAATCACAACTAATTACAGTTCAAACTTAGTCACCTGCTGATACAAACCAATACTACACAATCACCTACTGTTAGTAGTAAACACTCAACCAACTAATAAGATTTCTTCACTCAACCACCTATTGAGAAAACAATCTCACAACCACTTTCTATGAGATTACACAACACTTGTTGTGAGTCCTTCTACTTCCCTACACCATTGCACTCTCAATTCTACACAACACTTTTTGTGTTCTTCCAGATTACAAAGATCACAGGTAACTCTCCCACAGTGGAGTTTCCATAAGAAGGTTTCACACTTTTTATCTATTACAAAATAGATATACAAATATGAGGTGGAAATCTTTGAAAATTTCAGTGTATGAAATAAGGATTATAAGTTGTTAAGCTTGGGTAATCTCTCTTTTTCTTTGTTCTTACTTCAAAAAGTGTCCATTGCCTTCCCTTTATAGGCCTCCAACAATAGATTTGTTGTGACTTGCTTGTTTTTTAAGCTAGATGCTAACCTCACTGTACTTTACTTTTTTTTGGTCTTGTTAGATTTTTATAGATGAGATGCCTTTTGAATAAGTATTCATTTTCGGCCTTCTAAACAAGGCCTTCAATATAAGTCTTATGAGAATTATTATTTTAATTGAAGTCTTTTGATAGACAACTTGAAGTGTTGATCTCCTAAACTAGGTCTTCAAGACATTTCTTCTAAGAATAAATGTTTAACTTGAAAATTTATGATAAAAAAAAACTTAAAAATACTTATCTTCATGCTTGGGAATAGATATTTTCATTTCTTCTAATAAACAATCCTTGATCATTATGAATTGGTTTCATGTTACTTGGACCTATGTAGCACAAGATATTCCCAAAATATTATAGCAACATTATAATGTCCTAGACAAATCAACATTTTCATATTGTAGACATAATTTTTCCATGATAGAGACCTTACTAGCTCATAACTTTTCATCAAAGTTGTAGAAATTTTTTTTATCTTTCCATAGCCACCAAGTTTGGCTAAAACACAAGTCTATAAATCCATATATGCTCAAAATACTACATTGTGTCAGTGTTGCAACTCAAAATGACGTTTTCATCTTGATTTCCATATTTGTCCATGATTTGGGATTTTTTAGTGCACGAGTTCTTCATAAAGGTTGTAGACGATTACTTTTGTTTTTCATAGCCACAAAGTTTGTCTCAAGATCATATCTACAACTCAATATATGTGCAAAACATATCAACTATGTTTTATAGTCAAGATCAACATCATTTGTAACTTCTTTTGCAATTTTGCATGTGATCTAATCTGTATAAGCTCTTGATTTCTTCATGAAGAATGTAGATACTTCTTTAGGCTTTTTATAGCCACCAAAATCTCCTCAAATGAATTCCTAGAGCTCAAGATATCACACAATTGGACTTCATAATCTTTTGAAGATTTTCACAATTGAATGTATAGCTGAGACATCCATCCTAAGTCATCTTGAATCAATATTGAGTTTACTTTAATTGATATGTTAAATACACTTAAGCAAATTCATTAGTAAAATAAATACTTAAAAGACTTATGACTTTTGTTCATAAGGTTTGTCATAATTAAAACATAAAGGGTAGACTCAACAATTATAGATAACTCTAATTTATAATAAATTATATATAAATAAATAAATTATATTTAAAATTAGTATAAATAAATACTGTTAAATATATAAATTATATTATAAATTTAAAATAAATAAGTATATTATTTTTTAGTAATCTTTTGTATATTAAAAAAATATTTTTAGCTATTGATAACTTATTTTAAAATCTTAAAACCTAACTTATTAATAAATTTAATAAATGTAAATTAAAATATGATTTAATTAAATAAGAAATTAAAATAAGATTTAAATATTTTTTAATCCTTTAAATTTAAGGTAAATTTATTTTTGATCTTTCAAATTTAAAAGTATTAGTTTTCATCCATGTAATTTTTAAAAATATTATTTTATCTCTCAAGTTGTCAATAATAATATATTGAAAATAAAAAATTAAGATAATTATATATTAATAACTGAATCTAATGTTAATAGAAATACAAGTAGAGATTAAAAATATATTTAAACATTAAAAGAATGATAAAAACAAAAACGTTAATAATCCCTAAAATAATCGAAAAAATACGCCTTGAGAACAGAAAGGAAGAAGGAAGTTGAATCGGGTGAGAGCATGCACAATTTAGAGGAAGAACGGCTTCGCCAGTTGCCACAGCATAACCGCCATCATGGATCAGAGAGAAGGAAGCATAGCAGATGCATGTATGTCACAATGCCTATAATAAACTACGTAAATTTTCTCCATTATCTATACTTATTATAAATAGAATATATTTTGGTAATTAATTTTTATTTTTATTTTTAATGGATTATTATATTTTTTAAATGTAAAAAAAAATATCTTTTTATATTTTTATTGAAAAATTATTCGCATTTTTTAATATTTATTTATGTATAATTATCACTAAATATCTTGGTCTATCTAGTTAGTTCTTATAAATGAGTTCTTTGGATTGTGGTTTTGCTTGATGTTTTCTTTTATTTAATATATAACGGAATCATACGTCACAAACAAATTATTCTATCTGCATTTTAAGTGTTTTTATCTGTCTGAGTTCTCTTCTATAATGCCTCTTTCATCAATTTTTTTATCTCTTAGAAGTTTAAATGGTCACACAAAAATAACAGTAAGACAACACAAAGAAATCTAAGAACACGAACAATATAAGTAGAACCTTTTATAAATCTATTATTTTTGCTTCTCTTATTCTCGTTAGTATAAAATGATTGAATTATGAATTAACGTACATTATAATTACTAAGTATATCATATATAGTGTATTTTTAAAATTTTATTTAAGAATATATGTAATAAAACATGATTATTTTTTAAAAAATAATACCATTTGATTATTATGTTTCAAAAAAATTAAAATAATCATAAAGAAAAATAAAATTTGAAAAGAGATAAGCAAATGAAAAATATTAAATAAAAAATAAAGTAATAAATTAATACAGAATTTAAAAAATGCATTAAAAGTGTAATGTATTAATTATGGAAAAAGAACTTGTGTTTCATTAAATTAAGAGAATATATATTAATTAAGAATATTTTACTATAAAAATAATTAATATATCAAACACTATGAATCAATTTTTATATAAAGAAACAAGTAATTATTTTAAGTTAAATTTTATAAATAAAAACAAAAATAATATAAATTTTAATTATATATAATAAACATATAAGAACATTTATACATGCTAAAATAATGATTATATATATATATATACTATGTTTAAATATATAAATTATATTTTAAATTTATGATAAATAATTAATATTATAATATAAAAATATTTTTATTTATTGATAATTAATTAAAAATATTAATATTTAATTCATAAATAATTATGAAAAATAAAAATTGAATAACATAAAAAATTAAAAGAATCTTTACAAACCCTCACATAAAAAAAACCTCCAAATATTATCGCTCAATTCAGCTTTATGTATTTTATGTTAAATTTATTTTATTAAAATTACTTTAAATTAAATTTATCAACATTTTATATTTCTTTTGTATTTTCACATGTAATATTTTTTATTGAGACACTTTTTTTTTTTACTTTTATAAAATTAAAGACTTCTGCGCATCAACACAACACACACAATGTTAAAAAAAAAACTATATAAACTAAAAATATTAAATACTGTAAGTATAGAAATTAAAATTATCTACTTGAAATTACATGAATTAAAAAGATTGAGAAAAATAAATATAAATATTAAAAATGTTTGTTTTAAATTATATAAATTAAAAGATAAGGTAAGGATTTTAAAAAATATATATATTTTAATTATTAGAACATTTAATACGTAGTGGACTTTTAATGCTGAATTTATTAAAGACAATTAATTATTTTGTTTGAATTTGACATTAATGATTTGTATAGTTAAATAATAATTTATTGGGCGGTGTGAACAAGGATCTAAAAATCCGATTTGCAATAAATTGCATTTTGACGAATCCTCTATATATAAACTTTGACTTGGCCTCACTTTGTTCATCCCTCTCTTGTACTTGTGTTCTTCTTACAAACCAAGAATAAGATGTCTACTTTAGTTTTCCTGTTTCTCTCATTTCTCTTCCTCCAACGTCCCCTCTCAACCCTCTCAAACTCCGAAGGTGAGTTTCATTCATTCTTTGCACAAAACAAACGAAACGCTTTGCATTTTAAACCTAAATCGCTTTCTCTTTGTAGGAGACGCACTCATAGCTTTCAGAAACGGAATTTCTGACCCCACCAACGCACTTGAGAGCTGGGACCCAACGCTCGTTACTCCTTGTACTTGGTTTCATGTTACGTGTGATGACAATAATAACGTCGTTCGCCTGTAATGTAACATTCCCCCTTTTCTTTTTCTTTTTTTTTTTCTAAACATTTTTTTTTTTTAAATTTCTTCATCATAATTACTTGTTTGTTCTTTGGAATTTTAGAGACTTGGGCTTATTTAACTTGTCTGGAACTTTGGCCCCACAACTTGGCCAGCTACCCCACCTCAAATATTTGTATGTATAGTTTTCCCTTACCTTGTTTTTTAACGTCTAGGGTGTATAATTTGTGAATTGTGCCTTTAATTTTCACCTACTGTTACTGTTAGTCTAAAATTTATAACACTATCATCATTCTAATAACTTGTTATCGGATGACACGGTAAAAAGCTTTGGCTTTCTTAGTACATTATTATTAAATATGTTACTAGACGAGTGATTACGAAATTCTTCATTGCAGGGAGCTCTTTGGGAATAAATTAAGTGGGAATATTCCTCAGGAACTTGGTAACTTGAAGAGCCTTACTAGTATGGATTTGTACAATAACCAATTGGAAGGGAACATCCCAGTGTCATTTGGCAATTTGAAATCACTTAGATTCCTGTAAGCATGTTTATGTTGGTTGGCTAAGAAGTTCAAATGAACACGAGTTGTCGAATTAAATGATATCTAATTGTATTTTTATTTCACTCATCCTTCTGCATTAATGATATAGACGAGTAAACAACAACAAGCTGGCAGGAATAATCCCAAGAGAAGTCCTTAATCTTAATCTCCAAGTCTTGTAAGATTTTCTTTCTATACATTTTTTCTTAAGTTTTATTTTATTTTTCTTTCTCGTGGGGGAAAGGTTTGCAAGATCAAATTTCGTTATTTTTTTTATTTATCAACTAATTTGAAACCTCGATTGTGCAGTGATTTTTCTAATACTAATCTCAGAAAACCAGCAGTAGATGACAACTGAGTCATTCCCGATGGAAAGGTAATATATATATGCTGCTATTTAACTTGCAATAAAGTTTTTCGTATCAAACAAGTCGAAATCTCAAATTCATCTAGCAGAGTCAAACCAATATATATTGTTCCCATGCACTATGTTATGAACTTTTGTTGAATCCCAACACCAAAATCCATAAAATATCAAATGCCTTCGTTGAATACACATGCATCACTTTCACCAGGTTCTATCTTATTAAGCTTCTTAACAAGTGTCATTTGTCTTGCCAAACTTGTTTAAAGTCTTTGTAGTTTAAAAGGTTTATTTGCAAATAAAAGGTTTATTGGTACTAAATCAATTTTAGTAAAATTGATCTTCCTGAAAATAACACTTGATCTCCTACTCTTGTGTAAATTTCTCTTCTTATAGTAGAGCTAATCAAACTTGACTTCATAACTTGTACTCTATGTCCCAAATCTTCACTTTTTTTAATTTGAAGTTAGAGTAATTCAATTTCTTGGTTATTGTTAGATTTACTATATATTTATCCTATTTACGTTTCAGGTTTGCGAATAACAAATTTAGCGGAAGAAAGGACTGATTTCTCGTGAATCCTCAAATAATAATAATAATAATAATCATTAAAAAAATATCTTTAACAAGACATTGTGAAATAAGAAAAGTGTATGCTAAACATGTCATACTGAAATATTGATATATTTAATAAATAAACGAACTGTGTGATTCATACATTAAATTTTTTTTTTTAAATATTCTTCATTGACAAATAATTGAGAACAACTATAACAAAATTGAACGAGTCTTGGTGATAAATATTGAGAATGATCATAACAAATTATTAGAAGTAAAAAACTAATCGATATATCAACGAAAATTACTATAAATCGATTTATTTTAAATTTTATTATATTCAAATCAAACAACCCAAATAATTAAAGAAAACTAGTATGTTTGTTTTAAATTTTTTTCCCTAAAAGTGTTTTTTTTATAAATAAAATAAAAACTTTTTTTTAATTACTTTTTAATATGTTTGTCTAAATTTTTTTTAAAAAAATAAGTAGTTTTTTTAAAGAGAAATGTCTATCTGCTTATTAAAAATAGTTTTGTTTTAAAAGGTACTTATTTAAAAATATTGTTTTGACATTAATTATTTTAAACATAAAAATAATATTAATTTTGCCTTTAATTAAAAGTATTTTTATGTGATTTGACTTTCTTTTTTTTATTTTATTTTTTTCTTATTTTGTATCAATGGTTTAAGACTTCACTTTATATTAATTTCGTTTGACTACAAAGTAAGATAAGTCTAGTGAATGATCGTTTTTGTCAAGGATCAAACTTGAACACCTTTAAAATAATTTGACATTTGATTCAATATATTAATCACTTATTTCTAATTTCTTAATCTGTGTGATTTGACTTTTGTTCTACGCAACTGGAGATCATAAAATTCAATAAGGTTTCAAGAAAGGTTTATTTCTTTAAAAAAAAAAAATCATACATTAATTGTTATTCTCTTGCCTTTTTAATGCATTGCTATTGGATTTAATTTTTCTAAAGTGAAAGAGAATGTTTTAGAGGATAAATTATACCTAGTTGTTGATATATATATATATATATATATATATATATATATATATATATATATATATAATATTCATCATTAATTTTTTAATTAATAGTTATCAACTCCTATACATTAAATACAAGTTTCTATTTTGTGCAAGAGTGTTTTTAGGAACTTTTATTCAATAGAGGGATTGTTGAAAAATTTTCAACTTCTTATTTAATTTGATTTTTATTTATCATAATTATTTATCAATTAAATATAAATATTTTTAAAATAAATTATCAATAAATAAAATCAATCCATATATATTAAATGTGAATCTCTGTATTTGTGAGAGATTTTTAGGAATTTTAAAATTTATCTAATTTAATTTTTATTTATCATAATTATTTATTAATTAAATATTAATATTTTTATATATAATTTATTATAAAATTTAATTATATTATATATAATAAACATGTCTTTGTATTTTTCATGCTAAAATATTATTTACACTTTATTCTCAAAAGTGAAAAACTCTCTTTATAAGAGGCAAATTCATTATTATTATAATTTTGTGGTATTATAATCTAATAAAAAAAATTACATATTGAATTAATAAAAAAATCAAAATCAAGTCACATAATTAAAAATGGTCATTGTTTAAAAGTATCAAATTGATTTGTATTTAAAAGATAAAAGATTGAAATAATTTAAAAAAAAATTAAAATAAATTTTAAGATAATATAAAAGACTAAAAATTTAATTTAACATAATCAATATCCTTCATTTGTTGTATTGCTAATTTTTAATTTAAAAAATTCAAATTAATTTTTCAAGTCTATAATTCCAATATATATTTACATCTCTAAATAAAAATAACTTTTTGTATAGGAAAAATAAAACTTTATTATAAACTTTGATATTCATATACAAGTGGATTGACACGGATTACAAATAATAATAATAATAATAATAATAATAATAATAAGACATGGATCAATATAATTCATGAAAGTACACAAATGCCCTTTTCTTTTTTACAATAGTACAATAATGTCTAAACTAGTAATGATCATAACATTGCATTTAATATTAATTAATTTTTTAAAAATGTACATTTATATTCTGATTTGTTTCCCTCTTACCTAAATAATTTATTATTTTCTTGTATCTAAATAAATTAAAATTTATTTTTATCTAATTCAGTGTGATCAATTAATTCAAATTAGGATATATAATTATTACCGTACATATTTTTGGTAATTCATTAAAAAATTGTAATAATAATAAAATTTTCCTTAATTTTAAAAATATTCATTACTACAAAAAACATTCTATAAAATTTAATAAATTGATTTCCTCAATATATAAATAAAAATTCATTTAATATTTAATTAAATAATTTAATAATAATATATACTTGTTCTTACTTATTACAAAGACCTTAATTAATATAATTAAGTATAATAATATGTTTTTATAAATTAAAATTAAAAATTAATGAACTTTGGTAAAAAATGAATGAATATAATCATGCTTCATGACATTTGTGTAGGTAAATAATATATAATACTTATGAGAATTTTTATATCACTTAGGAAGCAATTGGTTATGTTTTTACTTTTTTAAGAATCATAGTCGGTCCAAATATGAAGCCAATAAAATTTTTACTTTAAATTTCTTCCAAAAAAATTATTTTACATTAATGTTTATATTTTTTTTAAGGTCTATAACTTAAAAAACACTTTTTATATTCTTTAAAATTCACTCTAAAAGGTTCATCTCTAAAAAAATATACAAATATACTTTTTTTCAAAATTCATATTTAAAATATTTTAGTTTTTATTAAAAGATATTGTTGTCAATTTTTAAAAAATCTCCCTTTAAGATTTGCTTTAAACCTAACTATGTATTGGATCGACTTTGCCAAGAATCCGAAGTTGGAAAAATTAATTTTTTACCATTAGTTTATTAATTAAAAAAAGTAAGATTCTTATGAAATATCTTTCTCTAAGAATTTTTTTTACCTGTGTTTCTATGAATTCGTCCCATGGAATAAGTGGAAATCTTACATTTTTGAGTTAAATGAAGAATCTTATTCTAATAAAAATATTATGTTACCTTTATTTCTTTATTTAATACAATAAAAATATTTGAAAAAACTATATTATATTTATTTGTCTATTTAATGCAACAAAATTATTTGATTATTAAGTAACATTTTTAAATATTCTTATAAACATATAATGACCAACCAAATAAATGTTAATCATTTTTTAAAATCATGATTTCCAAATTTTATTATTCCTAATAATTATGACTCAAGCTCAAAAATTATCATGTAACAAAATTCTCCTTAGTTTTTCTCATTACTAAGGATGTTGGCTATTATTTCTTGTCCATACACTTGATTTTCTCATTTACGCTCGTGAGGTGTAGTTTACACAGGACGTTATTTTAATGAAACACTTACTCCACCAATTATTCTTATTAGCGATACACTTATTTCACAACTATTTATTTGATTAAGATTAATAAATTTAATTAAGAGTATTTTTAATTAGTAATAATAATACAAGACATATTTTAGATTAATTTTTTATAAAAGAAAACACTTATGATTTGGATTTTATATAAAAGACATGAGGGAGTAATAAATTATTAATTAGTCAGGACAGTTAATAGATAGCAGTTTTAATTTCCATTTTAAAAAATATTTATTTTTCATTGTTTTAATTAATAATTACCAGAGGAAGGATAATAACTTCTAGTTGTTTTATTATCGAGTAGTTGAACCTGAATTTCAATTTTTGCTTATTATATATTAATTTATAATACCTATGATTTTTTAAAAAATATATCAAATGCATAAGTAAAATAAAGTATTGTTGTAGGTAAAATTTACCAAAGTAAAAGTGCTCTTCCTCAAAGTAACTCTCTTCCCTCTCTACTTGTGTATTTATTCAGCTCCTCATTATGTACTTTATGGCCATCTTGAAGCTATTAGATTTCCTATATATTTATTCCATTTGTTTCAGAACAAATTCAATGGCCTAAAGCTGAATGGATTGATTCCTCATGACTCCTTTTACAACAAAGAAGAAATTGTCTTTATTTGAGCAACAAGTAGTATCATAAATGTATGATTACCATAAATGACGTAGGCACTTACTCCTGTCTCTCAAACATCAAGCTTGAAATACATTAGAATCGACTAATCCAATATGTTCATCCTAGGGAACACACTCCCTCCTAGAAACTTTCCGAGTTCAGTTTGAACCTAAGAATCCAGTGTGCTTCGATAACATGAAAGAGTTTATCACACCTGACCTATTTAATGAGTGTGTTCTTTAATCGTTCTTACCTTTCTAGAGAGTGGTGCAAATTGTGTTTTGGCCAGATTCCTGGAAATATCAGCCTAGAAGGAATGTGTTTCGCTGTCTTTGATGTACTCTAATCCTCGGTCTATCTCCTTATGCCTGCTCTTCAATCAGACATTCAGACCATCCAACACTCATATCTAATTTATGATAGTTATCATTGGTTTCCATTAATCAACCATTACAGCATATTATTCCTTAGGTTTGTTTTGTTCAATCCCCTGTTGCAGACTGCAGTTAAACCCTCTTTCTCCAACTTCTGCTAAAAACATGTATTCAAATATCATGCATTGGAATTTCCATTCTCCACTGATCTGACAGGTTATTGGACAATATTTACATGTTGCTACGTTATTAGAAATAAGCTTCTAAAGGAAATCTCTCACTAAATTCAAGTATCTTCAACGGATGAAAATAACTACAATTCTTTGTATAATTGATAGAAATCATAAATGTTAAATATAAGTTACAACTTACAACACCAAGATTTCCAACTTCCAACTCTACTCCGTATTGGAATTAATAAGCTCTAGCATAACAAAAAAATCTCGCCCCTTTTCCGGCAACCTCAGCAGTGTCCAAGACAGCCAAACACGTCATATACTTGTGTTGAATTGTTGTCAAAAATTATGTCAAGACAAGATCCTGCTAACTTGGTTTAGAATCACTTTGCATTAAAGACAATTCTTCTTCCACACAGAGCTCTACGACCTTATTTTCTTGGTTAGTTTCAGTCAATTCTTCCACAACTGAATGGCATTGCTGCCATCCAGTGGAATGTAAGGAAGGTGGTTCAGTTTCGAATAGAATCCAATTCTTACTTTTGGCTTGAGCCAAGATAGGGTATAGGATAAACCCCAGGAGAATGACTGCTCCACTCACAAAGAATGTTCTCAAAGAAGCCAAACACATTACAAGAATAAGTAACAAAGCAGGAGGCAAACAGAGCATTGTAGCCCAAAATGTTCCCAATGGAACTCTGTACGGTCTATAAAGATTTGGCTTCTTCACCCTCAAAGTTACAAAAGCTGCAAACTCAAGAAGCATTCCTACAGCATATAAGAAATTGAGGAACTCTATGATTTCCTGAAAGCTCATCCACGACAAGAAGATAACTCCAGTGGCAGAGAACAAAATGCTAACAGTGGGCGTTCCATACTTAGACCTAGAGGCATATAGTACCACATAAAAAACACTTTCACAATTAATGTTAATACTGAAATTTCCATCTAGGTTCCAATTAAGTGCATGTCTGGATGGAATTACTAAAAAAAATTCACTTTGGTTGGAATACACCGTCACACTGGTCCTTGAAAGTAAGAAATTGTCAACTAAATCCTTATATTTAACTTGTTATTGTCATGAATATATATCAATATTATTACTTTAATCACACATTATTTTGAGTTTTAAACTAATATGATTGTGAATTTGCAGTTTCAAAAATGTATTTAACAATTTCTTAGTTTTAGAGACTAATATAACAGTAAAGGGACCAATTTGAGTTTCAACTCATGAGAATATTTTGGAAAAGAGAAAGAAGGGAAACTATTTTAAAGGGAAGACATGACATGAAAAAAGCTCTGACCTTGAAGCAAATACAGCTGGAAGCATTCCTATCTTGCTCATCCCTAGAAGCTGAAAAGCATCACTGCTCATTTCTGCTTCAAACAAGCCAAGGTTAGACATAGCAGCGGCGGCTTGAATCCAGAGTTTGAGCCAGGAGCCACCAATGAGCATCCCCACTTGTGCAAAATAACCATCAGTCCACTCAGTTGGCGAGGAGCTCAAAGAACCAGTTCCAGCAAGAAGTGGAATGAGATATGAGGAGAGCACCAAAAGAAGTCCTCCAACAAGTGCTTTTGGGAACGTCTTGCTGGGATTTTGAACCTCTCCTGCAAGGGTACTTGCCTTGTCCCAATAATTTAGGTTCCAGAACATGGTATTGAAGTATCCCCGCCAATTAACCTTGCGAAAATCTACAAGAAGCCAACGGCTGGGCCTAATGCGTGGAATGGAAAGCAAGGCCATTATGAGAAATGGGGAAAGTGAGAAGACGGCGAGAAAAACAGCAGAAAAGCCAACAAAGTGAAGGCCGCGGTAATTGAAATAAGTGAGAGAAAGGGTGATTCCTAGAAGGGCAGGGATTCGAGCAGTGGTTCGTTGAAAGATTGGGAATGAATGCTTGATGTAATCGAGGAAGAGAAGGGGGTAGAGGGCATTGTCCATGACTCCGCTGAACCATTTCCAGAAGCCTTCTTGAAAGCCCCAGAAGGGTCCAAAGGCTGAGGATATCCAAATAACGTATCCAGCGTTTAGAGGGAAGGTGGTGGCGAGTTCAGCGGTGACGAGAGCTTCTGGTATGCTCCATATGAGAGGGAAAAAGAAGAAACCAAGCAACGATAGAAGAGGACCAGCTCCATCCCTCACTGAATCCTCTACTCCGAAAGGACCGCCAGATACTTCATAGAATATTAGAGCTATCAGAGGCAATAGCGTTACTTTGTTGCCCTCTTCACCCATCAACACTTCATCTATATACTTCCACTCATTCGCATCTTAAGAGATCCATCCATGCCTGCAAACTGCAAACTCAGATCAGATCCCATTCCAACCTTCACTTTCACGCACCTTGGCTTCTTTCTCTTTCCTATTGACTTTTTTTTTTTTAAAATAATAAATTTACCAAAATATCATATTTGAAATATATTTATTATTCATGTCTAGGAATGATTACATATTAATCTTTAAGTATTTAAATTTTTGTTTTTCATTGTTTAATTGTCAAGTTATAAAGTGTAAAGACTCATCGAATTATTACAAATAACATGCCAGTAAGACAAGTATAATTTTTGAAATTCGCAACAATTACGCCACATTTCATCAGTGAATTATCTACTCGATTCTCTTTTTCATGGATTAAGCATCTCTTGTACTAGGAAATGCATATCACTTTTGTCAAACTCAAACATATGTAGTGCGAGTGAGCACCAACACTATTAGTTATTGTCCATAAATTTGGTTTTGGAAGTATCGATGAAAATTATTTATCTATGTTTTTCATTTATATTCGACTTATAAGTGATGTACATTATAAATTTGATTTCCAAATATGTGTCAAAGTTACTTATCTATGTTTATATATATATATATATATATATATTTATTTATTGATAATGTACTTTAAATTTTTTGTTTCAATAATGTATGTGTACTTTTAATTTATATTGTTTAATGAAATTATATATTTATAAATTATTTATAACCTCTTCTTACCAAACTATTAAGTTATAAAATAAAATTTATGAATTTATTTATATATTAACTATTTTTTAAGCTAATAAAATAAATACAAAATATCTATTACATAAAAACAATAATATTACAAAAAAAATTATCTTGTAAAAAAACTACAATTAAAAAATTAATTACTGGTTAATCAAATTCTTAATGAAAAATAAAATAAAAATGAAAAACTAATGTAAGAAATTGGTTAGTGAAAGACCAATTTCTGAACATAAAGAGCACTTTGGCAAATATATTTTAAAGTATGATATTTTAGTAAATTTATTTATATTTTATAATATTATAATAAAAAGGTCTATTCTATTCTATTCCAAGTATGATATTTTTATAGTTTTATTTATTTAAATTATGTATTATACAAAATACATGTTTATTTTATATATATTATATTTTTTATATACAATAAATAGTTTAAATTTCAATATAAATTTATTTTCAATTATTAATATTTTTTTAAAAAAGTAAATTTAAAATTAAAATAAAATAGTAGATTAAAAAAAATAAACACTTTTAAATATACATAAAAAAAATTACGAAAGAAGAGTGTTTTGAAATGATGGGAGGAGAGCTTTTTTCTAAATCACGGGGATTATTTTTATATGTAGGATACACATGTAAAAAGGAGGAAAAAGAAAACATTAAAAATACTTGATTGAGAGTGAACAAATTATAAAATATGTTAAATAAAACAAACCAACTATTTTTAAATAAATGAGTTTAAATCTTTCGATATAAACTGACAAATATATCATAAAAAAATAATATAATATAAATTTAATAAATTATGTTTAAAAGAAAAAGAAAAAACAGTGAGAAATTTTTTAAAAATAAAATAGAATACAAGAAAATAAAAACTCAAACGTGACAAAATCTTGCTGTAAAATATTCTTGTTTATCGTCATGGACTAATCAAGCTGCTATTTCTTTAATTTGATACCAGTGGATTAATTGAGTTTCATGTTTAAAATATGTGGATGGTAAAGTATTTATTCGAATCTTAACTTTTGAAAATGCAAAAAAAAAAAAAAAAAACTCAAATTGGACAAATATGTTTACCTATTCAATGTCTGCTAAATCCAAATACTTCTCAGTGAATTA
Organism: Cajanus cajan; assembly: GCF_000230855.2. Lineage (NCBI taxonomy): Eukaryota > Viridiplantae > Streptophyta > Magnoliopsida > Fabales > Fabaceae > Cajanus > Cajanus cajan. The sequence goes on along the minus strand of NC_138527.1, from coordinate 45,945,276 downwards.
AAAAAAACATAATTTATATAATTAATAAAGATAATTACTTCTTTTGGTGTACACATTTTATGAACAATTGAACTAGATATCAAATTACTCTTCCTCTCCATCATTTTTCAAGAAAATAATACCCTTGCAACTAAAACTACCCAAAAACTGTTGAAATTATTTTATAATTAAGTATTCACTTTTATTTTATTTTTAAATTTTTATTATTTATTTTATTTTAAAAAAATATACAGAAGCACAGTACTGTTTGGAATATATAAAAAGAATACATCCATTTTGTGTCACCTTTTTATCCTTGCAATTAACATTGTCACCTATTTTAATCCTCAACGTGACGTCGAGTAGAAACCCACTTACATTATTTAAGTCACATCGGCTAAATATAAAAAAAAAGTTATATTTGAAGAAATTAAAAATGAAAAAGTTATATTTGTAGAGATGAAAAGCAAAAATAGGAACATTGCATAATTCAGAAACTCAGAAAATTGGAAATGCTAAAAATAAAAACCGCAATATTTATAAGATTTTGGTAATATTTAGGGTTTCACTCTTAAGTATTCCCTCTTAAGTAAACCCTAAACAGGACATTGGATGGGTCTCACTCTTAAGTATTCCCTCTGCCTTTTATCCTCTATTAAAAGTTTTTTTTAAAAAATAATAATAAAATAAAAATTATATATAACTTTAATAACAATTTAGAAAGAAAATTATGAAATTGATAAATTTTAATATATATAACTATTTTTTTTTGTTGTTGCTTATAATAGAGAACAAATAGAGTATTGGATAAAGATTAACCCATCGATTAGATAAATCAAAACAGGCAGAACTGAAGAACCAAACAAAGTTGACAAAAATAGAATAGAGTGTCAAAATAACTAACTAGTAGGCAATGTACAGAAGTAAAGAAGTTTATCACAGTGAGATAACTGATTCAGACAAGATAACAGGATGTGTGAAACTTGGTCATTCATTCAATTAGTCTCCACTCAACATAGCATTTGCATTTAACTAAACCCCATTTTAAACTTGGTTGAATTGAATTACATTCATATAATCATTCATCTGTCAAAGATAAACTATAAAATTTAAAAACCAACTATAAAATTCACATCTTTCTTCTGAATCCCTTTGTCGTTGGTTGTTTCCAAAAATAAAGGTACAGAAATGGTTTATTCAAAAGGAGGCCAAGAAGATTAAGGGAGGACTTGATATCTAGTCTAGTGATCTGTTGGTGCACCGTAGCTTATTAGTTATTGGCTTATTCCCGTGGCCTCATGACAAATACTGTCTTGCAGGTAAATCAATTCCATTTTATCGTATTAAGGGAAAGTGAATGTTTACCTGCAAAGCTAAGTAGAGTTTCTTTATTTTTTATTTTTGTGCTTCTTGGGACAAAATTGTATATATACATAAATAATAGTTCATTTACCAAACATTAGTTCAGATTTTTTTTTAGTTTTTGTTTTCACAAAATAAAATACTTAATAACTCTACGACTATAATTATAATCATTAATCAGCATTACTTATATAATCACTTGTTTAGTCTGGGGAAAGCAAAATTGAGAAGAACATACTTATTCAACCCAAATTATTAAAAAATGAAGACTTGAAGATTCATACAACTTTTTTCTTATACTTCTGTCTACAAGTTCACCCATATTTTAACTCCAAATTCCGATGATTACAGTCTATAGTTGGGTAAAATCAATTTTGATGAACAAATCAGTAGTGCATAACAGTTTAGCAATCTGAGAACTTTGCCTTGAGACAGAGGAAACAGAACTCTCCTAACTATGAAGCTAAATCTGATACAAGACATCGAGAACCGTTGGTCAACTAGAATAAACTTGAGCACACACACAAGAGATGCCAACTACCAGAAAACAGAGTTAATAAAGGATCAAGAGGCAAAGAAGAAGAAAAACGAGTTAATTTTACAAATCATATTGAATTTAAGAACAGACAACATTATGTAGGTAATTTATGACAACAACATAGGAATCTCATTGTGGCACCTGAGTTGTGGTTCCCAGATGAGCCAGGTAATGGTATAAAACGCGGGGCAAACACAAGAGGGAAGCATTGGGATTGATCAAGTAAAATATCCACTTGTAAGCTTTAATTTCAAATTTCCAATCTAGTAATTAATTACTAGAGTGTTGAGATTTATGCAAATGTAGGAAAGGAATTAAACGATCCAAAAGTGAATTAAATAAGATAAGAAAATAGAGTAGTCTAAACTCTAAACTCTAAAGTCTAACCCTGGAATGAAGTTGCAGATGGAAGGTGATGTTGATCTGATGGGAGGAGTGGTGGAGGCTCGCCAAATTTGAGTATATAGGCTAGTTGATAAACAGGACGCAGTTGGGGAATGAGTTGAGCATCCAAGTAGGCGTCGCAGGAGAAACACCAGACGGAGAGATCACTATTTGAGGAAGTGAGTGGAGGAATGAGTATGAAATACGAAGCAAGCAAATGGTAAAGAAAAGGCATGTGATGTGATGAGAGTGAATACCTAAAACTGAGGGCAACGCTATGATTTGCGTTAGTGTGGTGAAAGTGGTGGAGCATGTGCTTGTTCACAAAACGGCTGCACAGAACCTGCTTACACGAAAGGCACAACCAGTTTTCGGTGGGGTGTTGGCACGTGTTGCAGTGAGTGCCAGGAGTCGGAATGTGACTCAGATCGTCGGATAAGGCGCCCAGGTGGTCGCAGGAAGTTCTAGCAGCCACCCATCCCGATTCAGAGCCATCTTCTTCACTTAAACCTAAACCTTCCTAATCATTCATCACCCAACAATACATCTCATCAAAATTTACAATATACACTAAACACAATTAAATTCATAGGTTTTCGGTATTTACCGGCACTGAAGAAGACGAAGCCATTACCCTTCAACCCAGAATCTTTCTCAGCCTTCCAATACCCTCTTCCTCCCTTCTATGCAATCAAACTTCCCCACTTTACCATCAAACAAAAATCTAATACATAGAAATTTATATTATTGCAATTTTTTTAATTTTTCACACGTATAAAAATTTCAACTAATTAAATTCTTTTAGTAAATTTGCTTTTCATTTTTTTTAATTTAAAAAATATTATTTGAAATCTTAACTAAAATTACAATAAAAAAATAATATTCTTTAAGTTCTCACCATCCTCTAAAAGTTTATTATTCAGTATTTTTTTTAAACTTAAGATAATATTTTTTTTTTCTTCTACATTTTCACACAAAATATTTTTTGAAGAAGTTTTTTCTTAATGCATTTTTTTCTTTTTTATTTTTTCTTTGATTTTTCCTTACTTTCAGTCTTTTTATTCATTTTATTTTTATCTTCATCTTTGTATTTATCTTATGTTCACATTTTATTCATATGTTTTACTAACTATAGTATATTCAATCATAAAGATAAATTCGCGTTTGTGATTTTAGTTTAATTTTTATTTATTTATTACTACATTTGGTATAAAAAATATACTCTTTTTGTTTGATTTTGTGAATGAGTTTAAGATATTTTTTATTTTTCTTAATTTCTTTGATAGAGTTTAGTGATTCTTTATTTTAGATATATTGAGATATTTTGTGGATTAATTAATTTAATAAGACTTTTTTCTTTAACATTTTTTTCTCTCATTGAAAAACATATTTCTCTATTTTAACTTCCTCCAACAATCATGTAATTATGTAACAACATTGAACAAATAAAAAAAAATGCATGATAAAACTAATATTTTAAATTTTGTTAAAGTGTTTATTTTGATAGTTTGTTATATTCAAGAATAAAAACTTTTCTACAAAATTGATAAATATGTTAACTACAAATTTTTTTTAAAGAAAATATTAGAAATGGAATTCAACTAGACATATAATAAATAAAAACAAAATATTGTAGTTGTCACTCTTAATAAACATAGACTAACAAATATATATGATTAAATTTATTATAAAGTCTTTATAATAATTTGATTTAATTATTTATAACGATTTTTAATTTATTAAATTATCTAAAATTTAAAATTAATTTTTTTTTACATATCTTAATTGAAAGAAACATAATTATTTGTCTTTCATACAATATCACGTTTTAATAAAATAAAATATGTTCATACAATCAAAATTCAACTAAATTAGTTTGAATTTGATAATTAATTTTAAATAGTTCATAATAAAAGGTTTAAAAATGAATAGTCAATTTTTTTTTATAATTTAAAGTACTTAAATCAATAATTTATTTTATTTTAAATCATCGATAATTAGTTTATTATTTTCACTTTATAAATATATTTATATTAACTCTTAAGAAGTATTTAGTATAAGGATTATTTTTTTAAAAAAATATAAAGTTGAAAAATTAGTTTTTACATTTAGTTTATTAATTAAAAACTAATATCCCCAAAATATTGTTTTGTGAAAATATTTTTCTTTTATATTTCCTATTAAATTATTTCTGTAGAAAAATATTAAACATTTTTAGATTAAATAATAAAAATATCATATAACCTTTATTTATCTATTTAATATAATAAAAATATTTAATTATTGAATACCATCAATAGATTTATAAATATTCTTAAAATCTTTCATTACCACGTATTCATGATTTTAATCAAATGCATCCGAAGAAAATATTTTTTTATTACTTTATTGCACGTATTTTTTATTTTATTTTTTAAACTAAAGAGTTTTTGAAATTGAATCTTCTAAAAATTAAAACAAAATAAAGAAAGGGGAATGAGAATGAAAACCAAACACGCCCTAGGGTTTTGACTTTGCGATGTATGTTAAGATTTCGGTGCTCATCTTTCGTATTTTTTCTGTGACTGCGAGATTTGCAAATCAGAAGCATGGGGCACTCCAATGTGTGGAAAGCTCATCCCAAGAACTATGGACCTGGTTCTCGCGCCTGGTATGTAACACATATTCTCCGAATGATAAACTTGATCCTTTTCCCTGCTTGTCTCCTCAATTTGTTTTTGCTATTACTATTAAGGTTTTAGCTTTTAGTTTGAGGCCTTTCTTTTGCTATCATATATGACAACATTGAGTTATTGCTGTCTATTTTTGATAAGTGTTTTTCTTATTATTTGGGTTTGAATAAGCTTTCGTACAATTTGTATTGTGACTTTAGTTTTTTTTTTTTTTTTCTAATAATTTTAAAAAGATAATTCTTCCAACGTCATTATAAAATATTGTGCTACTGCTAGGTATCGTGCTTAGTGCTTATGCAGAGTTGCATTTTCAACCTTACATTTCTTCACCGGGACTCTCCTTCACAGGTAAATCATCGCCCTTCTGTGGAATTTCTTCCTCTCTCGTTTTACTACATCTACTGTTTGTTATGTTTTAGTTATGGTGTGTTTGGCGGAGGTGATTTAGTAGGAAATAGAGAAGAAATGAATGGATTATCAAAGATTTAAAAAAAAAATGTTTGGAGGAGGTGATTTAAGTTGGAAATGGAAAAGAAATGGATGAATTGCCAAAGACTTAAAAAAACATTAGCTTTTGGAGGAGATGATTTAAGTAGATTTATGAGAAAATTGTAGTGGGTCTATGGAGATTTAATTCCACTCTCTTAAGGGTGGATTTGTGTGAAATTTTCAACAAAAAAGAATGCATTGACAAGACTACTCCAATACTATTGTTTAAATAGTTAGTTAATAAAGTATAAAAATGTAATTGTTTAAATAATATATTTTTTCATAAAAATCTAAATATATAAAATACATTATTAAAATACCAAAAAAAATTTTATTTCATTTCTCACCTAATTCCACTCTACTAAATAACTACAAATTCTATACTATTTCTTACCTATTTTCTATCAAATCAATTTTCAGCTATTCTCTTCTATTTTCCTAATTTCTTCCCTTTCTTTCAAACAAAGCATATAGGAAAAGAGAAACGCCAGCCAAAAGGAAGTTTACTTTTCTACACTCCACAATTTCCCTATATTTTTTTCTTCATTTCTATCATTTACATTAGTTTAGCATTTTTTTTTTCTTTTATTATTGGCTCTACTGTATAATTTAATAATACTTTTCATTCAATTTAGGTGGCTTGTGGATTTTGAGAGTGACTTTGATTTAATCTTAGCACTGGTTGAAGAGAGCTGAATAGAGAATACAAAACCGATGGTAAATTACAGGGGCTTTATCATGATAATTTCTCGTATTGTTTTTTCCATTATCCATCCTGTCTTTCCTTTTGCTCTATTTAATCTTTGATTTGGGTAATGTTGTTGACTATATGTTCGAAACAATGCAACTTATGAACAGGTCCCCTTGCCAGGCTCTCTAAGGGGTTTTCATAATCTTGTATCTTCCTCCCGGATTGAAAAGCTAGTTTCCCTCTTACATTCCAAACAATATCTGCCACCATGGCTTCAGTCTGTACGCCATCTTAGCTTTACCGATGATCACAGTAAACAACATGCTGGAGAATCTGATGACTTTTTTAATCTACAGTCAGACTCAGGTTCAGACAATAGTAGCAACTGTACCGACGAGGCATACAATGTTGAACAATGTATGTCAGAAACAATTCCAAGTAGGCCTTTGAGAGGTAGGAAGCCAATTAATCAGCCTCCACATTTCCGAGAATATGATAGAGGTTCCCATTCCTTCCCTCCCAGATTTGAAGACAACCATGATGACCTTGATGAAATGGACAAAACTAATAAATCTTCTCAAATTGATCTTGCATTTGAGGGCACAAATGTGGCAGAAACAAATAGGGATGTTGGCCAATCAGGAGACAGTTTCCTTGATAAATTCAAGCTTGGTTTTGATGATACAACAGTGAATCTGTCAGTTGTTGCAGCAGGCAAGCAATCTGAAGAAGCAAAGAGGTCAAATCACAATCAACCAGCTCAAGAATCTATGCCTGAAGATGCTGATGAGATCTTCAAGAAGATGAAGGAGGCTGGTCTTATCCCCAATGCTGTGGCTATGCTCGATGGTCTATGTAAAGATGGTTTGGTTCAAGAAGCCTTGAAACTTTTTGGTTTGATGCGGGAGAAGGGAACTATTCCAGAAATTGTCATATACACAGCGGTAGTGGAGGGATACACAAAGGCCCACAAGGCTGATGACGCCAAAAGGATTTTCAGGAAAATGCAGAGTAATGGAATTTCACCCAATGCTTTCAGTTACACAGTCCTAATACAAGGACTCTACAAGTGTAGCAGATTACAGGATGCTTTTGAATTTTGCGTGGAGATGTTAGAATCAGGGCATTCTCCAAATGTGACAACTTTTGTAGGCTTAGTGGATGGTTTCTGCAAGGAAAATGGCGTCGAAGAGGCTAAGGGTGCTATTAAAACATTAACAGAAAAGGGTTTCGCTATTAATGAGAAAGCTGTTAGGGAGTTTTTGGACAAGAAAACACCATTTTCACCGTCTGTTTGGGAAGCCATCTTTGGGAAGAAAGTCCCTCAGAGACCATTTTAAATATCTTTCAGACTATGTAAGCTTTCATCTAATTCTGTTACTAATTACCTATTTTATGTATATATTAATACATTTTCATAATAACGCATATGTTTATTCAATTAAGTTGAATATTAAAATATTTTAATATAAATTTTAATTACCTATATCGATAAATATTCATTCTTGTGATTTAATTTTTAAATACTTATATGTTAAGATAACTTTAGAATGAAGAGTTGATTGATAATATATATATATATATATATATATATATATATATATATATATAATTTTGAATTCCTTATAAATTAATAATTTCTAAACAATTTTTACGTATTAGAAAAATTATCCCATCAAACTGCTCATCAACATAAAAATATTTTTGGATGTTACTAGAAGCAATTCCTATATATTAAAATTGAACCACTATCTAATGGGAGAGTTTTTGAGGAGTTTTCTTCATTGAGAGGTTAGTAGAAAGTTTTTTATTTTCATATTTAATTTAATTTTTATTTATCATAATTATTTAACAATTAATTTTTAGTATTTTAAAATAAATTATAATAAATAAAAAAAATTTTGTTCTATAATATAAATTATTTATCATAAATCAGAAATATGTTTTACATTTTTTTAAAAATATTTGTTTATATAAAATTTAAATATAGTTTATATATTTAAAAATAATATTTATTTATATATAATTTATTGTAAATTTTAATTATATATAATATACATTTAATTGTGTAATGCACATATTAAAATACTATTCAAATAAAAAATTGGATGCAAAATATTTAACTCAGTTCAATTAAAAAACACAATTATTCATATTTGAGATTTTAATTTTCAGCAACTTTAAATAGGCAATAAGCATCAATATAACAAAATTACATTGGTTATGCAATACATCGACTTTCTTTTGTTAGAAAAGTCGTTCACTTCTGTGAAAAATAATGTGGTTCACTCATCTATCGTTCATTTGTAGTAGCTTTGGCGCGGTATTTATTTAAAATATATTTCTAATAAAATAAAATTACTTGAATTAGTTATATTTTATGTAATACTTTTAAAGGATTCCATAACATAAAGTTTTCTTGCTACCATATTATATTCACGAGAATAAGGAAAAAAATAATGAAGTATTAAATTTTAGAATTTAGAAACACAGCACACTATCATATGTCAATGTCATGCAGTCACCTTCTCTGGTATAATTATTATACAGTACCGCAACACACTATCAAAGGAAATAAATGCATCCAAACTTCATTCAATGGAAAACCACTTCCCTCCCCTCCCCTGCAGTTATAAAGAGATCTTCATCAACTGAACCCATTTTCCACAAGATCACAATACAAAGTATGATGAAATTTAACGACTTCACTTTAGCCTTGTAGTATTCGATCTTCCCGGTCAATAACTCTACTACTCTGTCCCACCTTTCGCTCCAAAACCTCTAACTTTGTCTTCTGTACTTTCGATTCTACCTTCAAATTTTTTATATCTTTTTGAAGGTCACGTAAACTCTCCAAATAAAGAGGCGTGGACACATCATTCTTCCCACCTAAAGCACTAAATTTCTCCCTTGCAGATACTTTGAGTGCTTGCACTTCTAGCTTCAATTTTTTAATTTCCTCCGAGAGGTTATTGAAAAGATTCGCATGAAAAATATTTGTAGGAGGATCATACCAGACTAAATAATCACAGTGTAATGAACTCTCATTATATTTACCACATCCATAGAATCTCCTACAGGAGAGGCACAACCAGTTTTCAGTCGGGTGATGGCAGCTGTTGCAGGGAGTGTCAGATCAGAGGATATGGAGGTCAGGTGATGGCATGAAGTTCCACCTAAATCTTCCTGAGACATCACACACCAATACATCTCATCAAAATTTACAATTTACAATTTACAATATATATACATATCAATTAAATTCATAAGGTAAATTACCTTCTGAGAACAAGAGGAAGCCATTAACCTCTCTTTATTCGCTTTTTGCCAAAGCTATTGCTATGTCTTTACTCTATCCCCACACATATTCGCTTTTTGATCACATCCCATTAGTCTTTAAAGATATGTCGCATTATTCGTTAAGTTAATGAAAGTTTTCAGAAAGTTCGATTCTTTCGTACATAGCTAAAGATTTTATGAGCAACTGGTTTGGGGCAAATTTTCGAATGTTTACCCATGTGTATATACAAATTACAAAATATATAGGAGGTTGATATATTTTTTTCCACCCAATATCGATAATTATACTAATTTTCAATCATTACCTCCAACAAATTTAAAGTTTGATGAAGATTCACGCTAAGCAATTGACAATTATTGATAATGAAGAACATTGATTCGATGGTAATTCTTTTTCTTTAATGATTTCACTTATCTATTAGTATTCAGTTTGTATTCACACTAAGTAATTCTTTTAGTAGCTCAACTTTCAATAAAACACTAATTATTAGTATTTAAGTACATGACAAAGTTTAATACAAAAAGATCAATTTATTAGATGTGAAAGTTTCACAGCTTAAGTATCACATTAAATTTTATATTTTATTCAATGTGAGACTCTAATATTGATAAAATTCTCCACATTACAAGAAATATCAATTATATAAAACGGAACATAAGGATCAAGTTTAATTTTTTAGTTGTTAAATTTTTATCCAATTAAGTACATTTGTTTTTTAATTACTTTATCTATTTTATTAAATTTGTTGCTTTATTTAATTATTTTTTTCCTAATGTCGTACCAATTCAAATAAATCATACTGAATGTTTTAAATTGCAAAAACAATTTTTTTTAAGTATAGGCTTAATTAATTCTGATAATTAATTTAATTTAATTTTCTAAAAATCTATAAAAAAAAGTTGAAAACTTAGGTTTAGGGGACCGCGACTTCTTAATTGGGTTAAAGAAAAAAATAAACAAACCCAAGTAAGAAGAAAGTTTTTTTTATATAATAATTTTGGGAGGGGGAGAAAAAGTGGGGCATTGGGAGAAATAATTGCGAAAAGGGTTTTATATAGGGATTTTTTTATAAATATTTTGACTGACCATTGCGATTTTAAATATTAAATCCATGATGACTCGTAATAACTAATTTAATTTAGTATTTTGATAAATTAGCTTGCGTAAATGTGCTAATGTTTTCATATTTTAGTTTTCTTATACTTAAATTATATATCTGGATTATTATCACAACTTTACATATTAAAAAAAAAGCTTAAATATATTTTTAGTCCCTCAAATTTAAAATAAATTTATTTTTTGTCTCTCAAATATAAAATCGTTGTTTTTAGTTCCTATAATTTTCAAAACTCTTGTTTTAGTCCCTTATATTACTAATAATATATTTGAAAGTGATTAATAGAGATATCAATAGGTAGATTTTATATAATAATATTTGATAAATTTCTGAACAAAATTTGAATATAATAACTAAAATAAGATTTTTTGAAATTACAAAAACTAAAAACAAAAATTTTAAATTTGAGGGACTAAAAACATATTTAAACCTAAAAAAATATATATATATATATATATATTTTTAAGTATGAATGTCTTTTAATCTAAAATAAAAATTATTATCGAGGTTCTCTCTTAATAAATAATTTTAATTAAATATATAATTTAGTATATATATATATATATATATATATATATATATATATATATCATTCATTCTCAATTTGATTTCTACATGTACAAATTCATTAAATATGTTCTTATATATGTAATCGAGATTAATTTGGTTCCTAAAATCATTAATTCTCTTACATATTCTTAATTTAATCTTTATATGTGCAATACATTTGTAATTTGACACTTATTAATTATGATTTTTAGAAATTATTATTTGATTATTCATAAATATTTTTGAGAATGTTTATAAATGTTACACGAGTATTAAAGTTATTTTATTATATTAAATAAACAAAATAAAGGTAAGATGTTGTTTTTATTGCATTAAATTTATTATGCATAAATATATTTTTAATCTTTAAAATTTAAGATAAATTTATTTTAATCTCATAATTTAAAAAAAAATAAATTTAGTCCTTATACTCAAATTTTATTTGAGAATTTGTCAAATATTGATATATAAAATCTACCTATCAATAAAATATCACATTAAAACTAGCTGATAATACATAATTATGTTAATTTTAACATGTCATTTTTAAATATATTATTGATGACTTGAGATACGAAAATAAGATTTTTATAAATTATAAAGACTAAAAATAATATTTTTAAATTTAAGAAACCAAAATCAAATTTATCATAAATTTAAAATATTAAAAACATATTTAAAATAATTTATTTTTACTTTGGAAAAGTTAATTTCCTACTTTCTCATTCCATGAAAAATTTATGTAAAACTTATTCCAAATATTTTTTAAAATGTTATTTTTAAATAAGAAAAAATAATTAAAAAACTAATATTTATTACGTTAGATTCTTGGGAAAATATTTAATTTTAACATTTATAAATAATTTTTAGATAACCTTTATAAATAATTTTAAAAAAATTTCATGGCAAAAAAAATGAATTTAGTTAATCATGAAAATCATAATTTTTAAACATGGAAATATTAATTTTTGTGTAACAACGACTCCTAATTAAGGAAATTTTTTTTTTTAATTTTATTTTATCCATTACTGTTTTTTTTTTAACTAAAAAGAATCCTTGAAATTGAATCTTCTAAAAATCTAAAATTTTTTATAAAATAAAGAACGGGAATTGATAACAGAAACCAAACACTCCCTAGGGTTTTGACTCTACTATATATGTTCGGATTTGAGTGCTTGTCTTTCATGTTTCTTCTGTAACTGCGAGGCTAGGGTTTCGAGTTTCTTGTGTAAAAATCTTTGCAAATCAGAAGCATGGGGCACTCCAATGTGTGGAACGCTCATCCCAAGAACTATGGACCTGGTTCCCGCGCCTGGTATGTAACACATCTTCCTCAAATGATAAACTTGATCCTTTTCCCTGCTTCTCTCCTCAATTTGTTTTGCTATTACTATTAAGGTTTTAGCTTTTAGTTTGAAGCCTTTCTTTTGATACCATATATGAGATCGTTGAATTATTGCTGCCTATTTCTGATAACGCGGGTTTTCCTTATGATTTGGGTTTGAATAAGCTTTGTACCAAGTGCATTGTGATTTTATTTTCTTTTGTTTTTAGCCATTAATTTCCAAGAGATGATTGTTACAACCTGATGTCATTTTAATATGCACTTTTTACTATTTTTTTTATTTTATTTTGTTGAAGTTTAAATAAAAAAAGTCGACGAATCGACTTAATGGTTACCGTTGCGTTTGAATCGACGAGATTTTGGGTTGTTTTTCAAATTCTACGGGGATGTCTTGAGATTAGTGATCGAGCAACTTCTTAATTTGTTAATGATATTGATTGCTGGAAGATACTGAATCATAATGCAAGACATTTGCAAACTGCTACTGAAGTCTTGGTGAACCGAAATTAATTGTAAGCTGTCTCCAGTATTAATCCAGATCAATATGCTATGAGCTTCGATTGTTTAGTTCTTTTGTAACTTTTCTCTGTGCATCGTATAATATATATATATATATATATATACACACATATATATATAATGTATGCCTTACTCTAAAACTTCATTGGGGCATGCTACCTTTAGTGTCACAGTTTGTTTTGCATAATCATGTCAGTATGTTATGCATTCTCCTCTGTTCTGATGTTTGCATTTTAAAATTGTTATAATTTAGATACTATTGGGATACCTGTTTGTTTGATCTGTGGTCATATTAGAGTACTAGTTTAAGTTCATATGGGTTGACTTTATTTTTATAAGGTTTGTTGATTGGTAATGTTGTCTACTGTCCTCTCGCGATTTGCAGTCGCGTGTGTGGGAACCCTCATGGATTGATCAGGAAGTACGGGCTTATGTGCTGCAGGCAGTGCTTCCGTAGCAATGCCAAAGAAATTGGCTTCATTAAGGTAAATATTTCTTGTGTAAATTTCGTAATTTGTGAATTGTTTTCTCCTGAGTTCATAACCACTTTTTTTTTTCCTGTGTTTTGCAGTATCGCTAAATGAATACTGTCCTCCTTGCCCACCCAGTTTGGATTCAGGCTTTAGGCTGATGATGTGGGGATATGCTTTTATTGTTTCAAGAATTTTAGAATTTTTGTGGCATTTAGCTAAATTAATCATCAAACTCAAGTTGTGGAACTAAAAATGTTTTTACATTTTATATAATTATTTTGAGCTATCTACATGCTTCTTTGTGAGCCATTTATTCTTATTGAATGATTACATCCTTGTGTCTGATCTCATTTTGACCTTGATGGTAAAATCATCACGGAGTCCATCCAAATGCTCTGTTCTTAGCATAATCTGGTTGGTTCTTAGCCTACGTTTTTGAAATTTAATGTATTATGGATTAGATTTTACATAGTGTTACTATGTTAGGGAATACAATGACAGTTATGATACCTTGCTGAAATTATTAACTCAACAACTTGTAAATCTTTAACATTAATTTTCAAAATTAAGAAAAATTTGTTTGTAAATTTTAATTTAAAAAAAAAATCTTTTACTATATATTTCTATCACCATCACGGGTACTTTTACTATCATTGGTGGCACTACATCAAGGCAATGATATAAATGTTCTCGTCACCACTGGTATTCAGTATTATTGACATTGTTAGTTATAATCAAGATATTATTATCACAGATTGTTATCACCATTTTTTTTTACCTCAACTAGTAACACCATCTACTTCATGTTTGAGAAATATTAATTTTTCCATTTTCAGGAAAAAAAATGTTTGTAAAATTAGTTGGATATATAGGACAATAGCTTATGTAATTAAATGTTTAAAAATCATTTGATTATAATTTATCATATAAAAACTGATTTGTTGTTATATTCAAAGGAAATTAAATATTTCAAAATCATTTGATTATAATTGCTTATAACAATAATTTGAAATAATATAATTTTCACAAAACAAACTCTTAGCCCCACAAGCATGGCCGCCTCCACACTAAAATCCTTAAACTAATTTATTAATTCATTTATGGGGAATACTAATGTACTCTCACCTATTTTTTAGTGGGAGTATGTTAGTAACTTATACTAATTTTTTAGGACAAAAAAATTACTCATTTATTTTGATTTGGTTAATTCGTACAAATGATATTATAGTAATTTAATTTAATTTTAAATGAAAACAAAATATTTTCTCCTTCTTATTAATTTCATTCTCTAAATTATTTCTCTCTCTTATTAAATTTCTTCTCCAACTTATTTGTCTTTCTTATTAAATTCTTTCTCTAACTTATTTATCTCTCTCCTATTAAATTCTTTCTTTAATTCATTTCTCTTTCATCTCTCATGATGTCTCCCTCCTCTCTCTCTGAACAAATAAAAATTTATTAATAAAACAAATAAATGAATTGGAGAATGAAATTAATAAGAGAGAAAATATTTTTATTTTCATTTAAAATTAAATTAAATTACTATAATATCCTTTGTACGAATTAACCAAATCAAAATAAATAAGTGGTTTTTTTGTCTTAAAAAATTGGTGTAGGTTGCTAACATACTCCCACTAAAAAATAGGTGGGAGTACATTAGCATTCCCCTTCATTTATATATATATATATATATATATATATATATATATATATATATATATATATATATATATATATATATATATTTTCCAGTTTCAGTCACAATTCTTATCACTTACCAAATGGGAAATTGCACTCAAGAGAACTTACAAGCATGTCATGATCCACGTATTGTTTTGTCATTAGTCAGTATGTCTCCATAGGTTAAAGCAACCTTTTAATTTAAATTTTAAAATACTCTTGCAATATACTACAACAACTTGTTAATTAAAAAAGTTTATAACTTTGTATAACATCCCCCCTTCGTTCCTTGCATGTTTCATGCGCAAACTGAATATCAATGGCAAAACTAATGCAAACTTGTAATTAATATTTTATGATCTTCACAAATATATGGCTTATGCATGTAGCCTAAATTATCTCCTGTGAACTCCACTCCATCAACCAGGAAGCGTTAACTAATTCACAGACTCTCGGATTCCCCTCGAGAATGTGCACTGAGCTAATACATGCATGCGAACAAGAAAGATAGCTATCATTTATATAATTCATTAATTTTACCAACTCCACGTTAACAGAAAGTGCTCAGTAAATCTCTGAAGATCAGAAAATTGATAAATTGCTTTGTTCACTATATTTTAACAATTAAGACAGAAATAGGAAGAGAAGAGAGAAAAGCTTGGAATAAGAGGATCAATGTAGTGAATAGAGACAGAAAAAAAAAAAAAAAGGATTGTATTGCACAAATTTGTGGTAGGAATAATCTATTTTCATCTCTAAAAGTGAGGGACAGAAGAATCCGATACCATATCTGACCACGTCATGTCATAGTCTGAAAATCTACTATCGAAAGGAGAATGTGGTAGGTTTTTAACAAGTCTGGAGGGGACAAAAATCCAGTTACAGATAATGCTGTCTGGTTAAATAAGAGTTTTAGAGTTCAGACTCATCGCCACGATCTCAAGCCAGCCGTCCTTCATTTTCAACGCGTCTTACCATTAACATAACATAACATAATAACAGGTGTAATTCTCTTCTATGCCTTCTTACTGCCAGCCTCACACTCACTCAGCAATACCTATTTAATTCATGCAGGTGGATTTTTTCATATCTATGATAATCTGTGTTGAGTGATAATATTTCTTTTTTAAACCAAGTACTTGTTAGTGCAAACTGTTTCGAAGGCACTCAGACTTAGTCAGATGCTAATTATAGGCAATTATGAACTCAGATGTTTTCATATGGATAAAGCCAATATGAGTATAAATAGAGTGCTGCTCCAACTTTTTCGTTTCAAGCCTTTTAATTAAGTGCAGCTTCTTCCACAATACACGCACTCTTCAAGGCGTCCAAATTAAAAAACAATGGAGGCTGCTGATCAGATTTCCAAAGAATGGAGTTCTCTTAGTGGAGTGTACACGGCAGAGGAAGCTAACTTTATGAACCAGTTGCTTGGTCACTGTTCAGTCCCGGAACAGCTCTCTGAGAGTTTCAACTTGGGAACTCAATCTGCATTTTGGCCTGACCATGAATCCACAGAAAACAATAACACCTACTTTCTACCACAAGTACCAAATACAAATTCTGTGTGTTTTTTACAACGGAGTAGTTCCAGTGCAGATAGTATCAAATATATCTCTCCCGCAACAAATGTTGGCAACTACTCCAAGGATTTTTCCTTACAAGGCAATGATGGCAAACTGATGGGTGGAAACACTGACTTAGAGTTAGGTCTTGACACAAGGAAAGAGGGTCTTGCTGAGATGAATTTGCAGGCTCACATGGAACGTCAAATACTAGATTCTGAATCAGGAAAAAGATCTAGGAGCTCAATCGAGGTACAATACCACAAAGTGTAATTCTAAAATATTTCACTTACTAGTACTACTTATTTTTTCGCATTTCCTTCTCATGCACAATTTATGATTTTGTGAGATTCTCCTCATGATTTGATTTCATAGGTCCCAAAGAACAAGAGAAATGTTAAATCTAAGAAGAATCCAAAACCAGCTTCTGTAAGTCCAAACCCTCAGGGTCAGACCTTAAGCAGTTGCTGTTCAGATGATGATTCCAACGCTTCGCAGGAGCTACATGGAGGGACATCATCAAGTTTGAACCTGAAGGATTCTACAGCTCTGAAGCTAAGTGGAAAATCACGATCTAATAGAGAGCCTGCAACTGATCCACAGAGCGCGTATGCAAGAGTAAGGGCATGTTTGGAAACTCTTTAGCCAGGTGTTGATATGGATCAGTGGAAGCAACAATTAGTTGCTTTTGTATCAATTTTGATGTGATTATTAAACGTGGATCATGAATGTGGAAGCAAATATGCATTAAGTCCTTTGTGAAAGGCTTTTAATATCCTTGCTGATGCTAACACTTTGACAATGTGTTGCTGTCATGTAATGTGATGGATTGACTCTTACCTTATGCAATGTGCAGAAAAGAAGAGAAAGAATAAATGAAAGGTTGAGAATCCTACAAAACCTTGTCCCCAATGGAACTAAGGTATAGCTTGCTCTATGGTAATCAACTGTTGCTAAATAACTGGTTAATATGACACAATTCTGAAGTTTGATTCCTTGGTGAACTGCAGGTTGATATCAGCACAATGCTTGAGGAAGCTGTGCAATATGTGAAGTTTTTACAGCTTCAAATTAAGGTAACAACTTGGGTATCCTCTTTACTCTGCATCTAAAGTTTACTAAGTTAATAAAAAGTTTTCAATATTTCAATTTAACAGCTTCTGAGCTCTGACGATCTGTGGATGTACGCTCCTATTGCTTACAATGGAATGAACATTGGCCTGGAACTTAACATCAACCTTACCAATCAACTAAAGAAATGCATAGCATAGCAATATAAGTGTATGCAGCAAATTAAGAACAGGGGGTGTCATTTTGTGATGTTTATGCTGTGTTCACAAGTATATCTAAACGGCATTTGATCATAAGGACGTCTGAATTTCGTTAAAATGTGCACCTTGTGTCTTTTTGAATTATCAGACATCAATTTGAGTTGATTCTTTTGAGTCTTTATTTGATCAATGAATATTTTGATTTCACTTTGAGTCGTCAGCATTTTATGCAATATAAAAATCCAGTTTTTAACAAGTAAATGCTATTTTTACAACTAGTTATCAGATTATAATGCCAAATTTATAACCTTTTATTTCCTGAAATCCACTTTGTCGAAACTTGTGTTAAGTTAAAAAAATGTGTATTTTGCCAACCGTTTATCAAAAGCGTGTTGAGATTAATTTGATTTGTAAAACAGTCCATAAGTAATTTCTTATTGCAAAAGCCTTCTTTTTTCTTAAAATGTTTTCCTAAAATTTAAATTATTGAAGACAGGCTATAAGATGTGTTACATGTGTTCCGCCAATACACATTACCTTTTTGAGGACTCCATTTTTTTCCCCCAATTTTCTAATCAAGGAATTTAAGTATTTCTGGTCACTAGAAAAACTTGCCCCAAATAAGGTGGTAAAAAAAGAACCTCATTAATAAGAATTGGAAAAAGCTAAGGATATTAAGTGAGAGTGACATGATTCCATCCAAATCATTGACAAGGACCATCCCAGAGTAATGGAACAACATTAGGACGTTAACTTGCATGTACTACAGCACGATAAGTTATGATCCTGTGCGTGGAATAACATGTCTGGTAAAGTAGAAATCCTATAATCTACTGAAATAGTACCTCACTAAGTATACAAATGCTACATTTCCAACCAAAAAAAAAAAAAAAAAACCATGCAGGACAACATTCTAAATTTCGATCTTTTAATTGTCCAATGTCCATATGATACGGTCTACTAAATGCAATGCTCAGAGTTCTGAATGGCTCAAAGATGGCACATCCATGCAGCTCATCGTGAAATCCCAAGAGACGGACCCGATTTTACTTTCATGCTCTTTGATCATTGACATGATTTGGAACTTCTGCTTGGCTGTCCAAGGGCATATATTGTGCCATGATTGCTCTGATTTCGGAATCCATGTATTGCTGCAAAACCACCAACAAAAATACCATTAAATTTTTATCCTATAAAACAGAATTTAAGTACAAATGAATCATCATTTGTGTCTTGATTTGGGAAGTTTTTAGTTATAAACGCTTGGAATGTTGGGCAACTCAGCACTATCTAATGCTACAGAATTTCAGCATTCAGAATCCAATAACACCACCTAAATGAGAGAAGCAGCAGAGCTTTACCCTTATTCTATACTTGTACACAAGGAATGCCCCACCAGCAATCATAACTACGCCAAGTAAAATCAACCAAAAAGCAGCCCAAGAAGATCTTCCCTGGCTGCCAGTTTTACCTGTAGGTTATCCAGTAGAGGGCATGAAAACATGTCTTATCACAAGCATATGCCATGTAGGAGCAAGTAAAAAGTCTTGTATATTTAACTCACTTATGCAGGTATCATGGTCCTTCATATACAGAAGATCTCCATTACAACTGCAGTCATAGCTACCCCAAGTATTCTTGCAGCTACATTCAGGGCACTGACATGCCTTTTTCTCTTTACATTCATCAATATCTGTTAAAAAGAAACACAAGTTCAATTTCAGATTTTTTTTTCTTCCAGTTATGTGGAAAGCATTCACTAGGTGTCATCAAGTTCACAAATACTTGTTCAAACCCGTAGACTAAGAAGAATCAGCAGTTAATTTACTGGTGATAATAAGAGCAGTTTATCCAAGTATAGAAGCCAACAATTCACTTACTAACACTGTAATATGTTTCTCCTATTAAACAAAGAGAGAGGACATAACATCTCATCCAGACAATATGGAGGAAGATAATTTTGACCAAGGTTCCAGCATAAAGTACAAAGTTGTAGTATAACAGTATAACCATTGATTGTATTTAACATTTCACACATATTTATAGAAGGCATTCAGAATTATCATATGCACTCAATTGATAAGACAAAATCCAACATTCTATTAGTGGTCTACGGTGTGGATAGTATTTCCACGCTGATCCATATAACTCAATAAGCTATGAGGGTTTACCACAGGAAAAAAAAAGTATGAGATAATACAATACAAGTATCCCTCACCTTCACAATTTTTGACACCATCACCTTTAAACCCTGTGGGGCACTGGCATTTGACCCCTCCAATATCCTGTTCTCATAACATTTTGTGCAATAATTCAGTTACTAACATGGGTTTACAATCCAATAAACTTCAACCATGAAAACAAAAAATATTGTTGGAGATTAAATAAGTTGAGTGAAATTGGGTCCAGAATCTTAATAGTTACTAACCAAACAAGCAGAAAATGCATGTCCATTCCGGGCATCATGCCAACAGCCTCCATTGTTTATCTTGCAACGCCCAAGTCCACTGGCTGCAAACCCAGAAGAAACTAGTTATATCGATTAAAATGATTGTGGAGAATAATAAAAGAATCACAGATGTCCCACAACATAAGGATCACCACATCCAGCTCCACATAGCATAGAGTGAAGGAAATAAACATGGAATACTAACTTAAACGCTCTTGGAAGTAAATTATGCAGAAAGAAAATGAAGTTTAAAGCATTTTAACCTTCACAAGTTGTATAACCATCTCCTTTGAATTGTACACCATCAACCAGAGGGCATTCACATACTCGCCCACGGAATGTATCCTGAGCAGATACACACATGTAAGAAAACAAAATCTATAACCCAACATAGCTCTCATATTAGATAGTTGTTTTCACACAGATACCTTGCATGCAGTGATGTTAGCTGCTTTATCCTGCCAACAACCACCATTGTTCGTCAAGCACTCATTTGTCTCCACATCTGCCCATAAGAATTGTGCCAGTTGGAAAGAATCAGGTCCACAATCAACAAGTCTACAAATTATATTTTCCTTATACCAAGAAAAAGCTAAACATTTACCATTGCTCAAGCAAACGGCTGGTTCAGTAGTTTCCTCAAACCCAGAACATATAGCCTTTAGAACGGCGCCTTTCTCCAATTTTCCTGAAAAGAATCTGTTTAGAATTGGAAATCCAGATCACTACCTATCACAAGAGCATACAGTACAAACCTCGATATTGTCGATTATTGACAACAAGAGTAGGCAATATTGTAACATCACCTCGCGATCCCTTTCCAATCTACAAAAACTAGTTTTGTTAATCATCTATAAATTACTGCATTGATACAATGAAATGAATTAATAGCAATTATAAACGACAATACTTGAGCATCTTGCTCTTCTTTCAAAACAGGATTTTCAGTGTCGGCATCTGGATCACCCATGCACTTATCAATCTTTTCAATATTAAGACCTGCAGATATTGAATAAACATATTAGTAAAGTCATAATCAACCAGTGTAAGAGGAAATAACAGACGATGGTGATTTACTTACCCAGTGACCTAATCACAGCATTCGCACATTCCTTATTGTACTTCTTCTCCTTCATGGGGCATCTAATTTGAAAATCAGTGACATAGTCCCACCACACCCAAGGCTTTTGAGTTTCATTTGCCACCTTGAAAACACATAGCTGCCTTAAATTTTCAATAACCACATCTTTCCCATCATAACCTGTGCTGAAGTCCTGCTCGGGATCCGGAGCGCAATATCTTCCATGATTTATGCATTGAGACTTGCACTGTTTGCTCAAGGTGAATGCATGAGGACAATACCAAGTGATATAATGGGGTGTAAACTGAGTGTAACCACCTTTCTCAAGTATCTGAGCTGCACCCTTGAAATCCTTGACAAATTCCATCAACATGTCACATTTAACTCCACACTCATCATTGCTGTTGGTCCACAACTCATACTCCACACGATCATCTGGGTGTGGGACAGCCTCTCTCCAGTCAAGGTTTACGTTAACCATGTCCCCATCACTTAAGGCATCCTTTAACTTAGCACCAAAACTTTTTCCAACAAGAGCAGACGGTATAGTTATGTTCTCGACATATTTGGCAGATGAACCGTCCTCTTCAGGCGTGTCCATAGTTATTAAGGGCTCCTCAATATCATCTGCAACAAGAACCGCAGAAGCTCCAGCCTTCTGGGCATTCCAGACCTTCAAAGCAAAGAAGCAACCTGCAAAGAATAAACCCATGGCCATGAATGCAGAATGCTAGCTAGGGTGTGTAAAAGCAACCAAATTGATTGAGTCTTGAGACATAAATTAACATTCAAATCAAATAAGTAATGGGGAAACTAGGGAGGCTATTTTTGTTTTCCCCTTAAAATAAAAGTTAGTTAAATAGCAAAAAAAAAGAAAAAATCATACTTCCGCGATCGAGCAGAAGGATGGTGGGAAGAGCACCGGGGCGTGATTTGAAGGAAATTCCAGAGTCATCAAACTCTTTACAACCTTTCTTGTTATCCTTGGGGTAGACGACAATCCCGGCCATGCTACCACCGTATTGAGGTATTCCGAAGTTGCCAATGGCACTATCGTGTGTGCCTCTTATTTTCTCCGGTGACGTCACTCTCAGGCTGTTCTTCTCCACCACGAATCGACCCGTTACTGACACTGGCAACACTAACCCCACAATCACAATTACAAACAACCATCTCCAAAACAAAATCATCTTTTCTGTTCCTTATTTCTCTCACTCTTCTCTCTGCATTACAAACACTTCTACTTCTTTTCAATGCTTTCTCAACCGATAATCAACTTACTACTTACTACCACTATTATCATAACTTCTATTCTTTCTTCTTTTTTTTTCCTTTTACGTCAAATTAAATATAATTATTCCCAATTTTATAAAGTTTTACTAAGACAACCACGAATAAATTTCTTTTTGGTTCACACTAGAAATCAAAATATAATCCATTTATTTGCAAAATTATATCTCTTAAAAAAGATATTCCTAAAGTAGTGGCCAAGCATAAAAAAAATTGTCAATATTATCAGATAATGAAAGAAACCCAGTTACATATATTTTTATATTTTCATTGCCGTCAAATCGTTCAATCAAATAATCACATGTGCATCTTTATTTAAAATTTTATAACGTGTTTAATAAAACTATTTATTATTAAAAACAATATCATATGTCATCGATTAAATAAATCATCGTTTAAATACATAAATAAAATTGACGATCATATGTTGTTATTAGTAGTTACATGACGAATTCCCGTTCCACTAATGTCCAAAAGTTTAGTACCCACTCCCACTGCAACTTAAGAATATTTAAATCAAATTGATACAGGATAACGAATCCGTCAACCAAAATTGAAGATTTTGTTTCTCATAAAATATTTAAATTTAAAAATGTTCTTATTTATTGATAAACATTACATTTTATGCTTGTAAATAGTAGTTTAAAGGAATATCATATAATTATTTCTACAAACATCATAAATTGATTATTATCACATTTTTTTTATAAAGCGAGAAAGTTTGTACCTAATTATTTCTAGTTCCATAAAAAATAATAAAAAGTTATAAGGGTGCATGCAGAAAACGCTTCCGAATAAATAATATTAAGTAAGAATGAGACGTTGCAGCCAATACCAATTTGACAAGTGCAGTCAGTGACTCACTCCGACCAATCATAGCCACACACAAGTTTTCTAATGGAAGAACCTGTTTGCAGCATTTTTATCGGATACCTACTGTTACTGTACAAGATAAATTTAATTATTCAATTTATAAAATAAATACGAATGGAGCCCATATTAATATTTATTAATTACTAATTGTATTCCGTAATATATATATATATATATATATATATATATTTAAATTAATAAAATATAGAAAAATGTTAGTGTTTTATTAATTTAAATATATATATATATATATTAAGATTTAAATGTGTTTTTATTCTCTTAATTGTAAGATTATTGTTTTTAATTTTAATAATTTTTTAAAAATTTTGTTTTAGTCTCTCAAGTCATCAATAACATATATAAAAATGACATATCAAGATAGTAATGTAGTTTCAATTGGATTTGATATGATGTTTTTACGGATAAAGATATCAATAGATAGATTTTAGACAGCAATATTTGTTAGATTCCCTGACAAAATTTGAGTATAAAAATTGAAACAAGATTTTCTAAAATTTACAAGGATTAAAAAGATCAATTTTTAATTTGAGGGACTAAGACAAATTTACCTTAAATTTGAGATATTAAAAACATATTTAAGTCTATTATAAATTTATAATAATGTACTCACACTTGTCATGTTAAAAACTAAGTGCTCTCACTCTTTTCTATATTTTTATTTTGTTAAAAAAGTCAAAATTAATATATTAAGTTTTTGAAAAAAATAAATCTTAAAATAAGTGTCATGTTAGTTTTTCAATATAATATTAATTATCTTTTATTTTTCATTTATACCCTTCATAATATTTTTTAGAAAGTGAATATTGTATTGTATTATTTATAATAAAGAAGATTAATTATAAGTTTTTTATTTTTAGTTTGTATGAAACAACCTAAAACGATGCTTATTATAAAATAAAGGGAGTACTAGTTATAGTTAAATCAAGCCAGTAAAGAGATTAAGGAGTGATAATTGATCTAAATTCATATTATACTATTTTTAAAATAAAAAAAGATTAAAATTTTGATACGAGATATAGAAAGAGATATTTTTGAAAGTGTTAAAAATGAGAAAATCATTCAATGTTTTTAAAATATAAAATCTCATAAAAAATAATTTAATATATATTTATATTTCAAAAAAATGTAAAATTATACATTTAATATTATAAATTTATGTATTAATACTGCCCCACTATTTAAAATTTCTCGATCCATAACTATATATATATATATATATAAACTTCATTACATTTAGGTTAGTTCATTTTGCTCGTAAAATAATTTATCATAACAAATTTATAACAATTTTTAAAAATGGTTTTTTTTAAATAATAAAATTGAACCACAGTATTAGGTATTTTCTGGAAGATAATATATATATATATATGCATTAAACACGTGGTTATATCCATCCATATCAGTAACCATAAGTGAGTGATAAGTGGTCCCCAAAATCAATGGCTCTAAGAACCTATATTTTGATGGGTGTGATTCATGCGCATGAAATCATAAGCATGTATTACTTGCTTCTGTGTCGTTCATGAAAGTTTGATGTGAAATTACACACATTATATTCAAACACATATTAACATTTTTTTAACAGCAAATCACACTAATATTAAGTTTAGAAACACCAAAATGGATCAACAGAATAGAGAAATATAAAAAAGGGGAGGAAAAAAAAAACATCATTCCACTCTTTGGTTTTTTATGACATTTTTTATAAGATTAAAATTTATGTAAGAACATGCTTTATATAATTCAACTATTAGATAAATAGTTTTCTGGTGTAGCGAAAAAGTCATGGCATCCTAATTTTTATATAATTTTTAAAGATATTTACGTATTTTATATAGTTTTTTTTTTTTTACTTCTTGCATAACTAAATAAGAAAAAATAAATAAAAGTTTTAATTTTCTTTCTTTTCTACCAGACAATCTATAAAATGATTTCACTTTTATTTTTTATTTTGTTGAACATTCATAAAAGTGGACAAATTCCTCTCTTGGATTCAGATTAAGAAAGATGCAGGTGAAGCTGGGCTCACTTTTAATTTCTGGAATGCAGTTTCACACTTTAAAACCCATTCAAGAGGAAACTCTAGGGATGATAAAAAATTTCATGTATTTATGAATAAAATTTGTTATGGATAAAAAGTAGATAGTTTAAATAGATATTTATAGATAATGAGTATGGATATTTTTTTTACCTATTTATGAACGGGGGTGGGATGGGTACAATAATATCCATATTCGTGGATATTTTTGAAATAATATTACTTAAACATTCATAATTTTATCTTATATTTTTATATTATTTTTAATATTTTAAAAAAAATTATCATTAATTATAAACTCAAAAATTAATATAAATTATAAACTCAAAAATTAATATAAATTATTTATCTTTAATATTTTAATATACTTAATATCAAATATGAGTTTATAATTATTTATAATGAGGAGGGTTCAAACGACACCGGTGTAACTTTAACTAAATGTTACACCACTCAATAACTTTATATTAATTATGAATTTTGTAAATCCAACCGTTAGATTGAAAGTTCATAATTAATATAAAGTTATTGAGCGGTGTAACACTTAGTTAAAGTTACACCGGCGTCGTTTGAACCCTCCTCATTTATAATAGTTTATTTAAAATTTTTAAAATAATTCACAAATATCTATGGATATTCATGATTTACGGGATATAAGATAGGTACGAAATGAATTTTTATTTGATGGAACGGATACGAATATCCTACTACTTATCTAAGACTCTATTATCATTAAGGGTGTGTAAAAAATTCAAAATTGATCGGAACCAATCCATAATCGATCCAATTTATATTAAAAAATTCGATCCATTTTGAAAAAAAAAATGAACCGATCTACTTTACAAAATCTTTTCAGTTATCCTATCCATTTTTACAAAATGGATAATTGCATCATGTACACATGAGTAAAATGGATCAGTTAAATTTAAAAAAAATGTCCTACACATGAGTAAAAAATAAATAATTACATCACACCAAATCAATCTAGTTTCAAAAATATCGATCTATATTTTAAAAAAATCAAATCGATCTACTTTATAAAAAATAGATCAATTAACCAATTCAATTTTAAATATAGATCAGTTTGATTCGATTTAAATTTTTCAAAAATTCTATCCATTAACATTCATAATTGCCATTCCTGATAATTTTATTAGGGTAGGTAAGCTATTCGCTAACGGAGTGTTAGGCTGTATATCCAATTTTTTTGGCAGAACTCCAAGTATTTGATGTTTTGACATATCAGAAAAGGCAAAAAAAAAAAAAAAAAAAAAAAAAATCGCTAGAAGAAGGGCTTGAACCTTCGACCTTGTGGTTAACAGCCACACAGCTACTGAATTTTTAAAAATTCTACTATCTAGCAAATAATTTCTCTCAACTGGCAACATGTCATTATGATTTTTCTTTTATAATCATTATGACTTTATTTATATCTACATTTCACATTTTCACCAATTAAATTAGTATAATTTATTTTTCTTTCTTTTTTAATTTATAATTATCCGAATGAGCAAAAAAAAAAAAGTGGATTCACCTGCATGCTGCATCCGGGAGTATATTGATAGAGTCATATGCTCCCATACTTGGAGTCAGCATTTGACTGAGCATGCCGTTTCATGTCATAGGTAGCATGTGTAAAATTGAATCAAAATAGCATCAGTAACTACTGCAGTCTGCAGATAACACTGAGAGTAATAGTGTGATTGTGTATGGAGAATGGAGATAGGAGAGCAGTGTCAGTGTGTCACACATGTGGGGCGCTTCTTGACCATTTCCTTTTACAGAGATGTTTCAACTGCTCCTCAACCTCCTATAATTGCCAAACTATGTCTATGGGGTACAAACCACATTCACAGTAGCAATTGTATGATATGTAACTCAAATACCGATTAGAACCATCTCTTACAAGACATGGAACAAACATCAAAGCCTAAAGCTCTCATTCTCCCCCTCATCATTATCTTCATCCTAAACCATACTTGCCTAGTCCATTCCCGAAACATGGCAACCTCTCCTTCACCTGCACCCGTGCGTTCATCTGCCATTTCCTATCAAACTTTTTTTTTTTTCTTACCCTTTTAATTTCTAAATTTCAAAATCCTTTTTCAGGAAAGTATTGCCCCTGCAAGCTTGAGCCCACAAGAAGAGAGGAAAGGAAATCCAAGGTTAGGCTCATTTCCAGCTACATGTCAAACAAAGTGCAACCAATGCAAGCCTTGTGTGCCAGTTGAGGTGACAATCAGAACCATGGAAGAGGAAGAGAATCAGTACTATCCCATAGCGTGGAAGTGCATGTGCCAGAGCAACATATTTTCACCTTAGGCAACATTTTACATTTTATTTTTAAAATTCTATTTAGCTAGTTAGTTCACTCGTGTTTATGTTACCAATTAAGTTTAATCTCTAAACTAGTTTTCCTTCAGGAAACATTAGTAAAACATTTCAATTTATAATTAACTAGCAAGATAAGATCGCGCGCACATGCTATACTTAGTAAAAAATGCTTTCTGTTGCATGAAAAGCAAACATTTCTTACGTGGGCTGGGCTCCTCTATAATATGGAGCCATGGCAAGGTTTCTTTTGAGGGGCTATATTTTTGGGTTAGGAAAAGATAGAATCATAGAATTGTATTCATAATAATATCATTCACGTGGGTCAATGTAATATAGAGCGGTCAAAATATAAACATGCATGTGGGTCAATGTGACCATCTATGTTAAAGAATAGTCAACCTCTTGGCTTTTGTTATGATGAAGTTCAATTTCAGAAATTCTGAGGCCAGGCAAATTCAACAGCGATGATGCGTTATGATGACGATTACATTGAATTAATGCCATAGAATGCAGAAACTTAGCGCATTAATAAAGTCAATAACTAGAAAAAATAAAACTATGATCCCTTATTTCGAATTTGATCCGTTGTGTACAACTATTATTATGGACTAAAAGGGAAGAAACTGCGCGTTGGAATTTAGACTAATCTTTTAAAATTAGGTTAAAATACTGACTAAGGTACTTTTAGATAAATATTAATATATTGAGTCTCATGAAAAAGCTGATTTGCAATGGATAAAAAAATCATATTACATTTTACTGTTAACTTACTATTAAAATTAAAACAAAAAATAATTGACATGAAGTAAAATGAATTTTTGCAAACACGTACTAGATGCAAGGTACATATGAAAAGAGAAAACACGTTTTTGTTAATGTAATTACGATTACGATGGGCACGCAAAGAGTTTGGAGAGAAAGTTGCATTGGCTGCTGGCCTGTGCCCTGTTGTTTGTTGAATGATTGTCAAACATTTGGCTTTGGAAGTGGCAATGAGCTGTTGAGTTGAGCCGCCTCATGAAAATTATCTACCCAATTACAATTATTATTAAAATACAAATATGCTAAGATTTGAAATATCCTTAATTAATTTTCAAGCAAAAGTCAGAGTCAGAGTCAGATTTCTCACCCATATCCAATTGTCAATTATATTACACAAAGAGCATTGCTATATGTTAATTAGCAGTATAAATATGTCCTCCGTTGGAACCTTACCCCATAGCCATAGCCATACCAATTACCAAACCAAGCATTAATTAGTTGTTAGAAATGGAAGGTTTGATTCCATATATTATTGATGCCATAAGGAAGCAGCAAAATCCTGTGCACATGAAGAGGATGGCTTTGTCTTTGTCCCATTCGCATTCAGATAGCTCAGAGCGCAGTTACCATTTGCTATTGGGATCCGATTCCTTCCATGACACTCCTAGAAGAACCACCATGTCTGAGTTCTTGGATGCTACCACTTCCTCTCATGTTCCCATTGCCAACAACCTTCGTAATCGCAAATCATGAATCATGATAAAGCAGTTGTATTTTTTACTTTTTTTTATTATGTCATATTTTTCATCTTCTTTAAATGTTGATAAAGCAATTGTATATCACATTTTTAATTTCTGTTTCTGTTATCTGATTCCCAACTGTAATCAATATCACTTGCTTTGGTGAATGATTCCCAACAGTCTTCATTTTATATCTTTCATATTCTAATTAATTAACTTTTAAAGGTCTGCTGCTGCCACTGTCATCTGAATTGGACATCAATATCAATATATCTTAAATAAAATAAAGATTAAATATTCATAAGTCATGCCATTATGATAAATATTTTATATTAATATTGTATAATTAAAAAACAATTATGTTGGTAAAATTTAGTCGTCAACAAATATCATAAATACTTTTCTTTATGTAATAATTGGAATACGTATTGTATATAAGATAATTTTTATTTAAAAGATTTTTGTATTTTAATTAAAAAAAGAAAATAAAAAAGAAGAATAAATAGATGATTAAAGTGATGGGAGGGAAAAAGAAGTGAGGGAGGAGAATGGGAATCCGATCGGTGTTTGATGGCGGCGAAGTGAGAAAGGAATTGGAGAAGCGTGGAATTGACAGAAAATTCATTCCAATGATATGGAAGCGTGTGGTTGCGAATGCGAGTGCGAATGCGAGTGCGAATGCGAATACGAAGGATTGGGACTGGGAGAAAGAGGTTCCGTCGTTGCCTTGTTCAGCCTACTCTGTCCTTGCTTCCCACTTCAAAACCCCTCTCTCTTCCTCTCTTCACTCCGTTTTCCACTCTGCCGACAACTTCACCTCGAAGCTCCTCATCAGGCTCCGAGTACTCTCTACTCTCCTTTTGCCTTTCCACGATAATTAATTTAATTAATTGATTCATTAATTATTATGTTTATTGTAGAATGGAGCATTCGTGGAGGCTGTCATAATGAGATACGATACTCGTTTGGGCAAATATGGTGGCAAACCCCGCCCCGGTGGTCTCAGAGCAACTTTGTGTATTTCATCTCAGGTTAGCTCTTAGCTTACCATTTCTTTTCTTCCTTTGTCTAACCTTTTGTTAAATGCCTCCTTTCATTTTCTCCAGGTTGGATGCAAAATGGGTTGCAACTTCTGTGCCACTGGATCCATGGGATTCAAAAATAACTTATCATCAGGAGAAATTCTCGAACAGCTCGTTCATGCCTCTTCTTTCTCTCAAATCCGTAATGTTGTCTTCATGGTAATTTTCTTTTACCCCCATTCTGTTTTTCTGCATCAATTCAAGGGATAAGTATTACTTCACCTTGCTTCCCCTGTCACTCTAGATTTTTAAATACTGCATGTCTGAAGCAACAAATTTATGTCTCATCTTCTTCCTTTTTCTCCTTTTCTTTCCCTGCTCCTGAATGAATTTTGTTGCTGATGCTAACTCATAAATATCTACTAATATAAGCATACCACTCACATGGAAGCAGGCTTGTGCAAATTAAATTGTTGGAAAACCTGCTATACTCATTCCTTGTTTCATATATAAAGAAAAGTGGGGAATAAAATAAGGTAAAACCATTAGTTTCTGCCTGATTATCCTCCACACTTGTGCAAGAAATACTTCCTATTATCAACTGAGTAACTGAACAAGTAAATATTATTGATTTCCTGCGAGTCAATTTCTAATAAAGGTTAAAGAGTCCGAAACTCCATTAGAAATCAACTTAGTGTTAGAATACATGAAAAATATCCAACAATTATTGATTATATCTTAAGAGTTAATTTTTTAAGGTACCTTAAAATTAGTTTTCATGTTTCCTTATTATCTCTTAGGATTAGTTCTCTTATACTATTATTGTTTCATTATTTATTTACATATTTAATTAGGATCATGAGTCTAGTATGGGATTATTATTTATTTTCTTTTGAAATTTGCATTACATCATCAATATTAGAATACTAAGAGTGTATTTGATTTCTATTTTCAAAAATTGTTTCTAGTTTTGAAATCATGAATGAATTTCTATAAAACTAGCACAATTTATGCTTCACCATACGCAATACCACTCCAGATGGCTCACATCCTTGAACTAGGACTACGAAACAGAAGAAGAGGATGACAGAGCATCTCCCGTCTGTTTCTGCTTTTTGGATTTTAAAACACTTGTTTTGCAAACAATTTTCAAATCTTTTAATAGATTTTGGATGAGATATTGATTATATATAGAGTGGTGTGGAATTGTTTTAGAAAACAGTTTTTAAAACCAAAAAGTGAGAAGGAAATTAAACAGACATTTGGTTTCTATTCTTTAGTTTTCATCCATCAATGTGTGAGTTTAGCAAGATAATTGGATAGCTTTTAAGTAGCTTTTCACCTCTAAGTAACTTTTCAACTTTAATCTAGTTTTTCAGCCAATCATGCCAGACAAACCCAATACCCAAGTCTCAATTATTTCAATAGAGACCTTTTCCTCACTCTTTTATTTTAACAGCCGTTCTTCTATTCTAAAACTGTATTAAATGCCACTTATATCACTATAATAGCTATTAATATTCTGATTGCTGTCTAATCTACTATCTACTACTTTCTTACAACAGGGAATGGGAGAGCCTCTGAACAACTATTCTGCTGTAGTAGAAGCTGTTCGCATCATGACTGGATTGCCATTTCAATTGTCATTGAAAAGGATTACCATCTCAACGGTAAAAATATGCTCTATGGATTTGCATTGTTTTCGTCTTTTTTTTTTTTTTTCTAACATAAGGTGGGTCTTGCACTTTATGCCAAAAACTCAAGAACTGAAAAAGAAATACAAGGCACTTCCTTTTTTTTTAGAGTATTTTTGATAAATAGTTAATTACTACCCAGCTGAGACATTTCCTCTTTGTTAACCATATTGCTTACTGTTTGAGTAAAATCTTAGAATTTCCGGAGGCTCTAAAGCAGATTATGTTTATAATGAGAATCTGGGACATTGTCTTTGCTTTGTCTGTTGTTCTGTTAGGTAATTTCTTGTACAAACGTTCATGAATGCTGGAAATTTGTGGCTTATGAAGGGTATATTTGCATCTTTAATAGGTTGGCATCATTCACGCTATCAACAAGCTTCATAATGACCTGCCTGGTTTGAACTTGGCAGTCTCACTGCATGCACCAGCCCAAGACATCCGTTGCCAGATAATGCCTGCTGCTCGTGCTTTCCCTTTGGAAAAACTAATGGATTCACTGCAAGAATATCAAAGGAAAAGGTGATTATTGACCATTCATGTTACTTGTGACTTGTGAGTAGTATTATGCAATCTGTTGTGAACAATTTTGGTGATTTTGGAGGCATTAACATTTCACCCTTAATTATAGTCTGCAGAAAATATTAATAGAATACATAATGCTTGATGGGGTGAATGATGAAGAACAGCATGCCCACCAATTGGGAAAACTGTTGGAGACATTTCAAGTGGTAAACACTCGATATTTACTCGGGAGCACATTGGAAATTTCTGTATTTTGAGTGTTTCCTCTGTATTGCATTTTTAGATTTGAAAAATTGCTTGTTCTTTTCTCTATTGGATGTCTCTGTAAAACATTTATGCCCTGCGGCAATAATTCTTATTGCACTCTTCTACTCTTCTGCTCAGTTACACAATGCTATTAAGTACTAACTTTTTGCTCATGGTCTTAATTATGGAACAGGTAGTGAACTTAATACCTTTCAACTCTATTGGTACCTTGAGTCAATACAAACCTTCCAGTGAGCAGAAAGTCTCAAATTTTCAGAAAATTCTTAGGGGTACCTATAATATTCGAACAACAGTTCGCAAGCAGATGGGTCAGGACATAAGTGGTGCTTGTGGACAATTGGTGATTAACATCCCTGACAAGTCTCTTGGCAACGCAGATCCCCTAACCGACATAGAAGATCTTGCTATTTGATATCATATAGCTTCAATTTAATTCTTGACCTCAAATTTGGAATTGTTTCCTAGTTTTTGTATTGTTTTTAAGTTAATTCTACAGAAATTACTAGTAGAACTATAGAAACCAAGGTGCACTGGCTGAAGTGCAACCAAAATGCTTGATATGAATGTGTGATAATCTTTTAGGTTTTGATAGAATTGAATTTGAATGAATTCAAGCAAAAAGAAGAAGAAAAAAAATGTGAGAATGATATTTTAAAGGTTTAGAAGAATTGATTTTGTTTTGACTATACAGTAAAATTAAAGTACCTTTTAAGTGTAAATAAAGGCTTACTTTTTAAAAGTATAGTGAATTTAACCTCCAGAATAATGTTATTCACCTTAGGTTTGTTTTTTTTTCAAAAAAATCACTTTTACAGTTTCTCACTTAATTGCATAATATATTTACCGTGGAAAAGCATGGACATAATTTATAGCATTTAATATATATTTATAAAATTACAATACTTATTTCTCTTCCATAGTCTTATTTCTAAAATTTTATCTTATGGTTTTAATTATTTTGAATATAATATATTTTATTATGAAAATTGTTTTTATGAAACGAAATGAACTAAAATTTATTTATTAAATCATTAATTTAAATTGGATTTAATGCAAAAAAAGTTCCATAAAATGTTGACATTTAAAATACTTATTAAATGAAATAAAATAATATTCTTGTTATCCTTAAAAAATGATTAAATACCGCAACGTGCTTTTGTGACGACAGCGAACTGGCTAGTATGGTCCTAGCCACCATCACCAACACTATCACTAGTGATTTATTTTTACCTGCTATCTAATGTGAAATCAGTGACTATCATTATTCGTTTTTACTCAATTTTCTTTCGCATTTTTCGAACATACTATTAAAACCAAACCGAACTAAGTTTTCCTCGGCAATTTTCACATACTTTTACAATCAAATGGAACTATATGTGCACATGTCCATAACGGGCGATCATGTAGATATCTGATCCTAAGATGAATAATAGTTTTTTGCCTAGTTATAAAGGTCTTTAACCTGCGCTCATGCAATCTGTCCAATTCAGCTCGACACACTTCATAGGATTGACCAAAAATAAAATTCCATGATGATACCTCGCGAACTAGAAATTGTCTAAACCATGCAAAAAGGCTTTGATAGTTTAGGAAAACACAAGCATTTAAATTGCAAATTGCTCTGCGCACCAATGAAGTCAAGGCTCAGTAACTGGGGATTAAAGCCTCAACTTCCCTGGTAGTTGAAGATGGTGATAACTTGATATTGTAAGAGGCATTCAGCAACTTAGAGCAACACATGTTTAAATTACGTAAACCTTCTATGGAAATTGTCCCATAATCTGCAAGTTGATATGGATGATGTACAAAACAACATTTAAAATCCCAGGAATATTGACAGCTGTTTGCTATTATTATGAAGCCAAGAGTGCTTCCAGCTTTGCAATCTGGTCATCCTCATTCTGTGGAATAGGATCCTTATTTACCTCTTGGTACAAATCATGCTTCCACTTCTCAGTTCGAATGTAACCTGGACGATAACCTTGTCTTCCATTAAATTTATCTCTTCCCTTGTAACTGTCATTGCCCCCATACCTTCCTCTTGATGGAAACCCATCTCTCCTAGCTTCACCCTTGTTAGGTGCTCTGTCATCTGCAAAACGCTTCTCAGGTCTATCCAAACGGTGCAGATTGCTACCCCTTTCCTCCTTCCTGTCATTCCTTTCTATCTGGCTTGACTTTACTTCCACTACTGCAGCCAGATTAGCATCTCCTGAATCCGCTGGAATCTTCTTCTCCCTAAATGCAGGTCTTTTCCTTGAGGTAGGAGGTGGTTCATCTTTTCTTTCGGAAAACCCATCTCTTCTCTGGAAAGTATTATCATCCAGTTTAGCTTGTGATCTCTCATCTCTCTCCTCTCTACCATGACTAGTCTGTGTCCTTTCATTAAGATGATTCCTTGAGTCCTTCCACCATCCACGCTCTTGAATAAAAAACAAACAAATTACATCCTTTTCTGTTATGTGTAATATTTCCACTTGATGCAATAACACACAAGTGGTTTAAAATTATAAAGTCAAACATTTTTGTTGCTCAACCACCTTTGTAACAAAATGGCTAAGTGCATATTTGGGGAACTGTTTGAATCCTTTCGAAAGTACATTGGAAGCAAAGGATAAAAAACAGATCCTTCTCCAAAAGTACGTTTTACACCCCTCCAACAGATTTCCAACGATATCCAAACATCACTTAAAACACATTATAACTGAAATTCTTGCATAAAATTAAAGGAATATTGCACTTGTATGACTAGAGTCAATATACAAGGGATTCCCCATAATGAATCGTGAAGAAAATGATAACACAAAACATGGAAGACAATACATATCCAAAATAAAAAATGGAAACTCACCGCCAGCTTTCCTTTGACCAGAGCTTCGGCCAACCTGCCCAGAGCTATCTCGTTCATCATGCTGTTATAAAACATGAATAGACAAGCCTAAGGTGGTTATACATATAGAGGGGCACTTGAAGGTATGTTGCCAAGGATGGATTTGGGCCCCTCAGAGTAAACACAATTAATTATATGCAATTCAAGAAGATATAATAACTGAGCAATACAGTTAATCAATTATGGGGAGAAGGGAAATTTTCAGTAATGGCTCTAACGCTAACCAAGCGGTATGCAGCCCTCTTGAAGCATTATTGACTTTGAAGTAAAGCAATGTCCTTTCTAATACTAATGTTTAGCTCATTTTGAGTAGTAGCTCCGACAGTGCCAAGCAAGTCAAAAACAAATTAAAAGTAGTACTGAAAAAGAGAAAATAAGAGAGAGATGTTGGTACTTGTAGTGCATGTTTGGGTGACTCATGCCGATCATTTGGTTTGCTGTGAAGAGAGGTAGATTGTTGCTTAGGCAAAGGGGGTTGATGTTGATGTTCATGTTCATGTTCATGTTCTCCATTAGTCACTCTCTCTCTCTCATCCCTTCTATATCTCTTGGGGCTACACACCACAGAAATGAGAAATCAAATTATGAGAAATAGTAAAAACAAAATAAGCGATAAAAGTGAGGAGAGAGAAAGAGAAAAGAGGGACCTTGGATGTGTATCGAATCTAGAATGCCGTCGCTTCGAATCGGAGTGACGACGAGACATTCTCAGAAGTGTTAGGTTAGTTTTGGGGCTTCACAATCTCACCTGCCTCAGCCTGCCCCTCCTTTTATCCACATAATTAATAATTAATGCCCAACGCACTCTCCCTTTCAAATTTTCTTTTAGTAAATTAGGGATGGGTAGAGATCCAAACCAATCCCATAATTTGATAAATTTGATATAAACAAAACCAAGTTTTTTTTTTAGATTGGTTCAAGTTATTATGTGGATTAAAATTATAAAACTAACTAAAAATTCAATAACTTTTGTTTAAATGTCAAATTTTAATTTAAATAACCAAAACAAAACTAATTCATCAAATTAAATAAATATTTTATTAATTTTTATATTTTTAAAAGTTTCATTATTTTTTATATATATTATCATATATTAGTGAAGTATAAAATATTTATATTTGTTAAAGAAGAATAAATGTGTATTTTAACATAAAAAAGAACAAAATAGTTTAACACTTAATATTTAAAAGATGTTAAAGTAAAAGAAGTTTAAGTAGATAAACAAACTCTTGACTACAATTTTTAAAAAATAAGTAAAATGTTATATATTTAAATTTTTTTCCAGGAGATATAATTTTTAATATAACAGGAGAAACTTGTATAATATTCAAATTTTTAAGTAGAAAAAAGTATAATTTATTATTTATTTTAAATGATTAAATATTTTTATAAATTATAAATTTTATTAATTCAATCATTATATTTAAAATCTATGCTATTAATAAAAAAAAATATTTTTTTTGTGAACATAAATTTTAGACTAATTTACTCTTATAACTATTTCTAAATCATTTTCTCTTTCATCATTTTTCATTTATTTATTTATTCTCTCTTTTCTCTATTTCAACAACATTTAATTATCAAACTTTTCATCATATCACCCACCATCCTTTTAAAAAAAATTAAATAGAGGTACAAAATACCTTTTTTTCTCTTAATTTTAATAAATTTGATTAAGTTAATTATATTTATATGATTTAAAAATAATTAATAATTTATTAATTCACTTTTATTTTGACAAATAATATGTTATAAAAGTATAAATAAATGTTAATTATAAGATTATTTATTTATGTATATATAATTTATTAATAAGGTACATGTCTCAATGCTTAAATTTACATTTTTAAATGTATGAATCAATGTACGCAAATCTATTTCACTTTAATCAATATATTGAGTTTGAATTATAAATATACTATTAAATATTTTAATAAAATTATGAAAGATACATGTTGAAATAGGTATACAATATTTTCATGTTGCTTTGATGAAAGAATCACAATTAAAAATTGTTCCTAAACATATATTTTTGAAAATCAATCTCGCCAATTTATACTTGTAACAAGAGGTTGATATAAATAAAAATACTAAATATGAACCTAACAAGTTTTAAAAAATATTCTTTAGAATAAGTTTGTTCAACAAAATAAAATATCATTCCTCAAGAAAAAATTACAATACACACAAAAGGATTATTTCAATCAAGATACAATCAATATTAACTTTGAAAGTATTGAATGGTAAGAAGACAAGAATCCAATTTTAATTGAAAAAAGTATATTATGATGAAAACTAGTAGAGGAGATGGATATAGTTTCTCTTCAACTAGCTTTAATATGTTCCCAATCTTCTTTTATGAATTTGTAAACTTCAAAAACTTGAAAATAATGAAAGAGGAAAGGAGGTGATGCACACTACTTCTTAGAGAAGATAAACAAGAATGGTGAAAAATTTGTTCCCAAAAAAATTTTATAATAAAAGTTCATAAGAAAAAAGTATCTCCAATAGTGAAAATTAAGACCTTTGGAGGAGAAAGTTCAATGTTATTTCTCACAAAATGCTCAAATGTGTTTAGCCATGTGAGATTACAAGTATGTATAAGATTTGGTAGCTTGTGGTACAAGTTAACTTGCATTCAAGACTACTAACCTAATTAAGTTAACCTAGTCACAATTTGGAATTCAAATTTTCCTCCAAAAATGTCACTATTTTAAATTTAGAAAAGTCAATAAAAGCTTGTCACATGACAAGACAAAGAAAGTATGATTCATGTTAACATCTTATATGTAGAGTTATGATGAATTTAACACTTGATAAGACACCAAAAGTGTGATTAGACAAAATCATGAAACATGTTAATTTATTGAATAGCTCCATACACTCTTATCTCCTCCATGTTGGATGCACAAGCAAATGGACACCCACTCATGAGAGTAGGGGTGTTCATGAGTCATTCAAATCCAATAAATCCAAATCTCTTTTCTAATTACACCCCTCCCATAATGTTAATCACATCATAAAAATAAAAATTACAAAATAAATTCTTACCCTATTTGACCCAAAATACAAAATCAAAAATGCAAAAATATTTACAAAAAAGGAAAAATAAACTACTAAAAATAACTCATAATTCAATAACAATCTAAGTCTTTTTCTTTTAAGTCTAATTCACTCCTCTTAACTCCTTTAAAATTTGACTCTAACATGATGTCATCATAATATTGTGATTTTGTCCTTTATAAAATTCATTAAGTAAATTTAAGAGTAAAACTTGGGCCAAACGGAATTCTGAGGAGTTTGTTTTGCATATTTTTTATTTAGTTTGATTACCATAAGTCATTTATTTTGCCGACAAACTGTTTGTGTATCATTTCTAGAAATGTACCAAATATGGAAATTAGTTTACAGTTTACAGCTGCTTCGAAGTTCAAATTGATAACGATTGTCAGATGTCGGAAGAATACCGTATTCTATCTTTTGAATCGGTTCGTATGAAACTTTTCTGTATTTAATAGAGGAAAGTTCTAGTGTTCGAGTTTCTACAGTTCATAATTTTGCTCCTTTTCTTTTTCTATAAAATCAAACTATGCATTAGCGAGCTTGTTTTCCAAACTCTCGAAGCAACTGCAAGAAAAATGCATATTTTGGCATTTTATGAGAAGTTAAATTTAAGGTGCATTTGAAAAAGCTTATTTGAACTTGTGACAGAAAATCGTAACCAGTCTCTTCGAATCAACTTGGAGATAGTGTATAATTTAAAGCAGATTGTGAACGGAAAATACTCACGGACAATATGCCACGTGAAGGAAACTATTTTATACAACCTAAAATACAAGATTTCATATTACAACCTAAATTACAAGTGGATGGATTATTATTTTATACATGTTACAAGAAAAAATATCATGCATATTATACAGTAACTGCCAAGTTGAGTTATTCTGTACATTATAATAAATTGACAGCTTTGATTATTTTTTAACAAAAAAATAATCAATGGGTGTATACCTGCATTCTTTCTGCGACAACTTTTGCTTCTTGGATTTGCTTTGTCTAGTGATTACATCCTTTTGTCCCCGACTGAAAAAACATACATAATTACATATATTAATCACGTTAAAATACACCTTCAGCAAACATGTGAAGATGAACTGTCTAGTTCATTTCTACTACTTCGATTGCAAAAGGCAAAGCAAATAGTGCAAAATAAATATTACCTTTGAGTAACAGATGTTTGGTGAATCCTAGTCCTAGATTCTTCCTTTTGAAGCTTTTCAGCAAGATGAAAATCAGAATGCTCCAATCTTTCCTCTACAAAACTTGGAGGCAGTTCTATTCCACAAAGTGAACATTTGTAGTCATTCAACCACAACATTGTCTTCTCCTGGCAACAAGAATTAAGCCCCTCATCCTCCAGGAAATTGGAACTATTCTTCACATTTACGCCTTCAAACTGCCCCTGGAAAGAAGTTGACCCCAGCACTTCCGTAAATCCAATGTAGTTAGAACTTGTAGCACCATTACTAGATGTTTGTACCTGGTAAATACAGCAGAAAGCATAAATAGAAGTAACAGTATAGGCATGCTCCTCGATCAATTTCTGAATCCATTTATAAGTCAGCTACATGACAAAACAAGTGGGGACAGAGAGAGACCTCCTCTACACAATCATTTTGCCAGACTGGGCAGCTTTGGTAACCTACATCTGATGAATGATTATCATCAAAAGGATCTCTCCAATCAAGCTGACTTGTCTGCCGACTGTCAATGGAAAGATCAGTCTCTGCATTACTGACAAAATTATGATCTGCAACATCTGAAGAATAACTACAATTTCTATTGATATCTCCCAAAGTAATGAAGTTGGTAATGGTCTTCTGTGTAGGATCAGACATAGCACTACACTTGTCTCCATTAAACTGCGATACTCTAAGACCTAACAGAAGAAAAATCTTTGTTAAGCCTAACACAGATAAGGCACAAATGTGAACTCTCATATCTTGGCCTTCTTATCTTGGCCTCAAGCACCATCTTGATAAATGTCAAGAATAATAAACCTAACGGAAACACATACCTAACAATCTTACTGAAATAGGAAGTTCAGCTTTTAGCAACTTTTGAGCATGCTTCAAAATATCTTCACTTGAGCTGATGTACTTTTGTAAAGTCACAGCTCTAGTCCGAACCTGTAGGTTGTGAATCTATTAGCACGTCCAAGAAAAGTATAGTAGGGCGGTAGAATGCAGGGAGACAATAAAACATCATAGAGGGACTTGAACTAAAATCGAGAAAAATCAACAAATGATAATATCCTTAAGGTCATGTACGTTGCTCTCAACAAGTGACTTTTTCTTTTTTCCAATCTAGTTTTATATACAGAGATGACAAACCAACTAAATTGTTCTCGACCAGTATTAGGAAGACATTGTTAAAAAAGTGTCATGTCATCAGTAACCATTAATACCTCAAAAGAAGCAGTTTTCAGTTTAAGAGTCAATGTTCGCCCACACAGACCCTCTTTTTGCATATCGGTTGATAACATTTCAGCAAGCTCCACTGCAAACATATGCTGACGAGTCAATATAACTAAAGTCTAACCTAATTCAGAAACTCAGCACGATATAGTCAATAGCTAAACCTTTTAAAAAACCAATTGAATCCCAGATATTTGAGTTTCAATAAAGAGGTCTACAAATACCAAGTAATTGACTAGAGCTTGTGATGATTACATTGAAATTAGGAAATCCAAGAAACTTCCTTTAAAGATAAAAAATAATAGATAAGACAGATACCCAATCTTTTATGCAACAGCACTTCATCCTCAGTGGCAGAAAATGTTCTTTCATTACTAATACTTTTCCGAAATCTTACTTGGGGAGAATCTGTCTGCCCAAGACCTAAACCTACAGAGAGAAAAAAATCTGCAGCAAATTGACAAAAAGCCACATGGTATCAAAGGAATCGCATGATTAATTTGGAAAATAAAATATGATCAAAATCAAAAAACCTAAATTACAAACATGCCAAATAGTAGCTGTAGAAAGCGCAAGATTGAGTTTACAAAATAGACATCGAGACCAAAAAAAAAAAAACCTTGTATGAAGTTCAGCCAAATTTCCATTTAAATGTAGCAAAATCAACAGGGAAGTAAATATAATTTGTATATTAGTTTTGCACATTAATAAAGGAAGAAGCAACAACTGAACGATGGCTAACCTGCTGATGACTGAGAGAAAAGTGCGCAAAGGTAGCTACTCTTCTCCAGCATCTGCTCACATGTGTTAATTCCAAAAACTTCCTTCAAAATTTGTTCAGTGACCTTACCAATGCCCCCAATCTGTCAATACCATTCATCATTATTAATCACAAAAGCATATCTTTAAAATACAAATGCATATAAAACAGTCCTGGCCACGTGTAGGAGAAAACCAATAATTTAGAATAAAAAAAACCCCCAATAATTGATGAAATCAGTATACAATAAACTCAAGCATACCTTTCTAATAGGAAGGGAGGATATGAAGGTCATAACGGCCATGCGATCATTTGGCAAAATATACTGTCCATTTGGCTTGTTTATGTCTGAACAAACCTATATTGGTGTAAAATGTCAATATTATAATGTCATAGCATGAAATTTCCCAGGAAGATAAAACAATCTCTTCATCTGTACTACTATCTAGTTTCTACAAAACAATAGCTAGAAAGAAGTATTATTTCAGAGCCTCTACTTCACTTGTATTTAGTTCCATATTAAAGCTGACAAACCTTTAGGTGTCACCAACGATTTTAATTTATAACCTAAAATTGGGAAACAGTTGGTGAGTGGAAGTGTGCGAATATGCAGGTAGAAATTCAACAAAAAAAATTATAATACAAGACAACTGCCACTGCCAATTATGAGATTGAAAAGATACACGGAAAGAATTAAACAAATGGAAAATGAAAGGGAAAAATGTGAAAGTGCAGCATTCCTTGATGCAATTCATTTGAAAAAAGAACGTCTGACAATTACAGGGGTTAGTATCTTAAATGTAACATGATAAGGTGTTTTAAAGCTTCTACTTCAGCAAATGCGCTCATACTGATAACATAACTATTGGAAATATGTTTAGCATATAATATCCAGAACCTTAGCAAGTAAGCGATTTGGTGCCACTCCAGCACTACAGGTGAGACCAGTCTCTTCATAAACACTAGCTCTGAGTACTTGGGCAATCTACAAATTCCAAAATTACAAAATCAAGAGATTTAGATTAGTACAGTAATGGTCTTCCATTGTTAATTTAATTCAAAGCATGCATCAACTTACTTCTTCACTTTTGACATTCCTTTCTTTGCAAACTTCAGTTACATCAAGGTATGCTTCATCCAGACTACCAGCAATGAAATTGGGATCATACCTCTGAAAAACTAACAATGATACGTTTATATTAAGCAACCCTGAGTAATTAAAAGGAAAAATAGCAGTCCAAAATCAATCACAAAAAGAAGAATACCTTTTCTGGTCAAATCACTGTAATAATTATACTTCTTGAAATCTGTTGGGACAAAGATTAATTCTGGACATAGCTTACGTGCAATGAACCCAGGCA
Organism: Cajanus cajan; assembly: GCF_000230855.2. Classification (NCBI taxonomy): domain Eukaryota; kingdom Viridiplantae; phylum Streptophyta; class Magnoliopsida; order Fabales; family Fabaceae; genus Cajanus; species Cajanus cajan. The sequence goes on along the minus strand of NC_138527.1, from coordinate 45,901,757 downwards.
TGGCAGCACGAACCCCAAATTTCCGGGCCTATGTGAAGACCAAATCAGGATCAGGAATTCCGTGATTCAGTAGAGTTTGTGCAGGTTAATTTTTCAAACATCCATGAGATCAATTCAGAAGATTTTAGAATAATAAAAAGAATATCAAGGTTATAATGTATTGACATAGTAAACCTCATAGTTGGCAGTGGATAACATGGACATGCTCCCAACAGCCATTGGCTTGCCCTTTAATGTAGGGTTACTTAAAGTCTCAACTGCAGCATAGAAAGCATCCATATCTACATGTAACCAAATCCTTGAGAGGTCACGTGAAGCTTCTAGCTCAACAATTCTACTATCAGCCACCTGTCATCAGGAAAATAATACATATGAAAAGCATTAAATTCAGTATGTATGAGAGGAAAAGATACGTTAGATGATGGTATGGTATTACCTTTTGATAATTGGACAAGTCTGCTTGTGTGAGCTTTGCACAGTGAATTCGCAGGTTGTCAATTTTCTGCTTAATATAAGCGTCCTTCCGCTCCTCGTTTTGAAAGTATTTGGATCCTTTGCTCATTTCATAAACTACCCTTTGTACCTTCTCCTTGTCAACCCCTTCCATTCCTTAACAATAAGAATAACATTTTATTCCCACTTCCCAGAAACAGAATAGAATAAATAATCATGAATCTTAATTAAAGACTAAAAGGAATAGATTAGGGACCTGCTTTGGCGGTCGTGTAAACAGTGTGGTAAGACTGCCATGGACGAACAACATCGCCATTGCCATCGCTCTTCGTTTCTGTTCCTTCCATCGCACTCTTTTCCTGTGATTGTGACGCAAAAATTAACTTATATTGGGCTTTCTCTTCTTAACAAGCCCAAACATTCTCCCCGCCCTTTCAAAATGTAAATTTAACTTAACCCTGTTACGATTCAAGATGGTTAGGAGAGGAGGCATCGAGATAGTTAGAAGCATGAGTGTTATTGCGATTATCTTTGTAATATTTTTTATTTTTATAAAAAATAACTTAATATGAGTATTTCTATTGCGCTAATTTTTTTATATTAAAAGTAAATAAATAAATTATAATTTTTAAAAATTATATTAAAAATAAAAAACATTATTCACAATATATTATAAGTTAAAAATAAATTATATTTGCATAATATAGTAAATACATGACCAATTAAATTACATACTTTAAAATAATTTAATTATCTTAATTAAAAATATTATTTCTCCTATGCTTGTACGAAAAAAAATATTATTCATTACTTTAATCATCTTAACTAAAGTTTTAAATATTTCTAATTGTTTCATCACTAAATTAATTAGAGTAAAAATAATGACTAAAAAACTACTAAAAAAATTAAGAATCTTAAAATATAAAAAAATTACAGGTATTAATTAAAAATTATATTTATAAAAAATTAAAATATATTTAAGCCTCAATTTATTTTTCATTAATATATAAGAGATTTGTGAACACAGACTTGCTTTCAAAAGGATACTTTAGAAAATTATAAGTAACATTATATTAAAATATACGGATAATATATACAGTAAATCATTATATATATATATATATATATATATATATAATTTACTAACACAATTCTATCATGTGGATGTATGTTAACAAATTTTTTAATATTTATCTTTTACTATGGGTACTTATAGTGGGATTACTGTAATTATTTTTTCTATAACTATGTTAAAATATTTTTTCTAAAAATCAAGTTAGGTTACATTAGCAAATCATAGTACACATTATTTACTTTCTATACAAATATTTAAGTTTAAATAATTTAAAAAAATATTAAACATATTGTAGTCCTTATAGTCTTTTTTTTTCAAAGTGGTCATACATACACATATACATATATATATATATATATATATATATATATATATATATATATATATATATATACTCTTTTGATTCTTATAGCTCTTGGTTTAATTTGTATTGGTCTGTGTAAAAATAAAAAATAAATAAAAGTAAATTATCCATGTATTAAAACAAAATTGTTTAATAATATCTATATTTTTTTCTTCTCATCTTGCTATTAGAATAGTATAAAATTATTATATTGGTATAATAATATTTTTTAGAATAAATTTTGAGTATCCTTTTTTCAAAATATTTTTTAATGAAAGTTTAATTTTTAGGATTTATGATCGATATTAGATATCATACATCGCTTAAAAGTTCACTGTTCATATATGCAATTAAATATAACAGCATAATTAATATAAGATAATTTAAAAAAAAAAAAAAAACTTTTGTCATTATGCTATAAAAAAATGCGAATTCCATGATTCTTATAATATTTTCTTTTGCACAAGCATCACAGCTCCAATCAAAGTAAATTTGTTCTCGAGTACAGTTACAGCAACAAAATTAGAAACCAAGACACCGAGTAAAAAATGCTCAATTTATTGTGTTCAAAATTTTTAATGAAATCTTGCTGAAAGAGCTTTTTAAATATTCCCAAAAACCAGGCTAACCTCAACATGCGACTCATTAATAAATTACAATTTTTAAAATATTACAGATTAGCATAAACACAGACATAATAGAATGAGAATATACAGTTATAGACACCACAAGTAATCGAACTGTGACAAAACAATCGACAATCATCTTATCTCAAGCTTAGGCAAGCAAGTGCAGATGCAAGCTAAGCGATGAGGGTTATAAACTAACACAACTTGCACATGGTTTCCTTTTCTCCCTCAACAAATTGTCAAGTTCTCCCCCAATGGGCCAATCCTTTGGAATTTCACAACACGACCCCACGGGCATCAGAGCAGCACAGCGGCCTCAACGTGCATGGAACTTCACATCTAAGATGCCCATATTATAGGGAACATCACACAAGTAACCACAACATCACACATTCAGCATTTCACAGAACTTCCACATCAGGCAGGAACCATCTTGGTTTGCAAGTCCCTCAAAATCTGAGCTGAAAAAATCAAAAGCTCAACCATTTCGAGCCCTGTGGCAGAAACAGTATCCGTCTTCTCATCACTGCATTGCTGATGCTCCGTGTCACTGCCCACACCATATCCAATGTAACTAATATCTGCCTCAACCGACCAACTGGTGGGTAAGGAGCTGCCAAGAGCAGTCCTTAAAAGTTCTGCCTCGTGAATTACGTCATTAACAATTTCTGAAACACCGGCAACTGTTCCTTCCGAAGTCACAGACTCCTTGGCCTAAAAAGTAAAAACCATATCAAGCAGGCAACTCATGTTAACACATTTTAGCTTTCAAGTTTCAAAAACTAAACAGGAAAAGGTTTCATGTTATTCCATGCTAGCACCTGAAGTTAAGCAAAATTGTTTGTGACCACAAAACATGCAAGCCCACCATGAGAACCCCTCTTACCCCGGTCTCTTTTTTAATAGTTGTGAAACAAAATAGTATGATACCTTTAAAAGAGAGAGTCGAAGCCTATGAATTGATGAAGTTAAATGCTCTATGCTTTCCATGCTTTCCTTAAGAGTTGCATTTTCAATCTTCATTCTGATAAACATGAGGAAACTGTGCAAGTAAACATAAGGCTGAAAAGAAATACCATATATCATGGTGGTATCTTCAAAATATCAAATAGATCTGACATGGTTTAAACTATCCAGAAAAGGGGTAGGATTGAGTGGAGTACGACAAGGTCTTATGACAAATCATAAGTTTAACCTTCTACTCGCCTCCTTGAGGGATTAAAAAAATACAAACCCTCTAAAGTAATCTTTAAACTCAAATGGCTTTTCATACCTTAGATTAGGTTATAATCTCTCTAACCTAAAATTTTCATTACCCAAAAAAAAAATATTCAGCCACAATCATCCATTGATGGAATAAAATCAGAATAAAAACCTCCCAAAAATAACACTTGCCTTGCAAAATCCATACTGCTAGATTGATGATTGAAGAATTTCCCTTCATTGTTTGAGCTACTGTCCACTTCATTTGCACTAACATCCAACGGTCCAATCCATCGTCTCAAATATGATTTCTTCAGTAAGTTCTTTAAAGTTCCGTCTCTTTCCCGAGTTCCAAGCTTTCTTTCTCCAGTGCTGACTGCATCTTTCACTTGTTTAGTTTCATGACCCAATTTTCTGCACATTCATTAGAGAACAAAAGCTGTATTATTCAAAATGGCATCGCAAAGTAATGAAGGAAAAGCTTTTGAACCAGCAGGACAAAGAAACACAAATAAGGAGGGATAAAATTCAAACTGATAATGATTAAGAATACAATTGACGGTAAATAATAAAAAAGTATCCTTTGAAAGCAAGATTAGAGGGAGAGACAACAGAGTATTCTTATTTATTGCATAAATATATTCTATTATATTGTTTGACATGCAATACAATAAATTATTTTATTAAAAACCTTCAAGATTGAAAAAGAAATATCCCAGCAGAGTGCCAAAAAGGGAAAGTGGTGGTGTTGGGAGGACAATCAAAGCCAAATAAATTTAGACATCATGAAGTTTATGCAACAAGTTTCAGGAGAAAAAAAAACACCTTTGAGCTCTCCAAACTTTAGTATCTTAAAGGTACCTAGTGTTGCTTTAAACCCAAAAAAACAAAAACAAAAAATGGCACACTTATGTAGTACTTCATTTCTTCATAAGACGTGCTGTTGTTAACCATGAAAAGTAGAAGACAACCAAAATCATAAACTTATAGTTGCCCTTCTTTTATTTTTCATTTTTTTTTTTGAGTTTCTCCTCCCTCAAATGGAGAAGACGAGCCATAAATTTTTTCTAATCAACAAAACCCAGAAATAGAATTTCTACAGAACCTAATTAGGGGAGCTTCTAATTTTAAGGAGAGAAAGTCCAAAACAGATAGGTTTAGAATAGAAGGTCTACTTATGAAAAGACAGTAGACAACAAATCATGTTAATGCAAATTTATCCTTTAAAATGACACAAGGAACTTTTTCTTTGGATATTCGTATTGAAGAAAACAGACACAGATGCTTAGGAAAAAAATATTACAAAATAACAGAGTAACTGAGTAAAAATATACAGTGATGAAAAATTATTGAATTAGTAACTGTCATCATAAAAGTAATCATACTCTAGAAGTAATTGATGCTCCTGCTTTAATTGTGCCAATTCCATGAGGGCTTTCACCTTTTCATTGGTAACCTGAGTAAAAAATAACAACTTACAAATAAAAAACTATTTGTAAATAATGGATAATATCAAGGATTCTTGCACATGTGATTCTAAAATATTATTGCTCTGGTCCACAGACATAATTACTAACATATTGTTTTACATATCTCGAAGAGGAATGTCAGCATAGATTTTTCAATGATGAAGAATGTAAATAGAAAAAATTACAATAGAAAATAAAATGATAAAAGAACATAGTTACCAAAAATCCAGATGTTGAGAACATACAACTAACTTTCTTGATTCAGACCAATTTAGTCTATATCATATATATTTAACCATAATCCATTTTCTAATCCCTACTAGCATCTCAATGTTCCAAGTGTCTAAACTATGAAGCAATGATGTGACAAACAAGTACCTGCAACAAGTTCCTCTGAAGTTCTTCAGCTTTACTTTGAAGGGCTGAATTCACGTTTGTCTCCAATAGATGTCTTTCTTCTTGCTGTGATAAAAGCAATAATGCAGAAACCTGAAACATAAAGCATGGTAAACATCAGAAAGCCAGATTGCAATAAATTGGAAGAAAAAAACACTTGGATTGGTGATGAGGAAAAGAGAAACTAAATACATGGAGATTTTTTATAAATGTAAAGATGGTATAAACACCTTCTCTTGCAATGCCATTGCTAAAGCATCAGATGCGTCACTTTGTAAACCAGCATCTGCTGACAGAGTGCTAGGACTAGTCCCCTGTTAAAGAGCATTGAGAAAACTTAAGGAATTCCAAGGAGTGCATCTTGTAAAAGTCAGCACAAATCAGTGAAATAAAACCAGACTCTAATCCAACCAAGTTAAGAGAATTCCATTGAAGCTCAAAGCCATGAGAAACTTCAATAAGAGAAGTTCCACTATTATACCATCAGAATTAACTCATCTAATGATCTAAATTCCGAATGAAAAAGGAAAAAAAGCCATCCGCAAACTTCTTAAATGGTAGTGTATATATATAATATAATTGATTACTGAGAGAATAAGTTGTAACAGATTTAGGCAAAACCATTGCATTTTTTGTTAAGCTGGCCTGTTGTCAGCTTGGAATTAATCAGGTGGACATGAAAATAATACATCTGGCCAAATATCAATTGAAGATCAGGCGTCAGCTGGCACAACTATGCTCAACGTGACTAGCCCAATTTCAGCTTGAAAATGATTGGACTGGTAAAAAGAAAAGTTCTTTTCCCTCGATGTTCTGTCATTCTTTTCCCTCCACTTCTCTTCTTTTTAGTTACTCTGTTTTTATTTGTAATATTATACATTCAATTCTCAATCATGTTAGTCTTCCATTCTCAATCATATTCTTCCACGAAAATATGCACTATTATCTATATTCTACAGCTCAATCAGCCACCATTGGCTACAAATGCACTATTTGCTATTAACAAAAAAGAGATGCCCCTTTGAAAAAGGATTGAAGGGATGCAGTATTAGAATGGAGTTTCAAACCTTCAACTCTGAGACAGGTTTAGCTTGAGGTCTTGTATGCACATCACAACATTCATTCTCTTCTAGTTCTGCATCTCTTTGAGGGGTCAAATTTGGTACAGTACTCAGACCAAACCTCTCGACTCTTTCATCAATTACATTGATTAGGGATTTAATACTAGATTCTCCATCACCAAGTAACTTTATAATTTGCTCCCTACACTGAGAATGATAATGTTGCAAGTCCGCTATGCCATTTTCAATCACTTTGTCCATGGAAATCTGCAAATGAGTCATCAGAATCCAGAATAAGCAGATGTACTAACTTTTTTCTATTAAATTTTGAAAATACTCACTCGTTTCTTTTCCAGTACATTGACTCTCTTCTTCAAATGATTTTCAATTTCCAAGCCCTAAAGCATCCAAAACAGATAAAGAATCACTAATGGTTTAAAATAAGGTTAACAAGGCAACAATAAGCCAATAACAGAAAAACTAGATCATACCACCCTTAATTTATTTTGAAGATAATCCACAGAACTCCTTAGTCTCTCCAGCTGATCTTCTAATGCACTCTGTCTGAGAAATTGTTATTCACAGTATGTACAGAACATAAATGACAATACAATAATTTCCCAAGCATGTAACAACAGAAATCTATCATCACAGTTGCAAAGAGGATGCCAAATCAAACTAGGTTTCAAAAGGATGTGGAGTGTTTTAGCATGTGTACTGGAGACCATACTGAATAACCAGCACAGGGAACATATCAACTGATAATCAAGGAAAAAGAATATCATGGTTTTGAAATCTCACAATGTATTTAGAGGTGGAAGCATCATTGTAACTCCACACCTCCTCAGGGTCACCTAAAAGACATGCACATTTCTCATCCCAACTTGCATCTTCAAATTCTTTCAGAGAATGTTGCCTGATTTGAAAGAACTTATTGATTACCTGAAAATTCATAAAAAAGTATCAAGAGAAAGGACAAGATAAAACATTTAAAAATATTGAATCATGTATTTTAATATCCATGAAATGTCATTACAAACATTTTGTTATATATCGCATAATGAAGAAATTAATAGAAAATATGCAGGAACCTGGGTTTCAGATTATTACTTCTGTATCCCAAGAAACCATGGGACAATCTCTGTATTGAATGTCAAAGGAAATAAAAAATGGAAGATAGAAAGGGGGAAGAGAGTGAAGGAGGGAGAGAGTGAGAATGCTACCTCCTTTAAATTTTCATTTTGCTTCATATGCACTGCTTGGTCAATCTGCAGAGCATCATTACGTTCCTTTAATTTAAGACAATTTGAGGTGAGCTCCTCTACCCTGTGTCACAGATCGATTGCATGTAAAATCATAAAAATGTTTTCCCAAGTAAATGATGTCATGCATCTAATTAAAAATAAAATAATGCAGAACAGTGGTACAAGTGATAATATAATACACACGCAGTTTCAACCTTTCAATATTGCTTAAGAAATTACTAAGTAGAAAAATAATTAACTTATTAAAAGATTTCACATAGTCCTTCATATAAAGAAGGGGAGCACAAGTTTGGGTGTTGAAGTTTTGAAAATCAATTCTGGAGAGTACAGACACAGTTGCAAGCACGGTTTCAACAGAAAGAAATGTAGAAGAGATTAAGAAAACATGACATTGCCAATTTTCCATGTAAGATAATTTTAATAAATCCCTTAAAATGGAAAATTGTTGGTGAGCAAAAGTTAAACACATCTTCAATTGACAGTAGCTGCTAATAAATTTTGGGGGGATCTCAGTATGTTTGTTCCATAGCTTCTTTACTCCACCAAGCATAAGCAACAAGTGCATCATGCCAAGTCATCATCATATCTACTTAGATAAAAACAAAAAATGGAATCTTTTCTGGAACATCCTCGGCCAACTATCTTTCTATTTCATCTTTCTTTGCTAATTTATGTAGTTGATAAATATGCTCTAAAATGACAGAAAGATTGAGAATACCTCTTATCTATGCCATTTATTTGTTGTGACATTGTCTCCTCCTTTTCTTTGGCCTTTTCAGCCTGTTAGTATCATGGAAAATTTTGAAAATATCAACTACTACAACAAAAGTAAGTAGCATTGGAAACAATATTTTTTTTTTTTAATGAAAATGGCAACTATTGTAACCTCAATTATTGCTTGATCCCTTTCAGCAAAAGCAGCAGCCACACAACCTTGGAAAAACTTGACCTGCTTCTCAGCTTCCATATTCTAGACATATAAATTATGTCATGTACAATTATGTCAAAGTACATACCAAGACCATAAACCTCACAAGTCACAACACAAAAATGCACATCAACTCTCTTTCAAAAAACTCTAGCATGTGCACAAGCAATTTATAAATTGGATCAAAAACTCTTCCCATCATGTTCTCACCATAGTCCATCATAAAATTTTAAAGCAAAGTAAAAAAAAATCAGATGAATAAATGTACAAAGTAATATCTGTTTGTAATTATGTATTCAACAACTCTCCACATGCTACTAAAGCTTGATAACAAATTCCCAATGTAATCTCTATGCTGTGGTAGTAGAGTGCAAAACAAAATGAAGAACAATGGGTGGGGGAGAGAGAGAGGGACCTTTGAAACCTCAGCACTGTGTAGTTCTGCCAGTTGACTCTGAATACAATAAAGTAAGCATTAACAAAATAGAAAGAATTTTTAAGCAACAAAGACAAGAAATCGATATCTAACTTTAATTCTGTATGCCTCAGAAAGCTCCTCTTGTAGATTTAGATTGTCTCTAGAGGAAGCAGCCAACTTCTTTTTCAAACTCTCAATCTCCTGCTCCAATCCAGCTGTCCTAATTGGGCATGGATTTCAATATAATGGACACTCTTTGTTGGGCTTAACTCAATTTATACTCATTATATGTAGATTGCCTAAGAGATAAAGGAAAACAAATAGATACCTTTGAAAATGCATTCGGGTAGCCACAGCAAGATAGGCAGGCCCAGCTTGCTGCATGCATAACTGTTCTATATCTTTACGTAATTCATCACGCTCTGCAAAATTATACACTCTGTAAATTTAATATGTATAATAAATGACTTTAACGCCAAATAAAAGTAATCAAGCTACAATAATCAATCAACAACATTGATCTATTGTATCTATTGTTCTTGCTAAACCTATAACCATACATTGTAAGAGAGTTAAATCAACTGGTAAAGATTAAAAAAAAAAAAATGCACATACCCTGTTCCAATTGTTGGATACGAGCCAACAATGATTCATCACTCGTACTCTCAGCCATTCTGGAAGAAGAAGAAAAAACGTCAAGTATAAAGAATAAACATGAAGAATGAAACCAAGTGTAAAGCACTAAGATTGCTTAAGCCTTCTCTATTCAAATGAATAACTAATGAGTACCTACAATACATGTTTTTTAAGTCGAAAAGTATATCAAAAAGAAAATACACCATCCAAATTTCAGCACGCAATTGTATGGCGGGTGATGGCTCTTTAAGTATAAAGAGTGCACCAAAACCGAAAGCGGAAATCTGCTAATTAGTCGATAAAAGGGGTAAAGGAGGCGAAAAGCAGGTGTGAAAGTGAAACCAGAAATTCCGTTAAATCCAACGAAGAAGAAGAAGAAGCATTCAGCCCCAAAAACAAAACGAACCTTACTGCACAAAATCAATAAAATATAAAAGCATGCGTAGGAAGATTAAGTTGACCTGGAAATGGAAAAGGAAAAGGAAGAAAGAAGGAAACGGCGATGAGGTGAAGGAATGGTTCCTGAAATTCTACCAACCACGGCAAAGGGTTTCCGTAGACACCCAGGCTAGGCGATAAATAGCCGTAATTAACATTAATCTCTCTTTTTTTCTTTTACCCTCAAACAAAAAAAAAAAAAAATAAGTAATAATCGGGTTGAGTAATCTTTTGACTACTCAATTCTATCTTTTATATAAATATAATTTCTTAGTTTAGCCATTGTCATTTTTAATTAAAATTTACTATTTATATGTTAAGTTTTAGATTTTTAATATAATTTTATGTGAAATATTTTTCTTCAAGTAATATAAATATTTATCCTTAAAATTAAATTTTGGTTTATATATTAACTTCTATTCTACGATTACATAGATTAACTTATATGAAATTATTTTAACTTAATTAGTTGTTTGAGTTTTGGATATGTTATGTTAAATATTCTTTTTTAATGATGATACATGTAATTTATGAAGATAAAATATGTATATATTAATTTATAATTTAAATAATATTATATCTCTATATAAAAATTTTAATCATGTATTATATACGTATTTACTCATAATTAAAAATTAATATGTTTTGCTGTAAAAAATAACTCCTGTATTTTAGAACAAGATATTTTCTTTCAGAACTTTTGCTCGTGGATATATTATTATTTGGAATTTGTGAGTTTCATTTTCATATATTATTAGCAAAAAAAAAATTACACTATTAATAGATTAAAAATATTTTACACTATTAATAATTTTAATTAATTTTTTTTATATAAATTTAATTTTAATAGAGTTTCAAATAAAGTTTGAATTTAACTTTTATATGTTGTTAGTATAAATATTTTTATTTTATCAACTAATTAAAAAAATCTCAAATCTAATTTTTAAACTCCTTATTAAAAAAATATTTTTAATAGCATAAATTTTGTATTTAAAAATATAAATATAAATCAATTTTTAATTGTCATATTTAAAATACTTTATTAGCTATATTCATAATTATAAAAAAAATGTCAAAATTTTACTATCATTTAATGCAAAAAAAAATTAAGTATACAATGATAAAAATGTTATTTAATTCCATAACTTTATTTAAGTTACTCAAATCTTCCACACCACTATGTGAATTCCAATAAGTGCATGTTAAACATGATGATTTACATAATTACATTTACTTGATTTCTTGAGGCAATAAATAATTATTTTACGTTTAATTTATTATGATTTTATACTCATCATAATTTTCGTTTATTTTTTATTAAACAAAATATATTATGCATTAATAATACATATGTATATATATAAGGAGTGATTTATTTATTATAGGAATAAGTCTACATAGACTTATTTCATTCAATAATATGTGTTTTATATCAAATCAACGATTCAATCTTTAAATTTAAAGTTCTTAATGCATAAATTAAGTATATAACCCTTAAATCCTAAACCCTAAATCATAAATAATATATTAACAAACAATGATCCACCCAAACACGAAAAAGAGGATAATATTAACTAATATATTAATAGATCAATACATACTTTATTTTCAACATATTAGCTAATATATTAAGAAAGGATTTTCCAAACTAACCTCAAACGTGAGTCCAATGCAATCGGTCAAAAACCCAAGAACCACCAAAACGCGCAAACATACACTCAAACGAAATCTTAACTCAGAAAACATGAATGACACATACACTCAAAACTCTCTTGTTTAAATATTGACGCGCACGAATACAATTTAAAATTTGTAGATATTTTACGTCGGACCTCGTAGGGGCCGATGTAAAAAAGTTGGACTTAATTACAAAAATGTCACCATGTTTTTTAACGTCAGATTTTTTTTTGTCCGACGAGAATACAGTGACGTAAATTACCCTTTTTCTACTAGTATTACAATAACATTGAAAAAAAAAGTATGTTACTCCTTATTCACTTAGGACAAACAGGAAAGGAGAATAAGGAAACTCCACAATACGATTTCAAATGAATCAATAACTGAATTCAAGATTTCTAAGCATTTGAATTAACTAACAAGACAACACAATGTGAATCAAGGAAAGAAAAAAAGTAAATTGAGAGAAAAAAAAAACTCATATATCATATACTTTATCTTTATAATCCTTTCACTAGAATTTTCGAAACTTGAATTTATGAAACTCTATTCTTGATAAAAATTTAATGTACTCTTTCTCCTAGGGCAAACCAAATCTCTATTAAGAGAATTCCTCTCCAATACAACTAAAATTTCTAAAAGATCCTCAAATTCTAGAGTATTTCAACACAAATTACACAACTCAACTTAACAACATAAAATGACTTGGAATAATTATAACACTTTCACAACTTATAATGTTACAAAGACCAAAAAGCAAAGTCACAAGACTTGAATTAGTCATACACTGACAAGCATGACATAAATAAAATCGATCAAAAATCAACTACCACACGAAGACAAAAGAGTGAAGACTTGTGACTTGAATCTGTCGTACACTGACAAACACAACGTGAATAGAATCGGTTGTACACCAACTATTATGTGAAGATAAAAATGCAAAAATTTGTGACTTGAACGATTGTACATCGACAAACGCAACGTGAGTAAAATTGGTACATCGATTGTCACAAAAAGACAAAAAAATAAAGACTTGTAACTTGAATCTATCATACACTAACAAGCGCAATGTGAGTAGAATCACTTGTACATTGACAACCACCTAAAGATAAAAATGTGAAGACTCATGACTTCGATTGTACACTGACAAACGCAACCTTGAGTAAAACAATCGTATACCAACTATTAGGCGAAGACTAAAAAATGAAGACATGTGACTTAAATTGGTCATACATTGACATATGCGGCGTGAGTGAAATCGGTCGTACATCGACTGGTACAAAAAGACAAAAAAGCAAAGACTTATGACTTTAATCAGTTGTACACTAATTTGTTGTACACCAACTGCCACATAAAGACATTAAATACTAGGTACTACTTATATTGTTTGAAAAACACAGGGTTAATCTATATCGTTTGTCTGGAGTGTACTTTGTCCTAGCCCTTACACCTTTCAAGCTTGAGATGGGTGGATAAGTGTACTTTATCGAATACATTTTGACAGGATGCTATTGATATTGTCAGTTCGAAAGAGTGTTTTACCTTAATCCCTACGCCTTTTAGGCTCAAAGTTGGTAGATAAGTGTAACATCCCACATATATTTTATCATGAACCCACCAAATAGGAGGAGACGAAGATAAGTAACAAATTGTCACATTCTTAAATTGAATCAAATTCAAACTAACTTTGTCACCTAATAGGTGACCAATTAAGTTAAGAATAAGGGGTTGATAAGATTAATTTGACATCTCATAATATATATGACTGACTAATCATACTTAAAGAAATTCTAAATTAGTTCAATCCTGGATAATTTAGCCAAAAATCTTATCTTTAATAATAAAGATTATACACAATATACACAATGATAAGTAACTATTCTTTTAAATGTTATGATTTTAGAGATTAGTCATATTATCGGTTACCAACAAGTTGTTAGTTTAAATGATATTAAATTCAATCTTTTAAAACAAGATTTAAAGTGTAAGTATTGTAGATAGAAAAATGTGATTGAAAAGAGAAATTCTATTAAAAATAATCAATTAAATTTATGGCAGAAATTAACTATTAAAAAGTCAATGATATAAAAAAAATTGTTATATAAAAATAAATAAATAATATGTAAAATTAATTATGCTAATTAAAATTTATTTATTGTTTAGATTATTTTTTTATATATAAATTTTACTATTATTTTTTTTAGAAAATAGAGATTATTTTCCTTCGCATCTCATATGAATTTGAAGAAACTTCGTTTTTTAAAGTTAAAAAAGCTTCTTATATAAAAAAATGAATATTATATAAAGCGTGGAAAAGAATTATGTAAAAAAAAAGGTGGAAAAAGAAATAACAGATGGATTATGTTGAGGTATTTGACAGAGCATAGTGCCGTGCGGTAGCGAACAATATGAAATAAAAAATAAAAAAAAGAAAAGAAAAAGAATCAGTTAGGAAGTCTGTTTTGTGTAAAATCGGAGATATACGACCCTTTCAAAAAACAAATAAATATCCGTTTTTTGTATCCAATCCCACACCCATCGCAATGAGCAATTACAACCAGCAGCCACCGTCCGTCGGAGTTCCTCCACCGCAAGGTTCCTCTTCCTCTTCCTCATTACTTATTATTATGCATCTCAACTCTCCATCTTTCTAATTCTAATTTCTTTCTTCCATACATATATATAGGTTATCCGCCGGAGGGCTACGGAAAGGACGCATATCCGCCGCAGGGATACCCGCCACAGGGATACCCACCGCCGGGATACCCACCGCCGGGATACCCGCCTCCGGGATATCCGCCACAGGGAGGGTATCCTCCGCCGCCGTACCCGGCGCAGGGGTATCCTCCGATGTACGCACCTCAATACGGTCAGCCTCCTCCCCCTCCACAACAACAAAACTCACAGGGCCCTGGTTGCTTGGAAGGCTGGTGAGTCAGATCCGATCCCGAGTTCACTCGCTCATAATATATAATATGATGCATTGCATGCAGATAGATGCATTAACAAATTACTCATTCTATTCATTTCTGCAGTTTGGCTGCTCTCTGCTGCTGCTGCTTAATGGATGCCTGCTTCTGAGATCCATCCATCGATCCTTTGGTTTTCTTTTTCTTTTTCTTTTCCCATTTAATAACTTTCAAACCTCATTCTGCTTCATTCACATCCCTTCCTTGTTTAACAATTTTTAATACATTCATGCTACTCCGTTAATCCTTTTCCAACACACGCGCAACTCCCAACCCCATGCACTAAATAATGCTCTTCATTACTCTTTAACTTTAATTTGCCATAGCTTATGTAATTCATCATTTTGTCTAAAGTGAGTACAATCACAACATTTTATTTTATTCTCTCGTATCGTCTTCATCTTAATCCCAATAAACCTCCAGATTAAAGATAAAATATATCATGTTATAAGTTGTTTCATCTCACACCTTCAATTTTGAAGTGGAGAAAAAAAATAAAAAAACAGATGCAGAATGAATCTATAATCCCATCCTTTGATGACAATTATGTTATTTTACAAATAATAGTGTTACGAAAATAATAATAAATAAATACTAAAATCAATTTCATTATTCAAAATTAGTTACTCGTGACTCGTGAGGAATTGAAACACTGTTCAGACTCCCTCAGTCCTACTCTCTAATAAGCGATTAAGATCAAATTTAAATAAATTTAATAATCCCAACCTTTCATATTTAATTCTATAACTAATAATATTACATCTTTTTATTATCTCGTACATTTTCACTAAATATGTGTGTAAATATGTCTTTTACACACACACAGTAGACACAAAAAATGAGAATGCCATCTTTATTTTTAATGTATATATGAATGAGAAAAACAAATATTAATCTTACATCTCACCATGAATTATCAATATTAAAACTGTAAACTTCAAAATTATGTGGCTAATTTTAATTGTGTGTTGTTAAAATTTTCTAATTTCATTTACATATAAGAACAGCTTTATGAATAAATACATCCCCCTAATACACATAAATTATGTCGTGTGAGTGTCAAAAAATAATGAAAAGTATAAACCCCCTAATCCCAATTAACTTTTTGAAAAGTATAAACAAAAAAGTATAAATCCTAAACCCTAAATCATAAACCCTAAACCATAAATCCTAAACTCCAAATCCTAAACCCTAAACCTTAAATCATAAGCCCTAAACCCTAAATCATAAACCCTAAACCCTAAACTCATACGACATAATTTATGTGTATTATGAAATCCTAAATCTTAAACCCTAAACCCTAAACCCTAAATCCTAAATCCTAAATCCTAATTTAGGATTTAGGATTTATACACATAAATTAGGTCGTGTGAGTGTCAAAAAATAATGAAAAGTATAAACCCCCTAATCCCAATTAACTTTTTGAAAAGTATAAACAAAAAAGTATAAACCCTAAACCATAAATTATGCCCTAAACCCTAAATCATAAACCCTAAACCCTAAACTCATACGACATAATTTATGTGTATTAGGGGGATGTATTTATTCATAAAGCTGTTCTTATATGTAAATGAAATTAGAAAATTTTAACAACACACAATTAAAATTAGCCACATAATTTTGAAGTTTACAGTTTTAATATTGATAATTCATGGTGAGATGTAAGATTAATATTTGTTTTTCTCATTCATATATACATTAAAAATAAAGATGGCATTCTCATTTTTTGTGTCTACTGTGTGTGTGTAAAAGACATATTTACACACATATTTAGTGAAAATGTACGAGATAATAAAAAGATGTAATATTATTAGTTATAGAATTAAATATGAAAGGTTGGGATTATTAAATTTATTTAAATTTGATCTTAATCGCTTATTAGAGAGTAGGACTGAGGGAGTCTGAACAGTGTTTCAATTCCTCACGAGTCACGAGTAACTAATTTTGAATAATGAAATTGATTTTAGTATTTATTTATTATTATTTTCGTAACACTATTATTTGTAAAATAACATAATTGTCATCAAAGGATGGGATTATAGATTCATTCTGCATCTGTTTTTTTATTTTTTTTCTCCACTTCAAAATTGAAGGTGTGAGATGAAACAACTTATAACATGATATATTTTATCTTTAATCTGGAGGTTTATTGGGATTAAGATGAAGACGATACGAGAGAATAAAATAAAATGTTGTGATTGTACTCACTTTAGACAAAATGATGAATTACATAAGCTATGGCAAATTAAAGTTAAAGAGTAATGAAGAGCATTATTTAGTGCATGGGGTTGGGAGTTGCGCGTGTGTTGGAAAAGGATTAACGGAGTAGCATGAATGTATTAAAAATTGTTAAACAAGGAAGGGATGTGAATGAAGCAGAATGAGGTTTGAAAGTTATTAAATGGGAAAAGAAAAAGAAAAAGAAAACCAAAGGATCGATGGATGGATCTCAGAAGCAGGCATCCATTAAGCAGCAGCAGCAGAGAGCAGCCAAACTGCAGAAATGAATAGAATGAGTAATTTGTTAATGCATCTATCTGCATGCAATGCATCATATTATATATTATATATTATGAGCGAGTGAACTCGGGATCGGATCTGACTCACCAGCCTTCCAAGCAACCAGGGCCCTGTGAGTTTTGTTGTTGTGGAGGGGGAGGAGGCTGACCGTATTGAGGTGCGTACATCGGAGGATACCCCTGCGCCGGGTACGGCGGCGGAGGATACCCTCCCTGTGGCGGATATCCCGGAGGCGGGTATCCCGGCGGTGGGTATCCCGGCGGTGGGTATCCCTGTGGCGGGTATCCCTGCGGCGGATATGCGTCCTTTCCGTAGCCCTCCGGCGGATAACCTATATATATGTATGGAAGAAAGAAATTAGAATTAGAAAGATGGAGAGTTGAGATGCATAATAATAAGTAATGAGGAAGAGGAAGAGGAACCTTGCGGTGGAGGAACTCCGACGGACGGTGGCTGCTGGTTGTAATTGCTCATTGCGATGGGTGTGGGATTGGATACAAAAAACGGATATTTATTTGTTTTTTGAAAGGGTCGTATATCTCCGATTTTACACAAAACAGACTTCCTAACTGATTCTTTTTCTTTTCTTTTTTTTATTTTTTATTTCATATTGTTCGCTACCGCACGGCACTATGCTCTGTCAAATACCTCAACATAATCCATCTGTTATTTCTTTTTCCACCTTTTTTTTTACATAATTCTTTTCCACGCTTTATATAATATTCATTTTTTTATATAAGAAGCTTTTTTAACTTTAAAAAACGAAGTTTCTTCAAATTCATATGAGATGCGAAGGAAAATAATCTCTATTTTCTAAAAAAAATAATAGTAAAATTTATATATAAAAAAATAATCTAAACAATAAATAAATTTTAATTAGCATAATTAATTTTACATATTATTTATTTATTTTTATATAACAATTTTTTTTATATCATTGACTTTTTAATAGTTAATTTCTGCCATAAATTTAATTGATTATTTTTAATAGAATTTCTCTTTTCAATCACATTTTTCTATCTACAATACTTACACTTTAAATCTTGTTTTAAAAGATTGAATTTAATATCATTTAAACTAACAACTTGTTAGTAACCGATAATATGACTAATCTCTAAAATCATAACATTTAAAAGAATAGTTACTTATCATTGTGTATATTGTGTATAATCTTTATTATTAAAGATAAGATTTTTGGCTAAATTATCCAGGATTGAACTAATTTAGAATTTCTTTAAGTATGATTAGTCAGTCATATATATTATATATGAGATGTCAAATTAATCTTATCAACCCCTTATTCCTAACTTAATTGGTCACCTATTAGGTGACAAAGTTAGTTTGAATTTGATTCAATTTAAGAATGTGACAATTTGTTACTTATCTTCGTCTCCTCCTATTTGGTGGGTTCATGATAAAATATATGTGGGATGTTACACTTATCTACCAACTTTGAGCCTAAAAGGCGTAGGGATTAAGGTAAAACACTCTTTCGAACTGACAATATCAATAGCATCCTGTCAAAATGTATTCGATAAAGTACACTTATCCACCCATCTCAAGCTTGAAAGGTGTAAGGGCTAGGACAAAGTACACTCCAGACAAACGATATAGATTCACCCTGTGTTTTCAAACAATATAAGTAGTACCTAGTATTTAATGTCTTTATGTGGTATTTGGTGTACAACAAATTAGTGTACAACTGATTAAAGTCATAAGTCTTTGCTTTTTTGTCTTTTTGTACCAGTCGATGTACGACCGATTTCACTCATGCCGCATATGTCAATGTATGACCAATTTAAGTCACATGTCTTCATTTTTTAGTCTTCGCCTAATAGTTGGTATACGATTGTTTTACTCAAGGTTGCGTTTGTCAGTGTACGATCGAAGTCATGAGTCTTCACATTTTTATCTTTAGGTGGTTGTCAATGTACAAGTGATTCTACTCATCACATTGCGCTTGTTAGTGTATGATAGATTCAAGTTACAAGTCTTTATTTTTTTGTCTTTTTGTGACAATCGATGTACCAATTCTACTCACGTTGCGTTTGTCGATGTACAATCGATTCAAGTCACAAATTTTTGCATTTTTATCTTCACATAATAGTTGGTGTACAACCGATTCTATTTACGTTGTGTTTGTCAGTATACGACAGATTCAAGTCATAAGTCTTCACTTTTTTGTCTTCGTATGGTAGTTGATTTATGATCGATTTTATTTATGTCACGTTTGTCAGTATACGACTAATTCAAGTCTGTGACTTTGCTTTTTGCTCTTTATAACATTATAAGTTGTGGAAGTGTTATAATTATTCCAAGTCATTTTATGTTATTAAGTTGAGTTTTGTAATGTTTGAATACTCTAGAGTTTGAAGATCTTTTGAAAATTTTAGTTATATTAAAGAGGAATTCTCTTAGCAGAGATTTTATTTGCTCCAGAAGAAAGAGTACATAAGATTTTTATTAAGAATAGAGTTTCAATGGGTGCAATGAAAGCAGCGTAATGATTCAATGGAAACCGAATAGTGTTTTAATAGGCTGTCAGGGTGACATTGTTAGATTAGCCATGTGCATGAATCGCACATTTTGCTGTGATTTTTGAGAGTTCTATAATTTGATGCAAACCATAATAATACTTTTGTCGCATCATATATCTTTTTCCGCTCTGCTAGCTGCTAACAATCAACGAATACAAATGCTAGCTGCTAACAATCAACGAATACAAATGCTAGCTGCAATAAAACAACTCATGCCAGCATGAGTTGCGGGTGTCAAAAATAGATATCGCATGAACCCAAATAATTTATGGTAGAGGTTTATAAATATATACTAGTAGGAAAAACAAATACTATGTTTTAGTTAAAAATAACAACAAAGTAAGTGAACAATTGTTATTGACACAGTTGACACTGAGAAATTACTTTTCTATATATACTTTTTTTTCTCCTTATTTTATATTTAAGATCGATAAATACAGAAATCTAATAAAAATTATTATCCTCTGTTAAATAAATTTTATTTTCTTAAATGGAAGTACTTATATAAGACAATACGTGATATATATATATATGAAATGAAATGATATGTTTTATATAGACGTGTCACGTAATATATGACTATCATAATATCATTCTAATTTTTTAAATTGTAATATTACTTTAATATTTAAAATTATAATATAATGTTATTTTAGTCTTTGAAATTGTAATTCAATATTATTTTAATTCCTAAAATAGTAACTTAATATCACTTTAACCTCTAAACGTATTCATAATTTTATTTTAATCAGGTAATTATAATTTGAATATTTATACAATAAAATAAATAATTAAACTAATATCGTAAAATTTGGTGATAAATATATTTAAATTGTACTAAGATGGTATTAGAGGACCATCAACCTAAACAATTAAAAGAGAAAATTTTAAAATGAAAATAAATATTATGTAGAATGTATCACTGTAAAAATATGTTGTTAGATCTATTAATATTTGTAGAAATAATATTAATTTATGTAAGAGAATCATTATGAAAATAAATATAAATATAGAGATATTAGAAACTATTTTTGTTTATGTATTTTAAGAAATGAAATGGATAAAACAGAAGAAAAATTGACAATAAGAAAAAGAGATATAACATATTTAAAATAAAAAATTTAGTATTTTAGTATATGCAATATATGCACATGTTAAATATTAATTATTTAACTAAAATTTAAAATAAATTATGTACATAAATATTATATTTAAATATATAAATTATATATAAAATTTGAATATATATATATATATATATAAGTATATAAATTATCTTTAAGAAAAATTCATAAAATCGCTCTGGTGCAATATAATCGTTTGTGTTCTATATATAGAAGTTCATACAATATTAAATATCAAAATTTTATTGAAAAAGAAGTTAAGTCACAATTACTTAATTAAAATAGAATTGTGATAACATTTAGAGATTAAAGTGACGTTGAGTTAAAATTTCAAGAAATAAAATAACATTGAGTTATATTTTCAGAAACTAAAGTGATATTGTGTTACAATTTTAAAGACAAAATGACATTATATTACAATTTTAAATATTAAAATAATATTGTGTTATAGTCATATGTTACATAGTACATATATACCATGTAACACATGTACCATATAGTATTAATGTATCATGTAAACATTTTTATTTAAGTAAATGAAAATCATTTAACATATAGAGTAAAATGAATAGTGAATCTTTGCACACTTGAGAAATGGATACCAAATCAAACCAGTAATTTATTTGTATAGTTTATGCACATTTATTTTATAAGAGACAAGATCATTTTGTATAATACTAAAAGAAGAATTGTAACCATGGTCTCCACTCACGGGTTAATTGACGTTGACCTGTTGGATGGGAAGTAGGTCAAAATAGGCATGCATGGGCCTGAAGCCCCATATCTCCTACCGTCAAATGATGGCCCATATGAGCTGGATTTACCTTTGGACATAAGCCCCCAAATACAAGTAAGAGAAAATTCCAATTAGGCAGATGATAGACACACCTCCACTCTCGTATAAACACACCCCCTTTTAAAAAAAATATATATAAAATGTCTAAATTACCCTTAAAAAAATAAAATTCCTAAATTTACACCCCCTTCCCGTACCCCGTTCCCCGCACTTCCCTTCCCCTCATCCCACACCCCCCTTCCCCGCAATATATAATAAATAAGAGCAGCGATATATAGGTTCAATTACTGCTGCAATTCTCAACCGTGTAGGGTAAGGCCAGTGCTTCGTCGAGGTTGAGGCCTTCTCCCATTACCATGAGCTTCACGAGTTCAACGTCGGAGGAGTCGAGGGCCCGCCTCATGCAATGGATTTTCTGGTCCTCAAGGTCGAGAGCGGCATGGTGGTGGTTTGAATTAGCACTTCCATGTAAGGCAATAATAAATGGGACGGGATGGGATGGTTGTGCAGGAGAATTAAAGGATCCTTTTTTTAATTTTCTTTTGAGGAGGTTTGTTCTCTTTTCGAAAGTGGATGTTTGGGAAAAGTTTCGTGCGCTTACTGTGTGCAAGACAAGACTGCATATCATGAGCTAAATTTAGAAATTCCTGAGTGTGCGTCGAAGTGCTTGAAGAACGGCAATTCGAGAAAAAAGGAGGTGTAGGGTGTGGGGGTGCGGAGAATGAAGGGTGTGGGGTGCGGGGAAGGGAGTGTAAATTTAGGAATTTCATTTTTTTTAGGGTAATTTAAACATTTTATATATTTTTTTTAAAAAAGGAGGTGTGTTTATATGAGAGTGGAGGTGTGTTTATCATCTGCCTTCCAATTATTATGGCTTAAATTGGGGAAGTTGCACAAGGACAAGTTTGATGTTAACCACTCCCTTGAGATAAAATTGTTTGGGCACTGCCCTTCCACCATAAATACTGAGGATCCAAGGAAAATTGCACATGGCTTTTAAAACTCTTGTCCTTATGTTTACATTCTTCCCCTTCAAACCAGGTACCCTAGCCATGCACTAATTTATACCAGTAACCTTTGTTGCTCTCCTCTAAAGAAACAAAAAACACTCATCAACCGCAAGCTTCATTTCTTCATTTTTTTAGTTAAACCAAAAACTAAAATCATTTAATAAAAATTTGATATATTCTTTTACTAAAAATTTGCACTCTTTTGAAGATCGAGACTCAGGTTCACTTCTTTCACAAAACTCACTTCTCTCAATTAATTCATTTTCACAGTCTCTCTTTACTCATTATTGAATGTGACAAAGAAATGTCAATAATATATGGGAGATTTTTTTTTAGTGATTTTTAATATTTCCCAACTGAGAGTTATAAACTAATTTCTTCGCATATTAATATTCATTTAAAAGTTTGATTAAAAGATATATTGTTTTATGTACACAGATTTTGAAATCGTATGTTAAAGTATCATATATTTTCATTAATGTATTTGTTGTTTTAGGTCACATACAAGCACAATATTGATGCTTCAAGTCGAAATTTATAATTATCAATTTCTTTATAAAAGAAATAGATCAAATATTTTTTTTTTTGTATAATTAAGAAGTATATTTTTCCCACCAAATTGGCCTATAATAATAAGAATGATGTAATGTTTTCAGTTATGATTTCATATCTAAACTAAAAATCAAATCCTAATCGTTTAGCCTAGAAATATATATTCGACTACGTCACAACTTTCAATCAGTTGACCTTTTTTAAAGAAAAAGAAGCTTATGGGATATTTTCATATGTCGATCTGATTTTATCTTAGATATTATATTTTTCTTGCTCATTTTACAAACAACTTTATACTCATATATTGTATTTTTGCTTGCTCAAATTATAATTCTGGTCTTTATGCATTCCATCAGTAAAATGTAACGCCATATCTATCGGTCTGGAATTGATTCAACAACTGCTGCTTATATGCATATAGGTGTGCGACTATATAAACTGCTTATATTTTTCAAAAAATAAAAATAAAAATAAACTGCCTATATCATATATGTATATAGATGCGATTATATCAACATGAATGTATTAAATTTCATCAAAATTATGCAGTTAAGTGTGCTTATCCTGTTAAAAACAATATATTACATCTATAATAAAAAATATATGTGAATTGTGGCCACCGAGTAAGTTTAGAAAATATAAATCTGTCTTTTAAATCAGTGCTTCAACTCATCTGGTATTTTGCAAGGATTAGGAGAACAAAATCCGCTACATTGTCATACCTAATTATATAAAAGTCAAAACATCATGATAAATCTTTATGTTGTTCTCCTAAAGAATTGGATCTATTTATTTCAATTTGGGAATGAGACAATTAGACTTCTGTTCTGTCTTTTTCCTTTTTAAATTATTTTTTAAAGAAAATACTATTTGCTAAGTACGCCTTAGGACTACTCTAAAATTTGACCATCAACACGTGCGCACCACCTTTTAAGATTAGAATCATGACTCATACATATTCAATATAATTTATATTCGCCGGATATTCCTCTATTGCCAAGTCACTTCTCAATAAATATTTTAAAGCTAAATCATAACTTTTTTTTCTTCTTCAAACAACCAAATTAAATTATAAAGGTTACTTATGAAATGTAAATAAATTACAAGTGATTTCCATTCTCTTTTTTTTTTTTTTGACGAAGAGTTCCTCATTATTTAGTACATAGAGCAAAAAGAAGAAAAAAAGAAGGAAAAATAAAAAAGCAAAGAAGAGAAGTCTACCTTGGTAGTTGGTACAGGTAATCACGAGTTTGGTTTGATGCGATTGCGATGAATGAACTTAAACTATATATGAACCTAATTAGCTAGCCCAAAGTATTCCTCTCATGAACAGGTTAAGATGGTTGGAGTTCGTATAAGTATATTTTTTCTTTTCTTTTCTGACCAACTAAAATAAATTTAATCAGTTTTAATTTTATTTTTAAGAACGTGTCCTGACGTTATCCGTAGAGTGATAGTTTGCTGTAAAAAAGAATTTTACAAATGAGAATTTAAAATGAAAGTTTAGAAGAGTGATTTAGATAAAAGTGCGTGTGCACGTGCAGACATGTGTTTGAATATGTGGAAGCCCGCATATGAATATTATGCACACGTGCCCACATGCTTCTGTGAATCCTAGTAGAGTAAATTCTTGAAAAGGAGAAAAGGATTGTGAATGTGATTGCATGTGGATTCATAAAATCCCAGTCAACTGCACTGTGCCCCAAAAAATTTTTACAGTCTCCATTGTCGTAGTTCTGCCAAACCCATTTTTATTTTCATTTCTTTCTCTCTTTGCATGCATAGTAATAGAATCTCTTCACACAAAAAAAGGGTGGTGGTGGTGGTGGTAATGTTTTTATTTAGAGAATGTGACTGACATAAAAAACAACTGGCACATTTTGCTCTGCAGCAATCTAAACTCCAAACTATAAAAGAGGTTTATGTTTCCGTTGAGTCATTCTTTAATCGTGACACATGATGGGCACAGAAAAGGAAAAAGAGGCACAAGGATACTAAATAATGTGTGCTGTTTATGTCTACAACAGTACATTTGAACACTAAATCAAAGGACCACTTAATATTGTTCTCAACCGCAACACCCTTTACTAATGATGCATGTTATCAGTAATCTTGTGACAAATAGGGACATGTAATGTAATGGGTGCAGACAGAGAGAGAAAAGAGGCATTACATTACATAACTGCTCAAGGGATAGGTGTCCATACAGTGTGGAAGGGGAAATGGACGTGTACCCGGTTTTGTTAAGAGGGTACACAGTGCATCGCTGTCTAGCATGTGCATGTGATTGTGAATTTCTCTTTCTCTCACTGGCACTTTGCACATATCAGGACAAAACTAGTCTAGGATTTGAGTCCGATTCTCTTGGTTTTCTCCAACACTTTATCCAACTTGGTGCTGACCCCAAACCAAAACTAGATAGGCACGTTGTCACGCAGTTAATAATAGGTTACACAGTATATATGTGATGTGAGTGAGTGCTTCATCAAATTTATTTTAACTTT
Source organism: Cajanus cajan (assembly GCF_000230855.2). Classification (NCBI taxonomy): domain Eukaryota; kingdom Viridiplantae; phylum Streptophyta; class Magnoliopsida; order Fabales; family Fabaceae; genus Cajanus; species Cajanus cajan. The sequence continues at coordinate 45,875,754 of NC_138527.1, read as the reverse complement.
TTTTTATATCCTTTTTTACCATTACTCTCTAGTCTCTTCATCATAAATTGGACACTCCTTCATAGTAGAAACGAGAATATAGCCAACCCCTTTTAGATTCCATTCCTTTGAGTTGAGTCAAGGGAGATGAATGCATCGGCTTCAGAATGCAGCAGTGGTTGTGAGTCTGGTTGGACTCTATACCTGGAGCACTCTTTCCAGCTGAACTACAATGCTTCTTCGCATGCAAGTTCGCAGTTTATAGGTGAAGGAGATGACGGGTTCTGTGATGACAAGAAAGGCAAAAAAGAAGAGGCTGAGGAAGAGGACTTGTCCATGGTTTCTGATGCCTCTTCTGGGCCTCCACACTTGCCAGATGCACAAGATAATGGCAGTCTTTACTCAGCATCTAAGGTAGCAATGGCAAACCTTGGCAATAAGAGGAGTAAAAAGAGGCAGAAAGTTAAGGAAAACCAACACCTTCCTTCTTTTCTTGATGACACTGCTAGCTCTCCTTTCTTTGACTTCTCCATGGTGAGTGAGTTTGACCTTGATTGCAATTAGTTGCATTGCCCGATCTCATTTTTCTAGTACTAAAAGCATCATATGATAGATGATAGATGATAGATGATAGATGGTACTCACTTGGCTCTTGACAATTTTTCAGAACAATGTCACTTTGACCAACCAACAAACTTCGACAGAGAGCATGCTAGATTACTCACAAGGTTTCTCTGCTACTTATTATGAGGTACTTCATTCACTTGATTCATTCTTTAAAGGTTACATTATGTTCAAAGTTTTGTATGAGAATGTTCATGTTCTTGCAGGAGAGATCCTCGTTGCAAGACCACTTAGGTTTTTTACAACCATCCCTATCAGAAAATGGAGTTCATAACAACAAGTAAGAGCAAATGCTTCTTCTGTACACTGTTCAAGTTATGTAGCAGTGTTTTAATTTATCACATGTGAATGTGACCATTCAATTGCATTTTGTGCTAAGCAGATGGTACGGAGGGAAAGAGATGGGAATGATATAAAGATAAGTTTTATTTCTATACTAAAAGCTACATCTGCTATTCAACCTGTTCCAGTGGAAGATACTGAAGATCGATGGGGGGGGCACAGAATCATTGATGGTGTAGAAGGAATTTGATCTCAAAAGGGATTCTATTCCTTTGTTTTCTTTTATTGCATCTCTTAGCTGTCAATGCAATGCTAAACAACCTGAAAGGAAAATTTAGAAATAAACCTTTTTTGTTTCATAATTTAATGTTCTTGTCAATGAATAGTGCACACAAGATAGATAAGTTAGGCAGGTTCTGTGTAAGCATGCTCAATCCTTGTTTTTGATTGATGAGGCTGAGGCCCATGCTCAATTTATATCAGCAAAGCAGCGCTAGCAACTTTTGCCAAACAAATAAATGAAACAAATATTTAATTCTTCAACCCCATATTCTCCAAAATTGCCAAACCTTTGTTTTTCTCTCAGGGTATAAAACACTAACAACTTTTACACATCAAGGGATATAGTTGCAGATGCCTGGTTAGGTTTAACGGTTTAAGTAGAGTTGATCTTGTGTGTCCATGTTCAAAATTCAAGGGGGCAGAGATACCTGCTTTCAGTGCTTTGGAAATGCAAAATTTCTTTAGCAGATAAGTACATCTCGGGGTTGACAACATGTTCCTCAATCTTCCTATATAGTTTAGATCTCGTCGGCTACGAACAGAATAATCATCTAAAGTTTGTCCTAAGTAATACTGTGGAAGATGACAGTAATCTGCTCCAATCTCACTAAATTTGTGATGAAAACTTGGACATGCACATCTCACAATGCTAAATAAGCACCGAAAATTAACAAGCTAACTAAACCAAAAAAAAGCGCGTAACAATGGGAGGAATATGGCGTGAATGAAATTAATTACGCATGTAGTAAACCAATTGTACGGTGCCCCCTTTTTTTAATCATAATTCAAAACTGAATTTTTTAGTGAAGCGAGACAAAATGTAGTGCTACCCACTAAATCTCTTGACACGGCAAATTCAGATGAAGACCACGTCATCCTAGTTGATTAGGTAGTCTCTGTTTAATCTACATTTGGATTTTTACGTTAGAAATTTGTGATATAAATTAGGAGGCAGAGGGTTTAATCATCAATAAGGACAAGGCCTTATTAATTCTGAAAGTTCTAGTGTTTTCCTGAAGATTACGAATTAAGGGCTAAGGCTTAATCTGTTTCCAAAAGGGATAAAAGATGATAAAGAGAGTTGAGGTATGGGTAATAAGGAGAGTGTAGAAAGGTGAGGAGGAAATGCTAATATTTATGTTGGAATATTTCATATACATCGCTTTAAATCTTTTGCTAAGCTCAGGAGATCCTGCCCGAGATCTTCCTGACCCGGAGGAACATGCCCCATTTTGTTTAGTATGTCAACTTTATCTCGTTTGGAAGGATCCCCTATTTTAAAATATCATATATGATGTTTTTTTATGTGGGTTTGCTCCCTTCAACTCTGTCTGCTTGGAAGCTGTCACAGGACTTGATGTCATGCACACTTATGTGTCTCTTTGAACCTTTTTTTATTCCTTTACTCATTCCTGTTCAGATTAAAAAATGTAGCGTGTGAGGCCAAAGAGGTTTAAAAAGCTCAAGAAAAGATGGCCATTGAGAATTTAGCATGTCAAAATTAAAAATATCTGCCCACATGTTGTTTTCTCCTATATATAATCCAAGTTTGGAAATAGGAGTCTTAGATGTAGGAATAAAAAAATGCTAAAAATAATAGAAGAAGCTAAACTAAAGACAAATCAAACTAGATAGAGAATTTAATTTAAAGGTGAAGATAGTCATTGCCTAGCTGCATTCCATCAAATTGGATAAGAATCCAAAAGGGTATGGGAAAACATTTTGTGCCCTTCCAACCACCGCCAAACCAAACCCTTCTATCCCCGTTACACAGAGGAAATATAGAGATAGGAGGGGGCTTTATTAGCTTTCAAACACGTGGTTCATGCTTGATCTTCTATTTTTTGGATGTTCCCATTTCTCAGGACAACACTCTGCATCTCGGAGACTACCAAACAGTGAGTGAGTCATCATGTGGTAAAAACTAAAATCTACAAAATCATAACTAGTAGTGATAGTAGCAGTCATTAACTTGGCACTTCTACAAATTTCCATGTCTTATGTTGAGGGTTTACTTTCTATTACACTTGCATTAGCAAACAAGGTCGTGGACTCAGAAAAGAAGCAAGGCGGATACATGTCAAAGTCAGGATCAATCATTTTTGTTGAAAAGCCACCCTTTTCAAGTCAGGAATTTCAGTTCCTTGGAAGTGAAGGCTGTTATTTTGGGATCTCGCAACAAATTTTTACTGTTCATTATTGGACTTCACATTGATCCTGTATTTGTTTACCTGATAAAATAAAAATACCAACGGTACGCAGATAGAACAAGTTACGTAAACTATGTCACATAAGGCTGCCAATAACAGAAATGCACCCAAAAATTTTTGGAGTACAAAGCAGTTCCTAAAGAGGCAAAGACAAAACTTAGGTGCTGTTACGACATGTGTAATAGTTAATTGTCTTATATTTTCATTAACAAATTCTTACACTCGTGAAAACATCACATATAAAACAGTGCATAGGTCTTGTTTGTTCAGAAACTGTTCTGGACCCTTGTCAGGCTCACCTCAGCCAACCCCACTTAGGAACATGGTTATTCAACCTTTGTAACCACGCAACACAGCTCATATTGACACGGTGCACAGGATCATGACTGTAATTCATTGATAAACTACACAGTTAATAAAGAGATTCGGTTCAGAGACACCTCTCATACATCATCTTGCCGAAAACACTACCCTAGCACACTTAAAACCTTGTAAGTTTAACGAGCCTCAACTAACAAGAACTTCTAATTCCACACATTTCATCATCTCAGCATGCATATATTGACAAGTCCTTACAGTTACAAGTGAAGGACCATCGAAAATTCATATTAATCCTTCAACAGTCTTCATCATTGGGCTGCTGCTGAACAAAAGTCATAATTTGAGTTTGAGTCATGCATTTGAAAAAGGAAACGGTTTTAAGAAATAGTTTAATACATCACTGTATCTCCGACTTCTTGTAAGGAGTCGTTAATCTTCTAAAACTTTTGTAATCCAATATATGGCTTTTAAAACTTAAAAAAAAAATTAAAATTATGAGAGTTTTATTAACTTTAAAGATCCAATCATAAAAACTGTAAAAGATTAAACACCCAATTACAAAATTGTTTAGTATAAGAACTTCATTAAAATTTTCCAAAAGGTTGAAAACTTGCCACTGATGTATTAAATGAAGAAATATTTTAGATAATAATGCACATGTTGAACTGAAAGTAATGTTTGGCGGCACTGCCAAACTATTCAGTTATTGGGTTACTTGTATATTTGATGGTGTTGACGAGTGATTTCTGGCCTCAATCTGCGAAAATATATTTTTCTCCTTGAATAAGTCATTCATTTCAATCCAATGAAATTGGTTTATCTGGTTAGTGACACAACTTGCAAGAAAGTACTACCTTCGTATCGTGATATCCAAGGAGAAATGAGATCAGAAAGAGAAAGAAAGAAGAAACCCCAACCCCAAAAGAATGGAATTGTTTTAGCAAATAAAGTTTGATGTTTAATTTACTATTGGAGAATGGATGCCAACCTGTGTCAATTTAAAATCGATTACGTGAAACGGTTGCACTTGTGACATTCCTCTCCTCTATACTACAATTTAGAAGGTGTAGCAATAGAAGTGAATCAATGTCACCTCAGTAACATTTACTAACCATTGTTTTTTTATATTTTATATACTTATATAAATCATTGTTTTAAGTCAAATCTTTACAAAAAATAAAAAATACAGTATACAATGTGATTAATGAATCTTGATTTTTAATAATAAAAAAATATCGATTTCTAAACATTAGCCATTTAAGCATCTGACAAATAAGAAAATCTTTTATGACAAAAAATTATCTTCATGAAGATCATAATCATAAGAATTGAAATTTATTTCATTTTTTTTTGTGAATTGAAATTTGTTTCGGAACCATTTCAAGAAATATTTATAATTGTTAATCGAAAATCAAATATTTGTAATGTATTAACTAAACAAATTAAAATAACATGATATTTTTATTGTAATAAAACTTCTTTTTTTTAATTTTACAATGTTAAATTTTCACCTCTGCATAAGAACAATTTTGTAAAAAATTTATGCAAAAAATATTTTCAAGAATCCTTAATTTTTAAATATGAGAAATTAACATTTTTAATTTTAAATTACTAAAAGTAAAAAAAGAAGTTTATTGTAATAAACAGCGTAGGATAATAGTGAACAAAACCTATTCAAAAATGTGATTTCATTTGTTTCTTTGATATAAGAAGTCAATCAAAGATTGACTCTCAGTCTCTACAGTCCAAACTCACTGATTCAACTAAAAAAAATTGATTAAAAAGAAAACATAGCATACATTCAGCTGAACTGAAATCTACTTTGTTGAAAATGGTTATAGGTTTTGTACCTCCTTAATGAATGATAGAGATCTTTATCGAAAAATATAAAAATGATAGAGATCTATTTTATCCAACGGTGAAAAATGGTTCTCTAAAACATTTAAAAAAAAATATATATCTAGATGTTTTCAAAGTTCTAGACTTCTCGAAATTTTATTTATATCTAGAAGTATCCATAATATTCCACCCTTCTTGACTTGAGCTTTTCACATTAATGTAGAGACTTTCACATTAATAAATAAATAAAATTAAAGTATCTTATGAAAAAAAAAAAGAATAATTATTAGCATCTATCTAGTGCTCCCTTGTAGTGCTGAGTGAGACATACAGAGGTGGGGTAATGGGGGAATTGCTGCTTTTCTTTGTCTTGTATCCATTGCCAACAAATTCATTTAGTTGAGACAGTGGCTTAGACCCATAAAATGCTTTCCCTCATGGAACTCCTTACATAATTATTATAATTATACAAATACGATTTCTAGAGTCTCCTCCTCTCGTGTTTGAAATACATATTTTAATCTATTTACTTTAATTTTTCCAAAGTAAATTATACTCTTATTTTTCAAAAATGTAAATATTATAATATTTTTCTTCTCTTGTTTAAAATATATAATAAATTATACTCTCCCTTTCTAAGAATAAGATTTTAAATAACTTCTCATAAAATTAACTGTTTCTCTTTTAAAAAGTTACTTTTATTTTTATGGTTATAAACAAATATAAATCAATTATGCTTTTTTTAATATATCTTTTTATGATTATAAACAAACAGAAAATTACTTTATATCAGAACCGCTTCTTTTTTAATCTGTAATAAACTGGGCCAATATAATGAAAGGTTTATGCTTACTTACCACGCGAGAATATACGACTCGAGACTGGCTTGCAAACCAAAGCAGATGGAATGATGCTTTTATCCTTTTGACAACTAAGGGCTTGTTTGTAACTAGTGACAAAATTAGACAGTTCCATTTTAGGTTTAAAATGTAAAAACAAACAAGCCCTTAGTTGTCAAAAGGATAAAAGCATTACTAACAATAATTAATAAATTTTAGGTGATCAAATAGATAAAATATTACTAACAATAATTAATAAATTTTGATTTTTTTAATGTAGATTTTTAATTTTAACTTATTTCAAAATCGACAATAATAAATAAATTAATGTAATTAATATTTAGTAAACAATTACAATTTGTTATATTAATATTAAAATGTCACAGCTATATATATATATATATTACTTTAAAATTGTAATAGTTTAAAATTAATGTAATTAATATTTTATTATAATGTTACAATTTTTTTTATATTAATGTGTTATTATATTTGTTTCTACAGTAAGTCTGCTGTCATCGTTAGGGTCATCCTATCATAGGTATTGTTTGCTTTGGCACTCGTTAAGTCGTCATAGTTTTGTCTTTTAAAAGACGTTTCAGTGAGTTAAGGAGGGAGGATCGGTGGGTTAAGGAGGGAGGATGTTTATAAACTACTCTTAGCCTTGACTCCTAAGCGACGTGACTTTTAAGCATATCGAAACTAGCTCCCCAGTCGATGCTAAGGGACAAGAGTGGCCTAGGCCCTCCTTCTAGCGCCAAATATTCCTACCGTAAGTCCACTATCATCGTTAGGGTTAGTGCATCCGAGATATTGTCCACTTTGACACTCGTTGGACCGTGTTCCGGTATACTTCAGATGTGGTGATCCTAACGATGACAGCAAACTTACAGTAAAAACAATCTTATATAATTATATAAGCAAGAAAATTTTAATTTTGTTTTATAATATTTGTATATGAAAATATGCCGAAGGAAAGTTTAGTAATTACAATTTTTTATTGGAAAAAATTTATTAGAGAGAAAATTTATTTTTTAATATTTGTTTTGATATATCTAATTTTTTTTAATTATTTTCAGTAGAAAATTTATTTTATAATATTGTGAAAATATAATAATAATTAGTAAATATTAAAAAATATTCAAATTTATCCTTTTATTTTAATATATTTATTTTTTAAAATTATTTTCAGTAACAGTTCATTTTACAATAATATTTATTTATATATTAAAATATTTTAGAGAAAATTATTAGAAGGGAGTTTCAGAGAGTTATTGGAGGGTATAAATGTTTAGAATTTTTTTTTTAAGAATTATTACAGAAATTTTTTTTGGAAGGAAGAAGTTTTTTTGACAAAAGGAAGGAAGAAGTTATTTCACACACACACACATATATATATATATATATATATATATATATATACACATTACTTTTTGTAAACGCCTATTTTTTCAACAAAAAAAAAATCAACAAATTGACGAAAATAAAAAATTGTTTTAAATAAGAAAAACAAATGACACACAAAAATGAAGAAAAATTTGGACCCCTCCAAAATGCATATAGCTCCACCTCTGATGACAACCCTCAGTCGTGGGTAAAACCCCCCCACATTGACAAATTAAGGTCGTACCATTTTGACTTTTTGGTAAGATATCTAACTCAATTATACCTCGGATATGCAAGAAAGCCACTAGTTATCTCAACTTTAAAAACAAATGGGTGTAATAATAAGCAACCATACTTGTAGTTACTAGTATGTCCTGACAAACTCCTGTCAGACTGAGAAGCGCTGAATGTTCAAAGTGTTAGGGATTTGTATGTTTATCTGTAAAGTATCATTTTTCTTTTTATCATCAATTATCTCCTCAAACTCGTCTGTTTATGCAAGTATCATTTTAACTCATCAATTATCTTCATAAACCCATCTGTTTTGTTCTTCAGTGGCTCAACGTCTCCACTCGTTCAAGGATACCCTGATCCGGATGGCCAAAATGACATAAACAAGTGCACTTTTCAGGATGTCAGTTTTTATTAACCAGGATAGCATTAAAAGAACGAAACTGTCAACTAGACTATGATCCCCAAGTATTAGGAAAGAGAAATGTTCTTTTCACATATGTAAGTACAGACCAAATAAGGTGGGAAAAACTAAGCAATTAAAAATGCAAGGGAAACAACGTTAAAAAACAAATAAATGTGATGAAAAGTCTGATTATTGGAGAATTTTTTGTGCAAATAACAAAACTGTTATTGCAAAGCAACCAAGTATACAAAAGCTAACGTTTCTATCGATGAAATAATGTACAAGAAGAACAACGTAGTTGAAGCTGAAGGATTTAGTACATGCAGCAGCCGGATACTGTAATGGTCTTGCACTAAAATTTTTAGCACATGAATAAAAAGCAACTTTAAAATTACATTACATTTCTTTATGGAACACAAATGGATGCCTGGCTACTCTAGCAAGCGTTTGTGCTTACACCAGGCAATGGCAACCACATACAAGAATATGGTCCCTGCAGTGCTACCGCCAACAGTCCAGAGGAATTCTGGCATCCCAGATTTTTCTTGGTCAAATAGCTCAATATGAATATTCATGCCAAAAATACCGGCCACAACAACAAAGGCACTCACTACCAGAGTTGCTGTGGTCAACATAACTCCCATTTGGAGGAGATGGTTCTGTTTGTCATCCAGCATGATGTTGATATAATCCTCTGTGTCATCCACGTACTCCCTCAGCTTCAACAAGACAACCAATAAATAAGAAAGTGATAGCAACGTAAAAGTCAATTTCAATTCACCCTTATCAAGTCAAAATGTTATACAAGATAACCACATTGGATCTCCTTCAGGTAGCTAGTAAATTATATCATGTCAAAATGTTATAGAAGATAACCATATTGGACCAGAAATGTTCCAATATCATAACCTAAAGCTTTCAATCCCAAGATTTGCCAAACTCCCTTACATATAATTCATCCATCTTACTAACCATATTCCTCAATTCACCCAACATTTCTGAAAAATAGGAGAGGTTGTTCCACAGATTTGAAACTATGTGCATATTTGATACCATATATGAATAGGCCTAAAATATATGGGGTCCGTCAAGCTGATCTCTGAAAGGTGAAACTTGTCAAAAAATATAGCTGAATATTTATCTTAGCTTATCAGTTTATTTATCTCTGGAGGACCTGAATATTAGCTGTGTAAGCTATGGGTGAATTTGTATGTTAAGTATATGAAATGGTTTGTTGAAAGACAAGTTAGTGAGTGAAATTGGCCCCGATGGTGGAGGTGTAGCTAGAATGAAAAATGAGTCTAATAAAAAAAAAAATAAGTGCAGCGTTTGTGAAGGGATACCGTAGAGAGCTTGTTCAAGGTGCCATCAATCTGCACAAAGTATGCCTCCAAGAGCATCTCAAGCTCCTCGACATCAAGATGCTTGGTGACGGCACTGAAGGTAGCGCTCCCGCGGGTTCCATGGCTGTCCCTACCAAGCACGTTAGAGGCGCCAAAGCCATCCATAGGGTCTCCAGAGTGGAGAGCATTATGATCAAAGGAAATTTCAGGAGCAGTCCTAAAAAGTGAAAGATGATGGTAAGAGGAAGAATGAGAGAGAGAGAGAGAGAGAGAGAGAGAGAAGAGTAGATGCCTGTCGGTGTCATCTAAATCAGGATCAGGCTGAGGCTGAAGAAGATTTTCCTCGGCAGAAGCAGAAGAGGTATCGAAGTCGTGATCAGATAATTTGTGAGTGAGGTACATCTCAGCCATATCGTCGTCGTCATCGAGCAAGTGCTCCAATTCATCCCTAACCTTCTGAACACGACCAGTGATGGCGACTAAGCGGCTCTTAATCTGACGAACACGCTCGAGATTGAGAGTACTGATCTTGGAAGTGAGCTTATCCAAGGCGGGGTGGGCCTCCTGCTCGAGCGTCTTGGCCTCGTTTTCCAAGACGGTGCAGGCGGCCTCAAGGCAAGCTTCGAGGGCAACGAACTCGAAGGGGAGAATCTTGATGGCGTCGGGGTTGGGGGAGGTGGAGGCCTGGTGGTGGCGGAGGATGCGGGCCTGGAGCTCCTGGACGAAGGGGGTAACGGAGGGGTCGCGGGAGTTGAGGAGGAGGACCTCGTGGGCTGTTATGATGGCCTTTATGTGCTCCAAGTTTATGACGATGGCCCTCTCTCGGCCCAGAAGGGTGGATGGGTAGGAGAGGAGTGGGTCCAATATTCTCAGGTCACGGGCTGGGAGCCCCGTCCGCCTCATGATTGCGTGCTTCCCTGCCTCCACCACCTCGCTCTCTCCTCTGCCCTCCACCACAAGCCATGATCTCACTCCGCTTCCCTTCTTCCGAATCCCCGTCGATCGCTCCTCCCCTCCCCTCATTCCGAATCCCTCTTCTTCACCCCCCCTTCACCCTTTTCTTTTTTTAATTCTTTACGTCACCTCTTTTTCTTTTTCTTTTTCTTACCGCTTCTATTTTCATCTCAATTTACCAAATCACTTTTCTAATCATTTTTTTTAATTTACACAAGTTTTTTAACATTTACCAATGCAAATATTATAATTTCTTTTAATGTTCCGAGATTTTCACAATATAAAAAAATCACCCACTACTTGATTTACATTTTTTAATATAAAAAAATCTTATCACATTTCATTATAATAACAATAAATTACCTGTTAAAAATTAAATACTCTTTTAATTTTTTAATAATAGAACATTAATTATTACTTTGTTTTGAATTATTATAATAATAATTGAAGAATGTTTAAAATCAACAGAGTAAAATATTCATGTCTAAATATTTTAAGGTCTTCACCAACATACACTCTTAGTGCTAAAGACACATTATAAAGTCAACTAAATTCTGAAATTTTTGGCATGAAGAGCATTTTAAGGTCTTACTTAACGTACACGCTTAGCATCGAAGACACATTTTAAGGTTGACTAAATTTTGATTCCTTGACATAAATAGCGCTTTAAAGTCTCCACCAACACATATCCTTAGTACCAAAGACGCATTTTAAGGTCGACTAAATTTTAATTTCTTGGCATGAAGAGTGTTTTAAGGTCTTCACCAACATACATCATTAGCGCCAAAGACACGTTTTAAGGTTGACTAAATTCTAATTTCTTGGTGTGAAGAATGTTTTAAGATCTTCACCAACATATATCCTTAGCGTTGAAGACGCATTTTAATGTCGACTAAATTTTGATTTCTTGAGTAAAGAACACTTTAAGGTCTTCACCAAAATACATACTTAGTATCAAATATGTGTTTTAAGGTCAACTAAATTCTAATTTCTCGACGTGAAGAACAATTTAAGGTCTTTATCGTATCGACGAATTTCTGATGCCCCATTACCTTCTAAATCGGATTAGTACATTAGATGTGACTCATAATTTATAAGATATTTGATATTACAAAACAAAAATACTTTGTTAAAAATTGATCTTCCAATTTCATGAATTAATCTTTGTGAAACTGATTGTTAACTACTACTCAACACATGTTAAAATCTTTATCTACCATGCACAAAATACTATTTTGAAATCGAATTCATTCGGTAGACAATTGTTCAATAACACGATTATCTTGAGAGTAATTACTAATTTGACAACAACATGAATTCGGCATAACAAGTGAGACTCTTTGCACTTTGGTGCTCGAGTCTGGAGGGTTGTGTACCGTCCAACTCTCCAATCATCTGAGCTAGCCAACTCAAGACTCTTCGCACCCTTGACGCTCGAGCTTGGAGGGCTGTGTACCTTCCAAATTTCCAATTAATTGAATTGATCAAGTAAAGGCTCTTTATACTATTAACGATTGAGCATGGAGGGTTACATATTCTCCAACTCCCCATCCGATTAAGCAAGCTGAATTCAGGGTCACTCATGTGATTTTCGCACATATTTGATTACGATTATAAATGTGATTTATAGACTCATTATGGGAAATAAAATCAAGACGTATTTCAAGGGATTAAGATTGGAGAAAAAGATTTGTGTCCTTAATATGACACCCATATATATAAATGAAAAAGGTTTTACAAAAAGTAGATTACGTTCATCAAATGTTCTAGGTCAAGACGACGATTAAAATTTTTTATGATTCATATCACTAAGGGTTCTTTAGTTGCTATCCTTTTATCGGAACATGATTAAAAAAATATAATTAAAATCTTAAATTAGTAACATTAAAAGTTGTAACATGAAATGTAGCCTATATTTATTTGTTTAGAAAGGGAAATATATGCATTTAAATTCTCTCCGAGACAGATGCCGGATTGTGGATAAAAGTAGAAATTGTGTGATTATAGCATCATGATGCTGTTCTTTCTTATGAGGTCGCTAAAGATAGTAATAAGCAAGCCATCTACTAATCATGCCAAAGCATTCCCTCGGCTTGTACTCTGGAGCTGTGTGCCCTGCTCCCTACACATTAATTTCCATCGCATTAGATTCATTTCACCGTTCCTTTCACTTATTAAATCACTTTCTTACCTTTACAGTCGCATATGTTATGCTATACTTTTTCATTACGTATCTCTCTGCATAACTGCAACCACACACACAATTAATGTTATGAAATTTATTGGTTAAATTAAATTGACCACAACAACATTGTTACTAACCCTGCAACTTGCCCTTCCACAAACCATGGCCTCCACTCGCCATCAGTAGAAACAGTAAAATTCAGAGATTCTATCCATTCATTGGTCCCCAGATACGGAATAACCATATCATGATCTCCACTGTCAGAAATGTATATTACCAATCAATTACCACTCACACGTGCTATATATATTATTATTGAAGGGAATGTCCATTAATTTATACCATCACCTGTAGATGAGTGCTCTAAGATCTTCGCTGGTGAAATTTCGGTGATAATCTACGGTACTCTTTATGTCATATACGTAAGCTAAGCTAGAATTGCATCTCTCCCACTCTTGTTTAGTTCCCTGATTAATTGCATGCCACAAACATTGTTAGAGCAGGTGTTTCAAATTTAGACAATCTCAATCGTCAATTTACTTACGTTTCTAACATGTAGAGCTTCTTGTACTTGTTTGTCGTCAGCCCAAATGCCTATGAACACATAGTTATTAGCCTGTTAACAAGAAAGAGCATCAAATTTGTGATCGAGATTGGTGTTTTAATTAAGAGTAAGTTATAGTCTTCATATATATTACCCTGCACCATCGCCCAGGATGGTTAACGTCTAAAAGGAGAGCATCTGAAGTAGGATTAACTTGTGAAATGAGAGCATCTGAGAGATCAACCTGGTTCCAGTTCATTTTGTTCAGCTTCGCAGTGAGAGAGCAACTTGGTTCCAACACCATGCCCTTGCAAACGTCTTTTAAGCACTACAAATCAAACACGTGTATTTTAATTGCCACTCTTATATATATATTATTTTTAATTTCTTACTCACCAAACCCACTATCTCCAGATCCTCAATACAACGAGCTTCACTTTTATTTGGGAAAACGTACTCTCCTTGACAATCCAATTTAGTTTCCTATAGCAAGATAGGGTATTAGAAAACAATGCATATAGAGATATTGTACTTAAATTTTATCTTTAATTTACTTTCGAAGCAACTAAAAGTAATAAATGAATCACCTCGTAGAGTTCATCAGATAAAAGTCCTACTCTATGAGCAAACTTAATTCTCGAGTTGAAGTCATGTTTCCAGTCGGTTAACGGGTTTCCTAGAACATAACCCTGCATCAAAATTCAGAATTCATTCATTCCTCTTCTATAGCACAAAATATTTTAAAATATGTCCAAAAAGTAATATGTACTTTGAGGTTGATTAGCGGTAAATTTCCAGCTGTGTTACCTACAATACAAATAAACATTAAAAGAATTAGTAACATAGACCCCATTTTAGAGCCCCTGGTTCAGCCAGCCAAACAATTGGGCACAATGCATGCACATGATGAAATGAAACTCAATCAAACATTATTTAATTACCATCAGAAACTTTCTTGACAATGACTGGAACAGGGATACCGGAGTAAGAATCGCCAGCGATGTATACAGGATTTTTTTGAAATTTTGGGTGAGCCACAAGCCACTGCACGGTCATTATATCATCATCCAAATTTAATGCTTATGTTATATATACATATTCATTCGTAATAGATCGAGTCACCTTTCTCAGAAACATATAAGTGTCTGTAGCTGATTTTGTATCACTAGTGTTGTATCCTGCTGAAGTTTCTGAATATGAAAACCCAGTGCCAACCGGTGCATCCAAGAAAATAATGTTGGCAACCTAACAATAACATCAAGTTCAGATGTATCATTATATTCATCGAACCTCGAATCATATATGTATGTGGTATGATGTCATGTTACCTTAGTCCAGGAGTACTCGTTCAACGCTAAAACTGGTTTGTTTTCCTCAATAGACCTTTCATAGTCGAAACGTATTGGACCTATATACATTACACGACGCCACCAACAGACTCCAATTATGCTATGCAAATAATTAACGCATGCCATCTTTAAAATTGTAAAAGAAGTTGTACAATATTCTTCAAATCAGATAGAAGCTCTATGTTATACACCACTCGATTTATTTATTCTTGTAAAGTGCGGCTAATAATCAGTGATATAAAATGCAAATAAATAAATTTCTGTTGACTATTATATTGGTGTTAGGATATAGTAATATTAATTGTAAGTGTTGAGATTGAAGCATGCATGCATACCGATTTCATACATGATACCAGATAGAGCTGAGCAACCAGGTCCTCCAGTGAGCCAAAGCACCAGTGGATCAGTAGCTGGCCACCCCTCCGATTCAACAAAGTAATAGAAAAGCTGAATCTCATCTAATTCTCCTACGCCAATGTACCTGATCCAGTTTATGTCCCATAATTTACTTTAAATTAAGACGTATAAGTATGTAGCTACATATTCACATGTTTGAGAAATAATTGATGATATACTGACCCAGTTTCAAGTAGGAATGGTAGCTCCCCGGGGAAACCCGGTAAGGTCTTGACAATGGAATTTGAAGCAACTGGGTTACATAGAGTGAATAGGAGAATGAAGGTCCACAAGATTATCATGCACTTGCTGGTAACCAAGTAGTGTTGATTAGCTGTCACTGTTGCAGCTGCTTCCATATCTCAGCTGTTATTTTGCTATATAGCTTCACTATCTCACTCCAAAACACTCTAACTGTTTGCTTTTCTTTCTATCACTATGAAGCTGCACGCTTGAATTGGAATTCGTCAAGTTCTTTTTTATACTTATTAATACCAACCAACATGTACGGGTCAAAATTATTTTTTTCATGATTTAGATTGAACCAAAAGTCGCTCTGCTTGAACATCAGATACTAGTTCCTGTTATAATTTGTTACACTCGCCCATTCAGAAGGTCAATGTGGCACATGCACAAAATTAAAATCTGATGCACCTATCACTCAACAATGGGATAAAGCGGGATTTCTTTTATCAGAATCTATGACATATTAAACATGAAGTTTTTTCTTTTAATTATATGTTATATTCACCAGCTTTCTCAATGGCTAATCTTCATTAAGAAACCTTACTCAAAAACTTCTAGTGAAGTCTATACATACATTTTGGTTTTGATTTCTCTATTAACGGAAATATTATGAATTTTAATTATAATATAATTTATTTAGATAAAAATATTTATTTATAATACATTCTAAAATACTACTTAAGAAGAATGTAATACCGGAATCATGAAAGGTTGCTGGTTCTTGACTTACGAGTATGTGTGAATGTGCGTAACCACCTTTAACGACAATGGCATCTGAACATTAGATACAGTAAATTACAAAACCTTAACAGTATAATCATTCATGTTCATATTGTTTGATTAAAAGCGAATGTCATATCGCGATCGAGATTGTGGAGAGAGGCGAAATAAAATCAATGGGTTATCGCCAATTTTTATTTTAAATTAAGAAAAACTTTTTTATTTGGAAAACTATATTTGATAAGAAATTTTGAGTTTGAAGTGTGACTATAAAGAGGGAAAGGTAGAAATTAAATTCCTCTTCATCCTTGATAATCTATTTAAAAATTATTTTATCGGATGAAACTTTATGGATTAATTATTAAATTTCTTTTTAACACCGATAATTCTTGTTAGGGAGTTGTTACTTCAAATTATGTAGACAAATAAGTTTAAAAAATAAATTCTAAATAACAGAAATTTCAGATTAAAAATTAGTAAAAAGACTAATTCATAAAATAAATAAAAAATCGAAAGGCCAATTTTTATAATAAATTTTGCAAAAATTTTAAAAATATTGTAATAACACTATGAAAACATTAAAATAAAATAAAAAAGAGAAATAATAAATAATGCAGCTGGAAAAATAATTTATACTATAAATTTAAAAAAATTAAAACCAAAGAAAAACTAAAATGTATTAAAAAAATATTAATGTTAAACTATTTAATTATAATAGATGTTGCAAGAAGATAAAACATTAAAAATAATATAAAATAATATAAAGATATAAAATAAATTTATAAAGAAATTATTAAAAATACTAAATTAAGATAAAAAAAACAAAAACAAATAACTACAAAAAAATATATAATTTGCATTGTTTTGGAGAGTTTTTTTTTCTGAAATAATATTTTTTTATAAAAAAAATTACCAAAAAAACATATATTACACATTATTTACCCAAATAGACCTTTTTATTGTCACACTTAGAATTCAGTTCCCTTCGGTTCCAGGGAACCGAATTCTGAAGAGTGTTATTTTTTTTTTTTAGTTCTAGTTTCGGAGAAAGAGGAAAATTGGATTCAGAACGGCCCGTTCCAGTTGTAAAATTGACACATTCCTAAGCCCAAAACGAAAAAAAAATAAAAATAAAATTAAATAATACTTAGAATTCGGTTCCCCGGAAACTGAATTCTAACTGTAAGTAGGTTTATTTAGGTAAATAATGTGTAATAAATATTTTTTTGATATTTTTTTAAAAATATTATTTGAGAAAAAAATTCTTGTTTTGGTATCCTCAATGTGGTACGGTAGAATTTTCCTTCTTTGTTATTATTTTTTTATTATCTAAAATACTAAATATGTGAGTTTGTGTACTTGAAAAGGAGATTGGAATTATGACCTTGGACTGGCAATTGGAGCAAATTCAAGAATTTTGGCTCCTTGGAGAGTGGTGGTGGCAGACATTAGAAGGAGATTGCAATCGTGTTAAGCAAATTGTTATTGTTGTCGTTTGGAAGGCGTCTAGTACTTTTGAGGTTTTGTATTGACAACCATACCAATATTTTATGTCTTTTTTAAAAGCATCAGTGGAGGTTATTGTAAAGATTATACGATTGCTAAAAATGTTTTTATAAGAGCTAAGAGGTTCGAATACATTCGGTGACCTGAGATAAGTAGTGTGTCAAGAAAGGGAGGAAGTGGGATTGGGTGTTAAACATCTCAAGCTGTTTAATATAGCTTGATTGGGTAAATGGAAGTCGCATTTGCTAGTAGATCATAAGAGTTTGTGGTACAAGATTCTAGATAGTTTGTACGGCGATGAAAATGGTAAACTAATTAAGCATATCAAGGGATGACTCTTTTTGTTGGATGTGGCCAGGAGAGGAAGAACTAGTTTCACGAGGTTGTGGTGAGAAAGGTTGCACGGAGATGGGAAACAAATTTCTTTTTGTCAAATTGCCGGGTAGGAGAGGCAAGGGTGGGTGAGATGGGTAGTTGGGTGAAAGGCATGGCAACAGGGCGGGGCAGGGACGGGTTTTATGTTTCCTGCCCTCGCCCCCATATCTGTTTGAGTAAAATCTGTGTACTTATTTTTGTCCTTGTGAGGTTCGAGTTTTTTCGTCCCGTCTCTACTCGCTCTTAAACCTTTTTTTCTTCTTCTATTTCTAATAAATATGAATAAATTTTAAAAAATAAATAAAAAAAAAGTAAAATAATATAAATTTTTATATATAAATATTTTTAATTTTGGTTTATATATATATATATATAAAAATAATTTTTAATTATATTATTAAGCAGGATGAGACAGGGACGGGCCGATTTTATCAATCTGAAAAAAACTGAACCTGCTAAATACGAATTTTCTCCCTCCAAATCAAAGTAGGTTAGATTGTCATGCTATGAATAATTGGTTTGAGAGTGGCAATGGAGGAGTGTTTTTGTTTTAATGGAAAGTCCAATTGGCAAATTCCCCGAAAGGGGGTTGGTTCGTGAGAAGGATAGGTGGTTTTGGACAAATAACCCATATGATATTTATACTGTTCCTTCGATTTACAAGGTCCTAATGAATTGTACTTAGGATGAAGTGTTTAATGCTGTACCGTGGTGGGCCGATGTATGGTGGTGGACCGACCCAAAACACACATCGTCCCGAGACCGATCCAACACGCATGGCCCAACATCCGACCCAATACGCCACGCCGTGGCACCTAAAACTAAGATGGCTTTAGACGATCCCGGGATTCTTGGGATAAGGGGGATGACGGTCATAAATGCAGGGGATAGTGAACCCATAGTGGGGCGTGATTCAAGGGATCCACAGAGGGAACGCGACACTACTATACATAGCAATGATTGGGGACGAGCAGATTAGGTTACTCTCATCGAATGTTCTAGGTCGGGACTGCTGCCAAGCGCTCTTAGCTGGGTACCGCCAAGGGTTCTTCGGCGGCGGTCTCTCATACCGGAACATTTTGGAGAAGGAACGCGACACTACTATACATAGCAATGATTGGGGACGAGCAGATTAGGTTACTCTCATCGAATGTTCTAGGTCGGGACTGCTGCCAAGCGCTCTTAGCTGGGTACCGCCAAGGGTTCTTCGGCGGCGGTCTCTCATACCGGAACATTTTGGCGCCCACCGTGGGGCAGGTAAAACTGCATTCCCACACCCTTCCTGTTTGAAGAAGACGGACGGCCGCGATGACAAGACCCCTGAGAAGCAACACGGCAGGAACCAATGGCAGCAATGCCGCTGGTTTCTTAACCGGGAACCCCAGCAGATGTGAAAACCCTCCTGCTGGAGGATCCACCCTTGAAGAAGTTTTGGCCGCAATGGAAACCTTACGAAGGGAGAACCAAGAAGTGCGTCGAAGGGCAGAAGAAGCTGAGCGTTTGTACCAACGAAACCACACGGAGACCAGTAACAACCCGACGTTACAAGAGATCCTGGCCACAGTGGAGACGCTGAGGCGGGAAAATGAAGAGGCGCGGCAGCGAGCAGAAGAAGCAGAACGCCTACGCCAGCACCACATCGAAACATTGAATAATGATCCAGCGATAAGGGAGATCAAGATCACGGTAGAAGCTCTGAGACGTGAGAACGAAGAGGCGCGGAGGAGAGTGGAGGAATCCGAGCGTCTACGTCAGGAAGATCACGAGCGTATGCGTCACCTCAATGAGGACCATCAAAGAAGAGCCGAGGCAGCGCAAGCGGCATTACAAGCCCAAATTGCAGAGCTACGAAGAGGCAACACTGAAGGAGGAGGACCAGAACCGTCAAGAGGGGGAGTAGAACCACCGAGGGCATTCCAACCTTTTTCCGAAGCCATAGAACGTGAAGTTGTGCCCCCGTACTTGGCCATCCCACGTATCACGCCGTTTGATGGCACCCAGGACCCTGACGAACACCTGATGATTTATCGGGCCCATATGTTAATTAATGGTGGATCTGATGCAGTATTTTGTAAACTTTTTGTAGGTACCCTCACAGGGACGGCTTTGAAGTGGTTCAGCCAACTGGTAGATAGATCCGTAACCGGATATGACGTCTTGTCGCGACTTTTCGTGGCCCAATTCGCGGCAAACAAAAGGAAATCCATGACGATTGCGGATCTATTGGATGTCCGCCAATACCGAGAAGAGTCCCTGAAGGAATACTTAGACCGATTCAACCAAGTCGCAATCAAAGTGGCTAACCCTGACGAGCAAATGTTTGTGATTGCTTTCAGCAAAGGACTCAGGTCAGGACCATTTTCAGAATCCCTCGTTCAAAGGACGGCTGAAAACATGACCGAGGTCCGTGCAAGAGCCGCTTGCCACATCGAGGCGGAAGAAAGTGAGACTTGGAAGAGAGAGGCTGAGAAGAGGGAGAATACACACACTCTAACCACCACAAATAGCCGCCATCTAAAGGTGAAAAACGACTGGTCGAAAAGAGACAACGTCCAACAGGCAAACCGTACCAGTTATCACAGTAAAACCAGACATAGCAACGCTTCAGACTCTGTCGATATCGGAAATCCGACGCCGTTGAACATATCTAGACGCCGAATCCTAAGAGATGTGAACGTCACACGCCTGCTAAGCTTCCCGCAAAAGGGCAGTCGTATGCTGGGACCGGACAGAGAAAGCTGGTGTGAGTTTCATCGCGCATACGGTCACGACACGGAGGAATGTTACGACCTCATCCAACAAATGGAACGCCTGATCATGGAGGGTCATTTGAAAACCTATTTAAGGCGTCGGGGTCGGAAAGACGAAGGGGGCAGTTCAGGAGTGACACGACACCAATCAGTTCCGAGACGGTCAGCTACCGATCGCCAAAAGGACGATCATGAACGTCCCGTGCTCGACGATTTCAATACCATCGCCGGTGGCTTTGCTGGTGGCGGATCGACGTCAGCCGCGCGAAAAAGGTACGCTCGCTCCATCTTTTCTATAAACCAGGTGTGGGAATCCCGACCATCTGCGCCGATCACTTTTTCAGACGACGATTACAGAGGGGTCACTCCTCACGAGGATGATCCCGTAGTGATTTGTGTAACCATGATGAGTCGAAATGTTAAAAGGGTGTTAGTAGATCAGGGTAGCTCGGCAAATGTCCTATTTTGGGACGCGTTCATCGGCCTGGAAATCCCCAACGATCGCCTTCAACCATTTGACGGGGTACTGGTTGGTTTTACAGGCGATGAAATTGAAATAAGAGGATACGTGGAACTCAAGACGACCTTTGGCACAGGAACCTCTATGAAAACCATCACGGTAAAGTACCTAGTAGTCAATTCTCCCTCTTCCTACAATGTATTGCTGGGGAGACCATCCCTGAACAGGCTACAAGCAGTGGTGTCAACCCCACACCTCAAAATGAAGTACCCCCTAAGCAACGGAGGAGTAGGTTCGATCGGAGTTGACCAACAAGTATCAAGAAAGTGTTACCACGAGAGCATGAAGAAGAAGCGAGCATCACAATTTGCTGGGCCCCCATATCAGGTACAGTTTCTCGACCTTGATCCAAGGGAAGATTTCCCCAAGGATCGTCCTCAACCCGCCGAAGATTTAAAGACTGTCACAATTGCGCCGGGAAAGCAAGTCAAGGTGGGAAACTCACTCGAGCCGCAAGTGGAGGATGCTTTAGTACAGGTTCTTCAAAGAAACATCAACGCATTCGCTTGGCACCCACGTGATATGCCAGGAATCGACCCTGATTTTTTGTGTCATAGACTCGCCATCGATCCCCGAGCAAAACCTGTAACGCAAAAGCGGAGAAAATTCAGAGACGACAAA
The DNA here is from genome assembly GCF_000230855.2 of Cajanus cajan. Taxonomy (NCBI): domain Eukaryota; kingdom Viridiplantae; phylum Streptophyta; class Magnoliopsida; order Fabales; family Fabaceae; genus Cajanus; species Cajanus cajan. Next base: position 45,853,846 of record NC_138527.1, on the reverse strand, counting down.
AAGAAAGCAATTCGCCAAGAAGTAGACAAATTGCTATCAGCTAGTCACATCCGAGAAATCCAATACCCAGGGTGGCTAGCGAACGTTGTGATGGTCAAAAAATCCAACGGCAAATGGCGGATGTGTGTCGACTTTACCGACTTAAATAAAGCCTGCCCAAAAGATTCATATCCCCTTCCCAACATTGATTGCTTGGTGGACGGAGCATCAGGATACAAACTACTCAGCTTCCTGGACGCCTATTCAGGTTACAATCAGATCTGCATGCATCCCAATGATGAGGACAAGACATCATTCATAGCCGACACAGCTAATTACTGCTACAAAGTCATGCCCTTTGGGCTAAAGAATGCTGGGGCCACCTACCAACGTCTGATGGACAGAATATTGGTACACATGATCGGCCGAAACGTCGAAGCATACGTAGACGACATGGTTGTAAAGTCCTCTGATAACAGCTCTCACGTGTCAGACCTGCAGGAACTTTTCGACACGCTAGGGAAACACCAACTGAAGCTCAACCCAGAGAAGTGCTCATTCGGCGTTCAAGCGGGGAAATTCCTAGGTTTCATGTTAACTCACCGAGGTATTGAAGCCAATCCGGAACGATGCTCGGCCATCATTAACATGCGAAGCCCAAGCAGTGTCAAAGAGGTCCAGCAACTAACGGGACGGATCATATCGTTGTCGCGTTTCCTGGCAAAAGTTGCTGACAAGGCCCTTCCCCTTTTTAGTTGTCTGAAAAAGAAGAAAACATTCACGTGGTCCACCGAGTGCGAGGCAGCGTTCGGCCAATTGAAAGAATGTTTAGGGAGCCCTCCCATCTTATCGAAACCAACGACGGGTCTCCCCTTGTTATTATACGTGGCAGTCTCCGATCAGGCAATGAGCACCGTCCTTGTCCAGGAAGACGGCGAACAGCGACCCGTCTACTTCATCAGCAAAGTCTTCAAAGGCGCCGAAGTGCGATACAACAAGATTGAAAAGGTGGCACTCGCCATATTGGCGACCGCCAGAAAAATTCGTCACTATTTCCACAGTTATCAGGTAATCATCAGAACCGACCAACCAGTACGACAAGTTCTGCAGAAACCCGACTTAGCCGGCCGAATGATGAAATGGTCGGTTGAATTATCAGAGTTCGGGTTGCAATACGAACCTCGGGGACCGATTAAATGTGACACCCTCTACCCCAACATAAATACAATAGATATAAACCATCTATATATAAATTCTTTCTTAGTCTAATATAAAATAATTATCTCAAGTATCATTGGGTAAAAGATGCACATTCATAATTTTCAACTATAAGTATCAAATTGTCAAGAAATAATAAAATAAAGATTATAGATTAATCCCAGTAAAGGTGGCAGGGCCTCCTAGTTAGAAATTAACTTATAATCTTTTAGAAAAATTATAATATGACAAAAATACACACTTTCAACATAAATAACATAAAAATTACAAAAGAAAAATAATAATAATTTAACAATAAGTCTAGCTAATCCCGATGTCACATCCTATCAGAGCGAAACCCAAACAGAAGCCTAAGCTTCACCACCAACATCCTCAGCCTCATGCTAATTATCTGCATCATAATTTAAATATACACAAAAATGACAAGGGAGTGAGAAACTTCTCACTCAGTTGCAGATATAGAAATAAAAGTTAAATAGCACACACACACGCAATATAATTCACATATATAATCAATCTCACATATATGCTTATGTATAATGATTTTCTTGACTTGACTCACTAATGTATGCATGTGGCGCCATACGGAAGTTGCAGAATTCATCACTGGTGACCCGAAGGCACACCTATACAATTGTCGGTGACCCTAAGGTACACCTATCATTGGTGTTCATACACCTCGTTAGCATATCGTGGGTGACCCAAAGGTACACCTTGTTAGTCGTGGGTATGCGGCCTCAGCGGCACACCTGGAGTAATATGTGCATATGATGCATGTCATACATTCACAGACTCAACCTTTAGCATGTTACACATATTATATTCATATTTCATAATTAAGAATTATTTCAATAATCCAATTTAATAGTCCAATAGTCCAACAGTCCAAACAGTCCAACAGTCCAAACAGTCCAACAGTCCAACAGTCCAACAATCCAACAGTCCAACAATCCAACAGTCCAGAGGTTGCTTAGGTATCATATTTTTCAATAATAATATATTAAGATCTTTTAAGTAAAGTAGGAAGCTTAAAAGGTAATATAATATAATAAGGAGGCTCAGCCTTCCATTTAAATAATAGATTACAAATTTATAAATACTTAGGAGGCTTAGCCTTCCATTCAAATAACAGATTCTAATATGTAAATAAATAAGATATAAAACAAAACACATCAATAATACATATTCAAAGAAATAAACAACAGGCAAGGGATCGGGAGCCAATCCAACAAACAAACTATTTAACAATTATTCCCACACCCCCAAGCGAGGTTTCCCACTCCCCCCTTACCTGGGTTTACAGAAATTTGGGCAGAATCTCCTCCTCTCTATCTTTCCTTAAAAGGAATCGGAATTAGGGCAGAATCTCTTCCTCTTTCTCCTTAAACAAGACACTAGAGCAGAACCTCCTTTTCTTTCTCCTTCTCTCTCTCTTACTTTCTCTCTCTATTTCTCCAGAATTTCTTTCTCTCTAGAATTCTAAATTTTCAAAACCTTAAGTCCCTATTTATAGAATTTTTGAAGTTACTATGCACTATGCACTATTCATTAAAATAATATTATAAATTACTATGCACTATGCACTATTCATTAAAATAATATTATAAATTACTATGCACTATTCATTATTATATTCAAATTTATTATAAAATTTGAACCCGCGTCCCTCGTGCAGCCGCCCTTCACTGTGCAATTGCATAGTGAAATACTATTCATACATACGTATACGTAAATAGTAAAATACGTATACATAAATAGTAAAATACGTATACATAAATAGTAAAAATACGTATACGTAAATAGTAAAATACATAAATAAAATACTTATTCACATAATAAATACATAAAAAAATATTTCTTTTCATTGAATAAAATTTGGGATGTTACAATTCTCCCCTCCTTTTAGAAATTTCGTCCCCGAAATTTTTGCAATGGTAAACTCTTCGCATTCTTACTTCTAATTCTTATGCAACATCACTACCTTGTTGATGTACAACTTTTATCAATTTCCTCAAAGGATTTTGCTTAGGGAAAGATCTTGACGAATTTATCCACTTAAACACAAACAAAATCAATTTCTTAAGCGTTTTAGACAAATCTTACACTAGGGTCTATCTATTCACCATCTTACTTCCAAAATGGAGCATCTAAGTGCTACAAGATTCTTAAAAACTTCTAGTATGCTAACCATAAATATACAATTGCTTTACTCCTCTCTTCATCTTAGGTCACAAAATATCTTCTTAAGATTTTGGTACATCTTAGTAGTTTCTGAATGGATACTAAAGATACTCTTATGACCTTCTTCTAGGATTGCTTTATTAAATTCTAGCACACTAGGAATGCACAACTTATCCTTAAATCTCAAAACTCCATCCACTCCAAATTTAAACTCACTCTCCATATCTTGATTCAAGTTCTCTACTTCTCTTTCCATATTAGACCATCACGCTTCCCCTGCGCCACTCTGATACATTTTAGTAACTCCTAAATAAATGTTAAGAGTACTCTTATGTCCTTTCAAGTTTTATAACTAAACATCCAACTGTGTCCTTTCTAATCTCTTGCTTATTTGGGTCACTAATAAAGGATCTAACTCCTAGTTCCTCTAATCTCATCTATTAATCTGATAGTTACTTCCAACATAAATAATTCAATGCTACTAGGGTAATCTTACACATCAAGCATAAGTTTCTAAATTCTGCAATCAAATTCAATCCTTAAATCATCAAAATAATAATTTGGTTATCATTGTAATCCAGATATTTGCCACAACATCAACACCTAAGCATTAGATACACATATCAGATCACTAATTTTACTACTCTATCTACAACCAATTCAAACTCTTCTATGATCAATTCTAAAGATCAGGTACCTAAGCATAATGTACACTCGGTATCCATATCAGTTCTCTAGTTTCACCATTTCATCTTCACCCAAGTCATAATCATATCCATCACCTTAACCTATAGCCTTATAACTTGTTACCAAAATAAATCAACTAATTATGCTCCTATAATTTTCTTCAACAATCCATTCGTTATTCATACTTAATCTCACAATACTAGAAGTAACCTTATAATCCAAACTTAAATTTCTAATTTGAGCCAAAAAGATTCATCTCTCTAATCATAATGAAAGATAAAGATTTCCTCAAAACATCAATCACCACAATGGCTTTAGCCAAATAATAAGATCAAAATTTTACTCCTTAAGAAATTTCAACTATTTCTTTTATCTCGTATTCAACCCCTTTGGTCAAAAGATATTTAAGGTTCTTATGATCACTAAATACCTCAACCATAGAATCATATAGTTAGTGTCTCCAAATCTTAGTATAAATGACAAAGTCGCTAACAAGGTTATGGGTAAGGTAATTTCTCTCATGAATTTTCAATTTCTTAGAAACATAAACTACTATCTTTTCTTCTTGCCACAATATTCTTCCTAAACCTATTTTCAGAGACATATTTATATATCACAATAATCTTACTAAAATCTAGTAATATTAACACTAGTCAATCTTTCCTTAAGAGTTTGAAAACTACTTCCTCAATTGTTATCCCATACTAATGTAACTCCTTTCTAGTCAATTCAGTCAAAGGTAATAGTAAGTAATTCAAAGAAGTAAGCAACGAAATGATTTGGGTAGTTAAAAATATACATAGGTTCAAGAATTCCTGATATAGATTATCCTTACGGTTGATTCCAAGGGTAGGCAAGAAACAACCTAGTGAACTGAAACATCTTAATAACCAAAGAAACGAAGGCAAAAGCAATTTTTATAGTGAGAGCAGTTTAAACCATGAACAGCTGTTAAAAAAAAAATTACTCACTGAATTTTCATATAAACTATCAAACAAGACTCCTGATTTTACTAATTGACTCAAGTATCTCTCACTTAAGCACAACTTAGGTAGATCTTCCTCCGCAAGAAATTTCATGGTCTAGAATACTCACCTCATACAATCCAAATTCATACTTAGACAATCTAGTTTAAATCTATACTCTAATATGATCATCTCACATCCTAAGGTCAAAAACATTTTATTATCGCAACCCTCCACTGATTGATCCATAAAGTCATCTATTCTTATTTCTACATACATGTATATCAAATCATATTAGAATACCTTTTTCATAAATATCATTCCTAAGCATGTATGAATTGATCATTGCTTACATCCTATAGCATGTACAAGAACCAACTTTTACTACTCTGCATTATATCATTTTAATAGACCTATCAAATACAAAACCTCAAAATATCATATTTAAATCTATTTTTATGCCTAACAACTCAAAATATCATGATAGCATATATCTGCCTGACACACAGAGTTGTATTCATCCAAGTGATTTCAAACCTATCTCAAACGAAAGTTAAGTGAATAAGCTACAACTCTTTATGAAGACATAAAATTTCCAAGAGATCATCTCTTTAGCTAAAGATTCAAATATCACCACTAATAAATTCAGTGCTTACTAAATTTCTAATCACCAAGGCAGTCATAACTTGAAGTTCTAAATTTTTGTTTCATCTTATCCTAGTTCTATTGAAAAGATAATATCTAAAGCCATATTCTTCATAAAGACCTCAAAATATAAATTTCGTCGATATAATACTCATACTATCATAACAAACTATAATGAAAATATTTTCGACACCAAATAGCAATAATGTATCAATATATCTAATGCCACAAAATACCTCAACTTTTTCCAAATTCACTACTTAATTTCTCATTCAAGTCTCTCCTTACTTTTCTCAATCAAAACAACTCTCATGCTACCTAAACCATAAATAATTAACATACCAATAATAACACTTAAGGGAATTAACATCATTTCGATCTCTCACCAAAGAGACAACCACCTTTAGATTCAACCTGCTACAACTATAGATGTCAGAAACTTCACCAATCATAAACTCTTAGTACACTCAATATATCACCTCCCATCCAAGGTTCTAATAATTCGAGTTGGCTAACACTATCATGATTATCATTCCTCTGATTACAAACTAACTTAACAATCTCAAACTCAACAATATCAACACAGGACGAACATCATCATCATAATACACAACAAACAAGACATAGTCAGAGTACACAACAGAGTCATGATAAGCACATAACACACACGGTTGATAAACTCGACTTGCTCTGATACCACTAAATGTGACACCCTCTACCCCAACATAAATACAATAGATATAAACCATCTATATATAAATTCTTTCTTAGTCTAATATAAAATAATTATCTCAAGTATCATTGGGTAAAAGATGCACATTCATAATTTTCAACTATAAGTATCAAATTGTCAAGAAATAATAAAATAAAGATTATAGATTAATCCCAGTAAAGGTGGCAGGGCCTCCTAGTTAGAAATTAACTTATAATCTTTTAGAAAAATTATAATATGACAAAAATACACACTTTCAACATAAATAACATAAAAATTACAAAAGAAAAATAATAATAATTTAACAATAAGTCTAGCTAATCCCGATGTCACATCCTATCAGAGCGAAACCCAAACAGAAGCCTAAGCTTCACCACCAACATCCTCAGCCTCATGCTAATTATCTGCATCATAATTTAAATATACACAAAAATGACAAGGAAGTGAGAAACTTCTCACTCAGTTGCAGATATAGAAATAAAAGTTAAATAGCACACACACACGCAATATAATTCACATATATAATCAATCTCACATATATGCTTATGTATAATGATTTTCTTGACTTGACTCACTAATGTATGCATGTGGCGCCATACGGAAGTTGCAGAATTCATCACTGGTGACCCGAAGGCACACCTATACAATTGTCGGTGACCCTAAGGTACACCTATCATTGGTGTTCATACACCTCGTTAGCATATCGTGGGTGACCCAAAGGTACACCTTGTTAGTCGTGGGTATGCGGCCTCAGCGGCACACCTGGAGTAATATGTGCATATGATGCATGTCATACATTCACAGACTCAACCTTTAGCATGTTACACATATTATATTCATATTTCATAATTAAGAATTATTTCAATAATCCAATTTAATAGTCCAATAGTCCAACAGTCCAAACAGTCCAACAGTCCAAACAGTCCAACAGTCCAACAGTCCAACAATCCAACAGTCCAACAATCCAACAGTCCAGAGGTTGCTTAGGTATCATATTTTTCAATAATAATATATTAAGATCTTTTAAGTAAAGTAGGAAGCTTAAAAGGTAATATAATATAATAAGGAGGCTCAGCCTTCCATTTAAATAATAGATTACAAATTTATAAATACTTAGGAGGCTTAGCCTTCCATTCAAATAACAGATTCTAATATGTAAATAAATAAGATATAAAACAAAACACATCAATAATACATATTCAAAGAAATAAACAACAGGCAAGGGATCGGGAGCCAATCCAACAAACAAACTATTTAACAATTATTCCCACACCCCCAAGCGAGGTTTCCCACTCCCCCCTTACCTGGGTTTACAGAAATTTGGGCAGAATCTCCTCCTCTCTATCTTTCCTTAAAAGGAATCGGAATTAGGGCAGAATCTCTTCCTCTTTCTCCTTAAACAAGACACTAGAGCAGAACCTCCTTTTCTTTCTCCTTCTCTCTCTCTTACTTTCTCTCTCTATTTCTCCAGAATTTCTTTCTCTCTAGAATTCTAAATTTTCAAAACCTTAAGTCCCTATTTATAGAATTTTTGAAGTTACTATGCACTATGCACTATTCATTAAAATAATATTATAAAATACTATGCACTATGCACTATTCATTAAAATAATATTATAAATTACTATGCACTATTCATTATTATATTCAAATTTATTATAAAATTTGAACCCGCGTCCCTCGTGTAGCCGCCCTTCACTGTGCAATTGCATAGTGAAATACTATTCATACATACGTATACGTAAATAGTAAAATACGTATACATAAATAGTAAAATACGTATACATAAATAGTAAAAATACGTATACGTAAATAGTAAAATACATAAATAAAATACTTATTCACATAATAAATACATAAAAAAATATTTCTTTTCATTGAATAAAATTTGGGATGTTACATTAAAAGCCAAGCCTTGGCAGATTTTGTATTAGAACTTACCTCCCCCAGCATAACCGACTCACAACAGCATCCATGGATTTTATCGGTAGACAGTTCGTCAAACCTCAAGGGCAGCGGCGCGGGAATCATTCTCGAGGGACCTGATGGGGTCCTCGTCGAGCAATCTTTACGATTTGACTTTAAGGCCAACAACAATCAAGCGGAGTATGACGCTTTAATAGTAGGAATGAGTTTGGCACATGAGATGGGCGTGCAGACCCTCATCGCCCGAAGCGACTCGCAGTTAGTAACCGGCCAAGTTGCAGGAATGTTCCAAACCAAAGATCCTCAGTTGGCGAGATACTTGGAGAAAGTACGGGAGATCTCGGCCTCATTTTCTACTTTTTCCCTCTCCCACGTCCCGAGAGACCAGAACTCACGAGCCGATTTGTTATCCAAACTGGCCAGCACGAAAAAGTCGGGTTCTAACCGATCCGTCATACAAGAAACCTTGAAACAGCCGAGCATCCACATGGACGAGTTTGATGTCTTGTTTTTGCAGGAAGAACACCAGTCTTGGATGGGACCCGTCATCGCATATCTCGAACACGGCACTTTACCAACAGCAACGGACCAAGCCAAAAAACTTATCCGCGACTCGGCGCAATTCACAATATTAGGCGGGAAATTATACCGAAGAGGTTTTAGCACCCCACTCTTGCGATGTTTGACATCCGCGCAAGGGGCCCGGGTGATGGCAGAAATGTGGAAGCCACATAGGCGGCCGATCACTAGCAAACAAAGTTTTGCGCGCCGGATACTTTTGGCCTTCACTGAAAGCTGATTGCGCCGATTTTGTCAAAAGGTGCGACCGTTGTCAAAGACATGCGAACTTGCACTCAGCCCCAGCCGAAACCTTGCACTCTGTTCTATCCCCTTGGCCTTTTAATAGATGGGGCATCGATATATTGGGCCCATTTCCCATGGCAGTCCGGCAGCTGAAGTTCCTCATAGTAGCCGTAGACTACTTCACCAAATGGGTGGAGGCCGAACCCATCGCAACCATCTCTGCCGAAAGAGTGAAATCCTTCATGTGGAAGTCGATCATATGCCGATTCAGAGTACCGTATGTCATTGTGGCCGACAATGGAACCCAGTTCGCTAGCTCCCGAGTACAACAATTCTGCCAAGGCTTGGGTGTTAAAATGTTGTTCACCTCCGTCGAACACCCACAGTCCAACGGGCAAGCAGAGGCGGCCAACAAGATTATATTATCAGGTTTGAAGAAACGTCTGCAAGACGCTAAAACTAATTGGGTTGACAACCTTAGCCAAGTCTTATGGTCGTATCATACCACACAGCACTCGTCCACCCACGAAACACCTTTTCGCTTAGTCTATGGGACGGACGCCGTGATTCCGATCGAAATCGGTGAACCAAGTTATCGCGTGGCATCCTTTTCCGACGCCGGTTCCGAAGAAGGACGACGAGCTGACCTAGACACCTTGGGAGAAATTCAACAGATGGCACACATCAAAGAAGAAGCGGCCAAAAGCCGAGCAGCAAAGAAATACAACTCTCGTGTCTTTCCGCGGTCTTTCAAACAAGGAGACTTAGTGCTCAAGAAAGCGCAACCACACCAAATCTCCAATAAACTGTCTCCAAGATGGCTCGGCCCTTTTAGAATCCTGCAGGTCATCGGCAACGGGGCGTACAAACTCGAAACTCTGGACGGTGGGGTCATTCCCCGCACATGGAACGCTGCAAACCTCCGATTTTATTACAGTTAATGTACCCGGTGCACTCTTTTCCTCCCTCGGTCTTTTTTTTTCCCAAACAGTTTACGGGTTTTTGGCCGAGAAGGTTTTTAATGAGGCACCTTTCATTTCAATCAATATGCAGTCATACCTTTACTTACTAATATATATGTTGCCTTTCATTCAACTCAATATATCCTCTTACTTCTCTACTGGCTTTACGCATATGTGTGTCGGCTTTAATCTTAAAAACGCTTCAAGGTCGGCGTCCCTACAATCTACACGATCGGTTTTCTACGAGCCACACCTTAGCGTAAAAAATGCTTTAGGGTCGGCATGTCTACAATCTACACGATCGGTTTTCTACGAGCCACACCTTAGCGTAAAAAACGCTTTAGGGTCGGCATATCTACAATCTACACGATCGGTTTCTACGAGCCACACCTTAGCGTAAAAAACGCTTTAGGGTCGGCATATGTACAATCTACACGGTCGGTTTTCTACAAGCTACACCTGGGCGTACAAAACGCTTCAAGGTCGGCGTCCCTACAATCTACACGATCGGTTTTCTACGAGCCACACCATAGCGTAAAAAACGCTTTAGGGTCGGCATATCTACAATCTACACGATCGGTTTCTACGAGCCACACCTTAGCGTAAAAAACGCTTTAGGGTCGGCATGTCTACAATCTACACGATCGGTTTTCTACGAGCCACACCTTAGCGTAAAAAACGCTTTAGGGTCGGCATATCTACAATCTACACGATCGTTTTCTACAAGCTACACCTGGGCGTACAAAACGCTTCAAGGTCGGCGTCCCTACAATCTACACGATCGGTTTTTTACGAGCCACACCTTAGCGTAAAAAACGCTTTAGGGTCGGCATATCTACAATCTACACGATCGGTTTTCTACAAGCTACACCTTGGCGCAAAAAAAAAAAAAAAAAAAAAAAAAAAAAAGGGCTTCAAGTCAAGGCCTTTAGTCCACTCGTGATTCCTACACACAATTGACCTAATTTCATGCGAATCGAATGAGAGCATGCCGAAGCTATCAATCAAGTCCCACAAGTAACAATACTTACAACTTTCTTTTCATACACATAGATAGATAGTTGGAAAGCATAAACACGACTTCACAGCGCATTGCAAAATGTCAAAACAACACTACGAAGATTTTTAGCAACACGCGAATAATACATAAACATAGTTCCACACAACAACATCAACATAAATAAGTTCTGTGATCAATCCTCCTCGGGCGGATCGACGAGTTTTCCATCCACCACCTCCTTGAAATACCCTACACCCGTCACATCAATTCCGTCGTGAATGATTTTCACTTGTGTGATCGCGGCATCAAACCCCTGCACAAACTTACTCATCGCGTCCATCTGGGCTGCTTGAAGAAGAGACGCATTCTTCTCAACTTCTTTCTTTTGGGACTCCACCTCGGCTTCCAGTCTTGAGGCTGCATCTAACGCTTTATCTCGGGCCTGAGTAAGTTCTTCAACTTCCAACTTCAGTCGCCCTACTTCCTCCTCCCAATTACCTTTCTCCAGTTCTAGGTCGCGCCGCCTCTCCAACGCCTTATCTCTCTCGCCGGTCACCCACTTCAAATCTGCTTGACTTTTCTTTTGAACCTCTTCAAGTGTGGATATTTTCTTCGCCTGAAACTTTATCTCCTTCGCCATCTCTCTCACTTTGTCTTCCTCCACTACCGACAATAAAGAGAGTCGGTTGACCAATGATTGAATACCTTTGGTCACAGTGAAAACACTCAACTTCTGCAAATCCTCCTTATCCTCCTCACACATAAAGCTCTGACGAATATGGGCCGAATGATTGAACTTCACGTCCCATAGCGACGTAGTTTTTCCCTTTCCAGTCCCCTTTTCAGTGGCTTCCCAATTATCCCCCACACAGTCAGTCAATGTGCGATCGACCGACTGCGCTTCTTCGTTGTAGTCGGTCGCCATCACTTGATCATCTTCCAAAATAACCACTTCTTTGGCCGCACCCAAGCGGCGCTTTTTCAAGGTCCCTGACACAAGCCTTCCAGGGTCATCCACCGATTTCTCAGGTGCCGGGACATCAGTCGGCTCACCTGCTATAGGAGTTCTCGTAGCCATCTGTTGTTTGTACAACTTCGCCAACTCCCGAGTCGACAAGCTTGCCATATTATCTGCAAAGAAACAAAACCACACTTAGTCATCTACAAGCCCCTACACCCAATACCACACGCACCACCTGAAACAATAGAAACCAACAAACTAGAGAATTCATTTTATGTTATACCTATGTATATTTTCAACTCGGTGGGCCTATTCTCTAGGTCTAATAATTTCCCAATACTGAATGACGCATTGAGCGCCATCATCTTCTCCACATCGTTGCGATCGGAAACCGACAGCTTATCTAGTCCCAGTTTCCCATACGTTGACGGATTTGATGACCAATAAAGTGGAAAACCCTCAAGCACGCTCGGTCTTCCCTCAGCAGACCGAATGCGAAAATACGACCTCTTGAACTCCTTATACGACGACAAATAAAGTGACAACAACCCCCGGTTTCGCACGCTATTTACCGACACCCAACTGCTCCTCTTGTTAACGCGATATTCAAAGAAAAAGAAAAATTTGTCGACAGAAGGAGTAACACCAAGAGCCTCACACAGAATCTCGTACCCTCGCACAAATGCCCAGCTATTAGGATGGAGTTGAGTGGGGCAATATTAAGGGTACGCAAAACACCACGCTCACACTCGGTCAAAGGCCATCGCATTTTCAACTTGGCAATCATCGTCTCATAACAAAAAGTAAACTTTTCGTCTTCTGAAGAGGAGCATGCACAAACAGGCTCCTTGTCCACACACGGTTCGCAAATCAACCCACCTTCGTCCCCATCACGGGTCAGCACATGTTCCCGCCGGAAACTACCAAGTCGTTCCCATGAATCATAAGCAGATTGGACCTCCAACACGTCCCCCTTAGCCCACGAATACATCTCCGCATACTCCATTTCTCTACCCAGCCGCTTTGTAACTCAAAGTATATATAAAGAAAGGAGGACGAACAAGCAACACCCAGTCTATTCTAAGATTTTCAGGGAAAGCCAAGGTTTAAGCGAGGCGGAGAAACGCGTACCTTGTAATTTCAAAGGAGGACTATCTTAAACCCTCGCCGCAAATAGTGGCCACACACACCTCTAAAAGACCTGAGCACCGCGCCGGAGTAGTTCCACAACAGTGAGAGAAACGCAAAAGATGGAACATTTTTATGCCCACCCCCTTTTATATAGCCAGCAAGAGGTGTATTGGACGCTGAACCAACTGAGTTGAACAGTCACGCGCAATAAATGTACCCCAAAACCCATAATTACGTTTTAAACCCTCACCATTCACGGAAAGCCACGTGGCCAGGGAAGCCGTCAACCTAAGCGTCACCTCAACACCAAACGTCGCGCATTAATTACGCTTCGATCACAGCACCACAGGCACCATGTACACACCCCACCAGGCACTCATAGCTCGTGAAGGACCACATGGCACGCAAGCCTGTCACGATAAACGACATTTTGACGAAAGCAGTGACCGGCTAAGTCCCTCCAAAATCAAAGGCCGACCCAACATGCTCTTCGCGCTTTAGTGCTTGAGCATGGAGGGCTATGTACCGTGGTGGACCGACCCAAACACACATCGTCCGGGGACCGACCCCACATGCTCTTCGCACTTTAGTGCTTGAGCATGGAGGGCTATGTACCGTGGTGGACCGACCCAAACACACATCGTCCGGGGACCGACCCAACATGCTCTTCGCACTTTAGTGCTTGAGCATGGAGGGCTATGTACCGTGGTGGGCCGATGTATGGTGGTGGACCGACCCAAAACACACATCGTCCCGAGATCGATCCAACACGCATGGCCCAACTTCCGACCCAATACGCCACGCCGTGGCACCTAAAACTAAGATGGCTTTAGACGATCCCGGGATTCTTGGGATAAGGGGGATGACGGTCATAAATGCAGGGGATAGTGAACCCATAATGGGGCGTGATTCAAGGGATCCACAGAGGGAACGCGACACTACTATACATAGCAATGATTGGGGACGAGCAGATTAGGTTACTCTCATCGAATGTTCTAGGTCGGGACTGCTGCCAAGCGCTCTTAGCTGGGTACCGCCAAGGGTTCTTCGGCGGCGGTCTCTCATACCGGAACAAATGCGAAAATAAATTAGGTGAAAGTGTGCAGTAAATTAATAAGTGGCCAAAACAGATTACCAAGTCTGAATCTTATTAAATTTTTCTCAATCACTTTTGCGAGCCAGGGATTTTATTCTTGGACAGCAAGTTTTTGTTCAAAATAGATATTCTTGATTGAGAATTAGATTTTATATTCAGTGATATAACCTTTTACGAAAACAAAAAATTAACTAAAATCAACTGATTATCTATAACAATGTAAGCAAAATTTAATAAAGTTGTAGATTCCAAAAGAATAAAAAAGAGAAGTTTGAACGAAATTGAATCAGGATGTGACATGGCAGAAGAGTAGAAAAAGTTGGAAGAATAAATGAAGGGAATTGCTGAAAAGACAAAAGTTGTGTAGTGACCTTCTCACGGGGTTCACGAATACAAAATGTTTGAGTGCATACGTTATATACTTCACTACTCACTCTCACTGTCACTGATAATACACAGCGCGCTTGTTGACAAGACAGAGCCTGGTTCTGGGATACAGATACAAGAGATTGGGCTTGGGAGTGGAACCATTTTGATCTTCCTCAAAATAACAAGGTTTATCCTCGTCAATGGTCCCCATCTTTCTGACCTCAGTGTGATAACTCATTTTGGTTCTGTTATATTTAAACCTCACCGTCTGGTTGATTGGCATTGGCACTGATGTTTCTCTTTCGACCCTTGTTTGGTTGCACACACTTTTGTTTGGTCCGTGAGTGTGGTGTGAAATCTGAACGGAAGAGGCTGCCCCAACGGCCAACGCTCCAGCACAATTCACCACTCCCTTCACGTATAACTCCTTTGCTTTCTTCAGAATTCTGATGGGGGTCAAAATGAAGTGCTTAAACTTGTTTTGCTTCTTTCCTTCCTTTCTCATGGTTGCTATAGCATTTCATGCCTATGCCTATGCCTATGCCAAATAAATATAAATAATGAATTAACGATTAGAATGAGTGACCATTGTTTTATTAATTTGCATTGGACTTGTCCCTTGATGCTCATAACATTTTAGACGGCAGGCTGGGAAGTCCGCCAGGGACGTCTAAAGGTCGTTGGACCTTGTCATCAACAAAACAATGCAAAATGGAAAATAAAATACACTGCGGTCGTTGGAGCTAATAAATAACCTTTTAGCCCAAAATCATAGGTAAACTCCTTTGCTATTATGCACTTGCTTTGAATTCATAGAATCCATATTAAACCTTATTTGTTATTTGTTAAGTGTAAACTCGTCGTCAGTTCCTTATTTGTTAAGATCGATTGCAAGTACTAAAGCAGTACTAAACTTCCAAAATTGTCTCACTTCCTCCTGTATTCGGCACAACCGAATGCGTCACAGTTTTGTGCGTTTGTAAAGTTAATTAGTCAGCAATATGCTTTTGTTTTCTTAAAACTTAGTAATATGATAGAGACAATACTCTTTAACTTTCAGGAAAATAATTTTCATGAGTTGCTTATCAATTTGTACCTTGTTTTTCCTTCATGTTCTATCAGGTTGAATATTATTATTTAGTGTTAATATGCTATTGAAATAGGCATTTAGCTTTAAAAGCAAATTATGATTCCATCACCCGTGTCTATTTTTCTTCAAAGTGTCCACAACTCTTGATACTAAAATTAGTTCCTCGTAAATTCCTGCATAATGAATCTCTGCCCATATCCTGACGATGCCAACGAAAATCATCTAAATTAACCATTTGCAATATTAACCATAGGAATGTAAAGAACAAAATAAATGTTTCCCAGAAGCAAAAATGGATTAAAATACTAGAAACGTTTTCCCGGCCAACAATGAAATATTGTCGTAAGAAAAATCGCATCACCATGAAAATTCCTCTTTATTAAATCTATGGTCCATACAGTACCAACAAATATTGTGAGAAATTAGATGAACAAGTCGTGTGCACAACAAATTCTATCATGCTGCTATAAGCATAGTTGAAAAGCAATCTGTAAAATACGTCAGAATCCAAAGAAACAAGATGTTCAATTATCATACTGTATTGATAGGGCTTAATAAAAATTCTACCCACATAAGCCAGGTCATAAACAGTCATCGTGCATGAAACTCAGCACAGACAGATTTTAAACATAAATTCCATGCACTCTAGAATTTGCAGCTCCATTAAAGCACTATGACAAAGTAAGAATTGTCGTAAACAAAGGGCTTTTTCGTTGTCTCCAAATCGCATCCACATACTTTAAAATGTGCCTTACTCTAATAATGGGACCAAATGCCCGGTTATTCGACAACAGAAAATGGTCAAAATCACAGCAACTACCATTTTACCCTGTTCTTGTTATATTTTTTTTCTTCCAAAGTACAGTGAATCACACTTGTACTTCCTGAGTACAAGATTTTTAAGGATTAAGAAATGTAACAAAATGTGACATAGTTCATCTGAAGCTATAAATATTTAATATGAAAGATTTTAGAACGAATTTAGCATGCCATTTCTCATGGTATTCTTCAATGTCGACAAACATAAGACAGATAATCTATCAAGTCATTCCCATTCCACAATAATCAACTTCAAAATTTTAAACAGCAAAAAGGAAATGCATTAACCTTAATGAATTGGACTCAACATATTCCTAGCCAAGAGGCTAAATTACAAAATAAACTAGCATATAGAGAAAGAAAAACTGGGCCAAAATCAAGCATCTGCAATGGTGACCTCGACCTCAACACCAGGTTCAATTGTGATTGAGGTAATCTGCTTAACCACATCAGGAGAACTATAGAGGTCAATGACTCTCTTGTGCACACGTAGCTCAAATCTGTCCCATGTGTTGGTGCCTAGAACAAGAAGCAAAAAAGGTCTTAAACAAAGGCTGATTATCATTCATTCAAAATGAAAACATACTAGCAAATAGCAATACCAAATACCAAAATATTGCTCTTACATTCTCTCTCGGCTAGCTTAATGACATTTTTAAAATCACCAACAAACAATCAATCATATATTGTCGCTAAGTTAAAGGTGGGACCAAATTTGAAACACAAAATTTCAAGTAGGATGAGAGAACTGGGTTTTAGAATGTAAATTTTGACCTAACTCAACCATGACTTAGTAAGGCGAAATTTGTCTCCCACTTACATACTCTCTTTTTTTTTTTTGCCTTATCCCTAGTCTATATGGGACTTGAATTTTTCCGATACACTAGTCTTTGGTGCAGAGATAAAAAGTGAGTGACCCTTTTAATGAATTTAGGACAGGGGACTTTGGGTTTTTTCCAATACTTAGGGGCAACATAAACCATAATAAGCACTCACCCGACAACTTGTGTTTTTAACAAAAATACAACGAAATCATGAAGCTACATTTGTAATTAAAATTTATGAAGCAAGAAAAACATTAAAAAAAAAAAGTTTAAACTAAAATTACCTTCACCACATGGGGATTTCCTGGTGGTTATATGAAGAACTTTAGTTGGCATCCTAACAGGTCCCTTGACCCTGAGGCGCTTGTCCTTGGCACCACGAACCAGGTCGGCACAAACTATCATAATCATAATGAAATGTAAAATAAATATAAAAAAAGGGTTTAAGAGTATGAGTTGAGTATTGAAGGATGAAAAGATACCCTTCTCGAGATTCTTGACATTCTTAGAGGAAAGGGTGATCCTAATCTTGTGGATCTGCTCTTGAGACTCCTCCAAACCGGGCTTAGTGGGCTTCATTGCAGCGTAAGCCATTGTTTCGTCAAGACGCTATGGTGAAGGTCCCCTCTGTTGTGCGCAGAAAATTAAGAATGCGATGTGAATAAAAAAGAACAGAGCATTGAGGAACGACGATGATAGATACCTTTGAGATTGAGAATTGGAAGCAAAATGCGGCGGGCTCTGCAGTCGGGGGCGGAAGCAGGTTTTACACAAATTCAGATTTATATTACTCTCTCTTCTTTACCATCTCTCATTGGGTCAAGACATGGGCCGGATCATCCATAGGCCTGCTTTTTATATGTCCCATTCTTTGCTTACCAAAATCAACATATATTCCTACTCTCAAAAATTTTATACCATTATCAATTTTTCTAATAATTATCCTAAAAGTTATACATAAAATCTAATTGATTCATACAATAATACTTTTACATTTTTAACAAATTTAAATTTAAATTTAAAAATTAGTATGTTATAACATTTGGTAAATTTGATAGCTCAAATTTTAAACGTCCGGTATTTTATTTCCATATTATTATGTCGTGCTCCATTTGAACTTTATTTTACAATATAAAATATGCTTTATGTACATGGGCTTTAGAGTGTGAAAATGAAAAGTCTTCTAATAAGGAAGTCTGGCTTTATAGCTATTAAAGTTGACCTGGAAAACACTTGCAACAGTATGAGATGGGCTTTTTAAAAATAATTATACTCTTGTATTGCATTTTATTTTTTAATTAATTTATATTTAAAGATAAAATAGAAATATATATATATATATATATATAATATATCTTCTTTAAAAATAATTTTTGTCCATTTTTGTAATATAAAAATACTAATTTTTTACGGAAGTACGGAGCAGGGTTTTTTCTTTTTTAGTGAAATACAATACCAGCAAATAAAATTCAGCAGCCAAATTTTAACAGAAATTTAGAAGTGCAGATATAGCATTCAACAAATTCGCATGACCTGGTGCGGCAACTCATGGGATGAAATGGTGTTTGGCGTTATTTTTAATTAAAATTAAATTTTTATCTTAATAATATATATAAATATATATTAATAAGATCTAGATTAAATTTAAGTATATATATTATTGAGTTAAAAATTTTAATTAAAAATAATATTAATCACTTTTAAAAAAATTGTATCTAAGTTTATTTAATATTTTTTATAATATTTTAAAATAAATGAGAAATAATATGCATAATATATGCTTTCTAAGGGAACCAATATCTGATATGGTTCAGTGTGAGACAATAGAATAATGCTATAGTGGTGCTATATTTTAAATAATTTTTATGTAAGAAATATATAATTTACAAGAGAAATTCTACTGTATCTCTATATATTTAAAGGATTTTAGAAGTGATTTTATTTTTTGTTTTTTTAAATATTTAATTTAAAATTGTTTAATTTTTAACATGTTTATATTTTTATTTTAATATATTTTAAATAAATTTAATATATATATATATATATATACACACATATATATATATGAATTGTTTGGATTTAGTAAAAATATTTTATACTTGTGTATAAATTATAAATTATAAAGAGTAAATTAAATAAAAAATTTATAAAATCTGTTAACTTTAGTAAATAAAATCTTACTGTGTTCTTCTCAAAATTATTTTAATTTTTACCAAAAAACTGAAACAATTAAATTAATATTTAGCAAAAAGAAATAATAAATTAATTATTTAAATGATTTATTTATTAAAAACGTATCATTTAATATAAAAGAAAAAAGGAAATAAAAAACTTATATTTTACATTATTTTGATTAATTTAAAAATAGAGCGTATCAAAATATTTCATTTTACAAGGCGACATAAAATAGCATTTGGCTGTTGTGGTACTACGCCACCTGCAAATGGCGTTGAAAGGAGCAGTGGCCAGTGGCCAGTGGCCAGTGGCCGTAGATAGGAATGATAATGGGATGGATCGGTACAGGTTTCATGATATTGTAACTCAAATTCATCCATTCGAATTTGTGGAGTATATAATTTTTGTTCTCATCCCCGTTGGATATAAGGTATATTCATATCGATACCCATCAATTTTTTTAAATATATATATATATATATGATATTTTTAAATTATTTTTTTATTATATTATAATTATAATTAAATTATTTCTATATTTTATATTTTAATGGAGAGATTTCTTAATAATTAAACAACTATAAATATTTCACATTATAATAAATAATTATATATAATAAAATATTAAATTTTTTTAACACAATTAAATCAAAAATAGGTATTAAATCAGAGACAGGTATGAAAAAGAATACGAGGTGAATAATTATATATTTTTACCCGTTCCTGATTTAATATATCAAATTTTATTCATACTCAACGTGAAGCTATTCGATTTTACAGAAATTTATTCTCAGATGACTCACAAGGCCACTTCGTAGATATGCAATACGGCGCACCACCGCAGCTTGGTGCAGAAGCAGTGACATCGCTTCTGGCACCCATTACAAAAGAGGAGGTTCGTAGAGCGGTAATGAGTATGAAATCGTTCAAGGCACCGGGACCCGATGGTTTCCAACCTTTCTTTTTTAACCAGTACTGGTCCATTGTAGGGGATGAGCTATGGCGAACTGTTAATGAGGCCTTCGTCAATGGTTAATCGGATTCTTCTCTATTAGAAACTCTTGTGGTCTTAATACCAAAAGTTGACCACCCCATGCACCTCAAGGAGTTCCGACCCATAAGCTTGTGTAATGTCGCATTCAAGGTCATCTCAAAGGTAATTGTTGCTAGGATTTGCCCCTTCTTGAACGACATTATAGGTCCATTTCAAGGGAGCTTCATACTTGGGCGGGGGACGACAGACAACATCATTTTGGCTTAGGAAGCAATCAACTTCATCCAAAAAGACAAGTCCAAACGAGTCGTTGGCATTGAAGATCGACCTGGAAAAAGCATATGATCGAATCAACTGGAATTTCCTTCAGGCCACATTTTGGAGATTTGGCTTTCCAGAGAGGATTATCAAGCTTATCATGTGGGGCGTAACAAACTCATCTTTATCTGTGCTTTGGAATGGAAGTAAGTTACCCTCCTTTGCACCAACTCGAGGCTTAAGACAAGGAGATCCCCTCTCTCCATATTTATTCGTATTATGCATGGAAAGACTGGCCCTTAGAATTAATGAACTGAACAGCGAGGGCTGCTGGAACCCAATCCATCTCTCTCCAGGAGGACCACCCATCTCTCACCTCCTTTTCGCAAATGACGTTATATTTTTCAGCCAAGCAACAAATGATCAAGTCCAAGTAATGGCTTCTATGCTAGAGAATTTTTGCACCGCATCAGGTCTCAAGATAAATCTGGAGAAATCAAAATTTGTGGTCTCGAAAGGGGTGCCTAGCGCGAGACTTGAGCACTTAGAAGAGACACTGAGTATTGAACATACACCCCGATTTAAAAGATATCTCGAAATACTAATGATCCAGGGGAAAGCTAAGATTTTGGATTTCCACCATGTAATTGACCGTATTAATGACCGCCTAGCTGCTTGGAATGGACGTCTTCTTAACAAAGCTGGTAGGTTATACCTCATCAACTCAGTCGTCACATCTATTCCTTTATATAGCATGCAATCCATTTGGTTACCCCAAGTAGTTTGTAATAAGATCAATCAAGCCAGCAGAACCATGCTTTGGGCCAAGGCAGGTTCATCAAGATATTGGTCTTTAGTAGGCTGGAATACTGTCACTCGCCCGAAATAATAAATTAATTATTTAAATGATTTATTTATTAAAAACGTATCATTTAATATAAAAGAAAAAAGGAAATAAAAAACTTATATTTTACATTATTTTGATTAATTTAAAAATAGAGCGTATCAAAATATTTCATTTTACAAGGCGACATAAAATAGCATTTGGCTGTTGTGGTACTAGGCCACCTGCAAATGGCGTTGAAAGGAGCAGTGGCCGAGACACTCGTAGGTAGGAATGATAATGGGATGGCTGTTGTGGTACAGACTTCATGATATTGTAACTCAAATTCATCCATTCGTATTTGTGGAGTATATAATTTTTGTTCTCATCCCCGTCGGATATAAGGTATATTCAAATCGATACCCATCAATTTTTTAAATATATATATATATATATAATATTTTTAAATTATTTTTTTATTATATTATAATTATAATTAAATTATTTCTATATATGTATATATATATTTAACAAGTTCCCATCCCTTCCTCCCCGGCAGGCGCTAACATGTTCTCTTGGGAAGGTGACTCTTCCGGATGCTATACAGTAGCTTCCGGCTTTAGGTTTCTTCTTTCACCCGATCATGGTCTTGTGGACCCTATATGGAAGCGTGTTTGGAAGCTGCATGTCCTAAAAAAAATTAAGTTCCTTCTTTGGCAAGGCTTACACTCATCCATACCGACAAATCACTTTCGTTCTCTTCGTCATTTAGATTCTGTGGGAAGTTGCCCCCGCTGTTCCTGTCCACAAGAAACCATTCTCCATGCAATTCGAGATTGTCCACACTCTCAGGAAGTATGGCTGCAGGTTGGTAATACCCCCTCCCAGATTTTTTCGCTGATGGATTGCTTCACATGGTTTAAGGGAGTTATAACTAATTCTGTAACATTGTAAAAAAAAAAAAAAAAAAAAAAAAAAAAAAAAAAAAAGGCTGATTCAGTAGCCAGAACGGGCCGTTCCCAAACTGGAACGGGCCGTTCCACACTACTGAATTGAACTACATATTGTAGTTGAGAACGGGCCGTTCCGGGAAGGAGAACGGGCCATTCCGGAGGGAGGACAGGCCGTTCCGGAGGGAGAACGGGCCGTTCCAGAGGGAGGACGGGCCGTTCCGGATGAGTCCCGGAACGGGGCGTTCTGATTTCCGAACGGGCCGTTCTGATTTCAGAACGGGCCGTTCTGAGCGTGGATTTTGTGCGTGATCTGGGAGTTCAGAACGGGCCGTTTCGGTATCGGTACGGGCCGTTCTGGCCACTCCGGATTGCCTATAAATAGGGGTGAAGGGGGGCTGTGAGGAGTTCTGGTTCTAGAGAGAAGTTTTAGAGAAGAGACCGGTAGCTGTAATTGATCACAAGTTGAAAGAGCTTCGAGGCAAGTCCATTAGCTTGGTGAAGATTCTTTGGGATGCAGCTACTGGTGAGGCAACCTGGGAAGAAGAGAGTCAGTTCAAGGAACAGTATCCATTCCTCTTTACAGGTAAGCCTATTTTCGGGGACAAAAATTCCTATTTGTTGGGGAGTATTGTAACATTGTATAAAAAAAAAAAAAAAAAAAAAAAAAAAAAAAAAAAAAGGCTGATTCAGTAGCCAGAACGGGCCGTTCCCAAACTGGAACGGGCCGTTCCACACTACTGAATTGAACTACATATTGTAGTTGAGAACGGGCCGTTCCGGAGGGAGAACAGGCCGTTCCGGAGGGAGAACGGGCCGTTCCAGAGGGAGAACGGGCCGTTCCAAAGGGAGAACGGGCCGTTCCAGATGAGTCCCGGAACGGGCCGTTCTGATTTCAGAACGGGCCGTTCTGGGCGTGGATTTTGTGCGTGATCTGGGAGTTCAGAACGGGCCGTTTCGGTATCGGTACGGGCCGTTCTGGCCACTCCGGATTGCCTATAAATAGGGGTGAGGGGGGGCCGTGAGGAGTTCTGGTTCTAGAGATAAGTTTTAGAGAGAAGGTCTCTGGGTCAGTGAGCTCCTTTCTCTCCCAAATTTCTCTGTTTAACTCCTTTTCTCCTCTAGATCAATAACTCCTTCTGTCTTTTCTTGAAATTCAGATTAGAAAGCTTGTTTTGGGAGGATTGAAGTTTCGAGTTGAGCCTCGAGGGGAAATTCTACTTTTGTTCAGTTTTTGGCTATCTGAGCCAATCTTCAGGTAAGGGAAGCTAGATTGTTTGCATGTGGCTGAATTTATTAATTTGGATGAGAGTTTTGAACTCTCTGAATAGTTTTAGGCCGGGCGCAGGTTGAGCGTGTCAGGCGTGGAAGAGCTTAGAGCTCTTGGGTTGGTGTTAGGCCAGGCGCGAGTTGACGACACTGTGCTTGAATATATTTATGAATGAATTGATGCTTATGCATGTTTAAAGTTGAAGTTTAAGATCATGTATGTATGATATATGATGTATGGTGAGGTGTGATTCATATGTATGCTTTGTGATGATATATATGAATGTTTGAATATGATATGTTCATATGGTATGTATTGATCATAATGGTAGGTAGACCATTTATGATGTATGATGCATTATTGCATGTGATGTCTTATGACATGTGTATGGTTGTTGATCATGATGGTGGGCAGACCATTATGATGTATGATGCATGATTGCATGCGATGCCTATGGCATGAGTCTAGCCTAGGACTTGAGGAGAGGAAAAATATTTTCGAACTGGAAGAGCTCACATAGAGTCTCTTGAGAGTGGTGCTTGGATAGACCACTGATTTATGAGAGTGGTGCTCTGGGAGGCCACTGGATTTGGGAGAGTGGTGCTCAGACAGGCCACTGGGTTGGGTGAGTCTCCTCTAAGTCCTTAGCTAGTGTTGGAGCGGGGTATGAGGTCGAGGGTTATTCCCTTAACCAAGTACTCGGGAAGGTGCGTGGATCCTTGCGGATAGTCGGTGGGCGAACTCCACAATTGACTTGGTTAATGCATGCCAAGGTCGTGGTAAGCTCGTACCCAGCTGTGCTATACCTGACGGTGGATCTGGACTTCCAAGTGTGTAAGTGACATCATCCGAGTAAACCCGAGTGAGGATTATATATCCTGTTTAGCTGTGACCGAGCGGGCGCATTGGGCGTGAAAACGGTTGGGGTGGTTTCGGTAGGATGGAATGTCACTTATACAGCTCTATTGTTGTGGAGATCTCCTAGGTGTATGCGTGACGACGCATTAGATGATTGATATGTATGCATATCTGTCATGAGTTGCATTCATTGCATGATTATTAATATGATGAAGTGTGGTGTTTGACTTCATGTTTGGTGAATGAATGATTGATTGAGATGAAAGGTTCCTTAGGGACAGGATTTGGGATGCATGTGTAGTATAGATTTTTATTCTGTACCTGTATTATTGATCTTTGAATTCTAGCTTACCCTTTTGTTTTCCATGTGGTGGAACTGCGATGATCATACTTGGTATGGGAGCAGGTCAGGGGTAGCTTGGGAGTAGAGATGATCGTTGTGAGATGAGGAGCTGAGTCTCGTGTTTTGAGTTATCATTCTGGGTAACATTTTTTTTTGTCAGTGCTTGACCGGCACTAAGGAATATTTTGGGATGACTGTACATATATGGTGCTATATTTTATATACAGAAACTTAATTATTTCGATCTTTATATTTATGCCTGTACGTATGTGTTATCCAGTTTAATATTCTCTTAGTTAACTAGTTGTAGTGCGATTCCACTAAGTGTAGAGACCGTGGCGGGTCGTTACACTTTTATGGTATCAGAGCCGGTCGAGTCTTTTAGGATACTTTGTGGGGAGTGATCCTTCTAGGTTTCTGTTGTGTCATATCTCTGATATGTGCTAGCCTTTGGTGAATTGTGAGGGGTATTATGTTACTAATAGGATGTTTGAATTCTTGTAGTATGGTGAGACCCCAGTATGACCAGATTGCTAGGGCCATGGAGATGATGGCCATGGCGATGCAGCAGCAGAGTGCTCACTTTGCTCATATGGAGGCAGGTAGAGCTGCGGCTGAGGCAGCTAGACCGGTGGTCTCTCAGGAGGGGAGAGATTTAGCAGAGTTCAGGGGATGTCAGCCTCCTCAGTTCAGAGGGGATTCAGATCCTGATGTGGCGGATCAGTGGTTGAGGGATATGGAGAAGATCTTTAGTGTTTTAGGATCTTCTGATGAGAGAAAGTTGGCTTATGCAGTTTACATGCTGGGGGGAGAGGCTGAGTACTGGTGGAGAGGCACCAGGCAGATGTTTGAGAGCAGGGGTGTGCCTGTTGATTGGGATTGCTTCAGGAGGGTCTTTTTGGAGAAATATTTCCTGGATAGCGTTAGATACGCTAAAGAGGCAGAGTTCATGAGATTACATCAGGGGAGCTTGTCTGTTTCTGAGTATGCTATGAGGTTTGAGCATCTAGCTCGTTTCTACTCTCAGGCCATATCTGAGGCTTGGAGATGTAGAAAGTTTGCAGAGGGATTGAGGCACGAGCTGAAGAGGGTTATAGTCCCCATGTCCATAGTGGAGTTTCCTGCCTTGGTTGAGAAGCCAAAGACTGTTGAGAGTTTGGAGGGTGGTGGTAGTAGCGGTAAGGTTGCTAGAGTTCAAGAGGGATCATCTGGGTCCAGGAGGGGAGGCCAGCAGAGGGGACCCTATGACAGACCTGTACAGTCTCAGAGAGGAGCTGTTAGTAGGGGACCTCGACCTGCTACTCCTCAGGGCGGAGTCAGTGCGGTGCTACCGATGTGGAGGAGCACATATGGTTAGAGATTGTTCCCTTCCGGGGAATGTTTGCTTTAGATGTGGTAGGTCAGGCCACATCTCTAGAGATTGTCAGACACCGCCAACTTCATCTGGGAGTGCCCCGAGGCCACCCAGACCTACAGCTGCGGGGAGAGTGTTTGCATTGTCAGGTGCAGAGGCTTCCACTTCATCAGACTTAGTGAAGGGAAAGGGGAAGGCAGCAGGTGAGGATGTTTTATTTTTATTCGATTCTGGTGCCACGCATTCTTTTATTTCTGTTGATTGTGTGAAGAGATTGGGTTTGTCAGTATCTTCCTTGCATGTTGATTTGTTTGTGTCTACTCCGACTTCAGTTTCTGTGGTGACGTCGGAGATGTGTGTGAGATGCCCGATAGAGGTGTCTGGTAGGAGGTTTCGAGTGAACCTGATTGTGTTGCCCATGGTGGATATCGACATAATCTTAGGGATGGATTGGTTATCTGCCCATCACATCCTTATAGATTGTGCTCGGAGAGAGTTGATGTTTCCTCAGTTGGAGGATGAGGTGTTGGTATCAGCGGGTCAGGCTGAGCAGTTGATGAGGGATGGAGCTGAGTGCTTCATGTTGTTTGCAGCTTTGAGTATTGAGACAGAGAGAGCTATCGCTGGAATCGAGATTGTCAGTGAATTTCCTGAGGTGTTTCCAGATGATGTGCCAGGATTGCCACCCAGGCGTGATGTTGAGTTTAGCATTGATCTGGTACCAGGTGCAGGACCGGTATCAGTGGCTCCTTATAGGATGGCTCCAGCTGAGTTGGTAGAGCTGAAGACACAGATTGAGGATTTGTTGGAGAAACAGATGGTGAGGCCCAGTGTTTCTCCTTGGGGTGCTCCGGTACTATTAGTGAAGAAGAAAGATGGTGGGGCCCGTTTGTGTGTTGATTATCGGCAGCTGAATAAATTAACGATAAAGAATAAATATCCCCTTCCGAGGATTGATGATTTGATGGATCAGCTGAGGGGAGCTTCAGTGTTTTCAAAGATTGATTTGAGATCCGGATATCACCAAATTAGGGTGAAGGAGAGTGACATACCGAAGACTGCCTTTAGGACTAGGTATGGTCACTATGAATATGTGGTGATGCCTTTTGGTGTCACTAATGCTCCAGCAGTGTTCATGGATTACATGAACAGGATCTTTAGACCGTTCTTGGACAGATTTGTGGTGGTTTTCATTGATGATATTTTGGTGTATTCTAGATCATTGGAGGATCACCGTGAGCATTTGAGGTCGGTTTTGGAGGTGTTAAGAGAGAGACAGTTGTATGCCAAACTGTCCAAGTGTGAGTTTTGGTTGTCCGAGGTGAGATTTTTGGGGCATGTGATATCGGCAGAGGGGATTGCAGTAGATCCAGCCAAGGTGGAGGCTGTGATTCAGTGGGAGCGTCCGATGACTGCTACAGAGATTAGGAGTTTTCTTGGGTTGGCGGGTTACTATCGGAGGTTCATTGAGGGTTTTTCTCGAATAGTAATGTCTTTGACTCAACTGACTCGAAAAGATCAACCTTTTGTTTGGACGGACGCTTGTGAGCAAAGTTTTCAGGAGCTAAAGAGACGGTTGACCACTTCTCCAGTTTTGGTGTTACCTAACACTGGTGAGCATTTTGATGTGTTCTGTGATGCTTCTCACCAGGGGTTAGGTTGTGTGTTGATGCAGGGAGGGAGAGTAGTGTCATATGCTTCGAGGCAACTGAAGACCCATGAGAGAAATTATCCTACTCATGATTTGGAGCTTGCAGCTGTGGTATTTGCCTTGAAGTCGTGGAGGCACTATCTGTATGGTGCGAGATTCAGTGTATACAGTGATCACAAGAGTTTGAAATATCTGTTTGATCAGAAAGAGTTGAATATGAGGCAGAGGAGGTGGATGGAATTTCTAAAGGACTTCGATTTCCAGTTGATGTATCATCCTGGAAAGGCGAATGTGGTAGCTGATGCATTGAGTAGGAAATCCATTCACATGTCGGCTATGATGATTAGGGAGTTGGAGTTGATTGAGCAGTTCCGAGATTTGAGACTAGAGGTGGAGGTTGTTCAGGATCACATTAGCTGTGGTATGATCACCATAACTAATGAGTTCTTGAAGCAGGTGGGAACTAAACAGTTACAGGACCCAGAGTTGTTAAGGACTTTGGGATTACTTGGTACTGAGAGGGTAGCTGGTTTTGAGCTTGGTATTGATGGGATTCTGAGATTCAGAGGTCGAATTTGTCTGCCTTGTGATTCAGAGTTGAGGAGAGCTGTTCTAGAGGAGGGACACATGAGTCGTCTTAGCATACATCCTGGTATGAC
Source organism: Cajanus cajan (assembly GCF_000230855.2). Taxonomy (NCBI): domain Eukaryota; kingdom Viridiplantae; phylum Streptophyta; class Magnoliopsida; order Fabales; family Fabaceae; genus Cajanus; species Cajanus cajan. The sequence goes on along the minus strand of NC_138527.1, from coordinate 45,825,142 downwards.
TAAGATGTATCAAGACATCAAGAAAAGTTTTTGGTGGCCTGGTATGAAGAAGGAGATAGCAGAGTTTGTAGCCGCTTGTTTGACTTGTCAGAAGGCGAAGATTGAGCATCAGAGGCCCGGAGGGGTTTTACAGTTGATGGAGATTCCTGAGTGGAAATGGGATAGTGTCACTATGGACTTTGTGGTTGGATTGCCTAGGACAACTAGGAATAGTGACTCTATCTGGATGATTGTTGATAGGTTGACAAAGTGTGCTCACTTTCTTCCTGTCAACAAGAGGTGGTCCTTGGAGAGGCTTGCACAGTTATATATCCGAGAGATAGTACGGCTGCATGGAGTGCCTTCTAGTATTATTTCTGACAGAGATCCAAGGTTTACTTCAAGGTTTTGGCAGACTCTACATCAGGCGTTGGGAACGAGATTGAGGTTGAGTTTCGCCTATCATCCACAGACAGATGGTCAGTCGGAAAGGACAATTCAGTCACTAGAGGATTTTCTGAGAGCTTGTGTGTTGGACCATCTGGGTAGTTGGGAGGAGGTGTTGCCATTGGTAGAGTTTACCTATAATAATAGTTATCATGTGAGTATTGGCATGGCACCTTTTGAGGCTCTATATGGCAGGAGGTGTAGGACTCCATTATGTTGGTATCAGGAGGGTGAGTCAGTAGTGGTTGGTCCAGAGTTAGTTCTTTAAACTACTGAGATGGTGAGACAGATTCAGGAGAGGTTGAAAGCTACTCAGAATCGACAAAAGTCTTATGCTGATAAGAGGAGGAGACCTCTAGAGTTTGAGGAGGGAGAGCATGTGTTTCTCAGGGTGACACCTACTACTGGAGTGGGAAGGGCTGTAAGGGCCAAGAAACTCACACTGAAGTTCATTGGTCCTTATCAGATCCTTCGTCGTGTAGGTCCGGTAGCATATCAGTTGGCATTACCTCCGATTCTGTCCAACCTGCATGATGTGTTTCACGTTTCACAGTTGAGTAAGTACATCAGAGACCCGAGTCACGTGATAGAGATGGATGAGGTGCAAGTTAGAGAAAACTTGACTTACGAGAAGAGACCGGTAGCTGTAATTGATCACAAGTTGAAAGAGCTTCGAGGCAAGTCCATTAGCTTGGTGAAGATTCTTTGGGATGCAGCTACTGGTGAGGCAACCTGGGAAGAAGAGAGTCAGTTCAAGGAACAGTATCCATTCCTCTTTACAGGTAAGCCTATTTTCGGGGACGAAAATTCCTATTTGTTGGGGAGTATTGTAACATTGTAAAAAAAAAAAAAAAAAAAAAAAAAAAAAAAGGCTGATTCAGTAGCCAGAACGGGCCGTTCCCAAACTGGAACGGGCCGTTCCACACTACTGAATTGAACTACATATTGTAGTTGAGAACGGGCCGTTCCGGGAAGGAGAACGGGCCGTTCCGGAGGGAGAACGGGCCGTTCCGGAGGGAGAACGGGCCGTTCCGGAGGGAGAACGGGCCGTTCCGGAGGGAGAACGGGCCGTTCCAGAGGGAGAACGGGCCGTTCCAGATGAGTCCCGGAACGGGCCGTTCTGATTTCAGAACGGGCCGTTCTGGGCGTGGATTTTGTGCGTGATCTGGGAGTTCAGAACGGGCCGTTTCGGTATCGGTACGGGCCGTTCTGGCCACTCCGAATTGCCTATAAATAGGGGTGAGGGGGGGCCGTGAGGAGTTCTGGTTCTAGAGAGAAGTTTTAGAGAGAAGGTCTCTGGGTCAGTGAGCTCCTTTCTCTCCCAAATTTCTCTGTTTAACTCCTTTTCTCCTCTAGATCAATAACTCCTTCTGTCTTTTCTTGAAATTCAGATTAGAAAGCTTGTTTTGGGAGGATTGAAGTTTCGAGTTGAGCCTCGAGGGGAAATTCTACTTTTGTTCAGTTTTTGGCTATCTGAGCCAATCTTCAGGTAAGGGAAGCTAGATTGTTTGCATGTGGCTGAATTTATTAATTTGGATGAGAGTTTTGAACTCTCTGAATAGATTTAGGCCGGGCACAGGTTGAGCGTGTCAGGCGTGGAAGAGCTTAGAGCTCTTGGGTTGGTGTTAGGCCAGGCGCGAGTTGACGACACTGTGCTTGAATATATTTATGAATGAATTGATGCTTATGCATGTTTAAAGTTGAAGTTTAAGATCATGTATGTATGATATATGATGTATGGTGAGGTGTGATTCATATGTATGCTTTGTGATGATATATATGAATGTTTGAATATGATATGTTCATATGGTATGTATTGATCATAATGGTAGGTAGACCATTTATGATGTATGATGCATTATTGCATGTGATGTCTTATGACATGTGTATGGTTGTTGATCATGATGGTGGGCAGACCATTATGATGTATGATGCATGATTGCATGCGATGCCTATGGCATGAGTCTAGCCTAGGACTTGAGGAGAGGAAAAATATTTTCGAACTGGAAGAGCTCACATAGAGTCTCTTGAGAGTGGTGCTTGGATAGACCACTGATTTATGAGAGTGGTGCTCTGGGAGGCCACTGGATTTGGGAGAGTGGTGCTCAGACAGGCCACTGGGTTGGGTGAGTCTCCTCTAAGTCCTTAGCTAGTGTTGGAGCGGGGTATGAGGTCGAGGGTTATTCCCTTAACCAAGTACTCGGGAAGGTGCGTGGATCCTTGCGGATAGTCGGTGGGCGAACTCCACAATTGACTTGGTTAATGCATGCCAAGGTCGTGGTAAGCCCGTACCCAGCTGTGCTATACCTGACGGTGGATCTGGACTTCCAAGTGTGTAAGTGACATCATCCGAGTAAACCCGAGTGAGGATTATATATCCTGTTTAGCTGTGACCGAGCGGGCGCATTGGGCGTGAAAACGGTTGGGGTGGTTTCGGTAGGATGGAATGTCACTTATACAGCTCTATTGTTGTGGAGATCTCCTAGGTGTATGCGTGACGACGCATTAGATGATTGATATGTATGCATATCTGTCATGAGTTGCATTCATTGCATGATTATTAATATGATGAAGTGTGGTGTTTGACTTCATGTTTGGTGAATGAATGATTGATTGAGATGAAAGGTTCCTTAGGGACAGGATTTGGGATGCATGTGTAGTATAGATTTTTATTCTGTACTTGTATTATTGATCTTTGAATTCTAGCTTACCCTTTTGTTTTCCATGTGGTGGAACTGCGATGATCATACTTGGTATGGGAGCAGGTCAGGGATAGCTTGGGAGTAGAGATGATCGTTGTGAGATGAGGAGCTGAGTCTCGTGTTTTGAGTTATCATTCTGGGTAACATTTTTTTTTGTCAGTGCTTGACCGGCACTAAGGAATATTTTGGGATGACTGTACATATATGGTGCTATATTTTATATACAGAAACTTAATTATTTCGATCTTTATATTTATGCCTGTACGTATGTGTTATCCAGTTTAATATTCTCTTAGTTAACTAGTTGTAGTGCGATTCCACTAAGTGTAGAGACCGTGGCGGGTCGTTACATTTTTATGGTATCAGAGCCGGTCGAGTCTTTTAGGATACTTTGTGGGGAGTGATCCTTCTAGGTTTCTGTTGTGTCATATCTCTGATATGTGCTAGCCTTTGGTGAATTGTGAGGGGTATTATGTTACTAATAGGATGTTTGAATTCTTGTAGTATGGTGAGACCCCAGTATGACCAGATTGCTAGGGCCATGGAGATGATGGCCATGGCGATGCAGCAGCAGAGTGCTCACTTTGCTCATATGGAGGCAGGTAGAGCTGCGGCTGAGGCAGCTAGACCGGTGGTCTCTCAGGAGGGGAGAGATTTAGCAGAGTTCAGGGGATGTCAGCCTCCTCAGTTCAGAGGGGATTCAGATCCTGATGTGGCGGATCAGTGGTTGAGGGATATGGAGAAGATCTTTAGTGTTTTAGGATCTTCTGATGAGAGAAAGTTGGCTTATGCAGTTTACATGCTGGGGGGAGAGGCTGAGTACTGGTGGAGAGGTACCAGGCAGATGTTAGAGAGCAGGGGTGTGCCTGTTGATTGGGATTGCTTCAGGAGGGTCTTTTTGGAGAAATATTTCCCGGATAGCGTTAGATACGCTAAGGAGGCAGAGTTCATGAGATTACATCAGGGGAGCTTGTCTGTTTCTGAGTATGCTATGAGGTTTGAGCATCTAGCTCGTTTCTACTCTCAGGCCATATCTGAGGCTTGGAGATGTAGAAAGTTTGCAGAGGGATTGAGGCACGAGCTGAAGAGGGTTATAGTCCCCATGTCCATAGTGGAGTTTCCTGCCTTGGTTGAGAAGGCAAAGACTGTTGAGAGTTTGGAGGGTGGTGGTAGTATGTGACACGAATGATTGTTTTATCTATTGCACAAAACAACATATATCTAGAGAAGCATGAGTTATGGAAAGAGAATGTAAAGTGGTCCCTTCCTAAATATCCTTGGATTAAAGTGAATGTGGATGGTAGCTGGCTTGGTCAATCGAGGATCATGGGAGTAGGAGGTGTAGTGCGAGATGCGGTTGGACGTTGGAAGGGAGGATTTGCTCGTTCTTTTGAAGATGGTGATTCTCTCAGAGCAGAGATCCTTGCATTAGCGGAAGGACTGTCTCTTTGTTGGAATGCAGGATTTCGGTATATAATCTGTGAATCAGACTGCATAGGGGCGGTGAAAGCAGTACAGGGACCCACCCTTGATAGAGATAACATTCACAAGCATAGTGACATCATTGGTGCAGTTAAGGACTTAGTGGCTAGGGATTGGAGCGTTAAGATCGTCAACATCCCTCGGGAGATTAACTCAGTAGCTCACGCTTTGGCTAGTTGAGGAGCAAAAAACTCGCTGATTAATATAACGGAGGAGTCCTCCAGATTTTATTTTACAAGTAGTAGGGGAGGACACCTATTCCCCTATGTAATTTTTCCTTATTTTTTTGTTTTTTTCACTCTGTTTAATTTTCTCACAAAATAAATAAAAAATATAATTAAATCAAATATTTAGATATTTTTTATTAAAATCGGAATAAATTCAAATATTACTTATAAATATAAGTTTATTTATCATCCACGCCCTAAAGAACGGTACTTGTAGATGTTGGAGGAAGGATGCCCAACGGAACCTCCCTAGTCCATCCCCTTCTCCACGCCCCTTCTCGTTTCTTCATTTATTTTCTGGCTCATTCACTAATTCACGCATTTCCCTCAAAACACAAACTCTACATTGTTTCGTCAACCACTCAATTCAATGTCTTCTTTGCAATCTTATCTTTTTCCTTTTTAGCTGCAGAAACAGCACTACAGAAATGTCACTTCTTAATATTTTAGGACAATTTTATTTTATTTGTTAAAAACTGCCAAACAAAATTCCAGAAACGTCTATATTTAATTTTTAAAAACAACAATTAACTTTTACATATAAAAATCAATTATTAAAAAACTTTTCCGGAAACGTCTATGATTAAAAAATATACTTCCTATAAATTTATTTTTAAATTTTTATAATTTTATTTAATCTTTATAATTTAAGATAGATTTTTTAATCTCTATATTTATAGTTTTACAATATTTTAGTTCTTATTCTTATTATTTTTCTTTAACTCTTTCTTTTATATTGAGGTAGAAATGTTTAATTTTACGAGAATAAATAAATGGTATCTCAATAATAATTATTTTAAATAATGATACAATAATAAATTTAATTTAAATAAATTTGATATCAAGGCACAAAATTGAATTAACATTTTTATTATATTTTATTTGATAGGAAAAAAAGTTAATTATAGAGAATATAAGTACTTTAATCTATTATAAAAAATACAATAATCAAAATTCTAAAACAACCAACGGACAATAACTAGCATGTTTAGGTACGCATTTTTTTAAACAACTGTGATTTCTCATTTTTTAATGTAAGAATTGAGAAACAACGAAGGTGTTATTTTGAATTGAATGGATGGTTATACGTTTTTAATATCAAATCAAACACACCCAACAACTCCACCAATCCAAATAAAAAAAGTCAAGCACAAAGAGCGCATTCTTAGTTTCTTACTATATTATAATAGGTTATTTAAATCCCAAAAACATGCATAATAACACCCCATGTGACAGCAAAATAAACTAATTCAATAAGAAGAAAACGATATTTTTGTTACATTAAAACAAAAGATATATTAAAAAAATTAATGACAAAAGATTTTTAAAAAAAATTATAAGTATAAAAATTTAAAAAAATTATCTTAAACCATAGATCTTTAACTATAAATTAACCCAAAAAAAAATATAACATTTAAAATTAATAATAAGAGACTAAAAAAAATCTAAATTTTGTAAGTATAAAAATTTAAAAAATTATCTTAAGCCATAGATCTTTAACTATAGATACTAAAGATGACTAAAAAAGATAAATATAAAAATGAAATATATATATATATATATATTTTAAAATAGAGTCTAAAAAAATATTTTAATTAAAAGAACCCCATACCCATACCCATTTGTATTTTAGTCCCACCAAACATCCCCAAAATTCATCTTATATATTTCTCTATTATTCTCCTCTTACCCTCGTGGCAAGCGTAGCGGCAATGAATAGTATTTTTTCACAAAGTGAACATGTTGTGTGAAAAAGAGTTTTTAAGAGTAAAAATTGAAAGGAATGATTGATGGTAAGAAGAAGTGAAAAAGTAAAAGAATTTGAAGAAAGAAAGAGATGTGCATGAACAGAGTTGGGCGGTGGAATAAAAAAAGGTGTAAAGAAGCGCGAATACATTCTACGTCTCTCCCAATTCCCAATTCCCAAAAGCTAACTCTTTCTTCGCCTAAACAATCACAATCGCATAATTTAATTAACAATAATAGAAAAGGAAAGAAAGAGGCATGCACATAAGATTAAAAAAGTATACACATGTTGGTTGAGAATTGAGAATTGAGAATTGAGAATTGAGAATTGAGATTGAAAGTAAGTAAAAGTAAAACTAGGAGAGGGTGCGGTTGGCGGGAGTATCAGCAGCCTTCAAAGTCTTGTCAATAAGTTTGCGAGCTTTTCTGCTGCGAATCTCCACTTTCACGCTCGCACTCTTGTCCATCTTCAGATACGCCTTCTTTGTCTTCTTCAGGAACCCAACCTTTGATTTTATGGATTCCACAAGATTTCCCAATTGATTCGCCATTCCTATTTCCTACTCATTCATTTCTATACACTATATACTATATATACGTCATCTCATCTCATCTCTTACAAATGCCCTTCCATCGCAATTAATCACCAACTTTGCCATTCACCATTTTTTCTCTTTTTATATAAGTAATAATGAAATTCACTTTTTAACAATATTATTAATATTAATTATTCACTGATTAATCAATCATTTTTTAGAATACAGAGAGTCAATATGATATTTTTTATTTTTTATTTTTTATTTTTTATTTTTTTATGTGTTAACTCGTTTTTTACGCTGTTATACTTTCTTCACGGATCTTATTACTATAAATAAAAAAATTATTAAAAAAAATTAGTCATTAATAGAGCTACACGTTTTCAAGTGGTTTATATTTTTATAATTATGGCAGTTAAAATACGCATGTTTTTTATATTAAAAAATAAGAGGTAGAGTCAAACAAAATGAAAGGGAAAAAACTACTTTCTAATTGTAGCATTGACTATTGGGAATACAATTGACAGGTGTCTGGTTATAATTTGTAATAGTAGATGAAAAAGATGTTAGTAATAGAATAGAAAAGTGTTTGGGAATTTTGTCTGACTTGTGATTTTTGGGAGGAATGAAATTAGAAAGAAAAATGAATGGATTGGGGCGGCGTCGGTGCATGGTGCATGGTGCATGGTGCATGGTGCATAATGCATAAAGTCATAAGCACATGGTGTGGTGTGGCACACTTTTCACCGTACATACCATAAATATTAATATAAATGCTTTGACATTGGAACTCGCTCATGTCAGATCACAGATGCCTTTTCCATTTATCTACCTTCATTTCCATACCAACCACATTAATAAATATTAAATTCCTACATTTTTTTTATCTTGTTACTTGTTCATCGTCAGAGACAAAAATATATTTTAATCATTTTATTTTTAAATAAATTATTTTTTTAATGGAAAAATATAAATAAATCATTTTAATTATTAATTGCAGATATTTTCATTATAAAAAAAAATAGTTGAGCCCTCTATTCACATTACCTCACCGAATTTTGTTTGATTGAAGTGAATGGGTGATAAGAAGGTAAGAGTAAAAATAAAATAATGAAAACAAGTTAAAAATTTTATCCATGAGAAATAATGGAATGCAAAATTAAAAGGTAATCTCACCACTTTTTATTTTCACGCGAAATTAAGTCCTTTTTTCTTGTGTTTTGTGACACAATTTTTTGTGTTTAACTTTTAATTCTGTATATACATAATCTTATTTAAAATAATAGCGTTTTCAAAACTACCACAAAATAATAAACATATATTAGCGGTTTAAAATTATATATAAAAAAATGTTATTTGAATAAATAAAATTTTATTCGATTACGTTTTCTTATGAAAATGTTTAAGAATTCAATTACAATTTTCTTTATCCGATTACAAAACTTTTATTCGAATACAATTTTTTTAAATTGATACAAAACTTTTTATATTATATTCAAAAACGTTTATATGCTTTAAATTTATTTGTTTAATTTAAATTTGTTACTTTAATTAGTTTTTAATTGAAAAATTACTTTATAAATATTTTCTTACTTTTAATTAGTTATTTAATTATTTCAAAATATAATTTTTTTATTTAATAAAAAAAAATAATTAATAAAAATTATTTTAAAAAATTATTTTTTATTTCTTTCCTTTTTACTCTATTATATTTATTTATTTCTCTCTTCTCTTCTCTCTCTCGCTATATATATATATATATATATATATATATATATATATATATTATTTTTCATCTATTTCTCTTCAATTAAACAATTAAATTTTCATACATCTTTTTAGGCACAATAATCAAGTAATGAATATTTTATTATATTCATCATAGAGATCCAACATCCTGTCCACTAGGGATTAGCTTAGTAGCTGGGTGGGGAGGGGTTGGGGTAGTTAGAACTTAGAAGTATGAGGACTTAGGTTCATCATCATTGCGACCATCTTTGTAATTTTTCCTATCTTTACCAAAAAAGAGGTCCAACATCCTCCTCTCTCCCTCTTCCTCTCTCTCCCTGTCATATAGTTTCTCTTTCTCTCTCTTGCATTTCATTGTTTTTGACATTGTCAATTTTAGTAATATTAATAAAATTTATTTTATTTTTATAATCTAGTGGTATTTGTTAACACTTTTTAATTAATTTACTTATTTGAGTAAAATAAAATATATATTTTTATCCTTCTTAGTTGTTATGTAGTATTGTTTTTTTTTTATGAATTCTATATTTAAATAATTTTAACTATAAGTTTTTAAATTTTTAAAAATAGTTTAATGTCATATTTATTATAAGCTTTGAATAAATAAATATATCTAATAATTTTATTTTAAAAAATGATATTTGTAAAAAATTATTAATTTCTGAGAATCCTACATGAATATTTCCAGAAGACTTTATGAATAACTAAATAATATTTTAGTTATTTTCAGAAATCATGATTCTCATGATTCATAATAAATCATGATTTTTCAGGATTTGTAATTCCCAAAAATCATGATTCCTATACATGAAAAAACTTATTCATTATCAAATACTTTCTAATTTAGAGGTAGTTTTGGAAATAAAAAGAAGCTTAAGACAATTATTATAAACATAAAAAAATATATATATATATATTCGCAGTCTTGATAAATTAATTATTTAGGTTTTATAATAAGAATAGTAAGAAATATCTTTTAGTCTCAATAATTGAAAATGTTTCATTTTAGCTTTCGTACATATAATTTTTTGTTTATTTTTAGTTCATGTTGTTTATTTTTATATGAATTAAAATGTAAAATTTATAAAATTATAAGACTAAGAAAAGAATATGTATAGAAATTAAAATAAACTATTTTTAATTATAAGAACTAAAATGAATGGAACTATAGTGAAAAAAATAATAATTAAATCTTATCTTATAAGCTTATAATAGTAAATAAATTTAAAACAAATTATGTGTGTATATTTTTTATATATTTTTATTAAGTGTGTATGAGATATGGGTCTGATCAACTCATTAAGAAATATTAAATATGCTTTATTAAATAATAATAAATACGAGTTTTTAATAAGTAATTTAGCAGTCAATGTAGATGATCACTCCAAAACAAATTACAGTATATATATATATATATATATATATATATATATATATATATATATATATATATATATATATATATATATATATATAATAGCATGTAAAAAATATATAGTTGTAACTTGTGAATTGTGATGTATACAGTCAAGGTGGTACTTCCAACTCATTCAGAAATATTAAATACTAGAATACTTTAAACATGTAAATTAAAAAATAATAATAATAAATATTTGTAATTTATCTGTTTAATTAATAAAAAATATTAATAACTGTTTTAACAGTCAATGTAGCTGATCATTTCAAAACAAGTTATAAGTAGTATAAAATTAAAAATAGCGTGTAAAAAAGTATAGTTGTAACTTGTAATGCAGTCAAGGTCTTGTCAACTCATTCATAAATATTAAATATATCTGAAGCATGTAAATTAAAAAAAAACTAATAAATTATTTGTTTAATTGTAAATAAAAATAGGTGTTTTAATGGTCAATGTAAATGATCATTTCAAAACAAATTATAAGTGATATATAACTAAAAAATAGCATGTAAAAATATGTAACTTGTGATGTAGTCAAGGATCTTGTTAACTCATCCATATATATTAAATATGTAATTAAAAATCAATAAATATTTTCTAACTCAATTGTTTAATTAACAAATGAAAATATTAATAAGTGTTTTAACATTCAATGAGGATAATCATTGCAAAACAAATTATAGGTAATATATAATTAAAATAGCTTGTAAAAAAAATTATAGTGTGATGTATAGTCAAGGGTTTTCTCGTCAATACATCATTAAAAAAATATATAAAATTGTAACTTGTGATGAATGTATTCTCAACTCATTCAAAAAATATTAAATACGTTTTAAACGTGTAGGTTAATAAATAAATTTTTTCTTATTTTGTGCTCTCTTTTGTTAGAACAAGTAAGGCCAATTCTGACTTATTGGCGTCTATTACTCATGGTAAGTAGTGTTACCTTACTTTGTGCTTAGGAAGCTGATTTAATAGAAAAAGAAGAAACGGATAGAATATTAAATAATTAAAAAAAAAAAGTGTATTTGAAGGAGATAATTTAAGTGAATTTGTGAAAAAAATTATGATAAAATATATGTGAATTTAGATATATTTGTTTGAGAATAAAAAAATATATATTTAAATAAAATTAACCTTATATTATTGTCTTAAATATTTAATTAGTAATAATATAATCATATAAATAATATATTTTTATATAAAAATCTAATTATATAAAGTATAATATTAAAAAAATTCACCTAATTTTACTATATCAAATAATTACAAATTTTACATTATTTTTTAATTATTTTTATTTCCCTTCAATTCTTCTCCCACTTTCGAAAAAATTCCTTCCAATTCTTCCCTCTCCCAAACAAAGTCTAAGTTAACTGATCGGCATTAATTCACAATTTTGTTGCAAAGTTTTAAAATTATTTGAAAAGTAGTTTTTTAAACAATAATTAAAAAAATCGATTACAGCCTTTAGCTCTTTTATTTTTCTAAGTCTCTGTTTACATTTTTATATCAAATAAGATAAGAATACATTTTTTTTATAATTTATTTAATTGTATAGATTTTTTTAAAATAAATTAACGCTGACTTTATTATTTAAATCTTAATGTTTCAAAAATAATTATGAATATATTTAACATTTTTACAATTGAAATATGTTTTATTTAATGCTAAGTTATACCAGCGTAAATTATTGATGTGTTCTTATATTTTAAATATATAAAGTTCAATTAGTTGAGTAAATACATGAGTATTGTAAATCTCATCAATACTCTCGTATAATTTCCATAAATAGAAAAAAGTTTATATTATAAATTTGTTTGAATTTAAAATATTCATATTATTTTTAAGAGTAGAAAAAATAAATTAAATTAAATTTATAAAAATTGTATTGAATTTAAAAATAGTTTGTTTGAATTGCATATTCGGATATGAATTGAATTGAACTATTTTTTACTATTGAACTAAACTAAACAGTATTATAAAAAATTTAAGTGAACTACAATTCAAATTATACTGAATTATTGTGAGACTTTGAATCGAACAATTTTGATTCGTTAGTTCGTCTAGGACACATTTGTTAACTTTATTTTATATACTATATTCAAAGGGAAAAAAAAATATAGAATCAAGTAAAACAAATTTGGTAAATTTTAAGCTTATAAATTAGTTGTCCAACATAATTTGGTTGACTCGTTGGATTTGACAAAATTAATACAATTTTTTTCATATCACTTTTTTTTCAAAATCTAGGTCATTAGATTATTGAGCTAACCCAACAAGGACATGTTACACACATTTAATTTTTACCCTTTCTTAAAAATAGTTCAATTTTTATAATTCAGTCTAGTTTCTATAATTAATTCAATTCAGTACAACTCAATTTTTAAATAGTTTAGTTCAATTAAAATAAATAAATAATTCAGTTTTTATAAACATTTATTTATCATAATAATTTATAAATTAATTTTTAATATTTTAAAAATAGATTACCAATAAATAAAGATAAACATGTAATAGAATATAAATTATTTATTATAAATTTAAAATATAATTTATATATTCATAAATATTATATATTTATTTATATACATAATTTATTATAAATATTAGTTATATAGAATAAACATAGTTTATTTGGGCGGTAATATACCGATAATAGTGTAATTGTAAAATTGTCCTTTCAGGAAGGCTAATAATAGTTGAAAGCGGGCCAAACAAGAGTTGGGCATAAGCCCACAATACTTGTTAGTTGAAGAGGGAAAAGACAGTTTGTTGATTAGGGTTAGGGTTAGGGTTAGGGTTAGGGTTAGATTTGCTGGGACATTAAATCGAATAGAAAAGCAAAAGTAAGAGATTTAATGGAATGGAGAGTAGAAAGCAGAAGTTAATTTACATTGGAGCAGAGTGATGGAGAGGAGGTATCGTCACCGTCGTAACCGCCACCCAAATGACATATTTGGTTCCAAATGAGGTCGGGAACAGGGACAACAGAGAGCCTAGGCTGCCTCAAGAGAGCGAAATCCTTGAAATGCTTCATCTCCGTTAAGTCGACGGGCCTCCTCATCTCTCCGACAGCCTTGACGTCGACAGCATCGCCGTACCACTCCCGGACGACGGAAACAACACCGACGATGCGGCGTGCCTTGGGGCCGGAGTGGTAGAAGAAGCAGAGGTCGCCGATGGACATGGCCTTCATGTATTTCTGGGCCTGCTTGTTCTTCACTCCGTCCCACTTGCTTATGCCTCCGTTCGCTGCCTGATCCTCCCACGACCACTCCGACGGCTCCGTTTTCAGAAGATACTTCTTTTTCTCTTTTTCCATCTCCCTCTCTCTCTAAACTCAAAACCTCTCTTTACTCTTTACTCTTTTCCTTCCACCTCCCACCACATTTCATATCTCTTTTATTTACTCATAACAAATATAAAAAACTATATTTAACTAAATTCTCTCGGCTTCAATTTTTTTATTATTCTATCTTGATTTAAAATATATCTTTTTTAAATATATTCATCTAAAATAACAGAAAAATACCAAGTTCAATGAAATGAATAAATTACACTTTCTTATTTTTTCAATTTTTTTACATTTTTTTTATCTTTATACTTACCTCTGAATTAATTCTTTATATTCACCTCCTTAATTGATTAGAAAGCATTACATTAACACTCTGAACACTACGGGAATACTCTTTAATTATTTAAATAGCATTGCACCACGTATTTTTATAAGGAAAATTGAAATTGTTATAAACATTATTAAAGAAAAAATATTACTATCTTTCAATCCTCTATATATAAGGTCTAATTATTTAATTTATTAATATTAAAATATAATTAATTTAGTTAATAATAATTATTTTATTTATATATATATATAATTATTTTTATATTAATTCTCTTTCTTATAATTAATATGTATATATTTTCTAACCAGATTATGTATCTTGTATTACTTATCTCTCATAGTCCTAATTAATACTCATTTTTTTAACTAATTAAAATGCATACTTTTTAAAGAGTTCATAATAAATATATTTTATCAAATTCAAAAATATATTTTAATTAAAAATAATTAATATAAGAGACAATGTAAATTAAATCTTACATAAAAATAAATAAATAAATAGTCTAACTTACATCTTATAAATAAGAATATATAATCTCATAAGACTTTAAGTAGTCGGTATAATTTATTTTGTTAACATTAATTTAATATTAAAACTACTATACACTGTAAAAGAAATATGTAATCCAAAGATTGATGCAATGAATTGGTAGTTGAGTTTCTGTAATTGACTTCGGTAAACTTTCATGTTATAAAAAAAATTAGTCTCCTATCCTATTTTTAGTCAAAATATCTTTAGTGTCCACATAAATAAATAAATAAATAAAGAGAGAGATACTGCTACATATTTAGTATAATGTGTATACTAAGATTACTCGTTTAAATTTTATATATTTTGTTCTCTAATTCACTTCATCAGCTAACTGTTGGGATTCATCCCAAGTCCCACATCGGTAAAATGAAGGAACATTGGCTAGTTTATAAGTGTCCACCATTCCACATAGTATGAGGCCTTTTGGGAAGGAGCCCAAAAACAAAACCGTGCGGGCTTGGGCCCAAAGCGGACAATATCATACTATGGTGGTGCAAAAGGTGGACAATCGGGCCCTACAAGTGGTATCAGAGCCAACGGTTCGTCTGGGTTTGATGCGGGAAGACCCTCAGTGTTGTGCCTCGCGATGGAGATTCGAACTTGGTGTCTTGTGTCGAAAGTCTTCCTGATATTGTGGTGTTCAGGCGGCGTGTCCCGTAGAGTTAACGGCGGTACAAGATGGTGACGGATTATCGCTTGAGGGGAGGAGATCACGAGACATGTGGTCCTTGGTCTGAGGGGAGGTTTGTTGGGATTCATCCCAAGTCCCACATCGGTAAAATGAAGGAACATTGGCTAGTTTATAAGTGTCCACCATTCCACATAGTATGAGGCCTTTTGGGAAGGAGCCCAAAAACAAAACCGTGCGGGCTTGGGCCCAAAGCGGACAATATCATACTATGGTGGTGCAAAAGGTGGACAATCGGGCCCTACACTAACTCCCACTTCCTTCTTAACAGGTTAGTTGATTTGATTTGAAATGTTGCTGCGAACAAATAGGTTTTGAAGTATTTCTGAATCCCAATCTCAAGATTATGGCAATAGGAGACTGAAGTTGATAATAACTAATGATAAACTGACATGTTCAAATTTATTTAGGGAGTTGCTATGGTACCCTCAAAGATCGAGAGATTTCAATATATTCTTTATGTAAACTTATAAAAATTAAAAGAAAAACTAATTTACTTATAAAATGAATAATTTAAATTATATTTATAAAATGAAAAGTAAGATAAAATTATAGAGATTAAAATTATAAGATTTCAACAATATTATAAAATATTAAAAAAAAAATTAATAAATAGTAGAAATAAAAAATTATTAAAATTTAAATATAGAAATTTAAAAATTTAGGACAAAAAGACAAAAAAATATACTTAAAAATTTATTAAAATTAAAATATAGAAATTCAAAAATTTTAAGTGAAAAGATTAAAATATGCTTAAAAAATTATTAAAATTAAACTATTTAAATATATAATAATATTATTATAAATAAATTAGAATATATAAAATAAAAATAAAATGACTAAATAATTTAAAAATTAAAAGAATAAAATATCATAAATATTTAAATAAATTATTAAAAATATAAAATATAAAAAAACTGTACCGGTACCCTCTCAAATAAGATGGGTACTATAAAATTTCTCATTTATTTATACTAAAATGAACGACATTGATATTTACAATACGAAGTCAAAAGAAATAAATCTATCGGAATACATATATATTCCGCATGGATAAAGGGGGGAAGACAAACAGAAAATCCCTCGTGTCTGCAATTGCAAGAGAAAGATATAGATGATTAAAGTTGCTCTTGTGAAAAGCTACATATGGAGGCTATATTATAAAAAATAAATTTCTACCAGGGTAGCATGGTTCAGATTTCAAGACAGTACAAATAATTGATCTAACTCATGGGTCATGGCTTTGGCTTTTGCTTCTGTGTATATATATAGTCTGTATGGGCTGCAAGAGTTCTCCTCATCAAGCATTCTTCTTCGCCAATGCCTTGACAACTTTCTTCTACGTTGGCCATTTCCTCTTCCAAAACCTTCTACGTTCAACCATATATATATAAGACCATACAATTTATAACTAAACATAATAAAGAAAATGTATGCATGTGATGTAATTGCAGCACTTTTGAAGAGAAGATATATATAAATTAAGAAACCAACCCCTTTGCTCAGAATAACATAGGAAGAAGCAGGACCAGTTCCGTCTGCATAAGTGAGGGTTAAGAAGAGGAAGGAGAGGGCTGCCATGCAAACGCTGACCTTAGACAACTTTTTCATTCTCTGCTTTCTACAACACCCAACTGCCACAGTACGCTTGCCGTGGAATTCATTTATAGACACTACTAGGGATTAATGAGGGACACGAATGTAATTTTATTCTTTCACACTTGTACCAAAATAAATGACAATAAAATCAATTAATAGATAAGGGGTTCATTTATAAAATAGAAATGGAATGTTCAAGATCAGATATCAATTGCAGACTGACATAAATTAATACTTGGTGCAGCCATCGAAAAAATTAGTGATTCTGTTTTATAAATTATATAGTAGTCAATAGTTGTGATGGACATTCGTTTGCTAGACATTCTGGAATCAAACTAGTAATCGTCAATAACTCTATTACATTTTCTTTTGACAAAATCTTTAATTAGGCTTATCAATTTCCTCCGTTCAATGATCATAATATTCGACAAGACGTGATTTTTAATGTGACCCTTTGTTTGGCTCAATCATATCCTTGAAGTTGCTTTGGATTTGTGAAACTATATTTTATGGGCGCTTTTCCTATCGGTTCAAGTGCAAATATACGACTTATATATGCGTGTTATGACTTATGACGATAGCTTCCTATGATATTTTTGATCGATAAGAATAAGATTTGCTTAATGACTCTGACTTTATCTTATCTTTGCATCATATTGTGATAGCAAAACTGTAATGCAAAATTTGTGACAATGATTTTTTTGTTGCTATACGAAATGATGATTTATTGCATGCTTAAAAGGTTCCTATATTCACACGATGGAGGCAACATTCATGCATGCCTATATTTTTGTCCAATAAGTGAACGATAACAATAGCATCTTGAAGCAATGAGAGGGCCCAAATGGTGCACGGTTATTTTCGCATTGATTAGTTTGGTTGCTGCTGGTAGCAGTGGGGTTGGATGGCTTAAATATGGAAAGAGAAAAGTTATTAAGGATCAGCATGACATCTGCAAATGGAAGAAGCTTTCCATTTATTATTCATTTTTTGCATCTCTAGTGTAATCTAGTAATTAGGAATCAACTTTATTTGTAGCTTCACGAGTTTCATCAGGATTACGATATTTATGTATACGATATTTATGAATATGAATGCAGTTGGGATTTGTTGCTTCTGAAAAGGATGCATGGATGGACGGAGGCATGAAAACAAGATAGTTTTGGATTCAAAATTGGTTCACTCTCTGCCTTCCCTCTCGTCGATCCCACAGAAAGTCTTTATTTGTATCCTAAATCAACCATCGTTATAGATATGTAACGGTAGAACCAACCATCAATTAACACGAACAGAAACTTCCATAATTGAACCATTCAAATATTTTTAAGTATTTAATACATATTTGACAAATATATTAATTGTCATAGTAAAATTAATAGAAATTTAATGTAATAATTAATTAATCTAATTTAATATTAATTAAGGAAAAGAAAAGGATAGATTTATTTGAAAAATATAATAAAGATTAAAAAAAAAACGTATTTTTATGAATTTAGAATAAAGATAAAAAAGATAATTGAAAATTTATAATAAAAAACACTAGGGATTAATTTCATTAGCTTTTCTCAAATATATTCTTCTCAATTATTACTTAATTTTAGTAATAATTAAGTTAATTCAAAAGAAAATATTTTAACTATAGTTTCTTAGGTGAGAAATTTTAGATTATTTAAGAAAAATCTCAATTTTTTAGTCAAGTTTATTAAACAACCCACATTAACATCAGAGGTTTAAAAGTCGATTGTCTCAATTATTTAGTAATAAATGTTATTAGCATTTTATTTAAGTCGTAATTTTAAAATAATTTTTTAACTTCAATTAAAAATTATAAAATCATGAAAAAGTTGATTAGGTAATAATAATTATTAAGTATAAGAGTAAAATGATTAACTAAATAAATTTTATTGAATAAAAACATGAAGAATTACATAATTTTCAACAATGAATCACCTTATTCCCTCAAATCTCTCTAAAATATATAATATGTGAAGTGTGTTTCTATTTTCTCCAAATTAACCCTATTTTATAATATTTTAATGAGTTTTTTTAATTGAACTTGTGATGTCTACTCACTCATAACACTTAGATGACTTGCTTGAGGGAACTCTTCGTGATATTCCAAAGACGTCTTCTGAGTCACTCACTCATAGTGCCTAAATAGTTTGTTTTAAGTATATTAAGTCGCTTAAAACGTGCTTCCCTCTCGCTTTAAGCGATCAATTAATTAATGGAACAAAATTAAAATTCTAATTTTTAAGAAAACCAAGACTCTAAAGTATAAAATATATTCGAATAATTATCTAAATTGGATAAAAAAAATATTGACATATTTAACCATTAGTATTAAAGTGAAGGTGATATCACCTAGATTGTTCTGATATAGTAGTGTCTACAACTTAAATAAAAAATGATACCATAATGCAATATTTGTAATATAAAATAGTAATGAATGCATGGTTCTAAAATTTCCGCATCCTCTTTAATTAATATGTTGGTCTTATTATGAGATTCTCTCAATTTATTGGATAGAGACTAATCTTGTTCATCCTATTATAACTGTTGTTGATCTAACAAATTTTAACACATGACTATAATCAAACACTAATTTTTTGCTGCATACATCATCCTACAATGAGTGTCAAAACTACTACTCCAACTCATCAAATTAGTATTTGTATGTTAGATTGCACATTGTATGGTATAAATATATGTTTACTTTTTTATAATTATAATTATAATTATAATTATAATTCATAAATAATAAATATATTTTTAATTTAAAATAGATTGTAGATTTAAGATGTGAAAAATTTAAATTGTGATATAAGGTTATTTTTAATTATTAATATTTTAAAAAAATTATTAAAACTTAATTTAGAGATAAAAATTAAAGAAAATAGATTTTAAAAAAAGACAACTAAAAATATCAAGTATACAGATTAATATAATAAACAAGTAATAAGAAATGTTTGAAAAAACAAATTAACTAGTTTGCAAAGGTAATGTGTAATGTCCTAAACAGAAAAAAAAAGATAGAATATTGTGAATGTCTAATTGAGATTGTAGGGGAAATAAGAATCACACTCTAAATTTGTATTATAATTTACAATATATATAAAAAGAGAAATGAAACACATTCTCTAAGGCATAATTTCTAATACATTTTTATAATTAAAATTTATTAAAGTTTAATTACTTTTCTCTTCTCTATAATTTTATTTTTTAATCATTATAATAAAAACATTTTATTTTAATTTTCATGCATATTGTTTTTATTTCTTTTAAGTTCTTATAATTTTATAAACTTGACATTTTAGTCTCTTATATTAATAGACTACAGAGACTAAAAGAAAATAAAAATAGTATGTACAAATACTAAAATAAAACCTTTTTAATTATGAAGATTGAAAAATAAAATTTATAAAATTATGAAAACTAAAAACATAACTAAACCTTTGTCGAAAGTTATAAAAATAGCGAGAGAATTAAATAACACGTTAGACCTGCAAAATGTTGCAAATTAGAAAATAAGTAAATAAAAGAAGACTGTGTTACCATTTCTCATGTAACAATAGCATAACAGACAAAAGGTTTGTAGAGAAAAGAGTAGTGAAGTAGTAGTTTCCCTGTTTAAAACTATTCCCCCCACCCCTCACCAAATGGCCAAAATTATTATACTCCTATAAAAAACAGTAGATAATCAAAATTTAGTAATTATTATTTTTATTTAATAATCATATATTACTTTACAACTGTTTATATAAAAAATGGTTATTTTAATTAAATATATCAGTTTATAAATAGTACGTAATGTTTGATCTATAATAGTGAGAAAACAGACCGAGGGAGTAATGGTGATGCCTGATGCTGGTGAAGGACTGAAGGCAGTAGAAAGGGACAAAAGAGATGGCTAGGAGCATTAAATTCAGGGATTGATTCAGAAATGTGCTGAACATGTCTTCCACAATAAATGAATTGATTTTTCTTGTGGCTTTTACCTGTTTACCTATATTGCACATATTGAACCAAAGTATCTATGCCACTTACATGTTACTAATATATAGAGTACGTAATTGACTATTGAATTGCTACATCACCCCATCCTTGATGCAAATGGATCCTCAACATGTAGCAGTCGAAAGAGAAGAGGATCTGATTCAACCACGATGAGTTTTTATTTATTTATTTATTCATTATTATTTTATTTTTACATCTCTTTCCATATTTTTTTATCCACCAGATCAAATTTTGTATTAAGGGATCTATAATGCAACACTTTAAAGTAAAGGAGAGAAAAATAATAATCTGTCCATATATAAGAGTATATTAATATAGAGTGTTTGTGATGTATTTTATAAAATAATGATGTTTATAAGTAATTTTTATTAAAATATGATGGCATAATATAATAAATTGTTTAAAAATAAGTCATGACTCTTAAATAAACAACATTACTTATAACACAAATCACTTTCATAAATAATTTTTTTTATTATGTTTAATTAAATTAATATTTAATTATAATAGTTATATTAATTTTTTAAGTTGTCAAAAATAAAAAATTATAAAAATGTGAGTTACTTATAAAATCTCATTTTCACTATTGGAACAAAATTTGTAAAAATGTAATGTGACTTAGTTAATAATAATGTGACAGGTGAATTTCATTTAAAATAAAATAAAAATTTTAATAAGCTAATTATAAGAACTATCATTGAAAATGTTTTAAGCAATTATTATCTCAAGCATTTTAATTAAAACTATGAAATGTTTGAATGAACAACTTAATTAAGATGTTATGTAATAAAAAAAAAATATCCTATAAATGTCTAAAATTCAATAAGTTGTTATGTTTGAATATATATATATATATATATATATATATATATATATATATATATATATATATATATATAATAAACACTAATATCATTTTAAAATGTTTAAATATATTATTATTTAATCACTTATAAGATGTAATCTTATTTTAAAAATTTTAAAAAATTACAAATTAAATTTTGATTGAAAATAAAATAAATTTTTTAAAAATAATTAAATAATTTTTTTAAAATTATATTATATATCTCGATAATATTAAAAATAATAAAAAATTACTAATCACTTAATTTTAGTTTATAAAAAATAAAATTAATAATATAATATGAGAAATCAGTTATATATATATATATATATATATATATATATATATATATATATATATATATATATATATATAACTATGATTATAAATTATGTATCATAATTTTTAAAAGTTAAAAATGAATTCTATATATTATATAAATCATGATTAAAAATATTATTTTTGGAGAAAATAAAAACTTTTAAAGAGAGTAATAAAAAAGAATATAAAAGTATTAATCCTCTCGCTATTAGTCCCATCTATCAGACATTATTCCTCACACTCAAATTTGAACTTTATTGCAAACCTAACAAAAGAAGAAAAGAGAACGGACTTTTCCTTTACCATTTGAAAAGGATGAATTAGGCATGATTGGTTGAGGTTCTATGAAAAGTGGCTTTATGATATAATTTCTTATTTTGTCTTTAAAGATAGGTTTTAACTTATAAAAAAAGGCAAAACAAATTCCTAAATAAACAAACTTAATAATTATAAAAAAAATTGGAAAAATATATTAAGAATATAATCTTTTGAGAGAAACACAAATAACCAGGTCCTTAAAGTTTAAATTATTTTATTTTGAAAATAATTATTTTTTTATACATTTTGAAAAAAAAAAGTGAAAAAATTTCAATAAAAATAAGACATGGCTTGCATTACTAAAGAATAATGACACTCCAATAACGTTGAAAACCCAAGATCTACCAATCATTTGATTATTTCTCATGATAATTTGACAATTTAATTTACTTAATTTTATGTTTACACACTACAATTTTTGGTCCAAAAAAATTAATAGTGCATTTTCTAAGTGGCTTTTAGAATATACAGTCGGCCCGTCATTTTCTCTGCCGAGGGAGTGGGAGTTGGAACATGCCATCGCTTTGGCCCAATATATATATTTTCTAAACCAAAAGCATGAATATATATTTTCAAACAACATTTATTTAAGATTATTTATTTATTTATTTTTACAATGACGCTTCAACTTTATTTGTCACTTTTTTTTTTTTTTTTAATTCAATCATTAAATTTCAACTTATCCAAACAAAACTAACAAGATTTCAATTTCTAAAACAAATAAAATAAAACATCTACATATTTTATCTCTCTCTCTCTCTCTCTCTCTCTCTCTCTATATATATATATATATATATATAATTAGGAGTAGAAGAAATATTTTGTATATAATAAATATATAATTTTTAATAAAATTAAGTGTTTAATTTCTTTTATTAAATATATGCATATAGTTTAGAATATTTGTAAAAAAAATATTTATCTACTATTTTGGTTTTGGACTCATAAATTGTCGAGACTAGATCGTATTACTGTTTTTTGGGCTTTGTCGGATCGAGAACTATTTGGGATGAAAACAAATATTACCTTATTTGGATAAAAGAGTATACAAACTCCTAAAATTTGTTCCTAGCACCCTTAACTTTAAATTCATTTTAACTAATTTTTAGATTACAGGGATTATAATTTTGCATTAAAGTGAGTTATTTGATTGTGTAAGGGCTAATGAAAATTGAGAAATTCCTTGAGATGCAAACATGTAATGAGAGTTATATAATGGAAGTGCAATGATTGGGAGGGAGTAGAGTCATGGGATCATGGTGAGGTCGATGGTCCAAGAATACCAAAATTGGAGCAAAGATGAATCATAGAACCTTTTCAACTAAATGGCTTAAATCGTGCGGCCCATCCAATCCAAAAATGAATAAGGTTTACAAGTATCATGACACTCCAAAACAAGGAATATGGCTATGGGAAAGAATCTTACTTTTAAGCACATATGAAAATAAAACATTTTTTTGCTACTAATATATATATATATATATATATATATATATATATATATAATGAAATGAGCTGTGAAAATAAGATTCTTCTAATAAAAACAAGTGATATGTATGTAATACAGCTCCTAGTACTTAATTCTGAACTTCCCTTGTCGTGTTCGTATCTCATTTGGCACGCGGTGGTACTCAATTTCTCATTATTGCTTGCAGTGTATTTTGATCACAGGCTGTGGCGATTCAAATCATCGCACAGGTTAATAGTAAAGTTTGTGGCTGTTGGCAAACCAATGGTACAAAGCCTTGTGATAATTTCTGTATACAGTATTGTACTTTTTTTACTATTATATTACATGGCATATTTTTTGTCATGTCACAATACTTGTAGCATTTTTTACGTATCTTCTCATTTTATTTTTCACCCATGTAATAATTTTCTTGCAATCCAATTTCTGTGATGGCAGGCTGTTCCTTATCATTATCATTCCTTTGAAGACTCAGGTTTAAACATGATATAGAGCTGTTGATTTGATAATAGAGCAGGACTCGAGAAGAAACGTGCAAGAACCCAACTGGTTTGATCTATAGACCAACGTTTACAAGAGGCGCCTGTGCCATCATTCATTCACTATGAAAAAAGTAGTAAGATGATCTTAGGCTTAGCTTAAACTTCAACTTTGATGTACTCAACCTGTATGTATATACAGTCAATGGTATTCATTATTAATGTCAAAGCTATGTGTTTTGATTAATACGTTTTTAAACGGACTTGAACAGGTCATGAATCATTGCTCATGGACTAACAATACTGAAATGATGTAGACAAAAAGATGGTAGTTATATTTTTTATGATGAAAGGGCATCACGAAAATGAACACAGAATCGGAGGAGGTGAGGCAATGCAAGAAAATGACTGTAGCATAAAACAACCAATTCAGGGAGTAGTGAATGATTATGGTTCAGCTTCAGATGTCAGGCAGAGCCCTGCAAACAAGGACACGCATTTTCTTAAGGAGAACGCAAAATGGTACCTCCACCACCAAAAAAGATTACCAAAGGCCATTTCAAATTATTTATTATCACTACATTTTAAAAGCTGAATTCTGCTATTTGTTGGTTGAGGTGAGCTTGGTTGGACAGACCCAGCAATGTACCTCACAACCTTTTTACCCGAATAATAATTGCTTACTAAAAAGATATTTAATAAATGATAAAGAGGTTTGCAATATGCCCTTTTTTTATGCTTTCAAATCACTTTGCCCGCCTCTGAAGGCTAAATTAACAAGTCAGGAAACAATGTATTGGATGCCTAAACCTGACGTCTCATATGTATAAACTACAAAATAAAATATAAAATTCTCTCACTCGTGGCCAAAGGAATAAAGTAATATGGCTATTGCCCATTGCAAGACCCACCCACATGATCAATTTTATATAATAGTCCAAAAAATGTTCTGATTTTATAAAAGGAAATAGACAAGGACATGACACAATGATCAAGATTGACATAACATCCAAAAGAGAAAAAGGGGAAAGCCATTGGAATTAGAATGTCCTATAGTATATGCAGCACATAAGCTGGAAGAATAACCAAAGCAATTGCATACATTAAACATGTTGGCACCACCAATCGATTGCTATGTTGCCAAGCTTTAGCTTTCTGGTTCCCCGGTCAAATAAACTATTTGCTATACATAAATGCCTCTTCCCCACTCCACCAACCCCTCTTAGGCTCCTCCCTCCATACCAAATTTATTTGCATTCCAAAGACAAGATTGTTCTATTTGCTTACACCCCATCTTTCTCCAAAAAGTCTCACATTCACGGCTTAAATATCTTGTCTCTTTTACAACTTTTAGGTCCTTCCAATGGATACTTCCGAGCCACAGTCTTCAAAACAGCTAAAAGAACACCTCCAGCACCACCAAGAGCCTTTTTCATTGCAAAGTTACCTTGCTGAAAGAAGTTACATGTTCGAGAACTTCAACTTTGGTAGTAGCAACATCAATTCGGCCAAGAATCTAAAGTGGTCGATCAAATATGATATACACAAGATAAGGAAAAGATTATTACATGCTACGGGGATGCTAAGATCACTGTTATACAAGTTCATTCCCACAGATGACAACCACGAGTTCTCAAACTGGGATGAAGAGCACATCAGTGATCTATATTATGTGCATGAATTAACAGCAGTCTCCCAGACAACTCAACAAACAAATTTAGCTGTGTCCGGTCATTTTACTAACAATGATGTTCAGGACAAGGTTTTGCCAGCGAACATGATGTTTCAGACATTCACACTCCCCAAATTGAGAAGATCTGAGGTAAGCATGGAATTCTTTAATGCAACCACAATATATTTTTGTAAACAACAGTACGAAACGTATACTCGCTTCGCTTCACATTATTGTTAGTATATAATTGTATACTATATGCAACATGAATTTCATTACCGTCCACAGTATGAAGTAAGCAATCTCACTTATTAAGCTAACAGGTCGATGCAGGAACTAAACCATTTTGGATAAGCTCAAAAGATAGCAGAGGATTAGAATGGAAAGAACCATTACCCAGTGCAGGTTAGAGTTAGACACTAACTTCACTAAAATCAAAAGGGGAAAAAATATTAACATTATTCATGCAGCATGCATTCGCATTTAGCTTTAATTTTTAACTAGCATTATTATATTTTATTATGATGAAACAGTGTGTCACTTAAAAAGTCCAGAAGGTGAGGTAGCACTACCTGTTCCTACTTTGTCCCAGAAACTTGTTAGAGATTATGTAAGAAAGTTACTAGCGAACTCAAATATTCTGAAATTTAGACGTGCAAGAAAAGACAAACTAGAGGACATGGTTGAGACAGCTTCTTTATGCCAAAGAAACAGAAGCAGTCTGCCAAAGAGGAAGCAGCGATGGTTTGACTATGTTGAAAAAGACAGAGTTTTTCATGAACATGG
Organism: Cajanus cajan; assembly: GCF_000230855.2. Lineage (NCBI taxonomy): Eukaryota > Viridiplantae > Streptophyta > Magnoliopsida > Fabales > Fabaceae > Cajanus > Cajanus cajan. Next base: position 45,798,505 of record NC_138527.1, on the reverse strand, counting down.
AGGTAAAAGTGTATCAAATAAAGCAGTTTCAGAATCAGAAGATTTTCAGAGTATGATACATGAGCATTTTAGCTTCTTGGAGAAACAATATATAGAAGTTAAGATGAAGCACCTGTTGTATGCAGAATCGTGTGTGATATCAGAAGAGTGGAAAAGCTTCCAAATCGTAAATTGGGAGATATACATGGAGATAGGAGATTCGATCACGGATGACATTGTCAGGGAAATCATTGATTTATTTTAAATAGAAGCATGCGTACTCGCTTGGTTTGCATAACCAGGCTGATTAGTTTAGTAGCATTTAGCAACACTGTTGAATGTATTAACATCCAGGATCATATGTCTCTGCCTGTTCTATGTTTGGAGATTTCACCTGCACCTTGTTTTGACAATCACCCATGTTGATGTAAATTCAAGTTAAAGAGTTGGTATGGGTTTTTATTGCCTAAATTATTTATATTTTTGACAATTTTTTTTAGCTTCAAACCGAATCCATTCCTTATCATGATAGCTCGTAGACTAGCCGAGCCAAGATTGGTTCAAGATTTATCAATATTTATTGTGTATTTACGTTGTGTTAAGCTTGAAGGACCATGCTATATTTTACTAGTTTCATTAAGAGTATGACAAATCAAGACTTTTGGTCCGGAGGAAGGCCTGTATGGAACACAAAGACGATTTAGTGTTCCTAAAATTAATTATCACAATATTAAAATAATATTTAATTAACAAAACTCATGTCTTTGTATATAACTTTTGGTTAACAGTTTTTAAATACACTTGAAAAAAATAATTAAAAAATATTTGATAAAATTAAAAATTGTAAAATAATCCATTAAATCACAATATTTAACTACTATAAAGATTTAATAATAACGATGTTAGTGAATATGAGATTTAATTACAAAAATTTTTAAATTAAGAATTTTTTTAGTGCTTTAAATTAGATGTCTAATTAAAAATTTGAAAAAATTATAGAGTCTGACATATTATTTAACCTTAAATAAAAAGTACTCAAGATTTATTAGTTGGTGATGTGACTGCTAATTAAACTGTAATCTTAATAATTTAACTATGTTTATTGTACGTATTTCTTGGTACATTTGTTTATTATACATTTGGCGTTAAATAGTCATTATACACACTTCAAGTTCAAATAAGATTCGCTAAAAGAGAATCAAATCATCAAAACCTCATTCTTTTTTACCCAAAATAAAATTACCTAACTCATCTACACGTCGTCGTTAGTCATTCGTTAATTAAATAATAATTTATGGATAAAAAAATTATAACCAAGAAAGAGCATACTCTTTAGTCTTTATTTTTAAAAATATACATATTATTTTTTAATAAAATAAATAGGAAAACAAAATAAAATGATGAAAGCATGTTACTTAAATTCCCTAAGAAAATGTAAATGTATTTCTTTATATACATCATATTTTCAATTGTTTTAGTCCTAAAAAGTTGAGAAATGGGAGAGATAATTGAAGAATGGTAAGATCAACTCTATCTCTTTTTACTCTTTTCTTAAATGTAAGTGTTAGCATATTAATTCATTCAGAGACACAAATAAATTTAAGGCAAATTGAATTGGATGACATAAATGTTTCCTTAAAAAATAAGTTTTTTATAAAACTTTTTCTTTTCTCAAAAAATATAAAATAATTCATTCATATTATTAATCTCCTACATAGATGTAACTATGTTTTATATTTAACCTTGTGTATCAAAAAGATTTTGATACTTATTTTTGAAAAAAAAATGTTTATTTCATTCAATTCTATCTACCTTGAATTATTATATAACCTTTTATTTGTAGAAGAGGAAATTTACAAACAATAAACTTCATTAAATGACATTTATTTAATTATATTGATATCCACCTAATTATAATAACATATAATAAGAACATCATATCTGATTATAATATCATTTTATCGTTATATAAAATGATAAAAATATTTATCTAACTTTTTTTTTAATAATTCCTAATTTTTATATGATAAAATAAAGACATTCACCTAATTTTTTTTACGAATATCATCCTATTCTTAAAACATGATATAAGTGTTATGACAACTTAATAAAAATAAAGATATTCACTTTATATTTGAGGAGCAAATAGTATATTTAAACTAGAATTAAAATACTAGTATTATTATTATTTATTATTAAAAGTGTTTATGTCATTATATATATTATTTTCTATACAACTGAAAAAAAGAAATATTATTTTCTTTCGTGTCAAACAATGTATAATTTATATTAAAAAAATAATGTATAATGTTTTTTCCCTTAAACCAGTGGTGATAGGATTGATTAGCATAAAAGATAGAGTTGTGATTGAAGATGATAATTTAAGGTAGATGGTGGAAAGTAAGAAAAAGAGGAAACCAGGTGGCAGCATAAGAGACAGTATCTTATATTGTTATCTGTAATCCAGAATAATTGGAGAAGAGGGTGTCCCACAGAATCGAAAGGGCAGACGGCGTGCGAGAAGAAGCGATGTGTGGGGTCCTTCTTCCACTTTCCAGTTTTAACTGTTAACTTCTGGAATGCACTTCCGATGCCACCCATCACAAGGCACAAGTACTTTCAACTTTCAACCATCCTTCATCATGACAACATTTTCCAATGGCAACTCTTTCCTTCACCGCTCTTATCAATGCAAACACCACCACTTTCCCATTACACCATTCACACGCTCCCACTCACAATCACACACCTCTCTCTTTCTCCTTCTTCACCAAACGCACTTCCCTCACGTGCAGGTGCAGGTCCTCCATCAAAGATGACCAACAGACTGACTCCTCTTCCACCCAACAGGAAGTGGACTGGAAGAGCGACGAGGAGTTTAAGAAGTTCATGGGAAACCCTTCCATCGAAGCCGCCATAAAGCTCGAGAAGAAGAGGGCTGATAGAAAGCTCAAGCAGCTTGACAGGGAAACCTCCACCACTAACCCTATTTTGGCCCTCTTCAACACCTTAACGCGTGACAACTTGCTCAGAGAAAAGGAGAGGCTGCAAAAGGCTGAGCAAACTTTCAAGGCTCTTGATCTCAACCAGGTCACCTTATTCCTTATTCATATTTATCATTTCTTCATTCTTCATTCCTTATATTCAATCAGGATCATTACCTATTTATTTTGGCGTTATGCAGTTGAAGAGTTGCTTTGGCTTTGACACCTTCTTCGCCACCGATGTTCGAAGATTCGGAGATGGAGGCATTTTCATTGGCAATTTGAGGAAGCCCATCGATGAGGCCATTCCCAAGTTGGAGAACAAGCTCTCTGATGCAGCAGGACGAGAGGTCGTAGTGTGGTTCATGGAAGAAAAAACAAATGACATTACCAAACAGGTACTTGTCAATGTTTTTGAATTCTCCATTTCTTTCTCACTTTTCCAGTTCTATAACCTCAACTCTCACTGTTACTTTTTACACATACTTAAAATGATTACTTGCCAACTGCTGTGGATCACTTCAATTTTGTAATTCAAGCAATGAAAGAATCTTTCGAGGAAAATACTTTGATTACATAGTGTTCTGAATTATAAATGTTTTTCAGTTAAATGTGCACATCATGTGCCCATGTCACATACTATATATTGTTGATTCATTACAAGCACTCATGTCACAAAGAATGCGCCTTTATCGTCATTGTCTTCCTGGCTTTGTTTCTTTCTTTCTACATAGCCTAAAAGAAAATTTTAATGTTGTAAAGATTCTTTTTCTAGAACGACCATTACTAAATATAACGTCCATTCAGGCTTGTGTGGTGCAACCCAAAGCAGAAATAGATCTCCAATTCGAGTCAACTAAGCTCAGTACTCCTTTGGGCTATTTTAGTGCAATTGCATTAGCTGTTACTACCTTTGGAACAGTTGCTTTGATGAGTGGCTTCTTCCTTAAACCCAATGCCACATTTGATGACTATCTGGCTGATGTTGTGCCTCTATTTGGTGGCTTCTTATTTATTCTGGGAGTGTCTGAGGTAAGTTATATTTCAATATTTCCACCAAACATGGCAGTCTATTCCATATTATGTCATTTTTGATCTATTTTGCCCTTATTGGTAATCCTCTTACTAATAAGTAATTTGTGTTTCTTTTTATAACCAAGAAACCGCTTGCAAAAAGCCTGAAGAAATTTTGAATTTTTTTTCCTCATACATTGTGTTGTACACTTGTAGAAATGTAATTTACTGGATAGACATCATTATCTATAAGGGACACAGTAACAGTTGCTAAATTTGTTATTTTGAGTTTTTTAGTGGTTAAACAGACAATCTCCAACACAAGACTGGTATATTTGAGTTTTTGTTTGTGTATTCGTGGTAATTATCTCAACCTTTTTTGGTGGCCACGGTTTTTGCAATTGCATTACATACATAGTAGCATCTTTGATATTCAATCTCTTCTATGGCTGATTGGCTGTATCTTTTTCATTACATAGATAGCCACCAGGGTAACAGCAGCCCGGTATGGTGTTAAGCTCAGCCCTTCTTTCCTGGTGCCATCTAATTGGACAGGGTGCTTAGGAGTGATGAATAATTATGAGTCTCTCCTCCCAAACAAGAAAGCTCTTTTTGATATTCCTGTAGCACGTACTGCTAGTGCATATCTAACTTCACTATTGCTAGCTGTTGCTGCATTTGTAGCTGATGGAAGCTTTAATGGGGGTGATAATGCATTGTAAGTGTTGCATATAATACCTTCTGCACAAGTTCTGCTCTTTCCTTTTAATGTTTTTTCTTTGGTCAATAAGAAAAGAAAGAAAACTAAACTTGATTAATATTTAAGTGAACATTGTTTGCCAGAACCACAAACGCGTGATCTAGTAAGGCTATGTAATGTATTATTGAGTATGTAAGTTGAAAATGGCATATAGTTTCATTGTCGAATAAATTTAATAAGGCTTCACTGAGATACGTTGGGATATAGCATTGGCCATGGAGTTCCATGCATTAAATATACAGCAATATTGATAAGATTATACGGCCAGCATGCACAATGGACATCGTTGCCACTTGCCTGATATTGGCCATATAAATTCTATGCATTGCAGTTATAGTCAACATGCTTGGTGGAAATTATTTCCCCGATTATAACTTATTCTTATTTATTCTCAGGTATATACGGCCCCAATTTTTCTATAACAACCCCTTGCTTTCTTTCATCCAATTAGTTATTGGACCTTACGCAGATGATCTTGGAAATGTATTGCCTTATGCTGTGGAAGGTGTTGGAGTTCCTGTTGATCCGCTTGCATTTGCTGGGCTTTTAGGTGAGTTTGTAGAGATTACTAACGTAATTTGTTCCTCAAACTTTATAAGTGAATGATAATAGCATATTTTGTTTCTTTTATTGGTTGAAAAACAGCGTTATGGATGTAAGATGGCTAAACAATTTGATGTTTGTTCAGGGATGGTGGTGACTTCTTTGAACTTGTTGCCGTGTGGGAGACTAGAAGGAGGGCGCATTGCTCAAGCCATGTTGGGGAGAAGTACTGCCACGCTCTTATCCTTTGCCACTTCATTATTGCTCGGTGTTGGTGGCCTCAGTGGCAGTGTTCTGTGCCTGGCATGGGGATTGTTCGCAACCTTTTTTCGGGGCGGAGAAGAAATACCGGCAAAAGACGAGATCACCCCTGTAGGTGAAAGCAGATATGCTTGGGGCATCATCCTTGGTCTCATCTGTTTTCTCACACTTTTCCCTAATGGTGGAGGCACATTCTCCAGTTCATTCCTCAGTGGTCCATTTTTCAGGGGTGAAATGTAAATGTAGTCTATGCTCACTGCTCACTAGGAATATGTAATTATGGTAGTATTTTTATTTTACACGTTCAGCTTCTCACGTGAAGATATACCTGTGCTTTGTCTTCAGCGATGGAATAGAATAGGCCTTTGTAGGGGTCTATTGTCTTTAAAAGCTACACTTACTTTTTTATTTACTTTTAAATGTGATCTTAAACTAGTATAATATACATTAAAAAAATCATATCGGCCTTATAAAAAATAACTTATGATCATGAATCATATCAAAAGCCTAACTTATTTCCTTCCATATTTGTTATAACGTAATAAACATGATAAAAATTTCAAGAAGCCTGATTGTAGTTGAAATCGTATACTGAATTATTTTTATATGATGAATATTAAAAATTCATTAGACGGGTAATTGATGACATGATTGGAGGTGTAGTGAGAAAACTTGGGGAAGAAATGCTTTACTTTAGTCTTTAGGCATACTCACTCATGTATATAAATAAAATGGCAGACTAGTATTGTTATTGTTTGAGAGGTGTTAAATTATGTCATTCACAGTGGTGACAGTTAAATCTGCTCCTCTTTCAATCCCATGGTTTCGCTCTCACAATCGTCTTGGTCGAATCGCTCTTTCCACTCACCACGCTTCTAATTCTAGTCAACGCGTCTCCTGTTTCTCTCTATCTCAGGTTCAGCTTCCATCAACTCCATTTTCCTCTCTGTCCCGTAGTGATTACAATCGAAATTTATTTCAGAGTCGCAATAATTTCGCCCATGGTCCTCGCACGTGGATGCTTCCAATCCGCGATGATGATGATGATGATGATGACGATGAAAATGAGGAGGATCGGAGTTGGGAACTGTTGGGGAGGTTCGTTCAGAATGTGTTCAAGAAGGTTTCGAAGAGAGCGAGGAAAGCGGTTCGATCCGTTCTTCCTTTTCCCATCTCCACTCATTTGGTAGGGCTAATCTCTTCAATGGAAAATTTACAAGTTTGGATTTTTTAGGGGATTAAACATTTCTTTTGATACAGGTGCGGTTTTCTGTGAATGGGATCCTGATGCTGACGTTCTTGTGGATTTTTAAGATATTTCTTGAGGTATTCTTTTCATTCATTTACAATGACCACGAGCATCGTTGACATCCCTAACTGAACGCCATTTGTAGAATTCTTTCTTCTAATCTGCGACATATTTTCTGTTTTTGGGTATTTAATGATGATTGTGGAGACCTGCATCATTATAGTCACATTCGATACGATAACATTTACTGAGTTTTACCTTTTTAGCTGTTTTTGACTTTTGTTTTCGAATTACCGACTAGAAAATGGTTTTACAAAATATTTGGGCTACTACTGTTCAAAGCACCTTAGAACATGAGAATTCACGAACGATGGGATCGAGGTGTAGAAGGGTGTCCTAATGCACAAGGTTTGTCTGAATAGGGTCATTTGTACACAGCCTTGTTTGTGCCCTTATGCAAAGGCTGTTTTTGTGACAAAAACCAGTGATGTGGTCTTAAAGCAACAAACCTATTCTTACGAGGGGTGCAAATGGCTCGAGTCAAGTCCTGTACTGAAATTTGGGCTTTGCTTGCAAAAAGAAGAGATCATGCTCAGTTTGAGTGGTCTATTTAAATGAGTTAAAGATTCATAATTGAGCTCAAGGTCCAGGCCAGAATTTATTTTGTAACGCAAACAAGGTTGATTAAGCGGTTAATGAGTTGATTTTGAATAGCTCACGGATAATTTAATTCATTTACTCCTCTTTGCGCCACATCAAAGCTAGGATTGAAGATAGGCTGACAATCACAGGGAACCTGGTTTCTATTAAGTCCAGGACTAACTACAAGAAGAAAACTTGCAGCATATCCTTATAAAGAAATTTTCCATGCAACATTTGGGTGCATTATTGAACTGAAATTGGATTTGGTTGCTGTTTATGTTGTGCTTTACTTAATTTCCATAAAGAACATTGAATAATCAAGAGCTTGACTCTGTCAAACTTTGTTTCACATTGCAGATTGTTTCTGTTAGCATTGATGTCTAAAATGTAGCAATAGGTTATGCAGGCAGTGCTTGTTAAAATGTAATGGTGGTGAATTTTCCATTATGATGATTGGCAGGGAGTGAAAAATAGATGTATTCTTGTTCTGGACTTGTAGTTGCTCAGGATTTTGGTTTTGCACAACCCGGGCCATTTCAACTTGTTCAACTTTAAACCTTTTGGTACTGATGCATTTAGTATAATTCAATGCAGGTGTTGTGCACACTTGGAAGTGTAGTGTTTGTAAGCATCTTATTAATCCGTGGGATATGGTCTGGTGTTAGTTTTTTACAAGAAAATAGACGCCAAAAAATGGATGAACTAGATATGCCCAATGCCTGGAAGTGGAATGGTGCGCAGCCCGTGACTTGAGTAGTTCTGAAGACATGCACAAACAAGTCACAATTAAGATTTATTACTACTTGTGGAAGACAGGGAAGAAGTCGAATTAGGGAAATAACACCAGAGAAAATTTTACACTGCCACTGGAAGCATACCTTACTGCAAGTTTGATTGACATAGAATAAAAAATTATGGGAAGCTGCTGAACAAGATTCAGTTAAAATATTTGTGGTTTGTATAAAAAACGTATAGAAGCAGTCACTAACTTAATTTTTATTTTATTTTATTTACCATTTTTAGAGCTAATAAAAAGATGATTCATATGATACAATTCATATCAAATGTAGTGTTAGTTTAGGAGAGATCATGTATCTGCGTTATTATAGCCAGTAAGTTTATAACTTCCTTTGCCAGATGTTGTACTCTTGTTCATTATTATTTTTTAAATAATATAAATCTGGAAATTAAAAAGCTACTTAGAATATTAGATTTTATATAAAAAAATTCTTTCGAAATAACTAAATATTATTTGCTATCCTTGCCATTGCATGTTCGAGGACAAGTTTAATTGAACTTCGTTTAAAGGGACAACGAGAAAAAAAGGTTGCAGGTGACCTAAGTGAGAATATTAAGATGAACGTATAGTCATACAAGAAAAAACAAGATACAAAATGACTACATATGTAGAGTGACTACTGGTTAAGGAAGATTAAAAAAAACATATCAAGTTGATTTGGACATGAACAAAAGTCATCGGTGAGAAACGTATTTGCACGAGAATCTTTGTCTGTCGTACTAGAAAAAATTACTAGAAAAAATTTAATTAATATTTGTTTATGTATTATATATTTAAACGTTTTTTTTTAGATAAACGTTTAAATGAGTTGATTTTCAAGACTCGCTATAGTTGGAATAAATTTCAAGATTTTATGCGAATTAATAAGTTTTTTCTTTACTGATTAGATCAATCTTTGTTGGCTCATATATGTTAGACACATTTGAACAAATATATGATATATATGAGCAAATTAAACACGTAAACAAACATGAGAAAAATATCTGATATAATATAAACGTATAAATTAAACATGAAGAAATGTATTATATATCATATTTTCAACATATTTGTCTGTATCATATGTTTGTTCATAATACGAATAAGAATAGCAGTAAGAAAGAGAATATTCTAACACTGTTTGAGATTTCCATAGCACAGTAAACAAAGTACAATTCCCATATGTAAAAGGAGAAATAACTAGTTGAATTTAAGGAGATTTGAGGAATCTGGTGTGGAAAAGTAGCTACGTACATGTATAAGAAAGAAGCAGCTAGCTAGTTAATGGTGAAACAACATGAGAAGGAAGGCAAGCAAGTGGAAGCGGTTCATTAGTGGAAACTTGTGTGAGTCTCCAGAGATAATTCTTGACCAATGGATTTAAGAAGGTGATGGTACCTGTACCTCTCCAACGCCACCAGCCAGAAACTGAAGAACATGAAAACAAAGATACATACAGTGTGTATCCCAAATGCAGCCACCAAGAAAAGCAGACCTCCAACTTTATTAAAATCACTGTTGTTGATGTATAAGTGGTAGAATTGTGTCTCAGTAAAACACCCATAAGCTAAAAAGAAACTCATTTGCAGGTGCAGCCTCAAGATCACCATGTTCGGGAGACTTCATTCTCAATCGCAAATCGCAAATTCTCTCTTAGATTTCTGTAAGGACTATTTCTCAATAACCATTTTTTTTGCTGATTGTCTGGAATCTGGATAACACTTGTCCAATATTGATACATATATATATAAATCAAATAAATTTTGTTACCGTAATTAAAAAATTGTAAATTAAATATTACTTTCCATTATTAATTAATATTCAATCGTAATTGGTTATCTTATCATATATGTAATAGATACTTAACCAAATAAAGAAAAACTTTACCTAAAAAAAATCTGTAATAGATAAAATTATTAAATTTTATGATATTAAATATAAATTATAATTATGATGATATATGGTTGATAGATTCTGTCAAAAATTTACATTAAAAATCAATTTCTGCCCAAGAATCTATACCGAATTACTATTTTTCTAGAGAAGATTCCATCAGAAAATTAATTTAGAGACCCAATTCGTACAAGTATATATAATGCTATTTTACTATATAACTTAATATTATATAATATATATGGTTGTATCTTTTATAAATTAATATTTAATGCTTTATATATATAATTTATTTACATGTTAAAATTATTATAATTATATTATATATACGATAAACTGTTAAATGTAAATTAATAATATATTATTTATATTAATATATGATACACATTGTTATAAATTTTATAAATTAATATTTAGTACTATATATGCAATTTATATTTATCATCTATTTTTTTTATAATTAATATAACATCATGTACAATAAGGAGAAAAACTTATCCTATAACCCAACTCTCTCTTCAGAATAAAAAAAAAAACTAAATCATTAAGATAAGATAAAAGATATAACAAGACAACCATATTCCATTGATATAACAAATATCAGATTATAATAGTATAGAATAATTATTCTATAATATCTTGGTTATCAAATTCTTAATGTTTAATGTTGAATTAATAATAATAATAAATATTTTTTTTAGCTTTTAACATAATATATTAAACAATAATAAAAATAAAATAATATTATCTTATAACATAATTTTATTAATATTTAAGACTAATAATAAAACAGATATTAAGACTAATAATACAATAAATAATTATATAATATTATATTATATTATTACGACATGACAGAAAAATATAAACAAGATTATATTATAAATAATTTTATATTATATAGTTATAGTAATATTTTTATTTAAAATAATTAAATTAAAATTTATTTTTAAAAATATATGTAATTTTAATGAAAGAAAAATTATATGTAAAAATTGGAACTTTAATAGAAGCTAGTGTCGCGATTCGCTTATAAGTAGATATTGATGACTCTAGAATTATAGAAGTCCTTCTCTCGTTCTCCGTTCCGTAATTTGGTGAAAAATAGTAAAATAGTGCTCAAACGTACCAAACAGATCTTTAGGAAACCTGTTTATGACATGAAATTGTGAAGCTCACAGTCACAGCCTCACAGGTTCAAAGAAGAAGAAGAAGGACTCGGGTCGTTGTGGGTGGTTATGCTTATGCTTCTGCCTCTTCTCGCACCCAATATCATCACCCCTAACTAATCCAACTCAAGCTGATTAAACCCAAACAAGACTAACTTTTTTTATTAACACACAGAAATAAAAAATTAATTAAGAAACTAAACAAATTTTATTAGGATGATTTGAGGTTTTATCCAATGAAGTGGAGGGTTCTTGCAGGAACATATGAAAGATGGTTCTTGCGAAGACATTGTGCCTGCTGCTGAGAACAACATAGACACTAAATTTATAGTTTTGGAGAAAGGCAAGACACAACAGCAGAAGGGCAGAATAGGAATCTGCAGCTGTTCACTTTCAGCTTTTGGGAGATGAGTGTGATTGCTTTTGACTCAGGTGATACAATTTCCTTAACCAATGGAATCTTTTCCTACCACCATGCTAACCTTATACTGAGGGAAGTTTTCATTTGAAAACGATGTTTGGCATTTTCAGTGAGAAATTTGGGAAAGGGGAAATGAAAGCATGGTGATTTTGTTTGAGTGGGGGAGGGAAGAATAAAACCCAAACTGTTAGGTTTAGAGAGACAAAATTGCTGCCTTAGTCAGAAAGGTGAGAGACAGCCAAGGTAAGGGTGACGGTTCCTGATGGTGAGATTGAAAGGAAAAAAGAAACAGTTCATGCGTGAAAGGGTGCATTATAATTGTTGAAAGCTAAATTAATATGATGATCATTATTTTTGGTTCACGTTAGACTACATGAAGTGGAGCACCCTAGAATTCGTATTTTTTTTTGGACTTAACTGGCTGATTTTACCTTTAAGACATAATTCATCATATTATCTTTCTTTTTAATTTTTCAGCAAATACATTATAAAATCTCACCCACCGTTCTATTTTTTTAGCGTCATTATCTAACAAAATTTGTAAATATTAATAACCAAGTTTTCAAAAACGTATCACATATTGAAGACATGTTCCTAATCAGGCAGATTTAAATATCGTCTGCAACATTAAATTTCAAGCTGCTTGTACTAATCTTTTATATAAGATTAAACGAAGTTTGGATCACTATATTCCTGATTAATTTAGACTTTAGTTCATAATATTTACAATCAAAGGAAATTGAAATGCTTTAGAGAGAAACTCAAACTTAAAATCCACAAATCGCTTCCATCATCGGATTAAGCTCCAGTGTAAACATGTGTGGCTTTACTGCGTTGTATTTTAATTAACAATAGCTATTTATGACTGTCTCATCTGATATATCAGGTCAAAAAATGCCTTGACACAACTATGACCCAATTCCAAGTTCATCTTTTAGGGATATTAATTCCACATATATTACAACACACCCAAACACACTCCCTAATGGAAAGATGATATTTACAAAGACCAGGTTAAAATGTAGTTTGAACTACAAGGACAAATATGTGCTATAGTTCAATTTTTTCATTGCTGTGTCAGGAGACAAATGACTGTACATATACACAAATTAAAGATGCTAGGTAAGAGAAAGAAAGGGAAAGAGGGGCAAAATGGACTTGAATTAAACTATGTACAGATTATATACAATATTTACTGCTCCCTTGAGATTTACCAGAAAGGGCACCACCTGTAAAAAGGGAGACAAAAAATACAGAAATATAGATGTCATAATTCGCCAAGACATGATAGATTCATTATGTCATGAAGCAACTATTTCAAAAGCTTAAGCAGTTAGGCAACGACACATGAATGGTTTTATATCAAAATTTTAAAACATCACACGAGTCCTTTGGACTTGAATCATGGATAATGCACAACCTACCCATGTGCTTATAATATTTTATTTATTTATTTGAAGAATGGGGGTGGAAAGGATCAAACTCTAGACCAAACGGTCATAGACTCTAATACCAAATCATGGAAGTTTCTTTTTATCTCATCTAAAAGAGAAAATAAAGGAGGGAGAGAAATATTGCCAAGCCCATTTACCACAACTCTGCCTGTGTAGATGTTTAATCAAAGAAAAATATTTAGTTTAGAAACCATACCCTACGTAATTTTGGCACAAATTTTCATGTGAGGAAGCTTGGATAATTAACTTTTGAACTTGCAGTTTAACAGATAAAGCATGATCAACTTCACGAGTGTCTCCAGAAATTAAGCTGCTATGGTCCACAGCATGCTGAAGGGAGCTATTTGATACTGAAGAACAAGTTGAAAAATCCCGCCCTGTAAGCTTATTACTCATGCGAGCCATGACAACCACGGCACGTTCATTCAGAACCTCATTAGCATCACCAAGTTGGTTAACAGCCTATATGCAAAGGTAGGTAGATAAAATGAGCATCATTAATCAAAAGCAAGCAACAAAATAATACAGAATGAAGATACCTGTAGAAGTTCTCTTTCACGGGCACCACGCTGAGGGTGGGGAAGCTCTCTATTTGGGGCAGATTCCTCAGTATTTACAACAGGAGGCACATGATTGCTGGTAAGCATAGACATTTGTGGAACTTCATTGAAGTTAAAAAGACGCCAATTTATGAGAGGATCATGTACAAAGGCCTGAACACAGAAAGAAGAAAGAATCAACATATATATTAAAAAAAATAATCACAACTAGCAACATAAGATGATTCAGAGAAATAATCCTCATGTGACCCAATTTAACATCTGTAGTTAGAGAAGTGTTCTTTCAAGAGAACCAACATAATATTGTAACCAGTCTTTTTTAACCTTTAACAAATCTTCATAATTGTTCATCTAGACCTAATTCTTTCTTTGCCATATCATATAGTCTTTAGTATATGCTTGTCTAATATCTTTGCGACGTTACAAAAGAAAAAATCTGAAATTTAAAAGAAAAATTTCTACCACTTCTCTGTTCTTTTGGGTTTGCATGAGAAAGGAAAGAAATGAAGAAAGGCCTTACGTTAAAATATACTTTGCTTCTCACCCACAAAGGTGTCTATGCTAGAAATCAAGCCATTAATTAAGGGCCAACGCTTTGATAAATCTAACAGTTTTCCTTAATAATTCTTCATACACGAACAATTTCAGTCAATTACCTACTACCTGGTACCCATATAAGAAAATCAAAACAAGTAGTTCTAAACCTCGTATTACTTGTACCAAATGAGATGATAGCCTAATTATTCATCTACTCCTCAATTAAGATTTTATGAACTAAATAATAAAATTAAAAACAAATAACAAACAAGGCAATATTTTTTATACATTTTTTTTTTATTGCCATTAAATTTGATATGGCAATTCTAACCCACACTGCCACATCGGCAGGGACAAAAAATTTTCACAAGTTAAAAAATAGTTTCAAACTTCAATGTAGCATCTGAAATTCTCCCATTACCAAGAAAATGGCATTCGACATTTAGAATTTCATCAACTGAGAATAACTAAAGAGGTTGGTGGGATGTAAGCCATGTATATATACCTCCATCATGGCCATAACACTATCTTTATTTGTTCGTAGAACTTGCATAACATTTTCGCAAGTTGAGCGGAAGTTTCCCTCAATACCACTAACTTCCATGGCTTTCACAAGCATTCTTGTCAAGCGAAATGGAACCTGAATTATAACTTAGAAGGTAAGATACAATAAAATATCCATAATCGCCATCATTCAAACTTCAGAATAGTTAGTGTTTGGGCGCACCTTCTCTGGAAATTTCTCACGGTTCATCGATGCTTCAAAACAGTCTCCAAAATCTATGTGTAAAATCTTCCCACTGCAGCACATCACAAATATTAGAGGATTGAAAAAATATAATTAATGCCAATATAGCTAAGCTTTCTTTATGATAAGCTACCTAAACCGGTGTAACATAAGATTGCTCGGATGGCGATCGCCTAAACCAAGAAGGTAACCAACCTAGCAAAACCCAACCACTAGTTTAGCTCACATTATACAATAGTTAAACAATAACAAGAACAGGGAAACACAATTGCAATTGGCAACTCATTCTGGATACTATTGCCAGAATATCATGTGCAAAATGTAATAAAATGGAAAAACTTTGATACCAGAAATTGGAAGTTGCAATCTGATTTACATTGGTCATGGAAGGATGTATAAAGTAGGCAGAAAATTAAAATAGCAAAACATGTTAAAAATTTAAGAACAGATCAATTTCAATGGTAGGAAACTTGTGCAAAATCAAAAGATCATTTCAACAATTGAGTAGAAAAAATATGTTCACAATAGTGGTTGGACCGGCTCAAAAACAAAAGGCCATGAACTGATGGTCAAAATTTTCACCAGCATACAAAGCACATGTCCACCTTTCCCAGCTGAATTGTCATGTCGAAGGTTTAGAAAAGCTACTTGAAGGGACCTTTAATAAATGTTTTCAAACTACAATAAAACCAGAACTTCATATATTAAGAACATCTGAAAGGCATATGTTTTGCAGTCCTCCTTGAACGTTGGAACTTGGTGGATTATACAGTATATAAAAAATGTGTCAACTGGCAAGTAGATAACAGCTTGTGAATAGCAAGAACAAACCATGCTCATAACTGCCAGACTCCTTGTATAGTTTGTCCTCCTTTCAAGCCATATCTCAGATGTTCGACTTTTCAACCAAAGCACCTAGGAGTTGGAATGTTGCAAAAATCAGGGTAAGTATTATGTTATAGAAAGCCATATACCAATTACCAAGTCAAATTTATTCAAACATCACATACCCTAGCTAGGTCATTTCCTTCAGTATTGTTCAAAGCATGTTCAAACACCTCCACTTTAGCTATAAGAGGCAAATGATCATAATCAGGTGCAAAACTGAGCATGCATTTGTGTTCCTGATTCAAGGTGATCTGTACAACAAGGATAAAACAGTCAAGCAACTTAAGTCAAGAAAAATAATCATATTATGAGTTAACTATTACTATATTTAAACCCAATCATTCGTAAATGAGCATTCTTACTGACCTTTCTAGCATCTCTATACTCACGAATAAGATGATGCAAGGTATCACAATTTGGGACCCATTCAATTAAACCACTGTTAGGTGACAAGGGGATTACAGCATATCGTTCAATAGATAGATCTTTCTCTGCTGTTTTGGGAGAATTCTCAAGCAGAGTATTCACCAAGCCGAAAAGCTAGAAAAAATAATGACAGTGCTTAGTAATTTGTCAAGATGAACGAACCTAGGGAAAATTTACCATATGCCAAATATATAGACAACATGACCAAAGAAACCCAGTAAAAAGGAAATACCTGCATGACTCGTTCATCCTGGCGTAAATCCTCATGTCCCTTCAATAAGAAGGCATAATCATCACCATCACTACCATGAATGGTTAACTTCCTAGGTCGTTGCTTAGATGTTATGACAACAAGTTGGCGTGCAAATGATGCAATTGTAACCACTGGTGCATCTGAATTAAGGATATGGAAGTATTAGTAGACTAAAGGATTAAATCTAATTCAGCATCAAGTAACGAAATTAATTTACCAGCACGGTATGTCCCGGGAACAGCAAGCTCCAAATTGCGGCATTCTAGCAATTCTGGAGAAACAGACTACAAAGAATATGCATAAAACTTAATGCCCATAACAATGACAAAACAGATGAAAGAAAAAACATTATTACTCTTACCTCCAAGTCTAAAGTTGTAAGGCTTTGAAGTTGCTTATCTATCTTTCTGAATACATGGTAATAGATGTCCCATGCCTGATAAAGAAATTATTAGAAAACTAGCTCCAAGAAAGGAAAATGATACTTAAATGATTTACTTTTTTTAAATCCAGCATTTCTAGGTTATTTAAGAATGAAATATTCTTGAAAAGCCACCATAATTGTGGTCACCCTTAGCCAGTCATAGTTGTGAGCTGCCTTAAATGTAACATCAAGAGTGGAGGTTTAGTTCCATATTGATCAAAGATAGGATAAAATAGAGTTTATAAAGCTTAGAAAATCTTCATCTTACAAACCGGTTTTGTAGAGGCTGAATTAAGCTCTAAAACCAAATAATATGATGGTATCAGAGTCTATTCTAGTAGTTGTGGTCAGGCTTATCAGGCTGTTATCAAACTACCCACATATTCAGCCTTTCAAACTTCATGTTCGAGATGTCTAGTGAAGTGAGTGTGTTGAAGATCTCACATCGACTAGTGATAAAGCAAAGTAGTTTATATAAGGGGGGGGGGGGGGGGGGGCAACCCTTACCTAACAAACCGATTTTATGTAGTTTAGTTATGCCCTAAAACCAAATTATATGATTGGTATTAAAGTTTATCCTAGCGATTATTGTTAGATCTATCGAGCCACCCGCTATTGAGTCATTATCAAATCACTTGCAAATGTTCAATTCTGCAAACTTCATGCTCAAGATATCTAGTCCTTGACATGAGAGAAGCGTGTTAAAGATTTCACACTGACTAGTAGTAAAGCCAAAGTAGTTTATATATAAGTAGAGGATAACCCTTACCATATAAGTAGATTTTATTGGGTCAAATTAGGTCCACACTCACATTCTAAAATATTATTAGAGTCTATACCCTAGATCCATTGTTGGGGCAACTTGCATTTGCCACACTCTAAGGCGGTAGCCCTAGGCGTTAGGGGGAGCATTGTATAGCCAACTAAATTGCAATCAGCCAGTCACCCCTAGCCTGCCTTTGTTGTGGCATCTTTGGCGGTGCCTTAATTGCAACTTCAAGGGTGGTGATTTAGTCTCGCATTGATCAGATATATGGAAAAATAGAGCATATAAAACTTGGGAAGTCCTCACCTTACAAACTAGTTTTGTAGGGTTGAATTAGGCCCTAAAATCAAATCCTAAGAAATATTTCTTAGCAGTTCCATTTTTTAAAAACCGACAGGCACGTGGATCAACTAGTAAGAAATTGTTCTAACTTAATCAGCAGTCAACTGTGTTAAATACTTGGAATGAAAGTTTTGCCACCCAAAGTGTTCCTACCTATCTCAAATAGGATTCCTAAAAAAAATCTATCTTTCAAAGACCAATACAATAGAGGAACATCATTCCTGTCACTTTTGCTTCAATCTTTTTTGCTATCATGCAGCTGCTACTACCAATATTCAATTCAATCCTCCTTGAAGCATTTCATGCAATGAAGGATATTGTATGAAGATAAAAGTCATACTAAGTTTAGGGTTTAGGGCAGACTAATAGAGATCCATTTCTCATTTATGGGAACTGCATTTCCAGTGGTTAATTGATTTTCTAGAAAAGTAAGAAACAGTGAAAGGTTCAAGCCATGGCTTCAGCCACTAACTTACGTGACTCAAAAAATACAGATTTCTAGAGATTCATAGATGACATTTATTTGGGATACTATGACTTCAACCATACTCATATAGATTGCCATTTCATTTGAAAAACGATCTTATAAGGAAACATCAGCTCTAGCTCCATCCATTCAAATGATCAATTGACAGATGTTTTTCTCCAAGTTATTGTTAGGATAAGCAATTGATAGAAACTGGCTGAAAACTGTATGAACCACATCAGTTATGAATAATAGGCTCCACAACATTTATTTGTCGGAATGGCCTTCATAACAAGTAATTTGCTACAATTTTGATACCTGGGTCAGCTCGGCATCTTTCCCAGTTCTCTTATAATTCATACAGCACTCATAAGCCTCTAATAATTCTTGTCGATAGGCCTGAAATAACAAGGTATTGACAAATTAAAATAAAAAAAATTGACAATATATTATAATAATGGCATAAACAAACAAAGAAACAAAACAAGATTATAACACACCTCAATAAATATTCTCTCTTTTATGGTGACGTTGTTTTTCATTGCTCCTTCTTCAAGCATTTCATGTAGTGGCTCCAACACCTTTAGCATCCCTTCAATATTATGCTCACCAAAATACAAACGGCTAGCTTCTTCCAATGCTTCATGCCACATTTCATGCCAAAGAATAGCAACCCTGATCAGTTCCTTTGATACAAGTTGTGCCTGCAAACAAAACCAGCATATTAACATGGCAGAAGTCTAAAAGAATAACCTTCAGATAGATTATTATCAAACCTGATCCACTAGTACACCACTATGCTGCCGAACTTTGTCAACAACTTCCTGAGCTGCAGCTTTGCGTAAGTTGCTTATAGATTTACAGGCCACAAGCAAAGGATACATGAGAGCCTACAGAAGAAATCAAACATAAATAACAGTCACATGGCCAACAATTCAATAAGAAGCATTAAGTAAGTCAGTCACACGCTACTTGCTGAGAAGTAGCAGAAATATTATATCAAGTAAAAATAACAACAAAGGAAACGGACAAAATCAAGTCACTACCACACTGCAGACACCAGATTATAGAACCAATTAAAGTTAGTTCTCATCTTGCAAACTAATCGGCTAATCAACATCTCTTTCATCTGCTTTTTTTAATACTAATAGTCTTGTATGTACAATGCACAGGATATATGTTTATTTTTATATAACTAAAATTTACAATAAATAAATATTATTGAATATATAGATTGTTATAATGAAAATAATAATAAATAAATATTTTAAAAATAGAAATTGTATTAAAATTTATAATAAATAATTTATATTGTGATAGAAGGTCCTTTTGAACTATTTGGTAATTTCTTGTAAAAAAAATATTAAAATTCATATAAAGATGAAAAGTATAAATTAAATGAGATAAGCAGTTAAGAAAATCAAATATATAGAGTAATTACAATCCCAATAAACCCTCTCATTTAAGAAACACTTTCGTGCAACATAATTTCTTTTGAATCTATAATCCACCTCCAGCAAAAGATTCATTGAAGAGTACTTCATTCACTAAGTATTGCAGAATTGAGTTGGGTAAAATTACATTCACCATAGACATAATTCATACCAAGTTAAACAAGAAAATAATTCTCAAATAGGGAAAATTTAAATGCCTTAAATTATTATTTGAGTAGAAAAAAGATGAGCATGTCAACTGTCAAGAGTTAAACAATAGAATCTGCAGCAAGCACAGTATTAAACTTGCCATCATACAAGATAATTGATACTATTTGCGGCTATACAAGGAGCAAACCAATGTGGGATTAAGTACCCTCCCTAACTCTCTCTAGTCATACTAGGGGAAAAAATCATATAAAGATAGCCAAACAAAAACTGAAATTCATCAAAACATGAAGAAAAAAAACTTGTTGCTTCCACAGAATCACAATATCTTCAATTTTACAAAGTGAACATTTACAGAATGATACTTTCAAAAAATTCATAAATGGAAACATGTCCAAGTTCCACAATATCAGTCACATACCTGTGGATGGTTTTGCCCAATCCGAACCAAAAGTGACTGTATCAACTCTCTTACAGCATGGTTATTAGAGTGTATCCTGGCAATTATCTGAGGCAGAACTACTAGCCAAGTATTGATATTAACTAGAGAAAATCCTTTCTTTAGTGCCATTTGTACTTCTGCTGTAGCTCCATGGTTGAACCATAAGGTCAGAAGTCGAAGAATATCCTACAGCAAATGCAACAGCAATTTTAAGATTCAAAGGAAAAGGACTAACATATTCCAATTGGATAACAAAAAGGTAAGTTGCAAAATATAACAGAAATTGTAGCTTACCTGTAAACTATCATCAACACCTTTGGAATTTGCCGCACATGCAATAGAATGAAAGTATCCAGTGACAGCTGCAGCAACAAATTGTGCTGCAACATCGGGGAAACCTCTTAAAGTGTAATGAGACATCACCGCTGTGTTGAATAATGCCCATTTATGCCAAGCTTTGGCCCACTTATTGGCATATTGAGTAGCCTTTGTGAATGCATTAAGAATATCTACAAAATTTGAAATTAAATTAAAAAAATTGGCCAACATCATTTTATCTTTAAGTTCAATAGTATGACAACTAAACCTTTTATGGATTCATCGACCAGCCCAGGAGAAAGTGACCACTGCCAAGAGCCAAGATTTCGATAAACACGAGCAAGGAGAGGAACACCAGGATTCAAACCACTTGTAAAGCTTGATGATGTAACTGGTTGAATGTTGGGTGCACTTGAAAGTTCCATAGCCAAATTCTAGATCAAGTAAAGCAGGCAGATGATTGGATTTGGTGATAAATAAGCAAGTCCAGATATTCTCTATCTACACCTGAACATATATAAAAGATATAGTACCTGAAGCCTAATAAATGCTTCCCTGCGCTTTGAATCCTCCCCAAGTGACCACTGGTACTTCAAGTATGCCAGCATTACTTCAGGATGGCCATGGTATCGTACATTTTCAGGAGATTTTTCAGGATCATACTGATAGAAAGAAGAATAACTTCAGTTGGGTACACAAGAATGAAAATTAATGAGACAGCAAACTACTTAGACCAGGTACACAGCACCTGTAGAAGTTTAACTAAAGTAGATTTTGCTTGGCTAATACGCCCACTTTTTCTGCAAAGAGAGGCAAATTTGAGCCAGGTTTCAATGTCTTCCACAGGTGGCAGCACAAGTGCTCTAACAGCCAAGAGTGCCTGCCAAACCTACAAACAAGCAAAATAGCATTAGAGGAAGGAAAACCAAGCCTAATTATGCAAAATTTTAATTACAAGTATAAACTTCAGTTTGCAAGAGCTCGACATGAATTTTGTTGAGAGATTTAAAACTGAATATTCAATATTGAAAATCCAAATATGACAATCACGAAAATAGCAGCAGTATCACAGCATAGCATTGCATTGCATCCCTCCGGCACTCCAGAATTCATATAACATCACAGTGGCTATAAGGTTTATTCCAGCTGCATGCTACAAAATTTGAATATCTCTTTTTAATGGAATATCTGTTTCAAAGCTTAATCCTCTCTTAAACTAAAAAAATCTGCTCATCTCTGTTTTGCAATCTCTTAAACTAAAAAAATCTCCATTTTACTCTCCCTTAAACCCAGCCACTTCCATTGATTGAGGGAGTTTTGGTCTCCCAACATTCATAGCACACAGGCAAATAATTAGGACTGATAACCTCTTCTTTCTGTAAAAAAAATAATAATAAATAAATTAGAATCATAGGGATGCTGTGGTCTTCTGTCCTCATGAATGCAAGTTCCCTTCCTTGGTTTGGTTTCATCCCATCCACCCCCCCCCCCCTTTTGCAGCAAGTTCTGAGAAGGTTACATCAGTTTCAGCAAACTTCTAGCAGCACTACCTGTTTTTTAGTCTTTATTTCATTCATCCCTGGCCAACCCACCTTTAATTTGATAATCCTTTCATTATTATTGACTTATTGTTCAAGGAAGAATTTGGAGTTTCGAGTATTAATGATAAATTTTTAATCTTTTAGAACTTTTTTCAGTTTTGAGCGTCTATTATGTGTGTAATAGAAGTTATCTGCATTGTATCTACTATCTTCAATGCAGTGACCACTCTGCAACCAGCTATACCATTATTGTGTTTTCTTGGGTTGGCCTAGGTTCAAACACATGATATTCACATCTCTCTCCTGAATGAAAAGTAGGAAGTAATAGAACATTCATAGTACTGAATATTAAACAAAGGAACAGCCAGTTAACATTTATTAGTTGAATTGCACACAACCATTGTTTGTGGGTCCAACCGTGTGAATTTGATAGCACTAATAAACAATATGACAAAACCTCAACATCAAAGTACTATAGCTTAACAATAATTAACTATTAAAAAAAGATTGTGACAATCATGTCCAGCTCTTAAGATGAAATGAAAATTAGCATGTATTGTTGTTCCAAAATAGTTTCATCTTTCTCACACCCCTTTCTGCAGCATTAAAACTTTGAACATATGCAAGGCATATCAATCAAGACCAATCTTCACAAGTTGACACACAATTCAACAAAACAGCCACCGTTAGGGCTTTTAGGGCACAAGAGGATTATGCACCTTGCATAAACAATTCCCATTGTTTTTGAATAAACAATGATTCACAAATCAATCATAATGTTTAAGCATACATATACATTTTAAGTAGGGAAATCTGTCTACCTCAACATTGCTTTTGGCTCCTTGTATACGCTGAGTCCACATATTGCGAATAAGAGCCCGCCGCTCTTCTGCTACTCGGTCTCCAATAGGAAGTGTACGGTAATCAATAACCTGGTAAAGAGAAGATATTCCCAATTTATATTCATTACAATAACATTGAGTAAAGGACAGGAATTGAAAGTAATGCGTCTGAATATATTAGAGCTTAACCTCTTCTAGTTCTGATAGTTGCTGAACACGAACCATATTGCTGTAAGCACGCTCATAACTCTCTAAAACCTGGAAGTAAAAAAATTATATACAAACTTCTTTGAAAGCAAATGAAATAAAAGTAACAATTACGTGTGTTTATGTTGTGGTTCATACACATTCAACGCACATTTTTTCAAATCCATTGGTCTAGTCAAATGAAATCAATCATAGCCTACGTCATGAGAACTACACGAGGAGGACCTGTTTGGTTCCCTTCTCATGTTTGATTTCCTTCCATGGTACTCAACAACCAATATGTTATCCAAAATCTATCAAGTTTTGAAAATGGTTACAAAAAATAACAGAAACAGTTGAGAGATGTTTTCTTATCCTCTTCTGTCTTGTGGTCCTAGGTCATCTAGTGTGTCGATGCAAGTGGTGAGGCAGGAGCTTGGTGTGAGTGTTTGTTTTTCTTAAAGACTAAATTTTTGAAAATATAAATCGAACACTGATGAATGCCCAAGAACGGTTGGGTTTTATTATTTCAAAAAGAAAGAAAAAGAAAAAGATTGGCAGATTAATCTACAGTCCCTCTCCCACAGCAACAACTCTAAAATACAATTCAAAAGAAAATCACCAAAAGTTCCTCTCCCTTACAAACTACTCCCTCCATTTTTTATTCATAGTCGTTTTGTCAGAATTTGTCGTTTTTTTTTCATTGTCATTTTACTAAAATCAATGACTTATTAATTTTTTTTCTCTTTTTTATCCTTGATAATTAATGTATGTTTACTGAACAATGTGTCTATTTATTTCTAATATCTACCTATTTTTTCTTTAACCACTTATGTGAAGTTAATGTTGCATTTAAAAGGATAATATGTTTCCAGTGAAATACTATAAAAAAAAATAGAGGGTAGAATAGGAAAGTAAGTAATAAATATTTTTGAAAACTAAAAATTCAATCATTTTCTTAAGTCCCGTGCAAAACCTTAAACGACTATGAATAAAAAACGGAGGGAGTAGCCTATATTTATTATCATCATCTCCCTCAACCTCAACCAACTCCGTAAAATAGATAAAACAGAATATCAAATATAAATCCCAAAGACAAGCTTTGATAACAGAATTAAAATACATAATCATAAACTGAGGGTTATTTTAAATAAACTTCTGCATAAGCATTTTTAGAAGAAAATATAAAAAAAAATGAAACAAATTTCTGCTTAAAACTAGCATACATGCAAGTTAAAAAACATAATTTGGAAAAGCTAATATGAGAGAGTTTCTACAAATTAACTTGTGCAAAAGCTAATTTTAGCTTTTGCTGATTTAAAGTGGACTATCAAACACCTCCAGAAACTACAAAAAGATGACAGTAGGCAATAAAATGTTTTTAAAGGAAGCCATGCAGAAAAGGCTATAAAAATCATTTTCATTGAAATTTAAGGATATCTATAGGCATACAAGACAACATTATTCAAATAATGATCATAAACAGTAAAAGATGTCACCATAAAAAGCTTAGGTACCTTTGTGTCATGGGTCAACTCATCTCAAGCTTATGTTGTTAATAGAAGGCTCAGGAAGGGTTTTTAATTTTTCTCAATTTTCTAAACAAATATCAAATGCAGGGCTGGTTTAAAGGTCATACTATCAAATGCACTCTCAAGATGTGATTACATTAACGTAAAGCAACGTGAAGATGATGAACATATACTTAACAATGTCACGTGCATATGGTGAATGTCCAGCACATGATTAAATACTGGTACAGCATGGAAAGAAATTGCAAAACTTCTTTACCCCATTCCCAAAAACATAGTACTCAATGCAGCTACACAATAAATTCAAAACATCAATGAAGAATAAAACCAATAAGAAAAGTTTATAAAACAAACTCACCAGAGCTGCAAGCTCTGTTGCCAGACATTTTCTAGCTCTTTCAACATACTCACGTGCTTCATCATACTGCCAATAGATTAGAATAGCAATAAGTACAATTGAATAATAAAACCAAGTGTAGTTGATATTTGAAGCAAAACAAGTACCTTTCCCCTGCGAACTAATAGAACAGCCCTGAAGAAGGTACCACTACTACTTCCATCACTACTGGAAGCAGTATTCCCCAAACCTCGAAGTTTTGTTTCATCACCATCATCCAATCGAGACACATATTCTGCCATTTGGTCCCATTCTCCCATGTTCCAAGCAGCACTTGCAGCCTAAAAATACATACACACTGAGCACATGCAGGGAAAATATCCATCACACATGACATGAGTATAAAACCAACCATTGGTGCCATTTCAAGACGAGCAGCTGGCTCGGCTGGGGTCCAAAATTCTTTACAGAGGATATTTAACTCATCCCATTGAGCCAATGCAGCAAGGCATCTCATTCTACCTGCAAAGCAAGATCCAGGCTCAAACATTCCCATGCATGTAAAAAAATAATCCTAAATTGTAAATCTAAACTTCTAAGATTGTAGCAGGAAAATCCATACTTGAAAGCACAGAAATGTGTTCTATATTAAATAGTAACCGTAATAAGAAAATAATGGAAAGAGAACTAGGGAATGCAACATTTGACATTATTTTACTAAAACAAGGAAACCTCCAGCCATTTCTATTAGGGGCATGAGTGTTTATATACCTTTATATTCATTGGATAACCTACACAGGGCATTACTGTAACAGATATAATCTGAATATAAACAGGAAATGTTCCATCCTAAATCAATGCCTATTTACAACACTCCCCTCAAGTTGGTGAATGAATGTCAATCATTCCCAACTTGCTAACATGTTCTTGGAATCTCGATGTGGGGAGTCCCAAAGGGATGTAAGTTGTGGCTATTTTTCATTGATAAATGTCAATGGCCAACTCCTTTGATAAATACCATTCAAAACACAAGAAAATAACCTATTTATCATAGTAGCAGGTAAGACAGCTTCTTCGCAATAAGAGCCAGCAGGCGATCAAACTCTGCTTTACCAAGTGTTTGTACCTTGTTTAGGGTTAAGGTACCAACAGGTTTTCTACCACAATATCCAAGTCAGATGTTGTCGATTGACATACCTTTGTGTGATGCGCTCAAGAACCTTTTTGTTTCCTTTAAGTTTATAACATTTCTCCTTAGTAGGCCTAACCTTTTAGGGAGAGTGTAGCAATCCTCACTGTTAGACTTCATGGACACCAGAAGAAGACAACCCTATAATTGGACCTTTTCTAAAGACTAAGGTTCATCCTTCAATAGGAGTGTTTTCATCAAACACTACTGACTTCACCCCACACAGTATAGAATACCTCTAATAGAGAAGGAAGATTTTTTTGCCAAAATTCGAACCTGAATAGGACCGTATTCAGAATACAGGCCGAAGAGAAACATAAAAATGCTCACCCTCTCAATGAACACTATCAATGTAGCAGAGTCAGTGTTGCATGTCATCTTCAAACTCTGATACTTATCCAACTCATCCAAAAATACCAAGAGACTTCCTTGCTTAGTATTAAAAATCTTGTCTTCAAACATTGGGTTAGTTTTGGATGGATCATTCCCTTCAACATGATTCAGATCATATGCCCTTTGGAAGTAGTCAAAACCTACGGGGCCCACTAAAGATATTTATGATCAAGTCGATCCAAGCCCAGCAAGATTGGGAAGCCATTGGAACCCAAGGACTGAAATGAGGAACCCTTATCTTCAGCCACGATGAAAAATGGAAGCAGTAGTGTTGCATTCAAAGAGGAGAAAGCAGGCCTTCAAACAACCACTAAATGGGACAAGACTAGGGAGAACTTACCCAGGCCCTAAAGGGGGCTCATCTACAACTAGTTCAATGGCAGCAGCTACGTGAATGAGCACTGGAACAAAGCTTCAGGGACCAGGCCAGTCTGGACATGACACTGCTCCCAGTGTGGTTGCCAGACCAATTGGCTGCACTAATGACAGTGGGCAGCAGTGGAAGTGGAACATAGCTGAGTGGCAGCAGAAGCAGAGCACCTAAGATTAGGAGCTTTGCTACCAACTTGGAAAAGAGATAAAATTGTATATTACTTGATGATTTTTCCACTACAAGCACTAATCCATATTTATAGGCTAAACTTATTAAAAGAAAGACAGAAAATACAAAAAGATAAGAATCCGTCCTAATAAATATAATCTGAATATATACAGGAAATATTCTTTCCTGAATTAGTGCCTTTACAAAAGATAAGTATTGAGATTATCCAGAATTATACCCTCCACACCCACAAGCCACAGATAATCGGGTACCATACCATGCCAAAATCGGTGTTATTCATTGAGAAACATTCAAATAACTCAAAAGAAGAAAGATATAAATGAAGGTAAAGTTATCATTACAGACCTAAAGTGGCATCCAACACAAGATGTGGACTTGTTGCTTGAGAAGCCTTTGCAGTATAAGCCTTGAGTGCATCATCCCACCGCTGCAGTTTCTCATACCTAAAGGACATCTATAAGTCTCTATCCTCAAGATCTTGCTGGAGATATAAACAAGAATTGTACAAAAAAAAAAAGAAGGGATGATGAACTTAGAAATTATATATCACACAGTACCATGACTCCTTAAGTTGGAAATCTAGATGCTGTTGGGCATAGGTTAGTATTCCAACTGCAGCCTACAAAAAGAAAAGGTTATATTGAAATGCAAAGATATCAGATAACAACGTTAAAACTAAAAGAGCAGCCAGCAAAATGATAAACTTGATAAAAAAAATCATTTCTATTCAATTTAACCTCATGTTGGTGTAATTGGTTGTTTATATGAATAAGAGCTTCAACTACAGCAACTGGGTTAGCATCCATCTTCTTGGAATGTGCTCCTTCAAATTCCATTTCTTTATAGTGCAAAGCTTTTGCAAATGCCCGACACTGTGTGCCATAGAAAAGTGACATGTGAAAGGTATAAGGCAAAGTAGAAGAAACAGTCCAATATAACAAAGTAAAAGAGGTTGTTTAAAAGAGCAGCATGCATTGAACAAGGACATGCATGCATCATGAACTACACACACATGCACCCCAAAGGACAATGCAGAATAAAATAGAAGGACCTTCTCAGCAAGAGCACCAAGAAGGCGTATGTCAATAGGAAGAGGTTTCTCATCATGCTCCATGAACTCAGCCTGCAGATTCAGTTAACAAAAACAAGAGCGTAAATTCTATAAAGTAGAAAAGTGTTATAGTTTCATCTGTGTCCATCATCTTTAAAATCAATAATTAAGTCTAAGCCTTCACCTTTCTTTTAAAAGAAGCCAAACTTGATAGAAAATATTTTCCAGATAATTGCAAGTTTAGTTTAATAACCAAGAGATCCCTCTAGAACCAAAACACTGAATTCCTCTCTAAAAAAAAGTCATTTAAAAAGATATGTCCTTTTTAATGGTTTCACCTAGAGCTTTTCCCGGTCTCCCCTTATTTCTAATAATACCCTCTGTCTTATCTGCTTTGTCTACTGACCCTTTATTGGTCATCTCAGATGACCGAAGACCAAACTATCTTCAGTGGAAATTCTACATTTCTTAGAAATCAATATATAACTAGGAGGGAAATCAATAATGGGGGAGTATATGATTAGAATTGTGAATTCAGAAGCAACAAGTTTGGCTGACAATTTTGACATTTCATAACAAGACAAATCTAATAATCAATAATATTTAGGAAGAAGATATAAAAGAGATGTCAAAGTCCACATTTGCAGATTTAATATATTCACTGAGATGAGAAGATATACCAAGTTAAGAAGTGTGGCCAAAATTTCGGGAGGAATGTTTGGAGATGAAAACGCCATCTCTAGATTCCGAACTAGCTGTTTCTGACTAGTCTCATTCAGCTGTGCCCAACAACTGACAAATCCAGCTGCAAACAACTCTCGACCAACAACAGGCTGTAAAATTCAGAAACTAGAGGTGAAAATGAGATACAAAAACACTAATGCCACAATAAATAATATCAATAACCAATGAAACCTGCAACTGAGCAAGCCTAGCACAGGTTCGTAAGGCTGGAGAAGGAGACTCCTTCAGAAGTTGAATGCTAAAATGCCTCATCCATTCTGCCCAATCCTCCTTAGTACTTCGTTGAGAAGCCTCCCCAGCTGTCCGTAATCGACCATCATTAACCTGTATGGAAGTTTTCAAGCCACCAATAAAAAAATAAAAAATTAAACTACAGAGCTGAGACTCCTCTGAACCTGATATCTGTAAATCTCATTTCAAGATTCCATTTCCTCACACTCCAAACAAGCAAGTCTAAGGTAACCTCTTAAGTGAAATCCTTCATTAGGACAATAGTGGTTAGTAGAATCAGGACAAATGCTGTGTTGAAGGTAGTCAAACTAAACAAAGTTCTACCTAATGAGTTGTATGTTTCTTATTATAAGACTAGTATCCATATATTTTTACACATCAAGTGGCAAAATATTTGTGGTTTAGAATGTTGAATATACCAAGAGTTTGGTGAACTTTCTTGTATTTCATTTAAAAATTGTGAATGGGGTAAGGCGTATTACAATTTTATGTGGTGTACAGAATGACTAATGCATTATAATTTTGCTGTTACCCACTTGCCATGTTTAAGAGATAAAGCATTTTTGAACTCTTTATGGTCATAATGCTTAGGGTAAGAATAAATTTGAATTCAGCAAAAATCCATCCTATATGTTGCTAATTCGTCTGCATCAGGGGTATTATTAACAATAGTGGTCAGTTTCAGTTGTGATATATATGCCTCAAATGAATCTGAATATGACCAAGAGTCTGTTTGGATACAATTTTAAAAGTACTTTTGAGAACTCCTCTACTGAACATAAAGTGTTTTTTTTCCAATAGAGAAGCTCACAATAACACTTCTAGCTTGTATTCAAACAAGCTCCAAAACATAGGATTCCATTCATTGCTTGTTAGGCCATGTATTCTGTTCTTGAATTTTTTTTATTTGAATATGTAAAATGAAAATTATCAAGCCTAATGTTCACCAGACCACTTCATGTTATCCTAACAAGCAATCATCAGGGGATTATCATTTCAACATTCAAACTTTCTTTGGTCAGTTTAAGCTTTGGTTCAAAAATTCACTGGAAGTGTGCTTAGTAGTCAGTAGCTATATTTCCCAGTGGTCCAAGGCAAAAAACAAAGGCCAATAAAGTTTACAGTTCATCACAAGAGGGTACCTGATGGCCTCTGAGTTTGTGAGCATCAGACCCATCTTCGTAAGGATCAGTCTCCACATCATCTAAAGGATCACTAATGACCTCAACAGGAATCCGTCTGTTCAGTCTTTGTGAAGCTGTGATCCCAAGAATAAGTGGTTCACGTCGCTGTAACCGCCCTTCAATTTCCTCAAATTCCTTGTGCTTCAGTAGTAAACAACTTTTAGAAATTTTTAAGAAAACATTTAATCTCACACACATCATAGCAATGAAATGAAAAAATAAAGATGGAGAAACTCAATACCCGCAAGCGATATTTCTGCAGCAGTTTGTGAATTGACGGAATAAAAATTGTGAAATCCTCACCAAGTGCATGAGCCAAACAACAAAGTGCATCAACAGCATCCTTTCGGAGATCGTCATTTTTCCTGTAAGACATAAGTACAATTGATAGGAATCACCAGATCAGGTAAGAAGAATGTAAAAAATGAAAACATGAATTAAAGGAGAAAATTGAGCAACCCAAATTATTCATGGGATTCTAAAATACTCCCTATGGTCCTTTATATAAGAAACAAATAACCAATTCATGAAGAACAATGAAAGTAGTTAAGTTAGTTAATATTAATTAATAATGTCAATAAAATTTAAATTGATTCCAGAAATACCCACCAAATTAAATGGTTTAAGTAGTGGTTATATTCAATGACATTACATGTAATGATATATATTGTTAAAAAGCCTATGAAGCATCCACTTGCTTAAAAAATTAGTGTCTCGTTAATAGATTTCACAATAAATTAAGAGTTCTAACAAAAGTGGATTAGGTTTAAATCAACCTTACAAAGCCAGCTTATAAAGTGAAGATTGTTACCACTTATATATTTTAATTTTTTCATACAACTAGTCAATATAAAATCTCCAACACACATCCCTCACGCTAAGAACTAGACATCTCGAGCATGAAGTTTAAAATATTGGACATCTCTACGGGTGGCTTGAAAATGTTCCAATAAATCAAGGGTTCTTAAGAAAGTGAATTTAGGCCTAAATCAACTTACAAAATTGGTTTGTAAGGTGAAAATTGTTTCCACTTATATATTCTAATTTTTTCATACCACTGGTCGATGGGGGATTTCTAACACACCACTAATGCTGAGAACTAGACATTTCGAGTATAAAGTTTGCAATATTGGACATCTGATAAGTAACGTTCTGATAACAGAAGGCCCAATAAGCCTGACAATAATCACTAAAATAGACTTTAATACCATCTTAAGAGAGTAAATTTAGGCCTAAATCAACCTTACAAAACCTGCTTGTAAGATGAAGATTACCCAACTTATATATTCTAATTTTCCCATACCACTTGTTGATGTGGGATCTCCAACAAAGTATAAAAGAAAATGAGTAATTAATACATCTTAAAAAGATGTCTAAGTTTCTTATAGGACCAAAAAATTACACTAAATATTTTCTATATAAATTAACAAAGGGAGTAGATTTCAATTTGCTTCAATGGCAAGTATCAATCACATAAGCAGGTGCCAGGTGATCAAGAACAAATGAAAAAAGGAAGCAAGGAACAATCTCAAAATTCCCAGTATTCAGCATTAAATAACAATATGCCAACCCTAAGACGAATTAGCATGACTAATGTGGGTTTCTCAAAGGACATAAAATTTATAACAGTCCAATCGTAGAACTCAAGAAAACCTAAATTATGAAGAAGAAGAAAAAAAGATAAAGCCATAATTCATATAGGGAATAGACACCCCAGAACAAAACCCCTAAATCATCAATTGCAAGCCCTAAGTTAGAACTTACAATCACTTCATAAATCAAAATTAATTATAAATATTATCTCCTCATACTGCATCATTTTGCTAGTGTTGGAAAACAAGCTGCCAGGTAATCTCAGCAATTCAGTCAAGCATAATCAACCACTTGATTAAAATACTAATATTGAATAGTAATGATTCAATGGATTTGCAAACCTTTGCTTCAAAGTTCCCTATTTGTTTTGACATAAATTTCTAAATAATCATTTATCACTTCCCAGAAACAAATAATAATATTAACTTTCATTATCACAACACAAGAATTTGAAATGGCTAAGAGGGCAATCTGATACATACATAAAGATTTTAAAATTTCAGAATTTGCATACTCACCCATCCAAAACTAACTTCAAGTGATGCACAAGAGAGGATATGTGACCAGTGACCTGATAATAAAAAGGGAAAATTAAAAAACAGACAAGAACAATCAAAGACCAAACAGTAAAAGTAAAAATATCACACTATCCAGCATATTGCATAAACGAGTCAACTTTTAAAAATTGAGGATGAATCAAAGCAAGCACAGTAACCAACCTGCACACGAGGGATCAAGCATGTCAAAGTTTTAATTCCTGCACGTCTTATGTCTACTGAAGCATCCACTTTAAACAATCTTATTAGAGCAGGAAGAAGTAGATGCATATGCTCATCCAAAGTCCCTACACAACCAAGAACAAAATTGTCACTGACTGCACTCCTGGCCATGACAATTACTTATGCTATGATTTCATTCAACACAGTAAATTAATCCAATATTACCCCCACAAAATTGAACAAATAAAACCAGTTTTCAATAGTAGTGGCACCCACAATCTTCTTTCTTCTGAATTTCAGGTCTATTTCAAACATTTGCATGTCACACGCACCCATAGTAATCAATAGGGTGCTATAGCAGAGTGGGGTGGAGTGACCTTAGGCTGCTGCAGGACTCAAATAGTGGGGTGGTTTTTATGGTGGCTACCATGGCTTTTTGCACACTATATCAGCGCACCATTTTAACCCCTGAAATAGAGATTTTTAAGGTTTGGAAGGTAATATTGTGATTTATCCCCCATTTTTTAATGCCTGTTTTGCTTCAGAAACATAATAGGATTTGAAACCCCTCTTCCTTGACCATTCACTACATTTGTTTTGACTTCTGGTCCTTCACAAGTTACAGGATTACTTATCTTCTTGACTTCTGTTCTTATTTCTTTAGACTTCCCAGTTCATTATTTTTTATCTAATATCATGTTTTTCTATTAATTTACCAGCATCTTTGATTTTGACTTCATTATTAGGTTTATATTGATCCTAGATTTATGGTGATTGTGTGCGTTGTCTGCATCTTATTATTTATCATGAATTTCTTTAATTTTGGATTTTTTGGTTATTGAGTATTTATATGTGTAGTATAAATTATTTAGTTTATTTTATAATATTTAAAATAGCGGTTGTCCCACTGTAGCATTTTCAGATATGGCCTCTACGCACCACTATCTGATATCAATAACTATTCATGCATAATTCCAATAGTAATTGAAACCAAAATAGCAAATTGTAACAGGGTGAGATTTAGACAACCATAATGGTTAAGGAAGTTGATAACATTAATCAAAAGCACAAGGGGTAAGCTGCAGATGACCATAAGTTGAGGGGGCCTTATGTGATTAAGCAATAGAATAAAGAAATACAATAAGAACACACTTTTGAACATGCTTATTATTATTGAGTGAAATTTATTGGAAATCACAAACAAAAGTGGGTCTCACTTCTTATTTATAGAGTCTATCATGATTTTATAGTTTCCAATAAACCTTAACCAATAATAAAGTGTGTGTCAAAGGGTATTGCTAGCACTCTCTTGAATAAAAATACACAGAATGTGCTACAGGAAAGGTTACTAACCACCAAACACTTCTAGAGTGTGAAGGATATCAAGAACATAAGTGTAGTCATTGCACCGTTCTGCATCACTAAGGACCTGAATACAACCTGGCAGAATAGCTGGAAGATATGTTCTAAATTCATCATTGAGAGCCAAGCAAAGCTGTTCCACCAGGTGAAGAACCTGCAACATCAAATAAAATAAATAATAATCATAAACCACAAAAAAAAATATCCCTAGGTTATTTTACCTAAATTGGGGAAGAAGCACACTAACAGGATAGCCAAGAGCAGGACGAGCTGGTGCAGGAAGAGTGAATGCTGACCAAAATTCAGATATCAAAGATAGCAAATCTTGCAAATATTTACGAATGTGCTGCACAACCACATCATACTTGAGCTAGTAAGCACAGATGAATAATAACCATACAAATATCAGACATATTTTAAAGACAATCAAATCTACCTGGCGCACAATAGACACCAGAGTTCCAAGTTTCCATGTTATAAAGTCCTTTAAATTATCTTCACATGTACGAACAGTGTGAAAAAAATCAGGCAAAACCTACAAGGAAGGAACACAGCAAGCCAGATATAAAATAAAATTTAAGTATAGGAAGTAAGGTATGTTACAAATAAAAGTCTAAGAGCTAACCTTTGGCAAGTACGGAACACAGCCAAGACCCATCGACTGACCTCACAAACAAAAATACAAATCATATTGGCAATGAATATCAATAACATATCGAACTAACTGCAATTCAACAACATCCAACTAATGAAACAAAACACTTGATATTCTTCAGTTTCAGAACTCAAACTCATACCAAGATAACAAATTTTCAAAGTTGAATATCTTAGATGAAAGCTTGAGAATGGTTCATAGTTATATAATTATTCAAATGCACTTCTAACAATTTAACATTATAATACAATTATTAAATAAAAATTTGGAACTTTTGAGAAAACAAAAAAAGATGGGGGGAAAACTGCCCAAGGAAGAAGAGAATAAGAACCCAGTAGTAATTCTTCATTTTGCACTTCTATTATTATTATAGAAAAGTTGCATTGTCTGTTTCTGGTGCATCACAATTGCTCCTTCCACAATCAGCACTTTTAAGGGCAGATGAGGGTACCACCCCCAACAAAAAACAAAGTTATACTGTATTAGTATATTTTCCTACTGAATGGTGTTTCCAAACAAAGAAATTTGCAATGCCTTTTAAACATGTGACCTTGTGAATTTTGGTGGAGTTTTACCTGTCTTGCTAAATCTAAGTACACATTGGAAGTAAAAACAAACTTGTTTTTCATTGTTCAGAGAATGATTTTAACATGTTTTGATGTTGAAGATGTAATCACAGTAGTTGAAAGTAAATTAAAGTGTAATCAAGTAATATATATATATATATATATATATATATATATATAGGAGGGATCCGTTTATTCCAGGAGTAAGTCTAGGTAGACTTACTCCGTTTAATAACTTATGTTCTACATAAATTTCAACGATCCAACTGATGAAATTAAAGTTCTTAATGCATAAATCAAGTTTGCAAATTTTTAAAAAATTTGAAAATCATTTAATACTTCATTTCATTAATTCAAATAACGGATAATCATAAAATCATTTTATACATTGATTTGATCTATGTATTAAAAACTTTAAATTCAATGATTGGGTCGTTAAAATTTGATGTAAAACATGAGTTATTAAACGAAGTAAGTCTAGGTAAATTTACTCATGTAGTAAACGAATCCCTCCTCATATATATATATATATATATATATATATATATAAGTACTACTTGCTTGTGATCTAAGATGGCTTTTTAGGTAGTTACGGTAAGGGGTGATGGGATCTCTGTTATTGAGAACTTAGATTGAAAATTAACATCACGGTAGTTTTCACTAACTTGAGAGGATTCAGAAAGATAATAACTTCAATATTGTATAGAACTTTTGTTAGAAGATTTCATCAAATAAGGTTCAAGCTCCAGGCCCCCTTAAAATTTCAGGTCCAAAACCATCACTAGTAACTTCTTCAAAATATGTAAATTATGTTGACGTACAGCAAGGAGATAAGTAAACTAAACAGAACAAATACAACAACTCTTTCTTCTTTTTTTCTTTGTATAAACAGAAGTATTCATTTAGAAACCAGAGAGTACAAATCACAAGGATTATAAATATGTCGTATGTCAGGCCACACAGAAAACAATAGGGAAGAAAGAAAAAAGTAACAACTATAGTGCCTCTTTTATGCTTGCATACCTTGAATATGAACATAAGAGACCCAACCACCTTTAAGTGGTAACTAGCAAGTGATGGATCCCTCAATATACGCATGAGAGAATTAATAGCAACCTGTAATTGTAACGAAGATATCATAAATATCAAAACAAGTGGGAAAAATTAGAACATTATTAACAGGGAATGTTGATATGCGACCGTGGAGTAATAGTCGTCTGATGAAGCAAAAGAAGGCCACAGGTCCGTGGGAAATTCATCCATAGACTGAATCTGTTGACTTGAATCACTAGCAGGACGGGTAACATCTCCATGAGGCCCTGGCAATGTTTTTTGATTTCGTTTATGCAAATGAGGATCCAGAGCACCCATTATCCCAAGAACCTGGCAAAACCCAATTACAATTTAATTATGTGTATATGCCTGTATCAAAAAGAAATATTTACTTAATTCTTATCATCACCTTCAATACTTCACGTCTGGTTGACCATACTAGCTCACCATTCAGTAATTTTAAGAGTAACCCAAGTAACTGTGGATACTCATTATATGGAGTTATAACATACCTGTCAAAACAAATACAAATTTAAGCAACATCAAAACAGGAAAATTTGAGTACATCACTTGGAAATCTTATTCAAACCTTGTTCTATTCCTCATATGAATATTTCTCGACTATCAAAATAATATGTAAATAAATCAAAACTATATATGTAATTTAAAAAAACTTGAATGTAAAAATTTGCACATGGCTGCAAGTTTGTACCTTTTTATAACAGTTTTAGCATATTACTAGTGGGAAAAAACCCCACAAAAAGTCATAATGATACACAAAAGGCATGTGATATTTTTTATATACTGACAAAAACAAACATGTACATACCCCGTGCTCTGCACAACTTGACCTAATGTAGCAACAGCAACTTCACGTTTGGAGACAGCAGCTCCATCCAACAAAGCTTCAACAATTAAAGGCATAAGTTCAGGAACGTATTGCCTCATTGCAAAACCGCCCTAAACAAAACCACAACCCAAATAAGTTGGTTAACAATAAATATAACAGGCAAGCAAGCCAGAAGAGAGAAATTTACTGACCACCCTTGCAAGATCCCCCACAGTTACAAGAACTCCACTAATGGTTCCAGTATTGGCATTAACATCAATAAGTCTGGCCACAAGTGCCTGATATAATCAGAAAATCACTTAGATACCAATTGCTATAAAACAGGAATGTATCTTTAACACAATAACTAGTTAAACCTTGTGAATAGGAGCAATGTATGGAAGTATTAGCCGTTCACAATTCCTTATCAAACAGCCAATTAACTTCGCACTTTCTTCTTTGCATTTGCTATCTGCACTGCTGACATAGCAAGAGAATAAAATGGACATGTAAAGGAAAGTCTTTGATTCTTGAAATTGACTCCATAACAATGAATCTTTCCATATATGTGTTTTGTCGCCCAATAAAAAAAAAACACTAGAACATTACCTCTGCTCTAAGTATGTTAACAACTGTATAAGATGGCGCCGAAGAGCTGGAAGAACATATGCAGGATTTTTTTCTGATAACCTTCCAGCCACAGAAATTGCATACTCTCTAACATCAAAATCCTGCAGAGTGACGAATTAGGCTCTCCAATGTCAACAGAATGTAAGATCCTACTCAAGTATACAAGAGAATATGATGATATCACAAACACAGCTCATAAGGGGGGAAAGGAGGTAGAATATCCGATCTGTGCACACTTCTTCTAATGAATGAAAAGCGAATTTTTTGCCCATAAGCCAAGTAAATCAAAATTGTAATTGGGATTTTCTAAAGTGTGCCCATGGGCACATGATTAGAAGATAAAAACAGAAACTTTTATTGAAAAAAAAAATCATTCAACAAAATGTATGTAATTCTACACCATATGCCCATAGGCACATATCAGAAAACTGATTATAATTTAAAAAAATGAAGGAAAAAATAAAATTTCACCATCAAACACATCAAAGTACTCAACAAACCCAACAAGCCAAAATTGTTCAAAATTCATGCAAAAAAAATGAAGAAAAACCAATAAACAAAATTCCCCAGAAAACCCAATAACCAGCTTTAAAAAAAATCCTACACAACTGCCCAGGTACAAATCAGCCAATAGAGCCAAATTTAAACAACATGAAATTAAAATCTTAAAGGCAAATAGCATCGCAACTTCCTAATACACAGTATCTGGGCTAGTTCTACCTCATCATTTAAAGCAGCAAATACTGCACTTAGGTTGTCAGCCTGGGCCAGATACTCGTCAAAACCTCTATCTCCATGGAGAGAAGTAAAGATAGAGTGCCGAACAGTAACATCAGCATCTGCAACAGCAGAAATAAGAAGCTTCTCCACAAGCTGCAGAATGTCAAAGATCAGTTAGCAACAAGCATATTGTATATCATATATCATATATTATTACATAAAAGTAAGACCTGCAAAGAACAATAAAAGGCCTAAACAACAAACAACACAATCATCACCAAAACAGAAATGAACAAAAAAAACCATGTGAATAGGCAGGAAAAAATCATTCAAATGGACAGGAAAAGAAGGCATCAAGAAATAATTTAAATCCACAAATAGGGGCAGAAAAGATGGATAGAAGAGCTATTTGGGAAGAACTCTCGGTTCTAGTATAAATAGAGAGATTAAAGACATTCATCATTAATAATCAAAAGCCAATATAGTCACAGTGACATAGTTTAGATACACAATCACCATAAATCTAAGAAATAATTAACAAGTCCAGCAATAAATGAAAGCGAGCACAAGAGGGAGAAAACAGAAAAGAGGAGTGGAACTGCAAAAACTGAAAACATAAGTGGGACAGAACAAGAAAAAGGGTGAAGCCTAAATGGCAGTGAGTTGCCAGAATTCAACAGCAAGCACGACAGAGTAGTACATTGTTTGAATCAGGAAGTAGGCATGACAGATAGCAACGTAATCACCCTGGAAATCAGAGGGACATGCGAAATCCACCAAGTCACCAATTCAGATGGGGAGCTCAAGCTCCACGTCCAGCTCTAGTAAAGGATATTGTGGAGGAAGAAATAGAAATCACCAAAATGTCCTAAGAAACTAGGTGAGACACAATAAGAAAAAGGAAATTGTGGGGGAAGAAATAGAAATCACCAAAATCATCTCTAGAGAATTCGTACCCACAGCTCCAATGTCAGAGCTCTGATACCAATGGATTCAAACCAGGCATTTTATTAGAAAGAATAAAGAATTTTTCCTCTCACAAATGATCAGCTTCCATCCCTTTCAACACTTCCTCCTATTTATATACAGCTACTGGTCTGCTAACATAAACCCATACTTGATGGGCCTAATCAGATGCAGGCCCATACTCAATGTACTAAACAGAAGGCTGTTATGTAAGTCTCAGCCATAGCCCATGAGGACACAACTTTATGCATCTTATGCATCTCTATTTAAAAAACAAAATCAAGTCTGTCAAGCACAACTTGCTTTTATTCTAAATGTTTATTATATATAATGAAAATTTATAATAAATTATATACCCAAATAATATTATATTTGAATATAGAAATTATATTTAAAACTTGTATAAATGAATATTTTTGTACATATAAATTATATTTTAGATTTATAATAATAGTTTATATTGAGAAACACAATTATTTTTAATTATTGATAATTTATTTTAAAATTATTAAAATTTAATTTATAGATAAATATGATAAATAAAAATTGAATTAGATAAAAAGTTAAAAGAATCCATAAAATCGCTCTCATTAGAGAAAAGTCCCTAAAATGCACAATCACAAGTCTCTGCCCTTATTACAGTTAGAGGCATATACTTCTGTAGCTAAGTAAGCTATTCCCCAGTTCAATCACAGAAGCTTAGCTTCTATTAAAACTGTTCAATGTATAATAATTAGAGTTTAAGCAGCTTCTGTCACAGTTAGTATGCCGTTGTAACGGCTTTCTCTAAATGTACAGCAAACTATAAAAATCTAATTACTCAACATTCGGTTCATCGAATATGAAATACACAACTACTCAGATATTGTTCTGACTTTACTCCCTTTCACATTCTCATAGTTACCCTCAATTTCCTTCATTTTCTCAGTCATGCTCAGATTCCTTCACTTACTATTCCGAAACATTTAAAAAGTAATTAAGAGAAACTCTCAACTTCTGAGAGCTTAAGTCGGTTCAGCATACACTAAATCACAATCCAAAAGTGTCACAGGCCAAAAATCGTGTCCAAGTTAGAAATCAGATGGACAGACCCAACAGCAAAGGAACACAAGGACACCAAATAAAGAAGCTTCT
Source organism: Cajanus cajan (assembly GCF_000230855.2). Lineage (NCBI taxonomy): Eukaryota > Viridiplantae > Streptophyta > Magnoliopsida > Fabales > Fabaceae > Cajanus > Cajanus cajan. Next base: position 45,757,568 of record NC_138527.1, on the reverse strand, counting down.
TAACATGTGGGTCCCCAGAAAATGAAAACTTCAAGAACTAGTAGTAATATTTATTAAAAAGGAAACTTGACAAAGATATTAAATGTTTCAAATCACCAAACCTCCTCAACAAGGCGTCGGCGCTTCCCTCCTGATCGAGTCAACCTGCTAGAACCAAAATGTGCACACGCCATACCGGAGAAAGAACTAGCAATTAATCTACAACAACATAGAGCTGCGTCTTTTCGCGTAGCTCCATCTTCATCATCCAAATAGACAACAACTGATTCTCTAGCAAACTCAAGTAGCTCATGGCCCTATATCAACAGAATAAAATGGAATTTTCCAACAATTTATAAATCTACAAAAATTAAATGAAGATTTTTATTAGATATGAATATAAGTCATTTTAGCAAATGAATAGAAAGAACCTTAAAGTTAAAACGAGCAAGAGTCTGCAAAGCAAGTTGTATAAGTGCAGAACCATTAAGCTCCGAGACTTGCTGGGGGGCATTTATTACTGTTCCTCTACCAACGCTTTGTGCAGGTCTCCCCAGATGATAATGGGATTTAGAAAGAACCATAGATATGCTGTCTAGTAACCGGTCTTGAATGGTTGGCAGCAGAGACGGAATGCTGAATAAAAAATAACACAAATACAAAATTCCTTTTAAAATTAATCACTAGAAAGGTGACAATACTTTGGTCCAAGCCAACACTATACCTGGTACTTATTTGCTCAAGGGCTTCCACAAGTACAGTAGAAAGGCCAGTAGAAAACATAATATCCAGAAGTCCACGTACATGTGGTTCCATAGCTGGACCCATTGCTTTAGCAATACTTCCAACACAAGCCAAGGCCTCAAGCGAAGGTTTGATCCTACGTGGAGCAATCTACATTCATAAAGTGACCAAACTGTCAAATCAAATCCTTAATTGAACAAAATAACCAAGCACTCCTCTAAATAAGAAATGCTACACACAATAACATAAATTATGGCACAAGACTAACATCCAAAGCAGTTACTGAAACATACCGCTTCACGTAAGTGAGTAGTTATTGTCGGCAAATAATGGATGAGTTCCCCATCCAGAGCCCCAGCCATCTCTCCAAGAGCAATAAACCCACTGTCACGATCTTGTGGTGCTTTCAAGACAGAAAGAATATGATCCATGCATATCTGCAAGGAATTTCATCTCCATATAGGCACTCAAATAAGTAAATTTTTAACTAACTGACAAGTCTTCATTCTCAGTTTCCTCCCACTTTAAAAAGCATAAGTAATAGGGCAAAGTTAACATACAGTTAAGTAGTTAGTAACAAAACGATCACGTAGAAAATGTGCAATTCGAGGCAGCAACGAAGTTATGCTAAGGCGAACAAGCCGATCCCGGTGCTCAAGGTATCTGAGAACAATTTCAGCAACTTCTCGGTATCTTGACATCATGAACTCACCAGTATTCCTGCCCAACCATAATCAGTGACAAGAATTCATAGCAGACCCCCAATTAAAATGGTACATACTAGAAATAATAGAAAGGAGCGCAGGCAATCAAGGGCATTAGTTAATGTAGTTGACAGTTGTCATAAAAGCAAGGATGGTTAGGATGGAGAAATGATTAGTTAAGCTGTCAGTTACTGTCAATTAGTTGAGAAGATTTTAACAAATATGATATACAAAGAAGGAGGCATTTATTGAAAATTGTAGAGAAAGGTTGTGGAGAGCCGGGTCTCAAATTTCCTGGGTGTTGTGATCATTTTTGTACACTAAATGATTTTCTTCTGCCCCAGACCTGTGATCTATCTGATTTAGATTTTGAAAATAGAATACAACTATATTTTTCTATTCAACTTCATCTAAATTTGATCCAATTCTATCACAAAATAGTGGTAAAAGATTAACAGTTAGTATCTGACACTAATTTCATAACAGTACATGTATTTAAAAAAAATGGATAAATTCATTAACGTAAACCAACTCCATCCTTTTATTACCGTATACAAAGAAATAATGTAGAATGTTGTGCATAACAGTAATAGACCCAAATCACCCAATGGGCATAATTGACACTCAACTTTTTTTACATTTTTATATAAATATAAATTAACTATATAACTTTAAGTTTGCAACATTGGTTGTCAATACTAATCCCCATAAGTGGACATGTCAAGAGCACACGTTACACTTGATTGATGACTAAACATACTAAATCCATGAGTGATGAAACTAAATCTCAGTTGAGAGATGATAACCATATTCATAGGGAATCTTCAAGCTTTCATCAAGAGAAAACAGACAATAGAAAGAACAAAGATGAATTTTGATACAATAAAATAACCAGAAAATCAAATAGTTTCTAACAAAGGTCCAGTAGGGCCAGTAAAATGAATAGTAAGTTATTTACAACTCCCATCTCGTGTTTAGTATGTAATATTAAGTAATTCTTGAAACATAGTTTTTCTAAACAACAATTCATGAGGGACAGAACATTAGCACCAGGCTGAGTTGCCTAGAGGTGGTAATAGTAGTCGATAGCATTCTACAGTGACATCAGTGAGCAGAGTTACCCTGAGCTGCTATAGGATTCAAAATTCAAATAGAAGAGGGGATTTTCGCAGTGGCCACTGCAGCTGCATTTGTGGACGAAAAGTGACATTTTGCATGCTATAGTAGTGCTACCCATTTTGACCTCTTGTAACGGCATTGTTTTGGGAGAGGGTGGGTTGTTTCGGGAGGGGGGGGATTGTGATCCTCCCTTTACTACTTATGGGGAAACCCTATTCTTTTCCTAATTTTCCCACCATGTGACATTCTCTCAAGCGTCTGGACCAACCATACCCACCCCATCTACAACAGTTTTTCCAGTGTATTCCAGCCCCCTCGCACCAGCCTAAGATCTCTGCAATCCTCTGTTCTGTTTCATCCCGTCCTCTCAGACCTAAATTAATGTTGCATCCCCTTGTTCTCTCTGATTTGTTCGGTCCGATGTTGCACTAGATTCCACTTTTTCGAAACAGGTATCTCAAGTTTCATCTTTTCCTGCTGCATGCTCTCTTCTACCATTTTTTCTTTTTAATTTCTATCTTGGGTATTTTTTAAACTTTTGACCATCTATAAATATATACATATATATATATATATAAAATACAATTTTTATATCTCGTACCCATTAGTGCTTAAATAAACCAAGCAACAATTTCCAAGCTTGCAGATGTTTTGAACATAAATTTACTTATATATGCTATCTATGTACACAAGCATATATATCAAGTTAATAACACTCACTAAAACTAAAAAAAGACACGATTTGTCCAGAATGAAATGTTGAAAATATTAAAAATGTTCCACATATCAACAAAAAAATGCAAATGTTGAAAATTCTATCAACCTCAAAAGCTCTCCAACAGCAAGCAGTGAACCATGTATGCTGTGCACAGGTGCATTTTTACCCAATCCATCTTGTGTTGCTTCAAACATTCGATAGTACCTGCCATAAAATAGAAAATAAAGGATTTACTCTGAAATAGCGGCTTAGTATTCATTAAAGCAAGGTAAGCATGATGTAAGATGAAAGTAAATATAAATCAAGTGTCCAAAAGGCAACAGCACACTTATTCTAGTCAAAACCCTCCAGAAAGCATTGCTCTATCCATTAGTATCAACACCATAACCCATCAATGTGGAATCAAATGACCAAAGATATATCCTTTGTTCTGTCATTATTCACAAGCCAAATCTATTCTACTATTATTGATAACAGGCCCAGCCCATACTTTTTATTACCGTGAAAACTCATACAATAAAGTAAACAAGTCAATGAATTAATGCCAAAATTTGTGCAATTTATAACTGCGGAACCAAGCATTAAGTAAGGCAGCGAAAACTGAGGCACTCCAAACTTTGAAATGACACATAACCACTTTTGGAAGCAGGCTAGGCTTATACTACAATCAATTGGAAAAAAAAATTGTAATTTAACAGTATTATGTAGAGCTAAATGATCTCAAAATGCCAGTCATAATTATTCACATCTAGGACAAGAACTTCAGCCTTCAGAGTCTATTCATTAATTGATTCTACTCAAATTCACTGGAGCAAGCAGTTGAATAATCTTGCAAGTACACAATCAACCTTTGATGGTTCAAACTCTTCAATGAAAAAGAAACTTTAGTAAAGTTCATCTAGCACATTAACTGCCGCGAAAGGCAACATAGAGACAAAATAGAATTACTATCACCTACCAGCTTCAGGTTTACTATAGCTTTAAATTTTACATACGTCTAACACGTTAAGAACTAACCACTGCACACGCCACCGTGTCTCACGTGTTTCAATAACACGAAGGCAAGCTCGCAATGCCTCCACAGCTCGCTCACGAACTGGCAATGCTGGATCTCTCAAAGCAACCCAGATAGCATCGACAAATTCTGGCACGTGGACATTGAAAACTGTGGAAGCATTCTCTGCCATTTCCTGCATGACCATATACAAAAGATAATGCATGTTCTAAGGAACAGGGAGTTTCAAAAAATGTGAAAGCACGAAAGCACAATCAAACTTCATCGTTGAAAAAATGAAAACAAAAAAAAAAAAAAACTCTCCTACTAGAAAATGTAATGCAAGAATCAAAGCCTAGATCAATTCTCATAAAAATAATAATAGCAATGGCACTTACTTTCAAGATTAAGACAGCGGCAAATCGACGATACTCCACTCTATTCCCTCGAAGCCAATCCAGAGCAATTTTAACCTAAACAGAAAAAGGAAAGTAAAATCAGCACAGTGAAGTTTAAGAGAGAAAGAGAGGAATAGAGAAAGGATGCATTAACCTGGCGTTCGACTTCATCAGCAGTCATAGCTCCGCCAGCCCTGGCAAGGTGACCGAGAACCCTACTAGCAAGAACCAATATCTCGGGATCACGCTTGGTGTCAAACACAATGCGCATGTAACTGGAAAATCTGGAGACCTTGGAAGCGTTCTCCCCAAGCGCCACATCTATCAACTCGTCAATAGCCCTCAGAGCTCCCAGATTCTCGGCAACGTCGCTGCTCTCCAAAAGGCTGGAGATCCTGTCATACAACTGATCCATAAAACGTGAAAAGGCTTCGCCGCTAATGTCGCGAGCTTCTTCCTCGAGATGCTTCTTCAGAGCTAGCGTAGCACCCTCCTGCGTGCGTGAGTGAGTGAAGAGTGGAGCGATTGATATGAATTGAAGTGAAGAGAAAGTGGCACTAACTACTAACTAGTGAGTATGAAAGTACCTTGGGATTGCCGCGGGTGCAGAGGTCAGCGAGCGTGCGGTTGAGAGCGTCGCCCGGACCGACGGAGGGAGGGCCTATGTAACGGTGGGACTGAGACGCGGTCGCCATATTATTTGGCTTAGGCTACTCTAACCTAAGCCCTAAATTAGTTAAGATTATTATTTAGCAGAAAGGGCGAGAGAGTGAATTTTAGAAGGGTAAAGCTGGGACATCGCCTTTCGCCATGCTTTGTGTTTCTTCTCCAGTTTTTCCAACCCCAACCAATGCTGTTATTGCTCTCCTTAGGTACCAGGATGGAGTCTCCGTCTCGGATGGTCGACCACTGTTTTCAGTACCATATCATGTAAATCACGGTCACTAACGGTTTGGTTTAGCTTATTATAAGCTAAATATTTATTATAATTTTTTATCTTTTTTATTTTTTTAATTGATTCAATTTTTTAAAATAATTATCATTATCGATTTTATGATACATTTTTTAATAATTTTTTAATTTATTGTATATTACATTCAATTATATAGATATAATAAAATTTAATTGACATTAAAATTCAAAAAAATTATAAATGTAATAAAAAATCACATAAAAAATATATCTTATAAATTACTATAAAATAATATTAAAATAAATTTTTATACTTATTTTTATGAAATTATCATCATAATTATAATATATTTTTTATTTGAAATGCAGTTACAGTTAAAATTATTCAGAATTTAATTGAACAAATTTCAAACAAGATGATTTATGATGAGATTAACAAACTTTTTGCTTTAAGCCCTTTTAAAAATTATTTTATTAATATTTATATAATTTTTTAAGATTTCATAATTTAAAAGTTATTTTTTGTATATTTAAAAATTTATTTTAATATATTTATTTCTAAAAAATATACAAATATAATTATATTTTTTCAATATTTATCTCAAAAAAATATTTTTATTAAAAAATATTATTATTAATTTGAAAAAATTTCACTTTAAGATTTGTTTTAAACTTAATGATATATTAGGTCAACCTTGATTTCAAATTGTCTTGAATCAATAACAAAATCAATTCTTGTTTCAAAAAAATTAAATCAACTCAAATTTATGAGATAAAAAATTAAAATAAACATTTTATAAGCTAAAAAGTTAAACGAATCTTAAAAAAATAAAAGAAAAATTTAAGCTTTAATATATTTGTGATATTAATATTAATTTTTTTTTACTACTTACCACTATAGGCCAACTCCTTCAAAAAGAGTTATATTTTATCTTTAAAACAAAAAACACACATGGTAGGATATCCATATATTTTTACTAGTATTTTAATATGTATATTTCAAAGGTAAAATATTTATTAGGTATAGTTAAAATTTATAATAAATTATATATTAAATATATATTATATTTCAATAAATTATATTTAAATTTTGTATAAATGTATATTTTTAAATACAAATTATATTGTTATATATAAGATAAATAATTGATATGGTGATATAAAATTATTTTAAATTATTGATAGTTTATTTTAAAATTATTCAAAAATAATTTGTAAATAAAATATAATAGAAAATTGAATTAAAAAAAATTATAAACTCTCTTATTAAACACTAGTTACTAAAAATATTTTTGCACAAGATAGTAATTTGGTTTAATATATAGATATTGAAGAATGGTTTAATTTATAAATAAAAAAGCAAATTATATGAAAAATTAAAATAACTCTAAAATCCTTCAAAAAATTATTCTCTACAAATCATTCTCAACAAATAATAGATCCTAAAATTATTCTCTCACAAGATAATTGTCCGCATTTTACATATAAGAATTGATTTTATCCTTTATTTATAATCTATAATTTATGTTGTATGTAGAGGATATACTTTTTTATAATTATCTTTTAGTTTTTATTTTATAAAAACATTTTTATCCTTTAAATAAATATATATATATATATATATATATATATATATATATATATATATCATGTCTTCTGACCACTTTATTTCCTATCTTAATTTCACATTTATAAAATATATATACAAATCATTTATGAATTATAACTAGAGTCTTCTTTTTTTTATCCATCTCACACTAATAACCCAACCCCTACCACTTATAGGTAGTTTTAGTCTTTTAGACAAGTTTCTTTTGAAGTAGATATCTAAATACCAAATATAATTTATAATAATCAATTTCGTGAAGAATACGAAGATTCTTTAACTATTTGAGGCGTTAATTTATGCCACTAAAAAATCGTTCATTTATAGACAAAATAAAAAGTAACTACTCATAATTTTTTTTTTAATACATGAAAAAATAAATAAGATAATATAATAATTACTTATTTGCTTTATTTTAAAAAATTATTTTAGCTGTCTTTTCTTTATATATATTTAATCTTTAATTAATTTATTTTATAATAATTTCAAATATTTTAATTTATATTGAACACATTCTCTTTTTATTGTAACATGTAAACTATCACTAAGTTTGTATTAAACACGTTGTATTTTTATTATTTTTATTGTAACTATTGTAATACAAGTACAACTCACCATATATCTTACTTTACATTTATTTTATTTCTTAATTTTTATATTTATTTTTATTTAAATTAAATACATAGATATATAAAGTGTTTCGCTTCATTGGTTTATAATAAAGGGGACAATATTTTTTCACGTGCAAATTTTGTGCAAAATTTATCCCTAAAATAATTACACTACCCCACTCCCTGTTTTTTTAGATTAAGTTTATGTTTAGTCTCTTTATTTTAAAATAGAAATATCTATTTTCTTATTTTTAAAAATATGAACATATTTTAATTATTAAATTTTAATTTATTTATGTTTAAGTAATGTGACATGACATTCAAATATAAAAAAACTATAAAAATATAAAATAAATATTAATTACTTGTTAAAATATATAAATGAAAATCTTTTATATGTTGCTTTTAAAAATTTTATCATACATGTCGGCAATGACGAGTTATTAGGCAATAACATCAAAATTTAACGATCAATAAATGTTGAATTAACAAAAAGACAAAAGAACTTAATATTTTTATTTTTAAATAAGGGACAAAAATTACATATTAACAAAATTAATTTTATTTACTAAAATACATTAATTAATAACTATTATATTTTAAATTTAAATAAAAATAATAGTAATAGTTATTACATTTAAGTTTCATTAATTAATAATTGTTGATATTTGTAATATTATTTTACTAATTATCAATACTACTATGTTAAGAACTCAAACAAAATATAAATTATACATTTATTAATAAAACTATATTAAGATTTTTATTTATTATAATTTAAATATATTAATATGTTAACAAAAAATATATAAATGTATCGATAAAATTTAAAGAATATATATGTTAGAGAAAAGGATACACACTGGAGAGGAGTTGAGTAATGTATATAAAAAACTCACGCTTTTAAAGTACAGTGAAATGGTAGAAGTTGTGATAGACGAAGTACTGAAAATCATCAGACAAAGTGGCACAAGTATTTTATACTAGTTCGTCTTAAACATGAAGACTATGTTCAATTATCAATCCAACCAGATTGAATTCTACTGTTTTATACAAGATAAAAGTATTTTTTCATAAACAAGTCATTTCTGACTCGACATTAAGTATTTTTTCAACAAACCTCTTCGAACTCAATCTCAAGTACTATTTCAACAAGTCTCTATAAACTCAATCATAAGTACTTTTTCAATAAATATTTTCAGGCTCAACACCAAGTATTATTTCAATAACTCTCTCAAAACTTAATTCAAAGTATTTTTTCAACAAGTTTCTATAAGTTCAATCCAGAGTATTCTTTCAACAAGTTTTTTTAGGTTTAATCATTGAGTATTCTTTTGCACAAGCATCTCCATATTTCACCCTTACAAATAAATTTGACAAAAGTTATACCAATAGTTTGGTCTATTCTAAATGTGGTGTTATTAAACTTAAGCACAAATAATTTACAAATAACTATTTACAAGAATTTCAATGAAAAACTTTTTTGTAGTGCTTTAGCTATGTAAGTTCAATATGCTTCCTAGTAATGATATATTTTTTTTATTTACAGCGCTTATCTTTTTTTATTTGTAATATTTTTGTCTATTTCTTGTTTGAAAGCTTCACCCTTACATGGTATCTTTAAAGAATACGACATTACAACAATGTTAGATTTAAACGTTCAAATTTTTTCACAAGTTTATTTATCAGTGAAACGTGTATTTCTTATTTGATCTAAGTAGTTATTTATCATCATTTCCTTATATTTTGAGCATAGCAAAACTAGTGTTAGAACAGAACAGTTGAGGTTGAAGCATAATAGTCTTTGTAGTGTCTTTTCCATAAAATATGTGATTTTCTCTTTCTTTTCGGACGCAATGATTTGACATTTCTTTTTGAAAGTTTTTGTTATTTTTAAGGAAGTTTTTTCATCTAATTTGTTAAAGAATAAAAAGTTAATGCTTCTTAAAGACTATTATTTTATTTTAACGAGAAATAAATGTGACATTGACCAAGATAATACACTTCGTCTGGTTCACTTGTTTCGTCTGAAATAATTTCCTAAGGAAACTTGTTTGTTACCGGAATGATTCTATATATTTTTTGATTTTATAGACTTTTTTTAGATCTAACAACAAGAAAAAAATAAAAAATAAAAATAAAAAAAATATATATATATATATATTTGTTATTAAACAAAATATAATGTAAATGATTACTAATAATTATTAGATTTTTTTTAAATATCGTTATTATTTACTAATTATTTTTTCTTTCAATGAATATTTATCCTAATTATGTATTTTGTCCCACTTTCTACAATATAATGTTTCATATATGTTACGAATACTATTTATTTTATTTAATTGTTTTTTTTAACATCGTTATCTAATGTAACTGTTAATTACGTTACTTAAAAAAATATAATTGATATTTAATTTTTTTTTATCAAGATATTTAATTATTTTAACATCTTCAAGTCCCTTATTTGATCATATTCAATTATATTGTATATATTTCAATTATTTCACTTATGCTATATTATAATATCATTTATCATATATTTATATTTATTTATTTTTCAGCTTCTTTTAATTTTATGATAATTGTTTCTATTGTTTTTATTCATGTAAATAAAAATAAATATTTTTCTATTTTCAAACAATAACAATCCTAACAATTCTTTTGGTATTAAGATGTTGTTTCTCAACAAGGAGATAATTTTTAAGTTATTTTTTGATGAGTGTTTTTTAAGTTATAATAATAATTATTTATTGTTTAACTATAACTTCTTATTATAATGTGTTATTTATAGTTGAAAAATTATAATATGAAGGCATTCACACCTCTATGAAAAAAATTTAATACCAAAATTAAATATTTAAAATTTTTATATACAAAATGTTATAAATTTATATAACCAAAATACTATATTTACTATTTTTAATATGCAAGTTATTGTAAATTTATAGTACAAATTAGTATATTTACTATATTTGATATCATTTCCTTTTAATATTTGATGAGGAGAATATGTGAACAAATTTTGTAATAAATCTTATTCACGAAGAAAGCCTCGATAAATTGCATTAATTTTACTAAAACTCCAATTAATTTGATATAAAAAAAAATTCATTCTGAAGAAGAAATTTTTTTTTGAAAAGCATGTGTGAGAAAAAAAAATCGTGAAAGATACAGTTATATATGTGAAACAAGATTTTTTTAAAATAAAATAAATAAATAAAAAGAGGAAAAGATACCAGACCAGATGCTTGAAAACCAAAAACAATTGTAATGGAATAAAAATTGAATAGTAAAATAGTACTAAAGAAAATGGAAACTAAAAACAATTAACAAACAATTTATTTTCTTTATATGATGATATATAGATATTAACAAAATCGAATCTGAATATTTGATTTATCAAATGTTTGTTTTCTTTAAATGGTTAAGGTTTTGAAATTTTAAATCGCAATATTTTATTGTGATCTTTAATAATTTTTTTAGGTGATTTATTTATAAAAAAATTTTAATAATTTTTTTTTCAAGGAGTATAAATGGTAAAATAAAAAAAGAAAATATTAAATTATCAAATTTTTTTAGTGAATACACTAACAAATATTATAATCACTTTAAAAGATAATGCTGAAAAATTTAACTAATAAACTGAATGTGCAAAGTATAAAAGGAATTATAATAAAGAAAAATAAGTGTGAATTAATTGCATTAGTTTTATTTAAAAAAAATGCACAATAACAATATTGTTTAATCAAAACAATCTTATATCCTAATATAAATTATTTATTATAAATATAAAATCAAATTTATATGATAAGAATATTTATTTATTACAAATTTTAATTATAATATAATTATATATTTAAAATTATTTTTTATTATAAGTTTTATTTATATAAAATAAAAAATTATTTTGAAAATTGCGTATCCTAAACTATTAGTTCTGAGTATATTTTATAAAGGAAAATTGACGTCACTATTTTGAATAAAAAAAATGACGAAAGAACCCCACAAGCAGTGAAAGAAGAACAAACCTAGAAAATCAAAATTTAATAAAGATAAAACGGCTATTAGGTAATATCCTCAAGGTTATTTTCCTGTAATCTGAATTCACGATGTTTCTTTATATAGTTTATTCTGAATTTAAAATTTAAGGATATTTCCATTTATGTATATTGTCTAGAATTCAATCCATTTCAGATATTCCTATTGAAGAACAAAATAATACAGAATACCTGTTATCATCAATATTTGAATAAAAACAAGTTTCATGTGTACAGTGAGATTGGAACGTAACTGTTGAAAATATTGTAGATTTTTATTGATAAAAAAATTACCACGACATATATATATTAGCTCAATACATTGAAATTTATTGGTATATTACTCGATTCTCATGAAACAAAAATACCAAGATTTTTTTATTCTAAAAAAAAAACCAAGATTAGTGTTTTTACATAACTCTCGTGGAAATAATTCTTTGAGACAAACTGTTTTTTAGTATTAAATATATTTAATTGTAGAATTATGATATCGGAAAGTAACTGTTGGGATAAAATATGACATATATATATTAGCTTAAAATAATTAAATTTGCAAAAGTGAAAAACTTATGATGCCAACTAAGAGATAGGAGATATGATATAATGAGGATATTAAGATTTAAGATTTCATAACTTGCTAATCCTGGACTACTTATAAAGAGTAATAAAAGAGTCTGATAGGATGATGAATCTTGTTAATAGCCACAAAGCCTAAGGTAAATATAAATAGTCCATTTTGTTGTACAAATCCGACATCAGGAACTTACTTAGGTATTGTGTGTTTGAGGCATTGATGATAATGATTAAGAGAAAGTGTAGCTCAGGTCGTCAAAAGATTCCAATTGAGAAAATACCAAAAAAGAGTCATTTACAAGTGACATTCTCAAAGCGTCGTTCGGGGCTTTTCAAAAAGGCTAGTGAGTTATGCACACTTTGTGGAGTGGAAATTGCAATCATTGTTTTCTCCCCTGCTGATAAAGCCTTCTCTTTTGGCCACCCAGAAGTTGAATCCATAATCGATTCTTATCTAACTCCAAACTCTTCCCTAGAGTCTAGTAGTGGTCACCAGCTTGTTGAGGTACACCGCAATGCAAATATTGGTAACCTCAACATGCAACTCACCCAAATTCTTAATCAGTTGGAAATTGAGAAAAAGCAAGGAGAAGAGTTAGATCGAGTGTGGAAAACTAGACAGAGTAAGTTTTGGTGGGAGATCCCTGTTCCTCAACTTGGATTGCATGAGTTACAACATTTAATGTTTTCAATGGAGGAGTTGAAGAAGAATGTTGCAAAATATGCTACCCAAATGTTGATGGACCAGAACAATGTTCCTGCACCGGTTAATGGGCCTGGGCCTGCGCCTAACGGATTTGGGCCTTTTGATGCCTTTGGCCACAAACCTCCTCAGATTTACGCCAATGTTAATTCTTCCACTCTTATTAATCCCTCCGCTTTCAACTTTCGATATTGATTTTTTAAATTAGGATTTTTATTGCGGGGACGACTAGTACCTCACTAGTTCTACCCTCCCCTTCTTTACTTCCCATTCTAATAATATTCTTCTACAACAATTTTTATTACAATCAAATTTTTCACACTATAAGGACCCTTCACATTTTGCCTAGTAATCTGTTTTAATTGTTTCTTTTCATATATTAGAAAGAAACTCATATTTAGTTTTTTAAAAAATAAATCATGTTTCAATTTTGTGAAGAAAAAAAATTGTTTGCTCTTAAACGACTCCACTTAACGTAATTCAGGATTTAAGTTATTTTTGGTCTCTAATTGAAAAAGAAAACGTGAAGAAATTATTCTCAGAACAATGAATTGAGAATAAATTTAAAAATAATTTAGCGTTATTGTTATAGTTGTGGCTACATCAATGTTCCAAATTCTAATAATCATATATGTGAATTAAGCTAAACAAAGAGGTAAACTATATCACTGTGTATTATTAGTTCAAATTGAGTTATTTAAATCCCTTTGAAGTAAATTTTTTACTCAATAAGAGAAGATAAATTTTAATAGAAGAGAATAGAAGTACACTTTTTTTTACTAGAAAAACAGAAAATTACTATTATATAAAATAGGCAAACAAAAAATTGAAGTCAAGATTCCTTAAGTTTGCTAATTTCGAAATTTCTTTACCCAACGAATTCCTTTCATTTTACTAAATGGGAGTGAAAATTAGATGAAAAAAATTTCAATCCCCTTAATTTTTTTTATTCTCTCTAAAATTTTGAACAAAATAAGAAAAATAATATAAAAATATCACATAGTTTTGAGTTTAATCGTAAGATTCATGGCAAAAGAAAAAAAAATGTTAAGACCACTCCTCAAATATCTGACAGTATATTAATTTCTCATCTACTATTTGAGGATAAAAAATAGAAAAAGATAAAACCCTTAATTTTATATAAAATAAATAAATACACAGCAAGGGTATAATTATTTTAAAAAAAGTGGAAAATAAAATAGAGAATATCTTATATATATATATATATATATATATATATATATATATATATATATATATATATGGTACAGAAATTTTGCAGGGATACCATGTAAAAAAAATAACTAAGCAGCAAACCCTGTGAAAATGTAGCAACAGAATTTTAATGTGATTTTAATAGAATATATAATGTTTTTTTTTTTTCCTGAAAAGTTAATAAGAAGAAAGCAAACGAGAAATATGTGCTTCCACAAGCAAGACATAAATTGTTGCGCTGTAGCCTTAATTAACAGTCATACACTTTTAATGCTTCCAGTTTCTTTGGAAATAAAAATGTTATTACTTAGCATTCGTACATGCGTTACACTCAATTTCAAACGCATACAACGGAGGTTATACAAGAGAATCAATGACATCCTAACGACATAAAACGTATCATCAATTGTTACTGAAAGCATTAAAAAATCACTGATTTTGGCACAATTTTTTTATAAGCTAAATCCCTATTTTGGTCCCTTATAATTTTTTTTTCAATGTAGTCCTTCATTAATTTTTTGTCTTAATTTGGTCCTAAACTAATTAATTGGTTTCAATTTAATCCCAAATTAATTAATTGGTTTCAATGTGGGACTTCCGTCCAAATTATTTAAACAGAGTTAACTTTTGGCCACGTGAATGCCACGTAGATGCATACGTGGATGCCACGTGAATGACAATTTTGTTGAAAACACCTGGACCCAGAACGGCCCGTTCTGAAACCGGAACGGGCAGTTCTGGTTGCACTTTTGGTGTGTTAATTTTGCATCCGGAACGACCCGTTCTGGGTGCAACATTAACACACTAAAAGTACAACCAGAACGGCCCGTTCCGGTTTCATTTTTTATATATATAAAATATTAATAATTTTATAAAATATATATTATTAATTATATTTTAATTATGTTGTTATATCTAATAAAATAAATATATTAATATTTTTTTATATTTTATTTTATTATGTTTATCTTATTAATTTTTATTATTTTATTCCTCTAATTTAAAATAAATTACAAAAAATTATAAAGTGATACTTAAATACTTCTTCAAACATAAAGAGAAAAAGAAAAAATTATTACTCTATTTATAAGACAATTGTATTTTATAAAAATAAGTAATGTTAAAATTTTTACCATAAAAAAATATTTTTCAAAATTATTATACTTTTTAATAAAATTAATAAAGAATATTGGTTTACAATTGTGCAGTTTTGATCCACAAGATTTTAATTGAGTAATTTTTGTCCTTAAAGAATTACAATTGCGCGATTTTGGTCCTTCAATTTTTAATTGAACAATTTTAGTCCCTCGAATATCATAATAATACGATTTTAGTTTCTCCCATTAAAAATTAATAATAAATATATATCATTTAATACATTAAAAAAAATTATAATATACGTTAATTTAAATAAGCAAACAATTATATAGTTTTAAAACATTATATATATATATATATTAAAATTTTAAAATTATTAAATTTTTAATGAGAAAGACTAAAATTGCACAATTATGATATTTGAGAGATTAAAATTGTTCAATTAAAAATTGTGAGACTAAAATTACACAACTAAAATCTTTTAAGGACTGAAATTACTCAATTAAAATCTTAGGGATCAAAATTGCATAATTATAATACTCGAGCGATCAAAAACACAATTAAACAAAGAAAAACCTATTCTCAGTTTTGGAACGAGCCGTTCTGAAACCAGAACGGCCCGTTCTGCTGCACTGGTGGTGTGTTAATTTTCGCATCTGAAACGGCCCGTTTCAGTTGCAAAATTAACACACCACCAGTGCAGCAGAACGGGCCGTTTTAACACACCAAAAGTGCAACCAGAACGCCAGAACGAGCCATTTTGGTTCCAAGTGTTTTCAAAAAATTGGGATCCACGTGGCATCTACGTGACATCCACCTATGCATCCACATGACATCCACCTATGCAAAAGTTAACTCCGTTAAAGAAATTTAGACGGAAGTCCCACATTGAAACCAATTAATTTATTTGGGACTAAATTGAAACCAATGAATTAGTTTGGGACCAAATTGAGACAAAAAATTAATGAGGGATTTCATTGAAACAAAAAAAGATTATATGGGACCAAAATATGTATTTAACCTTTTTTATATTATTAACCAGTATTTTACTCTAAAAAAAAATTGCTACAAACTTTCATAAGATGACATATTTAACTATTCAAGGCAAAAAAATTTAATGAGGATAAAACTTAAAAAAATTATTTTATGAAGTAAAGAAATATAATATTTTATAAATTGTTATTTTTCATAAGTTACTCGAAGTAATTTGTGAAAATATGATAAAAGTTATTGAAATAAGCTCAAACAAACTTAATTCAGTGAAACTAATTTATAAATTAACCAAACTAATTTATGAATTTTTTTTAACTTCTTCTCAAATACATTTTGTCAAAGAATTAATCACTTATACATTGTCGGTGTAAAATTTTTTTACATTGACAACTAATCATATCTTTTAATAGTGTAATATCATTTGCTTATTTAATGAAATAAAAATAAAATAAAATATATAAAAAATATAATTATTTGTCAGTGTAAAAAATTTTACACAACAATTTATGAATGATTAACTCTTTGTCAAAAACATTATTTGTGTACATTTTGTGGCCGAAGGAATATGTTTATTTCTTCTTCATGTTTTTAGCACTCATTATTATTTTATCCAAAAATCCAAACTAACTATTTTCTTCAAGTATAATTTTAGGATGAAAGGCCAATGCCCATTTTACTTTATTTTCTATTTACTTTTTTTGTGTTTTCTCATGAATTTGCTTGACTTGATTTGTCTTGTATCTTGATTACTAAAGAGAAGGTGAACTGGTAATAATTTGTTTCCTTTGCAGTAAGAAGTAAGAAAGATGGGCAATAGGCAATAGGCAATAGGCAATAGGCAATAGGTGTGGAGGGTAGTAAAAAGGGCCCACATAATCGAGATAACGGCCCGTAGTGGACGCAAATGCCAGCTATGTGAGCGTTGGATCCCCGACAAATGCGTGAGAAATGCTGCTGTTGCCGTACGTGCGCACTCCCAACTCCATCCTAATACGACAATCTTTCACAATCACTCTTCGCTGTACGCTTCCAGCTCAACACCCATCCATTTCTAATTGCCTTATTATTCATCCAACACACATACCTGCTTCTCCCCTTTTATTATTACTATCTTTCATTTCCCACACATCCTTTTTTATAAAATAAAACCTCACATTTCAATTAACATAATCATTTTTCTTAATTAACATATCTTTTTCATTAAACCACTATTTATAAATGCAGTCAAAATGTTATTCTGATTTTTTTTTAAAATCATTAAACATAAGTTTTCTTTTTCACTTTTCCAAACTACTACTAATAAATTTTTAGTTTGACTAGTATTCAACTCTTTTTTTTTCAAGTCAAGTTGCATATTTGAATTTATCAATTAAAAAAATATAATTAAAAAATACATTAAAGATAGTCAACTATATTTTTCAACAAAAAAAAAACCATCAGTAAAATTAAAATAAAATCTATAAATATACTTTCGAATAAATATAGTAATTTGTTAAAAAAAAATAAAAACTTTTCACATGCTCTATATAGCAGGGATATATAGTTGTGTTATTAAAAATCTTATTGATCACAAGAATATTTTAAAATATACATAAAATGTAAAATTTGGTTTTTAAAATTTATTTATTTTGACGTTAAAAATACAAATATTTAGTTGAGTGAAATTGTTTTAAATATTAAAATATATAAAAATAATTTATGAATAAAATATTATATTCTATATTTATCGAGATTTTTTTAATATTAGCTAAAACAATTAAAGGACTTTGATTTTCCATTAATTAGATAAACAATCAAAAGGGAAAAAAATATTATATATATATATATATAAATATATATATCACAAAATAAAAACAAAAACTATGCCTAAATAAAAAAGAGTAAGTGTAAAAGTTATCTTATTTTTAAGACTGAACTCTCAAATTTATATGAAAATAATATGTCAGGGAATATAATATTTAAAAAATGATATCCTTTCAAGATCATTGAGTTCACTTTTTTTATTTGATTTGATAACCTATATTTCATATCCTTTTTAGTACAAAATATTCTATATTTACTACTTACCATTTATAAATGATTCCAATACTACAACATCGAAAATAAAATTATTTGTAAAAACAAAGCAGCCATTGACTTTTTTTGACCGTGATTAAGTGAATCACAGAATCATAAAATTCAAAATATGTATATCCGTTACCCACTTTTCTATATTTAGTAATTTTTGATGTTTGAAAATTTCACAAGAGTATAATATTTTTTTTGCCATATAGACGTGGAAGTATATCTTATATTGGAATTTTTAAAAAAAAAAAGAAAAGTAAATGTTATGTTGACGAAAAATTAGAAGTGAAATCCGTAAGTTACTTAGGTTGGGAAAACAGATTGGATGACATGATCGGGTAGGGTAGATAGTTTAGTTATTAGGGTACGTGCAATTAAAAAAGAATTGAAATGAAGGGATGGGAAAGAATTAGGTGTCATCTGGATGTAGAAAGTAGGAGTAGTGCAGTGTGCATGTGCATGTGAATGTGAATGTATGTATATAAGAAAAAGGAAAAAGAAAAAATGAATGAGTGGTGGTAAGTGGTAAGTGGTAAGTGGTAGAGTGGAAAGAAAAAGAAGAATGTAATGTAGGATCCAACGAGGTTACAGGCTGTCACAATGAGTTTCCCTCTCAGCTCTCACTGTCAGCTAATGCCTAATGAATAATGATATAAAGAGAGAGAGAAGAGAAGGATATTTGTTAATTCAATTCCCTCACTCACACTCACACAAACCTTCAATATGGATCCGTGCCCTTTCGTGCGGATCCTCGTCGGAAACCTCGCCGTCAAATCGCCGGCGTCGTCCAAGGCCTCATCCTACTCAGGGAAGGTGCACCCATCGAGTTCGCCCTTCTTCTGCAGGATAAAGCTAAAGGGGGTGGCTTCGGATACGGCCAGATGCCACGTGGCCACACTGCCTCTCATATCAGAAAGGGACCCAAACCCTCACTCCCTCGCCGCCTCCTTCGATTTCTCCAAACCCCAAATCATGAAAGCCTCAAAGAAAGCGCACATAAAGATCTCCGTCTACAAGGGGCCCACCACGCCCACCTGCTTCTTCACTTCGGCTAAACTAATGGGCTGCATCACCATACCGCTGGACCTCGCCTCGGCCCAGTCGCGGCCCTGCACCATCCACAACGGGTGGGCCAGCCTTTCCAAGGCCCAGCTCTTGCATTTGACAGTGCGGGCGGAGCCAGACCCTCGCTTTGTCTTTCGCTTCGACGGGGAGCCCGAATGCAGCCCGCAGGTATTTCAAGTGAAAGGCCACGTCAAGCAACCGGTTTTCACTTGCAAGTTCAGCTTCAGGGACAAGAACCCGGTTCAATTCCCTACCCTCAACGCCAACCGGAAAGGCTGGTCCATCACCGTGCACGACCTTTCCGGCTCGCCGGTGGCCGCCGCCTCCATGGTCACGCCCTTTGTACCCTCGCCGGGATCGCAGCGGGTCAGCCGCTCCAACCCGGGGGCCTGGCTCATCATCCGCCCCGACGGAGACGGCACGTGGAAGCCCTGGGGCCGCCTCGAGGCCTGGCGCGAGCCCAACCACTCCAATGCCGCCGTCGGTTACCGCTTCGAAGTCCTCCCCGCCACCGCCGACCCCGTCACGCTCGCCGCCTCCACCCTAAGCTCACAGCGCGGCGGGAAATTCACCATTGACGCCACCTCCGGCGTCACTCCGGCGAACACCCCGAACGGAAGCTGGGATTTGGGGTCCGGGTCCATGTCAAGTTCGGATTTTGGGTTTGAGTCGCAATTCTTTTACAAGGGTTTTGTGATGTCGGCGACGGTGAACGGAGAAGGAAAGTGTAGCAAACCGGAAGTGGAGGTTGGGGTGCAGCACGTGACTTGCACGGAGGATGCTGCGGCGTTCGTTGCTCTCGCCGCGGCCTTGGATTTGAGCATCGACGCTTGCAAGTTGTTCTCTCAGAAACTCCGAAAGGAGTTGCGGCAGTAGAATACTTTCCTCCGTTTGTGTTTGTCGTTTCGAGCTTAATTCCTATGTCGTTTTGCGTGCAATTAAGGCCAAGCGGAATCTGTAACAAGGAGAGCAAGGACCAATTTTTTTTTTTTTTTTTTTTTGGGTTCTGAGTGAGGGAATGTACAGTTAGGAAATTATTTGGCATTTTCTTAGCTTAGACATAAAGTTTTGAATTCTTATTTTGCTTACTCATCAGATCTTGTATTCTTTTATTCTTCTCTTTTTTTGGATGAAGAGTTTGTACAGTTTTTTAATTCATGTCTCGTGTGTTGGAATTAATATAAGATGAACCTTCAGAATCCTATGTTTTGGTTTTGGTTCTAGTGCATGCATCTGTGAGGTTGCTTTGTTTGATGTTTCATTGGGTATTATAAATTTGGACATGGATTGGCAGGAACCCACGGACTCAAGTTATTTGTTCACATATTATTTTCAGGGAAAGTCTAACATGAAGCATGGAGATGAATGCCTCAACCATGAGGGTTTTAAAGTACCATCTCAGGTGCTTCATGTATAGATAATGATTTACAGCAGTTAGATATATGAATTTAATATGAAACGGTTAAGATTTATTGAGTATATTAAAAATTATATACTTAAGGTTATAAAGGAATTTACTTATTTATCCGCCTTATTTGTCTAAGTAAACATTCATCAAGAAAGACATATATGGCCTCAGACCATAAATGACATGGCAAACCCGACCAATAAAAAATTGATAACACATTAAACTACAATTTAATATATTAAATTAATTGAACATATTATATAACAAGTCCGTAACCCTTTTATTCCAATAGTAAGTCTGGTGATTAGGACTATGACAAAAATCTTATTGGAACTATTTGATATTAGCTTGACAAATAGTTGAATTAAAGGAAAATAAGAGTTGTGGTGAGTAGCATGACAATGTTGGTGAACTTGGACTAGTCGAGGTCGGCGACACAACTGGAACTCATTTCCTTCTTCAGTTGCATCTCCACCACGTTGCGGCACAAACATGTGAACAAAATTCACCGTCGCAAAGAAGAGGCATTGCGTGAAGACTGCTGTCACCTAGCCGATAATTCCGACAGTAAATCACACGGTGCTGCCTAAGTCCAAAAAACAATACAAAGAAAATGTAAATAAATAAAAAAGAGAACAGTTACGTTTTGGATAATAGTAATATTATAAATTTAACTAAAATTAATTATATATCTTAAAAAAATATTTTCATTATTATGTTTACAAAATATTTTTAAAGTTATATATCAAAATAAAAATGTTACTTTTATATATCGACAGAGAGGCGAGAACCGTCCTTATCTTCAACCATGTCTTGCCGAAAAAAAAAAGTATTTTCAACATGTTCTTAAACAGTCTTTTAATTTTGACCTTCAAAAAAAAATTCAAAGACAATTAATTGTTAATCTTCTAATTTAGTCTGGTAGGACTATTTAATCAATATATGCAACTGTACATACGATTAGATGAGATTTAACACTCTTACCTTCTAAACTGGTGCTTGATTAACGAGATCCAATTTGAATTTATACTTCAAATATTATGCAAGTATATTTTGAAAAGGAAACAATATATATATTACCAAAACGGCGGTAGAAGTATAGCAACCAAATTAAGCTTAATATATACAAAATCAAATATTACCTATATTAGCTGAAATTTCTTTTGTCCTCCACTTAAGTTAAAAATAATGACAGTTGACAGATAGAAAACTTAGAGGGAGATTAGGAAACAAAATCAGTACAAAGATTGGTTGACTTAAATTTTGATCTGCATAAATTTTGTTTTATACGGTACTTTATTCACTTACTATGGAATCCAAGTGTATGAGAAAACAGTTTGTTTAGTTTCTAATTATATATTTTACCAAATAGAAAATAATGTTTTCGTTTTCGTATGAACAAAAGAAAGACGAAAAGAAGAACAGGGACACGGCTTACGCCCACCACATTCATTTCAAAATAAAGTGTGGGCCCAAAACAAACGGCTTTGAAGGCCTGGCCTTATTTTTTGCAAATTTACCCCAAATCTTCGTCCCACATTCCAAAAAATGGAAAAATAAAAGAGTAGATAAATTATATTTAATCTTTTTGTAGTTTCACACTTTCTCAACTTATCTCTTATACATGAATGTGCTATCTCTTATATACAATGTGTGTTAGAGAAAAATGTTTGTGAATTACTATCAAATTTTAAAAAATGTCAACCTTTAATAATTTTTACTAAAAGTAAATTTTATTAATCTAATTATTGAATTCAATGTTCTCACAAGTATGTTTGGCACAGTTTTCACTTATAAGTAAAATTAAGCTACAAATAAGCTGGACCAAACGAACTCTTTATAATTTATATAGTTCACTGATTTGCTTGTTCAGTCTGGCTTGTTGGCCCATTTTAATTATTTTATATTTATTTTCAGAATACAATATCATAAATCATAACAAAATTTACGGAATTATTGTTGGCCCATTAAATCAAATATTAATATCTAATGTTTATCAAATCAAATATTACCATCAAATCCGTCCAAACTAGCATGGTATTAATTAAAAAATGCAAACCCAATTGGCAACAGCATTCACTATCTTTATCTTGTAGAAATAGGGATTTCTCAGGCTGGCTGTGTGTGAAGTGGTCACAGGGCCAGCGAATGCAGGTGATGGAGTGACGACACTGGAGCTGTAAAACACAGTCAGGACTCAAAGTTTAAGAACAAATTAGATGAGGAGTAGTGGAACATTTTGGGCCAAGGTATGCATGCATTTTGCTATTTTATCCCCAATCCAATGTCTTAAGGACACTAATTAACAAATTGATAAAAAAAAGTATTTATTAAAATCATGTTAAAAGTTTTTTAAAATTATAATAAAAAAATAGCAATAACACTTTTTAATAATCTATTATTTTTATTTCCTTTATCTAAGGATTCTAACTGTTCCAATATGTCTTGCATGAGTTACAGATTTTGGATGAGATTCCCATGTTTGGATCGTGCGATGAAGCTATGGCAATAAATGTATGCTAATTTGTCGGTTTCATATTGTGAAAATATTGCTAGTGCCTAATTTTGTTTCTCAGGCAAAGGTTAGAAGATTTCATAAACAACAGTTTTCATTGAATCCACATGTGCCTTCTGATTCTATATGTTTTGAACTTTACGTTTAGAATTTGATAAAATTATTTTTTAAAAGAATATTTTTAAACTGCACCGTATAATTTAAACTAATTTCACTACAAATTTTGCATTAAAATGAATGTTATGATGTATGAAATTATTGCTGAATATTAACTAATGCACTGCATGTCTTTTCCCCTATTAATCCCCTTCTGCTGTTTCTCCATACACTACATACAACACATTTCCTATTTCTCAACTGTGCATTTATTTACTTTATGTACTGCACTCTTATGGTATATTTGGATGATAGAAAAACATTTCTTTTATTTGATTGAAAAGAAAATAGAAAAAAAAATTTAAAAAAAAAAATTCTTTCTTTCTATTTTCATTTTCATTTTAATTGAAATTTCAATTTTATCTTCCTTTCCACTCCACTAAAGCAATGGTTTAGAAGACATGGATGGGATTGGATACTATAAAGAGAAATTCAAACAAGAAAAAACTACTCGGCAAAAGGGGAAAAAGAATATGGCAACAAGTAATAGGACAGGAAGCAAAATTAACAACAGCAGTAGACAGTGGAAAACAAAATTAGTTATACATATTCAGATCTTGATATGAATATCAACAAGTCTACTTTGTACCTTTGACGATCTCAGCTAGACCTTTTTTTTTTTTTCCTTTTTTTGACAGGCAAAAGTTTTCAAATAACTTGGGTCAGAAGAAAAACCTCGAGAACAAAAAGACCATGTTTTTAGTCTGTTGCAGTTGCATCACCATTATCCCCTTCATTCCTAATATCTGGCAACGTATCCAGATCAGTTCGTACCTCTGCCACATTCTTAAGGATGTGGGAATCTAAAGAATCAAAGTCACGGTGTTCAACTGAGTCGGAAGTTTCATCCGTTGCCGGGTCACCCTTTATCTCATCCTTAGTGGCATCAATGTTTTCATTCATATATGAAATATTCTGAGTCTTGTTTGTTTCACTCGACTCAGTGTTGCCGCTGTTCTCGGTTTCTTTTGGTGCTACAAATCTTCTTGTCTTCTCTAACTCACCACCCTCTAGATTAGAAGATTCACCTGCAGCTACATCTCGCTTTTCTGTTTCAGCTGGGACTGTTAGGTTTAAACCTAGCAGGTTTTCCTCAGAGAGCATATTGCCACCCTGCTCTAATCCTTCTGTCTGCACATTTTTGACATCTCCAGTGAGTGTTGTGTTCACAGTACCATTTTGAGCTTGGTTTGATTCCGAAAACATTACCATTTTATTAGGTTCAGATGAATTATTGGCACTGGTTCCTGTCCAGTTATTGCTACCTCCAGGGATCACTACTGTCAGATTACTGCCAGCTTCTGAATGACTGCCCGAAAATGTTGTGGTAATATTTTCTAGATGTGAGCTATCCACAATGTTGGACAAACCGTTGCTTCCAGTTTCTTTACCAGAAGTTGCATTGGAAGAAGGCTCACCAGGCAGTACAGCTTCTGTAATATTAAAATTTGAACTATGTTGGTTCTTGTTACTTTCCTTGGAATAATTACTTCTATTCACTGATTTCGTGATATTCATTTCCAAGTTTACATCAGAGTTTTCTAAACTGAGTGCCTCAGTTTCGGTGCTAATTGTACCAGTATCATGAGACACAGCGCTAGAAGCATCATCCCCATTGTAATTTTCCTCCCGAGCTTCATGACTGTTGTGGTTGGTAACTGAACCATCCTTTTCCTCATCCTTGATGTTCTCTTTGTCTTTCTCATCGCTCTCCTCTTCTCTCCCTTTGTCTTCATCCATGAACTCCTCATCATGATCAGTATCTACTGCTGATTGTTCTTGATCATTTTCATCTATCTCATCATCTCCTCCCCCCCTTTCATCTACCTCTTGTTCATCTCCCCCTCCTCTCACTCCATGTTTGTCATCTTTTTCCACAGATTCGTGCTCATTTCCTCCTTCATGTTCACTGTGTTCATGCTTATCCTCATCATCCTCTACAACATTCTCATCTTCCTCCTCTTCATCAGGCTTTTCATTTTGATTCACTTCATCCTTACCCAGACGAAGATCTTTTCTTCCAAGTTTCGAAGTCTGAGTTCCGACTGACACTTCTGTGTCATTCTCATCAAATTCCTTTTTCTTATCATGAGAGTGCTTAACCTGATAGATCAACCAGAAACAAACACCAAGCAATAGAGTAATCTGCAGAACATGTTTTACCTTGATGCCTCTGGATCTTTGGTTCCTACTTGGTGAACGTTTTATCATGCTTAAGTTAACTAGAAACTCCAAATTTCCCCCCCTCCAAATAGCAAGGGCACGCCACCTGTTTTCAACCAGAAATCCTTCATTAAGGAACTACGTGAGCAATAAGCAATGTACAGATACAAATACAAGGCAATATTAACAATAAAATTAAACACAACAAAATAAAGAATCGCATTCCTTTGAAATGCCCAAATCAACAACAACCAAGAACCGTTTAAAAAGATGAGAAATAATGAAATTTAACGGGGAAACAACATTTATGCGTCATTCATAAACGTCTTCGCGCAAATAGCATCAAATTGAAGGGAAGGAGGGTGGGAAACGGGATAAAGAACCAAAAAACATTTCACTCAAAACATAACCTGTGTCGAACGAAAATTTCAAGAAAAGTGAATATCAGAATCACTTAAACTAGGCCCCGGAATAATTAAGAACGCAATACCAACTCAAAGCTAAACAAAACAAAACCAAAATTATTGCCAGACAAATGCTCCCCGAGAAGCAAACACAAATTACCTCAAATATGAAAAAGAAACAATTTATGAGAAATGGAAATAATGTAATCGATCAATTTGTTATTTCCATCAAGACTTGAAAATGTATAGAGTTGGCAGGAACAGTAGAAGGAGAGTGAGTGAAGTGATGTTTGAGAGAGGCACAAGCAAACCCTAGAAAACGAAAAACCCCTGAAGCAAAAGTAACAGAAAATCTTGATGAAAGATGAATCAGAAAAGAAGAGAGAGACGGAGAAAGAATAAAAAGTGAAGTTGAAAAAAAGGCAAAACCTGAAAGAGCAGAAGAGGAAGCAAGCAAAGTAAAGAATGGAACAGAAGGCGAAGCCAAGAGGGTTTAGCCTTTAACACTGCAACTGCTTTCTTCGGAAATTACACAGCAACTCTGTATTTACCAAATTAGGATTTATTGTAAATTTAAACAACTTCTCTTTCTAGTAACAATTTTCAATATTAATTAATCTACATTCTTTCTACAAAATGCCAACAATATTTCCGATATATTCATGGTGGTGACACACGGACATGAATAATTCTTGTATTGTATTTATTCTCCATTTCTCCATTCCTCCAACAAATTTTTTAATCACTCTTTCAAGTAGCACGGCTGGTTTACATGACCAAGGTTTCGGTACTTTCCTTGTTCCTATTCTCACTAAGGGTATACATGCCTTGTTTTGGTTTGGTTTGATGTTAGGTTTAAATTTTTAAAATTAGACTTGCTTTTTTTTATAAGCAAGTTCATGCTACATTTTGGATAATTCTAAGTTGGGTCAAATTATATTCAAATGAATGATTTCATCATAACTTTAAATTGAAGTACAAATAAGAGTAAATTATAAAAGATATAAATATTATATTATTCTTTTCTCTTATATTAAAAAAATACATTTTCTTTTTTAATCGGTTCAAATTTTATATAAATAAATACTTTTAAGGATAAGATATGTTTTTAGTCTCTCTAAAATTTTCAAAATTTGATTTTAACCCCTCAGAAAAAATTTGTATTATTTTGACCTCTAATTTCAAAATGTATTACTTTTACTCCTCAAAGTAGTTTAGATAGTCCTTTATAACAAATTTTAATTGTTATTTGAATCATTATAAGGACTAAAAGTGATATATTTTAAAATTAAATAGATTAAAATATACAACTTTTTTTATAAGAGACTAAAACAGAATTTTAAGAATTTTAGAAGGGCTAAAAATATATTTTATCCTATTCTTTTATGCCTCAAAAAATGTAAAGACAAAAATAAAGAACTATGCTCTAATATGTAAGATACCCATAAAATTAGGCAACAAAGGAGAAGTAAAATGAGGGAAGACTACTCTTCCAAATTTAAATGAAATGATCATACCTAATACTATATTTTCTCAAGAAATCATAATATTACTTTTTCATTTATTTTTTCTTCATATTTTTTCTATTACTAGAAACACTCTTCATTAATAGCTAGGTCCTCAATCCTAAAGACATGATATTGTTGTTGATAACGAGAAAAGACCTTCTTCATTTATCATTTTTTCTATTACTAAGTTTTTTTTTGACAAAATAAAACTCACCAATTAATTAATAAGGAAAACTTCAATACATGTAAAAATCAAATTAAAAAACATGGTAACTAGCAAATCATATAGATGTCCTTGCAAGATTATATGAACAACATGATTAGTTTGTTTCATGATGAAACCAACTTCATATAGTTTTGCATATATATGTCTTGAGTTTTCTTTACATAGGTTAAGTATGGATCCAAATTCAATGCAATTTTGATGAGTTATTTACAATCAAGCTCAAGAATAATGTTGTAAAAGTTAAGCTTCAGGAGTCAATTTGTAGCCTCCATCAAACCCATTGCTTCTACCTCTTGAACCAATGGTCATCCTGGGTAATGAACTATTTTTGTCATGACAAATATTCCATTTGAATCTCTAAGACAAATTCTAATACTGAATTAGTTGATTCAGTATCTTCGAAGAATGTTACATCATGTGTTGCATTTTAAAACTCCAATTGACGGCTTTCTCCTTTCATGAATTAGTCGATTGATCTCTTGATGGTGTATTATTTATTTTCTATTACTTAGTTTTTTTTTTTTTTTGAGAAAATAAATAGTATTACTTAGTTTTTTCTGTTATGTAGAATCTTTATTTTATTTATCTTTAACAAAAACTTAAAAATAAAAAAAATGGAGAGAATCTTTTCATTCGATAACATAACAGACACTAAATTGGAGAGAGATTTAGAGAATATATAAACCTGCACGAACTCACGTTGGGATTGGCGTGGCCTCAAGGATATTTTAAATCAACTAAAAGTCTATAAATAAAGCTACTTTTAACCATTTTATTTTTTAGTAATTGAAAATGATGAATCACAGAATGATGGGAAACAAGAAGACGGGCACTTGGTTGTTTCATCCGAGTAAATATCTTTATCTGTTAGCTAGAGACTGATTGGTTTACATTTTAGTCAATTTTGATGGCTCAAGTGTCGATGTCACTGGAGCATCACCGTACTATGTTAACATCTGTGGATTTCCCTCTCGTTGTGGAAAGTTCTTTTCCACCTTATCCTCAGTATGGGTAGGAGTACCAACGCAAGACCAAGTCCTTATGCATGTTTCTTTTTCTAGGGTGGGTATTATTATCATGTATAATTTTCAAATCCTTCTAGATTCAAGAATAATTTTTTTAGCAATGTCATAACTCTTCCTTACTTATTATATACGGCCAGCCAGCACATATTATTTCCTGTTGAAAAATAAGCAACTGGAATACAAAGTTTTCCAAGACTTCGAAACACAATCATATGAAACTACGACAATACAGACACGTACATGGATAATGAAACATATTAAAAAGCAATGAAGCTTATCGAGGATCCATTTCGCTAATCGACATCTCGTTGACAGACATTGGTATTGACTTTGTTGTGGATTGATCAAATTGCAGCATCTTTGGCATGTTTGTATCAGTTCCACTGTGGACAAAAAATGCAGGACGCTTAGGAGTTGGTAGAGTAACAGTATTACTATCTAGCATGAGAACTATTGTTGCCATTGTAGGTCTGTCATCTGGATCTTCTTGGACACACAACAAACCAATATGGATGCTTCTGATAACTTCATTCTGATTACAGGATTCTCTTAATATGGGGTCCACCAGTTCCAAATGTGCTCCATCCTTCCAAAGTTGCCAAGCCTACAAAAAGATTTTATCAAGTATTTGTCAGTGTGAGAACCACATATTTTTCCTTTTCATTTGGATAAATGAATTCAAGGACGCTAAATATCTGCTCTACTTACATAGCTCATTAGATCCTCAGCACCATCCGTTTGATAGAAAGAGCTATTCTTCTTGCCACTTATAATCTCCATAAGGAGGACTCCAAAACTGTACACATCAGACTTAACAGAAAACTCTCCATGCATAGCATACTCAGGAGCCATGTAACCACTGCATATAAAACAGATTGAATCAACACAACCGTCAGCACAAGAAACAAAGTTTGATTAAAATCTGGAGTAACGCAAATGATGTTTAGAATTTGATTGAAACTGCCAAGATATTTGAAATGGTTTTGATTGATGTGTTAGAATTAAAAAACAGTGCTTCTACAAATACAGGTGCTTCAAGGAAGATAGAAATTTGTACTTACTAAGTCCCTACAATTCTGCTAGTGTTTCCTTGAGTTTGATCAACTCCAAATATTCTTGCCATACCAAAATCAGAGATTTTTGGATTCATATCTCTGTCTAATAATACGTTGCTAGCTTTAAGATCACGGTGTATAATTCTAAGCCTGGAGTCTTCATGAAGATATTGAATACCTCGAGCAATCCCTCCAATAATCTTATAACGCCTTGCCCAATCCAACTCCCTTTGCCTTTCATGATCTACAAATTGGACAAAATATTCAAGTCATATGAAAAATGTTATAACCATCTTATCACGGTTTCATCCAGGTTATTGTCAGGCAAATGGATGATTGTTTTAGCTTTTTATGCATTGCTTCTTTTATTGAGGACTTTACGAATACACTGAACATGCCAACAGGGCAAAAACTGGACAAAAATTAAAAAAAAAAAAAAAAGAAAGCAGGCATGTAAAGCATGTATACAGATTACAGAAGAATGCACTGGTCCTACCAAAGAGAATATAGTCTAGACTTTTGTTGGGCACATATTCATAAACAAGTATCTTCTCTTCTCCTTGCAAGCAAAACCCGAGAAGCCTAACCAAATTTCTGTGTTGAAGCTTGGCAACCACTTCCACTTCCATCTTAAATTCTTCCCCACCTTGTCCAGAACTTTTGGAGAGTCTCTTGACAGCTATTTCTTGTCCACTCGAAAGAGTACCCTGCATTTTCCAAAATAAATTAAATGAGATATATGTAATGTAGACCGATTTCATTTGCTTGTATTTTAGAAACAAAAAAAGTACACCAGCAACTTACCTTGTAAACCTCACCAAATCCACCTTCGCCCAACTTATTATCCACAGAGAATTTATTCGTGGCCGCTTCAATTGTTCCGAAATCGAATTGCAAGGACTCGACAGTGCTGATGTCATACGCAGCTAAAAACCCAAATCAAATGCTTAGTAAAAATCACTAAGAAAAAAAAATGAATATCCTTTGGTGAATTCTTACTTTTCCCTTCCTTGACAGGGCCCTGCTTCTTCCTTGCTCTTCTGCTTAAGAAACAAATTCCCACTATAAATATAAGCACAGCAACCGCTATTGGAACCACAATTGCAACAATCGTCCCAGCTGAAATCCCACTGCTTCCTGCATGCCGTTCCAAAACATGAAAACAAAAGGAAATAACAAAATAAGAAGTTAAAATTAGGTTATATATAATTTGATTTTGGTATTCTTGTTATTAGTGTGAAGTTTTGATGAGGCTTATCAATGACCTTATGAATATTCTTTTACTCTTAATATAAAACTCGTTTACCTCCGGAATTTGAGGAAGGTGGAGGAGGAAGAAGCAGCGATGGCGAGGGTGAAGGCGCTGGCGGAGAAGCAGTGGAGTGATAGAAAGGGTAAAGCTCGTACCTAACATTGCAGCTGGGATAGAGAACCCTTCCTCCCTGCTTCCCCTGACAGCACCAAGGAAGGTCTCCAATCACACCACTCAAACACCTTCTGCAGTCTTCCCGAGACAGATCTTGCGTGCACTGAGCCAAACAATACAGCGTCTGAAACGCCGAAATGTTGGCTTGCTTCGTCGCGTATTTCTTCACGCCCACCGAGAAGTTGGAAGCCTCGTCAGCGGTTTCGTTTATGGTTTTGAAAAGCAAGCTCATGAACGATTCCTGGTTGGTGATGTTGGCGGTGTTCAGGAGACCAAGGCGTGGCCGCGTGTCCACCGTCGAGAAGAAGGACCGGTTGGAGTACCGTACCATGCACTCGTCGTACCATATCACTCCCTGTTTCGCCAAAGCGCATTCGGAGAGGAGACGCCGCGTCGCGTTCACCACGCACTGCTGGCACGGCGCGGCGGACATGTCGCCCCTGCACATGAACAGCCCGCGCACGGTGTCGGAGGAGGACGCTCCCACGGTGGCGTTCGAGAATTCGGCGGAGGAAGCGTTGGATGTTAAGGAAGTGAAAAGGGTTCGGGTGTTTAGTTGGTAGGCGCTGTTGGCGGTGGTGTTGCTGCCTGAACAGTTATGGTACAGGTACACCTGTGCTTTACACGTCTCCAAGTTGAAGAAGCTGAGGAAGATCATCAGCAACACAGGCTTCAAGGATGCCATGGTCATGGATACTTGCATAACCATCTCTCTCTCCACTTCACATACGCACTGGTTTTGCAGCACTTTCTATTTTTTGTTTTGTTTAATAGTGACTGGAGTGGAGACTTCTTGACTTTTTGGCATACACTGTAGCTGTTGCTTCCTTCATCTGGCACAAGTGTCCACTTAAATTAACTTCTTTTCAAACTAACAATTTTACAAGCGCCTAAACAGGCTCTAATTTTATCACAAACTTGATTACATCAGATGGTTAATGGTTAAAACTTTCACACCCTGTCTATATCAATGTACTGTATAAGTTGGCTGATGTAAGCATCGCTCCACGTTCTATTTTGTTCATGTTATTAATTGCTGTATAACATTTTAACACAAATTTGTAAGACACATGCATGTGGTATAATAGCGGGTGTGAGATAGTAAATCCAACAACTTTGTTAGGATAAATTTTGATAGAAAGTGAATTTAGATTTAACTTAATCTTTGTACGGTGAGAATTTGTAA
The DNA here is from genome assembly GCF_000230855.2 of Cajanus cajan. Taxonomy (NCBI): domain Eukaryota; kingdom Viridiplantae; phylum Streptophyta; class Magnoliopsida; order Fabales; family Fabaceae; genus Cajanus; species Cajanus cajan. The sequence goes on along the minus strand of NC_138527.1, from coordinate 45,724,960 downwards.
TCTTCCGTGATTAATTTTGATTATCGAATGTTATAAAGAAGAAAAGTCCAAAATTTGAAATGGAAAACCGTGACTGAGTCTGAGTTAGGGTCGTCCAAAATAAAGGAGCGATGACTCAAAGTCGCCGGGGATGCGATGGGTGGGGACTTCAATGAAAGGAACATTTCACACCGATATACAAGTCAACACGTAGATAGACAGAGCACTATTAAGTAGTAGCAGATACAGAACATGCTTCCATTTATTAGTAAAACATCAAACATCACAAGTAGACCAAGTCTTCTCATCTGAATTCCCTGCGGAGTTAGTTGTACATGTAAGGTACATCACAGTTTATATAACATGGCCAGTTAAGAAGGCATGGTAAGATACCAACACCCCTACATTACGACAAAGAGTGTCAAATCATCGTGGTAAAATATCAGAAAATATCATCTCATTCACTGAAGGATCAGTTCTTGTGGATGGATCAACACGAGGCACCCTACCCAAAGAAAATGCTGGTTGTCTTGGTTGGGGAAGAGGCTTTGCTTTACTTCCCAGAAGCATCACCACATTAGACATGGTGGGCCTGTGCTCCGGATTTTCCTGCACGCACAGCAGCCCAATGTGCATGCACATTACGACTTCAGAGGCAATGCATGATTCCAATAGCATTGGATCTACAAAGTCCAATTCTTTTCCTTCACTCCACAGTCGCCATGCCTGTCATAGTTACAATCAACAACACAGTTAAACATATTTTTCCTACCCTTGTTATTTACTAATTGGAATTAACAAAAGACAAGATATATCACTAATGAAGAGTTGGACTAATAAAATTACATATGCCAGCAGGGTTGGTGCAAGTTCGGTTAAGTAAAAGCCACTGTTTCTTTTCCCGCTGATGATTTCAAGCAAGATAACACCAAAACTGAAGACATCAGATTTCACGGAGAACAATCCTTGCATTGCATACTCTGGAGCCATATATCCACTATTTTCATCATCAACATCGTGCGGGTTCATAGTTCAGTTCATAGAAAGTAATCTTGCATATAAAATATTAATACAAATGCAGAAATTAAATAAACGATGGGTGCATGCAAGTAATTAGCTTACTATGTTCCCACAACTTTTTTCGTGTTTGCTGCATTCTGATTCTCAGAAAATATCCTGGCCATGCCAAAATCTGATATTTTGGCCAACATTTCGTGATCCAACAACACATTTTTTGGCTTCAAGTCTCTGAATGATTTTAAGGCGAGACTCCTCGTGAAGGTAAAGTAGTCCTCTGGCTATGCCATTGATAATGCCATGGTATGTCTTCCAATCAAGTTTTGAACGTTTTGCTCGATCTTGAAGAGTCAATTAAATGTTATCTTGTGTAAAAGCAAGTTGTGGAAGGTTTATGAATTGAAAGGTAAGCAAGAGAACGAACCAAAGATAAACTGATCAAGGCTTTTGTTTGACATGAATTCATATGCGAGCAGCTTTTCATCCCCCTCTAAAGCACAGCCTAAGAGCCTCACCAAATTCTTGTGTTGAAGTTTGGCAATGAGTATGACCTCATTTTTTAATTCCGCTACGCCTTGCCAAGATTTTCTCGATAATCTTTTAACTGCTATTTCAGTACCATCTGGTAGAACACCCTGCAATGTAATTGAATTCAAAGATCAAACATAAATGAAAAGACTATTAAGAAAGAAAGAGCTTATGTGGATTATATATGACCTTGTACACTGAACCAAAGCTTCCTTGTCCCAGCTTATTTGTATCAGAAAAGCCCTTAGTAGCTGCCTTAAGGGCAACTACAGTCATGAACAATTCATCGGAACTAATCAAGTCACCTTCTTGTGTGACTGCAACATTCTTGGAGATAGACAACTCTCGTAATAGCGTTCTTTCATTCATTTCTCCATCTGTTTCATTTATGTTTTGAAGACACAAATAGAAACCAATTAAATAAAACTGAAGCTGACAGTTTCTATATGGTTTTGTGATATTTAATAAATTACAATTATAGAAGTTCACCTCTGTTTATGTGTTTTTTTCGTCGGATGCAAGCAGTGCCCAGCCCAATAAGAAGTGATAATACTAAAATTGAGCCACATGTAGTCAACACAATCATCCAGGGTTTCCATTTCCTTCCTTATAAATTGAAAAAATAAAAAAATAAAACCTTCTGTCAATACCTTTTCCACAGTATGGATGAAACCAAGATGATGATGCTAAAATCCTAATCGCCTATTCATGTCGCCCATCAAATAAAATTAAACTTGATATTAGTCTTAAAAAGTTGTTTGTATTGATTATTATAAATTGTAAATTTTTTTAAAAAATGATTCATGTCATTACATAATAATAATAATAATAATGTAACATGGACGCATATAGTTATTCTATATATTAGTCACCATTTGATATGGCATATGACATGATATCTCTAAATGTGTTGGAATTAAAAGAATAAATTATATTTTTAAGAATTCAAAATAGACATCAAATAGAAACAAAATAAATACAAGAAGAATAAAACCACAAAATTTAATACATAAAACCCTATTAATTTGAGCAAAGAAAACCATATGAAATGTAGTAAATTATATTCACTGCTAAAAATATGGTGACAATATTTCTGTTCTTTGGCACAAGACGGTATATTAATCTCATCTAGTAATAATTTAGTATATCTCAATTCTCACAAGAATAAAATAAGACTTTCTTAAAAAGAATTACAATTTACAAGAATTTTCATTATTACTATCATTATCTAATAACTCTAATTTTTAACCAGTTCGCCTATATACAAAAGAAAGATGCGCGAAATTTGAAGAATGGTTAATGAACTCTTGTAATTCATATTTGTTTGAATTAACAAAATTAATTGATACTTTGTTAACCTTGAATGGAGTAATGATATTTGTAAATTATTTTTTTTAGTGTATGGAAAGAAAGAGGAGAGAATTTTTTTTATAAACATAACGAATAATATAATAAACAATCAAGACAGAAATAAAGAAAAAAATACAATGAAAGCAAGATAGAATCATAGAAGAGAACCTGAGCATATGTTTAGTACACTCATACTTCAATGGTATACGGATAATGAAGAAATTTCAAACAAATATATGTCACATCATGAGTTGGTGACAATGACCACTTTAAAAAAATTATAAGAATCAACACTAAAAAAAACTAAAACTAAAATAAAATTGAACTATATATTTTCAAAATTATCCTGTAGCAAATGGGAATAAACATATGAATAGAATATATTAAAATTAAACTTGAATAAGAACTAATGACTGAACCCTACCCCCAATAAATATCTGGGTAATTTTGAAGTTGCATTGAGTTGTGTAAGCAATGAAGAATTTGGATGAAGAATTAAAAATGCTGACCTTGGGAAGTGGGGTAAATCAAGCGATATGCAGATGAAGCATTGAAGAAGTGATACGATTGGAACCTGATATTGCAAGTACGGCTAACAATAATCCCACCTTCCCTGTTGGAGCAGCATGCAGTAAGTTCCGTGAAGGCAGAACTCAAACAACTACTGCAATCCCTTTGGGACATGTCCCTCGTACATTGTACTAACCCATAAATTGTCTTGTTCCCACTGTAGTCTATTTCCCCAGCAGCAAACATTTTCTTAGCATGATCAAAACAAGCCTCCTCCGAGAGATTCTTCATTAAATATGTCAAATATTCCCTAAATTTGATAGGATCGGGTACATTCTTCTCCTCGTCATTCTGCTCAGGATACTTTCCAGTGTAAGCAACGACATTAAAGTTCTGAAAGGAGTACCTCACTTGGCAAAGTTCATACCATATTATCGCAGTTTTACTCCTGCACCTATTCATTATATCTTGGCTCGCTTTCTCAACACATTGTTGGCAAATTGTGGAGTTCGTGATGTCTCCTCTGCACAGTGATGGTCCACATACTTTGTCTGGCTCTTCTCCGATTGATGTGTCATAGAAACCTTCCTTTGAAGCCTTGCTGGAGGAAATCAACGCCACAACATGTTTGAGGTTGTAATGGAATGAACTATTGAAGGTGTATAATGGGAATTCACTGGGACAATAACTATCAATGGGGTCTGCTCCAGAAACGCCCTTGAGAGATACAAATATGATGAATGAAAGCATAGGCGAAAGTCTATCTTTGACCATGATCCCGATATCACATGGAAAATGACTCAAGTATGAATTGTTGGGGCATAAAATCACTGAAGCAACCAGGTCCTTATTCATAGTCCAACTAAACCTGTTAAAAGTTTTTTTTTTTTTTTTTTTTTTTTTGAAATGTGTCCTCTGACTTTATGGAAAGAAATATACATGTTTATTTTTATAAACTTTTAAGTTACCGTAATTGTAACCGTAAAGTATAATCTGAATCTGTATTTTTTCCCACCTGATTGGGGCTAAGCTTATTCCAAATTATTAGACTCATTTTTTTTTTCTCATATAATAAACTGGTCAATAATTTACAATTTGCATTTGATGCTTAATTAATTGCTTGGGTTTGAGACACATTCAATGGGGGGCAGGATTGATGAGAAAGGAGCGTGATTTCAAGAACATGGAGCAGTCAAGCTGGGTATCTCTTGGCTTTCGCCCCTAAGTCCATTTAATATATTACAATTAATATTTCATCCATTTCTTGATCATGTATTTATTGGTTCAAGTATAGTTACCGTAAAAGTTTTTACCCACTCAAACAATAAAAAAAATTATCGTTTATATCACTTTTAAGATAATTATTATATTATAAAAATTAAAAAATTATAATAAATAACAATTTTTTTAATTAGATAATAGTAGTGTATAATCTTTTTTCGTCCATAATAAATTTTGTTAATAAGAAAAATAAGTATCAATAATGATGATGCATTGTCAATTAATTAAGTATTGTAATTGATATAATTTTTTATTTATTAATTATAAACGTCACAAGCTTATCATCAATAGTGATTTATAAAGTATAAAATTAATTTATATTGTGTCACTTATTTCCTCTTTCTAAATAAGTGTATATTTGCCTTTTTAATGTAATATTATTATTTACATATATTTTATTTATATATCTAATAGTATTAGGAGTATAAATGGATTGAATTGGTTCGGATTTGGATGAATCCGTTATCCAACATAATCAAAATTTAACGGATTGAATTAAGTCAGATTTGTACAATTTTTTAAAAAAAATCTAATCTAATCCAATCCAATCACGAACGAGTTTGATTGGGTTAATCAGGTCAACATATAATTATATTTATTTATTTATTGTAAAATTTTAAATACTTCAAAATAGATGTAAATCATTCATTTGATACATTGTTACAAATTTAATGTCATCAACTTATAAAAGAAACAATGATACAAATTAAATTCTAAAATAAATTTATTAATTTGTTACATAATTATCAACTAAAAAAATTAACATTAGTTAATACAAAATAAAATTTAAAATAAATATATTATATTGTTACAATGCTATAAACCTAAAACACGGAATTTGTTATTAAGTAAGAGTGACATAAGTATTATCCTGAACAAATGATCATTCAAATTATTATTATATTATTATTATTATTATTATTATTATAATGTATGATCGGGCTGAGTCGGGTTGTTAATGAGTTAAAAATACAAAATTTGTTACCCGACTCGGAAAGTGTCAGGTTTTGATAAGGTTGGGTTGAGTTTGATTCGAACACTAAAAAAACCCAATCCAAACTCATTGAGTTGATTTGAGTCGGTTCGGATTCGCGAGTTATCCGCTTACACTTTTAAATAATATTTTGATTTAAATATCTTTTTAGTCTTTATAATGAATTTTATATTTTAAGTCATGTGAATAAAAATATTTTACTTTAATTTATATATACATATATATTTTTTAAATTTTTATAATTTGTAACTTTATTTTTAGTCTTTATAAAGATAAATTACAAAAAATTAAAAATAAACAATATATATATATATATATATATATATTAAAATACTAAACATATAATTAAAAAATAAAAAGTAATTAAATATAATTTTTTTAAAATTATTGTTATTTTTGTATCATTTTTATATAAATAATAATAAGATTAATTTTGCAATTTTATCTATATATTAGTATTTATTTTTATTTGTGTGTGCCAACACTTATTAGGTACTAATATTTCTTCAACATTGAACATTCAAATTATTATCCATCTAAATAAGATGCGTATTCTTTTCTAACTCAATTATAAATAAATTTAAATAATTTATATTTTAGTTAATAAAATTAATTAATATCATTTAATTTTTCTAATTTTAATTAATTATTTTTATACTACTTTTTATTAAAATTTGATATCAAAATTAAAAAGTAACATTAAAACTATAATTTTAATTAAATAAAAAGTGTTTTTTTTGAAGATTTTATCGTCATTAAGAAATATAAAAATAATTAAGATATATTTATATCTAAGACCGTAATTTATGAAATTATTTTTCTTATATTTAACTATGAAGCAAATAATTTCTGTTTGTACCATATTACATATTGAGTCAAAGGTAGGATTTTTAGTTTCAACTCAATATTATATTTATTTATATCATCCAATTTTTAGAGAAAGAACTTTGTTACTTATGTTCAAAGTAGGGTTGAAGTAGAAGTTTTAGTTAAAACCTTGATATTATAATTTCAATAAATAAAAAAATATATATACCATTCAATTTTTTGAGAAAGAACTTTGTTACTTATAATAATTTTTATTTTATTTAAATAAAATTGTCTCTTCTCAAAGATATATGTAATTTATATAAAAATAAATAAATTTGACTATATAATATTTAGTTAATATAGCATTTAATTTTTTTCATAAATATTAAAATCAAGTAATTTTAAATATATTATATTTAATAAAAAGTTTAATGATCATTTTCTAAAACTTTCAAACATTGATATTTCATTGCAATAACTAATGAGTATCTTCAAAATATTACCTAAATATAATATATTATTTTTATAGATAATGAAAATATTAAATATTCCTCAATTATTTTCCTAAAAAATTATAAATTATTAATTAATTATTTGTATAAATTAATATTTATAATACAAAATTAAAGAATATCATAAATTTTTCTGTTAAATTCAATTTAATTTATAAATGGAAATATTAAATATTTTGTAATTACTGTCCTTGAAAGTTACAATGTAAAACATAATTATCTGTATTAAATTAATATTCTACAACATACACAAAATCAGAGTAAATATCTTGACGGAAAAAAATATCTTATAAATATTTTTTTATCAAACATTATCATTAAATATACTAATAACATTAAATATTATATTTATTATTGATGGAAAAATTTAAAGGTTTGGTGGCTTAGCCCTGCCTACGTTTTTTTTTTCTCTACCTATCAACTTTTGTTTTGAAAACGTCTATAGTCCGACAAATTCTCTCATGAATTAATTGAAAATCTCTACACTTTGACAAATTCTCATGAATTAACACAATATTCATAAGTTTCGGAAATGGCAATGTACTGATTTGTCACTAACTCTTTCAATTGAACCACTGGATCTAACATCGAGATTATACATTACACTATAAGGGAGATGCATTAGATACTTCTATCATTTAAATTTTTTTTAAAAAATATAATGAGATAGACTATTAGTCAAAGATTTACGAAAAAATAAATAAATAATAGTGAGAAAATGATTTTAAAATAATTAAAAAGATAAAATAATCTAAAAATTTATGTACGCAAAAATAGAGTATCACTACATACAAATTTATATTTAATTCATCATTATATATATATATATATATATATATATATATATATATATATATATATATATATAAATTCATTCAACTTTTGTTTCATTTGTTAATTAAACTAGTATAAAACAAGTGTTTTTTTTTCTTCTTTGAAGACTTCGAATAAAACAATTAAACAAGCGACCAAATGTTTAAGGTATGCTATTTTTGTTACCTGACAAAGAAAGTAATAATTTGGAACCCGTGTGATAAGCGTGAGATAAAAAAAAATGGAGAACCAATACATGATCTCTTAAGACGGGAGGATATATCTGAGAAAATTACAATAAAAAATAGAAAAATGATTCCCTCACAACCTAAATATTATTAACAAAATCATATTATGGTTACTATATATATATATTATTCATATCATATCACTTTTTTATAATATCAAAAAATGGTTATTTAAAAGTAGTTTGACCAAATATTGGAAGATGTTATTTGTGTATTATTATAATCAAGTGTGAGAAGATTATTTTTTAATTAATCTTACTATAATAAGATTACGATGAAAATTAGATTATTTGGAGAATTAAGGCTATAAATATCATTAATGATAGAGATCGGAGACAAAAGTCATCAATAATGAAGATTGTAAGTAGTTATTAGTAGTTACGGATAGTTATATTTTATTTTATTTTTATAAATGATAGTTTGTATCATATAATAAAAGTTAAAACTTATAAACACCTTACCTTATTTATCTTAAATCTCAATCAACTTATTAATTACTATGTCCTTTCTAGAAATTTAGATTTGTTTTACATCTTTTTCTTCCTATTTGTTCTTCTTCAAATTTAACTTTTCACTTTTTAATTTTAACTTCTTTTTCAAACTCTTATTATTTTACATTTTCTACAAAATATCTCTCTTTTTTACTTTATTTCAAGTTGAAAATCAATAGGTTAATAGTTCAAATAAAAAGAATCCACACAATTTTGAAAGATTTTGAGTCCTACTTCAAAAATTATTTGTATTTGATTCTCAAATCAAATTCCACTAAAAATAACTATATATATATACATACACCCATACACACGAGGAGAGGTTCATTTATTCAAAAAATAAGTCTACTTAAACTTATTTTATTTAATAATTCATATTTTACATCAAACATTAATGATTTAACTGTTGAATTAAAAAATTTTAATATATAAATCAAGTCTATAATTTTTTTTAAAATTGAAAACTATTTGATATATTATTTCATTAATTCAAATTGACGGATAATTATAAAAATACTTTATACATAAAAATATTTTATATGTTGATTGAAATTTAAAAAAAAATCAAATAATTTTCAAATTTTAAAAAAAATTACATACTTGATTTTTAACTTTTAATTCAACGATTAGATCGGTAAAATTTGAAATAAAATATGAACTATTAGGTAAACTAAATCTAAATAGACTTATTTTTTGAGTAAGTTAATCCTCCTTCTCACTCTTTCTCTCTCTATCTATCTATTTATTTATGTATTTATATATATACACTTATAATTTTATCTCTTTTTGTCGCATTATATGATTAATCATATAGATATTATTTTCTCTATATGTCCACATCCCTGAATATATATGTATGTAGAGAAGTCTTATCTCCTATGCATAAATGGGTCCACACATTAACTATATTTGCATTATTCATATCAAAATATAAACATTTACTGTACTATTTTACAAGTAAATCCTAAAAATAAGGAACATAAAATTAGCGCCCTTAAGGCCTTAATCCATAGAGATAGAGTTGACACTACAACGAGGGATGTTTTAATTCATTCACTGGGGCACTATATCTGACAGAGTTCAGAAATTGACCCAACATTCATCACAATCTGGGATTTTACGATCATTAGAATTGAATCTCCCTATCGTGAAAGGTGGTCGTTGTGGTTGGCAACACGTTGCTGATTCGTTCTTCAACATCAAAACAACCGAAGACATGGTTGGCCTATCATATGCATCTTCTTGAACACATAGCAGTCCAATATGCATGTATCTCAAAAACTCATCTCCGGGGCATGAATCGCATAACAACGGATCAATTAATTCCAACCCCTTTCCCTCATTCCATAGATGCCATGCCTACAGAGTGCAAAGTCATTTATCAATTATCATGTTAAATAATGTTACGATCCCTCCTTAATTGGAGAGGTTCTAGAAAATTCTAGAGCTTTCTAGAGAAGTATAGAATTTTCTAGAATATTCTAGAGAATCCTAGAGAATTGTAGAATTCTCTAGAAGCTTGTGGAATAGTGTGAAACCCTCTGGAACATTCTAGAGATGTGTGGAGCCTTCCGGAACCTTATGGAAGAGTATAGAAGGATATAGAAGGGAGTAGAGATTCCTGGAATGTGTGGAGCATTCTAGAGAACCAATCTCAACCCTTGATCCCCACCATTCATTTTGAAGGTGGAGTAGTATAAATAGGGGTAGGAGGCTTCATTCCTATCAATCCAAGCCAAGAATGAATCCACTTCTTAGAGTGAGAAAGTGAGAAAGTCTCTTTGTGAGAGAAGAGAGATAGTCTCAAGTTTGAGTGTGCCACCATAGAGTGAGTCAATTTTGTAATTACATTCTTGTAATCCTACTATTCTTTTGCATAATGGAAGAATTTCCATATTGGAGAATTTAACTCGTGTACTCCCATTACTACCTTTAATTTCCCAGCAAATAATCACACATTTAGGAAGTTTGGAGGCGCACACATACATATGAAAACAGAAGGCCAGAAGTGTTTTCAGGATTATAGAAACCCGCGTTACGTTTCCCTGTAATGATCTCAAGCAATAGTAATCCAAACCCAAAAACATCAGATTTTATGGAATATAACCCCTCCATTGCATACTCTGGAGCCATATACCCACTGCAAATTGGAAAGAAAAAAAAAAAGAGTTAAACAAGTAAATATATGCAAAGGGGAAACGTTCATGCGAGGAATAATAAAGTGCTTCTTACTATGTGCCAACTATTGTAGCAGTGTTAGCTTCACCTTCACTTCCTGCAAATATCCTTGCACTCCAAAGTCTGAGATCTTTGGATTCATGTCATAGTCCAACAAAACATTACTTGCTTTTAAGTCTCTGAATTATTTTTAGTCGAGAATTTTCACGAAGATAAAGTATCCCACTTGCTATTCCATAAATGATATCTAGGCGTGTGGTCCAATCAAGTCGTGCACGTTGCGTTGTGTCTATCCATATTCCATATCAATAAAAATGTAAGTATGTTGTATTAGTACCCCCACAAATGGTAAAATGAATGCTATAATCAACCTATTTTCTCACAGTTGAATTTTATTATAATGTAATTGGTTGCTTCATCCTTAAAAGGAGTGAAGGAATATACGTACCAAAGAGTACAATATCAAGACTACCATTGGGTAAAAATTCGTATACAAGAAGCCTTTCTTCTCCATCTACACAAAATCCAAGAAGCTTTACAAGATTTTTGTGTTGAAGTTTCATTATCAGAAGAACCTCGTTTACCTCGTTTATGAATTCCTCTGAGCCTTGTTCAGAGTGAGTTGAGAGCCTCTTGATGGCCACTTCTTGGCCATCACCAAGTGTCCCCTAACAAAAAAAAAAAAAAAAACCTGTCTGAACTTTCCTATGATAAATATTCAAGCAAGAAGGGATGAACCTAGTATAAACTTGAATTCTGTTTACCTTGTAAACAGGGCCAAAGCCACCTTGTCCAAGCTTATTCAAATCAGAAAAATTATCGGTAGCCACTCGAAGAGATCTAAGACTAATTTGATGATTAACTATTGCATTTTTACCTAGAGACAAGAACCAAATGAGTTAGGAGAAGAAAATAATTTTAAAACCTGAACATACCTTCGTATAACAACTTACTTTGCTGATTTTTCCTGACCAAGTGTTGTCCGAAAGTAAAAAATATTATCACCAAGCCTACCACAACTACAATGCCTACTCCAACTACAATACCTGTAATCCACCATATTTTGCACAAATGATCTGCATAAAGAATGAATCCAATGCAGCTTTGAATAGTTGCGGTTTACAATATGTGTTAGATCATTTGTTAAAACATGAGAGTGACTTGAATTGCTTACTTTTGTCTTCTTTTTTTCCATTTGAAGAATCCTGGGGTCCTAATGCCCCATTATTCGCACCATGATAAAAGGGATAAAATTCATACCTCAAATAACAACTAAGGCTCAGAACTCTTGCCCCAATGGAGGCATAGCAGCAACCTGCTATATCTCTCATGGCACTTTGCAGGCACATACTGCAATCATTGGCAGATAAATCTCTGGTGCACTGCACTAAGGCAAATATTGTTTGGTCTTCAAAGGGGACTTCTCCAGTAGCATACATGCTTGCAGAAACATCAAAAGATGCTACCTTGGTTAGATTACTCAGTGTGTCATCCACAACAGACACAAATTTCTCAGGCTCTGAAATATTCTGTCGATTATCTAAGGCAATGTTCCCCGAGACATTCAACCTACCCATGAAATTGTTGTTGGAATGACGTAATTGACATAACTCCTCCCATACAACTGCTTCTTTGGCTTGAGGACAGAGTGTGACAATGTCTTCTGTTGCCGTGGTGATGCATTCCTGACACGATCCGCTTGTGATATAGCCGAGGCACATGTAGAGGCCATAAACTCTATTTGGGGCAATCCCATGAGAAGTAGTATAGAATTTGGAGATTGAAGCATTGGAGGATAAAGAGGAAAGGAGGGTGATTAGATTTTTCTGAAAGGAACTTTGGTTTGCATAACTGTTGGTTCCGGAACAATGTTCAAATGGAGGATCGGCAATTGCAACGTCTGAAAAAAAAGCTAGAGTACAAAGAAGGAAGAATTGAATGGATTTTGAAATTGAAACCATTAGAGAATGAATCAATGTTTTTTCCCCTTTTGATTTTGAAAGATCATTCAGAAGTTGTCACTCCTATTTCAATATTTCTCATTCCCTGCCTAGAAAAGATGCTACAAATAACAAGAAGATGCTAGGCTGATGATTAATTCAAAATTCCGAAGTGATCAATGATTAATTAAAAATTTCCAAGCAAAGAAATCAAGGTACTGAGCTTGAAATGTTAAGTCAACAGTGTGCAAATTTTAGAGTTGACAAAATGAAAAGTCAGGAATATCAAACATTTAAGATTTAACCAATGTGTCAGATATACCAAATAAGCCAATAATAGATAGTAAGAGATGTGACTGACAATGAGAGGAGGAAATTATCAGAATTGAGAAGATAGTTCATTACATCAGAATAGACTGGGATTGGCATAGGCACTTGCCTAAACAGAACCGCCTGCTATTATCTTCTTTTTTATTTATTTTCTTTCCATCCATGCTAGTATAAAAAAAATCACAAAAACTACGAAGCTTCCTTATGTAGTTTTGTGTTATGTGTTTGACGGTTTGACCAGTTTTTCTTAACTTACTTTCTTTTTAAAAAAACAAACTGATTGACACACTTCTCATTAAAAAAATATTCAGTTTTAAAAATATTTACTACTCCGTACTGGTAAATAACAGTCTTTTTTACTTATCCTTTTTATTCAATTTGTCGGTTGCATTGTTATATATATATTTTTTATAAAATACTTTTATTTAATTAACAATTTTTTAGAAAATAATAATAAATGTTTGAAATTAATTGAATAAAAACTTACTCTCTTAATAAGATCAAAGAAGATAAATACACTAAATATCTCTCTTCCAAATATTAATAAAAAAATAATTTTGATCAAATTTTCTTTTTTGAAACCCCTTTAATTAAGTTATTAAAAGGAGTTTTTTCACCCATCCGGCTCTTATAATCCCAACTCATTTTAATATACAAAGTGTATGTTTCTCAACATTTTTTTTTAAATTTATTTTTAAATAAAATAAATCATTTTCTAATCAACTTCTATAATTAAATACGAATTATTATATTACACAAAAGTATTTTTATGAAACTTTTTTTAGACAAGAAAGTTTATAAGAAATATTTTAATTTCTTATCTAATTCATTTTTTATTTATTATAATTATTTATGAAATAAATATTAATATTTTAAAGTAAATTATCAATAAACAAAAATAATTTTGTGTTATAATATAAATTATATGTTATAAATCTAAAATATAATTTATACATTTAAAATATTTATTTATATAAATTTTAAATATAATTTATATATTTAAAAATTATATATATATATATATATAATCTATTATAATTTTAATTATATATAATAAACATGCATGTACATTCACAGGCTAAAATACTAATTTTTTTTGTATTTGTCTAAATTATATATATATATACTAATTTTTTAAGAAATAATTATTTTAGATTTTATTAAATAATTTTTGGATTATTTATTGAATATATTTTTTGATGCTATTGTATTCTGTTTAAGTAAATTATTTTTTATAGTCTAAAAATTTTATTGAACAATAATATAGAAGATTTAAAAATATCTTTCGTAATTAATACTTAATTTTTTAATTAATATTATATTTAATAAAGTATTGTAAAATACCTTTAATTTTTTTTGACATTCTAAATTTTAAATGTAAATATTTTAATACTTTGATATGTTTTTTTCTGTGATTAAAATAAATTTATGATGATTGAAATAATTTTTTATAATATTTTTAGAAGATAGAGACTTAAAAAGCAGGTAATAATGAAAAGAAAACCAAAGCCCTATGGGCCCAAAAAAAAAAAAAGAGCCTATGGCAGTGGCCGCTGAATCGAAAATTGGATGATTCGTATATATAGAGGCAAGTTAGTCGGAGCCCCGTAACGAATCCTCGTCCTTGTTGTCTTCTGCCAAGTGATTCATTTGCGATGACTATGTCTATGGCCGGAAGAAGGGTACTTGCCTTTGCTAGTTCCACTTCAACCCCTTTTCTCAGTCTCTATCAAAATGCAAACTTGCTCGCTTCTCCACGTCTTTTCTCCACACTTTCTGCCCCTTCTTCAGGTGAATGATCACTCCGTACATTTCTTAATATTGTTTCATCTTTTAACTTAATTCATTCCATTTTGCGGTTGTCCTTTGTTTCAAGATTAGAGGATGGTTCCTTTGGTCATAAATTTCACAAGTGGCATAACGGAGGTGGCACTTTCCACGAGTCAGCTTGCATTGACTCCTCAGCACTTGTGGAGGTTGGCGCTGTAGTTCATTCAGAATCTGTTGTTGGTCCAAATGTTCGTATAAGTTCTGGAACTATTGTTGGGCCTTCTGTTACAATTGCACATTCCACAAAGATAGGGTACACTTTCCTTTTTCTCAGTAACTAAGCTATGCAACTTTATCCCATCAATATCATTGCTTGAAATAAAGGGTCATTTTGGTTTTAAACTCTTAGCTTTGTTGCTCCTCTTTACCATTGATTTGTAATAGTCTTGGATGCTTTTTTTTAGCTATTACTTGATAGGTTTGCACTCTACACCGAAAGCATATGTTAATGTTGTTACTTGTTATAGAAGGTAGAAGTTGACTGAAAAATACCAATATGCTGCTGCTGTAGGCATGAGGTATAAAGTATAAACTACTTTTATTATTTTGAAACTTGCAACATGGTGGTTTGGAATTAATAGGTGTAGGTTTATATTTATAAGTTATAACTCAAATTGGAAGGATGTTATGTGTCTTTGCAGAGGTTCACATGCATGCTTTTGGCTAAACGCTCATATTTAGGAAATTCAAATTAAACTCATGTGGGTTATGTCTGATGCAAAGTAATTTATATTTGTATAGATGTGGTTTTGATACTACACTTTTCCAGGTATAACGTTGCACTAAGTAATTGCTGTATAGGTGATTCATGTGTAATCCATAATGGAGTCTGCATTGGTCAGGATGGTAAGGCTGGATTTCTACGCTTGCTTGTTTTATGTAGTCAAGTACACTTTTAATAAAGAAGTAGAGTCCTAGTAAGGACCTTACTATATTTCCTGAAACAATTGTAATATCTGTGGTTCAGAAATGTTTAACCTTTTTCCTCAGATGATGCTTAGTATTGAATAGCTGTTGCATGCATATTTGAATAAACTAATTTAACATTGGACATGTCTTTTGTAAGTACAGTTTTTGTCTGATAATATTTATGTATTTGACCTATAGGATTTGGATTTTATGTGGATGGTGACGGTAATATGATAAAGAAACCTCAGGTTGGTTGTATGTCTTATTGTGTCTGAATTTAAACTTTGTTTGTTGACAGGTGCTTTTTGTTAAACTATATTATTCATATTTATCATTAACCTTGCATAATAATTAATATATATTTTTTGCTTAAATCTGTCAGATATTGAATGTAATAATAGGGAACAAGGTGGAAATTGGTGCAAATACATGTATTGACCGAGGCAGGTTAGTGGTTTAATGGTTTTATCATTTTATTTTTTCTTAATCATGTGGTAAAATGTGTTTTAATTTGATTTTCACTTGCTTTATTTCTAATTTTACTCACTCTTTGTTTATGCAGTTGGCGAGATACCGTAATTGGGGACAATTCAAAGATAGATAATTTAGTTCAGGTTGACTTTTAGCTTTTTTCATAATTATTAATTAAAAGAAAGAAATTTGTTCGTTTTGTTCTGATTGGTTCTTCAGATTGGTCATAATGTAGTAATTGGGAAGAATTGTTTGCTTTGTGGACAAGTTGGGATTGCAGGTTCAGCAACGTATGTTATCTTCATTAATTTTTCTTTTGCATTGTGAATTTTGGTTTTGAGTTATCTGCTTAAATTCATTCATCTTAGAACTAAATTTCTAGATGAGGCTTTTGAATTTCTTCCGACTTACAACTTTGTCTGGTACTCTGGTGTGTTCAGCATAGGAGATTATGTGACTATGGGAGGAAGGGTAGCAGTGCGAGATCATGTATCCATCACATCAAAGGTGTGTATTTGTTTCCTGATCTTACAAGGTTAACCTCTCATAGCCTTGGTGCATTGAGGATGGCTAGTGAATATTGATTAGTGAATGAATAAGTGGACTTTGAGTGCATATCTGAGACCAACACTAATCTCAACTAGATAGGCGTTGGAACTTGGAAACTAGTACAGGGTATCTGAGACCAACATACAAGTTGGTTAATCTGAAGTTTTCATATATGCATGTTCTCTCATCTGAGTAGTGTACGAGATGCATAATTTGCAACTTCATGGTGTCAGTACAACCTGAAATTCTTTGCTTTCTAGAGTAAATATTGATCAATCAATACTACTATAATTTGGTTGCTGTTGTACTGTTTTTTTCTTTTGGGAAATTGGGAGCTTGAGGTTTAGGAGAAAATATCTGATTACACAGTATTTGCAGGTTCGGCTTGCTGCAGTCAGTTGTGTAACCAAGGACATCAAAGAGCCAGGGGACTATGGTGGCTTTCCAGCTGTAATGATTTAACACACTTTAAAGTTAACAATATGACATGCGTATTTCATTTTCGGTGTATTTACAAAATATCTCCTTTACTGCTTTGCAGGTTTCAATTCACCAATGGCGGAGGCAAGTTGCCAGTAGATATCATCAGACTCCGGTGAGAAGGAATCCTTAAAGTCAGCAAAATATATTTTTATATATAGTTAGTGGAGTCTGAATACTTGCTTCACTAAGAACCTTTGATGCGGTAATTTCTGGTAGATTGTCTGTTAGTGGAGAACTATGCAAGGGATTAATTAACACCAAATACTAAAATCAATATGTAGTGTGCACAGTTTCCAGAGCTAAATTTTAGTTTCATTAAAACACACATTACATGAATACTTGTTACAAGAGATTTACAAATGTATAAGTTCTGAATTCTCTATCCAGTATACACATACTACGTTCTAGAGAAAATCTTATACTAGATGGAAGAAATTTTCTTAAACCACGTCAATCTCAAACCAAGTGATCTCCAGGTATTTTAGTTCCACATTAACAGGACCCATCAGATGCTAAGCTTGTTCTTGTTTCTGCTTATACTGGGGGTTGAAGCAAGGATATCTCCCATGCAAGGTGGAAACATGAATCTTTCTACGTGTTGTAGGGAAAGTAAAGGAAGAGTAGAAGCAAATGTAGAAAGGTTAGATCAGTGCCGTATTTTGGACTTTCCTAGTTTCTTGGAATAATGGGTAAGTGGGTACTTTTTCTTCTTGCGTGAGAGCTTCCCATCAGAATCAATTGGTAAAATGCCTCTGAGATGTAACCCATGAAACTTGCTCTTAATTCCCCATGTCTTGTATCGATATCGTGTGATCAAATCAACTTTTAACTCTGCGGTTGCATTTGAGATTGCATTTAAGAGAGGTTTGATTTGTCGAGGTCTGGCATTAGCAGTACTAGATTGTTCCCGAGTGTTGCTAGTTCCTTGATGGAATGAGCCTATAGTTGTCTCCCCCACCTCCTTCTCATCCTGCCCATATAAGAAGCTTAATATGGTGTCGTCATAGTAAATGCTCGAGTCCTTGTTTTGGTTTTTGATTTCAAGGCTGTAAAGGATGCTGCCGTTTTGATTCGAGTTTGATGGCTGTTCAATGGAGATGGACAGAATGGAGTATGAGGGGCTCTTGGGTCGTAAGGAAAGCCATATAAACAGAATGGTAAGGCCTAAGATGCCTATAGTTTGCGTCAGACATAAACCCTTGCTTTCAACCATCCTTTACAAAAATCTCTGATACTCGAGAGTGCGCATTAATTTCATCACAAAGTGTAGAATGGAGCAGCAATTGCATATAAAATTATTGCATCTAAAATGATGATAAAGTAGGCGTGTGTTGTTGAAGTATGAATGAGGGAAGAATATATGCATTTCTTGAGCATTACCTATAAAGAACCAATATTTCAATTTGATTCACGTATTCGCACCGATAGTTTTGATACTTTACTATATCTATCAGTGAAGTTTTTAAGTCTAACAAAATTATGAAAATCTTAAATGATTGATACTTTTTGATATTTTGCTGAAACACTTTCTCTAATACGTATCAGTTAAATATTCAAATCTTAAAAATAATTACGAAATATATACATGTATAATATAAAAGGAGATAGAATAGATGACATTAATCTAAATAATGTAGCTGATAGCTTAGTACGATGTTACATATAAACACAAGGCAATTAATATCATCACCTAAGGACATGGTAATCTTTTTTTTTATTAAATTGTCGATAAAAAGAGTAAAACGGCGATGATTATAAGCATGGTGCAATTATGTCATTCTTAATTGAATCGCAGCAAAAACAAATGTTGCAACTTAAGCCTTTTTTATGCAATGCAGATTACGTGAAGCAATCTAGTGCTTTCTTGTTATTCCTGTTTAGAATCATATAGTTCTAACATTAAAACAATCCAATTGTGGTAGGGTATATTCAATATTTTCACCAAGTTATCTCAACATATTTGTCCGGAAGACGACATTTCTGATTTAAGCCTTACCAACAATTATCTCAATGGGCATGGCCATGAAATTCCTACTGTAAGAACTGTGATGATAAAGGTCGCTCAATTCAAAATTTAGTATCAAACAGTATGCTAATGGAGAAAGCACCACCACATGTGATAAACATACAATTGGTGTAGATTTAATGTATATTTTTTATTTAAATTTAGAATTTTAACTTATAACATATTTTGGCGCATTATTACATACTCTCAAATTAGTTTTTTAGTAGCAAAAACCTATTTGTAGTATTTCTCATCATAATTTTTCAAAAATTTAGAAATTTTTGTAGCTAAGACCAGGTATTAGAGTACTGACAGGAGCACTAATTAGTAATTACTAGATGAGGAACATTGAATAGACAATTACTTACAGAGTGTTTGAGCTAGAAACTATTTGAAGGCAATAAGACAGAAAATCAAAACTTTTAGTTTTAGAATGTGTTTGGAAGGGGGATTTTATTAGAGTAATTTAATTTTTTTTTTAAATTTTAAATACTTTGAGGTAAAATATTTTGTTTGTGTGAAGAATTTGAAATTTAAGTATGATGATAAGTTAAATCGACTTAATCAACTCTATCCGAGCTAAACATATCGGAACAAATTGAATTGTCAGGTGGTATGGAAAAATATTACTTCACCTAATCTAACTCAATCATACTAATTAATATATATATATATATATATATATATATATATATATATATATATATATAATATTTACTATTCAGTTACTCTAAACATTGAAATGTACTGTCACGTTAACATGAATTAAAATATATTTACTATTCAGTTATTCTAAACATCGAAATATACTGTCACATTAACAACTTCATGTTAAAGCGACATTTTCACAATATTAATACATAAACATTTCCGTCTAATATTGAATGCTAAGTTAATGGACTAAAATTATATAACTAAAATAGTCCAAATCAAATTCACGAAAAAAAATGTAGGGAATTTATAAAATCGAGAAATTCACGAGAGAAAAAAAAAATACAAATAGGTATTAAATGAATAGTGGCCGGAAGTAAAACTTCAATTCTAGTATATAAAAAAAAAGGCTTTAATTTGAATGTTGGGGCTAATTAATTTAAGCATCAAATATTATTCTTATTTAGTTAGATATTTAGAGAGGAAATAAGATTTCTTGCTTATGTATTTAGGAGGGGAAGTTTTCATTCCGATGAATAAAGGTGTGTTTTTATAAAATTAAATTATAAGTTAATTAAAAATTTATAAATTTATAAGTTATAAGTTAGGAATTGAAAATTTAAAAATTTAAAAATTAATTGATTGAATTGAAAGTATGTGATAAAATTAAATATTTAATATAAAATGACACATATATTTATTTAATAAAAAGATGAGAGATTAATATGTAGATAAAATAGTTTCTAAATTAAAAAGAGAAAAAAATAGAAGAAAATTAATAATGATAAAAAATGAAAGAATAAAAAAAATCATAAATTATAAACTACATCAATTAACTTATAAAATAAACTTGTGTATTAAATAAATTTATTTTAATGAAATAAAAAAGATTATAACTTCCTCAATATCTTGTAAAATACACTCTTAAAAGATGATTTTTTCTACATGCATGTATTGTGTACTTCTATTTCTATGTTAATTCACGCTATTTTAGAATTCTTTTTCATAAATTGTGATATTTATTGTCTCTTTTGAGTCAAATCAACTTTCTTTAAATCAACTTTCTTTAAAACTTGTAGGTTAAATTACTAATTCTCTATGTAAAATATTTGTAAAATAAACTCTTTTTTTAATAAGATGGAGTAATAATTTGCCGAAGTTTCATTGAATCATTAAATGCAAATAAAGCATCCTAAGAGGATGTTATGGCTGATGCATTCAAACCATATCAATAGTCTTATAAGGGTGTATTGATTTAGGATTTCATAAGATTTTAAAAGACTTTTTTTTTAGTAAAAAAGTCTATTGGTATTCAATCAGGATTTTATGTCACTTAAAAATAATTCAGTGGTATTCAATCTGAATTTTCAAGATTTTTTAAATAGTCCATTAAAATCCATTGGTATTCATTTGAGATTTTTTACAACTTAAAAGCAATCTATTAGTATTCAAAAATAAAAGAATTTTAAAAGATTGTTGTGTGAGAGGGATTTTGAAAGACTTTCTAGTGTTATCTATAAATACCAAATTCATAAAACAATCTCATCCAAACCCATCGAATTTTGAAGGATTGTTTGAAGTGACTTTTCAAGAATTTTCAAGTGAGTTTTTCATCTTTTTTTTTTCTATGCTTTTGTCTTCTCCATTTATTCTCTACTAATAATATTGCACTATTATTCATTGCTCATATATAATATTGTAATACTGTTCTCATTCTATTCCCCTATTTTGTGAAATTCCGATATGTAAATGATAGTGTCATTGACTTGCTCTATTTTTCTGTTCGTTCTCTTTAATTGACTTGCTTTATTTTATTCTATGTAGTTGAATTTGTTCTTTCATATAACACAAAAAAATGTTTGAAATTTCAACTTTTAAGTGATATTTTTTTTTTTTATAACAAACGTCAAGAAAAGAAAAAGGTGAAAGATGAAATTGATATCATAATCTCTACAATATATATATATATATATATATATATATATATATATATATAAGATGAATTTGTTAGGATTTCTGTGAGTAGAATGAGATGAAAATGGATCTTAGTTGGGGGAAGAACCCTCTCAGCATAAAAACTGCAATCTCTCTCCTTCTCTTAAGTTTGTTACTATTATCTCTCCTCCTTTTATAACTCAACAATTATTTTTTTTTACTATGAATTTTTCTTTTTATTTTTATATTGTGAAATTATGATTTTTTTATATTTTGAAAAAAAAAATTAACATAAAACATTCCAGTATCTAATTTTTTAGGGTTTAGGATTTATGCCTTCATTAGCTTATTTTTTAAAAAAAGAAATATTGTTAAAAATATTTGTTAGAATAATTTACATTTATAAATATTGTTAAAAATATATAACTAAAATAATATATATATATATATATATATATATATATATATATTCTCTATATCTAAATTCTTATTATTTAAATAATAATAATTATTATTATACTAATATTATATATATTGCATATGTAATTAGGTAAATATTTCTTGGTGGATTGTGGATTTCCTAATCGACGCCAATTTTTAGCTCCATTTCGAGGTGTAAGATATCATCTACAAGATTTTGCAGGTCAGGATACTGACCCTGAAAATGAGAAAGAATTGTTCAATCTTCGTCATGCGTCTTTAAGGAATATGATCGAGAGAATATTTGGTATTTTTAAATCAAGGTTCACAATTTTTAAGTCAGCGCCTCCATTTTTATTTAAGACACAAGTAGAATTTGTGTTAGTATGTGCAGCACTACATAACTTTCTACGTAAATAATGTTGTTCCGATGAATTTTCAATTGAAGCGGTGGATGAACCTTCATCTTCAATGTTACCAATTAATGAAGATCATATTTTTGAGCCTATTATTCAAACCCAGGAGCAATAACAAAAAGACGCTAATGCTTGAAGGACTAGTATAACTATGGATATGTGAGTGAATGCTATTTAAGAGGATAGAATATTATGGAGAATTATTGTTATTATTATTTATTTAGACATTATTGTTTTTTTATTATTTTTGTCTTTGACTCTTTTTAAATTTGAATGTATGAAATTTTTTATGAAATCTTATCAAATGTAAAAAATCCACGAAAATTCTACAAAATCCCACAGAATCCATTAAAATCCTGATTTAAAAGTCTTGCAGAATCCATTAAAATCCTGATTTTAAGTCTTGTAGAATCTTGCAAAATCTTAAAAGTCATGAAAATCCTGCAAAATCTTTTAAAATCCGCAGGAACTTTTTTTAACTAAAAAAGTCTTTTAAAATCTTAATCCAATACACCCCCTTAGTTTTCATACACTTAACTAACTTTTAATATGCAATTTTTTTTAAAATTTTCTGAGAATCTTAAATAAAAATCTTAATTTTTTTTTGTTTAATAGCAGTTAAAAATAAAGAATTCTCATAAAATATATATATATATATGTATTTAATTATTCTCACTTCTCTAAAAAAAAATTCTATGATAGCGGGTAGGAATACAACTTTTTTTAGTTTGGAGAAAAATTATATATATATATATATATATATATATATATATATATATATATATATATATATATATGTGTGTGTGTGTGTGCGCACGCGCGTGTATATATATAGAAGAATGTTCAAATGACACAAATGTAATTTTTACTAAGTATTACATTGCTCAATAATTTTATATTAAATGTGAATTTTATAAATCTAATCGTTAGATTGAAAGTTCATATCACTTTATATGTTTATATCAAATTTCGTTAAAATTGAATAACAACTTGAAGTTAATCAAAATATTCATATTTTATTATATTTTGAAATGTATATATTACGTCAATTTTATTTTATAAGAATGAAGTATTAAATTATTTTAAATTAATATAAAATTTTGTATATATAATCTAAGAGTAAAAAACTTTCAATCTAACAGTTGGATTTATAAAATTCATATTTAATATAAAGTTATTGAGCCATGTAATACTTAATAAAAGTTACATTGGTGTCGTTTGAACCCTTCTCGCATATATATATATATATATATATATATATATATATATATATATATATATATATATATAACAATATCCCTTTGTAAAATAAAAAATTTAATTAATATTTTTTGAATCCATTATCATTTGAACAACAAACACAAAAACACATTAATTTTATTAACTAATTAAAATATAAATTAATTAAATAATCAATTAGACATTGTTTTTTTTATCACTTTTAATTACATTATTTTTCAAGAAAAATAATCAGTGCAACTTTTCATGTATAAACTTTTAATAAATTATTCTATTGTGTCTTTTTATTACATCATTTTTTATTTGTTATTAGATATGAATTACTATTTTTTCATCACTTTTCTCCTTAATCTAATAATAAAAGTTAAATAGTTATATAATTTTCTTAAGATGTGGTATTTGATAGTTATTTAAAATTTATAAATTATAAAATTACATTACTAATTTTTTATTGTGATTTTTAGCTTCTAAATTTAACGAGTTATTTTGGCGTCGGACATGATTTAAATGATGTTGAATGTAAAAAACACTGGGAAATATTTGTCTTGGTGACACTAGGCTAAGGTTGAGTGGCGCCTTGTGTGGCCAAATCATAACTCTTTATTTGGATGACATCGGGCATTGGTATGGTGACGTTAAGCGTGCGTTAGGCAGAGGCTACCTAAAATGAGGTCAAGTGTGAGACTTTTTCACGCCAAACGTGAGAGCTCAAGGGTCTTAATCTTATCCACGTCAGACATGGGTTGTGTAGCATTGGGCTTAAATGTTGCAGAGAGTTCTCTGCCTATATGGCATTAGGTGTTGGGTGTGTGGCGTTAGGCATTGACTGTTGAATGAAAATATGCTAGTTGATTGATGAATTATTGAATATGAGTAAAGTATATTACCTTATAATATGTATTAAGTTGATTAATGTTGATATATGGTAGTAACTAAGGATGAAGAATGCTTGAGACTTTTCTTGAGAAGTTGACCTTTGAAGAGGGCTATTGAGTCTCCTCTAAAATGTTAATTGCTACTGTGTGTGGGTAAGTTGATGCACATATGTATAAAATGACTACAATATATGGGCCAAGTTGAGCTATACTAATTACAAATGACCAACAGAATAAAGTACGAAGTCGGGAACTTAGTTCCTAATTAAGTATGGAAAGAGCGTAATATTTGGAAGGTAATTGATAAGATAATCCCATAAGATGGTTAGTTAAGCTAGCTAATGTCGTGGTATGCCTATAACCAGCTATTATATCTTGATGGTAATTCTAAACTTTCTTATTTAAGTGATAGCATCCAAGAAACCAAGTTGTTGTGTTGAGGATTGGTATCCAATTTGTTATTGATCTAGTAAACAAAAAAAATTACTGTGTTGTTAGTTTGATAGGATCAAACTACTTAAACTGTTCACCCTTATAGTAAGAGATCTTTTAGTTAAAATATGTGACAACGCATGTAATTATTATGTTGTGCGTATGATGTATTGATTTAATTGTGTTATTCATATGCAATGTTGATTTATGATGAAGTATGTTGATGTGTTGTTTAAGTTGACCTTGTGTTGTAGTAGATATAGTTAGAAAGTTGATAAAGTTGAATGTGTTGAAATGTTGATGCTGAAAAATGTGAGATGTGTTGTAAAACCCTGTTGCTCATATTTCTTGTTGTATATGTTGTTATTTTGAACAGTAGATTATCCTTGCATGTTTTCATAAATGTGACAATCATAAAAACAAAGTAAGGATAGAATGAGATGTTATGCAATGGAGACCATCTAGTAGATGGTAAAGTGAAGTCTTTTTGCGATTACTATTATGTAGTACTACATATAGAAATTGTTTGACTGATAACTTAGATTGTATAGTTCACTTTTATTATAATATTCAATATTGTACTTATATTATGTATATTTGTATAGTTGCTTCACCTTTACACCTAGGATATATAATACATATTTTCATATTTGTATATATATAACTCTAAATTAGTAATTGTTTCACTACTAATAATTATGTCGTTTAGCGTAGAGATAATGTCATATTGTTACAACTTTCTATTTATTTTAAGAAAAGAAATTCTGCTTACCTCTTAAAAAAATATTTAGAAAAAACTGTTTATTAAATAATACTGTTCTTGAATTAATTAATAATTTCATGAAATAGTTTAGAGTAACGATAAGCATACATTGTGATTTTTCACTCGCCTTACACATGTCACATGTAACAATATGCGTACATATTAGTTGCATGTAACTATATGCGTACATATTATTAATTTTGTCTCGAAAGTAGTTAAAATAAATGAGCATGATTGTATAATTACCAAATGCTTTTACAACATAACAGTTGCACGTGTCTCATAATTATTAAAGTATAATGAGGTTATTAAAATCTCTAATATTACTTATGATCCATGTGTTATTTCATCCAAAATATTATCTCTATTTTATAATAATTGTTATATATATATATATAATTAATTTTATAATTAATCTTTTATTAAAAATCATATAACACAATATCATCTTCCAAAGAATATTACAAGGGGTATAAATGAAAAAAGAGATAATTAGTATTATATTAAAAACCTACGTGTCACTTATTTTAGAATATATTTTTTTTCTTGAAATATTATTACAGAACGAGTGAAGTAGTTAATTTTAATTAATATTATAATTTAAAATTTTATTTAATATATCTATAATATTAAATGATGTAAGTGGCAAAAATATTTAATAACTCTCCTCATAAATCAATGAATAATTAATAAATATAACTTATTTGCTTTGTTTTTAAGTGAACGCAGTTTAAGGATTTAATACAGATTAAAAGTAATAATAAATGTATTAGTTTTTTGTAAAATTTTAATAAAATATTTCACTTTTTTGATAATTACATTACTTTTAATTATAATAGTTAAAAAATTAATGAGAGAACAAATTAAAAAAAAAGTAATTAATACTACATTAAAAATTTAAAATATCAGTTATTTTGTTAAATTTTTTAAATGTTAAAGTGGATGACTTATAATAGTCTAATAATAAATTAATGATATAAAATGAATTAACAATTAACATAAATAAAGGTAGACATATGCTTACTATAAATAGAATCAATATGTTTCTTATATATAAAACAATACAGGTAGTAATACTTTTGTTCCAATATATAATTAATAAATGAGAATATTAGGTTAAATTGTTTAAAATACAAAAAATTATTTTAAAAGAAGTAATTTAAAAAAAAAACAATTATTGATAGAAATTGTTTCTTTAAAAAAATGTTTTATTCAAAGCAATTAATACAAACACGTAAATAAAAACTACTTATTTTATTAAAAAAAAGTTTTTTTTTTGGGAAAACAAAGTTTAAATAAATGGGTTCATTAAGTAACATAAATTTATTTTGAGATGTATTAATTAATATTTTTTATACACTTAATTTATTAACAGCCTATTTATGAATAATCCACTCATTTTTCATGAATCGAATGCATTTACTGCATCAATAGTGTTATAAGTTATACTCATTAGTTGAAAAAAAAAACATTTCTTTTGCATTATAGTGTCATTGAATATTATATTCTATTCATCCCAAATCTGTACTATTTTCAGCCTTTTTTTTCCTTCAAAACAACTGATATTTAAAAAATTTTAAAATTTAATTAACATATATATATATATATATATATATATATATATATATTTCAATCAAATCCCTATTTAATAAGCATTTCTTTATTAATTATTCATTTACTTTTTACAAAAACAAGATTATGAAAAAGAGATATTAAATATAATTTTTCAATTCAAATTTATATTTATTAATCTATGTGCATTAACTTAAATTTTTTTTGAACAAATGATTTTTTTTATAAAAATAAAAAATATTACAAAAATAATAACAATGAAGGTCTTTATAATTCTATTATCAAAATTGATTCTTCTAATCAGTAGATTAACTCAGTGATCTTGGAATAGATGAAATAATGAGTTTGTCAATTAAAATTTTTTATTATAAAAGTTTTTTTAATAAAATAAACACTTTTTTTTTATATGTTTGTTTAATTTTTTTTAAATAAGTAATTTTCTATTTTTATAAAGTATCTCCTATTTGCTTTTGAAAGAATTATTTTTCTTAAAAGCACTTGATGATAAACACTTCTTTTTAAGTTTAAATGAGCAAATTTAATATATAGGTTATAACAAATTAGCATTAGTGTAAAATAAAAGATTAAATATGTTTTTGGTCTCCTATAATATTAAATTTATAATTTTTATCTTTCTACTTTTAAATTTATAATTTTTATCTCTTAATTTTTTAAAATGTACAATTTTGATTTCCTCATCATTAATCGTTAAAATCATAATATTAATCATAATTTGATATCAAGAAAATAATATAACAATTAATATTTAATAATATTTATGTTAAATTTATTTATTTTTCTTATTTATATAATTATAAATGTTATATAACATCAAATGTTAATTATACTTTTTATAATATAAGGATGCAAATAAAAATTCATTAAAAAAAATTAAAAAGTTAATGGCTTAACTTTTACACCATTTAATAAGAACTAAAAAAAAATATTGCTTCAATTGATATTAGGCTAGATATATTTAATTTAAACAAGTTCTTGAAGTATAGTTATCGACTAATAATGTTGATTCCGTTTGTTTTTTTTTTTTTCATATAAAAACAATTTGGATTAAATATGTTTTTAGTCCCTCAAATTTATGGTAATTCTGTTTTTGGTCCCTCAAATTTAAAATTGTTGTTTTTAGTCCTTGTAATTTCAAAAAATCTTATTTTAGTCCTTATATTCAAATTTTGTTAAGAAATTTATCAAACATTATTGCATAAAATTTATTTATTAGTATCCTTATCAGTGAAAATATCACATTAAATCTGGTTAATGTTGCATAACTGTATTAATTAGTCATTTTTAAATATGTTATTGGTGACCTAAGGGACTAAAATAAGATTTTTAAAAATTATAGGGACTAAAAACAACAGTTTTAAATTTGAGGGACCAAAAACAAATTTGTCTTAAATTTGAGGGACTAAAAACATATTTAAGCCAAATAATTTTTTTACTTCTTAATATGTTTGTGTAAACTTATTCCATATAAAATAAAGAAATAGCAATAAGGATGTTTATATAATGGGCAGATAGCAAATATGAAATTCATGACATGGCAAACACAAAGAAGACCTCAAACTAACCCAATAATATATCATATTATCATGCCTTTCTCTCTCTCTCTCTCTAGCTCTTAAGTCTCTCTCTCTTACACTCTTTCTCTGCACCCATTTCATCGTCTCTTTCTTTCTCCATCGCAACAAAATCCAACCCTTCTAAGCAGCACACGCCAGTTACAACTCACTTTATTATCTACACCCCTTCATATTAATTATCTTATCTTTCTCACAAATACACATACATACAAACAACTGCTTCCAAAGATAAAAAAGATCCATTCTTTAAGAGAATCAAGACCCAGAACAAGACCACGTTATAGCCTCTGTAAGTACTTTTTTTTTTTTTTTTTTTTTTTTTTTTTCATGTATTACGGGTTTGGTCTTCCCTTATTTTCCTAACCAATCAAGTAATTGAGTAAGGAAAAGACCAAAACTTAACTTAGCCTTATGGTTCACGGGGCTATGTTCTAATTGGTCTTTCTTTATTCCTCGTTTTTTTTTTTTTGTTAGTTTTGACTAATCGGGGTCCATCGTGTTCTGTCCCTTTCTCTACGCAATATGTTTTAATCTTTTTTTTTTCATCTCATAGGAAGAGATTGAGATGGCGGAAATCCCGAAGTTGGTAAGAACTGAATTTCCTAGTTCTCTCTTTATTCATTGTAAGTGTCCCGTAGTTTTTTGGTGAGGGGTGGTTTTGTTTTGCAGGAATTTTCATCATGTTTAGATTGGGAAGAGAAGAACATAGGAACACAGAGAATTTCAGTTTCGGATCACATAAACGCATTTCATTACACAGCCGAGAAAGCCGATAGCTTTGTGATTGATATGGATGCCTTCTCTTCCGCCAACAACAAAGAAGCCACCAATGCAAATTCGAGAATTACGGTAACTCTCTCTCTCTGTTTGTTATTTTCGGTAGTTGTTTTTATTTAATTTTTGTTAAAGAACAAAACAGAGGGTGTTCTGTTTCTTGTTGGAATTTATACACGTAATTTAAAGCCATGAAGGTTACTAGTTCACTTTTGAATGCTAGGCTTCGTAAAAATAAATGGTGACATTATTACCGATTGAAGTCAGAGGGAAAATAATCAATACCCGTTAAACTTTTACGGCCATTAGATCCAATGTCCCTCTCAAATATTGTTTAGCCTTTAGCTATAACTCTGAACTCACTAATGATACCTTTAAATTAGGCTAGGCTGTTTAATTTTACCATTTTTCAACTTTCTTGTGCCTAATATTGCAGAGGGAAAGGGGTACAATAATTTTTGTTTTAGAAAGATAAGCGTGGAGAAGTGAAAACGATGCTCCTTCCGTGGAATCGGATCCCTGCAGTTGAAAACTGCATCTTCTATTTCTTTGAAGGACCTTCCTAATAAGTGTTTGGATAAATAAATCCTTTTTTTTTTATGAAAAATAATGTTGGAATGTTTTCAAAATTATGATAAAAGTGTATTAATAATACTTTTAATAAAAAAAGACCACTTTTAAATATTATACTAGGGTCCTAAGAAATTAGTTACTATTTTCCCTTTTTTTAATACAGGATAGATCATTTCTATAACTTGGACCCTATGTAGTTAAGAAAAAAAAAATTAACTGCAGAGAATCTTAATCTTGTTTTTATTTTTTATTTTTATTTATTAAAGATTAAACAAATAAAAAGGAAGTAAATAAATAAAAATGCATATAAATATTTTTCCTTAACTTCCATCCTTCTCAATTCTTAGAATCTAAAAGAAAAAATGTTTTATTAAAAAATAAAACATTTATAATATACTTTTATAATTTTATGTAATAAATGCTTTATTTAATATATCATTTTTAGCTAAACATTCTTGGTCAATTTTTTTACTTCCAACAAAATCAGTATTAAAGATAAAACTGTATTTTTTTTTTCAAAACTAACAACTAAAAGTTAATTTGTATTTACATATATTTTAACATAAACGATAATCATATAAATATATAAAAAAAATTAAAATTAAAAAAAAAAAGCACTTTCTTCTCTCATCTAATTCCATTCCCTATCTATCCAAGTAATGGAAAATATGTGAGACCCACTTAAAATATATCCATCCAAATCCCTACTCTATCTTGCCATATAACAAAAAAAAGAAAAAGGAAGGGTCCAATCCTTTCCCCACTTACTTTCCTTTTCGCTCATAATATGCTGCATATGGAACGAAGTATATCCTGAAGATGTCTTTTTTGGCTATACATGATGGTTTTGCTTTAAAATTAAATTTATTTAAATATATTATCATATGAACCCACAAAAAAGTTGCAGAGGAGCCTTTCCAGGAAGGGATCCCAGCGTTTGGGTGACAAGAAGGTGATGAATGGCAATGCCACACTTTATGATAAGGATGCCCTTCCCGCCATATCCTCACCAAAAGGTACTATTTCATTCATCTTATTTTTTATTCCAATATAAATTTACTTTTTTGTCCTTTCATTAATCTCATAAACGTAGGCTGAACGATTCCACTACCCTGGATTTGTTTGTATATCTTTGGTCGAAGAGAATTTTAATATAATTATCTACACGTTTGTTTGTTTCCATTATCTGGCCCTTAAGGACGTGGCTCATTGATACGACATATGAATTTATTATACATAGGACACACAAGTGACATATTGAAATGTTTCCTCCATGCCTTAGTTTATGTACATAAAGGTTAAAAAATATTTCATTAACAACCTGTACCTGTGTCACGACAAGATGGATGTCCCCTGATTGTTAGGCCTCACCTTGCTGGATTATGATGTGAATTATTATTATAATTGTCATTATCGACATTGCAGATCCACTATAAGTGCGTTTTGGACTCAAATTGATCAAACACAAATGTGACCACACTGATAAGTTAAACTGTAAATGAGAATGTTGTAATTTCTTGGCTTGGTCACTGGTGGTTGAATTGAATCTGAAGATTAGTTAGGATGATTTTTTTTTTTCCTTTTTCAGAATGCTTATTTCAATCCGATCCGTGAACCTGTCACACTGTAATGGGACCATTTAGTAGCCTGTGAAATAAGGCTCTGGTCAACCCTAGTATAAGTAAATGGGAAATTGGTTAGGGGAAACCAAAACCATT
The DNA here is from genome assembly GCF_000230855.2 of Cajanus cajan. NCBI lineage: Eukaryota > Viridiplantae > Streptophyta > Magnoliopsida > Fabales > Fabaceae > Cajanus > Cajanus cajan. The sequence goes on along the minus strand of NC_138527.1, from coordinate 45,692,769 downwards.
TTGGTACAAGTACATTACAATGGTATGTTTCTAGTCATTGGGGGGCCACAAAAATTGGCATTATCTGAAATTTGAAAATCCTTGCGAGCTAAAAAATTCCTTATACTAATCTAATTATGGTTGTTGTTGATATCATTTATTTGTAGCTACTACACTTGTTGGGCCTTTCGTGCCTGAAAAGCAAGCGGGGATGGCAGTAGTACCCATGGATCATTCCATCAACCCACAAGCCCATCACCAGATTTCTGTGACAGCCAACAACATCGGTGGCAACAAAACAGAAAACAAATGTATAACTAGAAGAAATAGTTTCAGACGACCATCTTCATGGACCCTTGATCCTAAAAGGGTTCTCCTTTTCTTTGCCACCTTGTAAGATTATATTCAACTCCTATATTTTATACTATTTTGAGTCTATTCTGATACAAATTTAGAATAGTTTTTCAAAGTTCTTTTTATTGAACATAAAGAATTTTTTTCAGCAGAAAAACTCTTTTAATGTATCCAAACATACCCTTTGTCATTTAACCTAAATTATTTTGTTGATGCTATGAAACAGGTCTAGCATGGGAACAATGTTGCTGATATACTTCACACTGACAATAAGTAAACAAAGTGCAGATGAATATGGGGGCGATTTGAAGCCGTGAGTGAAGGTTTTTTGGATTATGATATTGAACATAAAAAAAAAAAAAAAAAGGACATGCACTGTGGAGCAAGGTTACATTTGAAAATCACTGAATTGGAGCAAAAGTTGGAAGTTAGAAGAAGACAACACTGCGGGAGTAGCAAAAGCTAACCGAATGTCAGAACCAGTTAAAATCTGGTTTTCAGCATCATCTGTTTGGCGACTACAAGAGATGGATAGAAAGACATAATGTAGTATGACAGAGGAGAAGGAATCTTCCATTTTATTTTTATGTAAATGGAAGACAAGCGATCAGATGGAGGACATAGCCCTTTAATTTATTTGTTGCGTGATCGCAGGGCTTAGTGGAAGATCATAAAGTCACCTTTTTCCTCTTTCTGAGCCTTCATCTTTATCTCTCTCCCCTCTATCTTTCTCTTCTGTTTTGCTCTTACATGCAATCTAAAAGAAAGTGAACCTTTGGTTATGTGCATATGTCATATATGAGAGAGAGAAAAAGAAAACCAATACCACGAGAGGTGCCTATAAGCCATAATAGCGTTTACCTAGGAAGTAGACATCAACGCATGCGTGCTCAAAGGCTTTTTTTTTCCCTCTCAGAAATATTGCAGTCCAAGAGTGCTTTTTCCAGGCACAAAGAATGTTTATTTATTTATGGAAGCCGTGTGGAATATACTATTTGGAAAATTTCATATGCTTGTGTACTATGGTCGAAAGAAATAACTGCAAATGTAAACGTTACATCTGTTTTCCACATAATAAATTATGTATGCCCTGGCAGGATTGAGCGTCACTTGTGTCATCAACCATATTTACAGATCAAGTTTCATCCTGAGGATTATTCTTCGTTAGCAGTGGAGGTAGCCTAATCCGCAACTCCATTAGGGAAGCAACTCAACATGCAGTTAACATTCCTGATTAAGGAATATTCAAATATGGATTTCAACATGGATCTTTGGTATGCCAGTTTTTATAAATAAGTGTTGTGTCCCCATCAATTTTTAAAATCCTTTTATCTAGATATTTGATAACTAAATGGGACATGTATAGACAAATAAAATTGATGGGCATAATAAGTATAAAGCACCTAGACAAATGAAAAATGATAAATCTAATTAGAGGATCAATAAATTTTCTATACTTGATAAGTAAAAATGTACTATAATTTTCACTACAGATTTTTCAGCAACATATCTTCCTCTTGAATTGAATCATATCACTATAGTATATATTATCACTATAATAATAATGTAATTTTATAACGTTTATTTTAAGTAATAATTAGATGTAAAAAGGTTTATGTTGAAAAAATGTATTACATTCGCCTAATATATAAATATTTTCTTTCACAACAAAAACTCTTTTTTAGTTGCTTAAAATCAACACAATTGCACTAAAAAGAATCAAAACTAAACACAATTGTTAACAAAAACCATAGTAAAAGGATAGATGACAGAAAAATTCAAAATTTAAAATGAAGAGATGATTTTTAATTTTTAATTTTAGGTTTTCTCCTCTTACTTTTCACTTTTCTTTTTACTAAATAAAATATTCTTTTTTTAAAAAAGAAATCCCTATTAATTATTGTCAATCAAAATATAGGGCTAATGATTGTAATTTGGAAATAGGTTCACAACAGCAAAACATGTTCTAATTGTTAGTTGGGCTGAGTGATATTTGGACGTATATGATCTTTGACATGGTAGAATAATGACCATTCTGCGCACCCCCAACAAAGCATAATGACCATTCCAATAGATTCTAAGTTTTGACCAAAAAGAAAGAAAGATCAAAGATAGATTCAAAGTGCTTGTTTATCTAAGTTTTGAAACTAATTAACAATTCACCGTCCGATGTAAATTGATATGACAACTTAAATACGCATACATGTGTCCACAAGGAGTGGTAGAAAATGGACAACTATGGTGCTTTCAACGTTGCAGTTCAACATAGTGGAGCTTGCACTTATGCTTGTGGTCATGCATCATTATTCGATATTCAAGCAACACCCTACCATCAACAAAACGATATTTTACATTTTCAAAGTCAAAGAAATGTGAACTTGATACAACTTGTCTTCGTAAAAATAATTGGCCAAACAGAATTCTAAGCCATATGTTTCAGCACTTAATTCTCTCATGTTTCTTAATTTGGTCAAAATTCTATTATGTGTGTTAAAAGTAAAGGACTATATAAGTCAAGAATAAAAGGCCCATTAGGGTCCAGATCCAAGAGGTTGCACAAGACACCAACGAGGCCTTGGCCGAATGCTGGGGAGGGGGTCGTTTTAAAATATAGTTATTGGGCTTACCTACTAACTTGTGGGCCTATTTAGCAGATGCTGTCGTTGAATGCCCTGTCTTTTATAACGATGCTTGCTATATGATACAAAATCAATTAGTACAAATGAAAATGAAATCCACGTGTATAAGTATTATTAGATAAATATTAAATTAAAATATATAGAAAAAGTGGTTTGGCGGAAATTAAGGGCGGTGTGACCTTTATACAGTTTTCATTTTAGCATATATAGAAATCTCATTGAGAGCAAAGTCTGTCAGGCCTTGGTCGAATTCTCGCGAGGGGCCCATCATTGCCTAATGGTAAATTCAATGGAAAAGTTTTTGGGCTCACCCATTAATTTACGGGCCTACTTAGCAGACGCGGTTATTGAATTCACTATGTCCTTTTAACTTAAGTACCAAAAGGAAAAATCTCATTTAAATACACGTGCTCACTTTCTTTATAGCAGGAGTCATAAAATCTGCATGATAATGAGTTGTGGACACCAACCCTGCTGACTGGAAGCTGAGTAGATTACACTCTCTTTTAGAGTGGTTTAAGTTATTATTTTTTATTTTTTATTTTATATTTTATCTTTCTAAGAAGATAATTAATTAATATATGTTATAGCTGGGTTCATTTTAATTAATGACACGAACCTCTTAAGGTTTATTTTTTCTTATCATGACTTTCCACATTATCAAAAATTACTGCTACAGGACACCTAAATCCTAATCTCATGGATTAGAATTCCTTGTACTTGCGAGAATCGGAATTTCACTTTAGTAATATAAGTAATAAATAATTTTATTAAATATCAATTCATATTATCAAGTACAATTCTAATTTTATAAATAAATAAACGTAAATAATATGATAATAAAAAAAAAGTAATATTATTGTAACATTTTGATAAATGGGCAGTTGGCATAAATAATATTTGGTTTATAAAGTATTAGGTATGGAATTGGAAGAAAGAGTATAACATTGGATGAAGGGGAATGGCTTCCTTTGTAGAGACATGTGGTATATATATTACAAATTGTAGCTTAACAGCAGACAAAATGAGACAGCATCAAACATGCAGGCTGAAACCAGCTGCCATATCGACCATATCTCTCCCAATTTTTATTTATTTATTACTAATTAACCCAAAACCAAAGGTAACACTGACACAGCCACACTACCCTCTCATTCTTTCTACTTCTAGATTCATCTCTCTTCACACGTACACGTAAGCAACCTACTTCATCTTTCAACACTAGCACCGTCATAAATGATTATGCCCTATCAAGTGTGAGAAACCTTGGTAGCCCTATTTTCGACCCCAACTTCTGAACATCATCCCGAACTTGTTGTCTATACTCCCTAAAGCTGAATTTCCTGTAAACAGACGGCTCTCTGCAACTCTCTATCACAGTGTCGTTTGAAGGGCAAAAGAAATACGCCATAGAGAACCTTTCTAGCTTCGGATTCGTCATAACACGATGCTCAACACTCTTGTACACCCCGTTGCTCCATGCCTGCATGCATATATATATGTTGCATTTCATTAACCAGCTACAAGACCAAACAATATCATAATTCTATCAGAAGAATGAATAATCAGTGAGCCTACTAAAACTCAAACTCTACGTCAATTAATAATAAAAAAATGTTATTAACTCATTTGTGAAATAAAAAGTCACATAATCTTAAGAAATGAATTTGGGTTAAACTCAATATTATAAAATTGACTATTATTATTTAATTATACACAATGGCGGAACTTTAAAAAAAAATTTTAGGGGTCCCAAATTATTTTTATATATATAAAATTATAAATTAATTTTTTTATTAGTTAAAAAGATAATATAATTTCTTTTTTTTTAACTTAATTTTTTTAGTTTTATTATAATTAATAATATAATAATATATAAATATAATATTAATATATATATAAAGATTTAGAAAAATTTGGGGGAGCCGTGACTCCCCCTGTCATTACCAAGATCCGCCACTAATTATACACATCATATTGGCCATGATAATATTTTTATAATAAGTGACATGATATATTTAATAATAATCAATAATTACTAGCATGTGTTTTCATTCTATTTTAGAATATAAATTTTAAACCTAGTTCAATTTTATGAAACTTACCTTTATAATAAAGATTGATCTTCACCTATATATATTTCATATGTTCTCTACTGTAAGCAAAAAAAAAAAACATACACTTTTTTGTTTTCAAATATTAATAAGTTTTAATTATTTTTGTCATTTAATAATATTCTCTTAAAAAGTACTATTTTCTTAATGTATGACTTTAAAAAATACTATTTTCTTAATGTATGACTTTTCAATTTTACTATTTTGTGTTTTTGTTGTTCATAAACGTTATTTACATAATATCTAAAAGTTGATAATTAAGAATTAATTTGTATTTACAACATGTGACTTTCGTTACCTAAATATTATTTTAGTACAGATAAATATCGAAACGAACCTTAGATCAAAAGATTTGATTAGTTGTATTATTTTGTTTAACATTTATAAGAAAAATAATTTTAAAAAATATTATGAAATTAATAAAATTTAATATACATATAACAAACTTTCTTATAAAATCATTAGGAGTACTTTATTAATCGTATTATTAAATGTGAAATGTAATCTCAAACACATCAATAAAAAAATTAAAAAAAAATCAATACGTAACTATTTCATTTAAAATACTAATTTTTTTCTTAAAATTTATTTTAGATTGCCCGACGACATGAAAGAATTATAATAATTAAGTACGTACCTGGAATAAGTCACCAATGTTGATTATTAGTGCATCAGGGTTTGGTTTAACTGCGATCCATTTGCTGTCTTTGACCAATTGCAAACCTCCGACCTGATCTTGGTACAATATGGTGAGAAAGTCACTATCAGTATGTGGCATGAGACCGTGAATCCCAAAAGCAATAGGGCATGGAGGATATCGGTTCAATCGAAGATAGCATGTGTTGGGCAAGCAATTCTCCTTAAAGAAAGTTGACTTGTGACCCATTTTCTCGGCCAGGATGTCGGCTAATGTTTGTGCAAGCCTGGATACTGTTGTAGCAAACTGTTCAATTGTCCAACTGCAAACATATATGCATCCATATGAAAATATTAATCAAACTTTATTTATTACATTGTATAGAACTGGCTAGTAAAATCCAATGAATTAATAACTAAATTTAGTGCCAAAATTGTTTTTACTTCACTCATTTTGAAATTACCAGATTTTAGTAATAATTTTCTTTAAAAGTTTTTAGTAAACTCTTTCATCGATATGATCATAACAATATCTGTACATAGTATTATTTTAATTGAGTCATCAATTGGTGGTATGGTGTCGGTCTGCCATGCCTAGCAGAGTTTTCTGGTTTCTGCTGAAGCAGATTGGCAACATTGATCACGTGAGGAACTACGGAACGTGCAGGTCAGGGGAACCATAAAAATAACAAGCCATGTGCATATATACCAAATTTGTGTGAACAAGTTCGGGGCAAGGAAGAAAGCAATGTCTACGTCATGTGAGTAGAGAGTGAACAGTTAATAAAATGCATGCAACTAATAAATTATGTGTGTGAGAGTAAAAGTAAGACAACACATGACGGAACTGAACAAATTTAAGGGAGTGCTGTGGTGGCAGTGGCAGAAGAAGTTGACAAAACATTAATTCGATCTGTGTAAAGTATAGGACTATAGTCTATAGGCTAATGTGCTCTGCTCTGTCAAAGCTGCTCCTCTTTCCGAGAATGACTTGAGCTCACTCAGGTGTAGTGTGAAGAGGGGCCATATGAAAATTTCAGGTTTAATTTGTTTAACGAAAAAGTAAGAAGGAACGTGTCAATTAATTGACTTAAATTGTTTACTTTAATTAGTGATATTCAATTTAAATATTTAACAAAGAGAAAATGCAATTGGGTTAAATTGTCTCGTTATGGAAAATTCATATATTCTTGAACAAAAAAGAATACAAGCACTAGGTTGTGATATGTAGACAAATGACATTCAAATATCATTTGAATTCATAATTAATTGTTGTTTAATTAACTTACACATTAAAATAACACGTTTATTTCACTTTCGACAAAAAAAAAGTTCATACATTCACTTTATTTGAAATCAAATAAAGGCGAGTTAGTTTTGCTCCCAGCAAAGAATTTCGTATTGTTGTAGAGCAATAAATAAATAAATAACAAGCACTAGTTTAAGTAAACAAACATTTTATCTACAAAAGAAACAAGTAAGCATATAAGATTATGTGTAAAATTATAAAATAAGTTAAGATATTGCATAGAACAGCGAAATATACATATATTTGGATTGATATTGAGAGCAAAAATATAATAAAAAGAATGCGTATGGAAAAGTAAGTAGTAAGAAGAAGATGAATACATTGAAAGTAGCGAGAGAGTGAATACCTAAGAGAGTTTGATCGAGTGGATCCTAGGATATCAGTTAAAGGAATATGAAAGGCTTCAGACCAAGATAACTGTCTAATGCATGTGGCAGAGGGTGTTCCCCAACGGTAGCTACCGGCTGAGAAGTTCAAGAACTTGTGCTCTTTGATCTTCTTTTCAAAGGGTTGCTTGAAGACTTTCTCTTGCTCATACCTCAACCTGCTGAAAATCTCAGTGGAAATACCATGTCTTACAACCTGGAAGAAACCCCACTCCTGCGAAGCCCTAGCTATCTGCGACTTGCACTCTTCCCTCGCCACCTCGTCACTCGCTTCTAAACGGCTCAGATCGATCACCGGAAGCTCGCATTCCTCAGCCACCACCTCTTTATAATCAAAATTATCCTTATTCTCTTCTTCATTATTAATGTTTCGTGTCTTGTCGAAGAGAAGCTTGTATGCCTCCTGAAAGGGTGGGTCCGAATTGGAGTCCATGTTAATTCTGATAGAAAAGGTGAAGGTGAAGAGGAGGATGTTAAAACAAAAAGTAAACGAGTGAATTGAAGGCTTTCTTTCAACAAATATAGGATCCAACAAAGAGATAAGGACAACTCCTTTTTCCTTCCCTTGTTTTTTCTGTTTATTTCGCCTTTGATGAAAACGTTTTAGACTTTGGAGACAAAGTTAGTTACATGTCTTTTTGTTCACACTTCAGATAGATTCATTTACTTTCTAATTATTATCTTTTCTTTCACTGCTAAACTCTAACCCCATTAATATACTTACATATATTCTTTTTTATTTTTATTATTTTCCTCATAAAATAACATCCATTCTTTTAAATTTTCATATATAGGATCATTAACTCTCGGCAACTATTTCTTCTCTTGACGGAGCTATTCAAGCCCAATCCTAATTACTTAATCTTCTCACTAACTTTTAGTCATACCAAGTACAAGGATGCCACCATTCTACCCATTTTGTAGATTGTGTTGTTCCAATAATAATAATAATAATAATATAATTTTCAATAAAAAAATCTTAATATTAATTCAAGGTGTTAAAAGATAAAAAATCATGTTTCATAATTAATTTTTTATATGATAATTGTTTTATTTGTGTAAACTTTTTTCTTGTGTTTTTTTTAATAAAATAAATAGTTTTCTATCTTTTATAATGTGTTTATCTATTTATTTAGTCTCTGAATTAAATGTTCGACTAGAAAAAAATAATTTGTCTCTAAAGAGTCATTAATGATGACTTTATTCACAATTTTGAGAAAAAAAATATTTTTTCTTAAAAAATCAGCTTAAAACTAGTTAAGTTCTTCAAATTAATTTAAAATTAATTTGATTTTAAAACTGATTTATAGTTTATATATAAAAGTAATTTGATTCGAAATTGATTTATTAATTTAGTTCAAATAGTTAATAAATTGATTCAATTTAATAAAATAGTATGGTACAATTTAGTATGATTCCATTAATTTGAATATTAAATCATGCACTCCAATTAATAAGATTTAGGGCTTAGAATCTAATCATGTACAACTAACTTCGAGATGCTCCCATATAACCCCACCTCCGTGAGTGTCTCGGAGTTAAAAAAACAAAAATATTGATATTTGAAAAAATAATTTTGGACATTCAGATACTATACATTTTGCGAAAGAGACTAAAATATAAGTATCATAGCTTATATAATTCGATAAGAAAATTTTTTTTTTTGAAGAAATCTCATGAGATATTTAAAGGAATGAGGTGTTCACAAATTATTTTTTATTTTTATTTTGTTGACCTTTTCTTTTGTGTCCTTTCTCACTTTTATCACAATTTTAATATCTCCTCTTTTACTTTTATGTGCATATATCTTAAACACTTTTACTTTTATATCTCTTTATCTTACATATCGTTTACATTCACGATCTTTACATCTTCTATATATATATATATATATCACCAGAAATTTTTTTCCCTTCTCTTTCTATCTCCATCTCCAACCTAAAATAACCAATTTTAATATTTTAAATTGGTATCAAAAAATATTTTTCCAAAAATAAAACGTACTAAGGAATTTAGAAAATAATCAATTCCCATGAAAAATATTTTTAAGAGAAAATTAGTAACATATTTTCTATTATTAACTAAAATTTAGTAACATATTTTTAGAAAATAATCAAATTAATCAGTATACAATATATACGTGTGCTGGCTAGCAATATTTGTGACGTAATAAGTTTATATCTAGTAATAAAAAGAGTTGCGTCTCCACCTATGGAAACGGTACAAAGAAACTTCGACAAGGCACGGTAATAACAAACCTGTCTTTGTGTTTATAATCCATCGATACCGAATATGGATTTTTCCATAACATGTTAAATTTGTGGCTAGTTTCTTCAACTATATATATTATCGCTCACTCCGCTTTAGTTTGTTCATACACAAATTGATATAAACCAGATAACAGATATAGCAGTACTGGACCACTATTTATTCACATCTCCATGCCCTAAATTTTTGTGTATAATAATAATAACAACAATAATAATAACCACAATGAAAAGTGAGACTTTTAATTGGTCAAAAGGGCATAACCATTTTGCAGATCAAGCAAGAAAATTAAGTAATGGACGTTATATGAAATTACAGAAAAATTATCTCCTACACACACCTACATCTATGACTCACTGAATATATATAGAACCTATTTATTAAATATAAATTTAAGATTAATTTTGGAAAAAAAATTATTAAAAAATATTTTTTTATTTTTGATAAAAAATTCTCAAAAACACTTTTACCTCGTATTTAAACATATTTTTATGAGATAATTACTTGTTAAATCTCAGTTGACAGATTCACATGATCACATTTAAATAGAATTATTCATCAGCTAGATAGTCAAAACCATGTTGCTCGATCTGTTGACCTTTGAATTTAAAAGTTTAATTTATTATAAAGACAGGTAAAAGATTAATAAAATATCTGTAATGGTAGGTAATTAGATACCTGGTGAGGATCTTTGAGAAGTTATCAATCGATCAGACTCCTAGATATTATATAGTGCTTTCGCAACCATTCAAAACATGTACGTGGCCAACTGCTATATATGTTTATGTCGCGGGTTCTGCAAAGAAGATTCAAGAATATGTTATACCAAAGTTGCAATGATAATTTAAGACAAGCATCAACTTACGATGAATTATTGCCAAAAAAGAAATTGGGCATACAAATGATAAACACGTGCACCACATAAACTAGTTACCATTATTATATAAATGACAATATACATAGGATACTATTATTTGGGGAGATCAGAACATTTTTATTTTGGAGGAAATAAACTTGCACTGCTTCTAGCTTTGATAATTTAATTAGGTTCGAACCGTAAGCTATCAATTAGAATTTAGAAAAACTGATCGATTCTTTCTGCACAGCGTCCAAATAATTAGTTAATTTGGGGAGTAGAAATTTAATTTTAGTTAATCAACCTGAAAAATGACTCAAAAGTAGCTAACCAAAGAGGAATCATATATGCAAGAAGGATGCAATTACTTACAGAATAAGAATAGCAATGAAGAATCAAGCTCTGCTTCAGTGAGTAAGATCGGCGAAGTAGCTGATAACTTATATAGGCAACAAGAGAATCAATTATTGTCAACATGCATTAATATGTAAAGGACACTTCGATGATTGAAAGCTTATGCTGAAGAGAAGACCACGCGGCGCATGATGCTAGCTATCACTTATCAGAGAAAATATATCTAGTATCTGCCTTTTTTTATATACATTTTGATTTTCTTTTCCTTTTAAAGCAAACAAATAGGAACGTTGGAACTTACTTCATTCGAGGATTATAGGAAAGTAAAGAAAGCATTCAAGAATTGGATCATAAGGGTCACAAATCGGTCAACTTGCGTGCATGTCCTGCCCCACCTAGTCCCCATTCCTTAACATTGAGTTGCTAAAAATGAGGTTCACACCTATTTGTTAAAAAAATGTTAAATCGTACAATCTATTATATATTGAGAAAAGAAAAAGACAGATAAAAAGTAAAAAAATAATTAAATTGAAATAATTGATTAATATTTTTAAAATCAAACCAGTTATTGGACTGATTTACATACTGGTTTATAATTTAATTATGATTAAATCGTGATCAAATTGATATTAATATTATTATTATTATTAATATAAAAATAATATTAAATGAATATAATTTTATAAAATTATATATTAAAATAAAAATATTATTTATAAATTCTTAAAATTTAATATACACATAAAATTTTAAATTATATATAATATAATATTTAAGTTTAAGTTTTAATAAACTATAACAATATCAACTAATAACAAGTTTATATTTATAATAAAAAATATTGAATTAATATAATATAAACTATAAAAATAAAGATATTAAAAACTATAAATTAACATAAATTAATAAATTATATTTATGAGAGAAATATTAAAAATAAATTATTTTAATTTATAATTTAATTAAATATTATTTAATTAAAAAATTTTCATTGAATTTTAAAAAATAAAAAAATTATTTTTTATTTGGACGGTTCAAATCAATTTGACTAATTCATTATAAAATTGCGTAAATAAAACTGATTCTAAACTGATTTTTGGTCTTATTAACTAATTTGATCTGATTTTCATAACTATGAAATTAACTAATGTAATAAGAAGAGATGAAGAGGAGATAAAAAAAATAGTAATTCTTATTTATTTATTTATTTATTTATTTTGGTCATTTAATTGTTAAAATATATTGAATGTTATCATTTTTTATTTATTAATATTCAATGTTTTTTAATTTATTTGCTAAAATAAGATTTTTGTAATTATACCTTATCTTGAGAATGATTGAGAATAAAATGAGTAAAGGAGTCATATAACTATATATATAAATAGTAAATATTAAAGTCACACGAATATTTAAATGAGTGAAGTTACTTAGATGAATAGATTGGTGTAGTGATTAGATACTCTATTTTTTTTCAATTATGAACATAATTTATTAAGCGAGAAATTTTATATTCAATTTTGTTGTTCATTAAAATCTTTCAAATCAATAGAAATTATAATATTGTAAGCAAGATTAAATGTTAGTCTCTGATCTAATAAATTGAGAGATACCCACAATAGAAAAAATAAATTAAAATTTACATGATATATATTGTTTAATATTGACCACGAGAGGTTTTATGAAATTTCGCACACATTTTTTTTACTTTTTTTTTACCTTTATAATAATATTTGAAAATATTATACAAATATTCTTAGATATCTCGTTAGTTTACTTTAATTGTAAAACTTATAAAAAAAATATTATTTTAAACATAAAAAAAAAAAAAGCAATATAATTTCCCGGAGCCGGGTAGAGTCTCACATTAAGTTAATCTAAGATCTAATATTTATTCTCACTATATACATCCACTCTCTCTTTTTGTCTCTTTCTATGTAAGACAATATATAGAAAGACAATATTTACAGTGAAAAAGTTGTTTTCATATTTATTTATAGAAATAGAATTTGTTAAAACACGGGAATTTACATGAGAGTGAAAAAGTAAATCTATGTTATATAATAATACAGATAATTAAATTTTAATTTTATATAATAACTACTTAAAAAAGTATATATATAACTTTAAAAAAAAAAAAACTTACATAATTTATAGCTACTTAAAAAAAGTTATATAATTTTTGAGAAAGAGGATTGTTATATCTTCTAAAACGGCTTTCGAATTATTCTTCGAAATATAAAAATATTAATATTTGTTAATAAATTTAGTATAAAATAATTATTTAATTTAATATTTTATAATTTAAATTAATTTTTAATAATTATGAATGATTTTCGAAACGTTATTTCAGACTAAGTATATATTTTCTTTTAAGAAATGTTAATTTTCTCAATACATGTCCCCTGTTGCCATTTGTCAATTCCCTAATCATGAATATTGTCTCTCTTATCTTTGATGCAACGTGGAGAGTAGAGATAGGAAAAGAAAGACTTGGAAGGATGAGAACCATAATCTGTCTTACAGTACAGTTGGTACCATGCAGTATTAAAATTAACACACGTGAATTGCTTTTACTTTCGTCATTTTATTATTATTATTACAAAAGCTCAAAATTAATTCAACCCAATCGAATAGATCCTCCATGAAAGAATTGCACATATCAGATAGATGACAAGCCCTATGGAAAACACATAAGCATTACTGTGATACAAATAAACTTTTCCATTATTATAATAAGAGAATAATCGGAATTTTAGAATTACATACAAAATTTCTATTAATAATGAGATTTATTAAATAATGACCTAAAAATACGAGAATCAACAAGAGTTTATAATTACACATAATATAAATTTTTTAACAAAGTTTAATTATTGAGATACAAAAGAAATTATATTATTGAAATAAGAAAATGAACATGAGATAACAATTATACACAAAATCTTTATTATTTTGAAGTTTTTTAATAATAACTTAAAATAAATTTATAAAAACTTAGTCTAAAATAAATAATAAATATAAATGTAAAGGCGTGTATAAATTTTCGTTATATAATAAATATATTATACTCTTTTTTCTTTACACTAATATCATATACTTCTTGAAAAAGACATTTATCTATTATAAAGAGAATATATGATATGTAATTATTTTTAATATGTAATTTTAGTAGATTATTATATTTTTTTAAGAGAATAATGAAACAATTATTTATATTTTTAAATAATCATTCATAATCATCTATTCAATTTATTTTATTTAATTTTATTTTTAATTTTTAAAAGTTAAAAAAGTACTTCTTTTTCTAGCAATCTCTATAAAACAAATAAAAAACAATCCATCATTATTAACCAAAATAATCAATCATATTCTCCAAATTCATGTCGGCAAACCCAACATGACTCCATCATGTCAACATTAATTTGCACGTCAACATTTCAACTGGGCAAGGTCGATGAGAGGTTGAGGCAAGGACATGTGCATTGCTTATTAGAAAAGACACAAGAATCGGCAGTGTAGGTAAGGAAGGATCCATGGCTCACCTCCTCCAAACCATCAAAATATCATTTCCTCTATTTCAGTCTTTTTTAATTACTTTTCACAATATATATACAATAAAACTGATCGATTCTCCGGGGACAGCACTGACTCACTATGTTTGATTTATTTTGGAAAAACTAGACCTTTCTATTGATGACAATCATGGCTGTAAATGGCTAATTGTTCACGTTTTCTCGGGAAAGAAAATTAACAATATTTGGCTACAGGTTCCACTATACCCTCCCAATTGAGAATAGCAACAAATTATAACAATGATTAGATGTTAATATAATTTTTTATCTTTTTTTTTTTTTGCAAGAAAGTAAATTAGTAAGTTTCTTGGTAAAACAGACAAAGATGGTGGATCCTCCTGTAATGATTAAATAAAATAATTAGTAGGAAAACAATGGTGGCGCTGATATTATTTCCAATAGAGAAGAAGACATGAATCTATCATGAGGTTGTATATCAACACTACAAACTAGAAAGAACGGTTTGGTGTATCGATCCGAAAGCCACACATATGAGACTCTATGTGATGATTAATGAAAGACAAGGACTTGGATGATGTAATAACTAACCGAATATATAAACGTACATATTCAAGTGAAATGACATAAACGTATGAAAATGATAATAAACTTGCTATTTGGTCACTATTTGTATGTAATGTGTGGCTGAATCTATTGGTGGTGTAATGATGGAAAGCACAAGTGGCTGTGGTCCCCTCCCCTCTTGTCACAAACATTAGCTGAATCGCATCAAAAGGCCTTCTTCGAGACTATGTATTTTATAACCAATTCATCAGTCCCTGTGATTCGATGCCCATTCATACAGGCAACATACACTTATGGGACATGTAAATTCTGTTATCTTCCCGACTTCTGTCGGCATACAATAAGTTTGAGAGATGATTCTCACTTCATTAGAAAATTTTGTAAAGTTAATTTATATAACGTTAGATATTTAAATGAATGAAGATATATATTTTTATAATTTTTATTGTTTAGTTTCATCTTTAATATGGAATGATAAAGAAACCGATAAGTGCAAAGTCCTCCTAGATTTAAATTTAGTTCTATATTAAAAAAAAATTGAAAAAATATGAAAGAAATTTTAAATATTTTTAAGATAATGTTTAAAATATTTGTATTTATATTAATTTTAAAATTCAAAATTATAAAAATATGAAGATAAATTTGTTTTTCTTTTTTTTATTCCATCTTGTAATAAAAACTATCTCACATCTCTTCCATTAAAATTCTTCTCGTCTTCTCTTTTACTCTTAATTAAGCAAAATATAATATACTTTTTCCTTTCCATCCTTTCCTTTTAACCAATTCAATCCTTAATACTCAAGTTCATGCTAAGAAGCAACGACGAATCCAAAAACTTTAGATAGTGGAGACAATACTTATTCATATATTTGTAATATTAAAAATTATATATATAACTTTTAAAGACATAAATATATATCATAATTATTTTTTACAAACTTTTATATCTACGATTAAAATTAAAGATGAAAATAAATTAGGTCAGATTGAATTTTATTATAATTTAGTAGGTTTGAACCTAACTTTCTTTGAAAATATATATCATAAGTATGACTTATTTATCTATCATAGATATTTTTTAAATGTTTGGTTAAAATTACAATCTTAAAGACTTACTTTATAATAATTTAGCACTATTAAAATATAAAAATAAATATGTTAAATTTTATAAAAATCAAGTTTAATTTATTTATGATATAAACATGTTTTTAATATCTAATATATATATTTTTAGATGATAATTTATTTTAAAATATATTTTATAATAACAATTCTAAATGGAACATAAATCTTCCAATTTTTCTTTTTTTAATTTTTTTTAATTAACATATACAATTTTAATATTTTGATTTTTTTAACCAATGTATACAACAAATAAAAAATACAAAAGGTAAACATGCATACTGCAAATTTTATTTTATCAAAAATTGATTTTTTTAATATATGACGTTATATATGTGAGTATTAATGTATATATATATATATATATATATTAATTTTTTAAAAAAAATTAATTCGTTATTAAGAAATATTGTTTAATTATCACATAAGAGAATTAATTTCCATCAAAAGTTCTTTACCAAAAAAAAAAACTTTACCAAAAAAAATCTCCATCAAAAGTTTGACAGACATCAAATAAATAAACATCTCCTCCAAATCTATATTTTATACATATGATAATTTAAACATATATATTTATTTTATTATAATATAATTTTTATTTTTAAAAATATATTATTTTTAAATAAAAAAATTATGTATGTGTCAAATAGTAGTGAGGCAAGTGCCCCACTCTTCAAAACGTAGATCATCCCTGCTAAGAAACCAAAGTAAATCATGTTCTTATGTTACCTCTTTCATTTTTTTCTCTCACTTTTATAATTAAGTTTATTTACGTAAAATGCTTACATGATAGAAGAGATGTATGTTTTAAAAATTCACAAAGGTGAGAGTCGTTAAACCACTTAATTTTTTAATATATATTATATATAACATTTATATATGAAAATTAAAATTGAAAAAAATATCCATAATAAGAATGTAACTTTTTACACTATTATTCACTCCTAAACTATAATATATAAGTTATTGACTTTAATAATAACTTTAAAAGTTTTATTAAAAATATTTTTTAATTAATTAATAACATCAAATCTTTTGAATTAATATTATATCTTCATTAGATTCTAAAAATATACATACAAAGTAGATATTAAATAAATAATATAGTATAATATGATCAAATTAAAGATACGATAACTTATTCTTTATAATGCTATATATCATAACTGCAATATTTAAAAGTTATAATGATATTTTTTAAGCGTTCTTAGAAACAATAATTTATCCTATATTTATACTTTGTTATTTCAAAAAAAAATTAAAACACCGTCAATTATTATCTTCTCAATTTATTTCCTATTTAAAGAAAGAAAAAACCATATGTGAAATATTATTAAGTATGAAAGGGATAAAACATATTAGAAAATTACAGATAACTTTAACACAAATTAAAAGCTTTATCATTCAAAAGTAAATTTGGGTTAATTATTTTTTTTACAAGTTAAAATACAATGAAAATACCAAAAATTCGACTTTAATAATTAAAATTTATGCATAATACTCTAACTTTCTACAAAATACATTATTATTATTATTGTGAGTAGTATTTATAAGCTAGACTTAAAACATAATGAAAATTATAAACGAAATATAATAGAACAAAATATAAGATATTTATAATCAAAACCCAGAAATGTAATAAAACTTAAAACTAAAATGTCCTAAATCCCTTATTCCACAAGTAATAGTTAATATTTCTCTTTCTTATATAGAAAATAATAATATGAACTAGAAAGATAAAGATTGTGTAACTAATTAGAAAATATGCTTAAATGTATTGTAAATGAGTAGGAAAAAAAAATAGAAGGTATGACCAAACAGAAATGTATATCAATTTCTATACTGTAGATAACTTTTTTTTAATTTTTAAAAACTTATAACAAAGGTTGGATTAAATAAGGGAGAAAATAACATAGAAACAAAGGGGGGAAAACATTTATGCATTTACATTCTAAGTTTGTTGTAAAGAAATTTTAAGGAACAAATATTTAATTAGTAGACAATATTTTAAGATATGATAACATATCGGCTGGTTAACTTTGAAAAATATTTTTTGTTTTAACTTTTAATTGCAAAAATTTTAATTTTTATGATCATACAAAAATATTAATTTATGTTTACTTTGTTTTGTGTTTGTAAAATTTTATAAAATTATAGCAACGAGGTTTACCTTAATTTTTATAATGATAATTTATAGGCCCGAACACTAAACTAACCTAAAATTATTGAAGTCAACCTAAATAATAGAGACACCGACATATACTTGTGAGTTGTGGCCAAGGGATCACATCTATCTTATAGAAGTAAAGTTACCTATATATTGGCTATTGCTATATCAAAATAGGATATGATTTTCTATGAGAGGCCTCGGCTTCATGCCATCAAACATGCTTCGTTTCTAACTCATGACATATCTAGAACTAGAAGTAAAGGTACATATATCTATGAATTTGAAGCAGGAAAAGTTATTTATATATTTTACTTATACATAAAAAAAATATAATTAAAAATTAACAAATATTTGCAATGTTTAAATTATATCATTATTAAGTTTATAATAAATAAATATATTTAAATATATAAACTAAATTTTGAATTTATAATCAATAATTTATGCTTTATTATAAAATTATTTTAATTATTGACATTTCTTAAAAAGAACTATATTAAGATTCAATTCAAAAATAGAAATACAATATAATGAATGGAAAGGTTAGACAATTAAAAATATATATTTATATAAATAATATAAAAAATAATAATCAAGAGATAATTTTTTAATTACAAAAATAATTTGTAAAATTCATATCCAAAGAAAAGGAAATATAATATTAAAAATATCTAATAAAAAGAATAAAAACAAACAAACTAAAATAAATTAATAAGAATAATATTTATGACATAAAATTAATATTTTATCATATTTCAAATTATAAATATATTATATTTTCATAAGATAAAAAAAATTAGTAGGAGCAGCTGCCCCATTCTTATACAAGCAAATCTGTCTCTGCTTTAGCTCCTACATACGCATACCATACCACCAATAACATTGTAGCAACCCATGTTAAATTATTATTGATTTGAACATTCTTGTTATGACAAACTTTACGATTTGATTCTCAGAATTTTATAAGCTCATTTATTTTGAAAATATATAAGTGGGATATATTTCTCATTTTAATTAAATTATTAATATATGTTTAAAAGTATTATATTTTATATTTTTTTAATTTTATATATTAAATTTATTCATTTTTTTTATATTTTATGTTTTGTTCTTTTATTTGATGATAATAATTTTTTTTTTTTAAATAATCCCACTAACTCTAAGTCTTGAATCTGCTACCGATAAAAGTTACTTTTAATTTTTCTAAAAACTCTTAAATTTTTGGATATTTAATATGATCCAATTTTTCAATCACATTTGTCACTCATGAGATTAAATTTAAAATTTTGTTTAAAAATTTGCGTTTAATATCACTCAGACTAACTATTTATTAATTTATATTAATCTTTATTTTATAAAATATATGTTAAATATTGATTCTTCTAAAAAAAAATCCAAATAAAATCTACCTCTATGTTTTATTTTTAGAGAAATTACTTTAATAAAAAAAAATTGTGCATGAATGATTTATAGTAATACCACTTAATCGACAGGGACTAATTTAGTTTGGAAAAGGAAAAATTATTGAATTATATAGTTTTTTCATAATTAATTATTTCCTTGGAAAGTTATGCATGTGGTGTGATTGGAGTGGCAAGTGTTAGACATGGTAACGGGACAGAATGAGGGCGAGTTTTACGTTCCCCGCCCCTACTCTCGCAAATTTAAACCGTCCCTGATACTTGCTGGAATAAATTTGACTTATTGAATAGAGTAAGTTTAAGACTTACTCTTAAAATAAATGGATATCTCTTCATTTATAATATATATATATATATATATATATATATAAGAATATCTCCTCAAAATTGAAAATATAATTATCAAATAACAAAATTTATAATTTTATATTATATTAATTCACATGAATGTATATGATATTATTTACGTTTCATTACTATGTATTACTTTTAGTAAAATTAATTAAAAATATAAGAAATATGTTAAGTAATTATTAAATTAAGGAATATATATATATATATATATATATATAATTTAAATATGAATTTTTTTTGTAAAAATATTAATATGAATATTTAATTTCAACAAATTATCAAATTCTCTCAAATAAATAATTTGACTTTGCAAAAAACAAAGTTTATAATTCTGTGTATATTAATTATCTGATATTAATTAAATTAAATTAAATAATTAATTATTAAAAAAAGTGTAAAAAACCTTACATTATTTAAGGAATAAGAAATTTTTTAGAGACTTTTCTTTGAAGACAAAGTTTTAGAGATTTTTTTATTATTTTATATTCAATTTAATTTTATTTATTATAATTATTTGTAAATTAATTTTTAGTATTTTGAAAATAAATCAACCCCTATATATTTTAGTATTTTAGTATTGTCTTGCATAAGATAGTTTTTAGATGTAACAATCTATTATAATCGCTTCATTTGTGAAATCTACAATTAATAACTCGATTATTAATTGTGTCATCACACATTTAATTACAAAAAATTTCTAATACATTTGAGTAGTCTAAGTGGTTTGATTCTACTAAATCAATGTGATCGATTTCACGTCATATGCATTTGTTGGAGCCACAACTAAAATGGAATATCAATCTCTCATCTACTTTCTCAAGTGTCGTCACTTACACTATGAGAGCCCGATTTCACAATCGGGAATGATATAGTTGGGTATAAGCGTAACATGACCTCGACATGCATTACCAAATCACATATGGATTTAGCTCACTAATTATCCTCAATAAATCACACAACGTTTCTAGTAACTAGTTAAGAGTGATAACCCTCAACTTCATGCCTTGCTCTACATTGACTAAAGACATAGAGATGACTCAGCAAAATCCATTTTAAGAGTTTCACGCTTACTTAATGAGGGTTTTCAACAATTAACCTCCTAGAGTGTCAAAACAATATTTCCTTTATAGGATTTTCACTTTCTAAACAACATTCTTTCCTCTATTCTTACATGTTTTAATGACCTCAAAGTTATTAGCATCAACACCTTAATATACGTCTTCTATATACATTATCGTGTGTCACTACATATAGAGATCAAATAAACACCAATCATGTACAATATACCAATGTTTAATATCTCAAACAATAATAGCATACCAATACTTAACAATTCATCTAAGTATAGCACATCAATGCTTATCACCATTGCAACTACACAAATATAACATACCAATGCTTATTATCATCATCCTATATCATATAACATGCAATAGATACAAGTATTATATTCATGTTTATCAAATTCACCCATCATACAACACATATCAATATACAACTTATCAAAATCAACAATTGTACAATAATAACTTTCACATAAAACACTACATGGAGAGTTAGAATACCCCCTTTCAAGCTTGCCCTTATGTCACATTAAAGATAATAAGATTATCTACAACTCTTATGAAGACCTAAAGTTATAATTCCATCATTTACTATACTAAAAGTTATAAAAAAATGCAACATTTTGGATTAATGCCGACAACTTGACATTTGCTCATTAAAAATGTCATATCCTGATATCTAAATATCTTTATTAGGTGATTTCAAAGCTATTGAAAACTACTTCAAGCTCTAAATAGTGAAAACTTCGCACCAAGTCATGAATTCCGAACTCTAGGCATAAGAAGTAAAATTAGCCCTCTTTAACTCGAAGACTAAGACTAAGACACTACAAGAATTAAAAGAAGAAAAACAAGTCTTTTAGCCATCGAGAATCTCAATTTCAACCAGAAATACACTCACCTCATCCAATTAAGAGAAAACAAACTCCCAATATAATGTTACATTAGAAGTTATCTAGTCGAATTTTTAAGAATTTTCTAAACTCTTTATCTAATTCAATTTTATATTTATTTATAAATAAACACTAGTGGAAAAAATACTTTTAAAATCGGTCGTTTTTGACTTTTAAAATCGGTCAACCGATTTTAAAAGAGCCGATTTTGAAAAGTGAGACTTTTAACATCATTCGCTGACCGATTTTAAAAGTCTCACTTTTAAAATCATGGTTAAAAATGGCACTTTTAAAATCGGTCATGGCATGACCGAATTTAAAAGTCCTACTTTTAACATCGGCCATGGCATGACCGATTTTAAAAGTTGTTAATTTTTTTTAGAATATTTGACTTATTTTAGGAGGATCCCTGAACAAAACCTGCAAATTAATAAAATACTAGACAATCATATATTTTTAATATACTAAATTACATACAAATAACAATAGTTGGTAAATGTCAACCATATATGTAATCAAAGTAACTTACAAATTATGTACATCCTAAACTACAAAATGAGTAAAAATATAATCATAACTCGTAGCTAGCCAATGTTTCAATGAAAAATGTAGCTCATTGCTCCCTAATGGTGATAACTTATTCTTTAGTTAAAAATTCTATATTCTGTTTAATTATGAGAATATTCATAACAAAGTTCTTCTTGTATGATATTATTTTAATGAAAAAAATATAATTCCACAATCTCCCTTTTTCACACTATCTTTCTCCTGCAAACCTCTCTCCTTCTCCCGCAAATCCTCTCTAACAATTCACTTTCATAACCAAAAACATGGAAGGTAAAAGAAAAGAGAAAATGAAGAATTGAGGAGTTGAAGAAGAGGAAGAAACAATGTAAGAGAGAAATAGAGAGAATAAAAGCAAAGCATGAAATAATAAAAATAAAAAAAATAACTTACCTTTCAAAGTAGATTGCAAAGGGGAGAATACAAATGGCAGCAACCGTATGGCGATATGAAACGATAGCAAAGATGAAAGAGCCTTTAACTAGTATGGCCTTTGATAATAGCTGCATCCCACTAATAAAAACTTGCACTAATATCATGCTCCATAGAACCTTCGATGATGAGAGCCATTGTTTCAAAGTTCTCCTAGTCTTCATTTCTCTATGCGTTTCACTCATTTTTACCATCTACCATGCATCTAAGGAAAAGAAAGAAACAAGCGCATTATAACAAGGTGGAAGACAAAAATATACTTAACAAAGATGTGTAGGTATATGTGAAGTTATAACACTAGTGAAACTCCAAAATTAAGTGCTAATGAAAACTTATGAGGTAAATGAAATATGGTGACACATGCGCGCATTAGGGAAAAACTATTATGTTAGGAAACTTTCAGTTTCAACTTGCCAATGGTTTCTCCCATGTTGCCACCGTATTATTTCGTTATTTCCGGGCGAACTTTGAGTGTTTGGAATGGCCCTGGAACGGCCCCAGAACGGGCCGTTCTGCAAGTAGAACGACCTGTACTGCTTGCAAAATGGCCTGTACTGCTTGCAGAACGGTCCGTTCTGCAAGCAGTGCAGTACAGGCCGTTATGGGGCCGTTTCAGGGCCGTTCCAAACTCAAAGTTCACCCAGAAATAACGAAATAATACGCATAAGACGAGAGTGTTACCTAGATGTTGTATTCGTCCCAGAAAATGAGAAGTTGCACACTTCAGATGAGAGTCTGAGAGAGTAAGGAGAAGAATATATATGATATTGAAGCAAAATAGAAGAGAATGAAGTAATGGGAGCAGAGATACTATAATTAACTTTCTGATACTACTTTTAAAATTGATTGTTCAATAACCGATTTTAAAAGTAATACTTTTAAAATCGGCTACTCAATAGCCGATTTTAAAAGTAGACTTTTAAAATCGGCTGTTTGGAACCGATTTTAAAAGTCTCACTTTTAAAATCGGATGTTCAAGAGCCGATTTTAAAAATAGCGTAAGAGACTTTTAAAATCGGTCATAACGTAGCCGATTTTAAAAGTAATGCCATTATTTACAAAATTGCCACCGCGTCACTTTTAAAATCGGCTACCTAATGACCGATTTTAAAACCCTGATTTTAAAAGTCATTTTTATACTAGTGAAAATTTTAATTTGTTTAAATAAATTATCAATTAATAAAAATAATTCCGTACTACAATATAATTATTTATTTTAAATTTAAAATATAATATATATTATTAAAATATGTATATTTATACAAATTTAAATATAATATATTTAAATATAATGTTTATCTATAATATAATAGTTATAAACATTTATTCTTGAAATATACAAACAAAAATATTAGTTATCAATAAATACAAATAATGTTATTCTACAATATAATTATTTATCTTAAATATAAAATATAATCAATATATTTAAAAATATTTATTTATTTATTTATTTAATATATATTTGATATATTTATTTCAAATTTTAGTTATATATGATAAGTATTTAACAAATAATGCATGTAATTTTTTTTAAAATGACATGTTTACTTTTTTTCATCATTTTGAAATCCATTCCGAATCCATCCGTCCACTAGTGGACTGGCCTGTCAGGCTTTTGGGCCTTTTAGCGAAAGCCTGGAGTTTGAGAGAGGGCCCAGTGGTTTCGGTCGGGACTGACGCAGGAAGAAGGATTGAAGGAAGAGGGTTGTGATTCTGGGTGTGCAGTGTGCAGTGTGCAGTGTGCAGTGTGCGCTGTAGCGAGCTAGTTTGATTCATGTCTGTGTCTCAGGTTGGATACTTGGTTCCGCTGAATCAAAATTTAGAGGAAGAAGCTTCAGTTCCCAAGTTATCTATCTCAGATGGCACAAATGTTATTGGGCGGAACAACATTCGTGTCTCCGACAAGAGGCTTAGCCGCAAACACCTCACTTTAACTCCTTCTCCCAATGGCTCCGTTAATTTGCTCGTCGTATTAACCCTAACACCTTACCACCCACTCTCTTTTCTTTCTTTAATTCCTTAGTTTTATTTCCTTCCGCTTTGTTAATGTTAGGAGGGGACAAACCCTATCGTCGTTAATTCCGGGAATAAGAGAAGGAAGCTGAACCCTAAAGAAGAAGCTACCATTTGTAATGGTGATATAATCGAGCTCATTCCCGGTCACCATCTTTTTAAATATAAGCTCTTCAACGAAGCTCAATCATCATTCAAAAATAAAGCTTCAGCCAGGACTTCTAAGGCATTCAATTGTTCATGTGCATTAAGCTAATTAATTATGCTCCCATTTTTTGTTTGTTTGTGTAAAATGAATTGTTGTGTATTGTGTGAAATCTGCAGGATAAGGTTGAAACATGCAGCCAGAAACAAGAACGGAAGTATGTGCATTCTCAGTCGAGTGAAGACAATAGTGTGGAGGCTATTCGTAATTTCCGTCTCACTAATGACCAAGTACCTACCACATTTCGGCTTTTGCGCGTGCAAGGGTTACCATCTTGGGCAAATACTTCTTCTGTTTCTATAGCGGATGTTATCCAGGTTCGTTTCTAACAATATGATTATATTATAGATTTTAACGTATTCTGTTCTTGCTGTACTCTCTTGAATGGAGGTTTTGAGCTACAAATCAACTGCTTTTGTGCTTCATGGTAAACTGTTTTTAACCATCGCTTACAATAATTATGCAATGCTTCAAAAGATACCTTTATTGCCGCAACCATTGGCTCCAGAATAATTTTGCACTAACATAAGTTGGCTAGCACAAGTATATTTAACTAGAAAAAATTGTAACTACTTATTGATTTTATTTTAATGCTCATCACTGGTAGGGGGATATTCTAGTTGCTATTCTTTCAAACTACATGGTAGACATTGACTGGTTGGTTCCTGGTGAGTTTTTCTGTCCGGAGTTTCCAACTCCTCTTTGCTTTTTCTTTTCTATTCTTTTCCCTAATTTTCCCTGTTTGATGTCCGACTTTCATTTTTATCCTTGACACTTCTGAGATGCTGTACCAATTTAAAATATTCAGACGTTAATCTCTTTTTTTGTTCTGTTTTGAAGTTGATTGGGGACACTTGTGTTAATTTTTTGTTCTGCTCCTTCACTCCCACTGAAATAGCGCATGATTTGTCTTTCTTATGCTTCCATGATTATTATTTTATCTCACGTGTTATCATAGCAGGAAAGGCAATCTAATCATCTATCTCTAAATTATGCACCGCCATAGGCTGCTGGCATGTCTGGTGTTCTAAAAATTCTGCTTACATGAATACATTTGATTGAAGTTCTTTCACTATTGAGTCTATTCTATTTCTCCCTTTCTATATTTTCTTGGTGTAGCATGTCCTGCACTTTCAAAAGTGCCTCATGTGCTAGTTCTTCATGGAGAAAGTGATGGGAGGGTGGATTACATTAAGGTTTGTCTCAGATCTAATTCATTTGGCTTGTTATTTGTAAGGTTGAATATGTAAGATTGGCTGGATGAATATTAACTTGCTACTTCTATTATTGTTAGAGAAGCAAACCAGCAAACTGGATTCTGCACAAACCACCACTGCCAATTTCATTTGGGACACACCACTCAAAGGCCATGCTGCTTATATATCCTCAAGGGGTGAGAGTCATTGTTCATACAGCAAACTTAATTTATGTAGATTGGAACAATAAAAGCCAAGGTTTGTGGATGCAAGATTTTCCATGGAAAGATCAAAATAGTCTGAGCAAGGGATCTGGATTTGAAAATGACCTGGTTGAATATCTCAGTATGTTGAAGGTAATGATATATACTGTTCTTTTATATGCAGAGAAATGAATACACAATCTCTAGTGTTGATAAATAAAATTAATGCTTCAAATAGTTCTTGAAAGACCCAGTTGAAGTAACCTTTCCCAAATTACCGGACACTTAAGACAGTTGGATTATTCTAGAAAATTCACATGTTAAAAGTTTTCAACTTAGATTACTTTAAAAACTTGTTGCCAATCTGAGTAGTTATATGGCTTGTGAAAGCTAAATAAGATATTGATTTTATTGATTGAGTATTATCATTAGTGTCGCTACTAAAACTATTCATATTATGCACATCATTATTTATTTGGTGGTTCAGTGGCCAGAATTCTCTGTTAAACTTCCATCCCTTGGAAACGTCAGTGTATGTCCATCTTTCTTCAGGAAGTTTGATTATAGTGAGGCAAGGGTATGTTTTCCGTTCATTGTTCTTAAATTATTTCCTTTGTTATTTAAATGTTATGAATTATTATTTATTATGTTTTAAAATATGTTACATTGTCAGATACACTGTACATTAGAATATATAATGCTGTTTGCATTATATTCAGGTTAGATTAATTGCATCTGTACCTGGATATCACTCTGGTGCTAGTTTAAAAAAGTGGGGACATATGAAACTACGTTCTCTGCTCCAGGAGTGTACTTTTGATGAAGAATTTAAGAAATCTCCACTTGTTTATCAGGTACAGTTGGGCTCTTGGCTGGGTTGCATTATACTCCGGGTGCAGTATTCATGTTAATCTTATGATTCCAGTATTAAATGAAAAAACTTAAATGTTCAAGTATCACACTATTTTCTTTCATTTGATTTTCTTCAACTTGTAGTAGTTACCATAATGTATCTATTTTGACCAGAATGTGATAGATTTTATAAAAGTGCAGTAGTTACCATTTAGAATTTTGTTGAATACTTGGTCTATATCTACTGCAGTTCTCCTCCCTTGGCTCTTTAGATGAAAAATGGATGGCTGAGCTAGCATCATCAATGTCAGCAGGTCTCTCTGAAGACAAAACACCCCTTGGTATGGGGGAGCCTCTAATCATATGGCCTACTGTTGAAGATGTCAGATGCTCTTTAGAGGTAACGTATGTAGATGCTGGGGATGTATTTTTTACTTTCCGAGAAAAAAAAAAAAAAAACCTTTGGTTTGCATTTCATGTTCAATTTTAAATGTTATTTTAGAGCTTAATCAAAAATTTATTGATATATCATGTGCCTAGTCTATTTGTATCGAGTCAAGAACCTTTTGAATTTTGTGATGCATGATTAGTAATTCTCTTTAATACTTATGAAAATAAATATGGGTCATCTTCTATCTCTGTTTCACTTAGGAATGAGAATAGGCAATGGGCAGCGTGCCTAATATCCAAACCCAGAGATATGCTGCACCTGTTACCTATAATATATAGAAGCCCTAGATCTTACCTGCTTGATTCCTGATTAGTTAAACCTGGACCCATTTACTCAGTTCCTATTTATGTAAGTGAAAGTCTGCAACTCTAGTTTGGTGTTTATACATGAAAAGTGAGAGACGAGAGCTCAAACACTATAATTATTATAAATTATGCTACAATATAAGATATTTGCAATGCTTTTTAAATAGTAATTATTATACATAAAAAAATCTATTAATATATATATTATAGAGTATGAAGCAGGATGAATAGCATAAAGCCCAGACTCTTGTAGATATTTCCTGAGCTTGTTGGTTCTAGGAATGTTTGTTCTCTTGTACTTTCACCAGAGGCAATCTTTTGGTGTTAACTGATAAATAATACAAGCATTTCTTGGCTATAAAAGTAATTTGTTGGCAAGAGCTTTTGTTTTATGTTGTTTCTTTTTTCATTTAGGCGTGTTTCATAATTGAATTTCTATGTGCAACTTCCTAGTCAACTTTTTTTACCTTATATTTATTTGTTCTGTAGGGCTATGCAGCTGGAAGTGCAATTCCAAGTCCTCTGAAGAATGTGGAGAAAGCATTTTTGAAAAAGTACTGGGCAAAATGGAAAGCAGACCATACAGGTCGCTGGTAAGTATATTTTGTCGTAAATGGTTGCTATACCCCTTTAGCCTGCCAATTATTTTTAAATTTTATCATTTAATTTGTTCACATTCTCTTGGAACTATAATAATTATACTATTTTTTTTTGGCAATCTATTGATTGATTTTGAATCAAGAAATCGATTGCTTTTATGTAGAAGTTTTGCTTTACTGCTTGCGGTATAACCTTTTCTCCTTTCCATGGAAAGTATTACTTAGACACCCCCCTCCCCTCTCTTCCTAACTCCGAAGCTGGAAAGGGTAATCAACAAGTCATGATTCTCTCCTAGTCCTAAAGTAGAAAACTTGGCACTCCTTGGCTAGTTTGAATATGCCTCACAATTTTTTTATTGGACATAAATGCTAATCTGTCTCACCAATTATATTTATGTTTGTGCTGTTTCAGCCGTGCTATGCCACATATAAAGACTTTTGCTCGTTATAATAATCAGAATCTTGCGTAAGAGCTCCAGCAAACCTATTTACATGCACTTCAGCTTTTTATGTTCGTATTCACAAAAAAAAAAAAAAAATCTTTTTATGTTGAAATTTTTGGTCATGTATTGCTCTGCTAAGTAACTGTGGAACCACAGTTATAACTGTGGAAACACATACAATCTTTCTATAGATAATTAACTGTGGAAATACCCTCTTCCCAAATAGTTGGTTCTTGTTAACTTCGTCAAATCTTAGCAAAGCTGCCTGGGGAGCTCTCCAGAAGAATAATACTCAGTTGATGATTCGTTCATATGAGGTATGTCATGTTATCTTAGTGTTGGTGTTTCTTATCTGACAGCTCAGACCCAAGAATTGGTGTGAGCTTCATTATTTTCAAACCTTACCTAATGACGCCAAGAAGAGTGTTTTCTCTGATTATTGTTTTGTTTATTATACTTGGGACATTTGCTGTCAAATAAATTTTATCCTGTTCACCAGAGGTTGCGCTAGAAAATATTAATACACATTTTTCTTTCAGCTGGGGGTGCTATTTCTACCATCATCATTCAAACGACATGGATCTGTATTTTCCTGTACCAGTAATGTTGCACAGTCTGAGGTTAGCCGACATATCCTTGCTCTTTGATGATGTTTTATGCTTGACATGATTGAACTTCAAATTGTGAGGGAGAAGGAAGGACCTTACTTTCAGCTCCCTAACCATGGAAATGAGAAAGAGACAAATACTAATAAACTAAGAATTGCAGGATAAAATCCCAGCCAGAGAAACATCTGAAATGAAGAAAACAAAACTGGTAACCCTAACTGGGCTAAGGGGAAGAATGCATTCATCATCTGAAGTTATTATCCAATTACCTTTGCCTTACGAGCTCCCTCCAATGCCTTATTCTTCCCAAGGTCGTGCCTTGTCACTCAGCTGTTTCTGGTATGTCTAAAGTGGCCCGAGCTTGTTACATGTCTTCTAATTATGGTTTCCCTCTGCAGATACCCCCTGGTCTTGGGACCGGCAATATAACAAGAAAGATGTATATGGTAATGTTTGGCCGCGGATGTAAGCGCATCAAGATTATTGACATTCTTACTGTACATATCAATTGGACTCCTCTCCTTTGTGAATAATGGCACCATTCTTATTGCAACCGAGTTTTCTTCATGAATATTTAAGTCTTACATGAGGCGAAGGTGTCTCATTTTTATTCCTTGTCAGAAATCATGGTAAACTTTTGATTTGGAGTAAAATGCACCAAAAATTGAAATGTTACTTCTTTTGATTCTAGAGGATTTCGTTTGTTTCATATTGTTTTTCATTCAAAAGTATCGAATCTTTGATAGATTCCAACCTTGTTCCCTGATGCATTGCATGAAGTTTATAAATAATATAAGAACCAATAATCAGAAATTATTTTTATGTAATTTTAAAATAGTTACTATAAGAACCAACAAAATTTATCATACAATATTTTTTATTACAGAATAATATAAAAAAAATATTTATATCGTCACATACATGATATTTCATTGAATATTTTAGACAATAATGTAAAAATAATTTATTGTCATTAGATAATGTAAAAGGTTATTTATTTACAGTCATCAGTTGTAATAGATAATAATGTAACATGTTATTTAGTCAGATGATATTTCATGCATCAAAGAGTCTACAGCTTATAATTGTTTTTAATATTACTTTTTTCTCGAGAACTATTTTCAAATTATTCCCAAAATTTTCAACATTTTTTCTCTTTTCATCTTCCCAAAACTCATTCTTAAGCTTAGTGCACAGATGTACCAGACTTGAAAACCAGATATTTACTTGGATGCAAAATTTATTTATATATTTTAATAACAGAAGATCATGCCTAGCTGTAGAACTGATAGCTTGAAACAAGCAACAGGAACAGGAGGATGGATTATTCTTGAAGCAAACCCGCGCTTTAGATTTCCGTGGAAGTTTTATTTTCTTCGGCCGGGGTCTATGATATCTCATAATACTAAGTTACTTCGTGCTTGCTTATTGCTTATATTCGCCTTTCACCTCTAACACCATCCCAAAAACATCGCTAATACATAGACATCGCTGTAAATCGCAATAGATGAAGAACCAAATGGCAAGTATTATATTTCAAAGCACATTCAATTGATATTAAAATGGAAGGCATTCATGGATATAAAGTATTTCACAAGAATATAAAGAAGCAAATTTATTCTAATGGATATAAAGTTGTTCACAAGACTATAAAGAAGCAAATTTATTCCAAGGGCCGACTGAAACCAATACGGCCCAAGTTCTGAAATTTAAAGACACCATCACAGAAAGAGCGAACACTTAAAAGCCACCACGGAGACGCAGGACAAGGTGAAGGGTGGACTCCTTCTGAATATTGTAGTCAGCAAGGGTCCTCCCGTCTTCCAACTGCTTCCCTGCAAAGATCAGCCTCTGCTGGTCCGGAGGAATTCCCTCCTTGTCCTGAATCTTGCCCTTCACATTGTCAATGGTGTCTGAACTCTCCACCTCAAGGGTGATGGTCTTCCCCGTCAAGGTCTTGACAAAAATCTGCATGCCACCCCTGAGACGCAGAACAAGGTGAAGGGTTGACTCCTTCTGGATGTTGTAGTCAGCGAGGGTGCGTCCATCCTCAAGCTGTTTTCCAGCAAAAATCAACCTTTGCTGGTCTGGGGGGATCCCCTCCTTGTCCTGAATCTTGGACTTTACGTTGTCGATGGTGTCGGAGCTTTCCACCTCAAGGGTGATGGTCTTTCCGGTGAGGGTTTTGACGAATATCTGCATGCCACCACGGAGACGGAGGACCAGGTGGAGGGTCGACTCCTTCTGGATGTTGTAGTCGGCGAGGGTCCGCCCATCCTCGAGCTGCTTCCCGGCGAAGATCAGACGTTGCTGGTCTGGTGGGATCCCTTCCTTGTCCTGAATCTTGGCCTTCACATTGTCGATGGTGTCCGAACTCTCCACCTCCAGAGTTATGGTCTTACCGGTCAGAGTCTTAACGAAGATTTGCATCTACACCAACAGCAGATAAATCAAAATCAATATCAAACCAACACACACACACACACACACAAGAATCTTTATTAGAATATTTCACAATTTTAGGCTTTAATGAAACTCGAGAGCAAAATTGAAAATTCGAAGGCTGAAATTTCAAGAACGTGGGGAAAATTTCATTATCGCTTTTAAAAAGCAGGTGTGAACAACATAATGAAGAGCGATACGATTGATGCTCGCAGAATGATGATCAGTTAGGTAAAAATTGAAAACCTAAATAGAATGAATTTGAGAGAGGTTTGAAATATTAACAAATTGGAGAACAAAAATTGAAAAGATGAGGAGGCATACCTTGAAAGGTTTGAAAGAATGAGAATGAAAATAAGTGAAATTGGGAATGGAGGAAAGAAGGGTATGGTATGGTCCATTTTATAGGAGATGGCGAGATAACCGACTTAGACCTCTTCGCCAACCACGTTCCGAAGCTGACGTCGAAATTTAGAATCGGTTGGTTAGGTGAGCGGTTCCGTAACGGAGTCAATGTACCTAGACGCTCTTCACTCTTTTCACCGCCACTTTCTTCGTCCACGTCAGCTTTCTTTAATAACTTAGGCATTTGTTTCAACTTTTTTAAAATAGCAAAAACATTGAAAAACTCTAAAATCTATAATTTGATTAAATTGAATAATTTTTTTAAAATAAAAGGTATCTGTTTGTTATTATTACTAGTGAAATAAAAAGACATACATTATCATTTTTTTCTCTACATCGTTTTTATTTTTTAGGCAAGTCATTCAATTTACTTTTTTAAATAATTTTTTGAAGAAAAAAATTACTTTATTTTACCTTTCTTAGACGAGTTTAATGTGATTAATTTGGTGCAAGAGTTTGAAATAGAGCAGTGAATTTTTAAAGAGCATTTAAAGGGTAAAAACATGGAGATCCGATCGTCAGGTTATAATTTTGTTTTGTTTTTTTCTTTGTCAGTACTTTACCAAAAAAAAAAGGTAAAAACACCTAAAAAAAATATGTACACGAAATAAAAATACCTTTTATTTTTGTTACAATTATATAAACATTTAAAGGAAAAAATATCAAACAAAATATGTTAGTTCCTTTTATTTTATTTGAAAAGAAGTTATAAAAAAGCATATAATTTATAGAGTGTGTACGAACTACAACGCTATATATATATATATATATATATATATATATATATATATATATATTTTTTTTTTTTTTTTTTAATTTCTAACATCTTTGGGTGTATTAGTTGAGCCCACGCAAGTCGCTTTACACAGGTTGGCCATGGCAATTGTCAAGTGGGCTTCTATCTTTCAAAAATACTAATATATTAAAAAAAAAAAAAAAGAAGAGTTAACTGGGCTTTCAAATGTTTTATCATTGTCCGCTTCACTTTCCATTAAACCATAGCTGAGAATCTGAGAATATAGCTTCACTTTCAACATCTTACATTCATCCCGTAGCTATTTATAAAATATATTTTATTTAATTTACATTTATCTAAGAATATTTTTAGAATAGCATTTGTCTCTGCAGAAAATAAATTAAAATTCAATGTTTTCGATGGTCATATGTATACTCTAAACTTTAAAGTCTAAATACTTCCAAAACAGAAAGATGGGCTAATGCATACGAATACGAACTGCACATTCAAGAAACTTACGTGGCAGTATATACATATATATATATATATATATATATATTATTCCCAGGGTCTCAATGAACACTCCTCTGGAAGGGTTGGATAACGTTGGTAAGATGGATTGAGCACGTAAGGACATAATAAAAAAAGTTATTGATTTGCCACTTTACCAGATATGGCCATCTTTGGATGCCTGGAGTAAATCTTGAATCCTAAATTTATATATAAAAGTGATTTTATGTTCTTGTGTACATTATTTTTAGATTTTTTTATTTTTTATTTTTTAAATAATAAAAATAATATTAAAGATTAATTATTATTTTAAATTCAAGACTCAAATTTTAAATCTTAAAATTTGAAGATTAAGTACTATATCAATTAATTTAATAAATATTAATAATTTTTAAATATATTTAAATAAATATAAAAACACAAAATATCACAACTCCCCTAATATAAATAAAAAGAAGAATGACATAATCCATTTTAAGCACAAAGAGGATGGAGAATGGTGTGCATAAAAAGAAGAACCACATGATTCATTTTGAGCACAAAGAGAATGGAGATGGTATGTGAAAATCAGATGCCCTTTCACATACAACTAAAAGATAGTATTTCTAAATCTAAATATGCACCAATATTTAAAAGTTGAATACATGAGAAACCTAAGCAACAATCTTAAAATAAGGGCAATTTAGGCAACCAAGAAATACAAGATATTTAAATTTAGCCATTGTTTAACAAATTGCTTTGGCAATGATAATCAAAAAATCTATGAACGCTATATGCCTATATGCTACTTTTTATACGATGGTTAAGCAGTGAGAAACAAGGCTTGTTTTTGTTTTATTACCAATGAAGAAGATTATGAATAAATTAATAGAAAGACTAAGATACCAATACCACTTAGCCCAACAAAAATGGATAAGATGGAATCAATGTTTTTGCTCAATTGACGAGACGATGCATTTACTTGCTTGGGTTTAGCTACCCCTTTAAATAATAAAACACAGGCACATGAACACGGTGTTTATGCCTCAGGCTAACCGTAAATCCGACCCAATTCAAATACATGTGTTCCGATTTTAGTATAGTTTTTTAATTTACCCGATGTTTGAAAGAGATGAAAATGAAAGGAAAGAAAAAAAAAAAAATAAAGAAATGAAATATAGAAAACGATGCATTTTCTTTTGTTTGATTGGAGAGAAAGTAGAAGGGAAAAAAATTGACTTGCATAAACAAAAATTTTAAATTTCATTTTTCTTACATTTTTTCTTCAATTTAAAATTCATTTTTTTTTCTTTTCTCTCATAATTCATCTACCCAACCAAACATAGAGTAAACTTAATGAGTGGACCAATAAGATTTAACTCAATTATTTGATTAACGTGGGTAGGTATTATAAGTTTTTTTGTTGTTAAATTCGATTTTTATATAGATAAAAAACTTAATGAATAATTTCAGATAATTACCTTTGATTTTTAAATTCATAAATTGGATGGCCTAACCTACTTACGTGTCACTTTTTTTAATTACTAATCATATATATATATATATATATATATATATATATATATTTACATTTTACTCACATATGATCAAGATATCCACCAAACTTAAGAACTTAGGTTTGAAATCCTATTTTAAACAATTTTTTTTTGTGAATTTGTAAACCACACATTTCCTCACCACTCACCGCATCAGAATCCGACGGCCATGTATACCAGTCTTTCGGATCTAGAATAAAGGGCCAAAAATAAAATTAAATCTTTAAATTTATAAAATTATATTTTCAAATTTACATTAAGAAGATAAAGTATAGACATTTCCATGCAATTAAAAATTATTTGATATTTTATTAATGAAATTATTATTTAATAAATAAGTATTTTTTTTTACTAATAATGATACATTTATTACTTGAAATAAATTTTATTTTATTTTTTGTTAATACCTCTTATTAAAATCATGTATATATCAAAATTATAAACAAATACAAATATATTTATAAAGCAAATATTTTTTAAAAGCACATTTATATAAATCAGAATGATACAAGATATATGTGTTTTAAATATATATATATATATATATATATATATATAATTATTAATTTATATATATATAATAAACTAAATACATTGGAAACTATGAATTATAACACTAGTTTAGATAATTGTAATGTCTAGTTCATGAGCCGGCGCGGCCCTTTATTAAATTTTTTTTTTTCTACTTGACAGTAAAGAAAGGAGAATGAACAAGTGGACTAATTAAGGTGCAATTAAATATAGCCATGGGCAATAATGTCTTCTACTTTCTTTTAATTATTTAAAACCATTGGCACTAATTATGACTTGTGCAAATATTGAAAAACAAAATACATACATGTGACTCAACTTGCCATACTTTTCTTTTAAAAAGTATTAATTGTAAGGTGGAAAGTGCTACTTCACATGCCAGGATCTTATTACAAGTTATAAAATTACAATGGAGTGGTAGTTTTTACATAAATTTTAAAAATTATCCATATAAAAAGTTGCTAGTATCATTTGATTAGTGGAACATCAATCAATTTACTTGAATCTCGGGATGCGTCTCCTCTACCTATCTATTATAGAATGGAGTATTTGTTAATAAAGAATGTGTTGTGGAATCCAGCAAGTAGTAAGAGAAAGAAAATGGTGTCATTATAGACGCTACAAGCCTACAATCTTCAAAATCTGACTTGACTTAGTTTATGTACTTAAAATTGACAAACTTAAAAAATTTATCTTATCCCTTCTTTAGGTTAGGTCTTTGAATCTTCCTTTTTAGTTAAAAATTGAAATAGTATCCAGGACATGATACCATGGAAAACTTAAAACACCACAATCTTTAAATATATCTCATGCGACTTTGAAGAATTTCTTGGCCTATATAGGGACAAGTAAGCAAACACGTACGGATAACCAAGAGTAGTGGTAACACCGAGAATTATGGCTATCCAAGAATCACTGTTAAACAAGCCTAGAAATTCTGTTTCCAAAATCATCTGGTTAATCCTTTCTGTAGCTGTAGTTCTAAGTTCATCAGCTTTTATTGCTTCTTATCTCATCAAACCCTCCTTCTTCTTCAGCCATTCCTCCCTTCACCATGTTTGTGATCATGCACTTGATACCACATCCTGCTTAGCCCATGTCTCAGAATTATCTCATCAAGCTCCCATCTTGACTACGACAAAAGACCACCCATTCATTTTGCTCCAGTCCTTCCTAATGAAATACACTTCACATATTGAGAAATCCATGAACACAATCAATGCTATCAAACTCAGGATCAACAACCCGAGAGAGGAAGCAGCTTTGAGAGACTGCGTGGAACTTATGGACTTGTCGATGGATAGAGTTTGGGACTCGATGTTGGCTCTAACAAAACAAACGGCTGAGTCGCAACAAGATGCACAGACGTGGCTAAGCAGTGTGCTGACTAATCATGCAACGTGCTTGGATGGATTAGAGGGGACAGCACGGGGTGTGATGGAAGGTGAACTTAGGGACTTGATATCAAGAGCGAGAACCTCTCTAGCCATGTTTGTTGATGTTTTGGGTCAAAAAGTTGAAAAAATGATTGAGGAGGCATTAAAAGAAGAAGAGTTTCCCTCATGGGTTAGTAGCAGGGATAGGAGACTGTTGGAATCCAAGGCTGGGGACATAAAGGGTAATGTTGTGGTGGCTCAAGATGGGAGTGGCAAGTTCAAGACAGTGGCTGAGGCAGTGGCATCAGCACCTGATAAGGGTAAGACAAGGTATGTTATTTATGTGAAAAAGGGAACATATAAAGAAAAGGTTGAAATTGGGAAGAAGAAGACGAACGTGATGCTCGTAGGTGACGGCATGGATGCGACTATAATCACTGGGAGCTTGAATTTCATTGATGGAACAAGCACCTTCAACAGTGCCACAGTGGGTATGGCCTATGGCCTAAGTCTCTATATTTTTGTTGTTTAATTCTTTCTCTTTGTATGGCAGTTACATAAGTATATTTGTATCCCTTTGCAGCTGCTGTGGGCGATGGGTTTATTGGGCAAGACATATGGTTCCAAAACACAGCAGGCCCAGAAAAACACCAAGCAGTGGCTCTTCGAGTGGGTGCAGACCAATCCGTGATAAACCGATGTCGTATTGACGCCTTTCAAGACACTCTCTACGCCCACTCCAATAGGCAATTCTACAGAGACTCCTTCATCACGGGAACCGTTGACTTCATATTCGGAAACGCTGCCGTTGTGTTTCAAAAGTGCAACCTGGTGGCCCGAAAGCCCTTGAGTAACCAGAACAACATGGTGACGGCCCAAGGACGAGAGGATCCAAACCAAAACACCGCAACTTCAATTCAACAATGTACCCTAACAGCCAGCTCGGATCTTAAGCCTCTTGTGGGCTCCATCAAAACTTTTCTGGGCCGTCCATGGAAGAAGTACTCTAGAACCGTTGTGATGCAATCCACGTTGGACAGCCACATTGACCCAAGTGGATGGGCTGAGTGGGATGCCCAGAGTAAGGACTTTTTGCAAACATTGTATTATGGAGAGTACATGAATAGTGGGCCAGGAGCTGGTACCAGTAAGAGAGTCAGTTGGCCTGGTTTCCATGTCATTCAATCTGCAGCAGAGGCTACCAAGTTTACAGTAACACAACTCATCCAAGGTAATGTTTGGTTGAAGAACACCGGAGTTAACTTCATTGAAGGCCTCTAAATATAATAATATGTCTGCTTCTATCTCATTTCCTTGCCTTTTGCGGGAAATCAAATATAAACCTTTCATGCACCAACTTCTTTAGCCTTCTAGAATGTAAGGCCCATGTAACGTATCATATATATGTCAAATAAACTTGTTTGTGACTTCCGTGGCGCTTCTTAACTTGTTTTCCTCAAATATTATACTCCATTCATTCTATAACTTGTATAATAAGTTCTTTAATAAAAAGGATTTACTTTCTATATATTATTATTTCGGATATAAATGAAAATATATAATTAATATTATGTACTTGAGCTAACATTTTATTTTTGAACAATTTTTTTCTTTTATAATTGCTGGGAGATGGATAATAAGTAAATTAATGCAGTTTGATTCTCAATGTTTGTGCATGTTTCTCCAAGTTTGGATATTTAATATTTGGAGTTGCACTATTCACAACTAAACTAGACTTTCATTTGGTACCTATGGTGTAGAAATAAAAATGAAAACAGTATATTAAAAAAGTATAAAGCGTAAGAAAAAAAAAATTGTGTTATTTGGTATGAAATGAATCTTATTTGTCTTCCACACACTAAACCAGACTCACATAACATCAGTAGTTGATTTGAACCAAAAGCTATTAGATATAGCCAAATTAAATAGATTTAATTGTACTTATCGAAGAATTCAATTGCTCGCATTAATTGTATTTATTAAATATTAATGTAGAACTTAATATTGAGTTAAGCCCGATGATTTTTACATGGATCTTTTGAATTACTTTAATGTAAATGGATGGTAATAGTATTGTTTGACCCATCAACAACTAAGATTTATTTTTATATTTTAGTGCAGGAGTATTATTATTATTATTACAATTATATATATATATATATATATATATATATATATATATTTTATATATTGTTATATGGTTTAACAGCTGATAAACTTTTATGTGTATATATCTTATGATATATATATTTAGATATTATGAGTATGAGGATTTTAAGTAGTTGTATTTATATTTTTCTATTGTTAGTTGATTTAAGTCATTATATATTATCTAACTTGCCAACCAATTGATTTGTTGGTCTTTGTTTTTTAATGTTAAGTTTAAATAAGTCAGATGAAATTTATTATGTAAGTAATTGTTATTTGTTGTGTAGTAAATATATTATGCATTTTATTATATGTGGTTTTTTTTTTAACAAATGGAAGAGTTATTATTATTATTATTATTATTATTATTATTATTATTATTATTATACGTCTATTTTATTATGTAGTAAAGTTGAGATTTATTTTTTATTTATTATTTTTGCCCATATTTCAGCAAATTAAGTGACAAATTACAATTAAAAACTTTTATGAAAAGTGATCACATTTAATGTTAGTATCACAAATAACATCGTTTTCTAAAACAATTTTATGAAAATGAAAATAAAAATATTATATCTTAATTCAAATAATTTATTATTTATTTTCATCTAATGAAAAAAAATATTTCTTATTTACAGTGAAGACCTTTTTGTCATACTTATTTTCTTAAAATATATAATTTTATTATTGTTTATAATGATATTAATATTTTATTTCTTTTATACTGTTATTTTAAATTTTTACCAAAATTAAAAAATATAAATGTAATACATAAAAAGTTCGTTTCCTCTATTACCCATATATTATTGAACAGAGTATTTGTTAATAAAGAATGTAAGGTGGAATCCAGTAAGTAAAAAAAGAAAGATAATCGTGACATTATATTATAGACACTACAGGCCTATCACATGATGGATGCTTCAGTGAAAAACGTGATATTTAGTGATTATTTATATAATCTCAAGCGCCTTTGAAGAAGATTTTGGTCTATATAAGGATAACGAAGCAATCGCATATCAGCAAGAGCAGCCACTAACAGAAATATGGCTACCCATCAATCTCTGTTAGACAAGCCTAAAAAATCTCTTTCCAAAACCATCTGTTTAATCCTTTCCATAGCTACTGTCATAAGCTTATCCTTTGTCGGTTCTTATCTCATCAAACCTACCTCCTTCTTCAATCAATCCTCCCTTCATCATGTCTGTGAACATGCACTTGATACAAAATCATGCTTTGCACATGTCTCACAAGTAGCACAAGGTCAAGTTATGACTGCTACAAAAGATCACAAATTCCAATTATTGCAGACCTTTCTAATGAAATCCACCTCACACATTCAGAGAGCTATGGACATGGCCGATTCTATCAAACAAAGAATCAACAGTCCTAGGGAGGAAGCAGCTCTGCGAGAGTGTGCAGAGCTGATGGACTTGTCCATTAATAGAGTTT
Organism: Cajanus cajan; assembly: GCF_000230855.2. Classification (NCBI taxonomy): domain Eukaryota; kingdom Viridiplantae; phylum Streptophyta; class Magnoliopsida; order Fabales; family Fabaceae; genus Cajanus; species Cajanus cajan. Next base: position 45,651,747 of record NC_138527.1, on the reverse strand, counting down.
GGGATTCAATGGTTGCTCTAGCCAAACAAACCATTGAGTCGCAACAAGATGCACACACATGGCTAAGTAGTGTGCTCACTAACCATGCAACTTGCTTGGATGGATTAGAAGGGTCAGCTAAGGCCCTTATGGAAGCTGAACTTGAGGACTTGATATCTAGATCAAGAACCTCTTTGGCCTTGCTTGTTGCTGTCTTGCCTCCAAAACATGAACAAATAATTCACGAGCCACTAAACGGAGACTTTCCCTCGTGGGTGACCGGCAAGGATCGGAGGTTGTTGGAGTCTTCGGTTAAGGATATCAAAGCCAATGTTGTGGTGGCTAAGGATGGAAGTGGCAGGTTTAAGACAGTGGCTGAGGCTGTGGCATCCGCACCCGACAATGGTAAAACGAGGTATGTTATTTATGTGAAAAAGGGAACATATAAAGAGAATGTTGAAATTGGTAGTAAGAAGAAGAACGTGATGCTGGTGGGGGATGGTAAGGATGCAACAGTAATTACCGGAAGCTTGAATTTCATAGATGGAACAAGCACATTCAAGACTGCCACCGTTGGTATGGATCTTGTCTCATTTCGTGTCTGTATGTCCTATATTTCTGTCTGCTAGAATGTTTTTACCGTACTCCTTACTAAAACTTTTTATACATCATTTTAAATTATATTTATAAAAAAAAAATACAACAATTCATGGATAAGAACAAAACACAGGAACATGGATTGCAATAATTAACATCATCAAAATAGATAAAATAAAAAGAAAAGAAAAGGAAATGTCGTATAAATTATTATATCTTTCTTATCTTTAATTAATGGCTTGAATGATGCCAAATGGTCTACAGCTATTGTATAGAGATCCGCATTTATATTTTAAAATCTGTACTTTGATCCTTAAAATAAAGACACAGCAAAGACTAATTATGAGGAGGGTTGGTGAGAGCTAGCTAGAGAATCTTACACGCAATGTATTAGTATTCTAGTAAGAAGGAAAACGATCACATATTCACATTCAAGTATTTCTCGTGTGGGCAGAAAAGAAAAGTAAAATATGTGTACATGTACAGTTCATTCTTTATGTCTAGAGGGTCTTATAAGATAGCAATGCTTAAAACTTAAAAGAGTCGATTGGTTGTGTAACGTGTAAAACTAAGTAATAGATCTTAAAATTTTCAACACCAAGCCAACGATGCACTTATACTCTAATATGGCTTTTCAGCTGCTGTGGGAGATGGATTTATAGCCCAAGACATATGGTTCCAAAACGCAGCAGGTCCTGAGAAGCATCAAGCAGTGGCTCTTCGTGTAGGCGCTGACCAATCTGTCATAAATCGTTGCCGCATTGATGCATATCAAGACACACTCTACGCTCACTCCAACAGACAATTCTACAGAGACTCCTTCATCACAGGTACAATTGACTTCATCTTTGGAAACGCAGCTGTTGTGTTCCAAAAATGCAACTTGGTGGCCAGAAAGCCCATGAGTAACCAGAAAAACATGGTGACGGCCCAAGGACGAGAGGATCCAAACCAAAACACAGGAACTTCAATTCAACAATGTACCCTAACACCAAGCTCGGATCTTAAGCCTGTTGTGGGCTCCTTCAAAACTTATTTGGGCCGTCCGTGGAAGAAGTACTCCAGAACCGTTGTTATGCAATCGACCTTGGACAGTCACATTGAGCCAGCAGGATGGGCAGAATGGGATGCACAAAGTAAGGACTTTTTGCAAACATTGTATTATGGAGAATACATGAATAGTGGAGCAGGTGGTGGTACAAGCAAGAGAGTGAATTGGCCTGGTTACCATATCATCAAAACTGCAGCAGAAGCAAGCAAATTCACTGTGACACAACTCATCCAAGGCAATGTTTGGTTGAAGAACACTGGGGTCAACTTCATTGAAGGCCTCTAATCTAAATATGTATCTGATGCGGCTGCCTTTTTGCCTTTCACAAATAAAATCGAAAATCTTTGCTATGTGGTAGTGGAGGTTTCGACTTGTTTGTTCGTCGGAACTAGGAAGTTTCTATAGCCTTGTAGCCTGCGGGGTTTATGTAACGCATCATATCATATATATGTAAAATAAATTAACTTCTTGTGCCTTCCCAAGTGCTTCTGTGTTTTCCTGAAATATTATTTGATGCACCTTGCTAAAATGCTGCCCATTGTTTGCACATGTTTCTACCAACATGCATCATGCATGCATATTTTATTTTGCTAGTACTTGTTTGGGGTATGCCGTATATGCATGGTGTGTATGGACATATATATGTCTGCAAGCACCATATTTATCTAGCACTAATTCACTTTTAGTTCCATTTTCACTTATCTGAAATCTAATTAAGTGCAGAAGGAAATTTTATTAATACATGTCTTCTTTATTTCTATTCATCTAAACAATTTATAATTTCAATATAATTTTTCTTTCACTTTTCTTGTCTCCATTTCATTTCTTTATTTATCTTTAATTGCATCCATGGAGTGGAAATGAGGTTAAAAATGCTAACTTTTTTTAGTCTTTTATAAAATTTAGTAGATTTTCAATCATAACTTAAAAAAAAAAAACCATAATTAACAATGATTTTAAAAAGATAAATTAAATACATTAATTTTGGGTTTAAGTATAATTTGTTATTAGTATAAGAAACAATTATATAACTTATTTATTTCACTTTCTTTTTCACTTATCTAAATAAAGAAAGAAAGAAAAAAAGTATTCTTTCCTTTTTATTTTAATCTATCCAAAGAATAATAATATTTTATTTTTAGTCATCATATTCCTTTTCTTATCATTTTTCTTCCTCATTTCGCTCCTCTGAATAAAGTGGTAAGAATGTTTTGGACCCAAGGAACATGGTTACCCCTCGGTATGACGGTATGGGTATCATAGTCATGTATTTTTTGTCTGAATGTTTGACGGAGTACGTGCTTGGTTTGGTGAAATATTTATTTATTTTATTTAATTGCACTGATTTTTTTTCCGGTTATTGTACACAGTAAATTAATTACAAAATACTATTTTTTTTCATTTCTAATTTTAAAAGTATATAGGACCAAATAAAACAATTTATTATTATTTTCTATTTTTTCCAGAAATTTTGAAAATGGAAAATAAAGTAAAATAATATAATACTTTTAAAATTAAAAAAAAATTATAAAATAAAACGAAAAATAATATTGTCTCAAATCAAAAGGCTCTTTAATTTTAGATCAAGTGAAAAGTGAAAAGAGTGTGTGTGTGTGTGTTTTGATTGTAAGATGTGCGGTTGTGTCATACATCCATTTCCTTGCCAAGCTTGGAGCAAGTGAGAACCATGATTGGTGGAGTAACATTAATGCTTCAACATTTTCAATTTTTCACCATGAGTTTTGTATCAGAATTTGATTATATGAGACATCCAAAAATATTAGGGTACCATAAAAGCGAGCGGGCCCATCATATTTGTGTCCATTTTTAGGACGGTGAGATTATTTTCACTGTTTTCTATATATACATCATTTTTTACCATTAAATGGAGATATTATTATGCCTGTTTAGATAAAAATTGAATTAAACTTACGTTATTTTTATTTTTAGGAGGTCATACAAGAATCATGATTTCTAAAATTTATAATTTTTAAGAATTATTATTTCTAAAAATAGTTAAAATATATTTGATTACTTATAAAAATTCATGTAAATATTTATATATAATTTACGTAAATAAATTTTTTTTATATTTGTTTATAATAGTATATTCTTAAGTTTATAAATGTTTTTTATAAACATCTTTTATTAAAATAAAATAATTATATATATTTATTTAAAGTGAGGAGAAAGATAAATAGAAGGAGGAAGAAAAGGAGAAGGGGAGTGAGTGAGAGAGAGAGGGATTGAGAGAGAGAAAGAGAGTGAAAGTGTGAGAGAGATATTTTGTTTTAAAAATGGATATTGTCATCTTTTTATATTCATAAAATTTTCATCTTAACTCGAAAAAATTAGATTCTCAACTTTTCTATGCGAATATTTTTATAAAAAATAAAATAAAAATAATTTTTAAGAAATTATATTCTTGAAAATTTCTTTTTTAAATAACTATTAGACATGAGAAACTAAAATTTTCATTTTAAAATTTTCAATAATGTCAAAATGTTTCGTGTAAAAATAATATATTTTTTTGTATTTCAAATTTTGAGAAGTAAAACACACAATCTAATATTTTTATACGTATAAGAAAATACTCCTCATATGTTGAGGGGAAAAAATCTGATGGAAATTATCTTAAGCACTATCACACATGTTCAATAGTAATGATTTATATTTTTCGTGACTAAGTCATAACATGATTGAAAATATGAATATCGACACTCCATTGAGAACAATAGGTAGTTTTCTTGCCGCACTTCTTATTACAAAATAAATTGGAGGATTTGATGAGGAGATTTTTTTTTAACATTTTTAATATAATGTTTAACGTATTTTTATGTATATTTTGATATTTAAAATTATAAAGAGTATGAAGATAAATTAATTTTAAAATGTTTTTATTTTTTTATTTTTTTATAATAAGAGAAGAAAAAATGTTTAAAATATTTTTATGTATTATTTTTAATTTAATTAGAAGTTGTATTTTAAGTAATTATAATTTTAAGTTTTTAAGTTCTCAATTAATTCTACGGAAAAAAAATTTCAATTAATTTTGAACTCTTATCCTTTGATTTTGAACATCTTAGTGCAAATTAAAAAAAAAAATATGTAGAATACAACATTTAGATGCAATCTTTAGTGTTGTTTGCAATGATAATTACAGTTTCAAAATTAAGTAGATTTTTCATTCAAGTTTTATAAATTAAAAAAAATTAAAAAAAAGCTTAATTGATTTTATTTTAATTAATCAAACTCTTATGTATAACGATAAATTAAAAATAAAAGAAAACAGTGACTATAAAAAGAATGTGAATGCAAATGAGGTTGCAAGTGGGAACACAAATTACGGAAGAAAGACATAAATATGAAGAGGGAAAAAAAGTCATGTACGATGCACAAATAATTGGATAATAAAGGTAAAATTAAGTCAAACGGTGCCATAATTCTTCTACTTTCTTTTTAAGACGATGTTGCGTAAGCTTTTAAAAGCGATATAATAATATTCTTCGCCTCAAATACATTTAACATGTGGCATGTCGACATAGTACGTGGAACCTAATTATGGAACCCACTAACCAATCCACTTTTCAGTAGAAAATATAAACTACAGAAGTTAATATGTGTGAATATTCTAATGGATAAAAAATGTGTAGATAACGTATAGACCCACTACATTGAAAGAATGAAAATATATACCATTTATATTTATTAAATCATTTCAATTACTTAATATTTTAAATAAAAATTAACTACAATTTATTGAGGTTTTTCATGATGTTAAATACTTGTATATGTTTTATTCAATAGTTTATTTTTCTTTTGATTTTAAAGGGAATTCATTGTTGAGGTGAAACTTGGAGAAAGCCCAAGACAAAAAGGCTGATGAAGTGTATTATAAGATTTAAACTTGCAAAATTGTGTGATATAAACTGTGTCTAAAAAAAATTAATTTCAATTTTTTAACGCATAATAATTAAGAACATTTAAATTACACAAAATTTTCTTTACCAAAAAAAAAAAAATTACACAATTTTATTTATCTTTTGACACGTGTTATTTGAATGTTAAGTATATACTTGCCGGAACACTTCTTAGTATGTCTTTTTATTTATCAATTACTGACTACTTATTCAATTAAAAAGCGATGTTTTAAAACATTGATCAGTGATCAATCCAATAAAGGTATTAGGTTAATGAGTTATTAGTTAGATTAATAGTTAAATTATATGAATTGGTATAAATAAAATATTATTTAATATATTATGTATAATTTAGTTGTTAGATATGTTATCAAAAAGTTACATGGTAAAAGTGGTTTGTTTAGTCTTGTAGGGGATTGTACATGAATTAATGAGACTCGTTTAAGGTATGACTTGGGAAATTTACATTTTTATTAAGTTAGATAAATCTATTTTACGAAATAAATAGACTAATTTTTTTAGCCTGTATTCGATTCACAAAACTCGTAGATAAATGTGTCAAATTATATCTAATTTTTTTTTATAAATATTAAAAAAATCAATGAGATTTATTTCCTTTTTTTAACATATGAAAATATGAGAGAAAAAATACATAAAAATTGATATAAATATTTTAAAAAAAATACATAAAAACAACTTATTAATAAATAGATTATCCTTAAGACTTGTAGGGTAAGCTTGCGAAATTCGAGCCAAAAACTTTGTTATAGTTATAAATATTTAAAAAAAAATAGAGCCTGTGCATGGGCCGCGGACTAAACAGGCCTATGTAGAGATTTAGTTGGTTTGACTCTTACTGTGAACTGTTTTTAGGCTTATATTTTGCAAGACAACCTCAAGCAGTGCCTAAAGAAGCGATATTTATACAAACTTAAAGCCTGTGAAAGGTATGCTTTGGGTATTGGACTGCAACTGCATCAAAGGAAACTTTGATACTTTCACAACATGAATTTCAAAATCTATGACACCGAAACCCATGTTTGGTATGATCCAAAAAATCACGGGTTAAACTGAATTTAACACCGATTTAATTGCATCATCATTGGGTCATTGACACGTCTGATCCAAAAACTCTCTCAAATCGGTAAGGCAATTGGATCTAGGTCCGACTCGAATTTTAAAATTATGATTAAAATGCCTTCTTCATGAAAGATGACTATTCTTATACATACTTGGATGTACATGTTAGAAGGAAAATTCTACTAAAAATTATTAGCCATGTTTCCTTAATTACTTGTTAATAAAGTAGGTAAATATTTTATATGAATCATACAATAATAAAAAAATAAATTAGACCTTCTAAATTAATTCCTAAATTTGTCCATACATATAAATATTAAATTCAAGTAGAATAAATTGTAATTTTAACCATTTTATTTTTGTTAATATGCGAATTTGGTCACTCTATTTTAAAATAGGGATGTTTAGTATTTTATTTTAAAAAATATAAAATATTGGTTCTATTGACAATTTAATTTTCATTGTTGTTAATTTTTGACATTTTTTGATAACTTATTATCACTTAAATAATGTGATATTTATTGACATAATACATAGAAATAAAAATTTAAAAATAACACATAAAATAATCTTCATTTGTATTTATTTAAACGAGTGAATGATACTTATTTCATTACTAAATCTTATTTACATAATTTTTTTAGTTTTTTATTTTATTTTTAAATGCTATATTACTAAAATAATGCACATTATTTATTTTCTAATGAAATAGCGAAAGTTTTTATCCAAAAATTAGTCAACATATAATTAAATGATAGTGGTTTAAAAAACTCAATTCATTTCCGATATAATTAATATTAATATTTTTATATAATTTTAATTGTTAAAGAAAGACAAAAATCATGGTTTTAAATTTGAACGAGCAACTTAAAATTTTATTTTGCTATCAAGTAAATATTTTACACCAATAAAGCAAGACCATGTTACCGAAAACAATACTATATTTTGCATGTTAAAATTCATTACGTTTCACTAATAATAAAACAAAATATCGGGTTCATTACTTTGAGTTGTGGCCACTTATTTTTTTTTATAAGAAATAATTAATCTAAATATATTTTTTTCCTACGAAATAAATAACTTTTAATCATAGTGTTTGTAATTTTTTTTTATATGTTTATCCCTTTAAAATTTAGAATTACTGATTTTAGTTTCTATTATAATATAATTTTGTTAACTATTCATGTATTTATTAGGTAACGTGACGATCCTAAATAACACTCATAATTATATCTAGTATTATATCAACACGTGATATTTTTAAATAAAATAAATATTAGGGATAAAAATAGTAATTTTAGATGTTAGATGAATAAAAATTAAAGAAAAATATTTTATAAGACTAAAACTAAAATTTTATCATTTTATATAAAAAAAAACTATAATTTTAAGTTTTAGGGACATTAAAAAATTAAGAAAAAAATTTCACTCGACCAAAATCATGCAAAATTAATTTATACACTTTGGGCCCCCAGCTTTATGATAATAATGTCCTGCGTGTGAAAAACAGCAAGGGATATTTGTAATCGATGAAATGTACGTGATTATTAATTAGCTCTTTAATTTAACTTATTTTTTAATTTATTTGACAAAAGCATTAACTAAAAGTCCCAAACTTTGAATTTTATTTTTATAATTGTATTAGGCTCCTGAATCTTTTGTAGTGAACTGAAAAAGATGTCATACTTTCTTTCATCAGTGGAAAACAGAATATAGAAAAAAGTCACACGCGTGGCACGGTATCAGCATTCTATGCATATAGCTGAATTTATAAATTTATTAGTCTATATAAGGACAGTGAAACAAACAGATAACCAGTCCAAGAGCAACCATATTGAGAAATATGGCTACCCAACAATCTGTGTTAGACAAGTCTACAAAATCTGTCTCTAAAACTATCGGGTTAATCCTCTTTGTAGCTACTGTGCTATGTTCATCAACCCTTATTGGTTCTTATCTCATCAAATCCACCTCTTTCTTCAACTTGAAATCAACATCGATCACATATTGAGAAAGTCATGGACACAGCCAATGTTATCAAACTGAGGATCAACAATCCAAGGGAAGAAGCAGCTTTGCGGGATTGTGTAGAGTTGATGGACTTGTCCATGGACAGAGTTTGGGACTCAATGGTGGCTCTAACAAAAAATACCAGCGATTCGCTACAAGATGCACACACATGGCTAAGCAGTGTGCTCACTAACCATGCAAGTTGCTTGGATGGATTAGAGGAGCCAGCAAAAGCCCTTATGGTAGCTGAACTTGAGGACTTGATATCTAGATCAAGAACCTCTCTAGCCATGCTTGTTGCTGTATTGCCTCCAAAAATTCCAAAGGTTGGACATATCATTGATGAGACACTAAGTGAGGACTTTCCATCTTGGGTGAGAAGTAAGGATCGAAGGTTGTTGGAGTCTTCTGGTGAGAATATGAAGGCCAATATTGTGGTGGCTAAGGATGGAAGTGGTAACTTCAAAACTGTTGCTGAGGCTGTGGCATTCGCACCCAACAAGAGCAAGACAAGGTATGTTATCCATGTAAAAAAAGGAACGTACAAAGAGAATGTTGAAATTGGTAAGAAAAAGAAGAATGTAATGCACCTTTAGGACGGCTACTGTTGGTAAGGACTAAGGACCTTCCCTACTCATTCTCTGCATTTGTGTTTTGCATTTCTGCTTTTGCCCCATACTATTTCCTATCACTGCTCTTGCTAGTTAGCATCTACGTACAATTTATTTTTTTTAATAGAAAAAAGGCTATTAAAAATTTAAAAGATACGTACTAATAAGAGGAATTGTTTTTCAACATTGTTACAGTTTAAATTTATAATAATTTATTTTCATTCTTATCCATCTTATTCTTAATCCCATGAATTACTCTGATTCACTGCAGCTCTTGTATTTTAAAATTTTTCTCTAATAAGAATTTGATTCTTAAAATGAAAAGGCAAATACTAATTATTTGACTGTGATAAGAAAATTATAGGTTTTATAGTATAATGAAAGCGCTTATTATATTTTTATATGATAAATATTATAATTTAACGGATATGAATGTAAAAGATTTATATTATTAAATATTAGAATTTAATGGTTTTAAAGTAATTATTGTCAATTTTAGAAAGATATACTTTTAGTACTTAACATCAATAGCACCAATTTTTTAACGACCAATATTAATTGAATATATCTTTTAAAAGTCTGCTGAGGGCTAGAGAATCTAGTTACAACATATCTAACATTTTCTTTTATGCTGTTCTTATTGTTTATTGTTTGTTGATTAATGTTATTTATTTTACTTTTTTATGGCGTAACTAGAAACAGAACGAGGACCAAAACATCAATAGTTTTTTCTTGTTCAAAGACATTATTTGAGCTTTTTCCAGAACGTTTAAAAGAACACAAAGATTCACAGTTCACTTTTTTGGTTTGGACGAAGACATCATGTCTCGAAGACGAGACCCAACAATAAAACTGCAATAAGCAAACCATTGCAGTTATTGCAATGGGCCTTAGAACATAAACCTCATAGTAATGGGCCTATGCATGCAGCCGCGGTTGGGGATAGTCATATTTGGAAACATTGTATTATGGAGAGTACATGAACAATGGACCAGGTGGAGGCATCAATCAGAGAGTGAATTGGTCTTGTTATCATATCATCAAAACTGCTACAGAAGCCAGCAAGTTTAGGGTGAGACAGTTTATCCAAGGTGATGTTTGGTTGAAGAACACTGGGGTCAACTTCATTGAAGGCCTGTAAGGCTGTAACTGTCGTTTATTACATTGAGTAAAATAGCCTTGGAGGGGCCATGCATCATGCATGTAATGTATCTTACATATAAAATAAAATCATCTTTAACTTAACTCATGCGCTTGCAATCAAATAAATAATTTACAGTTCAAAGTATATGTACATGTATGATAAATCTCTCCAATTATTATTTAGTCGTGTGAATTAAGACTATATTACCATGCTTTGTTAATAAGAATATAAATTTAATTTTAACTTTAACAACGGTTAGTTAATGTTGTCCTAAACATTGTTCAATGTTCATAACTATCAAATAAATCTTGAATATTTTTTTTTCATGTTTTTTAATTCTTATTCTCATCTTACACATTCATAATAGCTGTTTAAAAAACTCGAGTAATCATTTTATTCATATTTTTGACAAGTAAATCATTCTATTAAAAAATGTTAAAAATATACTTTATTAAAATTACAAATTTATAAGAAAGTCATTAAAGCAAGTAGTTAAATATTATATTTAATAATTTCTTAACTTTTTAGGATTGGAATTCAATCTATTTTGCACATAAATTTGTGATTAAAAATATTATTTTATTCATCAAATAAATCGATCCATTACAAATGAATTATATCTTTTAATTATGAAAGAAAAAATAACTATAAATTTCTTAGACAACCTTACTTGATTCCAAGGATTGCAAGTTTTTTTTTTTTTCCATAAATTTTGTTTAATTAACTTAAGTGATCTCCATTTTGTCTTCCAAAATAGAAGGAACTATATGAATTTCTCCACTTTGTCTATCCCAAGACACAAGGAAAGAATTTGATACTTTACTAGGAGTGAAGTCCAAAAATAGAAATTTTAAAACTCGTTGCCTCCGCCAAATTCATCGCACACCTTGAGGTTGAGGTTCCCGTGTGACTAATTCTTCACCCATATTCCATTTTCCATGCACCTCACTTCCTTCCTCTCCATGCCTCTACTCCTACACTTTCTCTCTTCTTCATTCCTTCCTTCTAGATTAATTTCTTTTGCTCTAACAATCAACATACAATGAAGCTCAAGCTCGGCCTCCACCTTTCAATTTCATCATCCTAAGGCCATTGCAAACAGAAGGACATGACAAGTGCATTATTGCTAAATCTGTCACTATCATTAGTGGTATTATTATTCCTTCTTTCATGTGTAATTCACGAGTGTGAAGGCCAAGGCCCCGAGGCTTTGCCTCCAGCAGCAGAAGCTTGTAACGGAGTTTTCATTTCCTACGACTTTCTCACTCGAAGGAAAGAATTCCCTCGTGTGAAGAACGCCACAGCACAGTCTTGGGCCTTCAATTCCACGGCAACAGTTCTCAACACAGGCAAAGATGTGGTTAAAGCATGGAAGTTGTTCATAGGGTTTCAACATGATGAGATTCTAATTTCTGCCGATGGTGGCAATATATTAGATGGGACTGATTACCCTGCTTTGGTAGGAAATGGCACCACCTTTGTTGGAACTTCTGTGCCAGATTTGGATAGCTCCATCAACACAGCAATGGATTTTTCACAGATTGGAGCCATGATTAACCTTATTGGCACCCAGTTTGGAGTTAAGCCTCCTACAGTTCCTATGCCTAAAACCATAAAGTTGGAAAATGATGGATACAAGTGCCCCCAACCAAGTGTCCGTAGTGAGTACTCATTCCCTCAGTTTAACAAAGTTAAATAACTCAATTTTATAAAATTGATTTTTAAAAAATTAAAGCTAGATAGATATCTTTATGTAACATAAGTAGTATATTCATATATAATATATTTTTCAGAATATAAATATAATATGACCGAAAATCTCATTAACTATTCATGATCATGCATTACCTTTTTCTCTTCTATGTGTTATATATATTACTTGTTTGAGTTCTAAATTAACTATGTTCCTTAGAGAGTTCAATGTGGGCGTGTTGTAAAAAAGATCCAAAATTCAAGGCTGTACTTCGAAAGACAAAATTCTTGAGACGCCAAAAAGGGGATCTTTCCATATCCTATGACGTTAATCAAGTGTTTGATAATAATTACATGGTTCAAGTGACCATGGAGAATAATCACCTCTTGGGACGCATGGATCATTGGAACTTGACATGGGAGTGGACACGAGGAGAATTTATATACAGCATGAAAGGTGCTTTCACACGTGACATAGACTACTCAGGTTGCGTCTTTGGTGATGCAGGACAGTATTACAAGGGCATGGATTTCTCTAAAGTCATGAACTGTCAAAAGAATCCAATAATCAGTGACTTGCCTCCAGAGAAAGCTGAGGACCCTGAAATAGGAAAGGTACCTCACTGTTGCAGAAACGGAACTCTTTTACCTCTCCACATGGATCCATCCAAATCCAAGTCCATTTTCAACATGCAAGTGTTCAAAATTCCACCAGACATGAATAAAACAGCAATCTACCCTCCAGAGAAATGGAAAATAATGGGCATTCTAAACCCAGATTATAAATGTGGGCCACCTATTAGAGTGGAACCTGCGAAATTTCCCGAGCCTAGGGGACTTGAAGCAACAGTTTATGCCATTTCAAGTTGGCAAATAGTGTGCAATATCACTAAGCCAACCAAGAGGAAAACTCGTTGTTGCGTTTCTTTCTCTGCTTATTACAACGAGTCTGTAATTCCCTGTAACACATGTGCCTGTGGTTGTGATGATACTAATGTTGATACTAATAAAAAACGTTGTAATCCAAATTCACCTGCAATGCTTCTCCCTCCAGAAGCTCTTCTTGTACCCTTTGATAATAGGTCAGCAAAGACAGTTGCTTGGGCCAAACTTAAGCATTTTAGTATCCCAAAAAGATTGCCATGTGGAGACAATTGTGGAGTCAGCATAAACTGGCACTTGGCTTCAGATTTCAAAGGTGGGTGGAGTGCTAGAATCACTCTCTTCAATTGGCAGACTAGGAATTATGAGAATTGGTTCACTGCACTGCAATTCAAGAGGGCTGCTCGTGGTTATGAAAAAGTGTATTCTTTCAATGGAACATTCCTTCCAAAGCTCAACCATACTATTTTCTTGCAAGGGTTGCAAGGAGCAAACTTTTTGATAGCTCTTGACAATACATCAAACCCTAAGGTGCCAGGAAAACAACAATCTGTTATTTCATTTACTAAGAAGTATACACCAGGCCTTCACATTGCAAAAGGAGATGGGTACCCTTCAAAGGTTCTTTTTAATGGTGAAGAGTGTTCTATTCCTACCCATATCCCTGTGAGGAGTGGAAACCAACGTAATGTAGATTTACAACTCGAACTATTATTTGTAGTTTTAGTTTTTACAATAAGTCAAATACTATTGTATTAAGATGCTAATTTTAAGAACAGGTCCATTAGACAAGTTTAAATATTCTCCTTTGTTTTTAATGTCTCGTCTTCGCTTGCATTTCCCTCCAAAATCGGGTTTTCGTAGAAAAATAATTGAATGTTAGAGTAGGACTTGTCATCTATACTGAATTCACTATTAAAATCAACTTGATAATTTCTATTCAAAGCAACTAATTACAAATCATTCTTTTACTATTACTAATTACAAAATTTTCATCTTAGAGGAATTCTACCGCCTTATATATTTAAAGGATTTTGGAGTTATTTTTGTTTTTTTTAAATACGTGAACAATTAGTTTTAAAATTGTTTGATTTTCAAGATATTTATCTTTTCTATTTAAATATATATATATATATATATATATATATATATATATATATATTTAAATTATTAATATATACCAAACATTTGACTTCAGTAAGGATATTTTTAGTGTGTAAATTATGAGAAGTAAGTTGAATGAAAAAATCATAAAATCTTCTTGTATTTTAACAAATAAATATTACTGTATTTTTTTATAAATTAATTTGATTTCTATAAAACAATTCAAAACATTTGAGCTACTATTTGGTGAGAAGAAAAAATAAGTTACTTAAATTATCTGTTTAACAAGAACACATTACTTAGTATAGAGGGGGAAAAAAGTGAAAAGTAAAAAGGAGAAAAAAACTGCTTTTTACATCATTTTTATTGATTTAAAAAATTGGTTAAACTAAAACACCTCAATTTATAAAGGTACTATAATATATAACTCCCTTATTATGTTATAAATTTATAAATGAAAAGGAAATTATTAATTTTCTTTATTTGAAACAATGTAACATAATAATAACTTTTAAAAAAATATTATTAAACGTATAAATGAAAATTTGATTAATTTTACATAAAAAATTTGAAATGATATTTATATTGAGACTTGTTTTTTCTTTTATTATATGACACTTATTATGAAATAGAAACTAAATTTTTCTTATATTTATGTTTATTCTTAACAGGAAGAATATCCTCTTATTTATATGTTTTTTTATTAAAAATTTCAAGATAATATTAATTATTTTCTCTTTTAATTGTGTCTTTTTTTTATCTATTTTTTTATAAATATTGTATATACTTATCAATATCATAAATAAATGAAAAATTATATTTTTTATTGATCAAAATTGAAATCAACACCAAGATATATACGATAGTTGTCACACTTTATTCAATCAAGTGAACAAGACTCTATTAGTAAGAGAGATTTTATTTTATTTTTATCTTGCCACGGTACCATGAATATTCCCAACTTAAAAATACTAGTCAAAAACTAATTTCACTTCACAAAACTATGATTACCGTTGACTTTAAGGCTTTTTGCACGCAGCATACACGAGTGTGAGATTCTTTGCGAGTTTTATTAAAATTGTGTAACTGTCATTACTTTTTTTCTATTTTATTTTTCGTTAATCAAGGTATTCTTACCCTAATCAAAAGGATTAAATATATTTTTATCTATGTATTTTGAAATTGGAACAACAGTAATGTTTTGCCTCCAGAAAGTCATGCCACATAACTCATCATCAGGTATGCATTTGTAATTTTTTTAAATGTTGCATCTGTATTGTTATTCACTTAGCCTCAATTAACTTAAGAGGGGGGTGAATTAAGTTTTCTAAATTTTTTTCTTATTAAAAACTTTTCCAAATTACATTCTTATCAATTTATTTCCTTAGACAAATTTGTATGTAAAGAGCGAATGATGATGCAAACTACACAATTGCAATTAATAACAATAAATTAAAAGTGTAGGGAAAGAAGAATTGCAAACTTGATTTTATACTGGTTCGGCCAATCTTGCCTACATCCAGTCCTCAAGTCTCCCACTTGAGATTTCCACTACTCTTGTAAACCTTACAAGAATTGAATCCTCCGACACCTCGGAACTCTCTTTCCTTGTGTTGAGATTCAAACACCAACAAGGAGAAAAACCTTTTCTCCTTTACAGATCCAATGATCTATTGAGTTTTATAGAATAACTCTCTTGAAGAGTGGATATCACACTTTCATGATCTTAAATAACTCTTTAGAGATTTTGCAAATGATTTTGGCCAAGTAGATTTTGTAAATGATTTTAACAATAGAGTTCGTCACCTTTCTCTGAAAAATTATAGGTATTTATAGACAATTATTTCTTAGGTAATGTCTTTTTATGAAGAGTTGTAACTTTCTATAATTTTTCAGAAAATAGGCTCTGGTAATCGATTACAAGACTTGGTAATCGATTACAACGGTTTAATTTCAAAATGTTTGAAACGTTGTATAATTTAAATTCAAATTTTGAAATTTTATCTTCTGGTAATCGATTACCAGAACATACTTTGTATTCAGAATTTGAACTTTGAAGTTTCCTGTTCTGGTAATGGATTACAAGGTCTGGTAATGGATTACCATAACATATTTTTTTTATTGTTTCAAAAACTTTTATGTAGAAAACTTCATCTCAATAATTTCTTTCACAAATATCTTTTAAGAAATGATTTGAACTATTCTTTAAAGTTTTTGTTAAGTCTTTTGAAAACATTTTTACTTACTTTCAAAATATTTAAAACTTGTTTAAATTTAAAGAGATTAATTTGAGATTTTTGAAAACCTATTCTTAAGGCCAAGCATACTTGCAATTCTAAAAAAAAATTCTTTTACATTCTTAGCTAAGTTGATAAGACTTATCTATGTAACACTTGAGATCTTGTTCTTGCATCAACTTGCTATAGCTCAACCTTGATTCTTCTTCAATGCTTTATAATCACTTTGGCATCATCAAAACATTTTTGTATATTTTCTTCTACATGTATGTTTAAATATTTTAATAAAATAAATAATTTTCTACTCTTTTATGTGTCTGTTTAAACTTTTGTTTTTTTAAAATATATTTTTTTAAGAAACAATCCTATCTACGTACTACTTGAAGAATTATTTTTAAAAAAAAATCTTTAATTTTTTTTTAGTTTAAACAAAACAGATCCATTATTAGAGATATTAACTTAAATTAATGAAAAACATTAAATTTAATTTAATTTAATTATTGAACTTTAAAAAAATAATGAATTAAAACATTATGTGAATTCTTATTTCATTAACTACGGTAATTAATTTATTAATTTTATAAATGAATTAATCCAAAATTAAATTTTATGTGAATTCTTATTTCATTAACTAAGGTAATTAGGGTGTTAGGGGTGTTGGTCGGTGGTTTGTATTTAACAAATCTAATGATCAGAGAATTCAACTAATAGTATAAGAGTTAATCACTTATACATCGTTACTGTAAAAAAAAATTTACACTGTCAACCAATTATATCTTTTAATAGTGTCATGTCATTTGCTTATTTAATAAATAAAAATAAAAAATAAAATAATTTAAAAGATATGATTGATTGTGTGAAAAATTTTATACTAATAATATATAGATGATTAATTCATAGTATAATACATCATAACTCATTCAACATAATTACTCACCAACCATGCATATCTAGTACGTACTGTACTAATACAAGTTACAGAATTCATTATGTCACACATTTATCATATTTAGTGTCTTACGTTCAACGTCTATTTCCTCATCCATCAACAATAGTATCCATTATTTAACTATATTCAACTATTTTAATTTCATATTTTCTTAAATTACTTTTTTTTATACTAATGTTATTTACAATATTTTAATAATAGATTATATTCAAAGTTTGAGATATACAAAACCATGTATTCGTTATATTTTAAAATTTTAAATCTGTCGACCTTTTTCAAGAAAACTAATTAATACAAATTAAAAACTATTCTGATTAGTTTGGTTTAGTTCAAATTGTAAATTCAATTCAAATCAAATCAATCAAAATTAATTGGTTTAAACCTTATTTCAATGATTTAAAAACCGGACCGAACTGGCCGGTCAGACCGGTTGGACCGGGAGCCGGTAGTCCAGCCGGTCCGAATCTTAAGTTAGATCGGTTATGCAGTTGACCCGTTTCAAACCGGATTGAACCGGTCAATTTTCCGGTTCAACCGGTGAACCGGTGGGTCAAACTGGTTCAACCACTTTTTTTTCTTTTTTTTTAAAATTTTTTTAAGGGACCATAAACCACAAAAATAATAATGAAAATTGAATCTCTTAATGGAAAAGCAAGGAGTCTTATTAAATATAACAATGACTACTTGTTCTAATATATTTGTTTGCAATATATACAACTTAATTAAATAACTTTTATAATATATTAATAATTTTAAATTATATATTTAATAATATAATATTTATGTAAATATTAAATATATTATTTTGTGATATTAATTGCTAGCATATTATATATGTACATGTTATTTATATTTTTAATTTGTATTAATATACCGTTTAACATGTAATTTTTTATGTATTTTTTTACAAAATAAAAATAAAAATAATTTTAAATAAGATAGAAAAATTGAAATTTAAAATAAGATATGAATTTATTAAAATTTATAAGTATAAAATATATTTAATATGAATATTTTTTTTAATAAAAATAAATAAAAATCGAGTCATGCGGTTCAACTAATGACCCACCAGTTCAACCTTTGACCCACTGACCCAGTACCTTAACCGGTTCGATGACCGGTCCGTTTTTTAAAACTATGCCTTATTTTACTCCAAATATAAACTAAACTGATGCATGAACATCTATAACGATAAGATATTGCATTATTATCGTAAATAATTACTAGTATGTTTATAAGTGTGTAAATAGGGCTTGATCTCTAAATCCGTAAGTATGAAATTGAAAAATGCATATTGGGAGAGGTCAAACCGTATAATAAATTTTCATACATGTATTTTTTAGTTTTTAATTAGAAGATATATGTGGCAGAAAAAATCAAGTAATATATAATCAAAATTATTTAATTAATAATTTTAAAATAGTGAAATTCTGTATGCTATTTACAAAATTAAAATAATTAAAAATACGTGCATTTACTCGTGACATCAGAGCAAATTTAGTTGACTCTATATTTGGTTATGTTTTTTCTCTTTTTATAATCTTGAGACATTTTATAGATGCATTTTTTTATATAAATAATAGATAAATGTATCGAAGTTGCGTAATTATCAAAATAAGTTGAACTATTTTATGAAATAAACATATATACAATCTATTATGTTTATAAAAAAAAAACGTCGTTTGAAATTATGTTATGTCTCGTGATATTCAGAGATATTCATGTGTCAATTAATTCAATAATTTTTTATCATTTATTTAATTACTTAGTAACTGATTATCATAATCATACTGATAATTCCTTAGAAATATTGAAATTCTACATCAGTTTACAAATTAAATATGAGGACTCGTATAATTTTGACAAGTATTTTACGTTTAAATTATAAAAGAATCAATTTATTAAAGGAATAATTTTTAACACTTTATTTTATTTTATTTTAAATGTTTATTTTTTTAACTTACTTCAATCAAGCAATTGAATAGTTTGAGTTAGTTGAGTTGTTGTGATTGATACAAATTTCCTATCTCAATTAATTACGAGAATTGTTAATAGATTAATAATTACACGATTGACTATAAAATATTTAGTTTATTTGTTTCAAAATTTCTTAACATGTTTGGAAATTTCCTCAAAAAAATGTTTGGAATTTGCATGCATATTCATTTATTTATTTTAGAAATATTTTTTTATGATAAATAATAAAAAAATTATTAGTATCGGATTATAACAATTCTAATTGTTTACAAATATAAATATGTTTTATGAAGAAAACAATTTAAATAAAATGAAACGAATGTACGTAGTAATATGTTTTTATGAAGAAAACATATATATATTTTGCTTTGGTTGTAAGAAAATGAGATTGAGGGGATAAATAAACTTAACAGGTAATCTAAATGCGTGTAGCAAAAGCAAAGGGGGCTGGCTAGGGTTTATACAAAGTGGTAGTAGTGTAGTTGTTTTGTAAAGAAGGTATTCACCAATCACCATATCTGACAGAAAAATAAAATAAAAAAAAAAAGTAAAAGCGTGATATCATATCACGCTCTAACTCTATGCATATCCATTTACACCAGTCGTCCCCTTCATAAATGCTTTTTCACCCTCTGCATTAACTCCATGCTGCCAAACCCCTTTCTCTTCTCACAACCCCTAACCTTTCTATTTATTCCTTTTATCTCTTCTTCTTTTGGCCCACTTTCCACTTCTTCATTTTAACCCTCCACACGCTTTTTCCTTCTCTCATGACCCACACACCACAACACAACGTTAACCGCTGTTTCAACATTCACATCAACACAACTAAGGTTCTGTCTTCAACGTTAATCTTACATTACCACTGCTAACTGCGTTTTAGTTTCAAACTTCCCCACTCTCTCAAGTCTCAACGATATATATACCCTAACCCTCCTTTTGTCTTTTCTGATTTGATGCGTTTCATTTTCAGTGATGCCGTGTTTTTCGTGTTAAGGTCAAGGCCAAACCAAACTCAAGAGTTGAGACTGATACAAGATCCACGGAGATGCTAGGTTTTATCAGTTTCAGCTTTGCCAAGCGGTGACCCAAACAAAAATAAATAAATAAATAAATAAATAAATCTCAGTTGCATGCGCTATCAATTTTTCAGAGGCATCGAAAGCGGTTAATCGAACAGGTAATCGCTTCTTTAATTTCTTGATTTCTCTTCTTTGTTTTTAATAGAACAGCGATTTCAATGAACGCAAAAGCTTAAACATTCTGTTATTCTCTGCGGGGAGATAATTCATTTTGGCCTAGATAAATTTTGCATGTAGAACTCGATTAGTCGTCGCTATTATTATCAAATCTCTTCAACTTATTTTTTTATATTATCTTTTGATTTACGAGGAAGAGGAATGGTACCACATTCTCTTTTTCGGCAACTTTTATTAAAATTTATTGAAAACTAAAAAATTTCTGAATCTTATACACCATCCTTTTCTTTTTATTTTTAAACTTTAAGTCGAAACCTTGTTATATTATTAATATGTATTTTCTATAAAAAAAAAAGAAAATATGTTTTATTATAAAGTAAAAATAAAAGAGAGTATAATAAAAATTATTAAAATCATTCTATAAAAATAAGAAAATTTATTATATTTATTAATTTATTTAAAACAACCTTAAGTCCTATTATATAAACAACTCTAAATCCTAAACTTTAATATTATAAAGAAACATATAGGTAATATTTTATTTAATGAATATTTCATAATTTAGTCGCAACATCTATTAAAATTTGGTGATCTTACATGTCCTTAGCATTTCTTAAGAAGAATGTCCATGTTATTAGTTGAAAATTATTATTAAAATTTATAAAAATTTGTGAATCCTACAATTAAATTAGAAGAGATTATTAAATGAATGGTGGGACCTATCAACTCAAACTTTATTTTTTTAAAATAAATCTCAACTAATAAAAACAAAGTATTTATAAATATCATTACTTATTGTTATTTATAGAAAAAGACACATCGAATCTGTGTATATTTTCTGAAATAAAATAAAAGTAAACTGTTAACAATTAAAGTGTGAGCAATTTTTGAATAATTGTAATTATAAGGATAATTTTTTGAATAATTTTGAAATGTAAAAAATAAAAAATAAAAACCAAATAAAATATAGTAAAAAGATAAAAAGTAATTTAAGAAATAATTGTAGCGAGAAAATTATTAAAAAATAATATAGGATAATTTTATTTATTATTAGTATATATGGAGTAGTGTTTTATAAAAAAGGTTCAGAGATGGTACTTTATAAAATTAATAAATTTAGTTAGTGACGTTAAAATCGTTAATATTTTTTATTATATTTTATAAATGCCCTTTGAATTATTAGAATTCTATTCTCTTATAGATTATTTATTTTTATAGAAATAAGGTGGAAGAAAAATAAAAAGAAGATAAATATTAAAATTTCACTATTTGTTTAAATAAATAAAAAATGATTTTTATATAGTTTCATAAAAAAAACTCCCCCGTTCACAATATTGGCATGAAACAGTAGAATCATCCCTCTTTAATTCATTTTATTTATTTTATATTTTCAAAAATAATAAATGATTCTATGTTAACCAAAAAATAACGAAGTAAAAAGGATCCAATTATTACGTATAAAAATATATTTTGTACAGCTTATTTATTTATTTTCATTAGAAAGTGTCAAAATAGACTCTCTCAATGTGTTTATCCTATTAGGGGTGATGATGGGTTGAGTTGATATATGAAAATTTAAGCACAAATATATTTTTATTAATATTTTATATATAAAAAATAAATTATTTTAAATTTAAATTTAGATAAATAGTATTTTAAGATATTCGATCCTTAATTTATGTCTACAATTTTTAATTCAGTAATTTTAATCTTCTAAATTTTTTTTATATAAAATTTGTTATTTTAATGTTTCGCTTAAATGTTCATCCGCTTATCATTGGTCTCCCAGTTTTTATATATTTTAAAAAGTAAATATCCGCTTAAATGTCTGTGATAAAATTGAAAGCTCTACTTTTCATTCTTCTAAATAATTAGAGAGAAAAAAATCATTTTTTTTATTTATCAAAATAACACAATTTCATATATTTTTATTTTTCTTTTTTATTTCTTTGTTCTCTATTTTATTTCTAATTCAAATAGAACATTAATCTCTTTCGACATAACTAATTGATACATCTCCACTTAATTAAGGATAATAAAAACAATTAATGCAATAAATAAATATTTATAAATACAATCCCTTTGACTCTTGCAATATATACTGTACTGTACATCTTTAAGTATTTTTTAAAAGATAACATTTATTGGAACTCCCTAACTCTTTGACTATAGATTGAATTTGAGTAATGCTATATATCTTCAAACAAAATTTCCCCATATTAATCTTTTAACGTGTTTGTTTGGAATATGACATTCACACTAAATTAAAATTTTTAACTTAAAAGACTGGAATTTGGAATGTTACTTATGCCTAGAAGTCATTTTAGAATTAAAATCACAATTTTAATGTATTCAATTCCATTTATAGTATATCTAAAATCGGCCCTTCTTATTTAGTAACTTGTTCTTATATTACATAATATTAGTGTCCTCCCCCCCCCCCCCCCCCCCCCAAAAAAAAAAAAACTTTTATTGCTCCTGCCTTTACCCTAGTTGTTACTATTCCCACCATTTTCTTTTACTTAAATTTGAAGTATACTTAATTAAATGTGTCAGAATGAAATCAGAATTACATTTCTACGTTCACCATACTTTTACAATTCAAACATAGAAATTGTGTTTTCGAATCAATGCTGCAGAAATTTCAATTAAATACGTCCAAAGCCCCTAATATTCTATAAAGAAAGCATTAAATAGAAAAAAATAAATATATTTAATATTTTAAAATGTATAAGCAACCTAAAAAAGTAAACGTAAATAAATTCTGTATTTTTTAATACATAAAAAATAAATGCTAACAAGTGTCTTTTATTCAAAAGGAAAACATTTTCTCTACTCCTCTTTTACCTTCTTCTTTCCACGTGCATTGACTTTTTATCCAAATCTATTTTACCATTGTGATTGACGTCTTAGCAACTTTTATTATTCTTTCATTTAAAAATGTTTTTTTTATTATACAAATGAATAATTAATTATTTTTTTCCATTCCATCTTTGACAATTAATTAATACATTTTTGCCTAAATTCACTAAAAATACCTTTATTAAAAACTATTTTATTTAATTATAATATATATTAATATATTATTTAAAATATAAATATATTTTATAGTGACATAAATATATATTATTGAATCTCATTTAAATTTATTTCTAAAATTATGTAAAGATATATGTCAAATAGATTTATGTTTTTATATTTTATATTTATAATAATAATTTTATATATTATTGTATATAATTTTTTTTGATTAGTTAGTAAAAATATAAAAATAGCTAATGTATGTATAATAAGTATAATATTAATAATTAATTTTGAGAAAAAGATGCACGGATAATCTTTCCAACACTAATTATTATATATAAAAAATTATTAAATATTTTAAAAGTTACACTAAATTTCTTTTTTTAATTTGTTCATAGTCTGTATCTAGTAATAGTAGAAATGGGAGGTATGTTACGATATCAAAGATCATTTCGTATATTTTTTATGTAATGTTATTTTTTCTAATATGTGTACATGAAAATTACTTAAATATTATTAAATATGCCTTATTAATCATTTTTTAAATAAGGCATCAAATATTTTAAGTTTCAAGTATTAGTCTAATTACATATTAGCAATAAGGCATTAAATACTTTTTTTTTTAATCCAATATGCCTTATATTTTATGCCATGATGTTTTATTTATTTTTTAGTCTATATAATTTTATAAACTTTACATTTTAGTCCTTATAATTAAAAATGTTCTATTTTAGTTTGTTTTCTTTTAGTCATGCAGTCCATTTCTATATGGGTGTAAAGGTAAAATTAGTTATAAGAATTAAAAGAAAACAAAAATATATGTATAAGAACTAAAATAAATATTTTTGTTTATTATAGAGATTGAAATAAAATTAATAAAATTGTAAAGATCAAAAGAGTACTTAAAGTTAAATATTTTTAATGTTTTACTATTAACTTTCTTTCCTTAAAATATGCATGGGGAATAAAAATTCATTAACTGCACATTTAATATTATATATTAAAAGCATAAGAATATTAAATATTTACCTTACGTAGGTGAAAACATTTAATATATATTTGTACAAAAAAAATAGTATAAAAGCATTAAATACTTATCTTATGTAGGTGTAAACATTAAATATATGTGTAAAATAAACATTTAATATATATTAAAATTTTAATTTAATTTACATTTATTATGGAAAATAATGCATGGATAAATAATAAAAATATGAAATTATAAATAAAACTTATTAAATAAAAATAAGATTTTACAAATCTTATAATTTTAATAGATTTTAATTAATAATGAAGACGTTTAAAAATGGTTACCATTCATTAACACTTTGGTGTCAAATTAGTAAAATTAAATCTTTAAGAAATTTTTATAGATTTAATTATTAATTTAATTTAATTTAATTATATTACATTCATAACAAATTTCAAATGATTTAGAATTTTTTAAATATTATTTGATAATAGATATTTATATGTATATTTTAAATATTATTTTATTTATTAAAATAAATTTATAAGATGATTTATCAAATATAATTCTATAATTATATAATTTTATATAATTAATTTAAGTAATAATATGATTAAATTTATGATATAATTTATATTTTCACTACAAAAAATGTTACATATAATGATATACAAAAAGTGTCATTATAAGTACAATATATATAGGTATATGTCTATTTGACATATAGTTACACATAATTTTAGTGTTGATTTTAAATGAGATTTAACAATATATTTTATGTGTCATTATAGCTTATATCTACATTTTTTAATAATATACTAATATATATTATAGTTATTGGGTGGGTATAAGTAATTTTTAGTGATATAATGTTATTATAGGGTGTGTTACTGTACCGCAAATTACTTGTAGTGTTTATAAGAATTTGTTAAAGGTGTGAATTCAGTAGGTGGTGTTAACCAATGGGACCCATTAAGAAAAAATGTTATAAAGACGGTATTGTCAACCTTTCTCCTCGAAAATATATTCTTAAGGGCACACGCTGTCTGGCTACAGAAACTATACTTGCTCTTGGTCTCCCACATTTTAGCTTCGCACACGCGCGTGTTTAATGTTTTTGATTTCCTACTCTGGCAGATTGGAGAACTCAAGGATTAAAGTCAATGTTTCACACAAGCTTGTTTGATTCCCATCACCCTCACAATCTCATGACTACTTGCTCCGAGAGTGATTTGGGAAAGGCCAGAGACGATGAGTACGAGACCAAATCTGGCACCGATACCATGGACGTTCCTTCCGGCGACGACCAAGACCCCAACCCTCGTCCCAAAAAGAAGGGTTACCGTCGCCACACACAGCGCCAAATAGAAGAAATGGAAGCGTACGTAATACTAACTCCTCACCATCAATCGTAATTCATAACATATATCTTTGCTTACTTGGTTTTTTTTTCTTTTTTTTCAGCTTCTTCAAGCAGTGTCCTCACCCAGATGACAAGCAAAGAAAAGAGCTCAGCCGTGAACTAGGGTTAGAGCCTTTGCAAGTCAAGTTTTGGTTCCAAAACAAGCGCACCCAGATGAAGGTAAACCTTAGCGTTGGTTCGGTTGGACAAAAGTTAGTTATATTAGATTCAACTTAACTTTGAAAACTATACCTAATGTACCATTGACATGCTTCTTAATTTATGCTTCTCTTCTCATGTAGACTCAACATGAACGAAATGAGAATGCTATTCTGAAGGCCGAGAATGAAAAGCTTCGCGCTGAGAACAACAGGTACAAGGAGGCCCTAACCAATGCTTCATGCCCCAACTGTGGAGGCCCAGCTGCTCTTGGCGAAATGTCCTTCGACGAACAACACTTGAGGATTGAGAATGCTAGGTTAAGAGAGGAGGTACGTAAAAGATTATTCCTGTTTTTTTCTTCTTAATCAAATAACTAACTTCTTTTTTGTGTAAAAAAAACAAAAAAAAAAAAAACTTCAGATCGATAGGATTTCAGGAATTGCGTCCAAATATGTCGGAAAGCCCGTGACATCTTCATACTCCAACCTTTCACCTATGAATAACAACCACATGCATGTTGGAGAAATGTATGGCGGCAGTGACCTTCTTAGGTCACTCCCAGCTCCTGCTGATGCTGACAAACCCATGATTGTGGAGCTTGCCGTTGCAGCAATGGAGGAACTGACAAGACTGGCTCAGGCAGGAGACCCTTTATGGGTCCCCAACAACCACCAGTCTGAGAGTCTTAATGAAGATGAATACTTGAGGACTTTCCCCACTAGAGGCTTAGGCCCTAAACCCTTAGGCCTGAGATCTGAAGCTTCAAGGGAATCCGTGGTTGTCATCATGAATCACATTAACCTTATTGATATCCTGATGGATGTTGTGAGTGTTTCTGTTAATTAAATGAAACTCCTTACGATTTCTTATGTATCATAGTTTGTCGCGGGAGACATTTGACGATGACATTGTTGGGTACTGGTTTTTCAGAACCAATGGTCAACTGTGTTTTGCGGTATTGTCTCGAGAGCTTTGACCCTTGAAGTCCTTTCAACTGGAGTAGCTGGAAACTACAACGGAGCCTTGCAAGTGGTACTCATTTTTCTCCTTTATATCTCTTTCTTCTTCTTCTCAAGAGAATTGGTAAGACACTAATCAAGGAGCCTGCATTTCATGTAACAAGTGTCTTTGTTTTTTTGTTTTAGATGTCAGCGGAGTTCCAAGTTCCTTCACCACTTGTTCCTACTCGTGAGAACTATTTCGTAAGGTACTGTAAGCAGCATCCAGATGGGATATGGGCTGTGGTTGATGTTTCCTTGGATAGTCTGCGTCCCAGCACAATCTCAAGAAGCCGAAGAAGGCCCTCTGGTTGTTTAATTCAAGAATTGCCAAATGGATACTCCAAGGTGACAATGAAATTTTCATTATATAAGTTTCTACTCATCAAGGGGCTACATCCAAGAAATTAAACAGAATTACTATAAGTTAATCACTTACTGTCTTCTTTTATTATTCCTTAGGTTACATGGATTGAACATGTAGAAGTGGATGATAGAGCTGTGCATAGCATATATAAACCTCTAGTTAATTCTGGCCTTGCCTTTGGAGCTAAACGTTGGGTGGCTACGTTAGACAGACAATGCGAACGTCTTGCAAGTTCTATGGCCAAAAACATACCAGCAGGGGACCTCTGTGGTATGTGACATGTCAACTTTTTTTAAGGCCATGTTATAAGGTTTGTTTACATATACTCAAAGTGTGAATTAATTTGTTTCCAATATCCTTTAAATATACAGTGATAACGAGTCCTGAGGGAAGGAAAAGTATGCTGAAGCTGGCGGAGAGAATGGTAATTAGCTATTGCACTGGTGTTGGTGCTTCAACGGCACATGCTTGGACAACGCTATCCGCAACTGGATGTGATGATGTAAGGGTCATGACTAGAAAGAGCGCAGATGACCCTGGTAGACCCCCCGGCATAGTGCTCAGTGCTGCCACTTCTTTCTGGCTCCCAGTTCCCCCCAAGAGGCTTTTCGATTTCCTACGTGATGAAAATTCCAGAAATGAGGTAACTATAATATATTAGCTGGTATTAAAATAATATTTAGTCACTAAAAATTACATCTTGCAAGTGTAAATTAGATTATTATTATCAGCTTTAGAACACCGCAAACACAAGCTCTATCATGTATGGACCAAAAACAAAAGCTGTATCATGTATGGAGCAAAAACAATAATATAGAAATCAGTAGTTAGGAAGTGATTAATTGGTTATTATTGCTATTATTATTATACTGTATATTAGTACAATGGTTTCATGGCCTTGAAGCTGATACATTCAATTGAATTCACAGTGGGACATTCTTTCCAACGGGGGTCTAGTTCAAGAATTGGCACACATAGCAAATGGTCGTGATCCTGGAAACTGTGTCTCTTTACTTCGAGTCAATGTAAGTTCCTCTATATATAGCATGCTAACGAAGTACTTTTTGACATATGTCTCATGACAGCTAACAGTGTCTTTTGGTAAATACTGGTGTAGAGTGCAAACTCAAGCCAAAGTAATATGCTGATACTGCAAGAGAGTTCAACTGATTCTACTGGCTCGTACGTAGTTTATGCTCCTGTGGATATTGTTGCTATGAATGTAGTATTGAGTGGAGGGGATCCAGATTATGTTGCTCTGTTGCCTTCGGGCTTCGCTATTCTTCCTGATGGGCCTGGACTAAACGAGGGGCCCATACTTGATGTTGGATCTGGAGGTTCTCTACTGACAGTTGCATTTCAGATCTTGGTTGATTCAGCCCCAACCGCTAAGCTATCTCTGGGTTCAGTGGCCACTGTTAACAGTTTAATTAAGTGCACAGTTGAAAGGATCAAAGTCGCAGTGAGCCAGTGATACGTGACAGTACCTAATTTCAGAACCTTCATATGGTAATCAAATTAACCACCTTTTATGTAAATTAATTTTCATTTGCCACCACGTAATTTCTATTTGCATTAATTTTGCTTTCCTTTGATGCAGTGAGAACAAAGATAGAGAAAGTGACAAGCTTGGAGTGGTGCCTATTTTGTTTACAAAACAAGGCCTACTAGAAGTCAATGAACGCACCTTGGAGAATCACTTCATGTTAGAAGTTTGAAGAATCTTAGGTTCGGGTATTGACTTTCACTAATGAAAACTAAACTAGTTCCATCTAGCCTTAGTATTTTAACTTAGGAAAACTGCAAAATTTCATGCTCGCTATTTATTTTAGCGTAGAATTTTCGTGTTGTATTTGTCGCTATGCTTGGGAAAACATTCCTCAAGTGGTGGTGTTATGTAGACTTTTCGAATTGTATTGTAAACTAAAGCAAATTTTCGTCTGTTTTTTGAGTGCTTTGTCTTGTCATAGATGTTACCGTACAGTTTCATAATGTTCTTTTTTTCTTTTTTATGAAAAGCACTTTTTTGACATTTTAGCTTTTATATATATATATATATATATATATATATATATATATATATATATATTTTAAAAAGCACGTCTCATATATAAATTAAAAATAAAGAATGAGATTATACAAAAGTTTTGTACAAACTAGATCAAAGACCTTCTATAGATAAAGTTGCCTAAATTTAAAAGAATATACATCAAACAATTCATTAGTTAACTCTCCAAAATATAAAGTCATGGATCGGTATACCAGGATGCAAAAGAAAAACTTAGCTTACCACCATTCCTATACATCACAATGCGAAGAAGTGGTTTTGATTTGATAAAGAATATCAAAATGAAACACCTTTTTGTCTCTAAAAACTATTTTATTCTTATTTGTCCATATAACCCAAATTGTTGCAAGCCAAAAAATATCCCTCCACTTTTTTTTTTTTACTTTACCTAAAAACATGCTCCTTAAGAAGAGAAACATTTGACCCAAAGAGAATGGAAGTTCCAAATGGATCCATGACCAAATAAAAACATTATGTCATACATTTATAGAAAATTCACATTTCAAAAAAAAGTGTTGTGGTGATTTCAAAGAATTAGAACAAAATAGACACGATTGTTGTGGATTAGAAAAGGTCATTTCTCTAATAATCAATTAATCTATCGTGGGAATTCTATTTTGTAGTATGTGCCATGATAGAAAAATAATCCTAGAAGGCACATAAGAAGACTAAAACTTGCTCAAAAAATATCTCACACCTCATCCAAAATAGATTGATCCCAAGAAATAAATAAATTGTAGACGTCAGATACAATAAAAAAACTTCTAAAATCCTATCTTCAAGTATCTTTTATATATTATCCTTATGCTCCTTTAATAATAAGATGGGGGAAATTCAAATTTACAAATGTGTCTTCTTTATTTTTATTTTTTGATGAAATATCTCCACCTTTTTATAATACGAGAAGTAAGGTGTTATTGTTCAAAATTTTCGCTATTTAATGTAAGGTGTTATTATTGAAAACATGTTTAATGAATTATTAAATATAATTGCTCAAGTACATAAATGTAGCTAAAAGTTCTTTCATTGAACCATTTGTACGTATCATCGACTTCAGTGACTGTGAATGTCAAAAAAGTGCGGTGCAAATGGGTTAAAGTTTTGGTTAACGCAAGCTTTCTTAATTAAAGAGAGGATATGCAGCCAAACAAGGCATTTCTGCGGTGGAGCTAATTAAATGGTTGTACCCTGCATTACATTTTACATATTGCAGGCGAGCAGCGTGCAATTGTATTCTAGAGCGCTGCGTTCCAATATTCGACTAACCTTCTCTAGTACCATAATTTAAGAGCTATACTGTATACAGTTTCGCCAAAGTCATATTTTTTATGGCTAAAATAGTCCAAAAATATATATATTATTAACATACATTCAGTTTTTTTTCTTTTTTCATCTTTCTTCAATTCTCTCACATATTTCTCATATTTATTTTATTTTCCCTCTCTTCCTTTAACCTTTTTTTTGTTCTTGTCTCTATTTCTCTCTTGTATTAATATATCATAACCCGTTTATATACTGTTTCCTTTCCTCCCTTTCCTAACATTATATGGTTGATTGTGAATAAATTCAAATGAAATAAGAAAGATCCTTTTCAAGAATAATTCTGGTGCTGAGGTGTTCTTTATTTTTTTTTTTATGCTAACGGGTAAATATCATTGTGGGCTTAGTGCGTATAGGTAAGCAACTTTTTATTTTTTTAAAATATACTCTTGGATCAATAGTGAAGGACTAATATTTTTAAGACGCATAAATCAGTTTTATCCTTCTAAAAAAAATTGTTTTATGATGGGCTTATTACGTTTAAAAACATGTTGTAAATTGTTTAACTCTTTCTTCTTTTTTTTTCTCTCTCTTTCATTATTCAGTAGTGTCTTTGGTGTATTTAATCACAAGTTTTGTTTTTGTCACCACTATATTATTGATATGTTTTGCCAAGACTAATTTTAACTAGAAAAATGATTTATTAAAACCATTATTATTTTAAACTCATTTTACATTTTTTCAATACTTTAAATCAATATGTTACTTAAAAAATCTGAATTTAATTCTAATCAAACCTACAATATATTAATACTTTTTATTTGTGAAAAATATTACAAAGATTGAATCTAGATCTTACATCTATCTAACTCCTGCCATATAAATATTTAATCTGAAGAATAAAAAAGTTTTTATTAATTAAAAATATTATTAATGCATCTTATAATAATATTTAATGCATTTTAACGCGTTTTTAATAAAGTCTATACTATTAATTTTTTAATCAATATCCCTGCGACACTACTTTTAGTATATATATATATATATATATATATATATATATATATATATATATATATATATATATATTAATTATTAAGCTCCATTATTATAAATATATTAGTTAATGACTATATGATATTCACTCTACATGATTATTTCTTCGAAATTTTTATTTAACTTTTTTATAGATTATAACATTTGATTATATACTATATATATAAGAGTCTGATTTTAGTTATAGATTAAGTTCGATGGGATAAAATTCTATTACATTACCATATCGGAGATATTATAATTTTATATCATAAATTATAATTAGAATACACAACTCAGAGAATAAGATTTTTACTCTTCTCATTATAGACATTTAACAATTTCAATTTTTTTTTAAATAGAGAAAATTACAAAGATAGTCACGATGATAATTGAACCTAAATCTCTATTTTATAACTAACCATTTTTCTTCTTCTAATAATCTCATACTAAAATTATTTTTTAACTATTTATATATTTAAATTCTTAATTAACAATTTATCTCTTTCAACTGACTTTTTTTTAGCTCTATTTATAAACTGAATTCAACAGTTATTTTAAGAAAAATGTTAATAGTTAAAAGTAGTTTTGTATTACAATTTAGTTTATTAAGTACAAATTCAAAAGATAATTTATATTTAAAGATGTTTATTTTTTATAACTTTATTATACTAAGATTTATATATTTGAAAATGTTTATTTACTATAAATTTTAATGATATAAAACCATTTATGATGTGTAATGTTGAAACTAAAATACTAATTATTATAAGAAAGTGAGAAACTTATATATGTTTTATGTTTTGAATAACAGAATTATTGTGCGAAAGAAAAATAAAAATTGAAAGATAAATTGTTGAAAAATTCAATCAGGGAGTTGGTGAAACCATTGAATGTAATAAACAAGAGGATTCAGAGAGTCCTTAAGTGGGTGGTGTTTCTTTAAGAGGTATGGGCAACTAAGGCATATGATCTGATCGATAAGGATTGGTCGCCTTAAGTTATGGTGCCGGTTAATGTAACTTGTGCCCACACCAAATTCACTCTTTATTAGTCTGCATTCGATTTCCTGTTGCATTTTCCATAATCACGTTAAAATACTAGATAGTATGATTTTTAACTAAATGTTCACATGTTTGGTTTTATGTGAAAGAATTAATTACGAGTGTAAAATTGATTATGATATTCATGAAATAATTTAAGTATGTTGCTTCAAAAGAGAGGAGAGAAAGGGAAGAGATAAAAGGAAAAAATTAGAAATTTTGTATGGTTGAGAAGAGGAAAGAAATAAGAGGTAGTTTTTTGTTTTTTTTTTTTGGTTATTAAGGAGACGAGAAAGATTTTTAAAATTAATTTATCTTCATATCCTTATAACTTTAAATTTAAAAATATAATTAGAGATATTTTTGAATATTAAAAATGTTTTAAAAAAAAATTTTCCCCTCCAAATCCTCTAGGAGAGTTAAAATTAGATGAGGACAAGTTTTGTTTTCCTCAATTTCCCTCTTCTCTTCTAAAAATTAAAACAAACAAGAAATTTTTTAAAAACTGTTGTCTCTCCCCCAACTAATTAAGGAATAATTTATGTTTCGGAGAGTAACTTTTTTTGTACAAACATTATTAACACAGATTTCATCAAACTTGAAAGTACCTATCTAAGATAACTTTTGAAAAAACAATGTATTAAATTTTACTATTAAACTTTTTTACCATAAAAATATTAAAATATAAATACATCACTTCAAAAATAATTTTAACTAAAATCAATTTCATTAAAAAAAATAATAAATGACTTATACATATACATACACTACAAGAAATGTTGTATATAATAATATGTAAAAAGTGTTACTATAAATATATATATATATATATATATATATATATATATATATATATTTATTTATTTATTTAACATGTATTCATCCACAATTTTAATGTTGATTTTGAAAGAGATTTAATAACATATTGTGTATCATTATAATCTATATCTATATTTTTTATAATATATCACATATATTATATTTATAACATATCTAAAATAATTTTTAGTGAGAAATTTTGTGTTAAAGTATAGAGTATGTCATTAGGAGGCAAATTTTTTTTAGTGATGCTCAACGAAAGTGCAAAAAAAAAATTATTTAACATCACAAAACTAATTATAAGTGGAAGCAATTTAAATTTATATTATAAACTAGAAAAAAAAATGTTAGCCACGTATTTATAAAAGAATATTCTTTTATAGATCTACCGTTACATTCTAGAGATGTTAAGTTCTTTCTTACAGGTCTTTTACTCTATTTAATTACGATATATTTTTTTTATACAACTACGCCGTTGTTTCTAATATAAAATTATCAAATCATTACCATCTTTTTATAATATTAAGTTTAATAATTATTATCCTAATTTTAGGAAGATAAGCTATTAAAAAGAAATTTCAAATATCAGATGTAATAAATACACACGTATATAGTAATATCAAATTAAAAATGATATATAATTAAGCCAATTTTACTAAAAATAATACATTAATTTTCATTTTAAAAAACATAATAAACTGCATTAGAGATTATACTTTAAGATATTAGTTTGTCTTGATAAGAGCACGAAACAGGAAGCCAATTGTGAATTAAAATCCAGGATTATGCCTTTGAAAACACACGGAACTTTTTTTTAAAAAAAATGATTTTTCTTAACTATCATAATTGGATTTTTTTCCCTTTTTAATTGAGACTTTCAGCTATTCTGATAAGTCATAATTAAGTTCCAATTTTTTAGGTTAACTATGAGATCAATCTTTTACTTCGAGCTTAAGCCACATTTTTCGCTCATCCCTTATAAGGATGTGTTATATGTGACACCCTCTACCCCAAAATCATTAATAAACATAAACTATATTTATAAAAGATTTTCATAGAATGATATAAAACAATAAGTATCATAAGGTAGAAGATGCACATTCATAAATTCATACACATAAATATCAAACTTAAGAAGTTATTATAAAACAAAGATTATAAATTAATCCCAGTAAAGGTGGCAGTGCCTCCTAGTTAGGAATCAATTTATAATTTATTAAATTACACAAGAAAAGAAAATATTTTTAGAACAAGAAAGACATAAGAGAAATCCTAGCTAAACCCGATGTCACATCCTATCAGAGCATGCCCCAAGAAGCCTTTAGGCCTCATCACCAACATCCTCATGATGATGATCACCTGCAACATAAATTTAAACATATACAAAAAAAATAACAAGGGAGTGAGAAACATCTCACTCAGTTGTAGATGAAGAAATAAAAGTTAAATAGCACACACACATAATCATTATCATATATAATAATTATTTATTATGCAATGATGTCATAGACTCAACTCATAAATATATGCATGTGGCGCCATACGGAAGTTCACATATCATCATTGGTGACCCTAAGGCACACCTAGTTAGCATATCGTGGGTGACCCAAAGGAACACCTGGTTACATCATTGGTGACCCAAAGGCACACCTTGTTAGCATATCATGGGTGACTCAAAGGTACACCTTGTTAGTCGTGGGTATGCGGCCTCAGCGGCACACCTGGAGTATATATGCATATGATGCATGTCATACAATCATAAACTTAACATTTAACATG
Organism: Cajanus cajan; assembly: GCF_000230855.2. Classification (NCBI taxonomy): domain Eukaryota; kingdom Viridiplantae; phylum Streptophyta; class Magnoliopsida; order Fabales; family Fabaceae; genus Cajanus; species Cajanus cajan. The sequence continues at coordinate 45,616,388 of NC_138527.1, read as the reverse complement.
TTACAGAATTTCCTATAATATACCATATCATAAGCATAATTCATACTTATATTATATTTTATTAATCCAATAGTCCAAAGGTCCAATAATTCAATAGTCCCATAGTCCAAAGGTTCAATAGTCCAATAGTCCATTGTCCAACAGTCCAACAGTTCAATAGTCCAAGGTCATTAAGTCAAGGGTCCAATAGTTCAAAGGTCTTTAGGGATCATATAATTTATATTTCCTGGTATAATTATATCCTTAAGTAAAATAGGAAGCTTAATGAAAATAAGGAGGCTCGGCCTTCCATTTAGATAATAAGTCTTAATTTATAAGTTAATAGGAGGCTTAGTCTTCCATTCAATGAATATTTTAGAATAGTAAAAGTGAAGTTATCCATTAATTATAATTATTAATTACCGCAACAAGAAAATCAAGTAGTACAAACAAAACACAGTAATAATATATATTCAAATAATCAAACAACAGACAAGGGATCGGGAGCCAATCCAACAAACAGACTATTTAACAATTATTTCTACACCCCCAAGCAAGGTTTCCCACTCCCCCCTTACCTGGATAAATAGGAATTTGGGCAGAATCTCCTCTCTTTCTCCTTAAACCGGAACCGGAACTAGAGCAGAACCTTCTCTATTCTCCTCCTCTTTTCACAACCTAGGCAGAACCTTCTCTCTTATTTTCTCTTTCTATCTCTCTAGAATTCCTTCTCTCTAAACTTTTCTTCTCTCTAGTTATGAATTTTCAAAATCCTTAGGTCCCTATTTATAGAAATTTTGAAGTTACTATGCACTATGCACTATTCATTAAAATAATAATATAATTACTATTCATGAATAGTAAAATACTATTCATCCAAATAATTTGAGTTTTTACGTAAGTGCTTACGTTTTTTTTAAAAATTACTATTCATATGAATAGTAAAATACTATTCATAAATACGTATACATAAATAGTAAAATACGTATATGTAAATAGTAAAATACATATACATGAATAGTAAAATACGGGAATAAAATACTTATTCACATAATAAATAACTCTTTTCATTTGAATAAAATTTTGGGATATTACATTTCTCCCCTCCTTTAAGAAATTTCGTCCCCGAAATTTTCCTGAAATAGAAAAGGATAATCTTCACGCATCTTGCTTTCTAACTCCCAAGTAGCACTTTCTTCAAAATGTCCTCCCCAAACGACCTTAACCAAAGGAATTTCCTTTCCTCTTAGTTGTTTCACCCTCGTATCATCAATTCTTAAAGGAACTGTTTCATAGGTGAGATTATCTTTCAATTGAACATTGTCAGACTCGATGATATGGGAAGGATCATGGACATATTTTCTGAGTTGGGAAACATGAAAGACATTATGAAGATTTGAAAGAGATGGGGGTAAGGCAATTTGATAGGCTACTTCACCAATTCTTTTAAGGATTTGATAAGGACCAATGAAACGTGGAGTAAGCTTACGCGATTTTAGTGCTCTGCCTACTCCTGTCCAAGGAGTAACTTTAAGGAATACATGATCACCTTCATTAAACTCAAGGTCCTTTCTCCTCTTATCACTGTAACTCTTCTGCCTACTCTGAGCTGCTCTCATTCTCTCCTGGATCATCTTAACTTGTTCAGTAGTTTGTTGAACTATCTCAGGTCCTAAGATAGCATTCTCTCCAGGTTCTACCCAACACAAAGGTGTTCTACATCTCCTACCATATAGAGCTTCATAGGGTGCCATCCCAATACTGGAATGGTAGCTATTGTTGTAGGTAAATTCTATCAAAGGTAGGAAACTATCCCAACTACCCCCATGTTCTAAGATGCAAGCTCTCAACAAGTCTTCCAAAGATTGAATAGTTCTTTCGGTTTGACCATCTGTTTGGGGATGGTAGGCTGAACTCAATCTAAGCTTAGTGCCTAGAGCCTCATGTAAACTGTCCCAAAATCTAGAAGTAAACCTAGGATCTCTGTCAGAAACTATACTAGTAGGAACCCCATGTAATCTCACAATCTCACTTATGTACAACTTGGTTAGTCTCTCCAAAGAGTATCTAATGTTAATGGGAATAAAATGGGCAGACTTAGTCAATCTATCTACAATAACCCATATAGCATCTAGGTTTTTCGTAGTTTTAGGTAATCCAACTATGAAATCCATAGAGATGCTATCCCATTTCCATACAGGCACATCCAAAGGTTGCATCAAACCTGAAGGTTTTTGGTGTTCTACCTTAGCTTTTTGACATACTAGGCAGGCATACACAAATTCCTCCACTTCCCTCTTCATCTTAGGCCACCAGAACATCTTCTTAAGGTCTTGGTACATTTTAGTGGCTCCTGGATGAATACTAAGGCTACTCCTATGTCCTTCTTCAAGAATTGCTCTCTTAAGTTCAGGCACACTAGGAATACACAACCTATCTCTAAACCTCAATACTCCATCTATTCCAATTTTAAATTCACTTTCCACACCTTGATTTAACTTCTCAACTTGACTCAATAGGAAAGGGTCTATCTTCTGACCTTTTCTAATTTCATCTATCAAGCCATTAGTCACCTTCAAGGTTCCCAACCTAATACTCTTAGGAGTTAGCTCACACCCTAAACTCATATCCCTAAATTCCTCAATCATGTGCAATTCCCTCATCATTAAAGAAGAAATTCTCAAGGATTTCCTACTCAAAGCGTCAGCTACCACATTAGCTTTGCCTGGGTGATAGTTCAACTGAAAGTCATAATCCTTAAGAAACTCTAACCATCTTCTCTGTCTCATATTTAATTCCTTTTGGTCAAACAAGTACTTAAGGCTTTTATGATCACTAAACACCTCAAATCTAGATCCAAACAAGTAGTGTCTCCACAACTTAAGCACAAATACTATTGCAGCTAACTCAAGATCATGGGTAGGATAGTTTTGCTCATGGGTTTTAAGTTGTCTAGACGCATAGGCTACTACCCTTCTCTCCTGCATAAGTACTCCACCTAAACCTGATTTGGAAGCATCACAAAATACCTCAAAAGTCTTGCTAGGGTCAGGTAATATTAACACAGGGGCACTAGTTAGTCTTCTCTTAAGTTCTTGAAAACTCTCTTCACACTTAGAGTCCCACACAAAAGGTTGGTTTTTCCTAGTCAATTTGGTCAAAGGTAAAGCTAATTTAGAAAAACCCTCTATAAATCTCCTATAATACCCAGCTAGTCCTAGAAAACTCCTAATCTCAAAAACTGACTTAGGTGTTTTCCATTCAAGAACCGCCTCTACCTTAGAAGGATCTACAGCTATCCCATCCTTGGATATCACATGCCCTAGAAAATTTACACTCTCCAACCAAAATTCACATTTTGCCAATTTAGCATACAACTGTTTCTCCTTAAGGGTTTGAAGAACGATCCTAAGGTGCTCAGCATGCTCCTCCCTATTCTTAGAATATACTAGAATATCATCTATGAAGACCACCACAAATCTATCCAAGTAAGGGTGAAAGATCCTATTCATGTAGTCCATGAAAACACTAGGTGCATTAGTCACACCAAAAGGCATCACTAAATACTCATAGTGCCCATAGCGGGTCCTAAAAGCAGTCTTTGGGATATCCTCGGATTTCACTCGGATTTGGTGATAACCTGATCTCAAATCTATCTTACTAAACACACAAGCCCCAACTAGCTGGTCCATAAGGTCATCTATTCTAGGCAATGGATACTTATTCTTAATGGTTACCTTATTCAATTGTCTATAATCTATGCACAATCTCATGCTCCCATCTTTCTTCTTGACCAATAGAACAGGCGCTCCCCAAGGTGAAACACTAGGCCTAATGAATTGTTTCTCTTGTAGTTCCTCTATCTGTTTCTTAAGCTCAACTAACTCTTTAGGAGACATCCTATAGGGTGCTATAGATATGGGTGCGGTACCTGGCACTAAGTCTATACTGAACTCAATCTCTCTCTCAGGTGGTAAACTAGACACATCCTTAGGAAATACTTCTGGAAATTCTCTCACTAAGGGAATCTCATCTAGCTTACTCTCAGTCTCAACTGTTAATGAAGATAAGATCATGTATACCCTTTCATTTTCCTTTAAACAAGTTTTAATGTCAGAAGCACTAAGAAATTCCGTACTCTTACATTCACCAAATGAAATGGATTTATCAAAGCAATTTAAAAGAACATGGTGAGAAGATAGCCAATCCATACCAAGGATTACATCTAATTGACTAAGAGGCAGACAGATTAAGTCAACTAGAAACTGTTTATCAGAAATTGTCAAAGGGCATTTTAAACACACTAGGGATGTAGTTACAGAACCATTAGTAGGGGTTTCAACAACTAAATCAAAATTTAACAAAGACACAGGCAATTTCAGTTTTTGGACACAAGAGATGGAAATAAAGGAATGAGTTGCACCAGAATCAAATAGTACAACAAAAGGAGTCTCAGCTATGAAACAAGTACCTTGTATCAAATTTTCTGACTGAGCAGTTTCAACACCACTAAGAGCAAATACTCTTCCTACAGTCTTTGGTCGTTCGGTTTGCGATCCTGATCCAACGACACGTGTTCTTGGTGGTTCAGAACATTGAGTGCTAATATGTCCTTTACCACTACAGTTGAAACAGGTAATCTCCTTGTCACGACATTCTGACTTGTTATGACCAACACGTCCACACTTCCCACATCTCCCTGAAAAAGTAGATCCTCCAACACTTCCAGTAGTATTTACAGTGGTTCCTCTAGTAAAGGACTTACTTCTATTATTAGTAGTCATATTCCCTTGAAATCTTGTAGGGTTGGAATAAGGCTTACTTCTACCAGAAGTATTAGAATTCACTGTACGAGCAGGGCCTCCAGCTCCTTTATAGAAAGCAGCACGAGCACGGTTGTCACGATCATAAATACTGCACTTATTAACCAGAGTGGGAAAATGATATATCTCCTGATAGTTGATTGCTGTTTTCACTTCAGGACGCAGACCATTTACAAACTTTATGCATTTGGCCCTTTCCCCACCTTCACCATGATAGTGTGTACAGTAGCGGACCAAAGCATCAAACTTTGCAGCATATACCTCTACCGTATCGTTTCCTTGTTTTAGTTCAAGAAATTCCATTTCCTTCCTACTCCTTACATCATCTGGAAAATATTTTTCAAGAAAGACCCTCTTGAAGTTCTCCCAATTCAAATGTACGCCTCCATCAATTATCCTCCGAAGTGCTCCTTCCCACCAAAAGTAAGCATCAGCTGTCAGCATGAAGGTGGCTAGCTTCACTCTCTCTGTAAGGGGACAATCCATAACATTAAAGATTTTCTCGATCTCTGATAACCAATTCATGGCGGCATCTGGGTCATAACCTCCTTTGAAAGTGGGTGGATTATTCCTCTGAAATTGCTCCAACCAGTTAGGAGCAACTCCATTCATATTATTGTTGTTCATAGCTTGGGCTAATGCTTGGAGAGCATCAGCAATCGCACGATCATTTCTACCAGCCATATTCTAAAGAAATAATACAATTAATAGACATAGGCAAGCATCATATCAACATAATAGATCTCACAATCAATTCATTTATCAATAAATATAGTAGACACATAACTCACGGCCGATAAAATCGACCAGGCTCTGATACCACTAAATGTGACACCCTCTACCCCAAAATCATTAATAAACATAAACTATATTTATAAAAGATTTTCATAGAATGATATAAAACAATAAGTATCATAAGGTAGAAGATGCACATTCATAAATTCATACACATAAATATCAAACTTAAGAAGTTATTATAAAACAAAGATTATAAATTAATCCCAGTAAAGGTGGCAGTGCCTCCTAGTTAGGAATCAATTTATAATTTATTAAATTACACAAGAAAAGAAAATATTTTTAGAACAAGAAAGACATAAGAGAAATCCTAGCTAAACCCGATGTCACATCCTATCAGAGCATGCCCCAAGAAGCCTTTAGGCCTCATCACCAACATCCTCATGATGATGATCACCTGCAACATAAATTTAAACATATACAAAAAAAATAACAAGGGAGTGAGAAACATCTCACTCAGTTGTAGATGAAGAAATAAAAGTTAAATAGCACACACACATAATCATTATCATATATAATAATTATTTATTATGCAATGATGTCATAGACTCAACTCATAAATATATGCATGTGGCGCCATACGGAAGTTCACATATCATCATTGGTGACCCTAAGGCACACCTAGTTAGCATATCGTGGGTGACCCAAAGGAACACCTGGTTACATCATTGGTGACCCAAAGGCACACCTTGTTAGCATATCATGGGTGACTCAAAGGTACACCTTGTTAGTCGTGGGTATGCGGCCTCAGCGGCACACCTGGAGTATATATGCATATGATGCATGTCATACAATCATAAACTTAACATTTAACATGTTACAGAATTTCCTATAATATACCATATCATAAGCATAATTCATACTTATATTATATTTTATTAATCCAATAGTCCAAAGGTCCAATAATTCAATAGTCCCATAGTCCAAAGGTTCAATAGTCCAATAGTCCATTGTCCAACAGTCCAACAGTTCAATAGTCCAAGGTCATTAAGTCAAGGGTCCAATAGTTCAAAGGTCTTTAGGGATCATATAATTTATATTTCCTGGTATAATTATATCCTTAAGTAAAATAGGAAGCTTAATGAAAATAAGGAGGCTCGGCCTTCCATTTAGATAATAAGTCTTAATTTATAAGTTAATAGGAGGCTTAGTCTTCCATTCAATGAATATTTTAGAATAGTAAAAGTGAAGTTATCCATTAATTATAATTATTAATTACCGCAACAAGAAAATCAAGTAGTACAAACAAAACACAGTAATAATATATATTCAAATAATCAAACAACAGACAAGGGATCGGGAGCCAATCCAACAAACAGACTATTTAACAATTATTTCTACACCCCCAAGCAAGGTTTCCCACTCCCCCCTTACCTGGATAAATAGGAATTTGGGCAGAATCTCCTCTCTTTCTCCTTAAACCGGAACCGGAACTAGAGCAGAACCTTCTCTATTCTCCTCCTCTTTTCACAACCTAGGCAGAACCTTCTCTCTTATTTTCTCTTTCTATCTCTCTAGAATTCCTTCTCTCTAAACTTTTCTTCTCTCTAGTTATGAATTTTCAAAATCCTTAGGTCCCTATTTATAGAAATTTTGAAGTTACTATGCACTATGCACTATTCATTAAAATAATAATATAATTACTATTCATGAATAGTAAAATACTATTCATCCAAATAATTTGAGTTTTTACGTAAGTGCTTACGTTTTTTTTTTAAATTACTATTCATATGAATAGTAAAATACTATTCATAAATACGTATACATAAATAGTAAAATACGTATATGTAAATAGTAAAATACATATACATGAATAGTAAAATACGGGAATAAAATACTTATTCACATAATAAATAACTCTTTTCATTTGAATAAAATTTTGGGATATTACATTATATGATAATCAAACTTAAGAATTTTCTCACAAACTTAACATATGCTATGGACTAGTATATCCATTAACTTTTTATGTACCTTTCAGAAAAAATAATTTTTTTATATAATAAGCAATCAAGATATAACGATAAGAGATTTAGATAGTTGAAGAATGTTCACAATACATTGTCTAAATTATTACTCTTAATACACTTTCTTTTATTAGTTAAAATTTATTAAAAATAATAAAATAAAAAAATTATTGAATAAAATATGAGACTAACAAAATTTTATAATTTACAATATATTTCAATTAGTTGAAAAAACTATTAAAAAATGTCTTAATGAACGCTTTCCTATATTTTAGCATTTTTCTTACATAATTTGTACCAAATTTTTTATGTTTTACAATATATTTCAATCAATTAAAAATTATTAAAAAAGGTGTATTAGAGAACTTGTTCCCACATCCTATCATTTTATTGTTGTCATTCTAAATTGAAGGAAAAAGTACCCCTATAAACTTGAAATTTGAACCACAGCATGGGTGGTGGGAACCACGAAAATAACTCATTTGTTTTGTCACAATGATATTAAATCTCTTACATAGGTATTACCTTGAAGAATTAATTCGTCACTTTGGTGGAGATACTATGAGTTAAAAAGAAAGTATTTAAATGCAAGCGTGTGGTTTAGCGATAGGGGTTATTCATGTTTAAGCAAGGTTAGAGGTTCGAATTCTGTCTTATGTATGCAGTCGCGTTAAATTTGTGGGTCAGCTATCTTACCTCCAACGTAGCAAAGAGATTAATCATTGCTATCGGTCTTAGATACTCCATGGACGAACAAAAAAAAAAAACTATTTATTTTATACTAAAATTATTCTTCATGTGATGCACATGCACATGTTCTACTAAAAACATGACACACATGTGTAAATATAAAAACAGGACTAAAATTAATTTAGATACATATTTAAAATTAACCTTATCAAATACTAAAGATACAGAAAAAAATTTACGTTTCAAAAAAATTTAATATAAAAAATGTTAAGTTCTAATGATTAATTTATTATTTAAAAAATAAACATTCATAAAAAATATTTTGTAACATTGATTTTTCAAAAACATTTTCAGTAAAAAATAGTTTATTATTTTTAGAGATGGAAAAATTTGTCCGGCAGAAAAATTATGAGTAGCCAATGAGTTATGGTATTGATACATTCGAAAATTGACGTATATTAAGAAGAGAATCGGAAAAAATAAAGTATATGAAGTGTTTTTGGTTAGGGTTCATCGTTATGTCTTTGTCTGTGTGTCATAGGAGGGGTACAGAAGCAGTAATGTTAGGAATTATTACAGAAAATATAATAGGAGAGAAATGGACTGGTGCGATAGTAAATTAGAAATGCAGGTTGGTACCTATCTATCGCAGATGGTGTTATTAAGTATTTATACCAAATTAATATGGTTGCCGGAAGGAAATTAAGAATCAACAGAAGAAACATCATTTCAAGGGTAGCAATTTAATATTTCTTTGTTTCTGCATCAGCCAACACTGAAGCAGAGGCGTAGGTGATGGTAGCAGAGACCGTAGTAGGCCTATTATTAAATTCGTCACACAGAGGAAGACGTATACTATACAGTTGCTTCTTCGGGTTAGGTTTACTCCATGTGTTTCTGCCACCCACCGTTTACTTTTTTAAATACGGTCCAACAACTGCTGGAATATGAATCTTCCAATATGCTACCTTTTCTTTATGGAATTTTTTCATTACTCATATCAAAAGCTACCTCTTTCCATCTTTCTTACCAAGATTAGGCTGCTGGCTCCCACACACACAACAAACAACATGCATCTATTTGATATTGCTTTTAAAACAATCATTCTCAATAAAAATATGTAACATTATATTTAATAATATGTATGATTTTATTTTAATATTTTTTAAATTTTGAAATAATTGCAATAAAATTATTAAATGAAATGAAAATTATAATAATATTAAAAAATAACTTCTTATATTTCTATGAAAATGAAACTTTCACGTCATTCATAATAAATAAAAAAATAGAAATGAATTCGAAGTCAATAGTTTCTTAATAATGATCATTATTTTAAGAATATTTTTTTAAAAACATATAACAAATAATATATTTCCATGTCGACATTTTTTAGCATATGCTTTAAATCCATGTAACAAACACATTCTGAATTTTATATATGTATATTAAATACACTTTTTAATTTCAATCTTAACTTCGTTAATTTCTTATATTTTTGAATTTTGATTTTTAACCTCTAATTTTATTTCATTTAGTCTTTAGTCCCTATAATCGCATTTTTATTAGATTTTAGTTTTTGTAGCCTTATTTAGTTTAATATTTGGATTCTAAATGTTTGTTTTAGAGAAAAAAAGAATGAAAGGGAAAAAATAAAAGAGAAAGAAAAAAAAAAGTATGTGAGATGATTTTTTTAAAAACATTGCATAGGAAAAAAAATAAAAAAGAATAAAAAAATTAAAACTTTTTTCTTCGTATTTGGTTGCATAGAAGTGAATCTATGTCATTAATATTTTTAAGAAAGAAAAGAAGAAGAAAAATAGATAATTTGATCTTTTAAAAAAAGTAAATAAATTATTTCACTATTCCATCTACTTTTTTGACGAATATTAATGCGGGTTTCACAACCTTACCTTCCATCATTCTAATTTATACAATAGACCAAACGGATAGAAAGATTTTAAAAGTAGTATTTTTTTTGTCTTTTATGATTCTTTCCTTCCTCAGTCCACCAAATCCAACAGACAGTCAGGAATTTGAATGAAAAAAACTCACATAGTTGGAGGTTGAATTTAAATGAAACAATTTTTTTATTAAATATTATCTGATATTAATTTTTAAAATTATTAAATATTTAAAAATTGATTAATTTTTATTTTGATAAAATTTAATCTTAAAATTTTAATTTATATAAAAAATTCTTATAGTAAAAATCAAATTATCATATCAAATTAAGAATTTAAAATTAAAAAATTTTAAATTAACTTATCCAAATAAAACATTTAAAGAATGGTAAAAATTAAATTTCAAAAATTTTAAAATTTTAAAATTTGGATGTATGGAAAATGAAATTGATATAGTGATTAGTGAAGCCTCCAAGAGCCACATAAGCCTACTAAACCATATGGATGATACCAACAAGGTTAAGTAATGGTATGTGGAAATTAAAGTGTATTTTCCTATGTGTGTACTTTACCAACAAGGTTGTGAGTTGCGACTACATTCGAGTGTAGAGCTAGTGAGGGTCCTCCTAAGTCCTAACTGTATAACTAATATCTTGAAACCTTGGAGTTGGATACAAAGAGTGTTAGGGATCCTCTAATTTAGAAGTACATGGACTACAAAACCTCATATCTATGTGGCCATACCCACCATTAATGCCATCAATTTATCTCTCACACTTCTGTCGTTGAAAATGATATTACATGACGTACTCCAATAGTAATTAATAACAAAAGAAACAAAATATATACAACATTTTACACAAAGAAAACCAAAAGATATTTTCTGGGCATATAGGGTTTTACTTTTACAATTTATTACCAAAATATTCTATTCCATTATTCTCATAGAAACGCGTTATTTTATATCAGGATTTTTTTTAAGCATTATATCAATAAATTTAAATTAATGTTATCGATTTCAATAACATATGTGAGATTTGTTTTTTAAGGAATTAAATAAACAGCGACAAGATTCAAATTTAAAATTTTGTGTATAGTTTAATTCTAATTAGATGTTAAAATTTAACTCTAATTCTATTTCTCCAAACCAGCAAACCCAAAAAAATTGACAGGTTCACAAAGATTTGGGCAACTCGTCAGCACTTTTTAATTCTATTTTTATAAATGTTAGAAGTTATTTTTAAGTATCACCATTTTTATGATAATTTAGCTTTTCATGCCAAAAAATAATTAAAAAGTTGGTATTTATCAAATTATAAATTTATCTTTTTTGGTAGAATCTTAAGCTATAATGTTTTTTGCTCTCTTTTTTTAATCATTACAATTTACTCCCTCAGGGATGTGTGTCTGTGTGACTACACCTCGATACATTTTAAGCATTATTATTAATTTTAGAACATTACTAGATGAGTGGTAGTTTAATATTCAAGTAATTAACTTCAGGTTTCATTTATAATCTTAAAAAAAAAACATATTGGGCCCTGAGGCAAGAGGCAGAGAAAGGGAAAAAGGCTGGAAAAAAAAACCTACGGCCTGAGCAACTTAAGGTCCATGGGGCATTGGTTATGCAACTTGCAACAAGAACTCGGCCCAATTTCAACTGGAGCAACATAAAGTCCATGGGCCATTGGTTAATGCTCATCCGCAACGTCATTATCATGAATTCAAGTCAACAACTTCAGTCACTGTTTTCTTATTATGTTTTGGAAACACGTTTAAAAGGTTGTGCGTGTTTGGACTGGCATCTATTGCCACTTCACTCACGTCTCCTCCTCCTCCTCCTCCAAAGCGATATCAATGTGGTTGAAAAACACATTTAGCCATGTTTGATAAAGGATAAATAGAGAAGATGTGGAGGGGATTCAAGCTAAGTGTAGAAAATTCAAAACATTTGGTATTGTTTGGTAAAGAGAAATTATGAAGAATTGTAAAGAAAATGGGGTGGAATCCCCAAAAAAACTCCTTTTTAAAATGAGGAAAATTGTGAAAAAATTTACTTTTTATAAAAATAAGAAGGGGAGGAGTTGTATAATATATATATATATATATATATAATATGAAAATAATTATATTTTTTTAAATAATTTTATAAATGATTAACCTCTTAATAATTATAAACAAATATAATAATAATATTTTTTATTTTTTATTTTTTATTTTTAGATAAATTTCGTTATAAAAATTATATATATATATATATATAGGTATATATATATGTTAATAATAATAAAAATAATAATTTAAACTATATTGTAAAAAAAGAAAAAAAAAATAGTAATTCTCATATATTCCTTTTTATTTTCTTATATTCCTCTCCTTCTCCCAAACAAAATATTTGACCTATTGATTGATGCACATAAACGTTGTTTTCATGTTTTGGGGGCATGTGAAACATGATAAGAAGAAAGAAAGGAAAAAGACGAATATAATGAATAAAATAATTAATGTAGTACGAGAGAAATAAAATAAATGTTTGTTAAATATTTTTTATTTAGTATTATAAATTTAGAATACCTTATTTTAGATTTGACTCATATAACTTATGTTGATTGAATCATTTATAAAGTAATAAATATGAATATTTGGTGAAAAAAATCAATAATCAATATTATGTACACATGTATATATACAATTATAAATTTAAAATATCAACTATTGATTTTTATATTATTAAAAACTGTGATTACTTACTTTACTCAGTCACTTTTGAATCAAATCCTGAAAATAATAAAATAAATTTGAAAAGTAAATTAAAGAGTTATATTTCTTCATAAAATAAAATTTTAAATTATAGTATAAAAATATATTAAAAATACTAAAAAGTATTTCTTATAGTAAAAATTTAAAAATATTTAACAATTAAATGATCAAATAATTATATTAATTCATAGAATAATTTATATTTAATTTTCCTCAATTAAAGTTTTCAACATAATCATTGAAAAAACCTTATTATAAATTATGTGAGTACACGCGTCTTAATACTTATTTTTGTAAGCAATAAGTATTTTTTTTACTTTAGTTTCCAGAGTTATCCCTCACTTTAAAAGAATAAGATGCATCCCTTTTTAGCCTTTTGTTTTCATAAATATTTATGGTGCAACTATTTCTATTAGCACTTGGTTTGATTTTCTTCTTCTTAAAAGCATAAGATCTTCTAATTAGTTTTTGTTTTGTTTTGATACAGTTCCAATTAGTTTATGTAAAAACTTGATTTTTTTTCCAATGAAAAGATAATTTGTTTTGAATTTTTTTTATAACATATAATTAGGAGAAACACTTCCTTATTTAATAGTTACAATACAAGTAATTTTATGCACCATTGATACCAATATATATTGGATATAACAATTTTACTATAACACGTACAAATTTACAATACAAGTAATTTTTATAAGTAACCTTTATACACTATTACAAAAGTATCATTTTCTTACAAATTTTCCTACAAAAAAAATATTCACAAAATTTTGTTGCAAATTTTGTTGCAAAAAAAATATTTGTAGAAATTTTTTGCGAATTTTCCTACAAAAAAATATTCGCAGAAATTTTTTTGCGAATTTATTTGCAAAAAATAATTTACAGATATTTCTTACAAATTTTGCTACAATTTTAATAATCATAGAAATTTTTTTCATGGTAAAAATTTGCAAAAAATATTGTAAGAATTTTATTTTATTTCTTGCAGATTTTCTTGCAAAAATAAATTCGTAGTAATGTTTACTAAATGGTAAAAAAAATTTGCAGGTAACTTTTCCTGCGGATTTTCCTGCAAATTTTAATTCGCAAGAAAAATAATAAAAAATATTTAAATTTATAAGTTTAAAAATTTCAAGTCCCACATCGATTGAAAATAAAGCAATTAAATAGTATATAAGTTGGGATAATACTTACCTTATAAGTTGATTTGTATGGTTGAATGTTAGGTTTATAATCTACAATCTTAGAATTTAAATGATTATGTATCACATGTTGGAAACATGGAAACAAATGTTTCAGATGAATTCATTGTGAGCATTTGAAAGTTGAAAAATTATTGATAGAATTTATAGTAATTTTTTTTAATTTTTTTCGTAAAAAATATTCTTGCAAAATTTCTTGCGAAAAAATTCGCAAGAAACTTTCCTACGAAATTTTTTTTTACAGGAAACTTTCCTGCAAATTTTTTTCACAAGAAATTTCGCAGGAAATTTTTCCTGCAAATTTTAAAATTCGCAAAAATATATTATCCACGAAGGTATTACCTATAGATAAAATTTTGCAAAAAAATTTGCAGGAACAACGCTTCCTGCGAATTTTATGAAAAATTCGCAGGAAAAGTTGCATGTAATAAAAGAAATTCTAGTAGTGATATAATAAAATTGTGGATTTTACATTTTAGAGGTAATGAGTTATTGCAAAATTTCTTTCTTTTATATTATCGATTAATAAATATCATGCAGGAATTGATCATAACCATAAATATTAATTAGCTATCTAATTATTTTTTATCAACAACAAAAACTGATGGGATGACATGATACTCGCAAGACAGAAAAATGATGTGCTTTAAGAATGTTTAATAATATTGAACCAAGAACTCAACTATGGTTTATGTTCGGGACAAGATGTGAGTTTTTGAGATATTAGGTCACTTGATTAATATATATATATATATATATATATATATATATATATATATATATATATATATATATATATTACATAATGATAACGAAAAAGTATGAATCACTCAAAGTGTATATAAATTTTAGTAAAAAAAGGTGCATATATATATATATATATATTGATATTAAATAAATAATAGGTTATTAAGTTTTACTTTTAATTTACATAATATAATATCTGTTAATTTTAATTACATTAAATAATTATCTGTTAATTATTAATAATATAATATGTTAACTCAAACATAATATTTTAATGTTAACATGTAATACTTTAACTGTAACGTAACAACTTACATAAATTAATGATGTGACACTTTTATAGAAAAATTATTGAATAATAAATTTTATATTTATTAAATAAAATATATTTTTTACATAAAAAATACCAGTATCTTTTTTATAAGAAACAATACTACCAATATCAAATAAAAATAATATGAGTAGTAAAATAAATAATACAATATTAGTATATTTATTATTTAATATATTTTTCATTCAAATAATAAAAATTTTAAAATAGTAAGATAAAATATATAAGTTAAATGATGTTTTTAAAAAAAATGAGAAAAGAGGTAACTAAAAAGGAATTTTGAAATAAAAGTGATTGTATGTTTATATATTTGTATAAAAAATATTAAATAATATAATTTGTTTAATAAATATTCTAATAATTTTATTAAATAAATGTATTATTTGTTAATTTTAAATTATCTTAATGTTAAATAAGAATATAAAAAAAATAATAACTGATACGATCACTTTATATAACTTATGCTTAAATGTATTTTTGTTCCCTGTAAAATTGATGATTTTGGTTTTGATTCTTTTAAAATGATTTTTTTACTTTTTATCTTTCTAAAATTTATAAATATTATTTTTGTCCTTGTAAAATGATTAATTTTTTATTTTATTAAATATTTTTAAAGAAATTGGTGATTAGTTATAATCTGGAGTTATGATTTATCCTAATCAATCTAAACTTTTTTTTACCCAAAATAGTTATAACTTAATAGCTCTTTATATTAAATAATTTAAGATTTTCAATTAAATTCTCAATAAATTTTGGACTTCTTTATAAACGTTCTATATTTATCAAAAATCTAACTCAAATAATTTGATACTTGTATTCTTTAATCAAAATTACAAGTTCATTTTCTACTTAAATACATAATTGTGACTAAAAATATCACTTGATCTCTATATATAAGAATTAACCTAATAAAAAAAAAAAGTTATATTTTCTTATTAAAAAAAATCCTCCATATATCTTGCCATGTGTTATTTCTCCAATTTGGTGTGCTTGAATCATCTTCGGATATTGATTTTTTTAGTAGGGTAGAGATGCATACAAACAAAATGATAAATGTGTTAATTTTTATTAACATTTTAATTTTTTTTTGTGTATCTCTATTTTAATGCAAATAGGACTAAATTAAAAGTATTTATTTTTATGGGAACATGACTCTAAAACATAAGATATGCACTATAATTATCTAAATTGAGTAAAAAATGTTAACATACTTAATGATTATCATAATATACAATAAATTTATATCTAAATTCAACGAAGAGAGCTAAATGTTTTATCTTAATAAAAAAAATCTAAAGACTGAACTTTTATAAAAAAAACAATTGTTCGATTTAAGTACTACTTAACCAAACTGGCTCAAGTTGGGTATTGTGGACAACAAATATCTTCTTATATATGTAGTTACAACGTAATTACATTCTTGAATTTTTTTATTTATCAAAGTCATAGTGATTCCCCACCAACTCACATACACACTCAATAATATTGTAAAATTGATTTGAAAAACCATTAAATTGAGCAAACATGATAAGTATTATGCAAATTAAATCTCGATAATTTATTCAAACATTATTTTTCTTCTAACCAAATAAGTTAAAAACAAAATAACTTATAATTTAAAATGTAAATATACCCATTTTTCATATATTTTCAATAATTTTGTTTATCCTTCTCCTTTATTTTTACTAGAAAATGGTAAAGTTCATAACCAGCAAACTAGCTAATATGTAAAAAATTGGTGAGATAGGTTAGACATTTTACTCATCAGTTTTTTTGACCCACCTTATCTGATCTGGCTAGACTATTAAACTAAATGACAAGTTGAATTAAATTATCTTATCGATCTGTTTAATTAAATATGAAGATTATTAATAAATTATTATTTCTGTTTTATAGTTTAAAATTGAAAAGCAAATATATGTCATAAAAGTTTTAATTAGATTATTAATTACTGTGAAAAATTAGATTTGTCATTTGAATTAATAATAAAAATTTGAACAGCCGACAGGCCTACCAATTGGTTCCAAAGTAGCAATAACCTATTCCGAATATTAAAATATTAATATTTTTGAATAAATTTATTATAAAACAATTATTTAATTTAATATTTTATAATTTAAATTATTATTTTAATCATTCGAAATGATTTTCAATCATGGGCTGGGACACTCAATCATTTTTCTTTCTCCATTTTTAAGAAGCTGACCACTGACCAACCTGCTTGCCCTGGCCTATGTGTTTTTATCCCCGGCGTAGGCCTGTGCAAAAATTTCCGGCCGATCCGAAACCGGCCAAACCGATGATCAGATTGGGTGAGGCGGATTGATTCTTAGGTATATCGGATTTTTTTTGAAGCAAATTTCGGGTTCAAACGGTTTTGAACGGTCGGATTCGGTGTTGGAATTTTCTCATCCGATGTACCCGAATCCGACCGTTTATCTTCTTCTTCTTCACCTTCGTCTTCACCGTTTATTTTCTCCATTTTTACTTCGTCTTCTTTCTTCTTCTTCTTCGTTCCGTCTTCTTTCTTCTTCTTTTTCACTCCATCTTCTTTCTTCTGCTTCTTTCTTCTTCTTCTTCACACTGTCTTCTTTATTCTTCTTCTTCACTTCGTCTTCTTTCTTCTGCTTCTTTCTTCTTCTTCCATGGCTACCGCTGCTGAGAAACTTCCTGTTCTGGTTGATGAAGGTGGTGATGCGGAGATCTGAAACTCCGTGATTTCCCCCAAATGAAGCAGCGACAGAGATCGGCAAAGAATGGCGACGGATGGCGACGAGGAAGCTTCTCAAACCGATAAATCCATCCGATGAACCCGTAACCCGCACGGATTGAACCCGCCAAAATCTGAGTTCTTCGTCGGTCGGAAAATGGCCCCTGATTTTTCTTAATCGATTTCGGATGATTTTAGGAATTTTGATCCGAAATCGACCGTGGCCGACCGATGCTCAGGCCTACCCCGGCGTGTCAAAAGTCAAAACCTGCCCAACCCTAATTTTCACCCATTTTATTTGTTCCCGCTAAATCACAGAAGAACCATACACCACCCAATATGCCTAAAATATGTTTCGGGATGAGGATATTGATGGAAAATGTGCGGTCCAGAACAATTTTAAGGTTAATGAAACAAAAAAGCGTGCCAGAAAGAAACATATACCCACGTTCTAAATGAAAGATAACGAACAATAATTGCATGAAAGATAGCAGTCATGCATCACGCAACATATCTATTTAAAAATAGCTTATATATTAATAACAAATTAATTCATGAATGAACCTAAATATTTTATAAATTAATCGCTTATACATTTGTAGTGTAAATTTTTTTTATTGACAATTAATTATATATTTTAATTGTGTTATGTCACTATAAACATATTTATTTTTAATAATGACATGATACAATTAAAAGATATAATTAATTGTTAGTGTGAAATAGTGTATAAGTGATTAACTCATATTTTATTAGATATTAAGAAAAAACTAATAAAAAATTTAAACTTTTATACACATAAAAAAACATTTGAAATAAATATTATATATACATGTGTATTTTTATAAATAAAACTATATAACTGTACTGAATACAAATATAATATTACTTCGAGTCCTTTTAATTCATAAAAAATAACTATTACTGGTATACTGATACTTTTTTTTTTTATTATTATAAAAAGAACCGAAGAGAATGATACTTTTAATCTTTTATCTCATAAAACTTCACCAGTTTGAATTTTAAAAATTAAATTAAATATATATTGAGAAGAGATTTAAGTTTCATTGTGACTTGTGAGGCATGTTAATTCAATTAGATTAATTTAAAAATAATATTTTATATAAATAAAATTAGATTTATTTATATTGATATTCTTTATTTTAAAATATAAATTATCTTTAATTGTAATTTAGCTATACATAAAATTTTAAAATTGACATATCATGTTTTTTTTTTTTGTTCATTCCTGGAGTATCCACTGCCGATAGCAGTGACTAATCTCCTCGCTAGGTTGGAGGCACGTCAAAGGGTAGCTAGAGTATCCACCGCCGATAACAGTGATTAATCTCCTCGCTAGGTTGGAGGCACGTCAAAGGGTGAGATAGCTGACTCCAAGATTTAACGCGACTGTATACACAATGCAGGATTTGAATCTTGACCTTACTTAAATGTAAATCAACCCCTACTGAACGCTTGAGTTTAAATACTTTCTTTTTTAACCCATAGTATCCCCACCAAAGTGACCAATTAATTCTTCAAGGTAATACCTAAGTAAGAGATTTAATATCATTGTGACAAAACAAATGAGTTATTTTCGTGGTTCCCACCACCCATGCGGTGGTTCAAATTTCAAGTTTATAGGGGTACTTTTTCCTTCAATTTAGAATGACAACAATAAAATGATAGGATGTGGGAACAAGTTCTCTAATACACCTTTTTTAATAATTTTTTAATTGATTGAAATATATTGTAAAACATAAAAATTAGATCAATTTAATCTTATTTTATTTATTGGAGCCTTTCTATTATTTCAATAAATAACTTTATTAAAGTTTAAGTCAAAAACTATTTTTATATAAATAAATAAATAAATAATTTTTTCTTTATTTTTTAATCTATATTATTTTTACTAGTTCATATTTTTCTTAAACATTAAAATTAATAAACTTGATGTTCTATGTATTTAGAGTTCAAATTTTAACTTTAAATATAGAATAAATTATGTTAAAAAAGATTGTGTCCCTTTACAATCCTCAAATGTATGAATTAATTATTACTTTTGGTATTAATATAACATTACAAAAAATTGATGTTTTTTTAAAAAAGAAATATAGTTCACGTAAGGATCTTCTGTAGCTGTGCTATCTCCGCATCAAAAAATTTGACGATCAGATTTATATCAATGATTACAAAAATTACAAAAATAAAAATTGAAGAGACAGAATAGGTGCAGAAAATCTAATCCAAGGGTAGTCGATAGAAATTAGAATTATAAAAGCCATGAGATCAGATGGTATTCGTGAAACACGTTTAGATCACATACACAGCCACGGATTTGCGTTCTTTAATCTGCCCGGCTGACTTTTTTTTTTTTTTTTTTTTTAGTCTGAAAAAAAATTTGCTTTTATAAATATTTGAATGCTATTTATGAAATTAGGATCTCACTTCCTAGACTTAAAAAGATAAAAACACATAAATAATTAAATACGTAATTGCTAAGAAAATAACAGAATATATACTACATTTGTATAATATTATGAGTTATTTTTACAGACTAATACACATTAAAAAAAAAGAAGAAGAATGATAACACATAAAGTGTGTGGTTCAGCAGTAAGGGTTGATCTACGCTTAAACAAGGTCAGGGGTTCAAATTCTGCCTCGTGCATGCAATCGCCCTAAATCTTAGGGCTAGCTATTTGTAACGTTCTACATTATACACAGTGGGGGCACTTGCCCCACTACTATTTAAGATATACACAATTTTTTATCTAAAAATATAATATATTTTAAAAAATAAAAAGTTATATTCTAATAAAATACATATATATGTTTAAATTATCATATGTATAAAATATAGATTTGGAAAAGATATTTATTTATTTGATGTTTGTTAAACTTTTGAAAGAGATTAATTTTCTTATATAATAAAGAATACTCCTTAATAATAAATCAATTTTTTAAAATTTTATTATAACATATATATATATATATATCTTAATACTCGCATATATAATGTAATATATTAAAAAAAATAATTTTTGATAAAATAAGATTTACTGTATGCATGATTACCTTTTGTGTTTTTATTTATTATATACGTTGAATAAAAAAATTATAATAAAAAATTGAAAGATTTATGTTCCATTTAGAATTATTATTATAAAATATATTTTAAAATAAATTATCATCTAAAAATATATATTAGATATTAAAAACATTATAAATAAATTAAACTTGATTTTTATAAAATTTGACATATTTATTTTTAATAGTGTTAAATTATTATAAAATAGGTCTTTAGGATTGTAGTTCTTTCCAAACATTTAAAAAAATATTTATAATAGATAAATAAGTCATACTTATGATATATATTTTTTTAAAAAGCTAGGTTCAAACCTAATAAATTGTGATAAAATTTAATCTAACCTAATTTATTTTCATCTTTAATTAATTGTAATTGTAAATATAAAAACTTGTAAAATTTAATTATGATATATTTATACCTTTAAAATTATATATAAAATTTTTAATACTACAAATATATGAATAAGTATTATCTTCACTATCTAAAATTTATAGATCCGCTAAAGTGAATCATGTTTTATAAACACCGCGTATGATCCAAATTCAACAAACACAAATAAAATGCGGTGAAATTCTTATCCACGGGAGGGCGTCAAACATCGTACGTAACCACTAGCCAGGCACATTATAAAGGTGGCCTGATGGGGGACATGCTTGCAATCACAACACACAAATAATATATATCTCTCTCTCTCACGGAAATTAACAGAAAGATGATGGCATCATGCAAATTGCAAGGGGCAATTGTTAGCAGCCACTTCTCAGATGAGAAAAGTGCGACCAAGGGCCGAGCCACCTCGGTAGTGGCTCAAGCTGTGGTCACTCAAGAAACCTTTAAGACCACTAAGTTCCCCGAATTGGCCATCACCTCTGTGCCCCCATCCACACCCTCAATACAAATTCTTGAGACCAAACCCCTCACAACCACCACTTCTATTCCTGGAAAGTTCGGTAGGTTTGGAGGCAAGTTTGTACCCGAGGCACTTGTAGCGGCTTTGAACCACCTTGAACTGACCTTCAATAACGTCCTCCGTGATCAACTTTTTCAGGTTATTTCATTTAGATAATCCATATCACTATTATAATTTCTCTTATTATATATAATTTTTTTATTAAAATTTGTAATAAACATTATTTTTATGATTTTTTTACGAAATTTTATATACAAGTTTTACCTTTGTAGATAATAAATTTTTGCGAATTTTAAAATTCGCAAGAAATTTTTCTGTGAAATTTCTTGCGAAAAAATTTTGCAGAAAAATTTCCTTCAAAAAAAAATTTACAGAAAAGTTTTTGTAAATTTTTCGCAAGAAATTTTGCAGGAATATTTTTTACAAAAAAAAATCAAAGAAATTACTATAAATTTTATCAATAATTCTTCAATTTTTAAATGCTCACAATAAATTCATCTGAAGCATTTGTTTCCACGCCTCTAACATGTGATACATGATCTTTTAAACCCTAAGATTGTAGATTATTATAAGTCTAACACTCAACCATATAAATCAACTTGTAAGATAAGTGTTGCCCCAACTTATATACTCTTTAATTGTTTTATTTTCAATCGATGTGAAACTTGAAGTTTTTTGTAAAATATTAAACTTATAAATTTAAATATTTTTTTGATTTTTCCTGCGGATTAAGATTAACAAGAAAATTCACAGGAAAAATTATTTGCAAAATTTTTCTATCAATTAGTAAACATTACTTGTAAATTTATTTTTGCAAGAAAACCTGCCAGAAATAAAATAAAATTCTTACAATATTTTCTGTAAAATTTTACCATGAAATTTTTTTTATGATTATTAAAATTGTAGCAAAATTTGCAAATTATTTTTTGCAAATAAATTCGTAAAAATTTTTTGTAAAATTATTATTGCAAGAAAATTCGTAAATATTTTTATAAATATTTTTTATAAAAATATATTTTTCTACTAGTGATATCTTCTCACAAAATATTACATTTAATTCCAATGAACCAATTAAACCACTTGCCATTCAAAGTGTAAAGTACATCAAACTTGTTTGAAAGGAGTTTTAAAAAAAAATTTAAAAAATTTGTACTAACATACTCATAGTACTGTATATACTAAATTAGCTAGCCAACAAAATAATTTATTGTCATTGCCGTGAATTCGACAAATTTATTTGAATGATTGTACTTGCAGGCAGAGTTAGCGGTGGGATTAAGAGATTATGTTGGGAGGGGGACACCTCTGTACAATAGTAGAAATATGAACCAATTAACTACTAGGCTACTAGTACAATAGTAGATATATAATATATTAAAAAAATTGAACAGCGGGTAATCTTTAAAAAACATTGAATATACTAATTAATTGGAAGAAATGTTTATTTGAATGATTGTACTTGCAGAGAGAGCTAGGGATAGCATTAAGAGATTATGTTGGGAGGGGGACACCTCTGTATCATGCTGAGCGTTTATCGGAGTACTACAAGAGCATGAATAATGGGAAAGGACCCGACATATACTTAAAGAGAGAGGATCTGAACCACACTGGGTCTCACAAGATCAACAACGCTCTTGCGCAAGCCATGATTGCTAAGCGCATGGGTTCGAAAACCATCGTGACCGCCACTGGTTCTGGACAGCATGGCCTTGCAACGGCCGCAGCATGCGCAAAACTTGGTTTGGAGTGCATGGTGTTGATGGGCACTAAAGACATGCAGAGACAATGTTCGAACGTGAGGTTGATAAAGTTGTTAGGAGCTGAGGTTGAAGGAGTTGATGGAGGGTTCAAAGATGCAGCATCAGAGGCATTTCGATATTGGGTGGGGGATTTGGAGAAGAATTACCACTTGACGGGTTCAGCGGTGGGACCACACCCGTGTCCGACAATGGTTCGTGAGTTTCAGTCAGTGATAGGGAAAGAAACGAGGATTCAAGCGTTGGAAAAATGGGGAGGGAAACCAGATGTTGTTGTGGCTTGCGTGGGGACTGGGTCCAACGCTTTGGGTTTGTTCCATGAGTTTATAAATGATAGAGATGTGAGGCTTATTGGAGTTGAGGCAGGTGGTTTGGGATTGGAGACTGGAACACATTCTTCATCTTTGACCGCTGGAGAAGTCGGTGTTTACCACGGAGCCCTCACTTATTTACTGCAGGATCACGATGGTCAAGTTATTCAACCTCATTCCATCGCACCAGGGTCACTACTCATATTCATTTTTCATTTATATATATTCAAATATTATATATCTTTTCACTTTTCACCATTCACCTTCATTATCCATCTTTTAACTCAGGATGGAGTATCCAGGAGTTGCTCCTGAGCTAAGCTTCCTTAAAGAGACTGGCCGTGCCGAATTCTGCGTCGCAAATGATCAAGAAGCTCTGGATGGTACATGCAATAAACATAAGCATGCATATGTATTTTAAATTAATGTTGCAACTATATATATAACCATTAATGTAGTGATCACATATATATAATTTGCAGCATACGGAAGATTATGCAAATTAGAGGGCATATTTGCATCTCTGGAGGCTGCACACGCATTGGCTTTGTTAGATAAGTTGGCTCCTACTCTATGCGATGGGAGTAAGGTAGTTGTGAATTGCAGTGGGCGTGGAGATAAGGATGCAGCAATATTTGACAATGAATGACAGATGGAGCTGAATACTATATAAATTAAACGCTATATTTCTATAAACGATTAAACGAACAATACATGCTTAAAATTGTATTGGCTAGCTAGCAAGTGGCCGGAAATATAAATATTTAACAATCATCAGGTATCTGTTGTAAAAAAGAAAGAAATGACAATAAAAATCTTGAGTTATTGTTTCATAGGAGGAGATTGTGTAACGATCCAAATAAGTCATCGTATTTACTATAAAAATTGACAATAAAGCAAAAGTTAAAAGAAAATATAGATAAATCATTTAGATAGATCAACTTGCAAAGATAACTGACTATTCATGTAGGTAAAATGTATGAAATATACACGATATATAAAAATTTAGTACATATACTATATACATCATAGATTAAACTATTACAAAAATATCTTTTAGATGAGTGGTCGAGAATTTCAAAACATTATTATCACTTCAGTTAACCACTTAATTCTATCCTACTTGCATATTAAGTATGATTATCATAATCTCAACCACAAGAAAAAGAAGAATAAACTTATGAAAGAAACAAATATAACAATACGACATCAAAGACAACAAAAGCATATATCAACAATACCAGAACTCATAACTTAACAATCATGTGCTCGACATTTATCAACTTTAATATACTCAACATTTCAGCATACATATATTAATAATTAATGTATCATTAAACATGTTAATTGAGGAGATCTTTTACAACTTAATTGACTTGACCCTATCGAACTAGAACGTTAAACATATCTCAATTAAGTTAGGTATATTAGTTCACCTCCATATCAATTCACATAAACCCAAGAGGAAAATCCAACTTTAAAACAAAAAATCCCAAAATAACCGACATAAAATACTTTTTTTTGCACTAGTAAACATAAGTCTCCTCTAGCATATATGTATCTTAACTAAGACATGTATCTCAGTCATATATCCACAACTTCACAACTTTACAGCTATACAACATACAACTTACATCTTAACATCATCAATTTATCTATCAACTTACAACTAAGTATTCATTCTTATATGTTATCATACATACATCATGGTCATCAATATCCATCAATAGATCATCATAAAATAGGTATGTTGCGCCCAATGCTACTCAAACAACACAATATATATATATATATATATATATATATTTAATATATTTTTTACTTACTTTTTTAATTTAAATTTAATTAAGTCACTTTAGATTTATTTTGTATATAATTTGAGATTTATCGTGCAACAAATCTATTATGCATTTGATTTATTTTATTATATGTAATTTAAATTTTTTTTTATCATTTAGGTGCACTAATTTATATTGGTTCTTTAGATATTGAGAAAAAAAATGTGTGTTGGAAGGGTAACTCAAAGCAAATATAGAATTTTTTTCCTTTTTTTTTTGGCAGGCTAGCAAGTCAGGTGGCATGGGTTAGGATTTGCAACCAATTTTTTTCTGGTGGGTCAACTCGACGTGACTCATTTTGACGGACCTATTATTGGTTGGGTGATAAGTGTCTAATTAGCTTGATTTAACATTCATTTGAGACATTTATCTAATAGTTTTTGTGTTGTTATTAATGTTATTTTGATTTATATAGGCATGGAATCAAAGAGATACTCTTGATCAATGTTAGCACATAGAATAGGAAGCCTTTGATCTAATTTTGTGCTTATTTTGTAGGATTTGAAACCTGGAGAAGAATGGCTCAGCCATTCTGAGGCGCTCAGCGGAATAAGAACAGAGAGTTTCCACAATGAAGGCGCTCAGCGGATCATATCCGCTCAGCGAATTGGTCCCTGGAAGAAAAGGAATGCTCTCTGCCTCCAATCCGCTCAGCCATTTCCAATCCGCTCAGCGGATTTCATCCAGAAATGTGAAGGTGCTCTCTGCCTCCTATCCGCTCAGCGAATAAAAGGCGCTCAGCGCCTAGGTTCCTTCATGGTGAAGAATTCAGGTTTCTTCATGGTGAAGAACTCTCAATCCGCTCAGCCGTTTCGAGGCGCTGAGCGGATTCATATCTCTCTTGCTTACTCTGTTTTCATATATAAGGAAAGAAAGAGAGAGAAAGGGGAGACTGACACGAGAGGAAGAAAAAAACAGAGTACTCTGGAGCTCGTGGGAACGCGAATCTTCAAAGGATCTTCTTCTTCTACCTCTCAACTTGTAACTTGGTGATTTCTTGTAATATGGAGAGCTAATCTCTAGGTTTGGGATTGATGTAGTCATCAAACTCCTATGTATTTCTCTTTGATTCATATATATATATTATCTGTTACCCTTTGTTAGTGATTTGTATTCCATTCTTAATGCTTAGATAAACTGATCACTTATCTTTGATTTTGGATTTAAAATTTAGTTGGAAAACATTTTCTGGATCTAGACTTGAGTCAAATCACCTATTATTTTTAAGAGCCAGGGATGGTCTTGATCTTAATAGTTGTAACAAGTTCTGATTCGTAATGCGGAATATTGAACTAAATGAAGTGAGGAATCATTCATTGAGTTGAATATCCCAGAATTTCTTATGCCAAGGGATTGGGTTTGAATGAAAATAGAGAATGCAATAACAATGAGTAATGGAAATTTTAGAAAGAATCAATAGGAATACATAGGAGGGAGATTGATGAAATCAAATCCCAACTGTTTCTTATATCTGTTTTCTTTAAATCAAATTACTCTTTGGTTTCTTGAAGTTGGAAAATCATATATCTCAAATTTGAATATGTGTAACTATTCCAGTTTTAAATTTATAAGCATCAACTAATATAATAGAAATCTAAGTTATCTCACAAGTCCCTGAGGTTCGACAACCTTTTATTTTTACTACAGAGACTTGGGTGCGCTTGCCTATTAAAAATACGAACAAGTTTCTTGGCGCCGTTGCCGGGGACTTGTGTCAAGATAGTTGTGATTTCTATTGTATTAGTTGGATCTTATTGTATATATTTCTTAGTTTTCATTTTGTTGAATATATTCTTTACCTGTTGTTCTAACTTTTCTGTTTAAGTCAGTCTTTGTATGCGAGGAAAAATTCCTGCTGAGCAGCTGTTATTTGATCCAGAGATTGAGAAAACAGCTAGGAAAAATAATAGCAGAAGAAGGCGACAAAGGAAGCTTGAACAGGAGAGACGGGAACAGGAGGGTACTTCCACTTCAGTTTCAGCTCAACACTTTAATTCTGAATCAATGGCTGAAGAAGGACCAGGTGGTCATGGACCTCATCATCAGCCAAGGAGACTCCTTGGAGAATACAATCATCAATTGGGTCCTAGGCACTTTTCCAGTATAGCCAGACCAGCTAAGGGGGTGGAGATGAAACCAGCATTATTATCTCTCATCACTGCCAATCAATTTGCAGGGATGGACCATGAAGATCCCTACACACATCTGTCAACTTTCTATGAGCTTATTGGCACTATGGGCATTCCTGGAGAAGATGAAGAAGCGGTCTACTTGAGATTATTTCCCTTCTCTTTGACAGGAAAAGCGAAGACATGGTTGCAGGCTCATCCAAATCAGAGCCTAACTAGATGGGAGGACGTAGAAAGGAAGTTCTTAGCTAGATTCTTTCCTCCTTCTAGATATATAAGTGCCAAATCAGCAATTGCAACATTTTCTCAAGGCGCTGATGAACCTTTGTGTGAGGCCTGGGAGAGATATAAATCCTTGCTGAGGAAATGCCCAAATCATGGGTTTGATGATGTTGCACAACTCAACATGTTCTGTAATGGGTTAAGGCCTCAAACAAAGATGTTATTGGATGCTTCTGCAGGTGGTTCTATGATGATGAAAGATTCTGAGGAAGCAATCACTATTATTGATGCTTTGGCAGCCAGTGATTACCAAGCTCACCATGACAGGAGCCAGCCTTCCAAACGGGGAATTCTAGAATTGGATACTCAAAATGCAATTCTGGCTCAGAATAAGCTTCTTTCTCAGCAGATGGAAGAGATAAGGAAACAGATGTCCAAACTTCAAGTAGGATCATCTTCACGCTCTCAACAAGTAATGAGATGTGATTTTTGTGCAGGTGATCATCCAAATGGGCAATGTTCTATATCTGAATCAGAACAGGAGGAGGAAGTTAATTACATGAGCAATCCAAGAAGGCAAGGGAATTTCTCTGGTAATTATAATCAGAATCAAGGCTGGAGGAGTAATCAGAATCAGTATTCTGGGTGGAAACAAGAAGCAGGGCCTTCACAAAGGCAGCCCCCACAAAAGCCATATCAAAATCAGTCTTCTTATCAGCCTGATAGGTTGTCAAAAATGGAGGAGGCTCTTACACAATTTATGCAGGTTTCCACAACTAATCAGAAGAACACTGAAGCGTCTATCAGAAATCTGGAGGTTCAAGTAGGGCAGCTAGCCAAGCAGTTGGCAGATCAACAAAATAAAAATTTTTCCGCCAATACACAGGTCAATCCGAAGGAGCAGTGTCAGTCAATTACAACAAGGAGAGGCACTGTGATAGGTAAGGGGATTGGTGACAATTTGAGAGACAATAGTGTTGGGGAAGAAGAGAAAAAGAGTGTAGTTGAGTTAGAAAGTGAGAAAGAGGTGGAGTTGAATAAAGAGGAAGAAAAAAAAGAAAATAATAAAAAAGAGAGTGAAAAAAATGAGAGGAGAGATGGAGATGTGAGGGAGGAGAGAAAGAAGAAAGGGAAAGAAGTCATTAGGCCTCCTCCAGTGAAGAATCTACCTTACCCACATGCTCCGTCAAAGAAAGACAAGGAACGCCAGTTTGCAAGGTTCCTTGATATAATCAAGAGGTTACAGATCAACATACCTTTTGCAGAGGCCTTGGAACAGATGCCATCTTATGCAAGATTTATGAAAGATCTTTTGACAAAGAAGAGAAAGTTGAGTGAAGATGGAACAGTGGAGTTAGAGGCAGGTTGCAGTGCTATAATTCAGAAGTCACTTCCACAAAAGTCTAGAGATCCAGGGAGTTTTACTCTGCCAGTCACTATTGGAAATGTTTCTGTGGGGAAGGCATTATTGGACTTAGGAGCTAGTATCAATCTGATGCCTTTGTCAATGCTACAGAGGATAGGTGAGGTGGAGGTGAGACCTACTAGAATGACTCTGCAGTTGGCTGACAGGTCCATCAAGTATCCTCATGGTGTTGTTGAAGACCTCTTAGTAAAAGTTGATAAGTTTTGGTTCCCAGTAGATTTTGTTGTCATGGATATGGAGGAAGATTCTGAGGTTCCTCTTATTTTGGGACGACCATTCATGAAGACAGCCAAAGTTATTATTGATGTTGATGATGGGAAACTCAAGGTTAGAGTTCAGGATGATGAAGTGAACTTTGATGTCTTTGAGGCCATGAAGCATCCAAGTGATAAGGCAGGTTGTTTCAGAGTGGATGTGATTGATGAGCTGTGTTTGGAAGCTCAAAAGAATTTCTCAGTAGCTACACCATTGGAGAAGGCATTGATGAGTGTGGTCAGTGAAGTTAATGATGAAGAAGAAAGAGAAATTCAGAAATGTCTGGAGGAGTTAGACAAAGCCAAGGAGGTTTCTACTAATCCTGCAAGTGTACAAGAGTTAAACAAAGGGGACAAGTCTCAACCTCAGCAGCTAGAATTGAAGCAATTGCCAAGCCATCTCAAATATGTGTTTTTAGAGGCAAATGGTGGAAAACCAGTTATAATTAGCAATTCTTTATCTTCGGAGGAGGAAAGGAAGTTAGTTGAGGTTTTAAAAGCAAATGAAGGGGCTATTGGATGGACATTGTCTGATCTTAAAGGTATTAGTCCTTCATACTGCATGCACAGAATCTTGATGGAACAGGATTATAGACCTGTAGCACAACCTCAAAGGCGCCTCAATCCAACAATGAAGGAGGTTGTCAGAAAAGAAGTGATTAAGTTACTTGAAGCTGGAATGATTTACCCTATTTCTGACAGTGCATGGGTTAGTCCTGTTCAGGTGGTACCTAAGAAGGGAGGCATGACGGTGGTGATGAATGACAGGAACGAATTAATTCCTACAAGGACAGTCACTGGTTGGCGGATGTGTATTGATTATCGGAAGCTGAACCAGGCCACAAGGAAGGATCACTTTCCATTGCCCTTCATGGACCAGATGCTAGAGAGGTTGGCGGGTCAGGCTTTCTATTGCTTCTTGGACGGTTATTCTGGGTATAATCAGATAGCAGTTGACCCGAAGGACCAGGAAAAGACAGCATTCACATGTCCTTTTGGCGTTTTTGCATATAGAAAGATGCCATTTGGATTATGTAACGCACCAGCCACGTTTCAGAGGTGCATGTTGGCCATATTCTCTGATCTTGTTGAAAAATGTATTGAGATTTTCATGGATGATTTCTCAGTGTTTGGATCATCATTTGATTCATGTTTGGAGAATCTCAACATGGTACTGAGGAGGTGCGTAGAAACAAATCTGGTTCTTAATTGGGAGAAGTGTCATTTTATGGTGACTGAAGGAATAGTGCTTGGCCACAAAGTTTCTGAGAAAGGTATTGAGGTGGATCCAGCTAAGGTTGAGGTCATTTCTAAGCTTCCTCCACCATCAAATGTGAAAGGAATTAGAAGTTTTCTTGGACATGCTGGATTTTATAGGCGGTTCATCAAAGATTTCTCAAAGATCGCTAAACCGCTCAGCAATCTCCTTGTGAAGGATGTTAAGTTTAAATTTGATGATAATTGCTTGTCTGCCTTTTCACTCTTAAAGCAAAAGTTGTGTTCAGCACCCATAATTACTAGCCCAGATTGGAATTTTGATTTTGAGTTAATGTGTGATGCTAGTGATTATGCAGTGGGTGCTGTGCTGGGTCAAAGAAAAAACAAAATTTTTCATGTCATACACTATGCAAGTAAAGTTTTAAATGAGGCTCAAATGAATTATGCAACCACAGAGAAAGAGTTACTTGCAATAGTATATGCACTTGAGAAATTTCGTTCTTATTTGATTGGTTCAAAAATTACTATATTCACTGACCATGCAGCTATTAAGTATTTGCTAACTAAATCTGATTCCAAGCCCAGGTTGATAAGATGGATTTTGTTGTTACAGGAATTTGATTTAGAGATAAAGGATAAGAAAGGCTGTGAGAATCACATCGCAGATCACCTATCAAGATTAGAAAATGAAGAGGTGACCATACTAGAGAGTGCTATCCATGAAGAATTTCCAGATGAAAAGTTATTCTCTGTGCAGGAAAGACCTTGGTTTGCTGATATGGCAAATTTTAAAGCAGCCGGGGTCATTCCAGAAGATCTTAATTGGCAACAGAGAAAGAAATTCTTCAAGGATTCCACTTACTATGTATGGGATGATCCTTATTTATTTAAGATTGGTGCTGATGGTTTGTTGAGAAGATGTGTTTCAGGTGCAGAGATCAGGGATATTTTGTGGCACTGCCACAATTCACCTTATGGAGGTCATTACAATGGAGATCGCACAGCAGCAAAGATTCTTCAGTCTGGATTTTACTGGCCTTCTATCTTTAAGGATTCTCATGAACACTGCAAGAATTGTGATAAGTGTCAGAGAACTGGAGGAATTTCCAAAAGACATGAATTACCATTGCAGAATATCCTTGAAGTTGAGGTTTTTGACTGCTGGGGAATTGACTTTGTAGGACCCCTTCCATCATCTTATTCCAATGAGTACATTCTGGTTGCTGTGGATTATGTTTCCAAGTGGGTGGAAGCTGTAGCGACTCAGAAAGCTGATGCACGAACGGTGATTAAGTTTTTGAAAAAGAACATCTTTACCAGATTTGGAACACCGAGAGTGCTCATAAGTGATGGTGGTTCTCATTTCTGCAACACACAGTTGAAGAAGTTGTTAGAGCACTATGGTGTGAGGCACAAAGTAGCTACACCTTACCATCCTCAGACAAATGGACAGGCAGAGGTTTCCAATAGGGAGTTAAAGAGGATCTTAGAAAAAACTGTAGCCAGCTCAAGGAAGGATTGGGCTGTGAAATTGGATGATACATTGTGGGCCTACAGGACAGCATACAAGACTCCAATTGGACTATCTCCATTCCAGCTTGTGTATGGGAAGGCCTGCCATCTACCAGTTGAGTTGGAACATAAGGCCTATTGGGCCTTGAAAACTTTGAATTTTGATTTGAAGGCCTCAGGTGAAAAAAGGAAGCTCCAGCTACATGAGCTTGAAGAAATGAGGTTACAAGCATATGAATCTTCCCGGATTTATAAGAACAAAGTCAAGTCTTACCATGACAGGAAGATTGTCCAGAGAAATTTCCAACCAGGCCAACAGGTGTTATTGTTCAATTCCAGGTTGAGATTATTCCCTGGAAAGCTCAAATCCAAATGGTCAGGCCCCTTTGTGATCAAATAGTCAAGCCATATGGGGCAGTAGAATTGGAAGAACCAAACTCTGGAAGATCTTGGATGGTGAATGGCCAAAGAATTAAGCCATACTTGGGTGGTGACATTGAGCAACTCACCAATGTCACTCATCTCATTGATCCATGACTTCAAGAAGTGTCAAGCTAATGACAATAAAGAAGCGCTTGCTGGGAGGCAACCCAGACGTTATGTTTTTAAAAGTGGTTTGATTATTTAGTATTGCATGTTTAATTTCATATGTGTGATGTTTTAGGGAGTGAGTTTAGAATTTAATGCTTAAAATAAATTCAAGAATATTGTGTTAGATTATGCATTTTCTTTGATGTTCAATGTGTGTTTGTTTTGATGGAGTAAAGGAAGAATATTAAGGAATTTGGGATCAAAACTGAGCTAGAATAAGAATTGTATAATTTCTGATCCAGGACTCAGTGGCTCAGCCCCTCTGAGTGGCTCAGCCCTTTATATCAGTCAATAATCAGATGAGTCCCTGGAGGTCAGGCGCTCAGCGCTTGATAGGCGCTCAGCGCCTCATATGAGGAGGGGTTCTGGAGGCAAGGCGCTCAGCGCCTGGGATGCGCTCAGCGCCTGGAAGGAGAAAACCCCTAGAACTCTCTGGAGCCAATTGGCTCAGCGAAATTAAGGCGCTCAGCGCCTGGGGTTAGTGATCTCTCTGGAGCCAAAGTGCTCAGCGCTTCCCAAGCGCTGAGCGGATGAGTTACGGGTTTGAGCCTTCATTTGAATTAAAAGCCTCAACTGCTCAAGGGTCACACATAACCCACTCAGCCCTTTCCTATTCTAAACGTTGAAAGAGCCTTTCCTCCTCCCTCTTGCTATTTTTATTCTCACTTGCTCTCAAGTTCTTCTGATTCCTTAGTCTTTTGTGTGCTTCCAAAATCATCATCTCAAATCCCAGGTATGCTCATATACATTCTTCTTTTGCGCCAACCCTTGGTTGTTATTCATGAAATACATTCTGCTGCTTTGCCCTATTTATGTTAGTTAGGATTTGGTTATTATTCTGTTCTTGAAATTTTGTAATCCAATGGTTTGTTTTTAAAGATATATGTCTAGGGTTTGAAATTGCTGCATTCAGGTTCGTACCTTATATGTTAGGGGCATAACTCTCTGCATTCCAAAATCAGGGTTTGAATTTCACTGCCATACATTGTTAAGTTTAAGTATATTTTGGCGTGGGTTCCATAGCCATGGGTTTTAAAAATGATAGTTCAGTTTCAACTTCTGGAGCAAGGCGCTTAGCGCTTCCAAAGCGCTGAGCGGATAGAGGTCAGAAACCCTTGATGGCTTAAAGCGCTCAGCGGATAAGAGGCGCTGAGCGGATGGAATGCAGAATCTCATGTTCTTTTATTGCATGAATTAACTGAAATTGTCTAACATTTATGGTTCGCTCTTGTTCTGAATGAATTGCAGATGGGAAAATCAAGACCCACTCATGAGATTCCAGCCAGTAAAAAGAGGAAGGGGGCTGCTTCTTCAAATCCTCCTCCACATGATTCTGACACTGAGGAGCCTACCCATTCACCTGTGGCTTCAATCCGTTTGGACAGGAACAGATTCATGACCAAAACTAAGCAGCAGCGATATACTGAGTTGGAGCCTCGCCAAATAGTTGCTGAAAGACGGGTGGAGTTGGAAGCTGGAGAATATATGGACTTCCAAAGGGAGCTGACTCGCAGGAAATGGAACAAATTGGCTACTCCTGAAAAGAAATATAATGAAGAGATCATCAAGGAGTTTTATGCCAATGCTTACCCGCTCTAGAGGACTGATCAAACTAGAAACAGCTGGGTCAGAGGCGCTGTGGTCAGTTATTCTAGGGATGCCATTCAACAGTATTTGGGTAGTCGTGATGTTATAGGAGGTGATGGTTTGGATGAATTTGGCCGATTGAAGAAAGCCCATGCTTTTAATGCGGACAAAATGGCTAAGCTGTTATGTTTGCCTGGATGTACATACACAGTGGGACTCACAGGTAACCCAGTTTCATTCCTTAGGAAGAACTTGACTACCACTGCACGTATCTGGCAGAATCTCCTATATTGTAATGTGTACTGCATCACCCACATATCTGATCTAAACATGCCCAGAGCAACACTTCTTTATTCTATTTTGCAAAAGACAGAGGTGGATATACCTACAATTATTTCAGATGAAATACACAAGATCGTGCTATCTTCTCCGTCTTCAACAGGTGTTTCTAGACCTTTGGGCTTTCCAGGTTTAATTACTGGGCTATGTTTATTTAGTGGTTCTCGTTTGCCTGGCAATTTAAATAAAGCTCTCCGACCTCCCATCAATGCTGCATATATTAAAATACATTGCAAAAGTGAGCAGCATGGAGATGCTTCACAACCTCGACCCCAGAGGCATGGGCAAGGCTCTTCTTCTTCCCAAGTACCTGCTCAGGACTTCATGGCTGCACACTTTCATCACATAGAGCAGCAGAATCTGGCCAACCATCTGGCATTGATGTCACTCAACACTAGCATGTATCATGCCCATCAGCAACAGTTTCAGGGTGGCCCTCCTTTCCAATGGCCATCCCCAGAGGCATTTCAGCAACACTTTTATTGGCCTGGGGACAGTCCACATTTTGAAGGAGGAGAGGATGAGCAGGAGCAAGAAGGAGGAGATGGAGCTGAAGGAGATGACCATGATGATGAGGACATCTGAGGGTTTTTGTGCAGTTTATTTTGTTTCGTTTTATTTATTATCAGTATTGTGCATTTTATTTTGGATACATTAGTTGCTTGCTTTGGTTTAACTCAACTGACAAATTTTTCTAGAAAGTGCAAATTTATGATTCCAAGTTTTCAATGATCAATATTTTCTAATCTGGGAAGTTACATTGTTGCACAAGTGGTTACAATTTTGACTTTGATTGTGTGCTTCAAGTTTGTTCAAGTGAAGTTGAAATGATTCTAAAGTTGTTGATGTTAGGGCACTTAACCAAACCGTGTGAGTGAGTGAGCCAAACAGTTAAAATACAATCTTGGAGAGTCATCACTAATTCATGCGGTCAGTTTTGTTTGAGTCTCTCATTAGTTACAGTTATGCTATGCATGAAATTTCTAAGGCAGTTGTTTAATTTAACAAGTAGCCAAAAAAAAAAAAAAAAAAAAAAAAAAAAAGCCAACCCATGAATCCTTGAACATAAAATCTGACCTTAAACAGAACCCCTAAGCTCAAAATGGAAAACCATGATTGTCCTTAGCCTTGTTGATAAGAGACATTTTTATGAAACAAGTGGGTTTGAACCAAGTTGGGGGTAGTTTGCATGGAGAGATCATGTGGTTGAAGCTGGATTGTATATCTCTATTACAGTGTATTATTATGTATATCTCTTAAAAAAATATATATATATAAAAAAAAAATATATATATAAAAAAAAAAAAAATTGAGTTAATTTTGTAATCAAGGTTCCTTGTTATCATTCCATTAATTTGTGCAATATTTCGAAAGAGAAGGAACCAGTAAGTCATTCAAAGAGGGATGAGGTATAAAGAATCAAGAGAATTCAAGCTAGAGCAAGGATTTGATTAACCATATGAGTGAGAATGTCTCTTGTCAAACAGGCTTTCAGATCAGATTCCCAAAGAAAAACCAAATCTCTGATAGCCAAGCCATGTTACAACCCTCTTAAGTCCTTAGTAATTCATGCTTAGTCTTAACAATAGACTTGTGAGAGACAGGTAACAAATCAGACTTAGCTTGTTTGGTGCATGAAAGGAGAGAAACACTCATCTGCTCAATATACTAAGAGAGCTATACACTAGTGAGGAAATTTGAGTGCTCTTGGCTGAAAACAATGGAAGATGAGTGGATATTTTCCTTGAGTGTGCTTGAGGTTCACAATGTTTGTCATCAATTGGGTATCAATTGCTGTAGCAATCACTCACTGGATTTTGAAAAATAAGTTCATTGTATTCTGTGAAATCATGAAAAATGTATTGATATATTTGTTGGGTGAAACTTTTGTATTCACTGGAAAGATGAGTCAGTCATATTATTCTCAACGAAGATTGTTGTTTGAGGACAAACAAATTTCTAAGTTGGGGGTAGTTTGATAAGTGTCTAATTAGCTTGATTTAACATTCATTTGAGACATTTATCTAATAGTTTTTGTGTTGTTATTAATGTTATTTTGATTTATATAGGCATGGAATCAAAGAGATACTCTTGATCAATGTTAGCACATAGAATAGGAAGCCTTTGATCTAATTTTGTGCTTATTTTGTAGGATTTGAAACCTGGAGAAGAATGGCTCAGCCATTCTAAGGCGCTCAGCGGAATAAGAACAGAGAGTTTCCACAATGAAGGCGCTCAGCGGATCATATCCGCTCAGCGAATTGGTCCCTGGAAGAAAATGAATGCTCTCTGCCTCCAATCCGCTCAGCCATTTCCAATCCGCTCAGCGGATTTCATCCAGAAATGTGAAGGTGCTCTCTGCCTCCTATCCGCTCAGCGAATAAAAGGCGCTCAGCGCCTAGGTTCCTTCATGGTGAAGAATTCAGGTTTCTTCATGGTGAAGAACTCTCAATCCGCTCAGCCGTTTCGAGGCGCTGAGCGGATTCATATCTCTCTTGCTTACTCTGTTTTCATATATAAGGAAAGAAAGAGAGAGAAAGGGGAGACTGACACGAGAGGAAGAAAAAAACAGAGTACTCTGGAGCTCGTGGGAACGCGAATCTTCAAAGGATCTTCTTCTTCTACCTCTCAACTTGTAACTTGGTGATTTCTTGTAATATGGAGAGCTAATCTCTAGGTTTGGGATTGATGTAGTCATCAAACTCCTATGTATTTCTCTTTGATTCATATATATATATTATCTGTTACCCTTTGTTAGTGATTTGTATTCCATTCTTAATGCTTAGATAAACTGATCACTTATCTTTGATTTTGGATTTAGAATTTAGTTGGAAAACATTTTCTGGATCTAGACTTGAGTCAAATCACCTATTATTTTTAAGAGCCAGGGATGGTCTTGATCTTAATAGTTGTAACAAGTTCTGATTCGTAATGCGGAATATTGAACTAAATGAAGTGAGGAATCATTCATTGAGTTGAATATCCCAGAATTTCTTATGCCAAGGGATTGGGTTTGAATGAAAATAGAGAATGCAATAACAATGAGTAATGGAAATTTTAGAAAGAATCAATAGGAATACATAGGAGGGAGATTGATGAAATCAAATCCCAACTGTTTCTTATATCTGTTTTCTTTAAATCAAATTACTCTTTGGTTTCTTGAAGTTGGAAAATCATATATCTCAAATTTGAATATGTGTAACTATTCCAGTTTTAAATTTATAAGCATCAACTAATATAATAGAAATCTAAGTTATCTCACAAGTCCCTGAGGTTCGACAACCTTTTATTTTTACTACAGAGACTTGGGTGCGCTTGCCTATTAAAAATACGAACATTGGGCCTAAACGAATTGAATTGATCCATTTTGTCATTCTTATTATATATTAAGATTTCTTTCAAATTTAATTTAAGATTAAAATTCTGAAACATAAATTAAAAAAATAAATTAAAATTTAAGTTTAATGCTTAATGTAAATAGGATTATTGCAAAAACATGTAATTTAATCAACAAATTATTGGTATAAGTAGAACTGAACTTGATTTATTTAAATAATTTTTTGAATTTAAGTCATGTGAATAACAAAGATATAATTAAAAGAAAAGACCTCATTAAATATGGTGAGTTAAGTTTTTTCTAGAAAAAAATCATATAACTTAATAATAAAAGCTTAAAATTGTTTGGATTCAAAGTTTAAATTAAGATACTCCTATTTCACAATGACAAAAATTTTAACATTTGAAAAAGATAAATGTTAGCAAGATAATTTCATATGCACTTTTTGATTGATTGAATTTTATTGGAAAATACAAAATGTAGTGGGTGTTGCACTCTATTTAATGAGTATATTTCCTGATTTTGTACCCATTCCATTTCTTTTTATCTATTGATTTTTTTAGTAAAATTTGTTTCTATTTATTTTTTATTTTCAAATTTCAAGACAACATGAATTGCTATGTTATTAATTATACCCTTACATCTTACCTAATATGACAACTAATATGCATAATATATAATAGAAAATATTAACATTATTATATAAAAAATAAAAAAATTTATTTTTTTAATAAAAATAAAAAATATTATATATATTGTGTCGGTAAAAATAATTTTTAATAATCATCGTAAAGTATCTGTACAATTTTCTCGTAATAATAATAACATTTATTATTGCCTTTACTAAAAACCTTTTAATACGACCCAACGCGCAGTTAATGTAAAATAAAGGAAGTGCTACTGGTTAGAATTCAGGATTCTATCTTTAGTTAATGTGTGCTGTAAAATATCATGTAACTTAATGATAGTCCTTCATTCAAAGTTGAAATCAAGACAGTTATAAATGAGAGGTCAGAATTCAAACTTGTATCTTTGGTTATTCTTTGACTGCATGTAAAAAATTATGTAACTTAATGACGATTAAAACGCTTTTATTCAAAGTTGAAATCAAGATACTTCTTAATAAAA
Source organism: Cajanus cajan (assembly GCF_000230855.2). NCBI lineage: Eukaryota > Viridiplantae > Streptophyta > Magnoliopsida > Fabales > Fabaceae > Cajanus > Cajanus cajan. The sequence goes on along the minus strand of NC_138527.1, from coordinate 45,576,830 downwards.
GGTTAGAATTATTCATGTTAAAAATGCTTTGATCATTGCAGAAAAAATTTGTAATCATATCAACAAGTTCCAATATTTTCATTTTTAGTTTCCATCACACTTCATTACAAAAACATTAAATTGACTAATGTAAGATGATATTTTCATTATTACATCAATATAATATATCAAATTATTAATATCACGTTCACAATAATAAAACATCATTTTTTTATAATATTAAATATTAGGATACACTAAAACGTGATGTACTAAAAAAAAAATAATACATGGACGAAATTTAAAAAAAAAACTACAGACTAAAAGAAAAAATAAACACAACATATTTCTAAGCTCAAAAGGTAATTAAATTTTAAATATAATATAAATTTAATTTAAAAAATAATATAAGATAAAATCTTACATTTAAAACAACCATTTTTTAATAACTATGCATTCTGTTAACTACTTTTCTTTGCTATTAATTTTTTCAATACTATAAAATTACTCGCAACACTCTATAAACATTTTAGCTCTCTCACACCGGGGTGGTTCAATAATATGTGAGGCTAAAATTAAATTAAAAAAAATGCATATATAAAAAATTTCGGCCATATTACTCATAAAAAATTCTCCTTTTATTTACTTTTCATGTAAGGTATATATATATATATATATATATATATATATATATATATATAACTTTGTTGAAAAACACAGAAGAAAAAATTTTATGAGTTAATATGCTGGTATATTTTATATATGCGTTTTTTAAAAATGAAAAAGATATATATCGAGTATTTTTAAAACATACTAGGACAATTTTTACAAACAATACGATATGTTTTTGACAATATATGTAACCATTTTTATTTTATAAAACTAATAATAAACTTTTTTCTTTTACAATTTTTACAAACAATATGAGATCTTTTTGACAATATATGTAACCATTTTTATTTTATAAAACTGATAATAAACCTTTTTTCTTTGGTTGGTGAACTTAAACCTTAAACTTTAAGCAAGGAGTGTTTGGTAGGGATTTTTTTTATACCCAAAAATCATGATTTTTAAGAATTATAAATTTTGAAAATTATAATTTTTGAGAATCAGTGCCAAAACTTGAGAAAGCAAGTTGTCAAAGCTTGAGGCAATACCATAATGAAGGTAGGCCACTTCTTTTCTTCCTCTAACTCTCTTCTTTTACGTTTTAAGATGGCTCGTCAAATCAAATATATTAGGAATAGATTGGATAAGATAGCAGCTGATGGCAACAAGTTTGGTCTTCGGAGGATTGATGACCACAGACTTGTGCAAAGGAGGGAAATGACTTATTCCCACTACACCAAAATTAGGTTTTTGTGGCAATTAATTTATTCTTTAGCGACTATATAAATGGTCATTATTTTTTTTACCAGCATTTAAATAATGGCTGGTGTATCCAGTGTCGCTAATACTATTACCGGCATTTATATAAAATGCTGGTAAAGACCTACTAAATTGTCGGGAAAACTTATTTTTTTAGTGGCAATTTTAGTAGCCATTTTAAAGGCTATTAAAAGTTATTTTTTCAATTGTCTCCTTTCTATCCATTTAGTGACTTTTATTCCTATAATTTTCTTTTCTAAATTCATAACTTATATACTCTTTTTTTTTATCTCTAGTCGATGTGAGATTTGTAAGATGAGGGTTTTCTTCTATTTATATATTTTTTAATTTATTTTTTTAATTATCTTATCTCTTAAGAGATGTGAGATTTATAAGGTGAAAGTTGCTCTCTAATTGTTTTATAGCACTATTAAACTTGGTAATAATGGGTGATTTGATACTAATTTATTATAGTGAATTAAGAGTCTAACTCAATCCTATAAATTAACTTATAAGGTGATAGTTATTACTCACTTATATACTATTTAATTATCTTATCTCTATGTGAGACTAGTTTTTTTCAATAAATAATTGTCGCTAATAATAAACTTTAGTGTAATATAAATACACTTTTAGTGACTATTATATATTAGCCATTAATATTTTTATTATATAATTAAATAACGGCAATTAAATTATTATCATTAAACAATTGTAGTTAAAAACAATTTTTGTTGTAGTGTCCTATGATGCTACAGGGGTTATAAGAAGGGAGAATGATAAGGAAGTCATTTTAAAACATTTAATGCAGCCTCACCCTCTTGGTGATGGTGATAAATAAGTCTTTGTATTATTCTCTTAGTGGGTATTGGAGGCTTGGGAAAGACTACATTGGCAAAAAAAAAAATGAAAAAAAAAATCAATAAATATAGACTTTAATTTTTGATCCTGCTAATGGAGAACTTTTAACACTATCATCTAATTATGTATTGCCATATGATTAAGAGTATGTCATCTCAGGTCGTTGTTATCATAATCAAACTCTTTGAATGACGTGACTTTGCATGATCTAGTGATTTTGTGTAAATTTTTAATTTTGGTTATTGATCAAATCTAAATCCATAGACAAATTCAATCAGGTATAAGAAGATACTTGTAATCATTTAAGGTAAGACTTCAAGTTGAAAAAAAAAATGCAATTTTGTAGCGGTTTAAAACGGAAAAAACTTAGATGAATTTTGTGGCGGTTTTAAACCACCAGAAATTGTAAAACCCTAAACATTAAAATACATTTTGTGGCGGTTTAAAACTGCCACAAAGTAATTAAATTTTCTGACACCAACATTTACAAAATCTATTTGCGACCGTGGACTTAGCGGTTGTTGTTGACGTCGATAATGCAATTTGTGGAAATTTTTAACCACCAGAAAATGCTAAAATAACCGCCACAAATCACACATTTTTTATAATGGTAAATAGTCCACGAGGCCCAATAGCTAATTCATGATGAAAATATAATGTTAATTTCTTAAAACATTTGTTCAAGAATTAACGCTCTATAAACATTTCTCCGAGGGGAAATTAATATGAAGAAAAAAAAAATAAATTTATTTATAAATTAAAAATAGTTTATGTATAAGTTAATTTATAAAAATGTTTTTTTTTATTTTTTTATTTATGTATAAATTAATTTTAACAATTACAATGCTTTTAGTAACATTAGAAAAATGTTGTTAAATTATAAAATATTGTTAATATATTTTTATAATATTTTATCAAATATAAGATAAAGCCTATATTATTAAGGGTTTTTAGCAACATTTTATATATCAATGACTATATTTTTAAAAATGTTTTCAAAGTGGTGTTTTACAATATTTTAACAACGATACTAATTTTTAGTAAATTTTATAAAATGATATTTAGTATTAAAACAATTTATATTATCATTTATACTTTATGACTTCATGTATTTTAAGTTTTACACTATGATTATATATACTATTTACGTGTCATTATTTTATTTTATGTAGAACTTTAATTTTAAAAAATAATTAAAAATTGAAAAAATATATTTTTATATATTATTTTTTTACTTGATGTTGACTTAATTTTGAAAAATTAATAAAATAATAATATTGAGATAAAAAAAATACTCAATTTATAATAACTTTTTTTTCAATTTTTTTTTAATAAATCTAACTAAGCAAGTTTTGTTAAAGATATTAAATATAGTATTGAACTTATGGAAAGATTTATTTTAATTTTACTTCATATCTTTTTCTTCTAATAGTATTTAATTTTGCATACTAATTGTAAGCTTAAACAGCAGCCTCTGCGTCCTAATTAGCGATTTGATTATTTAAGTTCGATATATATATATATATATATATATATATATATATATATATATATATATATATATATATATATATATATATATATATATATATATATATATATATATATATACTTATCTTGAATGCAGTTTTCGTCAAAATTATACGATAGTTGATTTTTGTCGAATTATATGCTAAATGTTTTTAAAGTAAAACAGTAAGAAGTCAAAAGATACCATGCAAGAAAAGTAAGTATGAAAGATTAAATCAACCGTATCTCATTATTCTCATAAAATTAATTAGTAATTTTATTTTATTTTTACTCGATGTCTAATATGATTAACATGCATTGCATACTCTTTCATAAAAAATAGTTTCCAACCATACAATATTACTCTTTTTTAAATCTCTTAATTAATTAACAACTAATTGTTTTGATTAATATAATTATTTTCGTTTTCTTTTTCTAAGTGTTAAATAGCATTGGATATCATTTAAGTAGTGTTTGGTGATTGAACGGGATAGAGCGAAATAGAACAAAATGGAATGACACAGAATAATCATGTATTTATATTGTGTTTGGTAACAATAAAATAGAAAGGAATTATATGTTCTATTCTACGTTTGGTGCCTCTTAAATAGAACAGAACACAATGTTTAATTACATATATATCTCTATCATATTTAATATTTGGTTGAGTATAAAAAACTAAACAAAACATAATATAACATTTTTTCACATTTGCTATTTTATGCCTATTATTATATAATATTCTTAAGAGTTATTAATATATTAATATTTATATTTTATAATTATTTTCTAAATACGTAAATATGAAATATTTGATAAAATATAATTTATAAAATATAATTAACTTAAATATATTGTTATTACTATATAAAATAATCATGTCCAAAAATAAAATAAAACATCAAGTTTTAATATCATTAGGAAATAAAACAAAACATAAAATAAAATAAAACTTTGTAGTAATGTATGTGTCAACCCATAAGCATCCTATGGACAAAGTTTGCTCGATCCTCTCATACCATCTTAAGAAACAGTCCTGTAAGTGTAGGACATTTTGTAATCCTAATAGTTGTTTCAATTCGATCAGCACAAGTTAAGTTTAACTTTTAAAGTTCATCTGAAACTAATTCCAATGATGCATATAGCACAGCAAAAGAGAAAAAAAAAACTTGCTTTATCCTTATATGCAGTGTGAGTAATGAACAATGTAAGGAGAGAAAAAAAAAAGCAACGAACAGTGCTAGACGAAAAAGGATTACGACAAAGATTTTGATTTTTAATTGGGTGTGTGGTGAAAGAGTTATAAAAATAAAGAATGGTAATTTTGTCATGAAAAAAATGTTTAATAAAATGTCTTGTCCCATTCCAATTGATTCTACTTTTTTTAGGAAATAAAAGTATTTTATTATTTTAATCATGTGTCCTATTTTATTTTTCCTTTTAATTTTATCAAACAGGAAACATAACTTATATATCTCATCCCGTCCCGTTCTAACGTGTATTTCAAATATAAATTTATTGATTATAATCTATCTCTTTTCTTCCTTTTCTTTTTCTAAGTGATAAATAGGGTTGGTGGTACGAATATTAGAGTTAACATAGAGTGGGGTTGTTGGTAAGAATATTAGAGTTAACTTAGAGTGGAGGGTTGGTGGTATGTACATAGTGATTTTTTAGGTTGGAAATTTGTGGTGCTCATAAAACAGGATTGATAGAATCATTTATATTTTATAATTTCCCATTAATATATATAATAAAGTCGTGTTCTGCAATGTTGTAACATGAAACGTGGCTCGGTATAAATATGGCCTGTTAGGAGACAGACAAAAATATATTTCCCCCTAATTTCTGAGTCACAGAAACATAAAATGACAGCGTGCAAATTGCAAGGGGCAATTGTTAACCACCATTGCATAAGAAGTCAGTTGGTAGATGAGAGAGGAGCGCTGAAAGGCTCGGTGGGGACTCAGCATCTTAAGACTAAGGTCCCTGAGTTGACTGTTACCTATGTACCCCCACTCACGCCCTCTAATGATAAGCCCATAGATATTTCCATGAGTTCTGCTTCTGGAAAGTTCGGTAGCTTTGGAGGCAAGTGTTATGACCAGAGTAGGCTTAATAGTTACTCACAGCTAAAATAAGAGATGAGTAAAAAAGAGACAAGGGAGAAAATAACCACAGTAAAAATATTATTTACTGAAAGGGAGGAAATTACAACACTTCTCTCTCTATAACTTACTCCTTTGAATTAGGAGACTACTACTACCGAGAACAGATCTCAAGGTGTATAAGAGAGGAAGATAGAAGAGAAGAAGGTTTGGGATGAAAATTATGGTTTTCAGCTTCCCTATTTATAGGAAAGTCCCAATGGCATTTTCGTAATTTCTCCTAAACTTTTAATATTATTTTATTATGTGGGACCCGCTTTTTAATTAAAAAACCACCGAAAGTTTTTCCTTTCGGTGCAGCTGTACCCAACATTTCTCCCACTTGAAGATTATGATTAAGTTAATCATATCTTCACACCATTGATACTTCATGTTGCTTATGTCTTCAATAGGCCAAATAAGGATCGACACCATATAAACTTGTCAGTGTTGACAGGCTTTGTCATTACGTCTGCTATGTTGTCTTTTGTATGGATCTTCTGCATATCCACTTTTCCTTCTTCTACTACTTCACGAACAAAATGATATTGAACTCCTATGTGCTTTGTCCTGGAATGAAAGGCTGGATTCCTTGCAATGTGCAAGGCACTCTGACTGTCACAATACACAGTAATTTTCTCCTGCTTGTGCCCGAGTTCTTCCAATAACCTTTGAATCCAAATTGCTTCCTTGCATGCTTGCGTAGCTGCCATGTATTCAGCTTCTGTAGTAGATAGAGCTACAACAGTCTGTAACTTAGACAACCAGCTCACTGCTCCTCCAGCAAGTGTAAACACATAACCAGTAGTAGATTTTCTTTTATCCAGATCTCCTGCAAAATCTGAATCAACATAGCCCTTGACAGTAAATTTCGATCCTTCAAAACATAATGCAACATCTGAGGTTCCTTTGATATATCTAAGGATCCTCTTTACAATACTCCAATGCTCTCTACCAGGATCTGCCATAAACCTACTGACCGCTCCTACTGCTTGTGCAATGTCTGGTCTCGTACAAATCATGGCATACATAAGGCTTCCCACCGCTGATGCATACGGCACTCGAGACATTTCCATCCTCTCTGCTTCATTGCTAGGACTCATACTTGAGGATAATTTGTAATTGACAGGAAGTGGGGTAGAAATTGGCTTACAGTCTTGCATGTTGAAGCGCCGCAAGACTTTCAATAAATAATTTCTCTGAGAAAGCCAAATCCTCCTGTTTTTTCTGTCTCGGTGAATTTGCATCCCTAAAATCTTGTTTGCTGGTCCCAAGTCCTTCATATCAAACTCCCTAGCCAATTGTGCCTTTAATTCTTGGATCTGATCTTTGTTGGGGCCTATCACCAACATGTCATCCACATACAACAGCAAGATGATGAAATCATTGTCATCAAACCTATTGTAGTACGTACAATGGTCTGAACTCAGTCTGTTGTAACCAAGGCTAATAATGAAGGAATCAAATCTCTTATACCAACACCTTGGCGCCTGCTTTAAACCGTACAGAGATTTGGTCAACCTACAAACCAAGTTTTCTTTTCCTTGTTCTTTAAAGCCTTCTGGTTGGAGCATATATATTTCTTCTTGGAGTTCCCCATGAAGAAAAGCAGTCTTTACATCAAGTTGCTCAAGATGTAAATTAAATGCAGCACACATAGCCAGAACAACTCTGATTGTGGTTAATCGGACAACTGGCGAGAATATCTCGTTAAAATCAATGCCTGCTTTCTGAGCATATCCCTTAACCACCAATCTTGCACGATATCTCTCCACTTGATCATTGCCATCACGTTTGATCTTATAGACCCATTTGCAACCAATGGCTTTTCGACCTTTTGGAAGATCAACAAGTTCCCATGTTTTATTTCTATGTAAGGCCTCCATTTCTTCATGCATTGCTGCCATCCACTGAGAAACATCAGAACTCCTCAACGCCTCTTGAAAGGTTGATGGTTCTCCTTCTTCAGTTAAGAGACAGTACGCATCATGACTTGCCATAACATAGTCTGAATGCCAAGATGGTTTCTTCGTCTGACGTGTTGTTCGTCGAACATCTCCATCATTGTCCTCATTTGGTTCTTGTTCATCGTGCTCTTGTTCTGCTTCAGAGGTGTCATCCTTTTTAGACTTTCCTCCTATCTCCACTATACTAGTGTCTTTGATAGTGCTGTCATTCTCCTGCTCCTTTTGCAGTTCAGTTTCTGCAAAGACTACATCCCTGCTAACAACAACCTTGCGGGCAGTGGGATCCCACAAGCGATACCCCTTAACATTGTCAGCATAACCCAAGAATATACATTTCCTGGATTTTGGGTCCAGCTTTGTTCTTTCTTGGGAGTTGTACATCACGTACACCGGACATCCAAACACATGTAATGAAGAATAATTTGATGGTTTTCCATTCCACATCTCCATTGGTGTCTTCAAACCAATTGCTGTTGATGGTGAGCGATTGATCAAATAACAAGCAGTTTTGACTGCTTCTGCCCAGAAAGACTTGGCTAATCCTGCAGTTCTCAACATAGCTCTTGTCCTTTCTAGAAGAGTTCGATTCATCCGCTCTGCTACCCCATTCTGCTGAGGTGTATGAGCAACTGTAAATTGCCTTTTAATACCCTCTTGCTTGCAGAATGCCAGAAAATCACCATCTATATATTCTCCTCCATTATCTGTCCTCAAGCACTTAATCCTTTTTCCAGTATCAAGTTCTACTTGTGCTTTAAATTCCTTGAATACTGGGAACACATCTGACTTCTTTTTGATTGGGTACACCCACAATCTCCGGGAATAATCATCAATGAATGATACAAAATATTTTGCTCCTCCCATGGAAATTTCTGGTGATTCCCAGACATCAGAATGGATCAAGTCAAGTATGTGTTTGCTCCTTGTAGTTACTTTGGCAAATTGTAATCTATGTTGCTTGCTTGTCACACAGTGCTCACAAAATGTTAAGGTTACCATTTTAAGCCCTGACAAGAGATTACGTTCTGCAAGAATTTTCAGGCCTCGTTCTGACATATGTCCTAGTCTACGATGCCACATCATCGTTGCCTCTTCTTGACTTATTGCTGCAACTGATGCATCTGCTTCTTGCAACGTTTCTCCCAAGAGCAAGTATAGATTTGATGTGATCTTCTCAGCTTTCATCACCACCAAATTGCCTTTAACTACCTTCAAGATTCCACCTTCAACGTGGATCTTGCACTTGAGATCATCTAGTTGCCCAATGGACAATAGATTCTTTTTCAAGCCCTTCACATGTCGTACCCCTTGAATTGTACGAATAGTACCATCATACATTTTTAATTTGATAGTACCAACTCCAGCAATTTCCAAAGCATGATCATTTCCCATAAATACGGATCCTCCTGAAATTGGTTCATAAGTGCAAAACCAATCTCTATTTGGAGTCATGTGCCAGGTTGCACCTGAATCCAATATCCAACATTCATGGAGTTGTTTTTCGCCTCTAGAACTTATTGCTTCACTGTACAAGATTTCTCCATCTTCTTGGGTACTAGCAACACAACCTTGAGAGGTTGACGCTTCAGAATTCTTCCCTCCTCCACTCTTCTTGTGCCAACAATCTTTCTTCATGTGCCCTCTCATGCCACAATTATAGCATTTGAGGTTCTTCCTTCCTCGAGATTTTGATCTACCATGATTTTGACTCCCACTGGAGCCACGTTCCATTGATCTTCCTCTCATCATCGTCAAAGCTTCTGCTTGCTTTGAACTTTCCAGTCTGTCTTCCTTATTCTTTCGCCTGGACTCTTCTTCAAGAATAGCTCCGGCAACATCCTCAAAGGATAGACGACCAACAACATTATTGTTTGTTATGTTGATGATGAGTTGATCATATGAATCTGGTAAACTCTGAAGTAGAAGCTCCGCACGTTCATTTTCCACTATGTTGAAATCAGCTGTTGAAAGCTGAGCAAATAGCGTATTCAGATTGTTGATGTGGTCCGTCACTGCTGTGGACTCACTCATTCGAAGAGTGTAGAGTTTCCTCTTTAAGAATATTCTGGTGTGAAGTGACTTGACCTCGTATAATTTTACGAGCGTGTCCCAAATCTCCTTTGCAGTTGTCTTCTCTGCTATGCTCGACAAAACTGAATCAGCCATTGCTAAGTGCAAATTGGCAACAGCATTGTCATCCATTTCTCTCCACTTTTCATCAGTAATATCTGATGGCCTGCCTTCAATTGCTTTAAGACAGTTGTCTTTTCTCAAAATTGCTCTTATCTTCAATTTCCACAGGGAAAAATTGTTCCCGTTGAACTTCTCTATCTCAAACTTTGCTGCCATAATTTCTTCTATTAAACCGACTTAAGTAACTTCCACTAGAATAGTACCGCCTACTGGAACAATGATAAAATCCAGTAACAAGAATAATTCTTTTCTGATGTGACTGATCAGACAATACTGCAGCCACAGAGCATACTAAGAAATTTTCTCCGACACTATACCAATGTACACCACAGCGGAATAATAAACAACCTAGTGGCTCTGATACCACTGTTATGACCAGAGTAGGCTTAATAGTTACTCACAGCTAAAATAAGAGATGAGTAAAAAAGAGACAAGGGAGAAAATAACCACAGTAAAAATATTATTTACTGAAAGGGAGGAAATTACAACACTTCTCTCTCTATAACTTACTCCTTTGAATTAGGAGACTACTACTACCGAGAACAGATCTCAAGGTGTATAAGAGAGGAAGATAGAAGAGAAGAAGGTTTGGGATGAAAATTATGGTTTTCAGCTTCCCTATTTATAGGAAAGTCCCAATGGCATTTTCGTAATTTCTCCTAAACTTTTAATATTATTTTATTATGTGGGACCCGCTTTTTAATTAAAAAACCACCGAAAGTTTTTCCTTTCGGTGCAGCTGTACCCAACAGCAAGTTCGTACCTGAGACACTTGTAACGTGTTTGAACCACCTTGAAGCTCAGTTCCAAAACGCCATCGGTGATGATGTCTTTCAGGTTAATTAATTTACAAAATCCATCACCAATTAATCTCACATATATCTTATTACAAAATATTAATTGCAACTAAATTTAAGTACACGCAGTCTAAAATATGAACCAATTAACCACTAGGCTACTAGTACAATACTCTCTCCATTTTTTATTGAAAGTTATTTAAAATTTTGTACAGACTCAAAGAAAATGATTGAAATTTTAGTTTTTAAAAATATTTATTATTTATTTTATTAAATTATTCTCTATTTTTTATAGTATTTTATTAAAAATATATATTATCCTTTTAAATGCAACATTAACTTCACATAAATGGGTAGAGAAAAAATAGGTAAACATTAGAAATAAATAGACACATTATTCAGTAAACATACATTAATTATCAAGGGTAAAAAATAGAAAAAAAATAATAAGTCATTAATTTTAGTAAAATAACAATGAAAAAAAAATGACAAATTCTGACAAAATGACTATGAATAAAAAATGGAGGGAGTAGTAGATATATAATATATTAAAAAAATTGAACAGCGGGTAATCTTTAAAAAACATTGAATATACTAATTAATTGGAAGAAATGTTTATTTGAATGATTGTACTTGCAGAGAGAGCTAGGGATAGCATTAAGAGATTATGTTGGGAGGGGGACACCTCTGTATCATGCTGAGCGTTTATCGGAGTACTACAAGAGCATGAATAATGGGAAAGGACCCGACATATACTTAAAGAGAGAGGATCTGAACCACACTGGGTCTCACAAGATCAACAACGCTCTTGCGCAAGCCATGATTGCTAAGCGCATGGGTTCGAAAACCATCGTGACCGCCACTGGTTCTGGACAGCATGGCCTTGCAACGGCCGCAGCATGCGCAAAACTTGGTTTGGAGTGCATGGTGTTGATGGGCACTAAAGACATGCAGAGACAATGTTCGAACGTGAGGTTGATAAAGTTGTTAGGAGCTGAGGTTGAAGGAGTTGATGGAGGGTTCAAAGATGCAGCATCAGAGGCATTTCGATATTGGGTGGGGGATTTGGAGAAGAATTACCACTTGACGGGTTCAGCGGTGGGACCACACCCGTGTCCGACAATGGTTCGTGAGTTTCAGTCAGTGATAGGGAAAGAAACGAGGATTCAAGCGTTGGAAAAATGGGGAGGGAAACCAGATGTTGTTGTGGCTTGCGTGGGGACTGGGTCCAACGCTTTGGGTTTGTTCCATGAGTTTATAAATGATAGAGATGTGAGGCTTATTGGAGTTGAGGCAGGTGGTTTGGGATTGGAGACTGGAACACATTCTTCATCTTTGACCGCTGGAGAAGTCGGTGTTTACCACGGAGCCCTCACTTATTTACTGCAGGATCACGATGGTCAAGTTATTCAACCTCATTCCATCGCACCAGGGTCACTACTCATATTCATTTTTCATTTATATATATTCAAATATTATATATCTTTTCACTTTTCACCATTCACCTTCATTATCCATCTTTTAACTCAGGATGGAGTATCCAGGAGTTGCTCCTGAGCTAAGCTTCCTTAAAGAGACTGGCCGTGCCGAATTCTGCGTCGCAAATGATCAAGAAGCTCTGGATGGTACATGCAATAAACATAAGCATGCATATGTATTTTAAATTAATGTTGCAACTATATATATAACCATTAATGTAGTGATCACATATATATAATTTGCAGCATACGGAAGATTATGCAAATTAGAGGGCATATTTGCATCTCTGGAGGCTGCACACGCATTGGCTTTGTTAGATAAGTTGGCTCCTACTCTATGCGATGGGAGTAAGGTAGTTGTGAATTGCAGTGGGCGTGGAGATAAGGATGCAGCAATATTTGACAATGAATGACAGATGGAGCTGAATACTATATAAATTAAACGCTATATTTCTATAAACGATTAAACGAACAATACATGCTTAAAATTGTATTGGCTAGCTAGCAAGTGGCCGGAAATATAAATATTTAACAATCATCAGGTATCTGTTGTAAAAAAGAAAGAAATGACAATAAAAATCTTGAGTTATTGTTTCATAGGAGGAGATTGTGTAACGATCCAAATAAGTCATCGTATTTACTATAAAAATTGACAATAAAGCAAAAGTTAAAAGAAAATATAGATAAATCATTTAGATAGATCAACGTGCAAAGATAACTGACTATTCATGTAGGTAAAATGTTTGAAATATACACAATATATAAAAATTTAGTACATATACTATATACATCATAGATTAAATTATTACAAAATTATCTTTTAGATGAGTGGTCGAGAATTTCAAAACATTATTATCACTTCAGTTAACCACTTAATTCTATCCTACTTGCATATTAAGTATGATTATCATAATCTCAACCACAAGGAAAAGGAGAATAAACTTATGAAAGAAACAAATATAACAATACGACACCAAAGACAACAAAAGCATATATCAACAATACCATAACTCATAACTTAACAATCATGTGCTCGACATTTATCAACTTTAATATACTCAACATTTCAGCATACATATATTAATAATTAATGTATCATTAAACATGTTAATTGAGGAGATCTTTTACAACTTAATTGACTTGACTCTATCGAACTAGAACGTTAAACATATCTCAATTAAGTTAGGTATATTAGTTCACCTCCATATCAATTCACATAAACCCAAGAGGAAAATCCAACTTTAAAACAAAAAATCCCAAAATAACCGACATAAAATACTTTTTTTGCACTAGTAAACATAAGTCTCCTCTAGCATATATGTATCTTAACTAAGACATGTATCTCAGTCATATATCCACAACTTCACAACTTTACAGCTATACAACATACAACTTACATCTTAACATCATCAATTTATCTATCAACTTACAACTAAGTATTCATTCTTATATGTTATCATACATACGTCATGGTCATCAATATCCATCAATAGATCATCATAAAATAGGTATGTTGCGCCCAATGCTACTCAAACAACACGATATATATATATATTTTTAATATATTTTTTACTTACTTTTTTAATTTAAATTTAATTAAGTCACTTTAGATTTATTTTGTATATAATTTGAGATTTATCGTGCAACAAATCTATTATGCATTTGATTTATTTTATTATATGTAATTTAATTTTTTTTTTTATCATTTAGGTGCACTAATTTATATTGGTTCTTTAGATATTGAGAAAAAAATGTGTGTTGGAAGGGTAACTCAAAGCAAATATAGAATTTTTTTCCTTTTTTTTTTGGCAGGCTAGCAAGTCAGGTGGGATGGGTTAGGATTTGCAACCAATTTTTTTCTGGTGGGTCAACTCGACCTGACTCATTTTGACGGACCTATGATTGGTTGGGCCTAAACGAATTGAATTGATCCATTTTGTTATTCTTATTATATATTAAGATTTCTTTCAAATTTAATTTAAGATTAAAATTATGAAACATAAATTAAAAAAATAAATTAAAATTTAAGTTTAATGCTTCATGTAAATAGGATTATTGCAAAAACATGTAATTTAATCAACAAATTATTGGTATAAGTAGAACTGAACTTGATTTATTTAAATAATTTTTTGAATTTAAGTCATGTGAATAACAAAGATATAATTAAAAGAAAAGACCTCATTAAATATGGTGAGTTAAGTTTTTTCTAGAAAAAAAACATATAACTTAATAACTACAAGAAAAATGCTGATTTCCGACGGAAATAGGTAAATTTCCGAGGATTTTGCTTAAATCCGTCGGAAAAAATGGCGTCGGAAAAAAAATCCGTCGGAAATAATTTTTCCAACGGAATTTTCCGACAGAAAATTTCGTCGGAAAATTTCGTCGGAAATTTCTGACGGAAAAATCCGTCGGAAATTGCTGTCAAAATTTCCGACGGAAAAATCCGTCAGAAATTATAATTTTTTTTTTAATTTTAATAAATTTATTAATGTAACAACTCTCATATTTAGCTTCTCAAGGGTTCACAATATTTCACTGTTTAGCGTGTTTTATTCTTACTTGTGCAATTTCTGGGAGACTTCCCAGAAGGTCACCCATCCCAGTACTACTCCAGGTCAAGCACGCTTAACTGTGAAGTTCTGATGAGTAAGCTACCGAAATGTCTATGTATGTTGTCAGTATAACTTGTACAAATTAATTCATTTAAGTCATCCTCAAATATACAATCTCATATTTGTACTATAATAATAATATATAATAATTTATATTACGAATAATAATAATAATAATAATAATAATAATAATAATAATAATATATTTAATTATTCTTTATTTATATGTACTTACTTTTATAATTAACATCTACTTACTTTTATTTAAAATTATAATTTAAATTATTTAATTTTATAATTTATAATGATAATATAATTTATAAAATTATAAATATTTATTTATTACATACTTATAAATTAAATTTTAATATTTTAAATAAATTATTAATTAATTTAATATATTTATTTACCTTAAATCAAACATATAAAATTTAAAAAATGTATTTATCCTTTTTTTTTTTCTAATTATCAACTATTAATAAATTACTAACTTAAAATCTTATCTAATTATATATAATATTTTCATATCAAATTTAAAACCAGATATTAGTTATACAAAAATATTAAGATCATATAGTAAATTGTCAATAAGATTTTAGTTAAATAATTTAAAATAATTAATATTTCAATTATATTGTTAATTAGCAAATAATTTATTCCAAAACTAATTAATTTTTTATATTAATTATTAGTAAAATTTAATAACTTTTAATTTAACAATTAATTGGATCGATGAAATTCAACACACCATGAGTTATTAAGCGGAATAACTTTACCAAGAGTTATTTTGTAAGTTATCTTAAATCAAACATATAAAATTCAAATAATGTATTTATCCATGTTTTATTTTTTAATTATCAACCATTAATAAAATACTAACTTAAAATCTTATCTAATTATATCATAATATTTTCATATCAAATTTAAAACCAGTTCTTACATTTTCGACAAATATAAATTTGTCTGAAATATTCTATCAATAATATAACTTTTCTTACAAAAATTTTCTAATCAAAAATATAAATTTTTCGACAGATTTAATTTTATTTTATAAAAAATCATCTTCGATTAATATAACATTTTGTATATATGATTTAAGAGTAAAAGATTTTCAATTGAACGGTTAAATTTACAAAATTCACATTTAATATAAAGTTATTGAGCGGTGTATGTAACATCCCAAAAATTTTATTCTTATGTATTGGGATTATTAGAAGGATTATCATATTTTTATATGTATTTTACTATTTACGTATACGTATTTTACTATTTATGTATACGTATTTTTACTATTTACATATACGTATTTTACTATTCACGTATACGTATATGTGAATAGTAAATGGCTGCTAAGGAAACCACGAGGGAAGCAAGTTTCAATTTTTTAATTAATTTTAATATTTTAATGAATAGTGCATAGTAACTTATAATATTATTTTAATGAATAGTGCATAGTGCATAGTAACTTCAAAATTTCTATAAATAGGGGCCTAAGGTTTTGAAAATTTAGAATTCTAGAGAGAAGGAAATTCTGGAGAAATAGAGAGAGAAAGTAAGAGAGAGAAGGAGAAAGAAAAGGAGGTTCTGCTCCAGTGCCGTGTTTAAGGAGAAAGAGGAAGAGATTCTGCCCTAATTCCGATTCCTTTTTAAGGAAAGAGAAGAGGAGATTCTGCCCAAGTTTTTAGAGAGTTATTGCGCTAGTTCCAACTCCTACTTATCCAGGTAAGGGAGGGAGTGGGAAACCTTGCTTGGGGGTGTGGGAATAATTGTTAAATAGTTTGTTTGTTGGATTGGCTCCCGATCTCTTGCTTGCTATTTATTTCTTTGAATATGTATTATTGATGTGATTTGTTTTATATCCTATTTATTTACATATTAGAATCTATTATTTGAATGGAAGGCTAAGCCTCCTAAGTATTTATAAATTTGTAATCTGTTATTTAAATGGAAGGCTGAGCCTCCTTATTATCTTATATTACCTTTTAAGCTTCCTACTTTACTTAAAAGATCTTAATATATTATTATTAATAAATATGTAATTGATGTTAAAAAAGAATAAGTTTTAGAATAAAAATACCTATGCGAACTTATGAAGATCTTATTATGACTTGAGTATATGAAGTATATATGAGACCTATGCGGACCTATGAGGATATGACTGTATGAAATATGTACTCATGACTTGTGACCTACGATCCATGAATGGACCGTTGAACCGTTGGACTATTGGACCGTTGGACTATTGGACTGTTAGACTATTGGACTATTAAAGTTGGATTAATAAAATAAATCATAATTATGAAATATGAATCTTATATGTGTAATATGCTAAATGTTGAGTCTATGAATGTATGACATGCATCATATGCATATATTATTCCAGGTGTGCCGCTGAGGCCGCATACCAGTGATGCTAACAAGGTGTATGATCACCAGTGATAGGTGTGCCTTCGGGACACCAGTGATGTAACATGCTAACGAGGTGTATGAACACCAGTGATAGGTGTACCTTTGGGTCACCAGTGATAAATTCTGAAACTTCCGTATGGCGCCACATGCATACATTAGTGAGTCAAGTCAAGAAAATCATTATACATAAGCATATATGTGAGATTGATTATATATGTGAATTATATTGCGTGTGTGTGTGCTATTTAACTTTTATTTCTTCATCTACAACTGAGTGAGATGTTTCTCACTCCCTTGTTGTTTTTTTTTCTGTATATGTTTAAATTTATGTTGCAGGTGTTCATCATCATGAGGATGTTGGTGATGAGGCCTAAAGGTTTCTTGGGGCATGCTCTGATAGGATGTGACATCGGGTTTAGCTAGGATTTATCTCATGTTTTTCTTATTCTAAAAATATTTTCTTTTCTTGTGTAATTTAAATAAATTATAAGTTGATTCCTAACTAGGAGGCACTGCCACCTTTACTGGGATTGATTTATAATCTTTGTTTTATTATGACTTCTTAAGTTATATATATATGTTAATGAATTTATGAATGTGCATCTTCTACCTTATGATACTTATTGTTTTATATCAATCTATGAAAATCTTTTATAAATATAGTTTATGTTTATTAATGATGTTGGGGTAGAGGGTGTCACATTTAGTGGTATCAGAGCAGGCCGATCCAATCGGCCGTGAGTTATGAGTCTACTATGCTTGTTTGGTAGATTAATAATGTGATGAGTTGATTGATGTGCTAATGTGATGATTGATTATGTTGTTATTTGTGTGCAATGTGTTCTCAGGATTTGTATGATAGATTTTGATGAATGCTATTTTTGATTGCTTCTTTGATAATCGCTTATTTGTTTGATATTTCTTGCTTACGTAAGAGGTAGTGGTTTAGTGATATCGCTTGTGTTGAAAGCATATGTGTGAATAATAGACGAGATACTGTGCTAATATTATAGGAATTATTGAGGCCTTAGATTTGAATAAGACATGGATTTATTTTAAGTGTACTAAGAGTTTACGATTAGTGAAATTTTTGGAAGCTATAGTTGTAGCGATTGAATTCAAGGATGACATATGTCGAGAAATGGGGTTTTGGTATTTTTTTTTAAGGAGAAATTGAAGAATTGATGATTTCTAGAATTTGATAGCCGCATATTTTCTAAGTCTTTTTTATACGAATATGTGAATCGTTTGGTTTAAATTTGTGGTGAGAAAATTTGATTTAAATTTGAGGTGGTAAGAAGTAAGTTTGGAAGGATTGAGGTATTTTGTGGCTTAGATGTTGATGCATTAGTGTGTAGGGGATGTTTGCACTCCCGTTATAGTTACTTTGATGAGCAAAGGTCTAGTTGTAAGCATTGAATATATCTGTGGTGATTTTTGAATTTTTAGCTAAGAAGATGATCCTTTTAAATTCTGATGTCTTCATAAGAGTTGTAGTTTAATCACTTAGCTTTCTTTGGTGATAGGTTGAGATCACGTGGGATGTGTTGTTTTCTTTGGTAGTTGTTTAAAAGAGAAGTTAGGCTGTATAATAATGTTTTTGGGTTAGTAGGCAATGCAAGGATAAGAATTGACTTTGTTAAAATATTTCGGTGCGTTATCATATGGATTAAGAGGTTGTTTAAGGTTGTATGATGCTATGTGGTAAAGGTTGTTCATATGGATGGTATATATGAAGGTTTAAAGTAGGTATTCGAATATGATTTAATATGCAGGTAGGTTGATATGTGGATAGATGACCTTAGGGATCAATTGGTGAATGTAGTGTGGTTAGTAAAAGTGATCTTAGGGTATGATATGATCATATTGCAGTTAAGGGTGGAGATATATTCAAGACGGATGTATGTTGAGTTATCAAAGTATTATTATTTTATTTTATCTTATTTTTATTGATTGAGTGATTGCTTGTTTAATTGATTAATTTATTTTTATTGTATGAGATAAGTTTTCTTGTCCCTATAAATTCCAGTTGAGGTAAACATGGATATGACTCATATAGAAGTTGTGTTTAAGTGGGGAGATATCTAATCCAGTTAGTGAAGATAAGAGTTTTATGATATTAGTTTATTATTATTGGAGATTTATTAAAGGAATTTTTAAGATAGCATTGCCCTTAACTATATTCACTAAGAGGGGTATTGTCTTTATGTGGGATAGTAGGTATGAGAGTAGTTCCAACTCTTAAGGCAAGATTGACTAATGTTAATACTACTAGATTTTAGTAAGTCTTTTGTGGTATATATTTATGTTCCTAAGGTAGGTTTGGATAGAATGTGAATGCAAAATGGATCAAATAATAGCTTATACTTCTAGAAAATTGAGAATTCATGAGAGGAATTACCTTACCCATGACCTTGAATTGGAGACATTACCTATATGATTCTAAGCTTGAGGTATTCAGTTTTAAATATCTATTGACCAAAAGAGATAGTTAGAAACTTCTTAAGAAATAAGATTTTGATCTTATTAGTTATTTGGCCAAAGCCATTGTGGTAATTAATGTTTTGATTAGAAAACCTTTATATTTTCCTTATGATTAGAAAGATGGATCTTTTTAAGAATTTAAGTCTGACTTGTGAGATTACTCCTAGTGGTGAAAAATTAGGTATGATTCGAATAACAAGTGGATCATTGAGAGAAATTGGAGAAATACAATTAGTTGATTCATATTGGTAACAAGATATGAGGATATAGAATAAGGTGATGGATAGAGGTTTGACTTGGTTGTAGATGGAATAGTAAAATTAGTGATTTGATATGTGTATCTAGTTAACATGCTTAGGTGTTTGATCTTTATAGATGATTATAGAAGTAATATCAATATTGTGATAGATCCCTTGATTACGATGATCACTAATATATTATTTTTGATTATTTAAGAATTGGATTTGATTGAAGAATTTAGAGACTTATGATTGATGTGTGAGATTACCTCTAGGAATATTGAATTGAGTATGATTGAAAATAACTAGTGAATTAGTGAATAAGATTATAGAAGCTCAGGGGTTAGAGCCTTTCCTAGTGAACCAAGTGGAAAATATTAGTAGGAATATGATTAACATTTTCTAAATAGAAATTGATGTTGTTTTGAGATGCAAGAATAAATTTGGGCGCTTAGTAATTTTGAATTAAGAAAAATGATTTTAGAGGAAGAATATAAGAGTACTCTTTTATTTAAGAACTACTACGATGTATCAGAGTAGCGCAGCGGAAGTATTGTGACCTATGATGAAGAGAGGAGTGAAGCAATTGTATACTTGTGATTAGCATACTATAAGTCTTTAAGAATTTTGTAGCACTTGGACGCTCCATGTTGGAAGTAAAATGGTGAATGGATAAGACTTTAGTGATAGATTTGTCTGAGACACTTAAGAGATTGATTTTGTTTATATGGATAGGCTTGTCAAGGTTATTTGTCTTACCCTTAGAAATCATTTGATGAAATTGATAGAGTTGTATAAGTAAGGTAGTGAGGTTGCATAAGAATTAGAAGTAAGAAGCGAAGAGTTTATCATTGCAAAAATTTCGAGGACGAAATTTCTAAAAGGAGGGGAGTAATGTAACATCCCAAAAATTTTATTCTTATGTATTGGGATTATTAGAAGGATTATCATATTTTTATATGTATTTTACTATTTACGTATACGTATTTTACTATTTATGTATACGTATTTTTACTATTTACATATACGTATTTTACTATTCACGTATACGTATATGTGAATAGTAAATGGCTGCTAAGGAAACCACGAGGGAAGCAAGTTTCAATTTTTTAATTAATTTTAATATTTTAATGAATAGTGCATAGTAACTTATAATATTATTTTAATGAATAGTGCATAGTGCATAGTAACTTCAAAATTTCTATAAATAGGGGCCTAAGGTTTTGAAAATTTAGAATTCTAGAGAGAAGGAAATTCTGGAGAAATAGAGAGAGAAAGTAAGAGAGAGAAGGAGAAAGAAAAGGAGGTTCTGCTCCAGTGCCGTGTTTAAGGAGAAAGAGGAAGAGATTCTGCCCTAATTCCGATTCCTTTTTAAGGAAAGAGAAGAGAAGATTCTGCCCAAGTTTTTAGAGAGTTATTGCGCTAGTTCCAACTCCTACTTATCCAGGTAAGGGAGGGAGTGGGAAACCTTGCTTGGGGGTGTGGGAATAATTGTTAAATAGTTTGTTTGTTGGATTGGCTCCCGATCTCTTGCTTGCTATTTATTTCTTTGAATATGTATTATTGATGTGATTTGTTTTATATCCTATTTATTTACATATTAGAATCTATTATTTGAATGGAAGGCTAAGCCTCCTAAGTATTTATAAATTTGTAATCTGTTATTTAAATGGAAGGCTGAGCCTCCTTATTATCTTATATTACCTTTTAAGCTTCCTACTTTACTTAAAAGATCTTAATATATTATTATTAATAAATATGTAATTGATGTTAAAAAAGAATAAGTTTTAGAATAAAAATACCTATGCGAACTTATGAAGATCTTATTATGACTTGAGTATATGAAGTATATATGAGACCTATGCGGACCTATGAGGATATGACTGTATGAAATATGTACTCATGACTTGTGACCTACGATCCATGAATGGACCGTTGAACCGTTGGACTATTGGACCGTTGGACTATTGGACTGTTAGACTATTGGACTATTAAAGTTGGATTAATAAAATAAATCATAATTATGAAATATGAATCTTATATGTGTAATATGCTAAATGTTGAGTCTATGAATGTATGACATGCATCATATGCATATATTATTCCAGGTGTGCCGCTGAGGCCGCATACCAGTGATGCTAACAAGGTGTATGATCACCAGTGATAGGTGTGCCTTCGGGACACCAGTGATGTAACATGCTAACGAGGTGTATGAACACCAGTGATAGGTGTACCTTTGGGTCACCAGTGATAAATTCTGAAACTTCCGTATGGCGCCACATGCATACATTAGTGAGTCAAGTCAAGAAAATCATTATACATAAGCATATATGTGAGATTGATTATATATGTGAATTATATTGCGTGTGTGTGTGCTATTTAACTTTTATTTCTTCATCTACAACTGAGTGAGATGTTTCTCACTCCCTTGTTGTTTTTTTTTCTGTATATGTTTAAATTTATGTTGCAGGTGTTCATCATCATGAGGATGTTGGTGATGAGGCCTAAAGGTTTCTTGGGGCATGCTCTGATAGGATGTGACATCGGGTTTAGCTAGGATTTATCTCATGTTTTTCTTATTCTAAAAATATTTTCTTTTCTTGTGTAATTTAAATAAATTATAAGTTGATTCCTAACTAGGAGGCACTGCCACCTTTACTGGGATTGATTTATAATCTTTGTTTTATTATGACTTCTTAAGTTATATATATATGTTAATGAATTTATGAATGTGCATCTTCTACCTTATGATACTTATTGTTTTATATCAATCTATGAAAATCTTTTATAAATATAGTTTATGTTTATTAATGATGTTGGGGTAGAGGGTGTCACAGTGTAACACTTAGTAAAATTAATACCATTGTAATTATAGCTCCCCTCATGTATATATATATATATATATATATATATATATATATATATATATATGTGTGTGTGTGTGTGTGTGTGTGTGTGTGTGTCTATATATATATATGATTTAAGAGTAAAATATTTTCAATTTAACGGTTGAATTTACAAAATTCACATTTAATATAAAGTTATTGAGCGGTGTAACACTTAGTAAAATTTATATCATTGTAATTATAACCCCCCTCATATATATATATATATATATATATATATATATATATATATATATATATTAAATGCGACTTTTACAATGTATTACACCGCTCAATAACTTTATATTAAATGTGAATTTGGTAAATCCAACTGTTAGATTGAAAGTTCATATCTCTTATAGATTATATATACAAAACTTTATATTAATCCAAGATGATTTGATACTTCATTTTTATAAAACAAAATTGATGTAATATATTCATTTCAAAATACACTAAAATATGAACACTTGGATTATCTTCCAGTTGTTGTTCAATTTTAACAAAACTTGATATACACGTATAAAGTGATATGAACTTTCAATTTAACGGTTGGATTTACAAAATTCACATTTAATATAAAGTTATAGAGCGGCATAATACTTAGTAAAATTTACACCGATATAATTATAACCCCTTATATTATATATATATATATATATATATATATATATATATATATATACACATACATATATATACAGCGACAGCTGCACATTTGGAATAGTGAGGCACTTGCCCTCACTACTATTTGACATATACATAATTTTTTATCTAAAAAAATAATATATTTTAAAAAATAAAAATTATATTCTAATAAAATAAATATATAGATTCAGAAAAAATGTTTATTTATTTGATATCTGTCAAATTTTTGAAGGAAATTAATTCTCATGTGATAAAAAAAATTTCTTAATAATGAATTAATTTTTAAAAAAAGTTTAATTATAATATATATATATGTATATATATATATATATATATGTCTTAATATTCACATATATAATGTAATATATTAAAACAAATAATTTTTTGATAAAATAAAATTTGTAGCATGCATGTTTTTCTTTTGTGTTTTTTATTTATTGTATACGTTGATTGAAAAAATCAAAATTGTAAAATTGTATACATTGATTAAAAAAATCAAAATAAGAAAAATCATAAGATTTATATTCTATTTAGAATTGTTATTATAAGATATATTTTAAAATAAATTATCATCTAAAAATATATATTAGATATTAAAAACAGATTTATATCATAAATAAATTAAACTTTATTTTTATAAATTTAACATATAGATTTTTATATTTTTAATAGTGTTAAATTATTATAAAATAAAAGTCTATATAATTGTAGTTCTACCCAAATATTTAAAAATTATCTATGATAGATAAATAAGTCACACTTAAAATATATATTTTTAAAGAAAGTTAGGTTCAAACCAAGTAAATTATAATAAAATATAGTATAACCTAATTTATTTTCATCTTTAATACTAATCGTAGATATAAAAAACTTGTAATAAATAATTATAATATATATTTATACCTTTAAAAGATATATAAAATTTTTAATACTACAAATATATATAAGAAATTAAAAATAATAAATTAAAAATAAGAAATTAAAAATAAATTAAAAATAAGATTTCCGATGGAAAATTTCGTCGGAAATTTCCGACAGAAAATTTCGTCGGAAATTTCTGACGGAATAATTCCGTCAGAAATTTTCCGGCAGAAATTTCCGACGAATTTATTTTTCCGTCGGAAATTTCCGACGAAATTGTCCGTCGGAAAATTTCTATTGGAAATTTTCGACGGATTTATATTTCCGTCGGAAGTTTCCGACGGATCCATATCCGTCGGAAATTTTCCGTCGGAAATTTACATTTTTCTTGTAGTTAAAATTGTTTGGATTCAAAGTTTAAATTAAGATACTCCTATTTCACAATGACAAAAATTTTAACATTTGAAAAAGATAAATGTTAGCAAGATAATTTCATATGCACTTTTTGATTGATTGAATTTTATTGGAAAATACAAAATGTAGTGGGTGTTGCACTCTATTTAATGAGTATATTTCCTGATTTTGTACCCATTCCATTTCTTTTTATCTATTGATTTTTTTAGTAAAATTTGTTTTTATTTATTTTTTATTTTCAAATTTCAAGACAACATGAATTGCTATGTTATTAATTATACCCTTACATCTTACCTAATATGACAACTAATATGCATAATATATAATAGAAAATATTAAAATTATTATATAAAAAATAAAAAATTTATTTTTTTAATAAAAATAAAAAATATTATATATATTGTGTGAATAAAAATAATTTTTAATAACATTTATTGTATCATTGTAAAGTATCTGTCATTATGACAATTTTCTCGTAATAATAATAACATTTATTATTGTCTTTACTAAAAACCTTTTAATACGACCCAACGCGCAGTTAATGTAAAATAAAGGAAGTGCTACTGGTTAGAATTCAGGATTCTATCTTTAGTTAATGTGTGCTGTAAAATATCATGTAACTTAATGATAGTCCTTCATTCAAAGTTGAAATCAAGACAGTTATAAATGAGAGGTCAGAATTCAAATTTGTATCTTTGGTTATTCTTTGACTGCATGTAAAAAATTATGTAACTTAATGACGATTAAAACGCTTTTATTCAAAGTTGAAATCAAGATACTTCTTAATAAAAGGTTAGAATTATTCATGTTAATTGCTTTGATCATTGTAGAAAAAATTTGTAATCATATCAACAAGTTCCAATATTTTCATTTTTAGTTTCCATCACACTTCATTACAGACTAATGTAAGATGATATATTTTCATTATTACATCAATATAATATATCAAATTATTAATATCACGTTCACAATAATAAAACATCATTTTTTTATAATATTAATTATTAGGATACACTAAAACGTGATGTACTAAAAAAAATATAATACATGTAGGTAAAATGTATGAAATATACACTATATATAAAAATTTAATACATATACTATATATATCATAGATTAAACTATTACAAAAATATCTTTTAGATGAGTGGTCGAGAACTTCAAAACATGATTATCACTTCAGTTAACTACTTAATTATATCCTACTTGCATATTAAGTATGATTATCATAATTTCAACCACAAGGAAGTGAAGAATAAACTTATGAAAGAAACAAATATAACAATACGACATCAAAGACAACAAAAACATATATCAACAAAAACATATATCAACAATACCAGAACCACTAGTGGAAAAAAAAAATTTAAATCGGTCATTTTTAACTTTTAAGCGATTTTAAAAGAGTCGATTTTAAAAGTTAAACTTTTAAAATCAGTTATTTATCCAATTTTAAAAGTTCACTTTTAAGATCGATTGTTTTATAACCGATCTGAAAAGTTTTGGGCTCTGGAAAAAAAAAACTGGAACAGGTCATTCCAAAACTGGAACGGGCTGTTCCAGGTTGTTAAAAAGGCCTAAAACTGTCGTCTGGAACGGGCCGTTCCAGCATAGTTTGTCATGAGTGAAAACCTATCCAAAACGGGTCATTCTCCTTGTAGAACGGGCCGTTTTCCTTGTAGAACAGGTCGTTCTTCCTGCAGAACAGGCCGTTCTCCCTGCAAAAGGACCCGTCCTCTATCTGATGGTGTAAGATGGTTGTGAATTGCAGTGGGCATGGAGGTAAATGATGACATCCTAACTTGCATAAACTTGAGATGATGAGCAAGGAAGAGAACACCTACTCCAAGGATCAAGTCCTCCAAGGGTGATACGTGATTTAGAGAAGGAATAAGGTGGGATGGACGAAAATGGAGAGTGTGGGTGAAGTGTTTGATGAAAGGTTTGAGAGGGCACTCTAGGGTTTGGCTCACTTCAAGGTAAATGAAGGCCACTTATAGGGTTTTGCTCTCAAGGTGGAGATAGGATGGGTGGTGGCCGGATTTAGCCAAGGGTGACTAAGGATGATATAAAGGCAAAAATGCTCTCTTTATATTCAATTTCCAAAGTATTTACATGATGCATAACCTAGGGTATTTATAGGAGTGGGAGGTATCTAGGGTTGCATTTGGAGAGTGCATGACCGAAATTCACAAGCCAAATGCACACCAAATTAAAACCAAATTAACCCTAGATGCAACTTGGTGGCCAAGGATGGAATCTTTGGGTTTAGCTAGGCTACATCTAGGTGCATGATAAGACCATGCAACCTTTTCCCTCCACTTGGGCCTAAGTCTTTCTAACACCAAAAATAGGTCCAATAGCCACAAAAATACCTCTAGCTTTTATCCCACCCTAATCAAATAACTTAGCCCAAAAATAAAAACCTATGATCTAAAATACCCCATAATACAAGGGTAAAATGGGAAATACAAAAAAAAAAATCATATGATTAAGATACCCCAAAATACAAGGGTAAAATGGGAAATGCAAGTAAAATAAATTCTAAGACTAAAATACCCCAAGATACAAGGGTAAAATAGGAAATCAAAGACAAGGGCAAAATAGGAATAAAAATAAATGCTATGCTAATAAAAACTTAGGAGCTAAGGTCCAAAAGTGGCTTTACTTCTCCTATGGTTTTTCAACACTAACACATTCCTTTTACTTCTTTCAATACATCACCTCTTGGACTTCTTGACCTTAGTGTTATTCATTCATTCCCTCCCTCTTGAAAAGGATTTGACCTCAAATCAAGAGTTTCCTCATGGTGGGCATCTTGACCAACAAAAACATAAAAATAAGCATTAGAGGGAATAATATATGATAGAAATGGAAAGTGTATTCTAAGAGGATTTCTACTGTAAATGCTAAAAAGATTGTCTAAATTAAAAAGACTAGACTCTCTAATGTGAAAGATAGGATCCTCCCTATGGTGAAGTCTAGATGTATAACCAAAACCTAAAAAGGTAAAAAGACTAAAACTATAGCACACTAATGCATTAGTCCTAAAAACTAAAATATCTTGTTGGAGGTACCCAATGTAGTGACCTAGGTATGTACTAGAAAATAAAGAAAACTTAACTAAACAATTACCTAAACAACTTTGTATTGCATTATTTGTTAGATACATATGAGAAAAAGGTGTGAAGAGAAGTCTAGAAAACTCATATAATCTAAGTTTGTCTTGTAGGGAAGTAGCCAACTTAAGTTGAAATAAGTTTGAAATTCCCTCAAGATCAAAAATAGAAAATAGGACACCATGAGATGTATCCAACAAATCATACAAATCAAAAGTTGGGTGCTTTATGAGGACAACTAAAGTAGAAAGAGTCTTAAAGAAAGAAGACTTATCTTCCTTGGGCACCACCAAGGAAGTAGCACAAGAAGTGAGACTAAGTGAAGTCCACTTCTTCTTCACTAAATCTTGAAATTGAGATTCTTTTTCTTTAAAAAGGATTTGTTTTTTAATCTCCCCTTCATGACTAGTGGCAACGTGGGAGAAAGAGTTAAGGTCTTGATGAATGAAGAAAGTCTTTTTTAAATCATTTTCAATGGGAAAGTGACTCTCTTCAAGCATAAGCCCTTTGGAAGAGACATGATCCTCCTTACTCTTCTCTAAGAGTGTTGGTTGTTGTTTTTCATTTTCTAACCACTCTTGAACTTTTTCTATACTTTTCTTTGTTTTTTCTTTCTTTTCTATTTTCTTTTCTTCTAAGTTCTACCTCTCTTGTTGTATTTTCTTCCTCATGTATACTCCTAGGGACTCTAACTTCTTTTCCTATTTGAGATCTAGGTGGAACATTCCTAGGTTTGGATCCAATAGTTTCTCTCCCCTCAACTAATTTTGCAAGTAATTGTTGTATTTCCTCCTTATTCCTAGCATTTTCTTTTTCCCTTTTTCTAATTTCTTCCTCTCTTTTTATGTGTTCCTCTTCTTTTTTTTCTTATGTACTCTTTTAACTCTCTAATCTCATCTCTAACACTAGACCTAGTACTACAAGAATTATAATCATGTACACTAGAATGATCACTCATCTTTGATCAAGAAAAGGTTTTCACAAATTTGTTTTCAAAAAAGCTTGAAAAAGGTTTTCACAAAGAGTTTTTAAAGGTGTAGGATTGGTGTAAAAAGGCCTAAGTGTACAAATTGAACTATCAAAGGGAGGTGGACTACAAGGAATCACTTAAAAACCAAGCCTTATCAAGTAGGAATCACTAAGCCCTTTCACACTTTTCTTACAAAACAATTTTTGTACTAAAGTTAGGTGTGTGTGTGCACGGCCCCCTAGTAGGCAAATTGAAGCCTTCTAAAACGAAAACAATTAAAGTAAAAGACCTAAACAATTATACTACCAAAGCACTAAAGCATGCAAAGAAAGCAACTAAAGCATTTGCTAGTCGGATTCCCTAGGGTGGGAGCTTGAAGTGACCTTGGTGGTATTCAAGCCACTCCCACAAGCACTACTCGAATTACCCTAAAAACTACTTGGTTTAAAGAGGCCAATTACAAACCAAAATCAATAAAAACAAAGGTAAAAAATACAAGTGGCCAAAAATTGCACAAGAGAAAAACAATTTTTAGAAGAAAATCAAGTCTTCAAGTCTCCAACTTGATTCCCTTCACAATGAACATGCAAGTTAGTCCTCTCCTTGGTGTTTGCTCTCTAAGTGGTTTTTGATCCTCCAAAGCACCTTGGACACCAATTCGGACAGACCCTCCACTCAATCCACCAAGAGAATATGTGGTGTTTAGAATCTTTCCTCACCTAAGCCAAGAATAAACCAAACCAAGAGTACAAGAGGCCAAGGAATAAAAACTAAAAAGGCACAATTAAAAAGGCTAAACTCAAGTGGAGATTGGTGAGACAAACTTAAGAATAGAAGAAAGACTCAAAAACTAAAATTAAGGCACATTAAAGAAAGGTAGGCACACAAGAGAATAATTCCTAGAATGGCACTAGAATAGAATTTAGCAAGTAGGCTTAAAATGGAATGATGCACTTAATATGTTTGATTTAATGTTTCATACAGCCATACACTAGTTTGTTCAAAGGTCCAAGAATAACTCCATTGCTAAGGTAGGAAAATTTTTGTCCCAAAGTCCACAAGTCTAGCAAGGTTCCCTTTTTCTTATTTTTGTTTCTTTTGTTCTTTTTGTGCTTGTCCAAGTCTCGGTTTTGATGTTCAAAGTCCAACCACTTTTCTCTTTTTTTTTTATATACTATAATCCTTCCTTTGCTTGGGTTTTACACTTGTGTCCAACAAATATTTTAGCAATAATTTTAGGAGTATTCTTTATAATATTTTGTGATGGCTTAATGAGACAACATCTTGAGTGAATTTTAAAACTTTTAGTGTGCAAATGTCCAGCAGTAAAATGTGCACATAAAATTCACTCTCATGCTCAAAACATCAAACAATATATAGGCATACAAGTGCACTAGGAGATACTTCAAATTTTGCCAAAAATTTCAAGGCAAAGATGTGCAAAGAATGTAATCACACGTGATATTTTAGGAATGTAGAACATGCTAGAACTAATTAGCATGCATGATTGACTTCTCTAAAGCACATATAAGTCACGACCAATTCATCAAACATATGGCATGCATGTCATATTTTTCTCATTTCAATGGTTAAGCATAAAAACTTGGAATTTTTTTTAAGGTAGTTCAAAGAGACAAGCTCATGACAAAACTGGATGGATTAAAAAAATAAAAACATTAACATGCAGCCCAAAATTTCCAGCAACTCAACAATTTAAAGAAAAAGCCAAGAACCTAAATAAGAAAGCCTAAAATGCCAAGATGATTCACAAAGAACATATGGTATGAATTAACACATGAGAAGAAATTTATGGAGCATCAAAATATGGCAATGATGATGATTCATTTAGGCACACTTAGGAGACATGTAAGGAAGACATGACATGACCGAATATTTTTAGAGATAAAGAGATTGTTACTCTTGAAGAACCAAAGCTCTAGATACCACTTGATGACATCCTAACTTGCATTAACTTGAGATGATGAGCAAGGGAGAGGACGCCTACTCCAAGGATCAAGTCCTCCAAGGGTGATATGTGATTTAGAGAAGGAATAAGGTGGGATGGACGAAAATGGAGAGTGTGGGTGAAGTGTTTGATGAAAGGTTTGAGAGGGCACTCTAGGGTTTAGTTCACTTCAAGGTAAATGAAGGCCACTTCTAGGGTTTTGCTCTCAAGGTGGAGATAGGATGGGTGGTGGCCGGATTTAGCCAAGGGTGACTAAGGATGATATAAAGGCAAAAATGCTCTCTTTATATTCAATTTCCAAAGTATTTACATGATGCATAGCCTAGGATATTTATAGGAGTGAGAGGTATCTAGGGTTGCATTTGGAGAGTGCATGGCCGAAATTCACAAGTCAAATGCACACCAAATTAAATCCAAATTAACCCTAGATGCAACTTGGTTGCCAAGGATGGAATCTTTGGATTTAACTAGGCTACATCTAGGTGCATGATAAGACCATTCAACCTTTTCCCTCCACTTGGACCTAAGCCTTTCTAACACCAAAAATAGGTCCAATAGCCACAAAAATACCTCTAGCTTTTATCCCACCCTAATCAAATACCTTAGCCCAAAAATAAAAACCTATGATCTAAAATACCCCATAATACAAGGGTAAAATGAAAAATACAAAAGAAAATAAATCCTATGACTAAGATACCCCAAAATACAAGGGTAAAATAAGAAATACAAGTAAAATAAATTCTAAGACTAAAATATCCCAAGATACAAGGGTAAAATAGGAAATCAAAGACAAGGGCAAAATAAGAATAAAAATAAATGCTATGCTAATAAAAACTTAGGAGCTAAGGTCCAAAAGTGGCCTTACTCCTCCTATGATTTTTCAACACTAACTCATTCCTTTTACTTCCTTCAATACATCACTTCTTGAACTTCTTGGCCTTAGTGTTATTCCATCGGTAAGGATGCAACAATATTTGACAAAGAATATTATTAATAATATTAGCATCACTTCTGTTAATATCCAATGATAGTAAAAATAATAATAATGAATAATATTGGAACTTTTCAAACCATGATAGTTATTGGTGTTTTAAAACCCCTATAATTACTTAGGATTCAAAACGGCCAATAATCTTTGCACTTTCGGGGATTGATGGAAATCGTCGCTAACACCTTAGCCACGTAACTTTCCTTGTAGAAATACTAACTGCATGTTATCCATTGAATGGTAGTTTCCCGGTAAGGCTTAAACTAACTCCCATTAAATTCAATTTTTCTTGTAGCCCCTAAGCTATTAAAATTTGATAAATAAAAATAATATATTTTTTAAAAAAATAAGAATATAAATATATTTGAAAAAATTTTAAGTGTTAACATATATCGATCTTTTCACATTCTAATAAAAATATCAAAATTTTAATATCTTAAAAATTTAATAATATTCAAATATACCAACTAAACATCAAAACTTAAAATTTTAAAATTTTAAAATTCTAGAAGTCAAATTATATTAGTCAAATATTAAAATTTTAATGTCTTAAATGATTGTTAAGTCTTAGTATTAAATGGACTAACCTGTTAGCTCTACAAATTAAGCCTATAAACTGCAGGAATTTTTCTGACCAAAACAAAATACATTTGTCAAAGAAAAAAGAACAAGTAATTTTGTATCAATAGAATCTCACCATCCATATATAACGAATTGAAGTGAAATATTCAAATTATAACATATTGAATACTAAAATTTAATATTTTAATTAATACTATAACTTGTAAAGTAAAAAAAATATTTATGAATGAAATAAAATATCTAATATTTATAGACAAAAGTATTCTGTTATTGAAAAAAGAAAATCAACATGCTTTTGATATGGAATCGTAATCAACTATGAAAGTAATAAAATGATCATATGGATTTTAAAAAATAAAAAAATAAATCCGTACCTATGCAGACCACAAATTAAACGGATTTGTGCCCAAAAATGTACGTTAATCTAAAGAATCCTGACCTTTTTGTGTTAGTATGGTTGTGTCCAGGTCAGTAAATCAAAATATTTCTTTTGTAATTTAAAGGGCATATATAGAATTCTTATAGTATTATTATGTTGTGGTCGAAACTTGGTATGCTTAGAATGTAATAAAATTAGGTCAATTTAATTGTGTGGATGTGAAATTGCTATCCTATCTGTTATTTTATTGAGTGCATTTGGTTTCCTTTGTTTGCCTCTAAATTTTGATCTTCCATTCGTTTATTTTGACTTGTTCTATCATTGACTTGCTACCAAGTAAAAATTGCTTCAAGGTGGGTTAATGGATTGGTGGGTCGCCTGTCCAAAAAAAGAGAAAAAATAATTTTTTTATTTTTATATATATATTTATTTTAAACACCTCTTTTAACATATTTTTCTTATAATATCTAAAGGATTCACATAAATTAGTGTATTTAAAGAATAAAATGAATATCAAATTATAATAAATTTGATTTGATTTACTACACAATAAATCTCAAATTTGTTACATAATAAAATAGATATATAATTATAATAATAATGATAACTCTTTCAACAAAATTGTTATACAAAAAATCTCAAACATATACATGTATAATATATTTGTTATACAATAAATTATAAATTACTCATAATAAATCTCATGTGACTTATTTAAATTTAACATTAAAAATATAATAATAATGAAAATAAATTAGGCATGTTGGTGGGTTAACCTGCTCCAACATGTCATTTGGCTTGATAGACTAGCAAGCGAGAATGTCCAACTTAACCTACTAATTTTTAGTAGGCTAACATACTAACTTGCATATTTGAGTTCGTTTTGACTTTCCTACTCAAAATTACATTGGTTGGATACTTTATCTTGTCGATCTCTACTAATATTATGGGTCATGAAGAGACTAAGAGAAATAATATTGGCAGTTAAGTATTGAGTTTCTTCTATACCGATTTTTTCTTTGTGGTTTGCTTTAATTTTAGTTTGAGATTCATCAATTTTGATAGACCATGTGATGTGCTAGTTTGCTAGCACCATAATAAGTTATTACTGAAATCAGGACACTCCATGTTTTCATATCTTATTTAATAAAAGTATTTAAAAATTATTAATATTTATTTAATTAATTAATGTTGCATCTATTTTTTGTATCTCAAATTCTTGAATTCAAATCTTAAATTTGTCAATATTATTTTTTATTATTTAAAAATAAAATCATTTTAAAAAAAGTGTATCCAAGAAAAGTTTTTTCTTTTTGCTTATCCTAATGCCCATTTTATTGTTGAGTTAATCACTTATATACTGTTAGTGTAAAGTTTTTTTACACTAACAATCAATTATATATTTTAATTGTGTCATGTCATTGTTAAAAGTAAACGTGTTTACAGTGACATGATACAATTAAAAAATATAATTGGTTATTAGTGTAAAAAAATTTTATACTAGTAGTATATAAGTGATTAAGTCTTTATTGTTTCTGAAAACCACTTGTAATCCTAATCATTATTTCTTCATCATTGTT
This sequence comes from Cajanus cajan, assembly GCF_000230855.2. NCBI lineage: Eukaryota > Viridiplantae > Streptophyta > Magnoliopsida > Fabales > Fabaceae > Cajanus > Cajanus cajan. The sequence goes on along the minus strand of NC_138527.1, from coordinate 45,542,392 downwards.
TTTTTCTTTACCGAATTGGGTTGGCCCATTGAGTGCCTGTTAAAATTAATTTTAGCCACTGCAAACTGTATTCGGTAAAGATTTGTGGTTTCTTGAATTCATCGAAGTGGGTCTGTTTGGTTTTGACAAAACTGAAAGCTTTTCATTTTTCAATTGGGTGTGAGATTTCACATAATTATGAGTTTCATCTTCTTCTTTTTTTAAAAAAAAATTACTTTTTTTGAAAACTTAAAAATTTTAGTTAATTTTTTATGATTGATATTTAATGTTGTTTACACACTTAAAACTATAAAAATGGATAAAAATATAAAGGAATCAAACTCTCATGTAACTATCGGATAAATAACTAATGACATATTAAAAATCTTTAAACCAAACACTATTATCTATTTAATGATTAGTCTAAATTCAGTATTATTCAACTTAACCAAAAATCTTACTTATGGAACTAAGAACTAAGAAGTTCACCAAAAGATATTTCATCCTTAATTGCAAGAGATTTTATTGAGTAGATATGTATTTTTATAATTTTATTTATTTTTTAAATATATTATATATTTTTTAATTTACAACAATTAAAGCAATTATTTACATTTAAGAATTTACTTATCAAAATAGTGGGATTTGATCTTTTTATCCCTTTAATATTTTTAATGTAATATTTTATATATCCTCTTTTTATAATATTTATTGTGAAGATAATTTTCTTTTTAAAATAAATATTTTAATTCTTTTATTATAGTCTGTATTTTAAAAATAATCACCTTTATTCCTTTATATAGATAAAATATTTGAATGTTTTACTTTTTAATAGTAGTTTATTTCTATAAATTATTAATAAATAGCATTTATATCATGTTAAAATATAAATTATTTATCATAAATATAAAATATGATTTATATATTTATAAATTTGTATTTAAATATAATCTATATATTTAATCATAGTATTTATTTATATACATAATTTATTTTAAATTTTAGTTATATATTAATTTGTATATTGTACAAACTAAATTACTTGTGTTCATGTGTATACATATATTTATATGTATATATAAGAAGGGTCCATTTTCTCTAAAAAGAAGTTTACACTAGATTTACTTTATTCAATAACTTATATTTTATATTAAATTTTAACAATTCAACTGTTAAATTAAAATTTTTAATACATAAGTTAAGTATGCAAATTTTTTAAAAATTAAAAATTACTTGATACTCTATTTTATTAATTAAAATCAATGTATAAAATATTTTTATGATTATCCATTAATTTTAATTAATGAAATAAAATATCAAATATCTTTCAAATTTTTTAAAAATCTTCAGATTTGATTTATACATTAAGAATTTTTAATTAATTCAATGAATTGTTAAATTTTGATGTAGAATATAAGTTATTGAGTGGAACAAGTCTAAATAAACTTACTTTTAGAATAAGTAGATTTTTTTATCATATATTAGTTATTATCTTATTGGTATAAAGTATTTAACGTATAAAGTATTTAACATATAATTAATGTTTTATATTTTTTAATTTCTTTATATGCTAAATATTAAATTTGTTTTTATATTTGAAAGGTATTAGTATTTTGATATGTTCAATGCATACACTAAATACTTATTATATATAATTAAAACTTATAATAAATTATATATATATATATATATATATATATTTACATATATAAATTATATTTTAAGTTTAAGATAAATAATTTATATTATAAATAATATAATTTTTTATTTATTGATAATTTATTTTAAAAATATTAAAATTAAACTTATAAATAATTATGATAAATAAAAACTGAATTAATAAAAAAATATAAAAATAAATTTTCTCATACAAAAATTCTCAAAAACACTTTGTTTAATATATAAATTAAATATATGTATATTTTATTTATTATTTTTTATAAAATAAATATATTTGTAAGAAAATTTATAGAAAAGTCAATACTCTTCTCATATTCCACGAAACAATCCCGGAATCCCCGTTGGATGGTAGTTTTGTGATCATCATTGAAAAAAAAAACTAAATGAACAGTTAGTCGGTTACTTTGCATCTGAATAATTCTTTTTAAATAAGAATGGGTCCACTCTAGTAAAACTCATGTGACTCAAAGTATATATCTGACTCATTTATTTTGCAAAATTCAGAAAGAATTGGTAATTTTGGTATATGCAAAATAAACTTAAATGATTATTTTAATGTACTGATGTCTTATTGATAAATGTGGAACAATTTTGAATCTCCTTACAAAATTTTCAATTAATTTTTATTATTTAATAGATAATTAAAATATTAAATTTTTTTTACTTTCAAAGCATTAATTAATTAATGTCTGGGAAACTTTGATAACATTCAATATCTTATTTATCTAGTAAGTAAGAAGATGTAGAATTATTCAGCGTATTTACCTTTTCATTCAATATGTTCTTCACAAAATAGAGAGATTTTTTAGTGAATGTAACATTATTCATAATTATTTTCAGGAGCTAGTTAAGCAATTACTTCCTTCATAAATATTTTTACTGAAATTTTATGATGAAGTGTATTAATAATATTGAATATTATATTTTATTATATAATTATTTTAATTTCTTAATCAATATCTTTAAGACATGTGTTAATACGTAATATTATCCTTTAAATTATTAGAGATTGTTATAACTTAAAAACCAACATAGGCTAGTTCGAGTTACAGAGGATCAAAATTCTTCAATATTTTGAAGAAATTTGGAGGAAGATATATATAATACCTAAAAGACCAATCTTTCACTTATAGAAAAAACATATCGTTTGAAAAAAAAATTATGTTTTTTTTTTTTTGCTTATTATATATAAAAGCTACTGAATTTATTATTTTCTTTTAGGATGACAATTAGTGTTTTTCAAATCATTAATTTCTTGGAAACTTTGTATAAAATATATAAAATAAAAAAAACAATACATAATGACCTTTCTATTCAATATTATCTTTTTTTTATTGGTAAAGGACCTCAACTTCGGTAATAATGATTTTTAAAATTATACATATTACATTTTATTATTATTCGGCTCTAATACGTTTTAGTTTTAATTTTTCTTTCTACATTTTTTTTATAAAATTAAAAATGTTTTTTAGTTTAAGTAAAATAATTTTGCTCACTGTTAAATAATATTTTAAAATAGATAAATAACATTTATTTTAGACATCTTAATTTTTTTTTAAAGTTGTCACATATTACACAATACAAACACTAGTAAATGCCACTTAACCTAATTATTTGATAAGTTTAAATATATTTTTAATTCCTGAAATTTAGGATAAATTTATTTTTGGTCTATGAAATTTAAAATTATTATTTTTAATTCCTATAATTTTAAAAAATCTTATTTTAGTCCTTATATTCAAATTTTGTTAAGAAAATTATCAAATATTATTGCATAAAATCTATATACTAGTGTTCCTATTAGTGAAAACATCACATTAAATTCAATTGATATTATTTAATCATCTTAATTTGTCATTTTCAGATATGTTATTAGTGACCTAAGAGACTAAAATAATATTTTTGAAAATTTCAGGGACTAAAAATAACAATTTTAAATTTGAGGGACCAAAAACTAATTTGTCTTAAATTTGAGGGACTAAAAACATATTTAAATCTTATTTGATATCTTGTTCAATATATAAATAGTTAATGAATATCACATAATAATAGAGACTATATATAATTATTTTAATTTTAACAAGATAAAAAATAGTTTTTATTTATTAAAAAACCAAATTCAAAACTTGTTGAATTTATATCATAAGAAAATATATTTAAATTTATTATTTATTTCAAAATATTATATACTATACAATGTAATAAATGCATTTATATATCATAATTACTTTTTTACATCTCTAATAATGAACTTATCTTAAACTGTTTCAACAGTTAATGTTTTTTTTTTGAGATTCATTAACATATTTAATTTATTCAAGTATAATAAATATACCGACAGTGAGTCTTACAAATGAAATAAAAATAATACTATAAAAGTTGAGAGGAAGGGAGTTTTTATCATCTTTAACGTTTCAATTCAAATTGAGACCGAATTGGTAGATTATTAAACAAAATAAAAGAAAAAAAACTTAGCTTATTAATAACTTGTATTAATAATAAATCATTTCAAATCAATCTATTTTTTATGCAATTTAATTTATTGTCTTCTTAAATTTATATAATTAATTTATTATTTACTATTTATTATTAAATTTTGAAAAAATTCTATAATTAATTGCATTTTACCTGCTAAAAAACTGCCAAACAAGCACAGTTTATTTTATTATAAATAGTGACCTCCTGTAACATGTTTTTACACAAATTATTATCACTTTACTTTGTTGTTGCAAACACTCACTTCCTCTGTCACTGCAAGTAGCACCAAGAGTTGAAATCCTCTTCTACTCCTTGTCATCTCCATTTTTCAACAAAGGTTACTACTTCTTGTCACCTTCACCCTTCAGGTTGTTACTTCCTTCACTTTTTGCTTGTATCATGTTCCTTTCATTTCTGCTTTCACTTATATATAGCTTAGCTTCAATTCTCATGCTGCTACTTTCACTGTGCATGTGTTTGTTGCTGCCAATAGTCAACAAAACCATGCCAATGACTTGTTGCAAGAGGTTTCTTAATTAACCTTCATGGCATTAAAACAAAAAAAAAAAAAAAAAAAAAGTGATTTTGCTGTGCCTGATCGAGTGAGTCATGGTTTCAAAGGCTGAATCTCACTTTTTTGTGTGTTGAGTATAGAGTGAGTTGGGGTCCTCCCTTCCCCCATTTCCGATCTCAACCAGGGAGAATGGGTAAAAAGTAGCACAATGGGTATGAATCTGAGTTCCTCACGTGGGCATAGCGTAACGTTCTTTTATCATTATTTGTAGCTTTGTGAAAGAAAAAAAAAATGAGAAAAACGAATGAGTTCTTCGCTGTGTCTAATTAAAGAGGATGGTTTTTGTTGACAAGCCTTTGCTGTGAAACAAACTTTGGCTTTATTATGATTGAAGTAAAGGACTGCGTTAGGGGGATTGAGTATATTCCCTTCTTGTCCGCGGAAAAAAACAAATGAAGTTGCACATTTAAATGATAATATCAGTTATACAAATGTTTTCACGATCTACGAGAGTATACCATACCATGCGTGCTCAATGTAGTTTATTACGAAAGTTTTTGTTGTTTTTTTTTTCCAACTCCATTTTAACTTGATAATGTTTATGATTTTATGGTTTACAGGAGAACATGGATGCTGATTCTTCTTTTATGACTAACAAGCGCCAGAAGCTTAATGAAGGAGATCAAAAGGGAATAAATGAAGGTGGGGGCACCGAGTTATGTGATCTACCACAGGAGCTTCTTCCAGCGATCATATCCAACCTGCCCTTAAAACAAGCAGTTCGAACGAGTGTCCTGTCCAAACTATGGAAAGATAAATGGACGGAAATCTCAAAAGTTGAGTTGGAAGAAGAAGAGCATGAAAAGAGACTGGAGTTCAAAGAATTTGTAGAGAAATTGCTTGCAGTTTGTAATACCTCCTGTTTTATAAAATTTTCTCTTACATGTGAAGTATGTGAGGACGCTCCACAAGTTAATCGGTGGCTAAGCCAATCCATCAAGAATAGGATTCAAGATTTAAAGCTTGATTTTGATAGAATTGGGAAGGAACTATTGGTCTTACCTGAACACATGTTTTCCTCCAAATCATTGATACACTTTCATCTCACCATGCCCCAAGTTATCAACCTTCCTCCCTCCATTTATTTTCCCAATCTCAAGACTTTGACTTTGAGGTATGTTATATTCCCTGATACTACCCCAACACAAAAACTTTTCTCTAGTTGCTCCTCCCTAGAGCACTTGGCCCTTGTTGACTGTAATTGGAGCAAGGTTAGAGCTGTTAATATTGCATGTTCTTCACTTGAGAGCGTGAGCATAAGGGAGTGGAGGGACGATGACGAAGCTGCCAAGCCTGACGATGAAAATGAGCCAGATGTTCAGAATGATGCACCTTGCCGAATAACCATCACTGGAAGTAGTAACCTCAAGACATTCTCTTATGATGGTGATCTCATAAATGACTATTTCTTAAATTCTTCAGCAGCAATCACGGATGGAACTGTTGAGGTTCATACAACAACAAACGATGACTTGGACGCTGGCCATTTTGTGTTCAAACTTCTTAAAGCCCTCTCAAATGTGGAAAAGCTATCCATTACTGACTTTGCTGTTCAGGTATGTATGGTCTCATATTCTAGACATGCACTTATTATATATATAGATTCTCATTCTCTTAAATGTGTTATTTTGGTTGTGCATATCACAGGCTCTATGCGGTACACCAAATTTAATCCCGGATTTTCCTTTGTTCAATAATTTGATTGAGCTTCGTGTGGTGTCTGTGGCACCACTGAATTTCGCATGTCCTCCTCTGCTGACTCTATTGCGAAACTCACCAAATCTGCAACTTCTTGACTTCATTATGGTGACTTAGTTTAAACAGAAATTAATCTTTTATTTACAAATGCTCATGTATTTCATTTCATTTTTATATATGTTTTTATTTCTATATAGGGGGTTTCTCTGCGTATGAGTGATGCAATCAAGGTGGATCCATTGCCAACGTGTTTCTCAACGCACCTGAAAACCATAAGGATTTCTGGTTTTACCGGGAATGAGAAAGAGATGGTAGCCATAAGATTCTTGTTGCAGTCTCCGGCTTTGAAATCATTATGTGTTTATAGTAGTCAATATGACTTCAACACTTATGCGGGATTATGGAGACTAGACATGTTATACAAGCGAATATTATGGTACCCCAAAGCTTCAGAAGATTGCGATATAGAGTTGGCATAGAAGGAGAATATTTCATTTCTGTTTCTGTTTAACAAATAAATTTAGTAAACAAAGATGATGTATCCCATGTTCTTTTGTGGGATGTTTTAATTTTTTGTTGTCATAATGTTTAAAGTTGTCGAATGTGAGAAACAATAATTTTTGTCTTTCAAATGCGTGTTTGGGGTCTTACTAATGCAAAAACAAACACAATAAGATTTTAAAGCTATTGTATATGCAACAAATTACATGTTTTTTTCTCTTGAAAGATGAAACCTCGAATAACATGATTTTAGTTGTTGCTGCTGACTGAATAAGTGGTGAACTATTGGTATAAAATTATTAGAAGTTCTACTCATCATTCTACTAATAATAAACACAGAAGAATAAAGAAGATTTGTTTTAGATGATGTAATAACATATCAATAAGTAAGAGGAAAAATTGATAGAATAAATTAAATTTCAACATTAAAGAAACTGTAGTTGATTCAATAACTGGGATCTCAGGAATTTTCTTTTCAGTCAAACATAAAAAAAATAACTGAGATCAATATCATTAATTCATAAATCTATCATTAATACTAGTGCTTAAAATTTATTGTTAGTAAAGATACAACATGGAAAGATTTCATATTAAAAGATAGCATGATTAAATAGAGCTTATTTCTTTAAAGGTTAATTATATCGTCTTTTATCTTATATTTAATTTATTTTGGTTTTTTATTTTTTAAAATATTTATTTTAATTTTTTATCTATTAAGTTTAAGTCAATTTAAATTAATTTAATTCTTTAAAATCTTTTTACTAATTCAAGACTTGAAATTTATATTATAAACACTTATATGAAAACAATTGAATGTAACTAAAGTTCAAACTAAATATATTATACATATAGTGAAAATTAAAATTTCTAAAAGAAAGTTATATTATTTTCTAATTATTTATTTATAAAATGTATTTTTCACATAATTTTTATTATATTTATAATTCTTTTGGATTCAAGCATCAATTGTATCTCATAATTTTCATATAGATGAATTTAATATTACATGTTTCATATCTTGAATTAGTTAAAAATTAATTTAAAATTATGTTACAAAATTAAAAATAATTATTATCTTAAAATTATTAAATTGATTTAAATAAATAAACATTTTAATAGATAAAAGAGTGAAATAAAAAAAATAAGATAAATGAGTAAAATTATAATTTAGCATTCTTTAGTATATTCAATCCCACTTCTAAACATGAAAAAGAAATATCTTGGTTAAAACTAGAAAGAAAAAATGTAATCATAACATCGATGTTCTTCGTTGAATAAAATTGTCTTCTACTCTACATCCTATACTAATATAATTTAAATAAACAAAAATATATTATAATAAAAGTCTGACACCTAATTAATATACAGATAACTAATTATATTGAATAATTCTCATCAACTCAATTCATTACATGTTCACACAAGTGGAGGATTTCATATTTTATTTAACAAAGAATGACTCTTTCTTTTTGTTTTAATCGCGCAAACCAAATAATGAGTTTCAAATCACTAAACTACTTAAATTTTATTTATTAGTGAAATTTCAATGACTTGAAGTGATATTTGTGTGAATGTAGAATAAACTATGAGTTAATATGTACCCAACATTAGAAGATATCGTTGGAATGAAATTTTATTAGTGGAGAAAATATTTGACAATAATAAAGACTAAAAATTTTAAAAGAAGAAATTATACGTATATAATTAATCATTTCTTTATTTTGTCTTAAAACAAATTCTAAGGAATCATATCCATTTATACTAATGTCTTTTCTTTAATTAATAGATAGAATTTTGCTAACACAATTTTAATCTATAGTCGCTACAAATAACTCTCTAAAAAAAATTTCATTGATGTAAACACACACTATTCTAGATAATTTTATATACTATTCTACAATTATCTTTTAAGATATTATTTAAAAATATGTTTATAGAATATGAGCTTAAGATGTATCTAGAAATTGGCTTTTGTTCCAAAATCAAGTTTTATTTCAATAGATGTCATATTTATTTTTATTTTTAAGATTTTCATAAGAAATTCTTTGAAATTTTTTAATTTATTTTTATAAATTAGTTTAACAATTTATTTTCTAATCAATAAAAAATAAATAGAACAAGTTAATTTCTTGGACTATTTCTCATGAGAATAGAAGAAAATTATTAGTCAAAATATCGTTTCCTTCCTTCAATTTGTGTGCTTATATATGGGAGGTAGATTTGATGTTATATAAACGGAATACTCTAAAATTAATTATTATGATTAAAAATGAATAGGAAGTAATATGGTTTTTGTTTAGATAATAGATATGAGACTAATGATTTTTTTTTTCCAGAAGATGTTGTTTATATACTTTGAATAAAAAATAGTATTGAATATGTAATTAATGAAATTGGTTTTAATTTTCTATGTAGTATTTCTTTTCTTTCATAATATATGTATATATATATATATATATATATATATATATGTATATATACGTTTTTTTTACTGATTCATATATGTATGTAGTAATTTTTTTTTTCACTTCAAGTTTCAACACTACGTATTACTACCTAATTTAAAATTACGGATCCAAATTGGAAATAAAATTAATAGTTTTAAAAAATAATAAAAGTAGGGAAGGGAGGTAATTGACAGCATAAATTTTCTTCTTGAGGTAATTGATTTCACTTTCAAAGCACCGCGATTAGTTCATTAGGGTTAAGGTTTTGTTTCAAAAAAGGGTTAAGGTTTTGTAGTTTAGGGTTCTAATGCGCTTCAATTTTGTGAAAGGAATGATTTGACGGGTAATTTGTTGCTCTTAAACATTCTATTGGAGTCCCTTATGAGATTGAAGAATGTGCATTTGCCATCAGGGAACAATTCATATTCGTAGGGTTTTTGGAAAGCATTTGTGCTCCTTGCAATTTCTCAAATCTCAGAGAAACCTCTTTTATGATGTGTTTATAAGTGACGATGGTTCTCTTGTTGGTCTCGCGTCTATTATAACTCAAAAGATTCAAGAATCAAAATCTGAAGTTAGATAGATCGAAATATATATCACTCCTCACTGGGCAACTGTTAAGTGGTAACTGTGGTTGTTGTTTACATTGCAACTAACTATGCGCATTTCTGAAGCTTCCTTTCAAATTATTTTGAAAGGCTTAGGATTTGGAGTTGGGTGACTATAAGAGCTTATTCTACTTCTATCATGCAAAATTTTAATTGTTGACATGAATGAGTCTAGAATATGAGAAGATGAAGCTAGTCAGGAAGTGTCTATGGAGATTGTAGAAAAGGAATTTTCTGAGGGTTGTGATGGAGAAGCTGGTTATTTGGTTTTCAAATTTCTATGCTAAACCTTATATTTTCCCTTGCCAACTAGATTTTCAATTCACTTTCTGGAGTTCCTTTTTGAATTCTTTTGATTTTTATTGCTATGATTTCCATTATCTGCTCATTTAATTGATCCTATTTACCAATATTTCGTAGTTTAGTTGAACTACAAACAGGGTCAGTGTGCAGTACCTAGTGCCTGAATATTAATCATGTGAAGCTACTAATGATATTAAGAAACTCAACATTTTTTTAAATGGCTCACTTTTATAGAATTTTGAATCTTCGAAATAGATTCAATTACGGCTAATTATATTAAACATGGATATTGTAATTATGTGTTTGGTGTTTACAGTATTTTTCTTTCCGGTGGAAAGTGTGGAGCTTATATGTATAGTTGAATTTGACGTGAGATTTTGTATCTATAAAATTAATTAATTGTAGGTTCGATATCATTGTAACTTTGACTTCATTCATGGAGTCAATCTAATTTAATATTATTTTGAAGAAAAAAAATGATTAGTAGAAAAGGTTAGTATATTTTGCGATTTTATCTTTTCTCCTTTTGTTGAAAAAAAAAACTACTCAATCATTTGGTTATTGAGTCATGGGATAACATGAGTTATAATTTTCTACTTGAGTATAGGAAGTATATTTTTGTTAATGTCAAGCAAATGGTTCCATGCATGGTTGTGAATTGTGATATCTTCGTATAGCTTGCTTAAATATTAAAAAGCTGAAATATGTAAAGTGCTGAGATTTCTTTTATTAATAAAACCACTCTGTTTTCATGTTCAAGCAATATAATGTTCAGTCTAGTAATCTACAAAGTAAATTCTTCACCACATATAGTGACATAATTCAGTATCTATTTTTGAATTTGCCTTCATTTTTTAAATATAATTTTTCTTTCTCAAAGGAGAAGACATTCAAATTGTTTAATATAAATGTAACACATATCTAACACGTTTTGTTTTAAGTTTTCTTTTCAATTTAATGGTTGCATAACCAGATTCTGTAAACATTTATTATTTGATTAGTGACAAGGCACCCAGTTACTTTCATATATTCGATTCTTTTCATTTAGTTACATATATTGCTCAAAATCTCAATTCAACTTTCTTTAAATAGTTGAGTCGTTCAAATTCTAACCATGCACGTATATACACAATTATGAATTATCGTTGCCCTAATTAAAGGTGGTTGCATTATGTTATTAGACAACATTAGCAGGTTTCTTTAAATTTTGTTGGTTAGCTACTTCCCTATCGGTTTGTATATGCGCCAACTTTATATTGTTATCAGATAAGTTCTCTTATTCTCTCAATTCAGAAATCGTCTTATATACGTTGAGGTTTCATCTATTATGAATAATTTTGTAACATTATATTGAAGGTACAAGGTTAATTGTTGTCTCATTTTCATTCGTTAAATACTGGATCTTGCGCAGTAAAGCAGTAAAAAGCGTGATGTTAATAGGTGGTTTTTTTGTTTTTTTTTTTTGTTTTGGGCTGCTCTCTTTGTGCATGCGTATATACCTACTTTAGTCGAAGTCCAATTAACAAGAAGTTTAAAAATTAATTAATATTGATAATAATTAATTTTTTTTACTGTATCTAAATATTTTATGATAAATTAATTTCATCTACAATAACGTGAATAACCTTCTTAAGATGATGGTGTTGGACTTGTTTTGCATCACTTCAAAACAATGTTTTGGTTGGAGGACAAACACCAATGTAGCTCGACTTGCCTTCTTCCTTGTCACACTACTAGAAAAGTGTCATTTTCCTGCAAAAAAATATTTGCAAATTTTCTTGCAAATAAATATTTGCAGAAAATTTTTGCGAATTTTCCTGCAAAATAATATTTGCAGAAATTTTTTGCGAATTTATTTGCGAAAAATAATTTACAGATATTTCTTACAAATTTTGCTATAATTTTAATAATCATAGAATTTTTTTTCCATGGTAAAAATTTGCAGAAAATATTGTAAGAATTTTATTTTGTTTCTTGTAGATTTTCTTGCAAAAATAAATTTGCAAGTAATGTTTACTAAATGGTAGAAAAAATTTGCAAGTAACTTTTCCTGCGAATTTTCCTGCAAATTTTAATCCGCAGGAAAAATAAAAAAAATATATTTAAATTTTATAAGTTTAATATTTTAAAAAAACTTCAAGTCCCACATTGATTGAAAATAAAGCAATTAAAGAGTATATAAGTTGGGGCAACACTTACCTTACAAGTTGATTTATATGGTTGAGTGATACGCTTATAATCTACAATCTTAGAATTTGAAAGATTATGTATCACATATTAGAGACATGGAAACAAATGTTTCGGATGAATTCATTGTGAGCATTTGAAAGTTGAAAAATTATTGATAGAATTTATAATAATTTCTTTAATTTTTTTCGTAAAAAATATTCCTGCAAAGTTTCTTGCGAAAAAATTCGCAGGAAACTTTCCTGCAAATTTTCTTGCAAATTTTTTTTGTAGGAAAATTTCCTGCAACTTTTTTTTCGAAGGAAAGTTTCCTACGAATTTTTTTCGCAATAAATTTCGCAGGAAAATTTCTTGCGAATTTTAAAATTCGCAAAAAAATATTATCCACGAAGGTGTTACTTGCAGATAAAATTTCGCAAAAAAATTTGTAAGAACAATATTTTCTGCGAATTTTTATGAAAAATTCACAGAAAAAGTCGCATGTAATAAGAGAAATTCTAGTAGTGTCATAAGGCAACAGCCACCTCTAGCGAGTGCATTGAGTTGATTAAGGATATTCTAATAATTAGAATATGATTAATATGTGTTAACTCGAGACGTTATTTTTTTAAACAGCCAAAAATATTATATTGAAAGGTATAAGAGGTACCAAATTCATATACAAACTAACAGACTAAATGGTTAATTATAATTTTTATATATTTTTAAATAAATTATTATTTAATCGAATTGTTATATTACACAATACTCAAAATATTAAAGTAAAAGCTTCTACACCAATTGTATTTCTCCCAACAAGGACAATACCATGTCATTACTATCTTCCTCTAGTTTATGATCTAGCTAGCTATAGAATTAGACCATTAGCTCTAGTTTATGATCTCCCAACAAGAATACTTATGATCTAATATAAAATAAACATAAGAATAAAATAGATGGATAAAAAATATACAAATTACACCCTTTAATGAAATTTTTCATTTCTAGATAATCAAAGAGTATGACCCCAAAAAATAATAATCAAGAAACAATAATTAAACATATAGTTTTCCAATGCTACGAAGGTTCGTGAAATCATTACATGAGTAATAATTTCATACATAAGTACGTAATAAGTTTAAATTTAAAGGGTAAATTATGAACAAAATGCTCGACTAAAAGTTGAAAATCAATAGTATCAAAATCCTATTTGGATTTCTCAAGCCTAGCCTAAAAGAATTTTGTAATCCATGATAAACTTAGAAAATACAAGGAAAGAACAAGAATATCCTTTAGTCATACTATTTCGGCAAAAAAAAAAATCCTTTATTTTAAATCTCAATTAAAGGTGTCGAAGTAAATCAATTCAGTTTACTCATGTTAATTCATTATAGATTGTTGAAAAAGTTAGCCAACACAAATCAGTTGATTTACCTAATTTTAAAAATAAAATAATATTCTTTAAATTAAAAATATAAAAGATAGAAAAAAAAAAGAATATATATATATATATATATATAAATACAACAACAAAAAAACTAATTCATGTCGATAAACTGAAAGAAAAAAGAAAAGATTTGAATAGAAGAAAATTATAATTCTTTGTTCACGTCCATCGACCGACAAGCCTCACTTAAAATCCTGCACATGGACGTTGGAATTTTTGCTGGCAAAACAAGATAAATGATTTCAACCTAAAATGGACATAAATAAATAAAAATGAAAGGAAAAAAGAAAAATCATACAAAAATTACTAAAATTGAAAATAAAAAAGAAGGAAAACAAAGTAAATGATATATATATATATATATATATATATATATATATATAAACACTTAACGATGTTTCTTTTATAAATAAATTTATTTTTAATTTCTTAAATTCAAAATTTTTAAATTTAAAAAAAAAATATTTTAACTTTTTTTATTTAAATATAATTAGTAAATTTGTCAAAAATAATTTACATATTACTAAGTTTATTGTATAAAATTTCTTAGCAAAAATATTAGATTAAATTTAATTTATGTTACAACTCAATCTTTCTATGGATGTGATGTTACTTGTAGTCATGAGAGTGTGTGTATATAATTATTTACCATATATATTTGGTTGGATTAAAATGATGAGACATTTCAGCCGGTAATTTGTAATAAAAATATTTATATTTATTAATTTCTAGGAACTTAGCCGTTGGATATCATTCATAGTGTGAGTTTTGTAGTTGGCTGTTTACATCGTGTCTAGTGCAGATGTCATGTATTTAGCTTTTACTTAAAGAATCCCTCTTCTTTCTCTTCCATTTCAACTCTCTCTCTCTCTCTCTATCTCTGCTTCAAACTTAAAACCATGTCGTTTTTCCGCTTCCCTCTGCTGTTCTCACTCCTCCTTTCTTCACTTCTCTTAACGAATCACTCCGTAAAGTGCGACCATGGTCAGTACTCCGACACTCTCTCTCGATATTTACAATTCTTGTCTTTCTTGGATCACCTAATTCTGACTACCCTCAACTCAAATGGGTTTCACATTCACTTGTTAATTGCTATTATCAACTGTTATTGTATGATTACTTCATCTGGGTATCATTGAATGTGTTAGTCTCTCGTCAAGTTTCGACTTTTAAGTCTTTTGCTTTCAGGGTAATAGGTCTTTTTCTGTCCTTATTTTTCACCTTTTCTTGCGCTTGGGTTTCTCAGTGGACCATCTCTGTTAGATCTGTTTGGGAGAACGTTGATCTGATGTCACCCAATCTTTGGGAATAGTGTACTTTTCTTTTTAGATGTTGATCTTGAAAAGATCTGCTTATTTCAGTTGATTGCTGCTGAATGATAAATTTGAAATTTTCAATTGCATGATCCTATTGCTTGTCAGTGCAGAATGATTTGAATTTTATATTCAAATTTGTGTATCAATAGGTTGCCAAGATGATCGTTGAGTAACCTATTTGTCTTCTTTCAGAGTTCCATGTTACTGGTGAATGATGATCTGATTTTGCATTAATCTTGTTGATAAAGCATTCATTGCTTGCTACTAGAGGTCACGGAATCCTCTTCCACTTAATTCACATAGTGACAAGATCGGATTTTTCGGAATTAACTTGTAAATCAAAGAGCTATATTTCATTTAGATTTAAATGCAACTTATCTGAGTGAAATGTCTTTACAGATCAGACAGTTTGTTGATATGCTGCCTAACCATTTTCTGCTTTTCATGTGTCAATGCAGTCATAGAATCTGTTTGGATATAAGATAGAAGTGTTTATAAGAGCTTCTTTAATAGAAAAAAAAAACTCTTTATTTTCCGTAGAGAAATTCTCAAAAACTCTTATAAGCTTGTATGCAAGTATACTCATAGTAATTAGCACCACATGTCAATTAGTAAATAATTTAGTCGAACCAGCTATATTCCATGAAAAATCCCTCCAATCACCCTATGTCTCCTCTTCTTGCAAAATGCGCACAATGAAGTTGATATTTTGAGATGGCACTAAGCTTAATCGCCCACTTGCAGATGAGGAAGATGATCTTTATCAGGGAATCAACAAGTATAGGGAGTCATTAAACTTGACATCTCTAACAAAGAATGAAAATGCAAATTGCTTTGCTGATGAAATAGCAGATCAGTTCAAGAATCAACCTTGTACAAATACCACAGGCGCTAACACCGTACCGGGTACAGAGCCTCAGCTCTCCAACTATCCAGACCTTTTAAATAAATGCCACTTGAATATTTCTAACACAAGGGATGGAGCTGTAATGCCTGCTTGTGTTCCTGGCCTGGTTCCGAGCGTTGTCCTCACTAATTTCACGCAATCTCTCTACTCCGATAATCTCAATGACTCCAAGTTTACAGGAATTGGTATTGGTTCAGAAGATAACTGGATTGTAGTGGTACTGACCACTAACACTCCTGAAGGAAGCTTTGTTCCTGAGACTTATAGTGGGGCCAATTTGATTTCTAAAATTGGATTGATTTACTCCTCAATGCTCTTGTTAGTGGGTAACCTTTTCGTGTTGTGAACAAGAGGATACCACTGTTCCCATTTTATTTATTTTTAGGATTGTCATTTTGGAGGCCTTGCTACCACTATGAAGTTCTTATTAGTCTGTGTCCGGGAATACTGAAAATAATGTAGACAAGTGCTTTTCTAGTGAAACGTAGATGGTGTGGTATAAGAATTATTTCAAAATTGCATGTGTCTGTAGAATGTTAAAGAAGAGGAATGGAAGGGACAGCATTTTTCCTCGAGGGGTTTATCGGCATTATCAACAGTTTCTTTTTCTTATATTTTCTTTTCTTTTTCTTTCTGATTTTTGAATGTTTTACATTTGCCAAATCAGTATAGGAGGCAATAAATTGTAGCATTGGTGGCAGCATACTAGTACTTTAATTTCAAAATTGAAATTATGTTGCTTATTTGATACTGAGGCTGCTTAGTGTGCCATTCCAAACCCATCTAATTTAGTTCAAAGGTGTTTAAAATTTGACGAGATTACCGATTACTATCCTCTCCCTTATGTATTTTAACGGTTCAGATCATTACCCGATTTTCTTCATTTTTAAATGAAAATTTTACAGTCTTGATTCTTGAACCGATACTACATTCTTGTTTGTTTATGTTCGTGGTGCGTTCCTTATGATTTGAACTTAATTATCATATATTTTAATTTAAAGTTTCAGCTTTGAGTTTGATAAGAGCTACCCAATTATGTTTCTGTCGTTTCCCGACATGATCTGTTAAATAAACTAGTATCAGTAAGAAAGAAAAAATGGATCTAAAATGGGTAAGAAATAGATGCCAAATAGGAACTCTCATCTCTACTTGGTTGATAGCATAGTTAGGAAACTGAACTTTTTTTTATTATTGGTACAAAGAGAACACTAATTTTGCTAATAATTAATTTTTGTCGAAAACCAAATTGACCATTTTAAATATGATTTCCTTTGTTAATTACGTTTTTCTCATTTATAATATTCAAATATAAAACTTCGTTTAAAAAGATCAACTCTGATTTCACTCAGATTAAGGTTATTCTTGGTTCTTCAACACGTAAATTTGAGATTATTGATTTAATTGAACTGAAATAATTTTAGGACATAAAGTTAGTTGATGAATACATGGTGAGAAGGGATGACTTTATGTCTACAATTACTAGCTTTCTTTGTAAATCCCACTTTGTGATAGGCATCAGCCAACCTCCGCATATGTCCGTTCTGCAATGACAAGCATTCTCTTGCTGGAATTTAAAAGTTTTGACCAATGGTGACAACTTCAACATGTACCAGGTTCACCTAAGAATTTGTGTTATTAAAGAGGTTTGAAATTGTAGTCCAAATTTTGAATATAAGATCCTCACCTATGTGGGATAAAGTTCAAAGAAGTAGGCACCCAATCCATATTTTGCTGTGTATTGCAAAGCGGAAACCTTCCCATCGGAAGAAACTTAGGTCTTATTTAGATTTTAAAAAATTCCTATACATATAAAAAATAAAAAATAAAAAATAAAAAGGTAAAATGATTGAACTTTTCTTGTTGATTAAAATCAACTTATGCATCTTTGTTTTTAAAGTTAGATGAAAAACTTATATAAAACTGAAGTTCGTAAGTTAATTTTAACTTATGAGAAAAACTTAAATTATTATATTTTCTTCTCTTATAAATATTTATAGCTTTTAAAAATAAGTGCGTGTTTGAATTTTAGTTGGAATTGTTTAAAAGTACTTTTACTTTGAAAGTGACAAATTCTTCCTTCTTCATTTTGTTGTATTTAGAATTCAGAATTGGGCATTGAAATTTTCAAGAGTGTTTTCTAACTTTTATGCAAACGTACTTATTCCAAAAACTTGATGTTAAGAATCTCCTTACTTAGGAAGTGATAATTTAAACATTCCTTGTGTACTGTTCGTGATAAATAGTCCATGACCTTGCGCTGGTCAAAAAGTAAGCCCACTTCTCGCAGCAGATTCTCATTTTATACTGGACTCCCCTTTGTCCTTTGGGCCGGGATCCATGAGAGATTTGGTCAGCATAAGATTAGAGCTTGAGGTTTAAATAGGAATAACAAATGGAAAAGGCTAAATAATATGTTGAAATGAGAAAATGGATAGCAGAAAATGGAAAATATTGGACGTGCATGAAGGGCTCAAATTTTGTGGCTTATTGTGCATATCGTTTGAACCATAAAGGGTGCTCCATATTGGATGGCTCTTGAAATTAAACTGGTCATGGGATATGATTGATTTGGAGATAATTAAATATATTTTAATATTATATAATATATTAATTAATATAAATTAATAACAAATTAAGTTTGATAAAATATTAAATTAATATAAAAGGATCATGTGTGTGTTAAACCCTAGGCCCTAAAGTAATTCATATGTGAACCTAATGTGTGACATTTATTTAATTACCTCAAACATTATTTTCAATAAAAAATACAAAAAAGTATAAAAAATATATTTTTTTTATACCACAAATTTTGAAAAAAAAAATTCATTGTTTTCTCTCTATGTCTTTGAATTATCTAGATATATTCATAGATTTTATTTTTGGGTGAACTAATTAAATTTGGGTCTTAATTATTGAGAGTGAAATAACATTTTGGGTGAACTAATATGGTGCCATGCCACATATATTAATGGTATTGGTAGGGAGGAGTTCAGCGTATATGTAGGCGAGATGAATCAACCCTTTAAGCCATGTATGTGTTCTTTGAACATTTTCTTTTCATGAATTTGTGTTGCAATGGATTCATTTTCTTGTTTTGCCTCAATGAATATGTCCATGCATAGGAAAGCAAGGGCCATTTGTGATGCAGAGAAAATAAGGTATACCCTCTCTAATTCTCACATCTTTTACACACTAATTTCAACGCCAAAATTCTTGTAGATTAATCACATTGGAATTTGACATGTAAAGATCCTTTGTAAATTTCAAATTCCTTACCAAATATTCTTCCTTTTTAACTGATTCTGAACAATCACGTATATATATATATATATATATATATTAAAATGTTTATACTTGTACACCTCATGTATGAAAAAGAAAAATCTCTTGTAACTTTTAATTAATTTTGGTTTTTTTCTTCACTCAATTTTTTATGCCTTCCTTACACTTTTTCCCTTTTAATTTTACATCACATATTATATCTTTCTTTGTCTTTCCCTTCTCCCCAAGGTGTATATATCCCTTGAGAGTGAAAAACCCATTTTTGAAAAATAAAGGAATCAGCATACACGTAGTATTATTCGTGACTTTTTCTTCAAGTTTATGGATTCTTTGAAAGTGAAAATTGCACATTTAGTTATATTTTTATTGCTCTTTCTTAAATCATGAAAGAAACATTTGAGCAAAAAAAAACGCATGGCATAGAGTATTACTGTTTTAATAATTTCTTAAAGTTCATTTTGGTGTTTTTCTATTAACAGATTTATATGAATGGTCTTTTGAACCTATCATTAATAAAATGCTTAAAATGATGGGAGTATGGGACCTACTTTTTGTGGTGTTTAGTTTTTGTTAGATTTAAGTCATTCTTAAAAATCCTTGAAAGATTTTGCTAAGTTGTCATTTTCAGCTACTATATATATATATGGTCTTGTAGAGTTTTGCAATAACGATGGTCACATGAAAAGTTTTCATGGAATTATCGGTATCTTCAACTTCACTAAAACGTAATATATAGATCTAATTATACCTTTCATAAAGTGGGCGTTGTTAGACATATATAGCAATCATATGATTTCATTCAACAGCCTTAAAATTTAAGAATAATTGGAACTTGACATTATCATAACCTCTATTGTAGTCAAATAGTTAGGAATTTCATCTTTGACTTGCCCAATTCTTAATAATTTCAATATTTTCATTAAAAAAAATAGAAAATCAATCTATAATGTTATATAAGAGTCTTCAAATTCAAAATTGCTAGATGAAATAATCTCATGTGAGTTAAACCATACCTTACATACCTTGGT
Source organism: Cajanus cajan (assembly GCF_000230855.2). NCBI lineage: Eukaryota > Viridiplantae > Streptophyta > Magnoliopsida > Fabales > Fabaceae > Cajanus > Cajanus cajan. The sequence continues at coordinate 45,521,978 of NC_138527.1, read as the reverse complement.
GATAAAAAAAGGCATGTAGTTTATTATTTAATATTTAACTAAAACACATAAAGATACGGGAATGTCGTTCCATTTAAATTCAAATTTGGACTTTGAATGCAATCGGTTGAAGGCCACATTATCTGTATTCTATCTATGCATGTGAAATGTTAAATGTCACATTTCTGAAACCAATTAAACTGTTTCAAACAGAAAACAGAGAAATTGACCCTCTTAGGTGCTAGTTGTTTTCATTGTCACTGTAACATTTCTGTTGACGTCAAAGAGAAAAAAATGATTAATGTGGGAAGTGAAGGGGCAAAGAGCTGTTTTATTTCCCATATGTTACCCACGGGTTGCCAATGCTTGTCTCCGTGCATGCTTCCCAAATTAAGCTTAGTTAATATTATTGAATATTTTTTGCCTTGAATTTCCTTAAATCAAATCGTTAAGAAATCCCCATTAATTCTTTTTGCTCCCTAGAATTAATCAAGGCGATCTATTCGGATCTTTTGCTCTCTTTTGAAATTAGTGTTTTGGTCAAAGAAATAACAAAAAGTCTCACTTTTGCTTCATATCTTTTAAATCACACAGCGTTGATCAAAGTTGTCATGAGGACCCCCAACAATGAAAGAACAGGATGAAAAGGAAAAGAAAGAAAAATTAGGAACATGGGGCTGAATTTTGAATTATAAGAAAGGACTAAAGCGAATGACAAGATGTTTGTGTTGCATAATTCGAAAGACCAAGATTCTGGGAGATCAACCTGATATGGAAAAAGATGCATGAAAATATCATTTGATAGATAGGGTGAGAAAAACCATCATGAAAGAAGATAAAAAGGTTTCGCTTTCTACAAAAAGCTTAGCTATAAAGTGATTCAATTCTAAAAGGTTCCCCTCATTGATTTCACCGTCAGTAACATTTTAATCAACTAGGAGATGTGATTCTCATGTTAATAATTTTTTAGAAGTAATTATGGAATATTCTTGCATAAGTTTGAAACTTTTCTTGGTCTCGTTTTGGTAACATCACTAGCTTAATAAACAGTTCATACTGCTTTATAACAAGGCCGGGGCTGAAAATTATGCATATTAAAAGTTGTTCATCCACCAATCCCTCGACAGACATAGACAGAAAAAAAGAAGAAAGAAAGAAAGAAGAAAAAGAAAAAAAATAATAAAAATTAGACACATCGAGGAATCATCACAAAATCTTGTGAATATGGTCTAAAGTATGCATGGGACCGTTGTGACCAACATAATATGCTATAAGAAAGGAAATGAAATTATAGATTGTCAATTTTGGCTCCAAATTCTGAAGAATGTGTCGATTCTGGTTATATACTCTTTTGTTTGGCATCTCTGCCCCCCACCTCTTTTCATGCCAAAGAAAAATGTTTTCTATGACAATATCATTTTGCAATATATGTCAATTACATCAAAGTTTTTATGGACAAGCACAGCCATAGAAAGGAGCCCCCTTGTGTTAGTCAATAGTCATGGCTCTCTCTTTAATTTATCAAAATTGCAAGTACTTAGCCGTTGTTTCTTCTCGTGGATTAAACAGATTTGGACCCTATAATGAAAATCTGAAAAAGCCAGGAAAGGGAAAAGAAAGACAATGTGGGCCACTAATTTAATTTGCTTCTGCGTGGAGGCATCAAAATCACCTAAATATACTTTTGATTTACCAAGAATAAAATTATAAGTTTTGATAATATGAATATGCTTCTCACTTCTCAACGAGGAAAGCTGCCAATTCTTAAATTTTTTTATCATAAAAAATTGTCTCAATTAATTATCGTATTTTCATTGACCTCTCTCTCAACCAATTAATATAAAAAAAATGATATTAGATCATATACAAAAAAATTATCCTTATAACATAACTCATCCTCAATTCATAATTAATAATAATAAAGAATTTGTATTAGTAAGGCTTTATACTGATAGCGATACCGATGTAGGAAATATACGCACGCGTTTAACTTTGTATCAAACATGAGGATAGGTGTAATGCACCATCACACTCAAATAGCTACATGCTTATCCGTTTCGGTAGTGAAGGACAGAGAGAAACTTCATTATTTTTGCCATAGCTAGGAACTTTAAAAGGATCTAACCCTTTTCCTTTTGGAGCATAACTTTTCTTAGGTACTTGGGAAAATAGTTCAAGTAACGATCAATATATTTATGGCATTTTCCGTATGATTTAAATTAATAATAATATGGTCAAGAACACACCGCGTTCTCGAATTGTATAGTGTTTTCAGTTTCCAATGTGTGAAAATATAAATTCTTGAATTTCATTATATTATCCACACCCAAATATTAACGACTGAATTGGTTGACTTCGCCAATTTTGTCCCCTTCGAGCTCTATGTGGTGGTGGGGTCTAAAGGTTATAAAATATAAAACTAAGAAACATGAAAGAAAAAAAAGCTTTTATTTATAAGAAATGTTGTTCCTTTTGTTTGTGACGCCATGGTAGGTTAGACCCACCAATAATGGAAAAAATCTCTATTTTACAATGCTCGATCTTTCTTCTGCTCCTTTCCAAGAAATCAAAGCAAAGCATATAGGCCATTTTCTGTTAGTTTATTCATAAACTTTCTTTCTTATTTGGAGTTCAACAACATTACTTTTTCCTATAATTTAAAATTCAGAATGGAGATGTATTTGCCGTTCAAAAGCTGATTATACGTTGAATTGTCCATTTGTTGGAAAGCTCATCCATGCAAACTAACCAAACTAAGAAGGAAAAAAAAATGAAAAAAGAGTGTCTAAAAAAACCCTCCAAAATCACTTGGTGGAAATAATTTGAACATGTTGTCAAATTTTTTTTAATTAAATTGATCATCTTTTGTTTGTGCCCGATAAGTGTTATTACATAATTGGCATTCTAAAACTTTGTGAAAGGATGGGAAGAGAGTGTTTAATTATGTTGCCAACTAACAAAAGCAAAAGGCTTTCCAATGCTTAACAAACAAGAAAACTCAAAGATGAAACGAAATTCATTTTGATGTTATTAGACAAGCATTCAATATTTTTTTAAGCCGTTCTTTTTTTCTTCACTCACAAATCTTACCATCTAATTTATCTCATAATCATTAATTACGTAGGTCTTGTTGATTAATATTCAAATTATGGATAACAAAAAATCCTGAGCTGGGAGAAGAAAAAAAAAGGTAAAAGCACTTGTTAATTGTTATTTTTTTTTAGTTTAATAATAAAAGTATAATTTCTTAATATCTAATTAATTCTTATAAGAATAAAGTATAATTTTTCTTTTTTTCATCCCAGCCCCGCTCTCACTCACTCACATTTGTCCTGTCTTGCACACATGGCACCACGTTCATGGTTGATATTTTGCATGTTGGATTAGATCAAATAGAATGATTTCGTGGATTGTATTGACTGGATACTTATTTTTAAAGGGGAAAGCTGGAACAATTTGGATATCCAAATAATAGATTTTGAAGCCCACAAATTATCTTTATTTTGTGTCTGGTTTTAATCAATGACATCAGCAGTTTCAGAGCTTTGCGTTATGTCATAATTACGATTTTCGAAACAATTTGAAAGTTAATTTTTAAAACACTAATAATTTATTGGTTTGAATAACAGTGATGTAAGTTTTTATAGAGATTAATTATCCAATATTGGCAGATGTTTTATACTAATAATATAATTATAAAAAAAATAATTTTTAAAATAGCTTATGCAATTAATCTCTATATTCATGTGAAAAAACAAATTAAATATTCTAATATTGTGTGATAAAAAACTGTTTTGAAACAATTAAACCGAACTGAGTATTTCAATCAAAACACTAATGAATTGATGCTTAGTTTAGTTTGTTTAACCTTAAAAACTAATAACTCTATTTGTTTTACATATTTTTCCTTTACAAATTGACATCCATATTGGTGTGGCAGAGGCAAGTGTTTGAGAATAAAGTGATATCTGGTGATGAAATCAGAGGTGAGGTTGTATCTTTATTGGAAGTGGTTCAGAATACTTCCTGGCCTACGCATAGCATACTGATACATCTCAGATCCAAGCTGCAACGTTAACGTGCCCTGCCCTCGGCACAAGATGGACAGGTTTCTCTACATGTACATGCAAGTCCTCACACTATCACATTTTTATTTTTTAGAAATATCTTTTTCTTCTTATATTTATTAAAATATTATTATATTAAATAAATAGGTTATTTTATAATATTTATTTTGAGAAATATTAGTATAGATAAAATAGTAATTTTTATTTTAATATTATTCTTTTGAATTATTTTCAAAATCGAGTAAAGAAAATATCTATTAATTTGATACTTATCAAATTAAAAAAATCGTATTTGGCAAAAATATTTTTTGTAATAAAGATTATGAAATTATAATGATTAAATCAATTTTTCCTTTTAATATTTATTACTTTGTGCAACACGTGTGTTAGAAGAAAACAAAAGTGCACATAATAAAAAAGGAGAACCTTTATTGGATGATACATAATATAATGATTTGTGTCATTTAATTAAGATATTTATAGTCTAAATCTTATTTATTTTTTTTATAAAATAGATTATTTTAAAAAGTGAATATTTATATTATATACATTTATAATTTTTAACTGAAAAGTTCATTATTACTTGTGAATATTTCGTATTAATAATATAATTTAGCAAAAAAACTAAATTGTACTATTTTACTTATTTATCTGCAATTTTAACCTTTTATATTAAAATAGAAATAGTTTGTCTTCAAATTTTAAAATATAAAATTTCAGCCTTATATTAATTTATATTATTAACTATTAAATTTTAACATTGATTCTTTCCTAATAATCACTTAAGATGTAATATTTGTCGTAAGTTACTATAAATAACTAAATAATATTATAATATATAGTCATCTTTTAGAGTTGGAGAATTTGTCGTTGCCCAACCCCAAAACTTTGTAATAATTGGTTTTAAGTTATCACATAATATATTAAAAGTGTTTAAAGTATATTGATTAAAAAAAAGTATATTGATTAAAAAAAAGTATATTATCAATCAATTATAAAATATAATTGTTTTAAATTTAATTTTTAAAGTAATTATTTAAACTAATCTATTTTATTATACACGATAATTTGTATTAAACATTGTGTATACGATTTTGTGTAAATTTTATATTAAAAATATTCTCTGTGGATGTTGATATAATGGATATAAAACATATCTAAATTTGGGATAAAATATATCATATGATGAGAAGAAAAAGAAATGGAAAATTCAGGTATTTAATTCTTGTTCTAATCTTAATTCTGATGCTGGCCTTTTCGTTCTCTTTTTAAAATAAGTTAAAAACAAATAGTTGATTTATATTATGATAAAGCACGCTGAAACATTAAAACTTTTCAATAAAATGTGGGAGGTGAACTTTTCCTTTTCCCGTTTCGTTTTAGTGAAAGAGAAATTCTTCCATAAACATTTTTAAGAGAAAAAATAAATATTTTTTTCTAAATTAAAATTAGTTTATATACAAATTAAAACATATAATTTGAAAATTTAATAATAATTTATACAAATTAACCTATAGAATTTATATGAACAAGTTTTAGCTATTGATTTATTTCTTTTTTTCTTATAAATATTTATTCTAAAATTTATCTAAATATGTTTTGATTTTAATAATTTAAAATATTTTTTTTAGTCTATATAATCTCACTTATTTTACATTTTAGTCTTTATAGTTTAAATAAATATTTATAGTCTTTGTACTTATCTTTTTTAGGTTTTATATTTATAATATTTTAATCATTTTAGTCTCATTCATTATTTATTTGTAATGTCTTCTCTTTTGCATTAACGTGAAAAAGGTATTAATTTAATTTTATATGTATAATATTAAACTTATTTTGGTTGAACTAGTCTAAATTAGATATTTTAATACTTCATGCTTCTTTTGTATCTTTACTTGTGATATCTACGGTTGAAACATCTTTTTTTTACTCTTACAAAATTGATTTTTATTACCTTAACACAAAACAGATAACATTACAAAAAAGAATAATTATAAAAACAAAAAATTTAAAAATCGTAAGTATATAGAGTAAAAATATATTTTTTAAATTATAAAAAGTAAAAAGTAAAATAAATGAAACTATAAAAATTAAAAAATATTTTAACCATTCTAATATAATAACATGCAATTCTGATATGCTAAATTGTTCATGTCACACATGTGAATTTGGGTATTATCTATTTGAAAATTAAGAACAAATGTCCCTTAAAGTACTAGATTCATTTAAAAAGTTGATTTTCTCTTAACAAATATTTTTTTATACATACGAATTAGGATCCAACTCATACCACATACTAAAAAGAATAAAATTATTTATTAGTCATATCAAACATTTTATTGCATGCACATAATTATCGCTGTAAAATTAATTAAAATGAATTTTTGTTTAAATTAACTCGAAATACAAAATGCACTAATAGAAAAAAAAAAGTATGGAAACATTATATATACGAAAATGGATTCACTAGTTTTAAAAGTAAGTCTTAGTAAACTTATTTTACTCAATTACTTATATTTTACATTAAAATTTAATGATTTAACCATTTAGTTAAAAATTCTTAATACATAAATTAAATTTGTAATTTTTTTAAAAATTTGAAAATTATTTAATATTTCATTTTATTAATTCAAATTGAAAGATAATTATTTTCTTAATGATCCAACAATTGAATTAAAAAATTTTAATATATGGATAAAGTTTATAAATTTTTAAAAATTTTGAAAACTGTTTAATATTTCATTGCATTAATTCAAATTGATATATAATCATAGGTTAAAATATTTTTTTAGTTACTATAATTTCACTTACTCTATCTTTTTAGTCTCTGTAATTTAAAATAATTTTTTTTCAAATTTTATACTTATTTTTTTTTATCCTTTTTAGTCCCTATAGTTTAAGATAAATATTTTTAGTTCATATACTTGTAATTTTTTTAGTTTCTATAGTTATTATTTTGGTAACGTTATCTATTATGTAAAACATAAGTTATTGAACGAAGTAAGTTTAGGTAGATTTACTCTTAGAATAAAATGATCCCTATATAAAAGAAGGTCTGAGTCGAATTGAATTTTAACTCTTAATTAAAGAGTAAAAATATCAAAGTATTTGATGTGAATATTGAAAGATGCATTTTGTTAAATAAATGATGATTATAGCAAAAGAGGCATAGTTGAATGATGATGAAAGATGACTACTTTAGGGGGTACTTGGTGTACAAGGAGTAACATGGATATTAGTAGTGTCAGTCCTTGATGTAATTGTAGAGAAGAGAAGAGGGTAGTGGTACAAGTTGATGCACAATCACATGGTGGAAGGAGTCTGATTGGGAGCATGCGACCCCCCATACAAGAACATCCTGCACCACACCACCCACAAGTTGGCTCAACGAAGGCAGGATTATTGTGTTGATTTTGTTTCAGAGTCACAGATCTTTTGGTCCCCCAAATTGGTACGACACAGATACGAATCCTTTCGTTTCGTGGGTTTGTTATACTGTATTCCATTTAGTACTGCTTTGCAAAAGGTTGAGCAAAGACGCAGGTTTTTAGCCAATACAATTTTGGAGATCAAAGAGAAGAAAAACAAAAACATATTAGATTTCATTCCAATATATTACACCGTACAGTACACACGCTGCAGAATTGAAGTGCACCATCAACCAAAATGATCTTCCCCGAGATCACTGACATGTTCTTTTCATTTGTGGATCTGCAACTTCCTTTTTTTTTCTTTTTTTTTTATCAGATCATCTCCTGTTTATATTGCTTCTTAAAATTAAGAATTTAAGTTGAGCCCTACTATTGGAATAAAAAACAGTTAATGTTCTTAGATTTTACAGGACAACAAAAGATTCACCAAAAAGAGAGAATCAAGAACTCAATGACCGGAGATATCATAAATGATAGGAGTAAACTGTCATTATTTATAAATTATAATTACACTCTAGTTTTTTAATAATTTAATTTCAATATAAAAATGTAAAATATTTTTTTTTGCTCTCGTTAAATTATATTGTTGAATTATATAATAATTACTTTCGAAATCCCACTTATAGTACGTAATTATATACTCCCAACTAACAAGAAGAGATTATCTCGTGTCAAGAAAAAAAAAACTTGATTTCTCTCCCTTGATTCTTTTAAATATCTGCTTTATAATAAAAATTTATTAAATTTATAACATTTCATCCGATGAAAATGTCACCAAAGAGGATCCATTCTCCAACGAATAAAAGCATATATAAATTTTCAATATTTAAAGTAAAAAGCATATAAAAGGTAAAAAGAAACAAATAAAAGCAAAATAAAAGAAGAAAATAAAAAAGTTAAATGTTTCAAAATGCACCTAAAATTCTCTCGAGACACAATTGTGCCATGTTTTATCACATCATATATACTTTTAGTTTTTGTCTTCATGCTACTTTTTTACTGAAAAATATATAATTTGATTGGATTGTGGATGATGCAAGATTAAACGATTCAAGACACTACATACAAAATCAATGATCATTATTTTCGAGTAAGGGATAAAATGCAAATCCATAGTACCTAGCGTTATTCTTTTTTTTAATTATTATTAAAAGTTTAAATTAGGATAAAGCATAATTCGTCAATTATTAATTTTTATGAAGATATTTAGTATGATTAAATTGTTTATATTATCCTTTACATAAGTTCGAATGCAATGATATAAAATATGAGATATTGATGTAATTATTAGAAACAAATAGGATAGTGTTATTTTGATTTTCTCAGGTCTTTCAACTCTTTTCACTTTTCTTTCGGTAGAGATGAGCATTTCTTCACATGATTTAGGTTTAAATTCCAGCATATGAAAAATGAAGCATTAAAAACGTATAAAAATGGTTGACATAACGAAGAAAAATGGAAGATTCATGTTAAATAATACATATTTTAATTAATAAAAATGATTATATATAACCGCGGCGATAAAATCAAACTCATGTATCTATTTCAACTGTTTTACCAAGCCAATTTCAGTGGCTGATTATAAAAATTATCATAACTCAGATTTATTTGAAAAAGAGTTCCATTTTATATTGAACAGTATTTTATAATTTTTCTATAAAAAATAACTTTTTGGCTATGGATGCAGTGAGTTGTGACTGTGTTCCTGTATCTCCGCGTATTGTGCGTGTCCCAGAGACAGAGGGTATAACGATAATAACTACCGACCAGTGACCACAAGCCTGTTTAATAGAATGTGAATTCATTAAGTAATAAACATAATTAACGTGGCGTAAATTGAGAAAAAGGACAATGTAAAAAAAAGATATTAATAATTATAGATAGAGACTAGAGAGGTGGAATTAATCGAAAATGGAAATTAATGGAGTAGTGGTTTATGAAATTGCGACACAAAAAGGTTCCCCCCAATTTATTAAGAAATCCTTGTGTTCGTGGTCAGGTTCGTTGCACCTAGTTCTCCTGCTTGGCCTCTCATGATACTTATTATTTTCCACCCTCATTACACTCCAACTGTTGCTCCCTTGGCCATGTTCATGTTCGTGTTCGTGTTGCCCATTATTCTGAGTCTGAGCATCAACAGATTCAACACCTTGATCTTGTTCTTGAATATTATTATTATTATTATTAATGTGATTGGAAAAGCAGAGGCGAAGGCGACCATGGGTCCTCTGAGCTTGGAAGCAAGATGGAAGGTTGACCTTAGTGAGTTGAAGCAGAAGCCTCCCACCCTCTCTGTGGGGTTTAACTCGTACGGACTCCGTTCCCCTTATCGTAGTCAAAGGTGGCGGAAACTTTCTCACTTGATGACGCGCTTTCTTCTTTTTCTCCTCCTTTCTCCCACCTTCCCACGAACCACAAGACAGAAACTCAATGACGTCGCTCTCTACCATATCACTACCCGTTTCGTTCCCTAGGTTCTCTGTGCACAGCTCCAAGCTCTCGGCGCTGAGCCGCACCGATGGGTGCCCTTGAATGGAGCTCCAAGTGAAGGGAAGCATGAGCCTGTATTGTATTCTTGACTCCTCCAGATACGATGACTGCAACCCGTGGCACACAATTCTAGCCATGTCTTCTCTTCTCTTCTCTTATGTTTGGTTTTTAATTTGATTTGATGAATGGAGTGAGTGAGAATGGCATGGGGAGGGGCTGAATTTGTAGTTGCAAAAAGTCTCATCATGTACACAGCTTCGGATTGGGTACGGGAGCTTTTTGCACCACTCTTACTTTTTTTTTTTTTTTTTTAAATAATAATAATATTGCTTTCATTTTTATCACGTTACTCGTCTAATGTCTATATTTTTTTTTTTCTCTCTTCTCTCTCTGCATCATTTTTCTTTTTCCGCCACTTGTTGAATTGTACAGTGCTCAAGTCCACCACATGATACAAAACCCATTTTCAAAGAAAGTGTGAGCAGATCCCTCCTTCGTTTCTTCTACCCTTCTTTCTCACTTAATTTGACTCAATGCCAACAAATAATAATAAATTCCCGCGGAATTTCCTCTAGTGTGCAGAAATCAGGCTTTATGTAACAAAATAATGCAACAATAATACACGAGTATAACACTCTTTTAAACTATACACTTATCTGTTTGAAAATATAACTAACTGTATATATATATGGTGTGTTTTTCCTACATATTCTTTGAATCCTTGTAATCGAGTCTAATCATATGTTTGAATATATTTATGTTTTAAACGAAGAAATTTAAAAAGCAATTGTTTGCTTGTCTTGGGATGATAATTGATAAAGAAAGTCTTATCACATTATTTATTAACTCTAGGCAACTCCTATTATAAGTATTAAGATTAGATCTACATTATTTTTTACTTATTAGAATTAGGTGTTAAACAATAATTATATTTAATTATATTATTAGTGAGTTTAAATATTAAATTATTGTTAAATACACTTCCATTAATTTAATAAGTCACTTCCTATATCCCTTGTTTTCTTTATTTATTACTTAAATATCTTTTTTTGGAAAATATTTTTTAAAATAGAAAAAATATACTTTTGAAAAATATTTTTTAAAAGACAAAAAATACATTTTCCAATAGTATTTTCCATAAAAGAATATATACCTAAAAAGTATTTTTCAGAAGATAAATATTTTTAAGAATAAAAAACATGATTTCATATCAATAATAATAATAAAATATATTATTAATAATTAATAACTCATCATAAAATCAATAGGTCATACATTTGAAATAAAATTTTCATAAAATTCACAATTTTATATCCAATGTATGTAATATTAAAAATAAAGTGAAAATCTAGAGTTTAAAAAATGTTAAAATTAACGATGCAAAAATAAGATTTAAAAAATAATAAATAAAGCCTAGTGGGTATCTTGTTTGTTGGAGTGAAAAAAATCAACAAATAAAAAGTAAAAAAGAAAAAAAGAAAGACATATAAAGAGTAATTAGAGACGAATAGAGTATTAGAAATGAAAATGAGTGGGAGGAAGAAGAAGTGAATGGAAAAGTTAATTTTTAGGAATAAAATTTATTTTAAAATGAAAAAAAAATTAAAAGGAATATTTAAGAAATTTTTTAGAAAATTGAAAAGAGAGATGAATCATGTATATAACATTTGCCTTAGTATTATCAAATAGAGTATAATATTAATCCATTTAAAAAAAATACAATTGATTATGGGAAAAAAAAAAAAAAAAGTTATAGAAAAATTGAAACGGTTGATGTACGTTGGTATGGGGAGAGAGACATGTGGGCTTATGAGGGGAGAGACATGTGGTTTTTCTTTGTTGCAAAATTACCTTTACTAATTACCATTCGTTTCCAAAAGAAAGCCAACAAAAGGCCAGAGCACTAAGTGGATTCTCCCAAATATTGCATGATAGTGAAAGCTTACCTCTTTACATTCAGCTTCTATAATTAGATTTATTTTAGGCGACCCAAAATTCTCTCTGTCTATGCTTCAAATGCCATGTTGAGTCAAGATTTAGGCCGGCTTCTATTCTGTTCAAAGTCTGATAGGATAGGACTAGGAGGAAAGAAACATCAGCCAAACACTATGAAACAAAGAAAATAAAGTAGCTGCCCAATTATTTCTACTCTAAATTCTTTATCCAAAATGATCAACAGAAATATTATGATTAATTTATGAGCAACAAAAGGATGTTTTACAAATTAACCACCATAAATTTATGACACAATAAATGGCGTGTTTGGTGCATGTTGTGAAGACTGACTGCTACATGCATAAATTATTGTGTTTGGGAAAGATCAAGAGGCAAGGCTTTATTATTTTTCCACGTAGCCCTTTGAAATTCAGGGATCTACACAACAATCACTCCTCCATTGATGTTCAAAATCTTTGAATACACAAAAAGTAAATTACAGGTCGATGATTGCGGTTGGATTGGTGTTTTCATCTTTTTTTCTAAATGAGGCATTCCTTTAAACCCAAAGCAGCCAGCCACTTCACTAAAACGTACGGATATCTCACAAAGACATGTCCAAAAGCCATTTGAAAAGGAAAGGAGTGATTCTCCACTAACTCACCCCACTTTACCACTGTCGGTTAAGATTAACCAATCAATCTTAAACATGTTCTGTAAATGGAAAAGGTTAATGTCTCCTACTTCATGAATCTTTAATTTATCTAACTTTCTTATTTCACATGTTATTATAAATTCAGTTCGTGACCTACACTAAATGCTTAAACTTTAAACTTTAAAGTGTTGCACGGTTCATTTCAATTTATTTTTCTACAACATTACCTTAATAAAAGTTAATAAGACCACACGCAGTTGATCCGGGAGAGAAAATGATATTTGCATCAGCATGCATGTTTAGCTTTGTTTTTAGTAATGGAGAATCTTTTACGAAGTATACGTCATGGTGCCTTAATTAAGTGAAGCCTAGGGTTACTTATGCTTTCAAATTGCTTCCTTCAAATCTATACTATATATCAGAAACTTTACAGGAAGGGACAAGAGAATCCAATTCATGGCTTACATAAGCATTAAGCAAGTAAACAAAGGCTATAATGTTCCCCCAACCTATCTGTTCCACCATGTGAGTGCGTCACATTTCTAATAATTGTAACTATTTTTAAACCCTGCAGCAGTGTACTTCTTTTCAATTTAACAAATAAGAATCTGCGCTAGCTAGGTAATGGATGCATGACAACATGTCAACTATAATTAATAACCACTGGCAGACTGGCTTTAATCAAATTGTTAAATTCAAAATCAGGTAATTATCGGTTTTTATTTCAATAAAAAAATTTCCACTCATTCTCCATTGTTCTCTACGTTCAATACAAGGTAAAAATTAATATGTTAAATTACATTTTACATCTATAAGTATTTTTTGCAACTTAATTATTTAATATTACTTGTACACAACAAAAATAAATAAATAAATAATTTTTTAGCATTATTTTGTTCGACAGTGGACGACAAACAGTGGATGACGAAGGGTGGATAAATGTATATTGTAATTTAAATTTGTCCATACTTTCATTATATTTGTTCATACTTTCGAAAAAGAAACTCGGAAGATTTTAGTGTTACCAAAATTAATTTTTGGAACTAGAAAAGTTTTATTCCGAAAACAACTTTTTTAAAGTGAGTTTCTTACATAATTTTGGAAATTTTTTTCCAAAATATTAACGGTGTGTGTATTTGTTACAATAATTCCATAAAGAACTTTCTGTAATAGTAATTTTAGTGTTACAGAAAGTACTTTCCAGAATTATTCCGACAGAAAGTTATTTCCGGAATAGTAATTTTAGTATTCCGGAAAGTACTTTCCAGAATTATTCTGGCGGAAAGTTATTTCCGGAATAGTAATTTTAGTATTCTGAAAAGTACTTTCCATAATTATGTTTTACAAACACACCTCCGAAAAATATTTTTCAAAATAAATTTTTTTGTTCCAAATAATATTAAGAATAATTTAGAAATTTAATATATTTTTTTTTTAAAAAAAGGGGTGTATGTATAAAAAAATGGAGGTATATATATCATTAGCAACTTGTTTTTGGGTATGGTTAATCAGTTTACATGATGGGCTCATTAGGGCTTCGTGGGATGACTGAAGCGTACTTCAGCCCATTGGGCTCTGATACTGAGATACTCTGTGGCGGAAAAAGGCTGGTGCGTCCCCCTCTCTCACCATATCATTTTTGTACATTATGCATTTCCTCCGAGTTTAAATGTATTTTTAATTTCTTAAATTACATTTAAAATTATTATTTTTAGTCTTTAAATTTTTTAAAATTTTATTTTAATTCTTTATGTCACTAATAACATATTTAAAAATGATATATTTACTACTAGAAACACTAATAGATAGATTTATATGATAATATTTGATAGGTTTTTAAACAAAATTTGAGTATAAAGGCTAAAATATTTTTTTTCATAAAAATACAGAGATTAAAAAATTAATTTTAAATTTAAGGAACTGAAAAAAATTCTTTTATTTAAAAATTAAAAATATATTTAAGTCTTTTATGAATCATGATTATATTATCAACATTTATTTTTCACGCCCTTTTCTTACTACACCCTCTTCTATTTAAAAAAAAAAAAAATACTACATCCTCTTCCCTATTTTCTATTTTCAAAATTTTCTCAATCGTGTGTAGATTCTATAAGTGTTTGATTATGATCGAAATGATAAATACCTTAACAAACAGTGGTTCTTGACTTAAAAAGTTTTTTTTATTTATTTTTTTAACAATTGATGCATAATCTTTAAACCAATTATTGTGATCATAATTATAGGAAGACTAGTGATTTTATAAATCTTTCTCAACTAAATCTCTTAAGTCTTCTAATGAGACCTTAACTTTTTTTTTTTTTTTTTTAATAGAGAGAAGTATAAATTGTCATTAAGTATATTGAGAATCATAACTTTTTATAACATATTAATTTAAGATGATTTTCATTACTTTTTAATCTAATTTAGTAGTATAACAAACTCACTTAATTTAATCAAATAAAATAAAATATATTAATAATAAATAACTATTATAATTATTTATAATATTAATTCACATTAATTATTAATTATTGAAATATAAAATTTCAATGGAGTGGTGATGAAAATTTTTTCGTGGTTGACACGGGGAGATGAGACTGATTGATGAAAAGGAGAAAGATTGAGTGGTATGAAATAATTTTTTTTACAAATGTTAAAATTTTATAAGCTTCTAAACTCAAGTATTCAAAAGTGTACAACACTTCAACACTCATGAAATTTGATTTTTGAAAGCGAAAAAAAGTGTACAAACTGAGATTGTTTTTCATAATATATACAAGAGTTAATCATTCATACACTGTCACTGTAAGATTTTTTACATTGACAACTAATTATATTTTTTAAATTATTTTATTTTATTCTTATTTTATTAAATAAATATCTAACATGATACTGTTAAAAGATATAATTAGTTGTCAGCTGAAATTCTGTATATATATATATAGTCTCATACAAAGAAAACTGGCGAGCCAGCTTCATTGTCTTACCAAAATGTGCAGAAAGAAAAACAAACTGCCGTTACTTCACTGACAATAACCATTATTTATTTATTTATTTTATCCATTGGGGTTGGGGCAATAACCATTATTATTGTTAATTATAACAATCACTGTTTCTGTTGTTATTATAACTTGCCCACCACTTTCCAGTTTAGAGTATTCTTAAGGTTTGGACAAATATAATTAGAATAGTTTTGTCCAACATATTATCATACGCTTTATCACCATATATATATATATATATATTTATTGACTGTGACTAAAAACTTGCCTTGTCTCCAAGAAAATTATACTTTTCTTTTCAGTTATTGATATTCACTTTAATAATAATAATAATAATAATAATAATAATAATAATAATAATAATAATAATGGTTTGTCGTAATTTGTAATTTGGACGGAAAAAAAAAAAGAAAAAAAAAAGGTGTGACCATTTCAAAGCGAGGTTGTCGCAAACCCAGAGGCAATCTGTCTTGCGAAATAGTAGAGAGAGAAGGAAGACGATGGGTCCGATCCTACAAACCATTGTGACTGTGCTCCTTCTCCTTATGCTTCTTCTCATCATCATTTTCCTCTTCTTTCTCTTCAAACCATGGCGCTTCTTTTCCTCTTCGCGCTTCCGCTCCTCAAACAAGGTACTCCTCTCTCCATTTCTTCTATTTTCACCGTTCCTTTTTTCCAACCCTAATCGCATACTCCAATCCCAGGGCGAGCTAGATAGGCCCCTCGTTCTATCCGAAGACGATGCAAATGCGTCGTCGTTTAATCAGAATCAGACCAATGAATTGCCTAGGGATTATGATCTCGAGGGCGCCTGTTATCCCACTGAAGCTCATTTTCGCTCTCCCAGAACTCATGGCCAAGGCCTTGTTCATAAGCAAAGGCTTCAAACCCTTTCCGCTTCACCTAACATGCCTCAGGCTGGTGATACTCTCATTGTCGATGTAATCTCCGATCCTTCCTCTGAAGACGTTGACGTTGGTCAAACGCTTAAGCTTCCCGCAGCTCATTTAGCTCAAATTCATAAGCATGGCCCGCCCACTTTCCAAACTGAAAGACTTCACCACTTTGTCGAAAGAGATATCTCTGATCAAAGTAATTTCCTTAGTCTCTTTTTTTTATTCAACTGATATTGCTCCATGTATGTGTTTTCTTTGTGTTTATGTGCCAAACATGTCAACATAATGACATATCCTTTTGTTAGAAGTGCAGGAAGTTGCCTCACTCTGGAGGTTATCAGTGGCCCTTCTCAGGGACTCCGGTGTTCCGTGCAGTCGACAAACCCCTCTCGTCTACCCCTCACCTTGGGGAGGGTTTCTCCAAGTGATTTGTTGATCAAGGATTCAGAAGTGTCGGGAAAGCATGCGTTGATCAAGTGGAATTTGGATGTAAACTCTGTCTGTGCTGTTGGACTTTCAATTGGATTTTTAAGGTGTATGGTGTGTGATAATTGTTGTTGGAATTGAATTTTCAGAAAATGAAATGGGAGTTGGTGGATATGGGTAGTCTGAATGGAACGCTGTTGAATTCCAAGCCAATCAACCATCCGGACACTGGAAGTAGGAACTGGGGAGATTCGATGAATCTTGCTAATGGAGATATCATAACACTTGGAACAACGTCAAAAATAATGGTGAGTATTAGGACTGCATCTCAGTTAAAATCACTGCCACTTTTTTTATGTTTTGGCTTCTGATTGTCATACCTGCGATTGCGAAGCTTATACCCTGTAACTCTGTATGCATCATATTGGCTGTGATGAGACTGTCTGCAGCTCTTACAGGCTGAATACATTTTAGTTGGTAATTCATAATTACAGAGTTTTCTGCTCTGTTTTATAAGCCAAGAATGCTTTTATATGGAATATATTGTTTAGGAGTTTATTTGAATGCCAACTGCTGTTTTGTTTTTCATGCTCATAGATATAGGAGTATACTTTTATTCATGTAAAATAGTTCTTGACTGTTTCTGCTGAACTAGATTGACTAGAAGTTACATATTCAGAATTAGATTTAAGCTTGAGTGAATTTAGACTGTAGTTTATGTTCTTTCAATGATCAATCTCCTCCCTCCTCTGAGATAAGAAATAATGCATCATTTTGGTTATTCTGTGTTCACTTAGAAAGCAAGTTCTGTACATGCTTTTTTTCAAAGTCTGTTGTAATTAGATTTAAGTGTTAAAGTTATGTTTGTTGTTTGTATGTTTTGCACTCTTTGTTTTACTTTAAAATTAAAATGGTATACTTGAAGTGAGTATGCTGCTGTTGCTTTTTTTATTTTTTAAATGCTACTGTAGAGTTTTTTCTTCTAAAAAAGTTTTATAATTCACTGTGATTCAATATATGTCAGGTTCATGTTACTTCGCAAACTCAGCATCACATTCCCTTTGGAGTTGGTATGGCATCAGATCCCATGGCTTTGCGTCGAGGAGGAAAAAAGCTTCCTATGGAAGACATGTGCTATTATCAATGGCCTCTACCTGGGCTGGATCAGGTTTTGGATTTGTTCATAGCACTCCTTAAATGAAGTTCTCTTCTGTTCTTTTTTCTTACTTACCAAAGGGACCTAACCCACCTTTATTCCTAATTTTCAGTTTGGACTTTTTGGCATTTGTGATGGGCATGGTGGAGATGGGGCTGCCAAATCTGCTAGCAAGTTAGTATTTTTTGCCTTAGGTTGGCAATTTTTGTTTGCCATTTTCATGAAGCTTTATGTTAATGCTTGCCAGTTCTATACTTCCTTATGTTGGTGACTATGGATAGTGGACTTAATGAATAGAATTCATTTAATCTTGTCATGCTGCCTTTTTTGATGGCTGTGAAGGGGGATCACCATAATTCACTGTTATTGGCAATTGTGCATATTACTATAGTACTATCTCTGAACTTCATCTACTGATTGTTCTATAGTATGTGATAGGTCCTGTATGTTTCAACTTTCTCTTGTAGCCTTTAGTAACTTAAATGTGTATGGTACGAGTTTATGTTGTTTCCGGGAGTTTTCATACTGTAATTGATCAAACACTAATATATGAAGTACGTTTAATAGACTGTTTTGACTTGCCTACTGTTGGAATATTTGGAAAATATTATTATTGCATCTGGAGTATCTTGGATGATCTCATAGGAGAGGATTCCATATTTCATTATATTTCCTGATTTGATTTGTTTCCTAGTACTGGTATAAACAGGGGTTAGTATTTTGTTTGACATCATATACTAAAAATAATATTATCATTGCGTTTTTGTCTCATTTCCTTCTTCCCTACCTAAATCCATATTATTTCAACATGGCATCAAAGTGATCCTTGTTAACAATCAGACCTGCAGTCCACTAATGATCATACCAGCGGTTACTTTTCTTCCATGATCATTTCAATGGTAACTTATTTTGACTAGGACCCGCTAGCCTGTTCCCAGTTCTAGATGACCTGATTCTATCTGTAGTCTCAAGTGCTGTTGCCTGCTACTGCATTACAGTTACGGTGTTAGTTTATTTTCTATAAATGTGTTATATCATAATAAACTTAAAACATAGTAAGCTACTGCTTTAGCTTCAGGGGGTGTGTTAAAATTTCTAGAAAATATTTCAGAATATTGTGATTGTATCTTAGAATATTTTAAACTATATTGGATAATCTTGTGAAATTGGATACCATAGTTCCTATATTTCCTTATTTGATTTATTAGTAGTCTAGTGGTATAAGTAGTTTAAGTGTTGATATAATGGCATAATAGATATAATTCTTTTTTAAGTCTTGACTAAACAATTTAAGCTTTTGGAATAGTTAGTTTGTATGGCATCAAAGCCTATATGATCGAGTGATCTTTGTTGTTCCCACTCTTTATATGTAAATGTTTAATTTCAGCACAAGTTGGTCTTTGTATTGTTCATGCTTTAAACTGAAAGGGATATTTGCTTAAAAGGGCACATTATGGGATTTGTTAGATATAAATTCATTTATGAGTCTTAGAGCATGTTTGGGAAGATTAACTTTCCCACTTTCAACTGTTTTTTCAGGAGAAAAGCTATTTGCAAAATAAGTTGTATGTTTGGGTCAACAACTTAAATTTGTACATAACTCTTTTTCTAGAAAAATAAGTTGTTTTATGAAGCTGAAAATTTGCAGCTAATGATTATTTCTCAACAATTTTTTTCCCTTTTAAGTTGATTTACTGCATAATAACTGATTTTTTGTTGTATCCAAATTAAAATAAACATCTTAAAATCTCTTTCAGCATACTTAGCCAAACAAAATTTTATTTTAATTATAATCCATTATAGCAATAATTGATTATTGAAATAATCTAATTTCCACAGCTTTTCCAAACACACTCTTAATTCTCTCTTTTCCTCCTTCCCTTCCAATCTATCATTCGTATCTCCAACAATAAGCCTGGCCTGCTGTATCCCAAGCCAATAATGGACAATGAGCTATAATTGTACCTGAGAATTTTCATTCTGCTCTAAGTTGTACGGAAGTGTTTTTTAGTCCATTGATATATTTATAGATAATAAGAGGACAAAATAAGTCAGGTCCAGCAATATAAGTTTCAGCAGCGCATGCTTGCATACGTTCTGAAGTAATTCTGGACCCATCCAGATGGATACCACAAACTTCATGACCGATATGTTTCGCTTCTCTAGTTTTATTATGATTATATATATATTATATATATATATATATATATGATAAAAGCTAGTTAATAGTAAATATATAATGATATGATGATTGAATGTGCAAAACCTTGCTAATTGCCAAGTGAAATTGGGACCTTTAGTAAAAGGACAAATTTACTAAAATGTATTCCTTAATAATTTATCAGAATTGCAACAAGTTTCTGTGCTTATTTTATTTATTTATCCAAGTTCATGGCTTTTCTTAATATGCAAAATACTACTAATATTCTGTATTTCTTTTTTCAGACTTTTTCCTGAGATAATTGCTAGCATTTTATCGGATTCATTAAAAAGGGAAAGGGTTTTATCACTCTGTGATGCTTCAGATATTCTTCGAGATGCATTTTCTCAAACAGAAGCACACATGAATCACTATTATGAGGTATTATGTGCTCCCCTCTGATCTTGTATAGTGAAACCTTAGGCCATATGCATGAGTATTTTATTTCTTATTATCTGTCCTAAATTTTTGTATTTATGGTTTGTTTGTTTTATTAACAAACTCTTTGCAGGGATGTACAGCAACAGTGCTTCTGGTGTGGACTGATGGCAATGAAAATTTCTTTGCGCAATGTGCTAATGTTGGAGACTCCGCCTGCATTATGAGGTTTTTGTTTATCAAACTAACTGGAATGCTTCGGATGACTTGTTTGTATTTTAAATGGGTCAAGGGTAGGGAACATGACATGATGACAATCAGGATATCGGAAACAAAATAATATGGTTATAACTTAATAATGATTTATGCTTGCTTAGCTTTATTTTTCTTGTTACGTCTGAGATGCACTTGTTCTATAATTTTTTTTTACAAAAATAAATCCTTGCATTACTAGTTCTGGAACTTTTAATGTGGATAGCAGATCTACAGTTTTGTCTACTTATAAATTTTCACAGGATTTTAGCTATTTACTTATATGAAACAATTGTCGTACTAATAGATGCCATATTCTTATCCGAGTGACTTCAATTATATTTATAGCTATAGATTTTTAATTTGGTCACGTATGGGTATGTTGGCTTAAATTGATTCAAATTCTTGTGTATATACTTTTTTGTCTGTATCAAACTCATTGGATTATTTTTGGCAGTGTGAATGGGAAACAAATCAAGATGACAGAAGATCACAAGATAGCGAATTATTCTGAAAGACTCAGAATCGAAGAAACAGGTGAACCATTAAAAGATGGGGAAACACGTCTATATGGTATGACAGGAAAAAATTTCACTGAAACAGATCAAATTCCATTTTCCTAAAATACAATATTGACTTGGCAATTGCTGATTCGGGTTCTCACTTGATGCAGGTATAAATCTGGCAAGAATGCTTGGGGACAAATTCCTGAAACAGCAGGATTCCCGGTTCAGTTCAGAACCTTACATAAGTCAAGTGGTGCATATTGATGAAGCAAGCAAGGCTTTTGCTATTCTAGCTAGGTAATTATTCTTATGATGCATGCTTTTACAAATTTCTGTAGCAAAGTGCATCTTCTGAATGATCTGGTTGACTGAATCATGTCTCTCAGTAATATTACTTCTAGAAGGAAAAAACTCGTCTAAAGTGAACAAGTAACGGTGATTCACCTTAGAATTTTTGCGGGTTAATATCACAACTTACATTAAATCGAATGGATGGATTCACCATTACTTGCACATTTTGAAGAAGCTTTATTCCTTCTAGAAATAGTGATGCAACCAGGTTCATTTTTCAAGATCAAAACCATGGTGTTTTTTCTTTAAAACACTTCAGTCACCGGCTTATTTGTCGAACATTTCACATTTTTCTTTTGGCCATGTTGAAAGTAAAACGTTGACATGCAAAATTTTCAGCGATGGGTTATGGGATGTCATCAGCGTGAAGAAGGCAATTCAGCTCGTGTTCCAGGTTTTGTATAAAAGAACTTTCGTTTCTAGGTGTAGTAATTTTTTTTTTCCTTTCTATTTCTTACCAATTTGATCTGACAGCTGGCTTTCTCAAATGCACAGATGAGGGAGAGATGCTATTCAGAGAGAGAGAGTACAGCAGAAAAGACTGCTAGTTTGTTGTTGAATGAGGCTAAAACACTCCGAACAAAGGATAATACCTCTGTAATTTTCTTAGATTTTGATACCTCCAACAGATTCTCTTGTAAAGTTGAATCCTAGTATGAATTAGGAATAGTGTTACAGTAATATTAATACATATTTTTGTTCTCTCAAGCTCTATCCTTATTTTGTTCTCAAGCCCAACTCATGGAATCAGATAAATGAAAAAACGGAGAAAAAACGCAATGATAATTTCGTTTAGTTCCCGGAGGAATGCTATTCATACATCTTGACTTCCATTTTGCGGCAGGTTTGAATATTGCTTTCAAGAGTCACGAACACCAAAGCACGTTTTGAAATCTCCATTATATTGTATTGTAACACCAACACCTGAGAATTTCTATAAATTTTTAATATTGTAACCGTAAAAAAGAAAACTCTAAATTCAATAGAGAACATTGCAATTGTTTTGAAACTTGTGCATTAATTTTTTCTTAAATATAATTACTTCATGTATTATAAATTAATTTTAATTAAGCTAATTTTAAATATAGACACATTTTATAAAAATAGAGAGATTTATTAAGGTATTATAAATTATAATCTCAATATTTTAAATTCGGATTTATTTTTGAAAATTGAAGCATTATTAAGAGTTAAATTATAATCTTAATGTTTTAAATAGAGTTAGATTTTTTTTAAAGAGTAAAAATAGTAGATAGAAGATGATACATTCGAACTATTTCTCCTGTCTACTTAGTATTATATCAAGTCAAGTTAAAATTTGATTTTTTTTAATATTATCTTCTCAATTTAATTTATTTTTTATTTTATAATCAAAATTAAAATTTGAATTTTAAACATTTTAATTAAAAAATATAAGTTATTATCACTTGAAGTTATGTTAATAATAGTTTTGAGTTTAATAGATTGCTATTTAGTTAGTTGCGAAAGTTGCATAAAAGATTTTTGCATGATAAAAGTAGATCTAGAAAGATAAACAGACCAATTATGATAAATATGAAAAAATAGTGACTTTGTGTCTTTTTATTTTTTGAAGAAATTAAAAAAAAATAAAATTATGTAATGGGTAATTAAGTAAATAGTTATTTAAAGAGGATAAGGAAATTAAAATAAAAAAGATATTGAAAGAAAAAAATAATTTAAATGTGTGATTAAAATAAGAAAAGTAAAATAATCCATATAAAAATAAAAATATAGAAGAAAAGGATTATTGAAAGGAATATTCACATTTCACAATGGTATAGAGTCATAGAGAGGGAAAAAAAGGAAGCCGTAGAGGGTTGCATTTGCAATTTGCATGACTTTGAAAGGAAGAGTGAGTGGTTGAGAGACGCAAAGTGACAGAGGGAGATTAATACAAAAATATTAGGAAGTTAATTAATTAATTAAAAGTAAAAGGGTGAGGGTCTCTCCCGCCAGGCGCCAGCAGAAGCAGAAGAGAGCGATGGAGCAAGCGGTGTCACTGATTGGTGCTCTCAACCTCGTTTCCCGCAACCTCCCTCTTCCCCCTGACCTCCTTCACACCGTTTCCTCTATCTATCTCCGATCTCACTCCTCCGTACTCTTCTCTTCTCTTCTCCTCTCTTCTCCTCCATCAACCATTTTTATCTTTTTCATTCTTCTTCTCTTACGCAGGCCGACGCTCCCCAACAAGATTTGTTCGCCGACCTTCAAGATGCGCTGTTGAACCAACGCCCTCACCGCTCCTCCGCTTCCAAATTGCACAAAGCAATGGAAAGCCGTTACCAGACTCGGATTCACCACCGCTTAACCCAGCTCCAAGGTTCCCTCCCACTTCCCTATTCCTATGCTTTAACACATGCTGCGTCTCCTTATCGCTTAACCTAACTAATTGTTTTCTCAACCAGCTTTGCCTTCAACCAGAGGGGAGGACCTACAGACTAGGTGCCTGCTTGAGCTTTATGGATTGATGGTAAATTTCATTCCATCATTAATTTTACTGTATATCGTCTAGCTTTGGTAGATTCATTTTACAAATAGGTCAAGAGCTGTTTCCTGTGCGAAATTGAGAGTCTATTTAGATACAAACTTGGAATAGCTTTTGAGAGTTTTTCTAAAGACAATCAAGAGCTTTTTCCGATAGAGAAGCTCTCAAAGGCACTTTTAGCTTTTAGCTTGTAGTTGTATCTAAACAGACTCTAATTATATGTGTATTTGCTTGTGTTAATAAGTAGAGCCGAGAAATGATGAGAACTGTGTCCTTCTCGGGAACGACCATTTTTCTGGCAGCTAGCTGAGTTGCAGAGGAAGGTGCGGACTGATGTGAGTTCTGAATACTGGCTCAATGTCCAGTGTGCATATCCTGACAGGCAATTGTTTGATTGGAGCATGATGAGGTTACGTCGTCCGCCCTATGGTGTTGGAGATCCATTTGCCATGGATGCCGATGATCAAATAAGGAAGAAACGGGATGCTGAGGTGGCTTTCCATTTTATGTTTCGTGTCCCCTCTGCAGTTGGTTTGAATTCGTTTTTCATATCATGGATATATAGGGTATTGTTTACATTTGTTGATGATGATTATGAAACTTTTTTAACTCATACTCAAATGCAGAGACTATCAAGATTGGAAGAGCAGGCAAAGAATCATATAGAGACCAGAAAAAGAAGATTTTTTGCAGAAATACTGAATACTGTCCGTGAGTTCCAATTACAAATTCAAGCTTCCATGAAGAGGAGAAAACAAAGGAATGATGGTGTTCAGGTACACTTTCTTCTCCATCTTTCAATTTTTACACGGGAAGCTTATGTATAAAATTTGGGATATAACTTTTTGGCCTAATACGATTAGAAATACTTGTAAGTGAAAAAAAGATATTCCGAGTGTGTGTGTATGTTCTTTTGATAATATAGGATATAAAAGGACAATAACATTGTTTATTTCTGAAATATGTAAATATGTTGAAGAATGTTTGAATTTGATCATGTCCTCTTTTGCTTTTAGTGACATTTCTATGACATTTTAGATATTATTTTTTTCTCTTCTTTATGGGTTGAAAGATCACTTTTAATTGATTGAATATGGATTATGAATTCTCGTAAATAATATTGAAGGCATGGCATGGAAGGCAAAGACAACGTGCAACACGGGCAGAGAAATTGAGATTCCAAGCCTTAAAGGCTGATGATCAGGAAGCTTACATGAGAATGGTGAAAGAGAGTAAGAATGAAAGATTGACTTTGCTTCTTGAAGAAACAAATAAACTACTTGTAAATTTGGGAGCAGCTGTTCAACGTCAAAAGGACTCAAAACTATCAGATGGTATTGAACCCTTGGAAGACTCAGAAACTGATTTACCTGAGTCAGATGGATTGAAGAACGCAATTTCTAAAGAATCACCTCTTGAGGAAGATGTGGATTTGACAGATTCTGATCATAATGGTGGTGATGCTAGTGATTTACTTGAAGGTCAGCGGCAATACAATTCTGCCATACATTCAATTCAAGAAAAGGTAGGTACTGTATTTAATTTAGTGTGATTTTTCCATACATTCAAAATTCAAGAAAATTTAAATAAAATTGAATACTAACAAGCTTAACTATTTACAGGTAACTGAGCAGCCATCTATTCTTCAAGGTGGAGAATTAAGACCATACCAGCTAGAAGGCCTTCAGTGGATGCTTTCTTTGTTCAATAACAACTTAAATGGAATTTTGGCTGATGAAATGGGGCTTGGGAAGACCATACAGACCATCTCATTGATAGCATATCTAATGGAACACAAGGGTGTGACTGGTCCTCACTTGATTGTGGCTCCAAAGGCTGTTCTGCCAAATTGGATCAATGAATTCTCAACATGGGCTCCTAGGTATGTCCAGGGAAGACATACAAAATTCATTTATTATCCTGTTTTGGTAGGGAGAGGGTAACAAATCCTTAATTCTTTGCATCTTATTCATTTTCAAATCATTTGTACATTTTCTTTCTGATTCAGCATAACAACCATTCTGTATGATGGACGGCTGGATGAGAGGAAAGCAATGAAGGAAGAATTGTCAGGGGAGGGGAAATTTAATGTTCTGATAACACACTATGATCTTATAATGAGAGATAAAGCATTTCTCAAGAAAATCCAGTGGCACTACTTGATTGTGGATGAAGGGCATCGATTGAAGAATCATGAGTGTGCTCTAGCAAGAACCCTGGACTCTGGGTATGATCCTACTTCTTGGTGATATGATGATTGTTAACATGTTCAACAATATTGATGTTCATGTTACAGTGATGTTTAATATATGTTCACTTCCCTTGGTTCTGGTTATGCTATCCTTTGATGGCACTCTACCAGACTGAAGAAAAAATATATGCTGAAATTAAAGTGGAATGTTGCTTTCAAAACTGTGCATAGCATGGTCAAAGCAGTCAACAACACAGTGCATTACCTGTCAATCCCATGGCACCCTTTCTTTTATTTTATGTTGGTTTGGATTTAACCGATTTATATCTACATATAAATTTCATTTAGTTCTTTAATCTTTATCTGATTATCTCTGTAAAGGGTAAAGGTTTGAGAACTGGTTAGACTCAATTTGACCTAAACCCCAACTAAAAATTTAATTTTGAGACTATGGCCGATGGGATGGTTATTCGGCTTCTACAAGTCTTTTAGCTAAATTGCTTAGTTGAAATAAAAAATGGTCAATCAGCTCTGTTTTTAGAATTTTACTTATATGCATTGTGTTTGTTCAATTGTTCTGTTACATCACTATAATATATTTCTTCTAGACTTCTTTAGTCTCTGGAACGTATCTTGTTGACTTTCTTGTTCTGTTTGAAACAATTTTGTTAGATTAAACTCATTTCTTTAATATAAATTCATTAGAATTGGACAGAACTACATTTATGACTTCTATAATTTATATTTTTACTTCTATGCAGCTATCACATTCAACGAAGACTTCTGTTGACTGGCACCCCAATTCAGAACAGTTTGCAGGAATTATGGTCCCTGCTCAATTTTCTCCTTCCAAACATTTTCAATTCAGTTCAGAATTTCGAGGATTGGTTTAATGCTCCCTTTGCAGATCGAGTTGATGTCTCTCTAAATGATGAAGAACAGTTATTGGTCATTCGCCGTCTGCATCAAGTGAGCTTCTCTCTCGTTTCTTATTTTCTTTCTTTTGTCAACATCATTCTGATCAATATCATTCACACTTTTAGGTGATAAGGCCCTTCATATTGAGAAGGAAAAAGGATGAGGTGGAAAAGTTTCTTCCTAGCAAATCTCAGGTCATACTCAAATGTGATTTGTCCGCCTGGCAGAAAGTATATTATCAACAAGTCACTGATGTGGGGAGAGTTGGCTTAGACAATGGTTTGTATCTCCATTGTTTTTCAGTTATTTCCTAATTTGCTTATCTTAACCTTGTAAAGATGTAATTGTTTTTCCCAAGTTTGATTTGAATATTGGTCTGCTTCTGCTAAAGGTATTTTGTATATCCCATCCCACCCTATTTTTAGTTGATTCTCAAAAGTGAAAACCCTTGACTATTGAATAAGTTCTGCCCATCTCTTGGGAAGTAAAGGAGATTCCTTTTCACCATTCAGTTGGATGTTAATTTGTTTTTATTATTGTTGGATATCTCACATCAATTAGTGGTATGATCATATTAATGTTTAAGTAGGGAACAATGTTCACCTTATAAGTTTGTTTTATAATGTTGAGTTAGGCTCCAAACCATTTTCTTACGATGCTGTCAGAACTTATCCTAATGAGTGTTTTGTTAGGCCTATCAAGTCACCCGCAATCAAGTCGTTATTAAATCACCTACAAATGTTAAATTCCAAATCACTTTCTTAAGATGGTGCTAAATCTATCTTAACAAGTGTTGGCTTATCGGGTCACCCACTATTAGACTATTATTGGACCACTCACAAATATCTAGTCTTGCAAATTTCATGTTCAAGATGTCCGGTTCTAAGTATGAAGGGGGCGTGTTGGAGATATCACATCGATTAATGATATAATCATACTAGTGTTTATAAATGGAAGTAATCCTCATCTTACAAGCTAGTTTTGTATGTTTGAATAGGTTCCAAACCACTTTTTTGAGAATTATGTTTTACCAATTGGTATTTTGTGATGAATTGTTAATTCAATATGAATATGATTTCTGATCAACTGGTGCTGTGTTTTCCTGTTTTCCTTTTATCAGAAGAAAAAATTTTCACCCCTGTATAACTGTATTGTTCTCTTCCCTCCCCCCCCCCTCCCCCCCAAGTCAACAAAAAACCACCCCTATTATGTTAATTGGTTATTTATTTCCTTCTATACTTAATTGATGCTTGGGAACTTGTGTTGCAAACTTTTGACTGATTAGAAAACAATCTGTAGGTGCTGGAAAATCAAAAAGTTTACAGAACTTGACAATGCAACTCAGAAAATGCTGTAACCATCCCTACCTCTTTGTGGGTGACTATGATATCTATAAACACAAGGAGGAGATTGTCAGTGCATCAGGAAAGTTTGAACTTCTTGATCGTTTGCTTCCAAAACTTCGTAGAGCTGGTCACAGAGTTCTCCTTTTTTCACAGATGACTCGTCTCATGGACATTCTTGAAGTTTATCTGCGACTTCATGATTTTAAATTTCTTAGACTTGATGGTTCAACAAAAACTGAGGAAAGAGGTTCCCTACTAAGGAAATTTAATGCACCTGATTCTCCATACTTTATGTTTCTCTTGAGCACCCGTGCTGGAGGTCTTGGTTTGAACTTGCAAACAGCAGATACTGTTATTATCTTTGACAGCGATTGGAACCCACAAATGGATCAACAAGCTGAAGATCGAGCACATCGCATTGGACAAAAAAAGGAAGTTAGAGTTTTTGTGTTAGTTAGTGTGGGATCAATTGAAGAGGTGATTTTAGAGCGTGCTAAACAAAAGATGGGCATTGATGCTAAAGTCATTCAGGCTGGGCTTTTTAACACAACTTCAACAGGTTTGTTCTTTGATACTTCTGCTATATCCCGAGACTATCCATGAGTAGCAAATTTTTTTATGAATTATAAAAGCATTTCTTTGCACTCTGTAAAAGGTGGGGCGGGGAAAGAATGTTTATTTCGTAGCTGCTTCAGACTTCAGAGCAAGTATTACCCATGCAAATTGCTGCTTATTCTATTGATGACCTTCCTGAACTAAAAAATTACCATGTACCGAACTGACACTAGAGCCATAAACAAATTATAGAAGTGGTATCTCATGTATTATTCATGGCAGAATAGATTTTTTTTTTTTGGTTGAGCATTTGAGTAGCAATAGTAAGTTGGGTAAGATGAATTTTGCATTCCTAATTGTATTTGACTTGACTTTCTCCTGATTTTGAACATTACTTGGAGATTAAAGAATCATTAGGTCTTTGATTTTCTTATTCTATGAATTACA
Source organism: Cajanus cajan (assembly GCF_000230855.2). Taxonomy (NCBI): domain Eukaryota; kingdom Viridiplantae; phylum Streptophyta; class Magnoliopsida; order Fabales; family Fabaceae; genus Cajanus; species Cajanus cajan. The sequence goes on along the minus strand of NC_138527.1, from coordinate 45,492,291 downwards.
AACACCAATGAAAAAAAGGTGTTAAACCTAGAGACACACATGTGCCACCATATCATTCAGTCTCCTGTTGTTGTGCTTCCAAAGTCTTGCTAAAATGAACATGTGATATTTTTATTTATTGCAGCTCAAGATAGAAGAGAAATGTTGGAGGAGATTATGCGTAGAGGTACTAGCTCACTTGGTACAGATGTGCCAAGTGAGAGAGAAATTAACCGCCTCGCAGCCCGATCTGACGAGGAATTTTGGCTGTTCGAGAGAATGGATGAAGAGCGAAGGCAAAAGGAGAATTACAAATCTCGTCTCATGGAAGAGCATGAAGTTCCAGATTGGGTGTACTCTCCACTAAATAAGGATGATAAGGTCAAAGTTTTTGACAGTGGTAGTGTTACTGGAAAGCGGAAAAGAAAAGAAGTGGTATATGCAGATACATTAAGTGATCTACAATGGATGAAGGCTGTGGAGAATGGACACGACATATCTAAGGTTTCCGTCAAAGGGAAAAGAAGAGACCATTTCCCTGTAGACAACCATTCACAAGCTAGTGATGACAAGGGGACAGAAGAACGGTTACTAGAGTTAAGGAATGAGAGATCAAGTGAAGACACTTTCGAGGTGAGCCCTGCCTCTAAGAGACAAAGGCATGAAGAAATAAATTCTCAGAAACATGAAACTGAAGGTGTCAGAGTTGGTGGTTTGAACGAACATATATTTTCTTGGAATACTCACAAAAAGAAGAGATCAAACTATCTTGGCCAGGGTTCATTCTCTGATAGTAGAGGGTAGAATGCAAATGGAAGACCAAACTGGAACTAATTGTTCTAATTCAGTCACGGATGCCAGAAATTTTTTAACATTTGAATTGTGATTCTGCTTTTAAATTGTGACTGTCAAGAGTAAATGGTAGATTACTCACCATCAACAATTGAAGATACCAGCAAATTCCTTCCAGGTGTAGTAACATTTATAAGAATTATTGTGAAATATAATTGTTAAAACACATTTCCCTTAGTTCATTACCACGCCTCCCATATGGACGGTTAAGCAATGGAGTTCCATGGATATATCGAAATAAATATCAAATGACTTGCAGAATGATTTATGGGAAATATGTATAAAATTTAGAGAGAAAAAAAACTTTGGAGTGACGGTGATGAGGCATAAGCTTTATGATGATTTTATTGGAGTTTTAATAGAATACGAGAGATTTTTAAATTAGGTATTTGTTATTCTTTGGATTTTTTTCTCTCTTTCGGTTTGGGGTCCTAGTCGTCTGATTTATATGTATTAGTTTCGGTTACGTGAATTTAATTAGATTATTGAAACTAAATTTATAGTCTCTATCATTTTGTGACTATTTTAAACCGTTTATATTTATATTATAAGGTTAATTTATTTTATTAGGTGTTATGATAATTGTGTTAATGTCATGTTAGCATTTCACACTTCTAAAAAAATTAACTAATTTTAAAATAAACATTATTTATTTACCTTCAAACAATTATTAGAGATCAAATATAATGAATTTAGATTTTAGAAAAATGAAAATAAAAAAACTATAAAAAAATAAAATCAAGGTTTATTTATTTTACAAAACTAAAAATATTGTTTTCAAATTTTAAAAGATAAAAAATAAAGAAAAAATTTATAGGAGCTAAAATTAAAACATGTTATTTTATATGGACTAAAACTATATTTAAATCAATTATTAATGTAACTTTTTTTTATTATATTTTTTATCGATCTTTATTTATTATAATTTAAAATTCTATTTAAATTACTTGTAAGTATATACGAGAATAAAATAATTATACATTTTTAATCATTCATTTTTTTAGAAACTAAAATATATTTGTGTAAAAAAAATTAGTTAAATAATTGATTATTTTGAATGATAATTGATTATTTTGTGAAATAATTAATTATTTAGCAAATATTTCTCGGGTTACTAAAAAATTGAACAAATAATTAATTATTATTTAAGATAATCGCTTATTTTAAGTTAAAATTTAATATTTCAATTTTTTTAATCATTTCTCTTTTCAAATTAATTTTATAAGTTATTTTTATCATCAGACATCATTTACATAAAAATATAAGGCTAAGTTATTTGTCAAATACAAAATATACAAACAACAAAACTTTAAATATACAAATTATATTTTACACTCTTTTTTTTCAAGAGACTCAAAATACTAAATAAGATACACTTTATACTCTTTTCTTTTCAAGAAATTTGTATTTGTAATCATCAAAACTAATAACACCATTCTTAAATTTGATCAATATATGACGCCACTAGCAATCACATTAAACCCCCCAAAGAGTTTTAGTAATGCATAATATAACATGCAAGAAATGAGAGGAGTGCACAAGTTAATTGGTGGTAATGGTATTGCTGGCTGTTGATCTTGTAGGGGGTGTTGTCGTGTTGACATATACCACATTTGCTTGCTTGGGAGTGAAACTGCGTTGTTGGCATTGAGCCTAAAATCAGCACCTGCAGCCTGACTGGGTTGCGTGATGTTGGTATGTGTAATCCAACTGAGAATGGCCTGAGAAGGTTAAAAAGAAGAAAAGTGAGCCCCTTCCGTTGTTCACACTTTCAATCTCGAATCCAATAGGACCTATAGCCATCTTCATGTCGAAATATATTTCACAAGGGTGGAGGTACGTGGTTTTTTATGGATTACCATACGTTTATGTTCTCAATCATTATATAACATATTTTAAAGTTTTATAATTTACGAAAAAAATTAATAATATTTAATTACATTGACAAAATTCAGAATGCAACATCCATCCATCCACAATCAAAATATTCAGCAAAAGGCAAAACTTTGCACCTAATCAAAGATTTTAACAATAAGGTCATGCAAATGAACAAACTAAATTTCCAATAACTAGTCACCAAACACTCTGGCCAAGCACTTAGAATACAGTTGGTTTTTCCAAGACAAATGACCACTTGTCTACTCAGTAACAGGTGAATCAATCCATACAGAGTTGTATATCCTTTCGTTCACAAAAGCAGGAGCTGTAGATCACAACATTTCTTGTGATTTCCGCACACAACGGCTAACCTTCTTGAATTCATCTCTGCTCTCCCTCCACTCCTTCGCAGCTTCAACATTAGCAGGGGATTCATTCTTCGGTTTTCTTTTTCTGATTGAAGTTTGATTTAGCAAAGGAGACATCGAATTCTTGCGATTGAACTTGCAAATTTCTTTTTCAATTTTGGCGGGAACTGTTTCAACAATTCTCAGTTTTCTGTTATTTCTGTTATCGGAGTGATTGAACTTACTTCTCATCAATGGCGAATGCTAATGTGGTGGTGAATTACCTCAATGATCCGACAAGTCCTTTTTTCATGCATCCTAGTGAAAATCCAAGTGCTAGCTTGGTTACTCCTTTGTTGAATGAAAATGGCAGTAACTATCATTCGTGGTCACAGGCGATGATTATGGCGTTGGAATCCAAGAATAAACACATGTTTGTGAATGGATTACTACCAAAACCGAATGTTGATGACAATACGTTTGCGGCATGGAGTAGATGCAATATCATGGTTCGTTCGTGGATCAATAACTCGATTTCTCCAACAATTGTTCAGAGTGTGATGTGGTTTTCAACTGCATTAGAGGTATGGAAAGATCTTAAACATCGATTTTATCAAGGAGATATGTTTAGAATTTGCGATTTGCATGAAGAAATGTTTGCTGCTAAACAAGGAGATTTGTCGATCAGTGCTTATTACACTTATTTGAAAGGTTTATGGCAGGAGTTAGATGATTTTATGCCTATTCCTAGTTGTCAATGTCAAATTAAGTGTAACTGCATACTTGTGCCAACTATTCTGTCAAATAGAGACAAAATCTATGCTATTAGATTCTTAAAAGGAATGAATGAACAATATGCAGCAGTTAGATCCCAAATTATGTTGATGGAACCTTTTCCAGATATAAGTAAAGTGTATTCTATGGTAAGCCAACAAGAGAGACAAATGAACTTATTGAATGATGATTCAGTTAAGACTTTAGCCACTGCTTTTGTGAATGCTGTTGGTAGAGGAAGATCTAGGGGAAGAGGTTACAAGAGTAACACAGCCAATTCTACATCTGGTAGAGGTAGAGGACAATACACTAGAAAAGGTCAAAACACTAAGGTTTGCACTTTTTGCAACCGAACTGGACACACAGAGGATATTTGCTATAGGAAACATGGTTTTCGTGCACATTATTTCAAGAACAATGACACTGCTGCAGCCAATAATTTGGTTGGTTCTAATGAGGAACAGTTTGAAGATGAAATTGATGAACTTCAATCTGAAAAGGATAATCAAGAGAATTCTGGTCTTACCTTCACACCTGATCAACACAAAGCTTTATTGGTTTTACTCAAACAAACTTCAATATCACAGTCTCAGCATTCTACAAACCAAATTACTACCTTAAACACTACCCAAACCAATTCAGCATCAGGTAAACAACTTAACCAGTCTCATTTCTGGATTCTAGACACAGGAGCCACAGATCATGTGTGTTTCTCCTTGTCTGAATTCCAATCTTATAAACAAATTCCATCAGTTTCTGTCAAGTTACCTGATGGCAGCATCACAGTTACAAAGATTGCAGGGACTATGATGTTTTCAAACCAATTTTATTTGACTAATGTCCTATATTGGGAAAAACTCAAGTCCCACATCGACTAGAAATTAGGCAATTGAATAGTATATAAGTGGAAAGCAACCCTTACCTTAAAAGCCGGTTTTGTAGGGTTGAGTTAAGCTTAATCCACTATTCTAACATGGTATCAGAGCCATTTAGATCCACTTTCAAAATGGGCCACCCACCATTGATGCATGTCTCACAGGCATGAGGGGGTGTATTGGGAAAAACCCAAGTCCCGCCAATCCTAGATCATTAAAAAGGGCCACCCACCATTTATTCACGTACCCAGCTCAATAGTGCTGGACGTGAGGGGGTGTATTGGGAAAAACCCAAGTCTCACATCGACTAGAAATTAGGCAATTGAATAGTATATAAGTGGAAAGCAACCCTTACCTTAAAAGCCGGTTTTGTAGGGTTGAGTTAGGCCTAATCCACTATTCTAACATACATATCTTATAAATATTAATTAAAAATTATGTAATTGAGAACTACTTAAAATACTTTCTGGTGATTTTGTCTTTCTCTTTGCCGTGAATGAAATAGTTTATTCAAAAAACTAAAGTTGAGGGTAGGTGGGTAAGTGGAAACGGAGCATTCACATTGTGGCCTGAGGATTTAATAAAAAAAGAGAGATTGAGAAATAAACCCAACAAAAAAAAAATGAAAGAAAAGACGATAATTACTAGATGCTACTATGTTAAAAATCCTTTTAAATAACCTTAAAACACATTTGAGTCTTTTGCATCCTTATTTTCGCAACCCTTTAGCCACATCATATGCTTAACAAAGTTCATTATGAAAAAAAAAAAAAAAAAATTGGTTGCTCTTATTCTCCTAAACTTTAATCTCCATGACAGAACATCTTTGCTCACCTGTCATTTTTATTTCATTTGCCAAAAAATGAAAAAGAAACAACATAGAAAGAAGAGCATAAAATGAAAAAGAAGAGAAAAAAAAATATTGTTTTCAGGATTTGTCTATCCAAGATATTTTCAAGAACGATAACTATCATTAATTGTATATAAAAAGAAAATATAAAAAAAATTGCACAACAAATCTCGTGGCTAAGTCATGAATGTTGAATTCTTGACAGATAATTGCTTCACATATCATTTTCTGACATTGTCAAAATATGGAGTATCTTCCCAGTTCTCACTTTGCATGTATTCAATGTTTGCACAACCCCTAATGTCACAAATTTCAAACTGGGCAAATACTCAAGAAGTTTTTCAAACTGGGCATACATCACTTTCCCTTGGATATAAACTAGTATGTCCCTTTTCATTTTATTATTTGGTCTTGACATCACCGAGGCAATTGATTCGATCCCTTATTTCATTATTTTATTTGACCGTATAGAAATTAGAACCCTTAGCAGTTGACTGATGACATTGTTAAATGTAGATTCCCACCTTTGCTTATAAGTAACTCATTGTTTGTTCAAAGTGTTATCTTGTGATAAAAATATATTAAAATGTGATTTTTTTAATGAGTTAATAGCTTTAAAAAACCATTAAATTATTTAAAAAAATTCAAAAATCAAGGAAAACGCAATGAATCCTAGATAAGGGATAAGCATTTGGTAATTCAAAAATCAAAATGGTCAATATTGTACGTAGCAATAGCCCACTTAAAAAGAAGTCTCGTTCATTCCTCGCAGAACAAAAACAAAATTTAGATGAAAAAAAAAAGAAGAAAAGATGATGGCGTATTTTCTTTTAGTTAGTTAAAGAAAAAATAGAAGGAAAAAAAGACAGAAGTTGACTTTATAGATTTAAAATTTAATTTCTTTTATATAGTATTCCTGCAATTTAAATTTAAATTAATTATTTTCTCTTCTCTGTTTTCTTTCCTTCATTTCAAACAAGTCAGGTATCTTAGTATACATCTAAAACCGTAAAGTCCAAATATATAAACTAAAAGATTATTTTGCCATCACATATCATGCATACATTACATCACAATCTCACATAATTTGTTATATAACACGAACTAGTATTTATATTTCGGCCAAAAGCTGGAAATATGCCTCACACCCTTTACTTTTTTATTTATTTTTATTATTTCATTTACATTGAAGTAGAAATCGGGATTAAGGTGCTCGCACCTTTTTTTTTTCTTCCAAAAAAAAGAATAATGATTCAAAGCAAACTTACCTAAACACTCATAAAAAAATCAAAAAATGTTTGTGGACCTATCCTAAGTGGTGGTGATTAAATTATAGCTTTCATTTGTTCTTATTGAGGCATTATTTTGAAGAGATGTTTTTAAAATGTGCGATAGTTACATATGATTTAATAATGGCTAAAAACTAAATTTCGTTCTTTATAATAATTGTTTATTTTAATTTAGTTTCACTTTTATTTTTTTGTCTCAATTTGATTCTTAATAAATTAAATTATTGTAATGTCGGACTTCCGTTCAAATTATTTAGACGGAGTTAACTGTTGGTCACGTGAATGCCACGTAGATGTCACGTGGAAGCTACGTAAATGCCAAGTGGATGTCAAATTTTGTCATGCATCTGGAATCAGAACGGCCCGTTCTGGTTGCACTCATGGTGTGTAAATTTTGCATCTGGAATGACCCGTTCCAAATGCATTATTTAACACCAATGCGTGCAGAAGAACGGGCCGTTCTGAAACCAGAACGAGCCGTTCTAGCTTCCAAAACGGGCCTTTTTGGATTCAGAACGGGTCGTTCCAGAACGTCAACCAACATAGTGCACCAGTGTAGTTCAAAAATCAAAAACAAGCCATTTACACATACACAAATTTTTTTATCTAAAAAATAATATAATTTAAAAAATAAAAATTATATTCCAATATATATATATATATATATATATATATATATATATATATATATTTAAATTATTGTATATATAAAATATAAATTTCGAGGAGTTATTCATTTATCTGATATTTATCAAACTTTTGTACTTTTTATTTATTGTTTATGTTGATAAAAAAAATTAAAATTGTAAAAATTTATATCACATATTAAAAACATCTTTATATGATAAATAAATTAAAATTAATTTTTATAAGATTTAACATATTTATTTATATATTTTTATTAGTGTTAAATTATTATTAAGTAGGTTTTTAAGATTGTTATGTAACCAAACATAGTAAAAAATATTTATGACAGATAAATATATAATATTTATAACATGTATTTTTTAACAAAAATTAGGTTTAAATCTGTTAAATTATAATATAACATAATTTGACCTAGTTTATTTTCATCCTTAATCATAATTATAGATATAAAAACTTGTAAAAAATAACTATAATATATATTTATACTTTTAAAAATTATATGTAAATTTTTTAATATTACAAATATATGAATAAGTATTATCTTCACGATCTAAAATTTCTAGATATAATCATCAACAGTATGTGTGGCATTCTGGAACCAGAACGTCTCGTTCTGAAACCAGAACGGGCCGTTCCGGTTTCAGAACGGGCTGTTCCGGTTCCAGATACATGACAAAAATTTGACATCCACGTGGCATCTACGCAGCTTTCACATGGCATCCACGTAGCATCCACGTTGTCAACAATTAACTCCGTCTAAATAATTTGGACAGAAGTCCGACATTGCAACAATTTAATTTATTAGGGACCAAATTGATACCAAAAATAAAAGTGGGACTAAATTGAAATAAACAATTATTATAAGGGACAAAATTAGATTTTTAGCCTTTAATAATTGAAATAAAAAAAAGTTCAGTTGTTTAGTAATTAAATAAAACAACGTGATAGCTAGAAAAATGTTTCTTCACTCTATATATATTAAAAATTACAGTATTAAAAAGTAGATAGAACTATCTTAAGATGTATAAAAAATGAAGAATTTTATATCTCAGAAATCGTTTGATATTTATAATCTTTCATTTCCAATTAAATTATTTTCCTGAAAATAAGATTCTTAATAATATAATGTTGCTGCAAAAAGAAAATAACGTTAGAAGAAATATAAAACAGGTTTTATTATTATTATTCAATTTCCGTGGGTGGTATGATTATGGTCAATTATGAGGTAAACTATTCAAGATTTTTTATATTTTAAAACTATTTTTATTTCCATCTATTTAATATAAGAAACTTTTATAATTTATGTGTCACTTTCTCAAAAATGTTAAAATATTGTTTATGAGAAAAACTTGCTATTTCTATAAATTGAATGTGTTGGTTTAGAAAGTTCTAAGAATAAGAAACACTCCGATGAATAAATTATACTAGTAAGTTTAATGTCACAATATAATTCAAAATTTAAAGAAAATAATTAAGTGAGTGTAATGTAGTTAGTAGTCTAGAACGGGCTATATTTCCAAATTAGAATGGGTCGTTCCAAACTATTAAAATAAGGGTGATTTAGTAGCTCAGACGGGTCGTTCCCAAACTGAAACGGGCCGTTCCGAACCACTAAATAGGCTTATAAATCCTTGTTGGAAACAGGCCGTTCTAAACAGGGTTGTTATGAGTAAAAGGCAACCCTAGAACGAGTCATTCTGCATGTGATTTTTGCACATGATGAAGGGGTACAGAACGCGTCGTTTCGGATTCGAAATGGGTTGTTATGGCTACTCCAGATTTCTATAAATAGGTGTCATGCATGTGGTTGAGGAGAAGAGAGGAAGGGAACTTAGAGAGAGGTTTTAGAGAGAAGTTTTAGAGAGAATGACTCTAGGTCTGTGAGTTCCTTTCTTTCCCAAATTTCTCTGTATGATTCATCTTCTCTTCTAGATCACTAATGTCTTTTGTCTTTTCTTGAAATTCAGACTAGAAAGCTTGCTTTGGGTGGATTGAAGTTCCGGGTTGAACTTCGGAAGGAAATTCTACTTCTCCTTAGTTCTTGGCCATTTTGAGCCAATTTTCAGGTAAGGGAAGCTAGAATTTTTGTTGTTTAGGTTGCATGTGAGTTTAGAAACTCAATTGATGCATGAAAGTCGAGGATCCATGGCTGGATCGGAGAATTCGCTCATTTTTTGGGGTTTTGGGAAAAATGGGGTTTTTGGTGATTTTGATGCATCGGATGGGTGCATGTTGATTTTGAGTTTGTTTTGTGTTGTATGGAACTTGGGCATTGTGTTTTTGTGTTTGAATGTGGTTGGATTTGTTGGTTCGGATGAGTTTTTGAACTCTTTGACTAGGATTAGGACGAGTGCAGGTTGAGCGCGCTGGGCGTGAAAGAGCTTAGGGCTCTCGGGTTAGATGTTAGGCTAGGCGTGATTTGGTTGCGCCGGGCGTGAGTGTGTTTGATATTTTTGGATTGAAATTGATGCTTATGCATGTTTAAAGTTGAAGTTTTAGATCATGTATGTATGATATATGATGTATGGTGAGGTGTGATTCATATGTATGCATGGTAATGATATATATGAATGTTTAAATATGATATGACATGTGTATATGTTCATATGAGTATGATTATTGATCATGATGGTGGGTATACCATGTATGATATATGATGCATTATTGCATGTGATGCCTTATGGCATGTGTATGATTTTTGATCATAATGGTGGATAGACCATGTATGATGTATGATGCATTATTTCATGTGATGTCTTATAGTATGTGTATGATTGTTGATCATGATGGTGGGCAGACCATGTATGATGTGTGATGCATAATTGCATGTGATGTCTTATGGCATGAGTCTAGCCTAGGACTTGAGGAGAGAAAAAATATTTTCGAACTGGAAGAGCTCACATAGAGTCTCTTGAGAGTGGTGCTTGGATATGCTACTGATATATGAGAGTGGTACTCAAGTAGGCCACTGGATTTGGGTGAGAGTGGTGCTTAGGTAAGCCACTGGCTTGGGTGAGTCTCCTCTAAGTCCTTAGCTAGTATTGGAGCGGAGTATGATGTCGAGAGTTATTTCCTTAACCAAGTACTTGGGAAGGTGCGTGGATCCTTGAGGATAGTCGGTGGGCGAACTCCACAAGTGAATTGGTAATACATGCCAAGGTCGTGGTAAGCCTATACCCAGTTGTTCTATACCTGACGGTGGATCCAGACTTCCAATTGTGTAAGTGATATCATCCAAGTAAACCCGAGTGAGGATTTTTATCCTGTTTAGCTGTGATTGAGCGGGTGCATTGGGCGTGAAAATGGTTGGGGTGGTTTCGGTAGGATTGGGATGTCACTTACACTACTCTACTATTAAGGAGATCTCCTACGTGTATGCGTGACGACGCATTAGATGATTGATATGCATTGATATCTGTCATGAGTTGCATGTATTGCATGATTGTTATGATGATGAAGTGTATGGTGTTTGACTTCATGTTTGATGAATGAATGATTTGATTGAGATGGAAGTTCCTTTGGGACTTGAGTTGGATGCATGTGTAGTATAGATTTTATTATGTACTTGTATGATTGATTTTTAAACTCTAGCTTACCCTTCTGTTTCCATGTAGTGGGACTGTAATGATCATACTTGGTATGGGAGCATGTCAGGGATAGCTTGGAGTTGAGATTAGGGGTGTTCATGGATCGGTTTTTTCAAAAAACCGATCCAAACCGAACCGAACCGTTTTATAAAAGTGGATCGGTTAACCGATCCATTTTTTATAAAGTGGAACGGTTTGGTTTTTTTAAAATATGGATCGATTTTTTTGAAATTGGATCGGTTCGGTGCGGTGCAGTTATCCACTTTTTTACTCATATATGGATCGGTTTTTTTAGAAAACCAAACCGAACCGAACCGATCCACTTTGTAAAAATGGATCGGATAACTGAACCGGTTTTATAAAATGGTTCAGTTCGAATTTTTTTTAAAAATGGATCGGATTTTTCAATATGGATCGGATCGGTTATGGATCGGTTCGGATCAATTTGGATTTTTTGCACACCCCTAGTTGAGATAACCGCTGCGAGACGGGGAGTTTGATCCTCGTGTTAGAGTTACCATTTTGGGTAACGATTTTATTTGTGTTTGACCGACACTAGGAAATATTATTTTTGGGATGACTGTACATATATGGTGTTCTATTTTGTATACAGAAACTTATTTATTTTATTCTTACCGATACCTGTATGTATGAGTTATCCAGCTTAATATTTTTCTTAATTTACTAGTAGTAGTGCGATTCCACTAAGTGTAGAGATCATGGCAGGTCATTACAGTGAGTCTTTTTTACTTGTATATATTATTTAACATATTTAACTTTAATGAACGTGAGATTCACTTCATATTTAAATTCCATCAAACTGTATCATTCAATATCAATTTCAATTTATTATTTTATTAATTAATTTCCACAAAAATATATAATTGATATAATGTCTATATTACTCATTAATAAACTTTTTAGATCCAGTGTACTGAAACTAATATTGTTTATAACAAATGCTAGTTAGATTCTATAAATATAAAGCATGAATCTTGGATAATATTTCTTGATACAGTAAAATAAATATAAAATCTATATATACTGTACCAAAAATTAAAGTTATATAAAAAACTATACACTCTGAAGATTTTTGTTTATGTTTCTCGATCTTTGATACTGAACATATGTATAAAGTTTAATTGGACAAAAAAAAAGGATTTACATAGTTTGATCGAATTCAAAAAACTAAGGCCTAACCTTAAATTGAAATTGAAACATTTCTTTTTAGTGTGTGGGGGGTTGCTGCTTTCAAAATATTCATTTTGTATTGCATATCACCCAGGGATCGAACATAACATAAAAGTTGTATTACAAATTAATTTTCTATATTGTACTATCCTTCACTTAAAGAGAATAAAAAATTGAAGAGAGAAGAAAAAAAAAAAAAAAGACTAGCCAGCTATATATTAATGTATTAAACCCGTATTATATAGCCATCTTCTGGCTGTAGAAAAGGACTGCACAAGTGGCGAGGCGAGGTAGGCAAGCGCAACGTGACAGTGTGACACTGATGCACGATTTAATAATTTAATAAAACAAAATCTTATTATTTACCCACGTCATTGTATTTAATTTTTATTTTAATTTTCTGTCTCTAACTCCTATCTCTAAATCCTATCTTTCTAATCATAAATTATCACGTCATTATATTTAATTTTTATTTTAATTTTTAAAGAGAGAGACAAGAAAATAATGAGCGAAGAAGGTCCTCCAAAGCTATACACCAACAAGCCCCGAAAAGGTTTGTTTTTTGCTAAGAAAAATTGTGCAAAATCAAATCAAACCAAACTCTTATTTTGATTTAAGGTTTATGTCTTTCGTAACAGCGCAACTCAAGCATGCTCGAGGGCAACAGAAATCCAACGGCTTCTCCTCGCCGACGGCGACGGTCACCCACGGCCCAGCCACTGCTCCGCCGCCTTTGCCGGAAATGTTGTTGCCAACCACTGTTACGGTACTCAAGTCCCTTTTTCTCTGTCGGTGCTCAGTTATGGTAGGTACATATGCTTTCTTCTTCTTTTGGTAAAGAAAAAACTGTAACAAATTTGTTACACCTTTTAAAATTTAAAATAAAAATTAAATGTAATGACGTGGCAATTTATGATTGGAGGGATAGGGTTTGAAGACAGGAGTTGAAGATAGAAGATTTTCATCCTTCCTACATATACTTAAGAAATAAAAAAAAATTCACACCGCAACGCAACCCGGCCTCCTTCATTTCTGTCATAGACTCTATTTTCTATTTATATTTTAAAAAGTCAGCCAATAATATTTACCCAGTTGTATTCGTACCATTTTCATGCAAATAGTATTCATAAAATACAACACTGTTGTTTACATGTTTAATAATTAATATCAAGCATGTTAAGAGAATGAGTAGTGTTTAGCACATCTTTAATGGAAGCAACTCATTTAAGTTGTATTATGCGTTAAAAAATGAAAAAAGTGATTTTGAGTGTGCCATGTTAGCATTAAGTAACTCAAACACAAATTTACTCTAATGATAATAAACTTTAAGATATTTAACTTTTAAAACTTTTTTTCTAATCATTTATGAACTAAATTTAAATTTTTATTAAAAAGAATAATTACACTATAATGAAAAAAAATAAAATACGAGAAAAAATACATAATAAGTAGATATTAAAAATAAAATAAAATAATAATAAATACATAAATATTATATAAAATTAATTTTTATCATTATTATTTTCGAAACGTTTCTAAATATGTTCAATAAAATTTGTTTGAAATCTGGTAAAGAACGTTAGCTTGAAGAAGCAACTCTTTTTTTTTCAAGCAACTCATATTACCACATCAGAATCCTCCAATAACAAGAAATCGAAGCTTAAGTTACTTAACAGGACAAGCAACTCCCAGGAGTTGCTCTCATTTTCTTGAAATTTTGTATCTTAGTTTAAGGCTGTTCTTTTGCAACGGTAACGGCGTTCGCAATGCGTCTGGAGATTGTGGCGGGGCAGTGACAGCTGCATTGTCTACTTAAATTAGTTGCAAGTATATATAAGAAAACAATTCATTACAGATTCTTAATTAAGAATTTATTTAATCTATTGTGATACTGTGAATTCAATGATGGGGCAATAAGAATAAATTATTAGATATTTTATAACCATCTGTTATTTAATATTTACGATCTCATCAAATAATATCCTTATTTCACTTGCATTTAAATTTACAAGAAAAAAAATTAGCCACACTTGATTACCAAACTAGTTAAAAATATACATGTAGAGGCCCGTATTAGACCATCTCTGATAATTTGTCGGCAAACAAGAGATTATTATTCCATTTGTATTATTACAGAGAACAAAGTTACGAACGCGTAAATAAATGATGCAAAAACAGTAACATAAAATTCATTCTCAAACTGAGTATAGAAGACAAGTCATCCCACCCTTTTTTTTTTATTTTTCACCAAAAATATGCCAACAGCCAACCCATACCATACTGAATCCTTTGCGAGAAATAGAATCTTTGTAAGATGCCGAATGTCATTATTTGCTTAATTAATTTGAAGTGATGATGATGGGAGAAGAACAGTCATACAAGAAAAGAAGCCAAGCGTTTGATCATTGCCTTAGCAAGATCAGTTTCAGGCTTGAACATCTGGAAAGCATGCGCCTCATCGCCAGCATCGAACAGTTCAACTTCACCTTTCCACCCACTTTTCTTAACGCTCTCGTAATACAGAATATCCCTGTCTCTAAACTCGTCCTTCCCAGTAATAGTAACAAGCAACTTAGAGCACCCAAGTGTGGCCAAAGAGGGTGCCCCGGGAACACAAGGGTTAATACTCGGGTTATCGATTCCACCAGCTGCATCGGGATACACGAAGCTCCACACCTTAATGGCCAAACTCTGGTGGTGCTCTTCAACGGGCTCTGACCCAATGGGCTTGGAGCCCCAGAAGAAGGGACAGCAGAGTAATCCACCTAATATTTGGAGATCTCCATGCAGAGTCTCTGTGCCTGCACGTATCAGCAAGTTGTGTGCAATGTTAGCGCCGTTGGTGTCACCTCCTACGTAGAGTTTGGTGAAGTCAGCGTGGTTGACCAACCATGGCTCGGGGTTGGTGGCACTGGCACTGTTGGCGGCATGGGAAGCAATCCACTGTAGCGCGGTCCAGCCATCTTGGTAGGCCGCGGGAAGAGGGTGGTGTGGGAGGAGTCTGAAGTCAATGGAGATGGCTATTATGTTTGCTTCGGAGGCTAAGATGTTGAGATAACGATGGACGTAAAAGGAAAAAGCAGATTCAACGCAGAAAGCGCCACCGTGGAAGTAAACGAAGATGGGAAGTTTGTGGGTGGAGTTTTTGTGGGACTTTGGAAGGAATATGCGAGCAGAGAGAAAAGGGTTGTCTGCGATGACGATGTCTTTGGATGAGACTCCTGTTTCGGGGTCTTCAAGGGAGGGTGGCACGTTTGGAGAACTTAAGAGACGGTCCACGGAACCATCGCTGTAGACTCTTATAAGTGGAAGAAGCTCTTTCACTACCACCTTTTCGGTTGCCATTGAAGAGAGAATAAAATAGTGGAAATAGAGAGGATGAACGGAATTAAAGGAAAGTTCAGTTTTGTGCTCAGAGAAGTGAGTTCTGCTCCTTGTTAAATACACGTAATGCTGTGAGACCTAACCTCTTTTATTCGTTGAATATTAATTTGAGAGATTAAAATAAATAAATAATCAAAGGTGATGGGATTGGGATGCATATGAAAGATAAACCAAGTTGGGATGAGGATGATTGTCAAAGCTTGTGTCTTTATCGTCGGCATGTTGTTAGCATAGTTCTACTTTGTGTTTGTGTGTTATTTTAATGTTTGTTGAAACTTACAGCTAGCTATTTTAAATAAAGTCGTATCGAATAAATAGCCATCTACACGTTGAAATGTATCTCACAAAGGGGAGTAGGTGGGTGAGTACCTGAGTGGAATATTGACATTGTGATCTAAGGATTCAGTAACGTCCACGGTCGGGGCTGAATAACAGTCCACATTTTGAACATTCTTTTATTTATTTGTATAACTTTTTTCTATATTAAAAAACTGGAAATAAATAAATTATACCAAAAAATATTTTCATACTAATTAAAATTTACACTAATTTTTTTAACATCAATTGTATATTACGTCCGATCCTTTTTATAAATAATAAATTATAGTGTACCGGAAGGGTCCTATCGGCCACGTGGACCGATATGTGATGTCCTATCGGACTTCGACACAATTTTCGGCACGACCTCGGCTCGGCAGAAGGCCGAAAACTAAGGACAACCCAACCCTTTTTCTATCGGCACGGCCAAAGGCCGAGAACGAAGAGGTTGTCTCGACCTTTTCCTATTGGCTCGGCTAAGGCCGACAGAGCCAGACAGTAGTTAGGACGATGATCATGATTAACAAGGGGAAGCACGCGATTAAGGCCACGTGGATCGACACGTCATGTCCTATCAGATATTGACGCAGTTTGGACACTACTTCGGCTCGGTAAGGGGCCGAGAACCATGGAGAATTCAACCCTCTTCCTATCGGTTCGACCAGAGAGGTTGTCTCGGTCGTGCCCTGTCGGTTCGGCCAGAGGTTGTCTCGGCCGTTCTCTATCGGCTCGGCCAAAGAGGTTGTCTCGGCCGTGCCCTGTCGGCTCGGCCAAGGACCAATAGAGAATAGTTAGGATGATAATCATGGTTAACGAAAGACAACACGCAATTAAGGCGTAACCAACCGATTAACATCGTATTACCTAATTCGGTAAATGTCAGAGAAGGCCCACCTCGCTCAGGCCCATGACAGGTAGTATAAATAAGTCACATGAAACGAGGTATGTCACTGTTCATTTATTACTCTCAAGAATTATGCTTGTCCTGACTTGAGCGTCAGAGTGCCTTTTGCAGGTACCTCCCCCCTCTAAAGCATCAACTCGAAGCTCTCGTTCGGCCCTCCAGTTACTAGAAGAGTACGAGTGTGCCCTTAGACAGGTATAGTTTCTAAATATTTATTTGTTTCTTACTTAACAACCTTTATACGTTCAAAGTCGTTCTTTCTTTCTTTTCCCGTTAATTAAAAGGTTTGCATTCAAGTGATGAAAATAAAAAAAGTTATCATTTAAAAAATGGATAATGAAGAAAACTAGCTCTGCTAGGGTTTCAGAGGAAGACGACTTTGCTAGTGACAATCCTATCATCCAGAGTACTAAGAAGGTTAAAACGAAAGAATCTAGTGAGCCTGACTCTGCCATGGAGGATGCTCGCATGGAGGAACCGGTGGAAGGGGCTGCCATGCGAAAAGACCCGTCTAAATCTTATTTAGAAAGTCTTCTATCGCCTGATGGAGGGAAGATTTTCACCGATCTCAATAGTTTAATGAAAGAGATGGTGTGCCCGGAGGAAGCAATCTATAATGATAAAGATGATTCAATAGAGGATGAGGGGGAACTAGACTCGTGTCCCACTATCCCTGTCACGCAGGAGGAATTTGAAGATTGGTGTTCTCCGTGGAAAAATTCCTTAGTAATCAACGTGCTTGGGAAACGCGTAGCGTACAAAATGCTGGACAATAAAGTTCAACGTGAATGGGCAAAATCTATGATTGTCCGCTTAATCGATCTGTCTCAAGATTTTTACCTTGTGCAATTTTCAGCTGAAGATGATTACAAGCATGCCTTGTATGAAGGGCCATGGATGATTGCAGATCATTACATTGTTGTTCAGAGGTAGAGACCTTTCTTCACGCTCACAGCGACTAAAACACGCAAAATCGCGGCTTGGATTCGCATTCCAGGGCTACCTATTGAGCTGTTCAATGACCGCTTTATTTGGCGTGTAGATAGCAAGTTGGGAACAATGCTTAAAATTGATAAGCTAACCTCTATCGAAACTCGTGGAAGATTCGCCAGGATATGCGTGGAGATTGATCTCAAGAAGAAGCTGGTCTCGCATATTAATGTTCTTGGGCATATCCTCCACTTGGAATATGAAGGGCTTCACTCTATCTGTTTTCATTGCGGAAAATATGGTCATAAACAAACCCTATGCACTGAACTCATGGTGAAGGAGGTTGATGGTAATATGACTGCAAATAATCATGAAGCATCCATGAAGGTGGGCACTGTCGACGTTCCAAAAATGGCTGGAGAAACTAACCCAAATCAGGATCGACAAGATTCAAATCAAGATCAGTCAAATCTGGGATGTTTGGATTCAGTAGACCAATATGGTCCTTGGATGATAGTTAAACGTAACAATAAAACTGCAAGAAACCGGCCGCAAAATCTGGGAAAGGATAAAGCTAGAGATTTGGGTCTTGACAATCGCACCAAAGATCAACATGAATATATTTCTGGGGAAAGGACAAACCCGGTAAACCAATCTGATGTTCCTAATGTGGGACAAGAACTGACTAGTCAAACCAGATCAGTGGTCATAAGTCGCAACCCCTTAGCTGGAAAAAACCCACAAGTACAACGTAAAAATAACAACCCCCAGGATAAGAACAAGGTAATAAGAGCTCCATCTCTAGGCGCAAACGGAATCTCCCTTAAAGGTGGGGCCCATCTCCATCCTAGCTCTCCAAAAAAATCTCATGCATGGTCAAAGAGTCATCATGCAGAACGTGAAGCGGAAAACTCTCTTAGAGTTCTCACCGGCCTAAAGAACGTAACATATAGGAGGGAGGATTCCATGCAGATTGAAGATCAGTTAATCACACATGCTCACACCCCCAATGATGAGACATTAGCCTTTGCTAATGCGCTAAAACAACATTTTGAACCAGGAGCGAATAATTCTGGGAAACATACAACGAAGAAGCCAGTTGGAATTGTCCAACATGATGGATCCAAGTTTTCAAAACCAAACTCCTCCTCTGATTCGATATGAATATTCTAAGTTGGAATTGTAGAGGGACGGGCAACAAAGGATTTGCTCCTCTTGTTAATGACTTAATTCATGAAAATGACGTGGGTATTTTGTGTTTACTAGAAACACATGTTAGTGGCTCTAAAGCACAGCAGATTGCACACCGCATCAAACTTGATAAATCCTTCATGGTTGACGCATATGGTCATGCTGGAGGAATATGGTGTTTTTGGGACTCGGCAAGATGGAAACTGGAGATGTTACAATCCTCTTCTCAGTTTGTTCATTTTGTTGTTTCAAGTGGATCCTTAGCCTGGGAGTTAACTGTAGTTTATGTCAACCCGCACCCTCAATTTCGTATAGGTCTCTGGAGGGACCTTAGAAGAATAGCCGCGAATATTCAAAATCCTTGGTGCATTCTAGGTGATTTCAATGTTGTCCTTAAAGAGTCGGAACGCAAAGGAGGTTCATCATCGGCGTGCCTCCGTGGTGACAACGCCTTTAGAGAGTTTGTGCTTGAATGCCACCAGATAGATATGGGCTACCAGGGAGCACCCTTCACTTGGAAAAGAGGACCATTATTTGAGAGATTGGATCAAGTTCTGGTTAGCATGGAGTGGAAAATGGCTAATCCAAACTCAAATGTATTTCATCTAAACCCGCTTAAGTCGGACCACTGCCCTATCCTACTGAAACTATCACCAGAAACGGTAAATAAATCCCGTAGACCATTTCGCTTTGAAGCCGCATGGTTGACCCACCCTGACTTTCCCACCCTAATCAGAGAAAGTTGGGACGAGCCAATAGATTGGCCAAGCAAATTGAGCAACACACAATGCAGCCTGCTAAAATGGAACAAAATCACTTTTGGTAATATTTTTCATGCTAAGAAACGCCTGAGAAGGAGGTTGAACGGCATAGCAGCTAGGCTCTTTCAGGAAGATAACCCTTTCCTCTCAAATCTGCAAAGAGAATTATGGAGCCAATATGAAACAATTCTCGCAAGGGAAGAGTTACTTTGGCTTCAGAAATCTCGGTGCAAATGGATGGAATATGGAGATAGAAATACCAGTTATTTTCATGGCACCATAGTCAATAGAAGGAGGCAAAATAGGATCGTGAAGCTACAAGATGATGAAGGTACTTCGATAGAAAATAAACGTGATCTGGAGCTTATGGTGACTGCATTCTATAAACGTTTATTTAAAGACCCAGAAGTGTATGTTCCATATTGTCTCACGTCAACCTTTCCTGCCCTATCAGCTCAAGAGTTGGAGGCCTTCTCTCTACCATTTTCAGATTTGGAGATTCATGGTGCTGTAAAGCAAATGGGGGGCCTTAAAGCCCCTGGACCAGATGGCTTCCAAGCTATCTTCTACCAATCCCAGTGGAATATAGTGGGCCCGTCTTTGTGTCGATTAATTCATGATGTGGAACTTAATCCGAGAAAGATCTCTGAAATCAATGGTACCTTGATAACTCTCATAACAAAAGTTGATAATGTAGTTTCACTGAAGCAAATGAGACCTATTAGCCTCTGTAACGTTTCCTATAAAGTGATCACCAAAATCCTGGCTACCTGACTCAGGAAAGTGATGGAAGGTTTAGTAAGCCCAAATCAGTGTAGTTTCGTCCCTCATCGGCAAACATCTGATAACATCATCATCACCCAAGAGGTGATTAACTTTATGAAACATAGAACTGGCAAGAAAGGCTGGATGGCTATTAAAATAGATCTTGAGAAAGCCTACGACCGTCTCAATTGGAGATTTATTAAGGATACGTTGGAAGATATTGGGTTCCCTAAACAGTTTGTGGACTTGGTGTGGGCCTGTATCTCCACTCCATCTATGAGTATGCTTTGGAACGGGGAGAAACTGGAAGTTTTCAAACCGTCTCGAGGTATCAGACAAGGGGACCCCTTATCCCCCTATCTCTTCGTTTTATGTATGGAGCGTCTGTTTCACCTTATAGATGTTGCTGTGACCCATAAGTTATGGAAACCGATTAAACTTTCTAAAGGAGGGCCGGCATTATCATACCTTGCCTTCGCGGATGACCTGATCCTACTCTCTGAGGCCTATATGGATCAGGTAGAAATTATTCAACAATGCCTTGATTTTTTTGCAATAGTTCAGGTCAGAAGGTCAACATTGAGAAAACTCGCATCTTCTTCTCAAAAAATGTGACTTGGGCGGTTAAGAAAGAGATCAGCGATGCTCTCAAATTTCAACGTACTAATAACCTTGGTAAGTATCTAGGAGTTACTATCCATCACGAGAGAGTTAATCGTCGTCTCCTTAGATCTGTGATGGAGAAGGTGAATCAAAGGCTTAGCTTGTGGAAGACAAGAAACTTATCTTTCGCTGGTCGTTTGACCCTCACCAAATTTGTCCTCGCGGCAATTCCCTCCTACACTATGCAAAAAGTTTTCTTTCCCCGTCAGGCTTGTGATGAAATCGATAAGTCATGTAGATCATTTCTGTGGGGCCACACAAGTGACCAGAGGAAGATCCATGCGGTAGCTTGGTCAAAGATCTGCAAACTTAAAAATGAAGGAGGTCTAGGCTTGAGAGAAATGAGGCTTGTTAATAGATGTTTTATGATGAAAAATTGTTGGAGCATTGTAGACCCCTAAAATTGTCCGGGTCGGAAATAAAGCTTGAAGACTCTCGAAGACTGAAGGAAGATCAGCCAGAAGGACTTCCAGAAGGCCCAAGGAGGGTTCTCTATAGGTCTAGAGGTCTTAGGATAGCTAAAATAAGAAAAGTGGGAGGAATGAAGCCCAATACGGCCTCCCAGAGGTTCAGTACGGCCGTATTGAACATTTTGAACTTCAATACGGCCGCACTGAACTCAATACGGCCGTATTGAAGTTTCTGAACTTCAATACGGCTGCATTGAATTCAATACGGCTGCACTGAACTTCAATACGGCCGTATTGAATTCAATACGACCGTATTGTAGTTCAAAATTTCAATGTTGACCGTATTGACCCCCAGGAACCGTATTGAGCCTCTTCCCTATAAATATGACGTCAATGGGACGTCATTTCACACTTTTTGGACTGAGTTTTAACCCTCTTCTTGAGTATTCTGGGTTTTTTTGAGCAGTGCTCTGCCTAGAAATCACTCGGAGAGTTGATCCGACGAAGTTTTTGAGTTCTGAGCATTTTGCTTGAGTCTCAAACTAAGTCGAAGGGAAATCCATCGGATTTCCAAGTCAAAAATTATTTTTTAGGAGGGAGCGAGCGGTCTTGTAGAGGGAGGGAACGCCAAAACGCTTCCCAATTTCTGTCAAGATATATAAGAAAGCACGCTTCAAAGGTTTATATCTTTAAAGTCCCTTCTTTTACCGCTTTCTGTGTGTACATATTTAAACTGTCATCATGTAGATAGTTAATTTATAATTGCTTAGAATAAATAGGGGTAATTTAGTAACTTTGCACTATTATTTTTAAAATAATCTGTCATAGGGAACCCGAAAGGGGCGCTGTGGGGTGCTAACACCTTCCCCACGCGTAACCGACTCCCTTACCCGACTCTGGTTGTCATGGCCGAAGTCGATTTTTGAATCGATTGCCTTAAACTTCTTTTTCCAATGTTTTGAGTAAAACATTGGTGGCGACTCCACGAACCCTTCCTTTTTATGAAAACCGCTAATCCATGGAGGGTCCCGCTTGGGATTAACATGGATTGGTGAGCCTTTTAATAAAATTGCTCGTTTGACAAGGTCTCAGTTTGAGAATAAGTCATTCTAGCAATCCCTATTTTTAAACAAATAAAAGAGTCCAACCATCCATCGCGAACGCCGAAAGCCCGTTTCGGGCCGGTGGCGACAGATGGCGACTCCACTGGGGAAGCTTCGAGAGTCAGTCCCATTTAGTGACAGATTATTTTTAACAAATAATAGTTAAAATTACTTTATTACCCCTTGCTTGTATGATAAAACGTTTTACCTATTTGGCTTTTAATAACTGTTGTTTGTTTAAATTTCCGCAATTGTTTGAAATAAAAACTGCACACAAACCTTTGCACACAACAGTTCCCTCTATACCCGGGGGCATGAGTGGTAAGCCATAGGGAGTGGATGTTAGTACGGCCGGTTGTCGAATGGGTCTATAGGTGCCCGTAGACCGTTGTCGGAAAGCATCACTCAAGGTGATAACCATGAACTCGAGTCCGACAGTGCGTTGGAGCTTTCCATCGACTTACGACGAGAGGAATTGGGTCCCTATAATGGGGGCACCTTGGGGGCCTCAGACCGGTGAGAACAGTTAGAACCACCTTGAATATGCACCTTTCTGCAGGATACCCCTACCTCGTGATTCGCTCGTGACTGTTCGTGGATGAGTGAATTGTTTGTGTAAATGCTTATGTGCAATTGTTTGTGCATTAATAAATAACCTCGCGATAAGGTCTAAAGAATAATCCCCATGCATGAAAATGTCATGACATGAGAGGAAAAACCAATGTGTGAAAATATAATAAAAGTGAGGAGCATGTGCATCATTACCAATAAGATATCATGCATCCTCATAAACCATGCATTCTAGGTTCATCAATACCTCTTGACATGAGTAAAAGAGACCCATAATTATCGAGATTCTCCGTTGGGGAGGGATCATAATTCAAGGAGGGTGGTAACACTCCATTTTAAAAAGGCAGCGCCTTAAAAATGGAGGGTTATCAAGCTCATGTCAAGAGCGTATTCATTCCATAAATTAATTAAATTAAATATTCATTTTTAGAAAGTGGCTGGTTATCTCTCTGTCCTCACACGCGCGCAGAAGATCAAGAAAATGGAAGCGCTGGAAGAGCAAAATAAGAAGCTCACAACCGAACTCTCTCAGCTCAAAGAACAGATGGCGCAAATGATGGAGCTCATGCGTCACCACAATATCCATGGATCACACCACAGTGACCATGAGTCCCATCATGGAGAGGAGGAAGAGCACGAGGAAGACCCTCCGCGAGCTGTACCCCTTGGGGCAGGGATTACGATTAGAGAGCCTGAAATTTCAAAAGACCAATTCCACGCCCTAGAGGATCGGTTGAGGGCTATGGAGGGGCATGATTTTGACATTAAAGATGCCGCCGACATGTGTTTAGTGAGGGACATCCAATTCCCTCCTAAATTTAAAGTGCCGGATTTCCCAAAGTACGTGGGATCGACTTGCCCCAAGAGTCATCTCACCATGTACTGCCGAAAGATGGCTGCATATGCCACAAACGAAAAGCTCTTGATCCACTGCTTCCAAGAGAGCTTGGCTGATACCGCGCTCAACTGGTATATGCAGCTAGATGGAAATCTAGTACACACATGGAGGCAGTTGGCCGACGCCTTTCTCAAGCGCTACAAATACAACATCGACCTAACACCCGATAGGTCAGATCTTCAAGCCTTGAGTAAAAAGAATGATGAATCTTTCAAGGCGTACGCCCAACGATGGAGGGAGTTGGCGGCACAGATAGAGCCCCCGCTGTCGGATAAGGAGACGGTGTCCTTATTCATCAACTCGTTGACTGGTCCCTATTACGATAAAATGATAGGGAACACAACGACACTCTTCTCGGACATCATCACCATTGGGGAGAGAGTGGAACAAGGACTTAAAAGTGGGAAGCTGGCTAAGCCTTCCCAATCATATGAAGCTAAGAAGGCCTTCGGGAAGAAGAAAGAGGGAGGAGTCAATGCCATAACCATTTCTTCATCTTCTTCCACTTCGAAGTCAGGAAAGCCGCAGTATAACTCTGTGAAGAAGTTTGATAAACTTCCGACCACATATAGCGACCTCCTGCCGAAGTTAGTGGAAGCTCATCTTCTAGCTTACATTCCACCAAGGAAGATGGATCCACCTTATCCCGAGTGGTACAAACCACAAGATAAATGCCTATACCACTCGGGGGCACCAGGACACTCAACGGAGAACTGTAAGGCTCTCAAATACAAGGTCCAAGACCTTATTGATGCCGGGTGGGTCACCTTCGATTCAACAGCGCCCGAAGTGAGCAAGAATCCTCGGCCAAAGCAGGATTAGAGAGAAGAGCAAGCCACAATAGGGCCCCTCCTTAATTTTCTTTTTCTTTTTAGGACTCATGATCAGTACCCGAGATCATGAGAACCTTTTCATGTAAATAAGGGTTTTTGTACAGTTTAATACATATCAATAAAGAGGCATTTTTCACACATTATTCTCTCATTTGTTCTTTTCTCTCTTTCTCTCATTAATATTAATAAATTCTAAACCTAAACAGAACCAATAAAACAATTATGTCTGTGATTGTTCGCTCCGACCGGGATCCGAAAGTTGAGGATGAATGGGTTGAGTCGGACAGTGATGAGGAGACCATTTCTCCGGACTTGCAAAGACTGCTAGATCAAGAGGCTCGTCTACTCCAACCGCATCAGGAAAAATTGGAGACCGTAAATTTGGGGCAAGGCCAAGAAATAAAAGAGGTCAATATTGGAACCCATATCAGTGATGAAATAAGGGAGCAATTGATCCAGTTGTTAAAGGAATACAAAGATGTATTTGCATGGTCGTACCATGATATGCCCGGTTTGGACTCTAATATCGTCGAGCACAAATTACCATTGAAAGAAGGGTTTCGACCCGTCAAACAAAAGCTCCGACGAGTCAAGCCCGAATGGTCTTTAAAGATCAAGGAGGAGGTAGAAAAATAATTAGACGCGGGGTTCCTGGTTGTGTCCCAGTATCCCGAATGGCTGGCTAACATTGTGCTAGTCATTAAAAAGAATGGAAAGGTTAGAGTTTGTGTTGACTACAGGGATCTTAATCGTGCTAGTCCAAAGGACGATTTTCCCTTACCACACATCGATACATTGGTGGATCATACAGCCACAAACACACTCTATTCCTTCATGGATGGGTACTCCGGGTACAACCAAATCAAGATGAATGTGGAAGACCGCGAGAAGACTTCCTTCATTACACCCTGGGGTACTTTTTGCTACAGGGTAATGCCTTTTGGACTCAAGAATGTGGGTGCCACCTATCAACGAGCGATGGTGACGTTATTCCATGATATGATCCACAAAGAAATTGAAGTATATGTGGATGACATGATCGCAAAGTCAAAAGATGAGATGGACCATGTCCGATATTTGAGAAAATTATTCAATCGGCTTCGCAAGTATCAGCTTAAGCTAAATCCGGCTAAGTGTACTTTCGGAGTCCGGTCGGGTAAGCTTCTCGGGTTCATCGTCAGTGAAAAAGGCATAGAGGTGGACCCTGATAAAGTAAAGGCAATAATGGAAATGCCTCCTCCTAAAACTGAGAAAGAAATTAGAGGATTCCTCGGCAGGGTGAACTACGTTGCAAGGTTCATCGCACAGTTGACTGACACGTGCAAGCCAATATTCAAGCTGTTGCGCAAGAATCATTCCGAAATTTGGGATGAAAATTGTCAACAAGCTTTTGATAAGATCAAACAGTGCTTGGCCAATCCACCGGTATTGGTGCCACCTGTCGAGGGAAGACCATTAATCCTCTACTTGAGGGTGCTTGATGAGTCTATGGGGGCTGTGCTGGGACAACAAGATGAAACAGGAAAGAAAGAACAAGCCATCTACTACCTGAGCAAGAAATTTCTTGATTATGAAACCCGCTATACGCCGCTAGAAAAAACGTGTTGCGCGTTAGCATGGGCAACGCAAAGGCTCAGGCAGTATATGATAAGGCATACTACTTGGTTGGTTTCCAAAATGGACCCAATCAAGTACGTGTTCGACAAACCAATAATCACTGGGAAGATTGCCCGATGGCAAGTACAGTTATCAGAATTTGACATCATACATGTCACTCAAAGGGCCATCAAGGGTAGTACCCTAGCCGATTACCTAGCACACGGGCCGCCAACGACTACCAATCCTTTCAGGATGATTTCCCCGATGAGCATATAATGCATCTACAACATGAAGAGCTTAAAGATGATGCATGGACCATGTATTTTGATGGAGCCTCCAACATGCTTGGACGAGGGATTGGCACAGTGCTAATCTCTCCACAAGGAAAACACATTCCCATAACGGCAAGACTCAACTTCGATTGTACAAACAATATGGCAGAATACGAGGCTTGCGCGTTGGGAATCCAAGCAGCCATCAACAATGGTATCCTAAAGCTCAAAGTATTTGGTGATTCGGCCCTAGTCATCTACCAATTACGAGGTGAATGGGAAGTCCGAAATCCCAAATTGATACCATATGTTGAGCACATCAAAGATTTGACACAACTCTTCCAAAGTGTCATCTTTGAATACATTCCAAGGGAGGAAAATCAGTTTGCCGACGCTCTTGCCACACTATCATCAATGTTCGCCTTGGATAATGAGCATGAAATGCCCATCATCAATATCTGGAGGCATGATAAGCAAGCGTTTTGCCTTCTGATAGATGAAGTAGTTGATGATCATTCATGGTTCCATGACATCAAGCAATATTTGACAAAAGGGGAATATCCTGATATGGCCAGTGATAATGACAAGAAGCATATCCGAAGAAGGGCTATGGGATTTTTGCTAGTCGGCGAAACCCTTTACAAGAAAAATTATGACTCGGTCTTGTTGAGATGTGTAGACCAAGTCGAAGCCCAAAACATGATCAAAGAAGTTCATGAGGGGGTTTTCGGTACCCACATTCCCGGGCCCGCAATGGCTAAAAAGATCCTCAGGGCGGGATATTATTGGTCGACCATGGAAAAGGATTGTTACCAATATGTGCGAAAATGCCATAAATGTCAAGCATACGCCGACAACATCCATATCCCACCAACCCCACTCAACGTATTGGCTTCACCTTGGCCATTCTCAATGTGGGGCATGGATGTTATTGGACCCATTGAGCCGAAAGCATCCAACGGGCACAGATTCATTCTTGTGGCCATTGACTATTTCACCAAATGGGTAGAAGCGGCATCGTATGCTCATGTGACCCGAAAGGTGGTAACATCCTTCATCAAAAAGAATATGATATGCAGATACGGTATTCCTGATAAAATCATCACTGATAATGGATCCAATCTAAATAACAAGATGGTGGAAGAACTGTGCCAAGTGTTCAAAATCCAACACCACAACTCTTCCCCCTATCGACCAAAGATGAATGGGGCAGTCGAGGCAGCCAATAAAAATATCAAGAAGATAGTGCAAAAGATGGTTGTCTCATTCAAAGACTGGCATGAGATGCTACCTTTCGCTCTCCATGGATACAGGACTTCAGTGCGCACATCCACAGGAGCTACTCCATTCTCCCTCGTTTATGGGATGGAGGCGGTCTTGCCTGTTGAAGTTGAGATACCTTCTCTAAGGGTAATCATGGAAGCGAAACTTTCCGAGGCAGAATGGGTTCAAAGCCGATATGACCAGTTAAACCTTATTGAAGAAAAAACGGCTGAACGCCATATGCCATGGTCAAGCCTATCAAAGAAAGATCAAAAAGGCTTTTGACAAGAAAGTCCACCCTCGAGTCTATCATGAGGGAGAGCTGGTAATGAAGAAATTACTACCAGCCCAAAAGGACAAAATCGGAAAGTGGGCCCCAAATTACGAAGGACCATATGTGGTGAGGCGAGCCTTCTCAGGAGGAGCACTGATCCTCACAGACATGGATGGAGAAGAACTTCGATACCCAGTCAACGCTGACGTGGTAAAGAAGTACTACGCTTGAAGACGTTGCTTGCACAGGCCCGCTAGGATGAAAACCCGAAAAGGGCGTCCTAGGCAAAAGTTAGGGCAAAATAAAAAGCCCGCCAGTACAAGGGTACCAGGCAAAACAAAGGCAAAATTATCCCCGCTAGGATACGTCCTAGGCAAAAGTTAGGGGCAAAAGAATAAGACATAAAAATAAAGCAAGCGACGATCACTTGAATCGAAAACCGAAAGGCGATTCATGTGATTATCTTCTAGAAGCAAGCGTCTTGCAGTGTCTACACTCCTGACTCAGGCATATCACCCAAAACAACTAGGAGAACGTACGGAGCAACAATTACAGATATAATTGTTAAGCCCAATGTAAATAGCCTACCCAGGCCAGCCATTCTTCAGAAAATCCTTCTGTATATCTTTCTGTAAAAACACTTGTGAATATCAATAAAATATCTATTCATTTTCTCTTCTCTCTTGACCATGTGATTATGCCTCTAAAATTGGTATTTCTAAAAAATTGTATGAAATTCCTTAATAATCGGTCAATAAAGAAAATTGGAGGGGTTCCTATAAAATCCATAATCTCCTGCATAAAAGGCTCACAAAAATATTCCCTCACGTCGATGACAGAAATTCCTCCAAGAAAAGGAGGATAGGGAGAGCCATTCATTTTTCTAAAAACATTAAATAATAAAACTTGCATTTGTGCATCACACACATTAGTTGCACATTCAAAGACCTTATCATGAGGCAATTGCATAAAATAGAAAATAGGAAAAATTGCTTGTGTATGGCGGCGGTCAACAGAAAAAGCCGCAAATCAACAGAAAAGGCAAAAATACAGAAAAAGCCAAAAAATGACAAAAAGGCAAAAAATACAGAAAAAGCCAAAAACGACAAAAAAGGCAAAAGATTTAGAAAATCAATCGCCTCGTACAGAATAACTGAGCCTGGAGAGGCTTGCCGAAACAATACTCCCACAGAATAATTGAGCCTGGAGAGGCTTGCCGAAATAATACTCCCACAGAATAATTGAGCCTGGAGAGGCTTGCTGAAAAAAAATACTCCCACAAAATAATTAAGCCTGGAGAGGCTTGCCGAAATAATACTCTCCAAAAGACGTCTCAGCTCGCATTCTTGGGCTGAACAAAAAACCAATTCATCATACAGAATAATTGAGCCTGGAGAGGCTTGCCGAAATAATACTCGTATAAGAATAATTGAGCCTGGAGAGGCTCGCCGAAATAATACTCCCCAGAGATATCTCAGCTTCCACTCACGGGCCAAATTCCCTAGTGAAAGCTATCAAAGCGAGATCAGCAAAATTCCCCAACGGAAGCATGATCCAAACAAAATATCCAAGTCAAAGGACTTAGACTTCCTCAGTGGAAGATAGCTTTCCAACTCAAACGAAGAGTGAAGCTAAGCCTGAAGAGGCTTTCTAAATAATACTCTGGGATACATAAGAACTTCAAATCCCCAGTCGCCTACACAGAGGCATTCCTACAAAAAGAGAAAAAATCAAAAGATCAATAATCATTCCCCAAGTGGAATCCGGCTGTTAGCCAAACATCAAACATCAAGATGATTTGCCTAACAGAAGAGGTCAATCAAAAAATCAACATCCAGAATCCCCAGCGGATAACAGCCTACACAGAGGCAGCAAAAATCAGAAAATCAAAAAGAGTCACCCGAATAAAGATAACCGTATTGAGCCTCTTCCCTATAAATATGACGTCAATGGGACGTCATTTCACACTTTTTGGACTGAGTTTTAACCCTCTTCTTGAGTATTCTGGGTTTTTTTGAGCAGTGCTCTGCCTAGAAATCACTCGGAGAGTTGATCCGACGAAGTTTTTGAGTTCTGAGCATTTTGCTTGAGTCTCAAACTAAGTCGAAGGGAAATCCATCGGATTTCCAAGTCAAAAATTATTTTTTAGGAGGGAGCGAGCGGTCTTGTAGAGGGAGGGAACGCCAAAACGCTTCCCAATTTCTGTCAAGATATATAAGAAAGCACGCTTCAAAGGTTTATATCTTTAAAGTCCCTTCTTTTACCGCTTTCTGTGTGTACATATTTAAACTGTCATCATGTAGATAGTTAATTTATAATTGCTTAGAATAAATAGGGGTAATTTAGTAACTTTGCACTATTATTTTTAAAATAATCTGTCATAGGGAACCCGAAAGGGGCGCTGTGGGGTGCTAACACCTTCCCCACGCGTAACCGACTCCCTTACCCGACTCTGGTTGTCATGGCCGAAGTCGATTTTTGAATCGATTGCCTTAAACTTCTTTTTCCAATGTTTTGAGTAAAACATTGGTGGCGACTCCACGAACCCTTCCTTTTTATGAAAACCGCTAATCCATGGAGGGTCCCGCTTGGGATTAACATGGATTGGTGAGCCTTTTAATAAAATTGCTCGTTTGACAAGGTCTCAGTTTGAGAATAAGTCATTCTAGCAATCCCTATTTTTAAACAAATAAAAGAGTCCAACCATCCATCGCGAACGCCGAAAGCCCGTTTCGGGCCGGTGGCGACAAGCATTTGTTCACAGCCCTCTAAATTATGGGTCCAAGTCTTGAGAGATAAATATAAATGTGGGAATGAAATGATGCCAGTTATTAAGAAGAAACCAACCTCCTCAAATATTTGGAGAGGTATTTGTGATGCGTGGTCATCTGTCCAACCTCTCATTGCATGGAATGTCGGGGATGGCAAACAAGTGCAGTTTTGGATGGACAGTTGGCTCCCTTCCCGAACCCGTCTGTCTGAGGTTTCTCTAGAACCAGTTCCGGAGCAGGAGAAAGGTAAATCAGTATCTAAATATATCACTGAGGAAGGCACATGGGACCTAAACCATATTCGTTATTTGCTTCCTACCTCAGTTTGGCTTGAGGTAATTGGGTCTGCTCCCCCTTCTTTGGTAACTGACCCAGATGTTTTGGTTTGGGGTGGGTCCTCAACCGGAACCTACTCTATGAAATCTGCATACAATGCAATTTGCACAATATCTAATGGATCGAATGTAGTATTTAATTTAATTTGGAAGTGGTGCGGTCCAGAATGAGTAAGATGCCTATTATGGCGAGTGGCTCATGAAAGCTTGGTAACAAATGATTGGCGCAGTAGGAGGGGCCTAACAACTGATCCACTCTGTCCTATTTGTAAAAGAGAAAGGGAAACAACTCTACGTGTACTACGTGACTGCCTTTTTGCAAAGTCCATCTGGTTATCTCTTTATAACGACACCCCTGGGTTTGACCTTATCTCAAACTCTATTCTTGATTGGTTGGAACATAACCTATCAGGAGGAAAAAAAGGTTGATCTATCACCTTTGCACTGACTCTAGACGCTATTTGGAAGGCTCGCAACACCTTTGTCTTTCAACAATCCCAGCTTAATACAACTCTTCTGTTGGGTGAAATCCGGGGTCGAAGTCGTGAGCTATCAAATAGATATAGCCTGTTAGCTAATCGTGGTGTCCCTCCTCCTCAGTCAATCCTATATATTGGGTGGAAGGCGCCTCTCCAAGGTTACTTAAAGCTTAATTGTGACGGGGCAGTCAATA
This sequence comes from Cajanus cajan, assembly GCF_000230855.2. Taxonomy (NCBI): domain Eukaryota; kingdom Viridiplantae; phylum Streptophyta; class Magnoliopsida; order Fabales; family Fabaceae; genus Cajanus; species Cajanus cajan. Next base: position 45,460,104 of record NC_138527.1, on the reverse strand, counting down.
CATCTCGGGTTGCCTCCTGTGGTGGGGTGCTGCATGATAACCAGGGTAATTTCATGTTAGGATTCTCCTATCGGATTGGGGTTTGCTCCATCCTTCATGCTGAACTTTGGGGCATATTCTATGGTTTAAAGATCCTCAGAGGTAGAGGCCGATGTGATAACATTATTATCGAGTCTGACTCAATCAATGCAGTTCAATTTTTAAATAAAGGATGTCCTAGATTTCACCTTTGTTACGGTTTGACCAATCAAGTGGTTAAGATGGTTGAAGATTTTAACATTATTGAGTGTACTCATATTTTAAGGGAGGGTAATCAGGTAGCAGACAGTTTTGCCAAGAGAAGGCTCTCTCTACCAGAAGGAGTTCACGTTTTCGATTCTCCCCTGTTGTGGTGTGCTTCCTTTTTATTTGCAGATGAATCTGGTGTAACATTTCCTCGTGATTGCTAGTTTTCTAATCTTTTGTTAGCTTTTTCCTTGGGCTTTTAGCCCCCCCATGAATAAAAAAAAAAGGTTTGCATTCAATTAAAATAGAAGTTTTTGAATTATTTTATGCATTTATCAAGCAACGTCATTATAACTCAAAAAAAACTTTTAGTAATATTTAAAAAAATATTATCTAATTGTGTATAAATGTTACTAGTTTACTTTGACAACATATTATCAAATGTTATATATAATCTATATTATTAAAGATTTTTAATAACATTTTTTCATAATTAGATAATATTTTCCAAATTAAAGTAGTATTTTTGTAACATTTTAATGATATTATTGCTAAGTTTTTTTGTTAAATTTATAAAATAATAATTAATTTTAATTTAGATATTACTATATGAATTATTATATTTTTATGCATTCTAAACTCCGGGGTTTTTTAAGAGAAGACTAAAGATATTTTCAATTAGTAACCACTAATTATAAATCAAATATCAAAATTCATTTATCTTAAATATAACTATATGATTATATATATTCTTTATGAGTCATTCATCTATTCGATATAGGACTTTAATTATGAGTGATAATTAGTGACGAGAGAAATATACTTTTTTTTACTCAATGTGAGACTTTAATTTTAGAAGCAATTATAGTAACATTTTAAAAAAAATGTTGCAAAATAACCTATGTGACATTTTTTTACTTGATATGAGACTTTGATTTTGAAAACATCTAAAAAGAATAATATTGAAATAAAAAAAATGTTACTCTATTGATAATGACATTTTTTAAAAAAATATTGTAAAATAACAAATTTATTCAATATATAGTAACATTTTAACAAATAAAAAAATAATATTGTTCAAGAATTAAAATATAATAGTGCATAATAAAGAATCGTGAAATAAAGGGACTACTACCATTACTTTCATAACAAAAATTTTATAATTAATTTATATTTTATATTTATTACGTAATTTTGTGAAGGAAAAGAGATAAACGATATATATGATTTTACTAAAAATCTTAAAAAATATTGATAATAAACTTTAATATTATATAAAATCGTATTTTATCTTAATCTATATATATAACTTTGTATATTTTATTTATTTGAAAATAAATTATATCATTTTCAAATTGAAAAAGACATTTGTTCTTTAAATATGTATAAATTTATCTTTTTAATTAAATATTAATAGGTTTAAATAATTTATATTTTTATATTTTATTTAATAAAAATATTTTAAAAAGTTATTATGTTTATTAAATTAATTATTATTATTATATTTATCTTCAATATATAAAAATAATTAATTTTTAATATTATTTTTTATTATTTAAAATTTTAAAGATAAAATTATTTAAAAATATACATACATCAAATAAAATTTTCATCTTGATATGCGTTATAGATATTATTCGTAGAGCACAAAGTTTCTCTGCTCTGACCTTAACATATAGATATAGGTACAGCGAGGTTCATGATGGGCTGAAAAATAATAAAACGCGAGTCATTCCAAAAGATGATACCCTGGAACCTCCCAAGGGTTAGGCGGGTAACAAATCACGTGCTAAGGAGTCTTAGTTGGAAAATTGTAGACGCACATGATATATGTATAAACTTATGCTTATTGGACAAGGAAAAATTATAAATAAATTTTTTATAAATAAAAACTGATTTATACATAAGTTAAAAATAAATTTTAAAATTTTAATTAATTTTTTATTAAATTAATATATGTATAAACTAATTTTAATTTATACATATATTTATTTTATGTTTCTTCTTTTAATTTGTTACCGAATGAATTTACTTAAACAGAATATAATATATTATCTTGTTAGCTAATGGCTTCAAGCTAGATGAAAAAAAAAATTGATAAAATAATGAATATTATTTTAAATTTATTTTTACTGAAACTTAGTCATAAAATATAATTCTTTTGCCATAATAAACTAATATATTTCGTATGTTAAGATGAAATTAGTATCTTGGTAGTTGGTATAGTTAATTCCCCCCTGGGATTAAAGGCAGTTTGTCCCTTTCACGTAAAAAAAAAAAGAAAAAAGAAAAAAGATCTTGGTATAGTTTATTATGAAATGTGTTATAAAATATTTTATTTTTCAATTTACAACTTAATGAAACCCGAGGTTGGATCTATGCAAAAAAAATCGGTTAAATTAAAATACTAGTTGAAGTTTGTGTCAAGTTAAACCTTCCCATGTGTGCTATATAATTATATATTTTGATTTTTTTTATAACATATTTTATGTTATTATTAATTTACCTTGAGGAAATGAAAGAAAATATCAAGAAAGATATATAATTTTATTTATGTATTATTCAATTCAAAATTTATAATTATATTACTTAATTTATTTATTCTTGTTTTGGTTTGAAAAATATACTAGGATTATAACTTTGACGACTCATATGTTAAATTGTCGCATCAATGAAATAATAAATATATATACATACCGCAAAAATCACATACAACCAACTACACTAGGATCACATGCATCAATTCTTGGATATTCATATAGCACTTGTATATATTTAATTAGTATAGGAAAACAAAACAAAGCCTACTCACACACATCTCTTTATATATGGGTGTACACAAACTTAAAATACATCACATATTTTAGTGATATTGGTTACTTCATACAATAATGACTTTACCTGGTCCCCATATTGTATAAACTAAACAAAGAAATTAGAGGAGTCATCAAACAATCAAAATTATAGTCTCAATAGACTCTTTTATCCACAATTGGACAATCTACAACATGCATGTAAAATTACATACATAACAATATGATCATAAACATGATAAACATGCAAACATCAAAACCACAATATTATAATAACTAAAGTAAGAATACTTAAAAATATAATATGTCTATTAGATTAAAATTTTGCATTCGTCTCAATAATCAGATTAATTTTGGCTATCCTCAAACATGATCAATCAATCATATACCAAGTACGAGGGATTGGATTAATACCTTTTACCTCTTATTCCTAGTCGAATTGGTTTCCTTTTTTTCACAATTGAATCGCTCTATGACCAGTCTATTGGCTTGATTAGTTTTTCTAACTAAGCAAACCTATGTTAGGATATATCTGGGGTCATACTAAGTCGATGTTGGCATATATCTGGGATGGTGCATTTGTCCACTAGTCCCAAATCTAAAAGACATAGAGGTTAGTGTAGAGCATCCTCAGACAACTCATCCATGTGGGTGTGACTATATTGAAATACTGTGGAACGCTACACTTGTCTTTCAATCCCAAACCTAAAAGACATAGGGGTTAGTGTGGAGTGTCTCTGTACAACTTGTCCATATATTGGTGTGGCCATATCAAAATATATCCAAGACAATACACTTCTAAACCAAATGAATTTTTATATTTTTGGTAATTGTATAATAATTATAGAAAAATGAGGAGGGATCATTTTACTCCAGGAATAAGTCTACATTAACTTACTCTGTTCAATAACTCATGTTCTACGTCAAATTTCAACAATCCAACCGTTCAATTTAGATTTCTGGATGCATAGATCAAATCTGCAAATTTTTTAAAAAATTTGAAAATTATTTGATACTTCGTTTCATTAATTCGAATTAATGTATAAAAAATTTTATGATTATCCGTCAATTTGAATTAATGAAATGAATTATAAAATAATTTTTAAATTTTATAAAAATTTACAGATTTGATCTATGCATTAAGAACTTTAAATTGAGCGATTGGATCGTTGAAATTTGATATAAAACATGATTTATTAAATAGAGTAAATCTAGATAAATTTACTAATAAATAAATCTCTCCACCAGAAAAATTATAAAAATAAAAGTCTTAGTCAAAAAGCGGACTTCGACTTACTTGTTATATATTGAAGCCCACTGTGGGTATCAAAATTCTACTTCCCTTTCCCCGCCACCTGTTAAGTACGACTTTAGTTTTCATTATTCAACAAAGTCCAACTTGAGATGGTGGATTCCATGAAGATGCCCTTATCTGTTCCAATTATTAAAGGAACCATCCTCCCCTTCTCTTTTTATTCATCCATCATCTCCATTTTTTAACTATTTTATTCTCTCTTCATTTCCATTACTTCAATGGCAACCGAAAAGGTGGTAGTGAAAGAGCTTCTTCCACTTATAAGAGTCTACAGCGATGGTTCCGTGGACCGTCTCTTAAGTTCTCCAAACGTGCCACCCTCCCTTGAAGACCCCGAAACAGGAGTCTCATCCAAAGACATCGTCATCGCAGACAACCCTTTTCTCTCTGCTCGCATATTCCTTCCAAAGTCCCACAAAAACTCCACCCACAAACTTCCCATCTTCGTTTACTTCCACGGTGGCGCTTTCTGCGTTGAATCTGCTTTTTCCTTTTACGTCCATCGTTATCTCAACATCTTAGCCTCCGAAGCAAACATAATAGCCATCTCCATTGACTTCAGACTCCTCCCACACCACCCTCTTCCCGCGGCCTACCAAGATGGCTGGACCGCGCTACAGTGGATTGCTTCCCATGCCGCCAACAGTGCCAGTGCCACCAACCCCGAGCCATGGTTGGTCAACCACGCTGACTTCACCAAACTCTACGTAGGAGGTGACACCAACGGCGCTAACATTGCACACAACTTGCTGATACGTGCAGGCACAGAGACTCTGCATGGAGATCTCCAAATATTAGGTGGATTACTCTGCTGTCCCTTCTTCTGGGGCTCCAAGCCCATTGGGTCAGAGCCCGTTGAAGAGCACCACCAGAGTTTGGCCATTAAGGTGTGGAGCTTCGTGTATCCCGATGCAGCTGGTGGAATCGATAACCCGAGTATTAACCCTTGTGTTCCCGGGGCACCCTCTTTGGCCACACTTGGGTGCTCTAAGTTGCTTGTTACTATTACTGGGAAGGACGAGTTTAGAGACAGGGATATTCTGTATTACGAGAGCGTTAAGAAAAGTGGGTGGAAAGGTGAAGTTGAACTGTTCGATGCTGGCGATGAGGCGCATGCTTTCCAGATGTTCAAGCCTGAAACTGATCTTGCTAAGGCAATGATCAAACGCTTGGCTTCTTTTCTTGTATGACTGTTCTTCTCCCTTCTTCGTGAAGCGTTAGGATTCATCATAGTCAAAAAAATGATGATGATATTAGACACGATAGATATGAGAGCTTCAGAAATAAAAAGGGTGGGTCGACTTGTTTTTTTTCTCTAGTTTGATATTGAATTTTACCATTTTTAAATTATTGTATTGTTTACTCGTTTGCAACTTTGTATCTTTAAAGAAATAATTTTTTTTTTTTGAAGGATAACCCCTCCATGTTTTGCCATGATCATGAATATAACGGTAGGTGGTTAAAGAAAAATAAGTAAAATCTTAATTAATATGAGAAAATGCATGTATTTTTTTTTCATGTTTATTGTGAATGATTAAAATGAAATTTTGAATAATATATATTAACTCCTATTTATATGAGAAAATGTTTTTTTATGGTACGTACTAATAGATAGACCTGGACGGATATAATATTAGAATGATTAATATTTTTAATTTTAGTATATAATTAAATAAGAAATTTGTTGTTTAACAAAATTAAATAATGAAACATAAATTTTTTTAGGTATTATTGAAGTGCTTTTAATTTTTTTTTATTTTAAAAAAGAAAAAACTAAGTACTGCATTAAACATTATAATTTTAATTATATTAAAAATATATAAAATTTTGGTTAATACTAATGGTAAGTTTAAATATGGTTTTTGTCCTTAGTATATATTTTTTTGTTTTCTGTAATTATTTTTCAAAATTATAAATTCAAATATTCCATTTTTAATTTTTAATTTATGTCTTTATACACCACTTCAAAAATGTTAAATTGTTAGCATCATCCCATGTCATATCACTAAAAAAACTTCATCATGTATTACGTACATTAATAAAATATCTATTATTTTGTGCCATATTAGGATATATACAGACATTTTTTATCTAATCAAAGGATGAATAATGAACATTATAAATATTTTCTTTTGTTCATAAACATAATTTATAAAATTAACTATTAATAATTAATTTATAATCAATTCTGACATTCAAACATTATTTTATCATTAATATGAACCAATTTTGAAAGCACCGTATAAGCACCGGAGAATATCATAGTTTGAACTATATGGATATCCCTGGTTAATAAAAATAGTCGAATCATAATTAACATGAAAGATATATTTAATATGTTGTCACATCCATATTATACTTTATTATTAATGGATGGTTCTCAGATCGTGAGATAGCTCTGTTGCCGTCAATCTCAAACGCGTTCCCTTGGGGTTGATTTTGGTGATTTAAACTTGAGAAAGAGCTTTTTCATTTGGAGTTGATTTTTTCTGTTCAGGGTTCTCTTTAAACGAGGTTTAATTATTCATATAACATATGATTTTATTTCATATTATTTCTGAAATGTAACAAGACTTATAGAAATCTTGCAGACGTGCGACAATATATTTAGAAATATGGAATAAGTTGAGTGGTTAATTGCATGTTAGTCAAACAAGGAAAGAAGCCAAGCGTGTGATCATAGAGTTGGCATTCTGAGTGTGAGTGTTGTAAATGTGAAAAGCATGATCTTCGTCTTCAAGCTCAAACACTTCCACTTGACCTTGCCACCCACTGTTGTTCACAGCCTCGTAGTACCAAACTCCTCTGTCCCTAAGCGCATCTTTTCCGGCAACACAAACAAGTAACTTGGAGCACCCAAGCGAGGCCAAGCTGGGAGCATCAGGAGCTAAAGGATTAATGGCAGGGTCATCGGTCCCACCCGCCGCACAAGGGTACACAAAGTTCCAAACCCGAGCATGCAAGTGCGTGGCACCCTCGTTTGGTTCAGACCCAATGGGTGTGGAACCCCAAAAGTAAGGATCTCTGTTTCTATCTCTTTTTCTGTTGCCGACGCCATTCAAGGGAAAGAGGAGATTCGATTTCTACACGCTGCAGAGAAGATGACGAACAAGGATGAGAAACCATCAACTTTCCTCGATCCCCTGTTTCCCTAGTTTAAATACACCAAAAATTTGGGAAAAATATTATTTTACACGGCCTGAAAAGGAAAAGAAAAACAAGAGATACTTAATCACTTGTGAAAAAAAAAATACAAAGTAAAAGAGTTAAAGAGTTGTTCCATTTATTTAGGTGGCTAAAATAGATAATATAAATAAACCAAATTTTAAATATTTGTTTTTATTTAATTATTCTTTGATTTTTATAATTTTATGTATTTTATTTTTCTAATCTTTAAAATTTGAGATATTTCACTTTAATTCCTATACATATAATATATTCTTATCTTTATAATTTAATAATTTATATTTTTTAGTCCTTATAATAATAAATGGCTTAGACTAAAGCAATAAAATAATGTATATAAATATTAAAATATAAAATATTATTAATTATAGAAATTAAAAGATAAAATGTGTGAAACTATAGAAAAAAAATATTCATTTTAATAGTTGAAAAAATTGTATTTCAATAATTTAGAAAATGAATATAAAATTTTATATAAATTGATTTAAATTGTGAATCCAGGTGGATCAGATGTACCTACCGTAGTTAGTCCAAGTCAAGGTGTCGTAGTTTGACTGTGTTAAACAAAGTGAGTGGGAATATTTTATCTAAAACTAGAATCCACTTTATAAGTGGACCTAGTGGAGGGAGACAGACACAGCCCACCTGCCCGTATAAAATATAATAAATGACAATTACTATATCTTCCCAAAAAGTAAATATCCAAAAGAGTCTCTCAAAAACTTCAAAATATTTTCACAGCTTTCAATAAATTTATTATAAAATAATTATTTAACTTAATATTTTTTAATTTAAATTATTTTTTTAATAATTCAAAGCAACTTTCGAAACGTTATTTTAGAGGATCTAACATATTTCATAATAAAAATTAGGTTAAACACGTGGTTTTTACTTTAAATTTAATTAATTAAAAATGTATGCAATTTAATGATTAAGGAGTAGTTGGTGATCTTAAATGATAAAAAAAAATCAAAAAGGAATAAATAAGAGTTAATCATCTATATATTGTCAGTGTAAAGTTTTTTTACACTAGCAACCAATTATATCTTTTAATTGTGTCATATTACTGTTAAAAGTAAATGTGTTTATAGTGAGATGACACAATTAAGAGATATAATTGGTTGTCAATGTAAAAAAACTTTACGTCAGGGTATATGTGATTAACTCAATAAATAATTATGTCTAATCAAAGTTTTGCAACATACTTATAAGTTATAACCCTACTAAATTTGGTACTCCTTCCGTTTTTTTCCCATAATCGTTTACTTTGTTTTTTTTTTCATTGTCATTTTATTAAAATTAATGACATTAATTTTTTTTTCATTTTTACCCTTAATAATTAATATATGTTTACTGAACAATGTGTCTATTTATTTCTAATGTCTACCTATTTTTTTCCAACCACTTATGTGATTAAATGGAGTAGGTTGTTGTTTACATGTGTATTCTAATAATTAATGCATTAATTCATGGACAAGTGTGATTAAAGAGAGTAGGTTACAATTCACATGTGTATTTTAATAATCAATGTATTAATTCATAGACTTCTCAAAAGGTGCATAACAATAATAAGTGCATACAAATCAACACTCTTAAGACTTGAATGCAAAAAAAAATAAAATAAAGAGTATAATAAGAAAGTAAGTAATAAATATTTTTAAAAACTAAAATATCAATTATTTCCTTAAGTTTCGTACAAAATCTTAAACGACTATGAAAATAAAGGGAGTATGTACATATTTAAATAAATTTCTCCCTATATATATTAAGAAGAAAAAAAATTTAGCTATACATACACATGGTTAAAAAAAAATATTTTTTTCAAGAAGTATATGAATTTGACCCTAAAAGTTTCCATCCCTAATGATAATTAGGATAAAACCAATCCTTTTACTAAGCAAATTCTAGAAGAAGAAAAAAATTCTTTAAATTGATTTTAGATCAAAACTTATTTTAGTTGTTAATAATCACTCATTACATGAAAATTTGATGCTTTCTCGATCAAAACTCATTGATAACAACAAATATCAATCGATAGTTATAACTATTCACAACCAATCTTTAATTCAATTCCTACAAAAAAAATAAAAATAAACATGTTGTACAATAAATTTTTGTGATGTACTAAATTAGTTCACAACTAATATTTATTTCAAGTTATCAAGTTTTATTTTTGAAAATAAAATGACGAGAATGACTTTTTAGGTATTATAAAGAATAAGTTTGGTTAATGTTGAATATATTGTTATTAAAGTGGAAGTGCGGAGGAAGTTAAAAAAAATATATATATATATATATATATATATATATATATATATATATAATGTTATTTCCACATCATTAGAACAAATACAATCTAAGTTGTTTTTTTAGAAGCAAAATATAGAACTAATGGTGGTTGGAAGGTAAAAGAAAATGCAACAAATTAAATCTCAAAATTCCACGGTTTTCAAATCAATGGATGAATTATTTTTTTTTTTCTTTCCATAATTTCATTTAAAACCCACAATGTTTGAGGTAATTAATTTGGATTTTATTTCACACAGTGATCTAAACAAAAACAAAGTATAGTTAGTTGCATAATATATTAATGTATTGTTGATTTTTAACCAAAAAAATTCCAATGATAATGTACGGGAAGTGTAAAAATTTTACGCAATTAACTAATAAAAATTACATTTTATATAATCTTAAGATATTTATTATAAATATTAATAAATGTTTTTATTTATAATAAAATTATAATTAGATAATTGTGTAACTTTATGTAACAATCATCATATTTGTTATCACAGCGGTTTCACTTCACAATATTTCACACGATGACACTTTACACAATTTTTCAATGATCAAAACTTTTCATCAGAAAATAATCCTTTCTAAGATGTTTGTCCACTTTTAAGATGAAAAGTTCTTATGAAATAAATTACCGAAAAATAGATGCATCTTGTTGATATAGGTAGTACAAATTAATTTTCTTAAGTCATTTTTAACTATACAATCTCATATTTATACAATTTTTCTCATTCTTGTGTGTCTAGATCGTTACAATTTACACTATTATATTACCACTAGTATCCACTAATAGATAACTATGATGATAAAAATTAAAATATCAAAACTATCAAATTAATGATTTTAACATGTAAGTTTTTAACATTAAATAGTCTTAATTAGAAATAGCAAGCGATGATCATAGGAAATAGGACTAATTATATATATAAAATTATTTTTTAGATACTCATATAAGACTATATAACACTTAAATAGCAATCATGGTATGCCGCAGGAAGAGCCCTGTACAACATTCGCTGCGGAGACTAACAAGTTCAACAAAAATGTTATATCCTCAATGCATCTTCCCAATGATCTTCCCACTAATTAAAAAGTTTTTTCTTTTTAATTAAAAAATTATAAATGTCAATCGTAATTAATTTGGAAGTATTTTGTGTCAAAACTTGGGAGGATGTATCATTGCTCTTCGCAACTTGTAAGTTGTAATCCAAGATTCACAAAGCAAATTCCAATAAGGACGCCACTGTGCTGCATAATACTAACGTCAAGATTCCATTCAAATAATGCATAGAAATTTCTTTTCTTAATAGTTTATAGAAATTTTATTCGTCAAATATTTTATGATGAACTTATTATTTTTTTATCATTTTCTTTCTTTTATATTTGAACCATTTGATAATGATGTGAAAGAGAAAACAAAATAAAAAGGGATTATTTTAGATGAAATAATTAATTTGCTTTAGTTATGGTCCAACCGTCAAAAAGGACCTAGAATATGCACAAAATATTAACTTGCTTTAGTTATGTAGTATTTGTTATTGGAGAGCTCAACCATTTGTTGTTTGGTGCATTATTTAATCCAGATATATATATATATGGATTTGTTGTTTGATGCATTATTTAAACCTATTTCCGTGATGGTTTGCAGAATGGTGGGAATTCTTTGGATCGATTCAAAATATCCTTCCCCCAGACATTAAGGAAGGATACAATCAATTCAAAGCAAGATTTGAAGAAGGAACCAACCCGTTCTACCCATCTCTTCATTTCTTCTCCAAATTTTCATTAGCTTAGATTTTTGTCTGGCAACATCAGTTCAAGTAAACCTCCAAGCTCCTCCCAATCTTAGGCAAGCAAGCCTCGGTTAAATGGTGGGACCAGTTTGATGCTTCCCGAGCAAACACTCAGGGAGTGGCACTTTGGTTCCAAAAGAATCCAAAGAATCTTAAGGCCGCTGATCCAGAAACCTGCCAGTTTCTTAATCGAAAGGCTAAAATCGCAGCTGCCCTTGCAGCGTCAACAAATGATGAAGTTTTAACTGCAAATCTTCATCAGATCCTTGATCTACTCCAGACAGACTCAGAATCAAGTTCGTCAAAAGGAAAAGCAAAGAAAGAAGTCTCTTCCCCATCTTCTTCATCCGGATCATACTTCCAGAATGAAGACGATTGCTTCGGAATTAATCTTGACCAAGCATCCGAAGAGGACTAATCTTTATCAATCATCAATAAAAATTTGTAGTAATCATGATAATCTTATACCCAGGTGGTCATATTAACATTCAATTTCAGGATTTCCCTGTACCACAGGTAGTCATCGCCATCTACCGATATTACTCCAGTCCAGAAGTCCACATAGACGTCTACCCAATCTGAAGACATCAACAGTTCCAGTCATTACTGCTCATTTTGCGAAAGTGTACTGTTCACTGTAATTCACTGTAGCGGAAAATTTCATTTTACTGTTGAAATAGTAATCACTGTTGTAATAGTAAATTTAGTTTTCCTATTTATTCCAATCTCTGCCCATGATGTTAGGCAGAACTTGTAAGTGAAAAACACCTTCGTGTAAGAGAGCCTAGAGTGAGAAGCTCATCCTTCTCTCTTGCCTTTGTATTTCTTATTCAATCAATACAACTCTTTTGTATTAAATCTCTATTCTTTCTTGCATTACATTTCTGCATCATAAAGTTTGTGAAAACCTGGGATTTGTATGTAAATCTGGTTTACTGCTGCATCTGCTCATTCCTTCTTCCTTTTCTTCCTTGATCCACTTCAGGGACTTCTGGTATATATATATATATTTTTTTTTTTTACAAAAAGTTATAACACATGTGCCTTTGTGGGATACAATCAGATTTTTTTTGGATTATGGGAGATATTGATTAAAAGTAATTTTTAATATTTTTAACATTAAGAATATATATGTTCGACATTAATTTTATGGATTTTTTTTTCTAATGAGTTTCTATACTATAAAATTCAATTTATAGATAAGAGGTACAAAAATTCTTCTTTAATATATAAACATTTCTTTAAAAAAAATTGAAAGTTTTAAATTTGTGATAAGCTATATTTGAGATAATTTAAATAAATTTTTGGAAGATTTTTTTCAAATCAATTATCACAATTCTATGTACTTCTAAAAATATAAAATTAAATAAAGTTAAAATTATAATGAATATAAATATTTTTCATATTTTTATCCCTTTGTCATTTTCTTTTTTTATTTTTTCTATTTATTTTTTAATATTAATTATTATCTATTTAAATTTTATCATGATCTCAATTATATTACTAGTAGAATATCAAAATAATCCGCGCATAACACAAACACCTTCTACTTTTTTTTTTTTGAGAGGAACAAATACCTTTTACTTATTCTAAAATTAACTTTTTTTATTTAATTAATTAATGTTTTAAAAAATTAAGAAGAAAGATAAAAGTGCGCGCACTTTTTTTCCAGCTAAATCCAAATCTAAATTATTATACTACCCGCACTTTATTGTAAGACCCATTAAATTAAATTACACCTTGTAAGAAATTTGATTAATATAGTTAATAAAATTACATGTGTAAATAATTTAAGTTACTATTCTAAAATTAACTTTTTCTTTTTTTCATTAATTAAACCGATGAGATATCATACTGCGACCGAAGACACGTGTGTGAAGCATATATAGCCACATAGCATAATGATGATATCAATATGACGTAGGGGACTTTAATTATGAAAAATAATAGAACCTTCGAATGTACCAAAAATCATTTCAAATAACTAAAATAATAATTTAAATTATAAAATATTAAATTAAATAATTGTTTTATAATAAATTTATTAAAAAATATTAATATTTTAATATTTAAAACGTGATTCAAATACGATTTCAAAACGTATATCATTGCTCTTTAATTATATACAGTCAAATATGCATTTCTCCTCACCCTTGATCTTAAGAAAATTTCATAATGGCGTAACTATAAAAGTAGGAATATATATCTATCTAATACGTAGTATCTAGTTTTCTTTCATTTCTTTTTTTATGTATCTATTTTTATCATATTATCAAGAGTAAGACCAAAGACTCTTTTTAAAAATTATATTTTATATTAATATTATATAATTTTTTTCAAATCTTTATAACTTCAAAATAATTTTTTTTATTCTTAAAAATTCATTTAAAATATTTATTTTAAAACATATATAAGTATAATTATTTTTCAATATTCATCTTTAAATTTTTTATTTTTATTAAAAATATTATTATTAATTTAAAAAAATTTCACTATAAATTTTACTTTAGACTTAATAAGATGTTGGTCCATATTATATGACCGACACATATAAAAGAGTTAATCATTCATACACTGGCAACCAATCATATATTTTATACTAGTAACTAATCATATATTTTAAAATTACTTATTTTATTATTATTTCATTAAATAAGCAACTGGCATGACACTATTAAAAGATATGATTGATTGTTATTGTAAAAAAAAAAATTATACTAATAGTGTATAGATGATTAACTTCATAAAAAATATTATAGTATTGTCAATGAAATTCGTTTACTCTAAATATTTTTATATGTTGAATGAAAAATTTATAAAATTAAAATTTAAAATGCGAGAGAGTTTTTAACTTACGTATTTTTTGTGTGGATTCAATTATGTCCCGCACAATAAAATAAGGGATTTAAATCCTAACATTTTGTTTACGTGAAATTGAATTTTAGATTTTTTAAATAAAGTTTCATGTTCAACTTTTATTAATAATTTTTTTAAGTTGTGTTAAAAGTCGATACAATTCTCCGATAGAAATTAATATAAATAAATAAATATTTTAAACTAATAATAACATGGTGAGTAAAAAAGTTTTTTTTTAGGTTCGTTCCTGAAGTATCCACCGCCGACAGCAGTGACTAATCTAGTCGCTACGTTGGAGGCACCTCAAAGGGTGAGATAGCCGGATTCGAACATCTGACCTTGCTTAAGCGTGGATCAACCCCTACCGCTGAACCACACGCTTGGGGTTGAGTAAAAAAAAAAAAAAAAATTAAATTATATCAATTGAATTCATTGATTTATTTTAAGGTATAATTATTTTTTTTATAATTCCTATGGTTTATTAATTGGAATTTAATAATGTCTTCATACTTTTAAAACTAATGAAATTTAGTCTACCATTTAATTTATGGTAAAATTTCTAATGGCTTTAAATGACATGAATTTTATTTAAACAATAATTTCGTTGGTGTAATCTAATAAAGATAAGGTGGACTGAAAATTAAAGGTATCAAAGTGAGATTTGATTTTGGCCTCACTATCCCTATCCCATACTGTAATAGTGTAATAGCATGCGCAAGACCACAAGAATATCAACTAGTTTTGTAAATGAAAAATATATTATATAAAACGTGTGAGAACTAAAAATGCACGTATTGTTATTTTTACTATATAAATAATATAATATTATAAAACCAAATAAAAATGACTTATAATTTAATACAATTTATTTTAATCATAAATTAATTATTTATTCCATATAAAATATTTTTTCTTTAATAAAATTGAGTTGTTTCATTTTTTATTTATTTACTCTCTTGATATACTAATTAGGTGCAAATTTTGATTAGTTAAAATTGTAACATGGTATATTTTATTAGTTGTTGATTTTTATTAAAATTTGTGTTGTGAATTTGTTATTAAATTATTGAGAAACTTTAAAATTAAGTAATCTCTTACGAGTTTTAGACATTTGGAAGGTTCAATTTGATCCAAAGGTGGAGTGGGGGAGGGGGGTATTTAAGATTTATTTTAAGAATTGAATTTCATAAGTTTAATTTTTAAGAATCCGAGATAAATAAGTTGGTGAGAAGTGCTTTGGATTTGAAGTTTCCTTCTACCTCTTCTAACCTTCTTGAGAGTGAGTGAATCCTTCCCTAGAGGTGGCTGACTTGTTGTGTTTGGATTCAAGGTGTTGGAGAGCCTTGAATCGAGTTGTGAGGACTGTGGTTCGATGTTGCCTCGAAGGTTATAAAACATGCCTGTGTTGATGATTGAATGATGAAATTCATATATTTAATAGTTTTTGAGTGTTTGAATATGTGCTTGGGGATGTGTTGAAGTGAATGACGGTAAAATTCTTGTTCCATGTTTAAATTCTGGTTGGATTTAAGCTATTTGAAGTGCCTATATGTGTTATGATATTTGCATGTTAGAAATCTTCTGAATTTCAATTAGTTTGAGCCAAATTTGTAGTCTACTAAGGGAAAACTCATAGTCGCACCAGGCACACCTTCATGACCTTGAGCGTGGTTTCACTTAAAGGTTCTCTGTCTTGCTCACGTCAAGGTAGGATTGGTGGCATCAAGTGTGAAAAAAGAGAATTGTCTCATGTTAAAATGACGTCGAGCATGGTTTGAACGACCCCCGAGTATAAGTGAGAGAATTGGTTATGCCTCGATTGGCATTCAGCGCCAAAGGAGTGGCACTAGACGTGAAAAGATAGAATCGTCTTGGGGTCAAACGTGGGATTTTGTCATGTTAGGTGCTAGAGACTAGGCATCTCTACCTACTTCACGCCAGGCGCAAGTTGTATGATGACAAGCGTGGGCAGAGGGTTGCTTGCCTCGATGGTGTCGAGCATAGGGTGGATAGTATCGAGCATGAGTTGCCTTAATTTAACTTGTTTTATGATGAAATTGATGAACACAAATAAGATAGTTGGATTTATTGTATATTCTATGATAATTAAGTTGTGTTATATGTTGTATATTGATGTATAACGTTGAATCTCTATACATTGATATAAAATACTATATAGTTGATTAAAATAGTTGAAAGTTAAGTTGATTTGCATGCCATTTATTTTAATAGTGACTACAATATATATATATATATATATATATATATATATATATATATATATATATATATTACTTATATTTAAAATCCTAAAAAAATATTTAAGTGTAATTAATATAATTTAAAAAATAATTAATTATTTATTTTCCTTGTATTGAAATAATCTGATAATAACATATTAGAAATTATATTACAGATATTTTTGCATGGCTATTAATGAGTTGCATATTTACATCAGCCCGCACTATTATATATATATTTCTGTTTTCTTTTCACCACAATCACAATGGAAGTTTAGTTTAAGTCCATGAGTGCGAGACTTATTTTCTGCCATGTAAAATATTGTTTTGTCACGGATGTGGCTGGTTACTGCCTTTCCTGCTTCTTATATTCTCAATATAAAAGACTATACAATAAGCAGATTAATTTTACCATATTTATCTATTTTATTTTTTAGCCAAACCAGGAAAGATAGAGGAAAAAATAGTGAGAGATAATAATAATAATAATAATAATAATAATAATAATAATAATAATAAGTGATAGGAAATGTGATAAAAGAAATTGATGCAAAATGAATAAAATTAAACAAAAAAGAAAGTGGATGAAAGATAAATATTTCCGTTGTTTTCGAGCATGGAAGATCGTTGGGAATGACACACTTGCACACAGCAAAAATAAGTACAAATAACATAGAGTGTGAAAATTGAATAGTAATTTTTTATATATAGAATATTACATATTATTATTTATTATAAATATGTATTTATAGAAATTAAACTCTAATTATAGCCACATAAATAGGGATAATAAAAATTTGTTTACTTGTGCTATCCACAAATAAAATTTGTCATGAATAATAAAATAGGTAGTTTAAATAGATACAACGGATATAAATATCTTTCTACTCGTTTAAAATTGGGACGATGAGAGATATGATAGTATTCATATATATAAATATTAATTAAATAAAATTATATAAATATTTTTATTTTGTATTTTTATATAATTTTTTAAAAAATTATCATTAATTATAAATTCAAAAATTAAAATTACTTATTTATCTTTAATATTTCAATATAATTAACATTAAATATATGTTTAAAATGATTTATAATATGTTTTTAATTATCATAAATACTCATAAATATAGACTTAACGAATCCTTACCCAAATAAGAGAGAAGGAGAAGGATTAAGGAAGGAAGAATTTTTGATTGAACAAAACAAGTACTAATTAAGCTGTGAAACGTTTCTAGTTGTAGCGGAGGAGAAAATCGGCAAAGCGTTGGAGCATCTTGTGAGCATTTACGGTGTGGGGATTGTGGACGTGAAAAACGTGTTGTTCGCTTTCAACTTCAAACAATTCGGCTTCACCTTGCCACCTGCTCTTCTTCACAGCCTCATAGTACGACACCGCTCTTTCTCTCAGCATGTCTCTTTGAGCAGTGCAAACAAGAAGCTTAGAGCACCCAAGCCCATCCAAGGAAGCCGCCTCACTACCCAACGGGTTTATCAGTGGGTTGTCAAGCCCACCAGGCCCATTGGGACAAACGAATTCCCAAATCCGATAGGCCACGCTCTCCTCGTGCCCGCAAACCGCTTCACACCCAATTGGCTTCGAACCGAAGAAGTAGGGATGAGAAACAATAGCGCCAAAGACTTTGACACCACGAGGTAAAACCTCAACCCCAACACGCATGCCAACGTTGTGCACAATATTAGCACCAGCACTGTCACCTCCAATGAAAACTCTGTTGAAATCACCGTGTTTGAGAAGCCACGTGTCGGATTTATTGGCCACCCATTTAAGAGCATCCCAGCAATCATCGTACGCTGCAGGAAGAGGTGTCTCTGGTGCCAGCCTGTACTCCACGGAAACGACTATGACACGTGTGACGGAGACAAGCATGTTGACATAGTTCTGGTGTTGTTCGCTGAAGGCAGATTCGAAGAAAAATGCACCACCATGAAAATAGACCAAGATGGGAACTTTGTTGTGGTTGAGAACGTTTTTGTTTGGAAGGTACATACGAGCAGAGATGGGAGGGTTGTTTGATATGACAACGTCTTTGGATGATACTCCTGTTGTTGGATCTTCAAGTGTGGATGCCACAAATGGACTGCCTTGGAGGCGTTCCACGGTGCCATCGTTGTAAACTCGTACCAAGCTTGGAATCTCCAACGTTATCTCCTTCGTGCTTGCTGAGCAAGTCGAACTCATTGCAAACACAAAGAAAGTGTCGCACTTCAAAACTATTTTGGAGGAAGATAGAGGTCAAATTTCTTCATTTCGGTTGCAATTTGCAAGCAAACACTCGTAGTTGTACACGTAAATATATTGATTGAACTGTACCCGGTACAGTTTTTACTCAACTGCAGATGATCCTTAATTCCTTATCCATTTTACACATGTAACATAAGGAACGGAAAAATTAAAATTATATTTTATGGTAACCACATAAATTTTAGGGTTATTGTCAAGTAGTTTTCTTATGACTAATAATTGAATTACTTTGGATACGTGGAGAGATGGTTTCTCAATAATAGTATTAAAATTCTTGAATTACATTTGTAAGACCACCAGATACTTTTCTAAAAAAACGTGAGCCACGAAAAAAAGAGATGATAAAACAAGATATAAAAGAGGGAGGTGTAAAAAATTAAAATTCTATATATTCCATAAGAAAATGGTGTTTCCATACTTTATGTTATGTTAGTATGTATTTAATCTAGTTTTAAATTTGGCTCAATAATTTTTCATATCAAACCAATGAATCAATGAATTTCAATAAATATGATATTTTAAAATTCAAACACAGATTATTCTCATATATGTCTTATCATTAAGGAAAATGATTTATTGTTATCATTTGTAACAAATATAATATATATGAGGATGAATTTCATTACTTTAAGAGTAAGTATATTTAGAGTTATTTTATTTAATAATTCATACTCTACATCAAATTTCAACAATCCAATCATTAAATTTGAAGTTTTTAATGTATAGATTAAGTTTGTAAATTTTAAAAAATAATTGAAAATCACTTAATACTTTATTTCACTAATTCAAATCGATGAATAGTTATAAAATTATTTTATACACTATTTGAACTAATAAAACGAAGTATCAAATGATTTAAAAATTTCTTAAAAATTTGCAGACTTAATTTATGCATTAAAAGCTTTAAATTTAACGATTGAAGCGTTAAAATTTAATGTAAAACATGGATTATTGAATGAAGTAAGTCTAAATAAATTTATTTTCAAAATATATACTACATTATATTATGTTTTATTTAAAGATACTACTCACACATAGATGAATATAATTATTTAATAGTTTAGTGACCACTAAATTAACATACTCTATTATTATAAAGTTGACTTAAATAATTTTTAAGTATATTTTTAACTTAAAATTATATATTTAATTATATATTAATTTAGGCATTTCAAGAAGCCTATAATTTGGTTGTTTTGTTATTATTATATTGACCATAATTTTTTTTAGAAACTTCTTTAAGACATGATATAAATTTTATCAAAATTTATAGGTATAAAATATATATGATATGAATGTTGTACCGTCTCGGCCTATTTCCGATACGATTCATAGGAGCGGTTGCTTAAGCCCTTTCGCCTTTTAGGCTCAGGGCTGGAAGACAAGTGTACCGTCTCGGCTTATTTTCGATACGATTCATAGGAGCGGTTGCTTAAGCCCTTTCGCCTTTTAGGCTCAGGGCTGGAAGGTAAGTGTACCGTCTCGGCCTATTTTCGATACGATTCATAGGAGCGGTTGCTTAAGCCCTTTCGCCTTTTAGGCTCAGGGCTGGAAGACAAGTGTACCCGTCTCGGCCTATTTCCGATACGATTCATAGGAGCGGTTGCTTAAGCCCTTTCGCCTTTTAGGCTCAAGGCTGGAAGGCAAGTGTACCGTCTCGGCCTATTTCCAATATGGGCGTGGGAAAAAGGACCGAGACCCACGTCACCCTGCCACGAGGGGTCACTCGACAAAGGACCGATCTTATTTTGTAATACGGGTGAACTCGATTAGAATATGACCCGACCACCCTCACAAGAGTTGTCTCAGTGAAAAGACTGACCTTATCCAACCAAGTGAGTTAGCCCGACCAGGGTATGGTCGGCCAGGGTGTGCTCGGCCATGGTGAGATCGGTCAGGCTGTGCTCGACCATGGTGAGATCGGCCAGGATGTGCTCGGCTGATGTGAGATCGGCCAGGCTGTGCTCGACCATGGTGAGATTGGCCAGGGTGCGCTCGGCCATGGTGAGATCGGCCAGGCTGTGCTCGACCATGGTGAGATTGGTCAGGCTGTGCTCGGCCAGGGTATGGTCGGCCAAAGTCCGAGTGGGTCTCACCCTTTGGACTAGTCCGAGAATCAAGGATGAAAAGCCTATCATTGATAATCAAATATTCCCAAGGAAAACCGTTATGGAAATCCTCGCACTCACAAGGCCCAGGTGGTCCATGAATAGAAAAGTATAAAACCTAAAACCCTAGAGTTAAGACGACAGATTACACTTTTGAATGTTCTAGCTTTGAGGCTTGACCTAGGAAGAAACCCTAGTCACCCTTTGGCCGGAACAAATGTCATTTTAAAAAAATTATAAGAGACTAAATTATACGATTTAATTAATGATTCATTAATTTGATTTTTTATCCACTAACTCAATACTCTAACGAATTTGATAATTAGTCTAATTTTTAAAATATTGATGTTTAAAGAAAGAAACGTAGATGTAATACATGATATATTATTATAAGAAAAATAAAAAATAAAAATAAATATTTATGTATGTTGAAATATAACTACTCTCACGGGATAATGGATAATTATATTTATGTAATTAATTATATTTTTTTATCACACTTCTACGGTTCTACCTTAACTTTTATCTCTTCATTTTTCATTACATATTTGTGATACCTATAATTTTAATTTTATGTAATGTCACATTCATAACTTTTTCTCATACAGTAATAACGTGGTTCACATGGTTTGATATTATACCCAGCAGGTGGAAACTTTTTCAATGTCGATGGAACACAAATTTATGGGACCACAAAACCACTCATGTACAAGGTTCCACGATTGTAAGTGTATGACAACATTTCTTATATAAAGCCAAACTTTATTAATTTTTTGTAGTACACAACTTTCAAATTCGAGTTTTTATTTTATTTTATTTAAATTCATCTATCGGATAGATCAACTAATCATAATTGTTTTATATTCACAATTATCACTAATTCTCTTCGTGCTATGCACGGATTTATATATTCACATAAAGAATAATAAACAAGTTTTTAATTCTGTAAAATAAGTGAATTCTAATTTTAATTTTTTGAATTTTTTTATTTTACTTAAATTCGTTAACATTATTGTTGGTATTTATAATATATTTTTAGTCTTTGTAAAAGTAAATTTTTGATTTTGATCTTTAAAGATATTTTTTTTTGGTTTTTATTTATCTAAAATATAAATTTATCATTTTTAATCCTTAACAATGATTTTAAAATATTAAAGGTGTCACATATCAATTATCACTAAAATTTATGTGTAACCCATAAAATTATCACGTATTTAAATGGATAATAAGTAGTTAAAAATGGTTATATAATAGATTCAGCTAAGGCTAGTGCTGAGTTTATTAAGATTCTATGTGAACTAAAAATATAAAGTTCTCAATTATTTAAGTATTATCCTTGTATCTTTTATTACAAAAATATAAATTTATGGGACCACAAAACCACTCATGTACAAGGTTCCACGATTGTAAGTGTATGACAACATTTCTTATATAAAGCCAAACTTTATTAATTTTTTGTAGTACACAACTTTCAAATTCGAGTTTTTATTTTATTTTATTTAAATTCATCTATCGGATAGATCAACTAATCATAATTATTTTATATTCACAATTATCACTAATTCTCTTCGTGCTATGCACGGATTTATATATTCACATACAGAATAATAAACAAGTTTTTAATTCTGTAAAATAAGTGAATTCTAATTTTAATTTTTGAATTTATTTATTTATTTTTTACTTAAATTCGTTAACATTATTATTGGTATTTATAATATATTTTTAGTCTTTGTAAAAGTAAATTTTTGATTTTGATCTTTAAAGATATTTTTCTTTGGTTTTTATTTATCTAAAATATAAATTTATCATTTTTAATCCTTAACAATGATTTTAAAATATTAAAGGTGTCACATATACCAATTTAGTATCACTAAAAGTTATATGTAACCCATAAAATTAATTAAAATAATTAATTTTGTAACAGCCCAAGCAACCCGCATGTGGATATTGTCCGCTTTGGCCCACGGCCTCACGGTTTTGCTTCTGGCAATGGCACGCATGCCACCCCAAAAGGCCTCCACACAAGGAAGGTATCCACACCCATATATATGGCATGCTTCGTTCTCCTTCCTAACCGATGTGGGACTTCACAATCCACCCCCCCTCAAGGGAGTCCAACGCCCTCGCTGGCACACCGGCCCGGGTTCCGGCTCTGATACCACTAAAAAGTAATGTAACATCCTAAAATTTTATTTTTATGTATTGGGATTGTTAAAAGGATTATCATATTTTTTTTATATATGTATTTTACTATTTATGTATACGTATTTTACTATTCACGTATACGTATTTTTGAATAGTAATATATGTATTTTTGAACAGTAAATCCGTGGACGAACAGTAATCTCGTGAATGCACAGTATTTTACTATTAATATTATTTTAATGAATAGTGCATAGTAAATATAATATTATTTTAATCTGCATAGTAATTCCAGAATTTCTATAAATAGAGGCTAGGGGTTGAAGGAAATTCATAACTTGAGATAAGGAAATTCTGGAGGAAGAAAGAGAGAGAGAGAGAAGAATCTAGAAAGAGAGGAGGTTCTGCTCTAGTTCCGGTCCTAGTTAATAAAAAAGAAAAGGAAGTTCTACTCAAATTTCTATTTAATCAGGTACGGGGGAAAAGAGGGTTATTTATATGTAAAATACATGAGGGTATTGGGTAGAATTTCTTAGAATAACGTTTGATTTATGTGAATGGACGGCCAAGCCTCCTATTGATTTATAATTTGGAATTTATCTGAATGGAAGGCTGAGTCTCCTATTATTTTGTAATTTAAATGTTCTTGATAAAAGACTAAAATTTACATCTTTGTTATATTTTTATGATTTGGAAAATATAAATGGATTCCTAACTAGGAGGCACTGCCACCTTTACTGGAGTTAATTTATATTTTCTTTATTATTATCTATATATATATGTATTCCTAGTTTTTCACTATATTGTAAGGGTAGTACTTATAAGACTTAATCTGGTATGTATGAGTTTGAATTATCACATTGATTTACTCCCCTCCTTTCAGAAATTTCGTCCCCGAAATTACCTGATGCAAATAAAAATGGATATGAAGCTTTCATCTTTTCCTCTAATTCCCAAGTAGCACTTTCAGGTATAGCTCCTCCCCAAATAACCTTTACCAAAGGAATTTCTTTACTCCTAAGTTGCTTTACCATTCGATCCTCGACTCTTATCGGGGTAGCTTCCACCGTCAAGTTCTCCTTAACCTCAATATGATCCGACTCAATCACATGCGAAGGATCGTGGATATATTTTCGAAGTTGAGAAATGTGAAAGACATCATGAAGATTTGACAAATTAGGAGGCAAAGCAATTTGGTAGGCAACATTGCCGACTCTTTTAAGAATTTGAAAAGGACCAATAAATCGAGGAGTAAGTTTTCTGGATTTTAATGCCCTGCCAACCCCAGTCCACGGAGTGACTTTCAAGAATACATGGTCACCTTCTTGAAATTCTAAATCCTTTCTTCTTCTGTCAGCATAACTTTTCTGTCTACTCTGAGCTGTCCTCATCCTATCCTGTATCAATTTAACTTTTTCAGTAGTTTGTTGCACAATCTCAGGTCCTAAGATGACATTGTCTCCAGGCTCACTCCAACACAAAGGAGTTCTACACCTCCTACCATACAAGGCTTCATAGGGTGCCATACCTATGCTAGAGTGGTAACTATTATTATAGGTAAACTCTATCAAAGGTAAAAGGCTATCCCAACTTCCTCCTTGGTCCAAAACACAGGCTCTAAGCAAATCCTCTAAAGAATGAATAGTCCTCTCAGTCTGACCATCAGTTTGAGGATGATATGCTGAACTAAGTCTCAGTTGGGTTCCCAAGGCTTGTTGTAGGCTCTCCCAAAATCTAGAGGTGAATCTAGGGTCTCTGTCTGAAATTATGCTAGATGGTATCCCATGCAATCTCACAATTTCATCAATGTACAATCTAGCCAATTTCTCTAGAGAATGCCTAATGTTAATAGGTAGAAAATGTGCACTCTTGGTCAACCCAAGGAAGGTATCCACACCCATATATATGGCATGCTTCGTTCTCCTTCCTAACCGATGTGGGACTATATCCACCCCCCCTCAAGGGAGTCCAGCGCCCTCGCTGGCACACCGGCCCGGGAACCGGCTCTGATACCAATGTAACAGCCCAAGAACCCGCATGTAGATATTGTCCGCTTTGGCCGCAGCCCTCACGGATTTGTTTCTGGCAATGGCACGCATGCCACCCCAAAACGCGTCTACACAAGGAAGGTGTCCACACCCATATATATGGCATGCTTCGTTCTCCTTCCTAACCAATGTAACAGCCCAAGAACCCGCATGTAGATATTGTCCGCTTTGGCCGCAGCCCTCACGGATTTGTTTCTGGCAATGGCACGCATGCCACCCCAAAACGCGTCTACACAAGGAAGGTGTCCACACCCATATATATGGCATGCTTCGTTCTCCTTCCTAACCGATGTGGGACTATATCCACCCCCCCTCAAGGGAGTCCAGCGCCCTCGCTGGCACACCGGCCCGGGAACCGGCTCTGATACCAATGTAACAGCCCAAGAACCCGCATGTAGATATTGTCCGCTTTGGCCGCAGCCCTCACGGATTTGTTTCTGGCAATGGCACGCATGCCACCCCAAAACGCGTCTACACAAGGAAGGTATCCACACCCATATATATGGCATGCTTCGTTCTCCTTCCTAACCGATGTGGGACTATATCCACCCCCCCTCAAGGGAGTCCAGCGCCCTCGCTGGCACACCGGCCCGGGAACCGGCTCTGATACCACTAAATGTGGCACCCTCTACCCCAACATAATTACTTAATAAGCATTAACTATATTTAAAAAGTATATTTGTATGATATAAAAAAATTATAAATTGATTCCTAACTAGGAGGCACTGCCACCTTTACTGGGATTAATTTATAATCTTTGTTTTATTATGACTTCTTGAGTTTGGTATAAATGTTAATTACGAATGTGCGTCTTCTACCTTATGATATTTATTATTTTATATCACTCTAATATACTTTTTAAATATAGTTAATGCTTATTAAGTAATTATGTTGGGGTAGAGGGTGTCACATTTAGCCTCCATTTCTTACTCATTTAAATCCCCAAGGTTAAACCTCCAGCTACAAATAATTCAAACTTTATCGTCTATGGCCATAGAACAATATTTATCTTCATAAATACGTGAAGAAATAATAACAATTTGAGTCAGAGAGACTTTAACAGAACTATGTCATAGTTGATAATAAATATATTTATTATAAAATAATTAAATAATATAAAATGTGAATATATTAATAATTATTATGGATAAGGATAATCATAGAATAAGTAATAGTAATTAAAGGTTAAACAAATATATGAGGTTAGAAACACCCCACTAAATAATAACGTAAATAAATAACATAATAATTAAAAGTTAAGTAGTTAGATGAGGTTAGGAACACCTCACTGAATAAATATAATAATAACATAAATAAACATTGTAATTAAAAGTTAAGTAGTTAAATGAGGTTAAGAACACCTCACTGAATAATTATAACAATAACATAGTAATTAAAAGTTAAGTAGTTAGATGAGGTTAGGAACACCTCACTGAATAAATATATAAATATAGTGAAGTTAGGAACACCTCACTGAATAAATATATAAATATAGTGAAATTAGGGGCACCCCACTAAATAAATATAATCAAATAAATGCATAAATAATTATACATAATAGTATATAAAATTTTAAAAAGATAAGGTTCTCCTCCCCCTTACCTAGATAAGTAGGAGTTGAAACTAGTGCAATATCTCTCTAGAAACTTGGGCAGAATCTCCTCTTCTTTCTCCTTAAACAAGACACTAGAGCAGAATCTCTTTTTCTTTCTCCTTTTCTCTCTCTTACTTTCTCTCTCTATTTCTCCAGAATTTCCTTCTCTCTAGAATTCTGAATTTTCAAAACCTTAGGCCCCTATTTATAGAAATTTTGAAGTTACTATGCACTATGCACTATTCATTAAAATAATATTATAAGTTACTATGCACTATTCATTAAAATATTCAAATTAATTATAATTTTGAAACTTAAGAATCCGCAGCCCCTCGTAGCCGCCCCTCATGCGCAGCCATTCACTATTTGCATAGTAAAACACTATTCATAAATACGTATATATGAATAGTAAAATATGTATATATAAATAATAAAATACGTATACATAAATAGTAAAATACGTATATGTGAATAGTAAAATACATAAATAAAATACTTATTCACATAATAAATACATAAAAAATATTTCTTTTCATTGACTAAAATTTGGGATGTTACAATTCTCCCCTCCTTTTAGAAATTTCGTCCCCGAAATTTTTGCAATGGTAAACTCTTCGCATTCTTACTTCTAATTCTTATGCAACATCACTACCTTGTTGATGTACAACTTTTATCAATTTCCTCAAAGGATTTGCTTAGGGAAAGATCTTGACGAATTTATCCACTTAAACACAAACAAAATCAATTTCTTAAGCGTCTTAGACAAATCTTCCACTAGGGTCTATCTATTCACCATCTTACTTCCAAAATGGAGCATCTAAGTGCTACAAGATTCTTAAAAAAAAACTTCTAGTATGCTAACCACAAATATACAATTGCTTTACTCCCCTCTTTATCTTAGGTCACAAATATACAATTGCTTTACACCTGGAGTAATATGTGCATATGATGCATGTCATACATTCACAGACTCAACCTTTAGCATGTTACACATATCATATTCATATTTCATAATTAAGAATTATTTCAATAATCCAATTTAATAGTCCAACAGTCCAAACAGTCCAACAGTCCAACAATCCAACAGTCCAGAGGTTGCTTAGGTATCATATTTTTCAATAATAATATATTAAGATTTTTTAAGTAAAGTAGGAAGCTTAAAAGGTAATATAAGATAATAAGGAGGCTCAGCCTTCCATTTAAATAACAGATTCTAATATGTAAATAAATAAGATATAAAACAAAACACATCAATAATACATATTCAAAGAAATAAACAACAGGCAAGGGATCGGGAGCCAATCCAACAAACAAACTATTTAACAATTATTCCCACACCCCCAAGCGAGCTTTCCCACTCCCCCCCTACCTGGGTTTACAGAAATTTGGGCAGAATCTCCTCCTCTCTATCTTTCCTTAAAAGGAATCGGAATTAGGGCAGAATCTCTTCCTCTTTCTCCTTAAACAAGACACTAGAGCAGAACCTCCTTTTCTTTCTCCTTCTCTCTCTCTTACTTTCTCTCTCTATTTCTCCAGAATTTCCTTCTCTCTAGAATTCTAAATTTTCAAAACCTTAAGTCCCTATTTATAGAATTTTTGAAGTTACTATGCACTATGTACTATTCATTAAAATAATATTATAAATTACTATGCACTATTCATTATTATATTCAAATTATTTTATTTTAAAAAAATTGATGTTTTATTAATTTCTTGACGGTAAATAATAGTTTAATTATTACAAGGTAGATTACGTAAAACGATTTGCCAAACACTTGAATCCCACGTAAGGGAACGCCTGCGGCTGCGATATAGTGTGACGTGCCTCTTGGGGATGAGATGGGCCAAATAGGTGGAAGTTGGAGCCGTATATAAACAAACGGACGCAAGCAAGCAAGCATACCCTGCATCACGTCCCAAACACTGGCGTTTGGTTTGGGCCACATCATCATCCGTAACGAAAGGAAAGGAGAGGCAACGAAATAAGCAAAAAAATATAAATATTAATTAAAGCTCGACCCACAAATATATTTAAATTTCAAAAGAAAGAAAATAAAACATTATTATCCCAGAAAGAAGCCTAGCTAAGCCCGATGTCACATCCTATCAGAGCATGCCCACTTAAGCCTCTAGACTTCATTACCAACATCCTCATGATTAAGATTACCTGCAACATAAATTTAAACATATACAAGAATAACAAGAGGAGTGAGAAACTTCTCACTTAGTTGCAGGTATAGAAATAAAAGTTAAATAGCACACACACACGCAATATAATTCACATATATAATCAATCTCACATATATGCTTATGTATAATGATTTTCTTGACTTGACTCACTAATGTATGCATGTGGCGCCATACGGAAGTTTCAGAATTTATCACTGGTGACCCAAAGGTACACCTATCACTGGTGTTCATACACCTCGTTAGCATGTTACATCACTGGTGACCCGAAGGCACACCTATCACTGGTGATCATACACCTTGTTAGCATCACTGGTATGCGGCCTCAGCGGCACACCTGGAATAATATGTGCATATGATGCATGTCATACATTCATAGACTCAACATTTAGCATATTACACATATAAGATTCATATTTCATAATTATGATTTATTTTATTAATCCAACTTTAATAGTCCAACAGTCCAAACAGTCCAACAGTCCAACAATCCAACAGTCCAGAGGTTGCTTAGGTATCATATTTTTCAATAATAATATATTAAGATCTTTTAAGTAAAGTAGGAAGCTTAAAAGGTAATATAAGATAATAAGGAGGCTCAGCCTTCCATTTAAATAATAGATTACAAATTTATAAATACTTAGGAGGCTTAGCCTTCCATTCAAATAACAGATTCTAATATGTAAATAAATAAGATATAAAACAAAACACATCAATAATACATATTCAAAGAAATAAACAACAGGTAAGGGATCGGGAGCCAATCCAACAAACAAACTATTTAACAATTATTCCCACACCCCCAAGCGAGGTTTCCCACTCCCCCCTTACCTGGATAAAAAAAGAATTCGGCAGAATCTCCTCTTTTTCTTCTTAGATGATTATCGAAACAAGGGCAGAACCTTCTCTATTCTCCTCCTCTTTCAAAACCTAGGCAGAACCTTATTTTCTTTTTCCTTCTCTCTCTTACTCTCCCGTTCTATTTTTCTAGAATTTCTTTCTCTCTAGAATTCTGAATTTCCAAAACCTTAAGCCCCTATTTATAGAAATTTTGAAGTTACTATGCACTATGCACTATTCATTAAAATAATATTATAAATTACTATGCACTATGCACTATTCATTATTATATTCAAATTAATTAAAATTTTGAAACGCCGCAGCCCACGTTTCAGCCGCCCCTTCACTGTGCAATTGCATAGTAAAATACTATTCATACATACGTATTCGTAATTAATAAAATACGTATATATAAATAGTAAAATACGTATACATGAATAGTAAAATACTATTAATTTCTAATTTGGAATAATTAGGAATTTTACTGTTATTCTATTAACTTTTATGTTAATGAAAGTTAATTGCTATATTACTTGTAAGAATGAAGAATATTGATATAATATGCTTGAGGGGTATGTAGATCTTACTTTGTTAAGTTTATTTGTTATATGGAATTATACATGTGTTATAAATTTGATGAGATGTTGTATGGTTGTGATATGATTGTGATTGTGATGTCTCACATCGATGGCTAGTATGGCACGGCTCTGTATAAGTGGTGTTACAGGGAAGGCGTGACCCTAGCATGGTGTGAGATGAGAAAAACAGTTAACACCACCACTTATGTCAGTTATGGCAGCCCTGACATAGGGTTAATTGCAAGAGATTGTATTGATTGTAATGTGATTGTTGTTACTCACACTAAAGGATTAAGGATGATACGAACCCTGTGTGGTGGATACTTCAGGGACGAGCGTACTCCTCGTAAATCAGGGATGATACGAACCTAACAGCCCAAGCAACCCGCATGTGGATATTGTCCGCTTTGGCCCACGGCCTCACGGTTTTGCTTCTGGCGATGACACGCATGCCACCCCAAAAGGCCTCCACACAAGGAAGGTATCCACACCCATATATATGGCATGCTTCGTTCTCCTTCCTAACCGATGTGGGACTTCACAATCCACCCCCCCTCAAGGGAGTCCAGCGCCCTCGCTGGCACACCGGCCCGGGTCCCGGCTCTGATACCAAATGAAATGGATTTATCAAAGCAATTCAAAAGAACATGGTGAGAAGATAGCCAATCCATACCAAGGATTACATCTAATTGACTAAGAGGCAAACAGATTAAGTCAACTAGAAACTGTTTATCAGAAATTGTCAAAGGGCATTTTAAACACACTAGGGATGTAGTTACAGGACTATTAGTAGGGGTTTCAACAACTAAATCAAAATTTAACAAAGACACAGGCAATTTCAGTTTTTGGACACAAGAGATGGAAATAAAGGAATGAGTTGCACCAGAATCAAATAGTACAACAAAAGGAGTCTCAGCTATGAAACAAGTACCTTGTATCAAATTTTCTGACCGAGCAGCTTCAACACCACTAAGAGCAAATACTCTCCCTATAGTCTTTGGTCGTTCGGTTTGCGATCCTGATCCAATGACACGTGTTCTTGGTGGTTCAGGACATTGAGTACTAATGTGTCCTTTACCATTGCAGTTGAAGCAAGTAACCTCCTTGTCACGACACTCTGATTTAATATGACCGATCCGTCCACACTTTCCACATCTTCCTGAAGAAATAGACACAGACCCTCCAACACTACCAGTAGTGTTCACAGTGGACGATTTAGTTCTATTGGCAGCAGCCATATTTCCCTGAGATCTGGTAGAAGCAGAATAAGGCTTACTCTTACCAGAAGTATTTGAATTCACTGCACGAATAGGACCTCCAGCTCCCTTGTAAAAGACAGAACGTGCACGATTATCACGGTCATAGATTCTACTCTTGTTGACAAGCGTTGGGTAGTGATAAATCTCTTGATAATTAATTGCGGTTTTTATCTCAGGACGAAGGCCATTCACAAACTTAATACATTTAGCCCGTTCGCCACCCTCACCATGATAATGGGTACAATAACGGACCAAGGCATCAAATTTTTCAGCATAGTGTGCCACCGTATCATTTCCTTGCTTTAACTCGAGAAATTCAGCTTCCTTCTGGCTTCTCACATCATCCGGGAAATACTTCTCAAGAAAAACTCTTTTGAAGTTTTCCCAATTTAATTGCATTCCTCCATCTATTATCCTTTGAAGTGCTCCTTCCCACCAAAAATGGGCATCAGCAGTAAACATAAAGGTAGCCAACCTCACTTTCTGAGGAAAAGGACATTCCATAGCATTGAAGATCTTTTCGATCTCCATTAGCCAATTTATTGCAACATCTGGGTCATATCCTCCTTTAAAGGTCGGCGGGTTATTCTTCTGAAATTGCTCCAACCAGTTAGGAACAACTCCAGCCATATTGTTGTTGTTCATAGCTTGGGCTAATGCTTGGAGAGCATCAGCAATCGCACGATCATTTCTACCAGCCATAATCTGGATATATAGAACTTTTAATAAACACAGACAACTATAACATAATATATTTACAATCAATAAACATAGTAGACACATAACTCACGGCCGATAGAATCGACCTGCTCTGATACCAAATGTAACAGCCCAAGCAACCCGCATGTGGATATTGTCCGCTTTGGCCCACGGCCTCACGGTTTTGCTTCTGGCGATGACACGCATGCCACCCCAAAAGGCCTCCACACAAGGAAGGTATCCACACCCATATATATGGCATGCTTCGTTCTCCTTCCTAACCGATGTGGGACTATATCCACCCCCCTCAAGGGAGTCCAGCGCCCTCGCTGGCACACCGGCCCGGGAACCGGCTCTGATACCAATGTAACAGCCCAAGAACCCGCATGTAGATATTGTCCGCTTTGGCCGCAGCCCTCACGGATTTGTTTCTGGCAATGGCACGCATGCCACCCCAAAACGCGTCTACACAAGGAAGGTATCTCCTTCCTAACCGATGTGGGACTATATCCCCAAGAACCCGCATGTGGATATTGTCCGCTTTGGCCCACGGCCTCACGGTTTTGCTTCTGGCGATGACACGCATGCCACCCCAAAAGGCCTCCACACAAGGAAGGTATCCACACCCATATATATGGCATGCTTCGTTGCCCACGGCCTCACGGTTTTGCTTCTGGCGATGACACGCATGCCACCCCAAAAGGCCTCCACACAAGGAAGGTATCCACACCCATATATATGGCATGCTTCGTTCTCCTTCCTAACCGATGTGGGACTATATCAAACGATATAGTCCCACATCGGTTAGGAAGGAGAACGAAGCATGCCATATATATGGGTGTGGATACCTTCCTTGTGTAGACGCGTTTTGGGGGTGGCATGCGTGCCATTGCCAGAAACAAATCCGTGAGGGCTGCGGCCAAAGCGGACAATATCTACATGCGGGTTCTTGGGCTGTTACAAATTTAATCATTATAATCATCTTTATTTTCACTATTTTTAATTAAAATATTAGGTTTTTCGTTATTTTTATATAGTTCTTTATTCTCAAAAACTTTTAGTTTTGGAGTTTAAATTAATCAAGAACACGCTCTCAAAAATTAATATCAATTTTAATTTGTTTAAGAAAAAGAAAAAAATGTGAGCTTAATTAACAGGGCCTCTTAAGCTCACGAATTCAAATAAATGTCCTTCAACCAATTGATGTCATAAGCTTGGGTCTAACAGATATATTATGGTAGACTAATGATATTTACACCTTCTTTATTTTTGTTTTAATTTTTTTTTTAAATATTCATATTTTTTTTAAAATATTTTTAATTTTACATCTTTATTTTTTAATTTATTCTTTTTTCTTTCATACATCTCATTCCTTCTCTTTTTTAATTTTCATATGCACTATCTTGTCTTTCTCTAATTTCTTACTTATTTCAGTGGGTAGTTTTAGTTCTCTCAATTTTTATATTAGTCTCTTATTTTCTCACCTCTTTTTTTGCATGCACTCAAATCATAGAATTGGTAGGCGATAATATTGTAAATATGTTAGTTTCTATAAAACTGGACACACATTTTTTCTTCTAACACTTCCTTTTCTTTCACCCTTCCAAAAACTTTAATATTAAGTTTAATGTTATGAAAAATACATTTTCACTATTTTAAAGTACTATATAGATAATGAAATCAACGAGAAAACTGAAAAAGGAAAGAAAAAGAATAATGGAAAACTAAAAGAATTAAAATTACTTACCAAAATAGGTGGGGTAAAAAAAATTAAAGAGGGTGCATGCAAAAATAAGGGAAAAAGATATGTAAAAAAAAGTGTTAAATTAAATATTAGGAATGTAAAATTAAAAAATTAAAAATAATAATAATTAAAAATATTTTAATTTTTTAAATTTTTTTTAAAAAGGGACTTATAAAAAAAAAAGGAGGTATATATCATGATCCATTATGGTACGAAGATCAGAAAATTGCACACCATCATTGAAGGCCTTGCGTGTCAATCTTGCATTATTCTTACAGAGCAGCACTAACTGGTGCGAAAAGCTTTTTAAAAAATATTGCACGAAATAGTTGAAATTTTTTTATTAGTTCAAAATTTAAATAATAAAAGAAAATTAAAATAGAATTTAATAGAAATTATGTCATTTGTTATATTATTATATTTTCGTAACAATATATAATAAATTGTTATTGAATATATATATATATATATATATATATATATATATATATATATATATATATATATATATATATATATCAAAATGAAAGGAAAAAAATCATCTTCAATTTTTGACTGTCACTAATACAAACATTAATCAATTTATAAAAAAAAAATGTATATAATCAATACTAATAACTACTAAATTTACACATATTATATACAAAAATCATATCAAAATTAATGGAAAAAATTGGATTAAAATATTTTAATAATTACTTTAAAGTAATTTTTATTAAAAAAATCACATAATTTGATTGAAATTAATTATTGTGTTAAAATATTTATATTAATTATTAACATTCAAAGGAAAAAATTGATTGAAAAATAATGTTATGGAAAATTTTAAAATATGAGTAATTTAATTAATGAAAATAATTTTTAAAAAGTTCATATGAAGGAGGATTTTAAAATATAACTAATTTAAAATTTTCACAAAAAAGGCAAAACATTAATTCAAAATATAATTTTTCTCAAAATTCACGTAAAACAAACTGATAAAATAAATATAATGACCTAATGTAACATTAATTATATGAATTATGGACAGTTTTAAAATCAATGTAATTAAAAAATACAAAAAAAAAACTTCACATATTTACACACTTTCATTTCTTTTATTATATAAAGTAAACTAATATAGAAAGTATTATAAAATATTAATCACATTAATTTTAAATTATTGCAGTTTTAAAATAAAAATAATTATAAAATTTACATAAAAATAATTATGATTATATACTAAAAAATAATGAATATTGGCGGCAAAAAATAACACATTAAGAAAGTGAATAACTTCTATAATAATTTTTTTCTCTAAAATATCATAAATGGTAATTTTAAAGTTTATTATTTATTATGTTAATATAATAAATGTAATTAAGCATAATTTACAAAAATATTAATATATTATGTAAATATTTTTAAAGTAAAATATTCAAAATTTGTAACTCATAAGATTTTTTTGTAAAATAATATTATTATAAAATAAAAAATTAATATTATAAATTGTAACATCTTAAAACATTAATTACATAAATTATTAATTATTTCAGTTTAAATCAAATTAAATATAAAATTAATATATATATATATATATAATAATTTCTTCCACAACTATTTTCTCAAAAATTCATTAATTACATTAATTTTAAATTATTGTAATTTTAAAGTAAAAATAAATATAAAATTTACATAAGAAGTAATTTTAAAAAATAATTATGATTATATACTAAAAATAATATTAGCGAAAAAAGTAACACATTAGTAAAATAAATAACTTTTGTAACAATTCTTTTTCTTTAAAATATCAAAAAAAAATAATTATAAAAATTTCTATTGCTAATATATACTATTAATTAGAGAAAATATGATTTAGAAGAAAATGTTATGTTAAATAGTAAAATTGGAATTGATATATATATATATATATAGTATTCCATCATTAACTTTTTTTAGATACTAACATTTTATTTAAATGTGTTATAATGTTGTTTAGAAAAAAAATTCAATAATTTATAACAAATTAATATATTTATTTATTTTTTTAATATCATTTTTTACTTATTTTTTATATTATTATATTTTATATCTATTATTAATGTTCATTTTTATTTATAAAATTAATTAAATATAATTTTATGAAAGAGGGAGGTGTAAAAAATTAAAATTTTATATATTCCATAAGAAAATAGTGTTTCCATACTTTATGTTATGTTAGTATGTATTTAATCTAGTTTTAAAATCGGCTCAATAATTTTTCATGTCAAACAAATGAATCAATGAATTTCAATAAATGATATTTTAAAATTAAAATACAAATTATTCTCATATATGTCTTATCATTAAGGAAAATGATTTATTGTTATCATTTCTAACAAATATAATATATATGAGGATGGATTTGATTACTTTAAGAGTAATTATACCTAGAGTTATTTTATTCAATAACTCATATTCTACATCAAATTTCAATAATCCAACCATTAAATTTGAAGTTTTTAATGCATAGATCAAGTTTGCAAATTTTAAAAATAATTAAAAATTACTTAATACTTTATTTCACTAATTCAAATAGATGAATAATTATAAAATTATTTTATATGCTATTTGAACTAATAAAACGAAGTATTAAATGATTTAAAAATTTCTTAAAAATTTGCAGACTTAATTTATGCATTAAAAGCTTTATAAATTTAACGATTGAATTGTTAAAATTTAATGTAAAACATGAATTATTGAATGGACTAAGTCTAAATAAATGTATTTTCAATATATATACTACATTATATTATGTTTTATTTAAAGATATATAGTACTCACACATAGATGAATATAATTATTTAATAGTTTAGTGACCACTAAATTAACATACTCTATTATTATAAAGTTGACTTAAATAATTTTTAAGTATATTTTTAACTTAAAGCTATATATTTAATTATATATTAATTTACGCATTTCAAGAAGCCTATAATTTGGTTATTTTGTTATTATTATATTGACCATAATTTTTTTTAGAAACTTCTTTATGACATGATATAAATTTTATCAAAATTTATAGGTATAAAATATATATGATACGAATGTCATTTTAAAAAAATTATAAGAGACTAAATTATATGATTCAATTAATGATTCATTAATTTGATTTTTGATCTACTAACTCGATACTCTAACCAATTTGATAATTAGTCTAATTTTTAAAATATTGATGTTTAAAGAAAGAAATGTAGATGTAATAAATGATAAATTATTATAAGAAAAATAAAAAATAATAATAAATATTTATGTATGTTGAAATATAACTATTCTCACGGGATAATGGATAATTATATTCATGTAATTAATTATATTTTTTTTTATCACACTTCTACGGTTCTACCTTAACTTTTATCTCTTCATTTTTCACTACATATTTGTGATACCTATAATTTTAATTTTATGTAATGTGGCATTCATAACTTTTTCTCATACAGTAATAACGTGGTTCACATGGTTTGATATTATACCCAGCAGGTGGAAACTTTTTCAATGTCGATGGAACACAAATTTATGGGACCACAAAACCACTCATGTACAAGGTTCCACGATTGTAAGTGTATGACAACATTTCTTATATAAAGCCAAACTTTATTAATTTTTTTGTAGTACACAACTTTCAAATTCGAGTTTTTATTTTATTTTATTTAAATTCATCTATCGGATAGATCAACTAATCATAATTGTTTTATATTCACAATTATCACTAATTCTCTTCGTGCTATGCACGGATTTATATATTCACATAAAGAATAATAAACAAGTTTTTAATTCTGTAAAATAAGTGAATTCTAATTTTAATTTTTTGAATTTTTTTATTTTACTTAAATTCGTTAACATTATTGTTGGTATTTATAATATATTTTTAGTCTTTGTAAAAGTAAATTTTTGATTTTGATCTTTAAAGATATTTTTTTTTGGTTTTTATTTATCTAAAATATAAATTTATCATTTTTAATCCTTAACAATGATTTTAAAATATTAAAGGTGTCACATATCAATTATCACTAAAATTTATGTGTAACCCATAAAATTATCACGTATTTAAATGGATAATAAGTAGTTAAAAATGGTTATATAATAGATTCAGCTAAGGCTAGTGCTGAGTTTATTAAGATCCTATGTGAACTAAAAATATAAAGTTCTCAATTATTTAAGTATTATCCTTGTATCTTTTATTACAAAATTATTAGGATATTAAAATTATTATTGGGACCATTCACAATTCTTATTTAACACCATTTTTTTGGTATTTTATTTTGTAAATCAGTTCTAAAATTATTTTATGTTATTAGGTCGTAAATGTCTAATAATGAACTATGTTGACTCAATTCTCCATTATGGATTTAATCATCATAATCATCTTCATTTTCACTATTTTTAACTAAGATATTAGGTTCTTCTTTATTTTTATATAGTTCTTCATTCTCAAATTTTTTTAGCTTTGGAGTTTAAATTATCTAAATTTTCATCATTTTGAAGAAAAATTAATAGATGTTTAACAAAAAATTTATCAAGAACACCCTCTCAAGAATTAATATCAATTTCAATTTGTTTATTTATTTTTTATTTTAGATGACTAGAAGATTGTTTCCTAAACAACATGTTCAAATGCAAACAATTAATCCAGTATAGACCAAAAAAAAAAAATTATGATTTATGATTCAAATTATGAGTCTTTAATAAATAAATGACAATGAGATAAAACAATAGTATCTAATTGCTTAATATTAATAAATGAAAAACGTTATGGATATTAAAGTATCAATGATTCGATATTTGTGAATATTTGTTAAGTATCTATAATAATAAAATTACTTTTATTTATTTATTTAAATATTAATATGTATGAAGTGAAATTTTATTAACTTTTGTAGTTTTATTTGAGTTTATCTAAAATTGGTCTAGCTAATTAATTTTTTTTAGATTTGTAAGATTGAAATATTATACTTTTTTAACTTTTGTATTTGTATTTATGGAATTGAATTATTTAATTTATTGACATTTGCTTAAAAATATGGGATTGGAATATTTTTAATATTTAAATTTAATTTAAAAAAAATTATTAATAAAATTATGTATAATAGTTTTAACTTTTAAACTATTATTATTAAATAAATTGTTTTAAAAATTATTGTTAAAATATATTTTTAGTTGTTTTTTTATCTTTTAGTAAATATATACAAATACTCACAAATATTGAAAAAATGTAAAGACATTCACCTAATGAGAAGTTAGGCGAGTATAGTACGAGTTGAAGGCAAATATTTATTCCACAATGTAGGTAGAAGTAAATACTACTCCTAACCATTCCGCATGTTAATATCCCTACCACAATCAAATATATTTTTTATGACTCAAGTTTTCTTTTATGCAGTTTAAAACTTGTGCAATTTTCAAATACTTTTGTTCTCCTTTTCTAAGACCTACTTGTGTCTGTCACCGAAACAAGAAACTCAAAAACCTTACTCTTGTTATTTCCGTGAGAACACATTCGGGACAATCCAACAATTACTCACTACTTCAATAAGATATAGTAGCTTTGACGCTGTAACGAGCATAAGACTAAGGAGGGGAACCATCCCTCAAAAGCCGGCCCAAGAGGTTGAAGAACCTCCCGCCTTATAAGGCCTCCTTGGTAAGGAGACCTTCCCGATGTGAGACTTGTTACATTACTACCCCCTTCGAAAGCCAGCGTCCTCGATGACTGCACTCC
The DNA here is from genome assembly GCF_000230855.2 of Cajanus cajan. Classification (NCBI taxonomy): domain Eukaryota; kingdom Viridiplantae; phylum Streptophyta; class Magnoliopsida; order Fabales; family Fabaceae; genus Cajanus; species Cajanus cajan. The sequence goes on along the minus strand of NC_138527.1, from coordinate 45,420,179 downwards.
ATGATACTTCACTCACCGGTACTTCACTCGGCCTTTGCCGGTCAGAATCTTCTGTGGGTAGCCCTTCTCGATTTGGCTGACTCTCAATGAAAGCACCATTGTAACGAGTATAAGACTAAGGAGGGGAACCATCCCTCAAAAGCCGGCTCAAGAGATTGGAGAACCTCCCGCCTTATAAGGCCTCCTTGGTAAGGAGACCTCCCCGATGTAAGACTTGTTAGAAGTGTACAAGTCAAATAAATAATGATCGAAAAGATATGGTTAACACTAAAATTATTCACTAACAATGTTATTAAAATTGGATGAAACTCAGTAAAGTATTAAGTAAGTATTTTATTAGTAGAATCGCATGAATTATATTATCAAATATATAATTTTATATTAACTATAAAATATAAAAATTAATTTGTTAGAAGTATATCAATATGACTTTTTGGTACAACAGTTGAGTAACTTGTAAATTGTAGAGGGGATCTATTTTTACTAGGCGTAAAATTCCCCTATATTTTTCTGAATTTCTTGTGAGCCAATTGGTATACATGAGTGGACAATGCAATCAAGGCATGCTTAGTGAGAGGGATTGCCAGCAATGGGTGGAATGCTAATCTAAATAAATGATAGGGGAAATTAAGTACATATGTTAATTTTAATTTATAAAATAATTTTTTTTATTTTTTTATAAATAATTATAAAAAAAATTATATAAGGCATAATAACTTATTTTCCATTTACCATGCATATGTGTGATATTGTTAGAGAGCTACCGAATAAATTTAGGGACTCAAGAGAAAAATACTATATAAAAAAATAAAATAAAATGTCATACTATTCAAGAATTACACCTTAAAGTCTTAAACAACTAATTCACAAGGTCTGGATGAGCCGGTAATCACAACTGGGCTTTAAGGAAAAGAAAAAAATCTGAGCTTAATTAACAGGGCCTCTTAAGCCCACTAATTCAAATAAATGTCCTTCAACCAATACGGGCTTGATGTCATAAGCTTGGGTCTAACAGATATATTATGGTAGACTAATGATATTTACACCTTCTTTATTTTTTTTAATTTTTTATTAAAATATTCATAATTTTTTTTCCCCACACATCTCCTTCTTTTTTTTAATTTTCATATACACTATCTTGTCTTCTTCTAATTTCTTACCTATTTCAATGAGTAGTTTTAATTCTCTCAATTTTTATATTACTCTCTTATTTTCTCACCTCTTTCATTTCTTTACATGCACTCAAATCATAGAACTGGTAGGCGATAATATTGTAGATATGTGTAGCTTCCTCGACAGTTTCTATCAAACTGGACACACATTTTTTCTTCCAACACTTCCTTTCCTTTCACCCTTCCAAAAACCTTAACATTAAGTTTAATGTTATGAAAAATACATTTTCACTATTTTAGAGTACTATATGGATAATGAAATCAACGAGAAAACTGAAAAAGGAAGGAAAAAGAATAATGTAAAACTAAAAGAATTAAAATTACTTACCAAAATAGGTGAGGTCAAAATATTAAGGAGGATGCATGCGAAAATAAGGGAAAAAGATATGTAAAAAAAGTGTTAAATTAAATATTAGGAGTGTAAAATTAAAAAATTAAAAATAATAAGAATTAAAAATATTTTAAAATTTTAATTATTTTTTTAAAAAAAGGACTTATAAAAAAAAAGGAGGTATATATCATGATCCATTATGGTATGAAGATCAGAAAATTGCGCACCATCATTGAAGCACTAACTGGTACGAAAAGCTTTTTAAAAAATATTGCACGAAATAGTTGAAATTTTTTTATTAGTTCAAAATTTGAATAATAAAAGAAAATTAAAATAGAATTTAATAGAAATTATGTCATTTGTTATATTATTATATTTTTGTAACAGTATAAAATAAATTTTTATTAAATATAAATAATATATATATATATATAAATGAAAGGAAAAAAATCATCTTCAATTTTTGACTGTCACTAATACAAACATTAATCAATTTATAAAAAAAATGTATATAATCAATACTAATAACTACTAAATTTACGCATATTATATACAAAAATCATATCAAAATTAATGGAAAAAATTGGATTAAAATATTTTAATAATTACTTTAAAGTAAATTTTATTAAAAAAATCACATAATTTGATTGAAATTAATTATTGTGTTAAAATATTTATATTAATTATTAACATTTAAAGGAAAAAATTGATTGAAAAATAATGTTATGGAAAATTTTAAAATATGAGTAATTTAATTAATGAAAATAATTTTTAAAAAGTTCATATGAAGGAGGATTTTAAAATATAACTAATTTAAAGTTTTCACAAAAAAGGCAAAACATTAATTCAAAATATAATTTTTCTCAAAATTCACGTAAAACATACTGAGAAAATAAATATAATGACATAATGTAACATTAATTAATTATATTAATTATGGACAGTTTTAAAATCAATGTAATTAAAAAACACCAAAAAAAAAACTTCACATATTTACACAGTTTCATTTCTTTTATTATATAAAGTAAACTAATATAGAAAGTATTATAAAATATTAATCACATTAATTTTAAATTATTGCAGTTTTAAAATAAAAATAATTATAAAATTTTCATAAAAATAATTATGATTATATACTAAAAAATAATGAATATTGGCGACAAAAAATAACACATTAAGAAAGTGAATAACTTCTATAATAATTTTTTTCTCTAAAATATCATAAATGGTAATTTTAAAGTTTATTATTTATTATGTTAATATAAGAAATATAATTAAGCATAATTTAAAAAAATATTAATATATTATGTAAATATTTTTAAAGTAAAATATTCAAAATTTGTAACTCATAAGATTTTTTTCTAAAATAATATTATTATAAAATAAAAAAAATTAACATTATAAATTGTAACAACATCTTAAAACATTAATTACATAAATTATTAATTATTTCAGTTTAAATATAATTAAATATAAAATTAATATATATATATATATATATAATAATTTCTTCCACAACTATTTTCTCAAAAATTCATTAATTACATTAATTTTAAATTATTGTAATTTTAAAGTAAAAATAAATATAAAATTTACATAAGAAGTAATTTAAAAAAATAATTATGATTATACACTAAAAATAATATTAGCGAAAAAAGTAACACATTAGTAAAATAAATAACTTTTGTAACAATTCTTTTTCTTTAAAATATCAAAAAAAATAATTATAAAAATTTCTATTGCTAATATATACTATTAATTAGAGAAAATATGATTTAGAAGAAATGTTATGTTAAATAGTAAAATTGGAGTTGATATATATATATAGTATTCCATCATTAACTTTTTTTTAGATACTAACATTTTATTTAAATGTGTTATAATGTTGTTTAGAAAAAAAAATTCAATAATTTATAACAAATTAATATATATATTTATTTTTTTAATATCATTTTTGACTTATTTTTTATATTATTATATTTTATATCTATTATTATTGTCCATTTTTATTTATAAAATTAATTAAATATAATTTTACCAACTTATTAAAATAAATCGTGAATCACACGATCGATGTAGTCCTTCTATAACGCAAAATATTTATTTATTGAGCATTCAGAACATAAGTTATTCTTTTAAAACTTAAATATTAATAATAGTTAATTTATTTGAGTTACGTCAATTAAAAACTATAAACTTATGTAAAAAATTTAAAAGCATTAATGTTTTTAATAAATGAATAACATAAAAGATGTTTGTGTAAACTTTTACGATTTGAAGTTTAAAGTGAAATTTAAAAATACGTTGTTCTTATTCCTTTTCAAAAAGGCAAAAGCATCTAGGTATGTTTCTTCTATACCCGTTATTTATTTATTATATTGTTTTTAAAGGAAAATAATGTAATAATAACCATACCAAGTGTTTTTCTTTTTTGGAGCATATATTTGATTTCCTGTGCATGTATATATATATATATATATATAGGTTATATATATTATGATCTGAACAGGAGAAAAGTGTTTGAGTGAATTTTGATGAGTTAGTGAGATGGGTTCCCCCAGCAAATACATAGTCGCAGAGATGCCTCCCCTTCTATATATGTTCAATGATGGGTCTATTGAACGTCCCAAAGATCATTCAAGAGTTCCTCCCTCACTGGAAGACCCTGCAACAGGTGTCTCATCCAAAGACATCCTCTTCTCAAACAACCCTTTCCTCTTTGCTCGACTTTACCTTCCAAAGCTAACACAACCTAACCAAAAACTCTCCATTTTGGTCTACTTTCATGGCGGTGCCTTCTGCGGCGAATCAGCATTCTCATGGCACCACAACAAATATTGCAACGTGATAGCTTCTGAGGGAAACGTTTTAATTGTTTCCATAGAGCATAGGAAAGCCCCAGAACATTTTCTGCCAGCAGCTTATGATGATTGTTGGGCTGGTCTCACTTGGGCTGCTTCCCATGCCACCCCAAACCCTACCAACCCTGACATGTGGCTCATCAATCACGCTGATTTTAGCAAAACTTATATTGGGGGTGATAGTAGCGGTGGCAATATTGTTCATAATATTGCCATGCGTGCTGGGGTTGAGGCTTTACCTGGTGGGGTCAAAGTTTATGGTGCTTATCTTAACCACCCTTTCTTTTGGGGTTCAAAGCCAATTGGGGCTGAACCTGTTCAAGAGAGACCTCAGTCTTTGCTTTGGAAGTTTGTGTATCCTGATGCACCTGGAGGGTTAGATAACCCCATGATCAATCCACTCGCTCCCGAGGCACCTAGCTTGGCTCATCTTGGATGTTCTAAGATGCTTGTTACTGTGGCTGGTAAGGATCACCTGCACTTTAACCATAGGGCAGTGTTGTACTATAAGGCTGTGAAGGAGAGTGGATGGAAAGGGCAAGTGGAACTCTTTGAAGAGGAAGAAGAGGATCATGTTTATTACATGTATGATATAGAAACTGAGCAAGCCAAAAAACTTGTAACAATCGTCGCTAATTTCCTTCGCCACTGAAAGATTTGCCTCTTTCAGCTTATTCCTTCAAATCTCTAGCTAAATAAATTTCGTAAAACTCTGTACCCCTTTGTTGCAAGATCTCTTGAATCTGAATAATAAAATGTGTTTCTCTTTCTTTGGTTTAATGATATCCGTTTTTTTATCCCTGATATCATTTCTCAAAGTAAATTGGAAAATTTGTATTTGAAGAATCTGTTTATTTTACACGAAAAGGTAGGTCATTTAAGACGTAGAGGGGGAATATCGGAAGAATAAGGTATGAAAATATACTCAATGGCCTAGTCTTCCTTATAAGTTGTAATACAAATGGGTAACATATCGTGCGTCTAACTGAGATGGCAAGTACTAACGTGAGAAAGTGACCCGATGTAAGGGAATCTTCGATGTTTTACAAATAAGAAATTCAATTTTAAAGTTAATTTGAGAAATTTTTTATAATATAGTTTAGTTAAATTTATAGTAAAAATAAAAGTTTAATTTAGTTTATATTATAGTGTAATTCAAACTTTTAGAACTATAATTCACTAAATTAGAAAATAGTTTAGTTTGGTTTACTAAACTATTTTATAGTTTAATGTAGTTAACAAGTAGTTTAGTTTAGTTAACCATTTTAAACACCCCTAGATATACATAAGCACAGGTAATTCACGAATTTGAACAAACCTAAATTGATATGATCCAATCAATATAATAAATAATAATAATAATAATTATTATTATTATTATAATCATAATTAGTGTTTGGATGATTATTATAATAATAATAATAATAATCATTATTAAGAGAGAATGTGATGAAGAACTTCCATGAATTGAATCCATTTCAGCATCAAACTAAATCAAATTCAATACATCTAGAAATTTAAGTCAAGAGCAATCTGGGGAAAAAAAATGAAAGGAAGTGGATTTAGATGAAAAAAATGGAGGGAAAATGTCAAAATTCAAGTGAATTGAGAAGCTCAAAGTAGTTGTCAAGAATCGCACAAGCTGATGCTTATTTCTATGGTTTTAAAATTCGACTCGAACCTGATGGTCAAACTGGCCAAACCGAGATCTGAGTAAGAAACTGAATCAAGCCATTAATTCAGTCGGTTGTGCATCTAACTTGGTTAGTGACGTAAATAAACCGGTAAAAATCGGAATAAACTTGGTAAAAACCGGTCCGAATGGACCAATTTTTTCCAATTTTGAGACCGGTATTACCATACTTTGGACTGAGCCGGATCGGTGTGTATGACAAACCGGATCTTGCACGACCCTAAATGGTACTGATATCAAACTTATTTATAGGATTATAGTTTACAAATTAAGAATAAAGGCCAACTCCAATCGGTACCTTATATTATAGCTTGTTTCCAATACCAACAAAACAATGGTTCCCACAATGTGTCTTTGCATGAGCAGATCACAGTCACTCCAAGCCATATAATTCATGAAGATATAATTCCTTGTAAATCCACTATATTAAAAATTCTATACTGTCAACCTTAGGAAATATATATAAAACAAAATTCCGAAAAAAACTATGCAATTATGATACATGTATTTAAATATGAAACTAACATACACTAACATAATAAGAGAAACAATTACACAATATCAAATTTTATATCTTAGAGAATAAAAAATACAAAGACATAAGATGAATATATTATATGCTCGTTAGGAGCTTTTTTTTTACACAATTTCAGTCAAATTTTGTAATTCTCGTGTTGACTGTTTAAAATATCGAATAAGATAAATGTTAATAAAGTTAAAAATACATATAAATAGATATTTAAAAATAAATTAAATTTAAATTAATATATGCATAAATTACTTTATATCAAATTTAACATAATAAAAATGTAAACACACATGTGCCTTTTAGTTACAATATTGTGACTTACAGTGTGTTTGAGAATTTTGAGTTACCGTTAATTCAGTTGAACGTTAAAGCAATAACATGTTACTTATTCATTTTATGCTTTAGTGTGAAATCATAAAAAGAGACTAGTTTATTAAACGCACGTCCAGTATTATCAAATATGGTGACAACCATTAGAGCAATGGAATTGTATCTGAGAAAGAAAACTCAGAGAAGAAGAAGAGAGGAGAAAAATATAATATTCATTCAATGATTTTGTGTATCAAAACAACTTATCGGAATCGGTTACAGAATTGCCTTTTATAAAGGCTAAAATAAAACTAACTATAATGGTTAGTTAACCACAGTAACTAACTAGAGTTAATCAACTAAGATCCCCCCTCAAGCTAGGAATGGATATCATGCATTCCAAGCTTGACGTACAAAAATTTGAAGGCAGCAGGAGAAAGTGCTTTGGTGTAGATATCTGCTAATTGGTTTGCTGAGGTAACCGGAAGAAGTTTCACCAAGCCATATTGAACTTTTTCTCTAATAATATGACAATCGATTTCAATGTGTTTAGTACGTTCATGGAATACAGGGTTTGCAGCAATGTGTAAAGCTGATTTGTTATCACAATATAAAACGGCCGGTTGAATGAATGAAATGCCAATGTCTTTTAAGAGGAAAGTGAGCCACTGCAACTCACAAACAACACTAGCCATTGCACGGTATTCAGCTTCTGAGGAGCTTCGAGATACAGTAGCTTGTTTTTTGGATTTCCATGAAATCAAAGAAGAGCCAAGGTAAACAGAGAAATCGGTAATCGATCTTCGAGTATCTAAACATCCAGCCCAATCAGAATCACTAAATGCTTTAAGTTGTAAAATATTGGATGATGAAAAGAAAACCCCAGCTCTAGGTGAGCCTTTAATGTACCTCAGTATTCTATTAGCTGCTTGCTGATGTGCTGTGGTAGGATGTGAAACATACTGACTTAGATGTTGTACAGCATAGGAAATGTCAGGTCGAGTATTGGTAAGATAAATGAGTCTGCCAATGAGCCTTCTAAAAGAGGAAGCATCAACATCAGAGAGTGGTGAACCAGCTGTTTGGTGAAGTTTTGTAGTGTAATCTGTTGGTGTGGAGACAGGTTTAGAGCCAAGCATTCCTGAATCAGTTAGTATGTCAAAGGCATATTTTCTTTGACAAAGATTGATGCCAGATGATGACCTTGCAACCTCAAACCCCAAGAAAAATCTTAAGTCTCCCAAATCTTTAATCTTGAAAGCAACATCAAGTAATTGAGTAATGTTTGTAATTTCAGCCAAGTCATTTCTTGTCAACACTATATCATCCACATATACTAGTAGTGCAGTAAAAGAATTGAAATTATGCTTTAAAAATAATGAATAATCAGTAGAACATTGTTTGTAACCATGAGAAATAAGGAAAGTGGATAGTCTAGCATACCACTGCCTGCTAGCTTGTTTTAAGCCATATAAAGATTTATGCAAGCGACAAACCTTATTCGATTGATTTTGATACATTCCAGGGGGAAGTGTCATGTAGACCTCTTCATGGAGGTCACCATGAAGAAAAGCATTATTCACATCAAGTTATTTCAAGTGCCATTTCTGAGTGGCAGCTAAAGCAAGAATAAGTCTTATTGTGGTGAGTTTAGCCACTGGAGAAAAGGTGTCTAGATAATCTTGACCTTCAATCTGTGTATATATCTAGCTTTATATCTTTCTATAGTTCCATCAGCTTTGTGTTTGATCTTATAGACCCATCTACATCCAATAGCTGTCTTAGTAGGTGGTAATTCAGTGAGAGTCCAAGTATGGTTATATTCAAGAGCTTGTAATTCAGAATTCATGGCTTCAATCCAATGTTGATGTTTAGAGGCTTCAATGTAGGATTTGGGTTCATGAATTGCAGAGACAGAGAGAACTGCCTTTCTATAAGAGTGTGAAAGTTTTGTATAAGAGAGAGCATTACCAATAGGATATTGCTTCCCTGAGAATTGTGGAGAACTTGAAGACAAGAATGTCATATGATAATCAATAAATTTGTTGGGCTGTCGTGACTGTCTTGAGGACCTTCTTAACTTCATGGGATTGTCGCTGTTGACATGAGGATCAACAATCATAAGTGGATTATCAGAAGATGGTTGATGAGCGACAGCATCGTCAGGAAAAGAAAGGAAGGCAGTTTCTTGTGGCAAAGGCAAGAGGTCAATAGGGTCAGGCTTGTTATTAGCAGTATAAGGGAAACAGTCTTCATAGAACACAACATTTCGAGAAACATTTAGAGTCCTGGATTTAAGATCAAAAGTCACATCCTTTTGTGTTCAGTTTAAAACCAAGAAATATAGAGGAGACAGCTCTAGGATCTAGCCTTTTTCTATTAGCTGTTAGTGTACTTGTGTAGCAGAGGCAGCCAAAAACTTTCAATATTAAGATATCATACGATTTTTGATAAAGCTTCTCATAAGGAGATGTGTTGCCAAGTAAAGGAGTTGGCATGCAGTTTATCAAGAGAGAAGCATGAAGCAATGCATACGACCAGAAAATCGAAGGTAAATTTGCCTGAAATAATAAAGATCTGGTTACATTTAAGAGGTGTTGGTGCTTGCGTTCCACAATTCCATTTTGTTGTGGTGTTTCTATACAAGAGGTTTGGTGAATAATAACTAGGATAACTAGCAGTCTACTCTAATCATAAAAACCAGGAAAAGACTCGAGTACTGGCCTATTCCAGGTTAAGTACACCGTTGGGACTCTTTTTTCTCAGGTGCCAAAAAATGGAAATAAAAACATAGGGGCCAAGAAAAAAATCGGTTCAATATCTTTTTTATTTGTCTTCAAAATAACAATCAAAGCCTTTTTTCCCAATAGGCCTTCCATCTTCCCATGGAAAAACTCACCAGAAATTCTGATGCATCCAGACAAAAGCTTTAGATTTTACTATTTAATCTGAAGACATTCAATTTTTTCATGTTATTTGTTCTCATTGATATTAAAGATTCTCCTCGATCACTTGGAAAAACAGGAAAAAGATTCAGAAATTCTGCCCACAGATTGTGTGGGTTTCATTAGGACATGGGAAGCTTTCATTTTATGCAGTATTGCTCCTTGACCGCATTCGTAAAGACTAAAGAGAGCCAAATTTATAAGCAGCCTTGGGACATACAACTAATCGGGTATTTAAAGGATACATTTGCAACTTAAAATGATGTATTGCATTTTGCAATTAATTTACAACACATTTCCATGTCAGAAAACAAGAATAAAGGCTTGACATGAGTAACGTAACCATCAGCACAATTGCAGACAACTATCTAATTGTCATATATACATTAGGTGCTTAGGCAACCTATACTACCCTCATGAACTCACCAATTGTAATGCCAAATCAATTGAGAAAGAACTATCGAGTCATAACCATCACAATATTGCACGAGAAAAAACAATGTTCGTGAAGGTCATATTTGCTACATCTATGACAATGATGTTACAGCCAGAATGGACATACACTGCATCAGAAATGATCGTACATAACCTGATGTTAAATATTTTTTTAAGCCATGCTGTACTCGATCCAGGAGACTTCCTTCGCACGTTCAACAAAAGGAAGAACATCTACCATGTTATGTACATTGTAAATGGTTAGATGTCAATAATAGAACAGTGCTAACTATAGCTGGAGGTTGGAATTGGCCTTTGTAAGAGCTTTAACAAAGTAATTCTGGATCTCGGGTATTATACGCTGTATCAGATGAGAGTGTCTGCAAATAGTTGGTGCAAACAATAATTTAGAAAGATTAGGAAGTCAGAACCAATGCAATGTTAATGTGAAATTCATTCATCATATTCGTCATTTATTTGTGCTGCCGAAACTTAATTATTCAATTTATTTCAAAACTTCAAACCAAAGGTTGGTTATCTACTATATAGCAATGCTTAAGACCCATATCTATCATATTTGTTAAAACTCGAAAGCAAATAAAAAATCAAGGAAATAGAAAGTTATTATACAGCCAAAAAAAAACAAAAGATTATATTGAACACAAATCATAACCCCCTCCCTCTTCCCAAAGAAAAAATTAGTACACAGCTTTTCCATTTTTTGATAAACATGTATAGAAAGTCAACTTTATTTCTCATCTGATAAACATGCTTTCTAGTCATTATTTAGCCATTAAATGAAACAGAGCTATACACTAACATGGAAAGAGTCAGGAAATCAAGTGAATAACTAATTAATTACTGGATATGATAGGCCATATAATCTTCATTTAGACCTGTAAAAGAATGACATTGTTTAAGTAGGTCCCAAAACATTCAATATCTGAATTCCTTTTAGGTAGACACATGCTCTAACAAAACTACAAGGAAAATAAAGACAAATTGGTATTAAAAGTAGGTGCAACTGGCCTAAAACCTCTCTAGCTTACACGAGATAATTCAGACATTTAATCCATTTAGGTTGCCTATTTATTAGTTGATCACAAACATATTTTAAGCATTGCAGAGGAAAAAGGAATATATAGGGATCGGATAGATACCCTGGCTTTCCACTCAATTTATCATAGTGCTCCAAGATAAAAAGGATGCATGTGTGCCTCAACGATGTAGCATTAAAGGCTTCTGAAAGTTCATACATACATGACACATTCTCCAGTGATATATCCTGGACCAAAATCAACAAATCAAAGGAATCCATTTTTCAGTCAAATATTAATTTAGGGTAGGAGGATGTGAGACAAGACTACGTGTATCTGTGTGTACCAAAATTCTCTTAGCTAACCTGTGCAATCGTGTACTCACAGAGTCTCTTAAGTCCTTCTAAAAGATATTGATCAGCTGCTCGGAGGAGATCTTGGGCAATATCAAGAGTGACATCAACTGATCCAGTGTATATAAATCTGGATAAAGATTAAAAACAATAAGATTTAAGTTGTCCACAAATTATTACAAGCTTTCACAGCACAACTTTCACAAAGCACATGAATGCAGAATTTATTTGACCTCATCATCAGCTCAAAAACCTCCCATCTTATGTTTGGAATTTCTATATCCCGTGCCTCCTTCTCCTGTTATACAATAAAATACATATCAGACATAAATTATTGTGCTTAAATATGAAAAATAAGTTTTTATGGCTATTGTTGAGACTTGAGAGGAAAAGAAAACAAGACTCTACTGAATCTGTGTCAATTTGCACAGTGGATTGTTATTATATAATATGGGTAAGAAATGAGAGATTAATTACAGATATCCTAATTGCCAATTTACCATTAATTGGGTAGATCCTATAATAGGCCCCTTGACAAAAGACCCAAGATACAATATCTAAATTTTTAACAAACAGCTATGTTTAAATTCACCATTCAATTTGACAGCCAAATCTCCTGTAAAAGCTTTCACAAGGTAAACAAAAACATTAAAACCAAAAGAGTAGATGAAAAATGATGTTTTTTCATGAAATTGAGTGGAGTTAATAATAGAGTTTTCTTTTTTTGGCCAATAGTCAAAAATAACAGTAACAGGAAAATGTGGGTGAGAGGAGACATAATCCACTAGAGTAGATCAATATATACTCACCCGATAACCACCATCAAACATTGCACGAAATGCGTCTGAAGATGCAAGCAGGCAGATTCTGTGAGCATAAAACCGTTTGCCTGAAGCAAAGTATGAAAATACTATGTTATCTACAAATGTCAACTGAAGCTACAATGATGCATTCAAGGCAAGTTATTTTCCAAGCAATAGTTTTAAGAAAACAAAAAAAGTGAATGTAAAAGCTTTAACCTTCAACCAAAAATGTAACGTCGGACAAGGTAGCATTGTTTACATACTGCTCTCCCAAATAGACCTGCAAGAAGAAAATCCTAGGACCAGATATTAAAACTTTTAAAAATACTGTGCATGAGCACATCAGGCTTCTTATGCATATGCAAGTGGCAGACATAATATTTGAAGACATAGGTCAACCTGCGGATTATTGCATATGCAGCTTCTAATTAATTAAACAGACTATATTTGTATAACTAGACACCGTCCCCAATATTAAAATAGATTTTAAACACCAAGAGATATCACATGTCAAACAAAAAACAAATGCAAACTGGAAAGAAGAAAGTCAGTATTGTTAACATTGACTACTATATGGGCAGAGGTCAGGAAAAAATTTAAATAACAAGCTTTTCTAAACAATTCGTAGTGCTATGACCAAAGAACCGTGATGGTGCATGTTGGGTTTGTGAGTTGAGTTCAATCAAATCACCAATGCCCAATGGCTTCAATAGGGAGAGCCTATGTTCTATGCAGAGTGTTATTTCGATAGTTGACCCTAAGCTAAGCTTTTGGCATAGTGGTAAGCAATCTTAGTCATATCATTTGGTATTAGAGCTGATGCAGATTCAAATTTTGGGTTGGATATGTTTCCAATTATCTCAAGGTTCAAGGACAAACCTCCACTAAGAGAGAAAAAATTATATGTCCAAAGGGTCATGAGAATGCATCTTGGATCTATGGGATGGGTTCAATCCGGTGACCCATACCCAATGACTTAAATAGGGAAGGACCCACATCCAATGTAGAGCTTTTTATGTTAAGAATTACATCTCTGCTAACAGCTTATGCTTTTGGCATAGTGATAGGTGTCCTTGCCTCCTTTGTCATATCAGGTGGGATTTCAAAAAGTAATTAAACTCACAGTTAATACTTTCTGTGGGTGTGTGCACAGAGATCTTATCAACATAAAAAGAACAAAATCAAAAGGAGGAGGAAATTTTTTTTCATATATCATCGTGAAAAGCATCAAGATCAAATGAAAATATTAGGAAAAAAAGACCAAACTCTTAGCAATGATGCTATGAGGACTGAGGACAGGCCAAGCATTATATAAGCCTGCCTACCTGGGGTGTTGGAGATGGGGGTGCAGCATCTACAGGAGACTGAGTCATAGCTTTATTGGCCAACTTGCATAAAGCCACAGCTCCATCAAGTTGTTGCTTAGGGTTATAAGAGCCAAGAAGCCCCATAAGCAACTCCAAACCTGCATGAACAGATGCTTAGATTCAAATAGAATAGGAAAAAAAAATCACCCATAAAAAGGATTTTAAAAGCATGAAACAACATACATCGGACTTGAGCAAAATATTTTATTAAGATGCATACCATGGTGATCAATAAATATTTTTCGCTGATCATCTGAAGAACAAAGATGAGCAAGAGCCAAAGCAACTCGCCTTTGAAAAGCCTTTTCTGAAACTCGCATGAGATATAACAAATGGTTCAGAACCTACAAAGAGAAAATAAATAGGTTACAAACTTTAACACAATATAGAACTCATAAAACTTGTACAGTAAGGCTAGATTGTTGTTGTAGAACTTATAATTGATACAGTAGTAGCATCCCTGTCATTTCTATGTTAACTTCAGTAAAATGCATCAAATAACAAGTGAATGCAACAGGGTGCTTACTCGGCCATGAATCTTCTCTTCTAATCTTTTCAATGTTTTTGCAACACAATCTTTAGTTGCCTGCAATGGAAACCAATCCCTTACAGATCAGTGTATGCCTAAGAAGATAAACTTTGTAGACAATTATCTGAAGCATTGAATTCCATTGATATAAGCAACAAAGGGCAAAAGCTGAAACCCTAAAAGCATAGATACTGTGTAAGTAAAATAAAGGCAAACTTACTTGAACAATAAACTCTCCATCCTGCAGTTTTTGAATTCCACCGACCCTAATAAAATCGGGCACATTATCCTACGGGGCAAAGTGAAAAAAATGAAAAGGAACAGTTAATTGACTTTGGTTCAAAGTAATAAGTTTTTACATGGTAAAGACAGGTCTTTTATTAGATTTCATACAGTTTATTTTACCTCATTATCTGCAAGGCCATAAAGAGCAAAAGCAGCATTATGTTGTAAAGATCCATTTTTCGAGTCAAGAAGCTTTAGTAATGGCATCAAGCCACCATTGTGTGCTATACCAGCTTGGTTATGTGTGTCCTGAAATTCAAAATTAAATATTTTCAGGCCAAAGGAAATGGGTATGGTGTTAAAAGGAAGCAATGATTCAACATACACAAGGAAATAGTGCATAACACATGCATTTATAAAGATGTGATACAATATATTAGTAAGATGACTTTTGTGCTCTGAGATAAGACATTAAATATAATACTTAACACAAAGATGGAAATGTGTAGAATATATATGTTACAGATTAAAAACTATAAAGAGGAAATGAACTTTAAATCATTTCTATGAATATAATAACAACTTAACCTTCTCAACTTACACAAGAGAACTCTAACATGGAAAAGACAAGGGAAAACAAATAACCTGGGCCAATCTCCCCAAAGCAAAAGCAGACATTTCTTTTAACTGAACATCAGAGGACTGAAGCATCTCTATTAGAGGTCGGACAGCACCTCTCTGAACAATGTGAACCTACAAAAATCAAACAAAAGGTAAAAATTAAAAACAGAGAGATGTAATATGCAAAGGATTGACGAGTTAACACCCAATGTCACACCCTATCAAAAAATAACTGATACAAAGAACCCAACCTTTGAAGTTGGAATTATAAAATAATTGCTCCAAAGTCCAAACTAAATATCCATAATTTATATGACTATTGTTCATTCCACCACTTCTCAACATCCAGTCAACAAACACAAAAACAGAGGCGTTAACTGTTACGCATATTCCCTTTCTACCTTTCTCTCCCTCACCCCTCAGTACAAGCCACGGAGTCAGGACACTAAAGTTCATGGTTCACGCTTACCTTGCAGTCTGAATCAGTTGCTGCAAACTGTCCAAGTAACAAGGCTGCTTCCCTCTGGCTTTCAGAGCAACAGGAGCTGTTACAAACAACATTTCAGCAGTATATATTACAGAAGATTATTGCTATGAAAAAGGAACTTTGAAGATATTATAATATCAATAGAAATTGAGTGTAGGGTTGGGACTTGGGAGAATGGAGGAATGGAGCTTAGCAGTTTTCCAAGGCCCAAAGTGAGAATATACCTAAGTAATCCAATAACAGGTTGCAAGGCTCCGGCATGAAGAACTTCTTTCTTTATATTAGGGGAAGAGTGGACCAGATTTCCAATCACACCAACCTGTAATAAAATAAAATTCACGGCAAGTGCCCAGTAAGAGAAGTGTAAAGACCAGAGTCAACACTCACAAAATTTAGCATTTATAATTAGGGTTGCACTAGCAATACCGCTTCATAATGAATAGCAGCATCTTCTGATCGAAGCATTAGAATCAGAGTTGGCAGGGCATTGCATTCAACGATCTACAAGTCATGATGTTATGTCACTTACTCATCATATGGAAGTCAATTTAAATTTCCATGTTTCACCAAAGACCACTAACCTGATTTTTATTTTCATCATTTTTAAAGGCAAGGGTTCGCAACGCACCGGCAGCTGCTCTTTGCACCTTTGTATCCGCAAATTCAAGCAAATGAACAAGCGGTGGAATCCCACCTTCCATCCTACGCATTTTAAATCCGGATAATCATAAGAATAAAACCACTCCAAATTAAATTTCAATTGTATGGTAGTCCTTGAAGAAGCAAACCTGACACGAGTCTTAATGCTGCTGTTCTCATGAGCAAGATTAGTGATAGCGTCTGCAGCCCTACGAATGAGACTATTAATGGCACGAGATGTTAACCCATTCTTATGCCTCTTCAAAAGATCAACAAGATATTTTAAGGCACCACTCTCAACAATGAGTTGTTGATGCTCTGGCTGCAAAAGGCATTTTCAAACAAATTATCTTCAAAACTTCCTTTTACTACCATACTAAAATGAAAATTCATTCACATCATTTAGACAAAATAATTAGATTATACTATTTTCTGTATAAAAAAAAGGCTACAAATAAAAAAGAGCAAAATCAACACTAGTAAGCGAAAATTTAATGTAAAATAACTCTTCCACTAATATATTTTTATTTTTCTATAAAAATGATTCACACAATGTCTCTAAACTGACAACTGTTATCGTGGGACATGACTTTTACTGCCCAAGCATTATTTTAATGGTGACAGGAATCAATCCTTGGAACAACAAGTGGACTTCCACCAATATATAACACTAGTAAGCGAATTCAATGTAAAACAAGTCTTCCAATTCCTAAAAAATGGTGAAACTAAATTACCTTAACGGCAAGAAGTCCAAGCGCGAAAGCACTCCCTTTCTCGACCTCGTGCTCAAACGGCAATGGCCTCTGGACGCGGTCGGTTTCGGAGAGAGGAGGCGCTTGAAGATGCTTAACCAAAGCCGGAATGGCGCCACCTTCAACAATCACGTTCACAACTTCCTCTGCAAACAAAGACGTGCGTCGTTGTACGGAAACACCAAAAGCGAAAACGTAGAAGGTGAGAGGAGGAATAGATTTACCGTTTTTGGCGAGATCGGCGAGGGCGTGCGTGGCGCGCTTGGCGGCAGCGCGGTCTGATTCCTTCCAGGAGAAAGTTGAATCGAGGACGGAAACCTGCTCCTGAACGTCGGAGAGGAGGGCGTCGCGAGCGTCGCCGGTGGGAGGCGCGGAGATCTGTCGGTCCTCTTCGAATTCCTCCTCGAGCTTCCTCTTCTGCCCTTTCCTCTCCGGAAGGCACTGATCTGGTCGTCTTTGCAGCTCCATCGACGAGAGAAGAACGAGAAGAGGAAGAAGAAGAAGAAGGTGACGGTCCCTCTCTCTCTCTCTCTCTCTCACGCTACACTGTTCAGAATTGAGGTGGGAGAGGGGAGAGCGTGAGCACAAATGAAATATGGGATTTGAACACGCTGCTAGATCGGAGGGGTATTTTCGGTATTACCTTCATTTCTTTCTTCTCTTTTTGTCTTTTGACTGAGGGGATGTGTCGCCCTATCAAGAGCCCACATTATTTCAACACTATGCGCTCATTTTTGTTTGTTGAATTTGAGTAAATGCCCTCCCGCGGGAAATGAGGTTAAAAAGCTCCAACCTTAATAAATAATTATAATTATATATACTAGCAGAAAAAATACACTTCATGCCTGCATTATATTAAAAGAAAAAAAATAAATAAATAAGAAAAATAATGAGAACTTACTCATAAAAAAGATAATTATTGAAATTTAAACAAAGGATAAAATGTTCCATGTAAAAATGAAAACCAAAAGTAATTATTGAAAGTAGTATCTCCTTTATATATTAGTATAGATTCATTAGTTTCAATTTCTTAAATTTGATTAAAAAATATTTTTTAATTTTTAAAAATAAAAAGATATAATGGTAAAAAAAAAGTGGAGACCAAGTAGTTACTGAAAAGAGTATTCCCTTTATATATTAGTTTCAAATTCTTAAATTTGATTAAAAAATATTTTTTCTAATATTTTAACATAAAACGGTATAATAGTCCAAAAAAGTGGAGACCAAGGTAGTTACCAAAAAGGGTATCCCCTTTATATATTAGTATAGATTATTGAAAATTAAACAAAGGATAAAATGGTCCATGTAAAAATGAAAACCAAAAGTAGTTATTGAAAGTAGTATCTCCTTTATATATTAGTATAGATTTATTAGTTTCAATTTCTTAAAATTGATTAAAAATATTTTTTAATTTTTTACAATAAAAAGATATAATGGTAAAAAAAAAGTGAAGACCAAGGTAGTTACTGAAAAGGGTATTTCTTTTATATATTAGTTTCAAATTCTTAAATTTGATTAAAAAATATTTTTTCTAATTTTTTAACATAAAAGGATATAATGATCCAAAAAAGTGGAGACCAAGGTAGTTACCAAAAAGGATATCCCCTTTATATATTAGTATATTTTATTTTTTATTTTTTTAAAATAAAAAATATAAGGTAAAAAAAGGTAGAGACCAAGGTAGTTACTGAAAAGAGTATTCCCTTTATATATTAGTTTCAGATTCTTAAATTTGATTAAAAAATATTTTTTCTAACTTTTTAACATAAAAGGTATAATGGTCCAAAAAAAAGTGGAGACCAAGGTAGTTACCAAAAAAGGTATCTCCTTTATATATTAGTATAGATTAGGAATGATAGTTTTTTTTTATAGAGTAAATTTAGTTAGAGATTCAATAACTTATATTTTACATCAAATTATAATTATTTAATTATTGAGTTTTAAATTTTTTTATAAATTTTATAAATTTTTAAAATATTTTAAAATTATTTAATATTTTATTTTATTAATTTAAATTAATATATAAAATAATTTTATGATTATCTCAATTTAAATTTGAGTTATGCGAGAATTAAATTTGAGTTTTCTCTGTTATGTGGATGTATATTCTTAGTTAAGTCACGTTTATTTATGGAATAGAAACTGATGATGATAAAATAAAAATAAAAATAGGACAAAAATAAAATAAAATAATATATTAGTAATAACTAAGGGTGTTGCTATAATGCGCATGACAGGTTTGTGTGAGTTGAGAGTGGGTGATGGGATAAAGTTGAGTGGGCCTCCTTGGCTTTAGATCCTGCACGTTCGATTATGATTAATTTTGAATTGATTATAATTATAATACATAGCAGGGCATTGATAATAATGTTATGTCTATTGTTATGGTATCATCGTGCTAGCATCTACGAGTTTTTTTCTTCTTCTTTTTCTAGCCAACTACTTTCGGTCTAAAATATGAAATCATGATATTGGTAGGGAAGGGATATCTGATTTGGGTTGAAAAAACTAAACTTCATCAGTTGACCATCTTGAAATTTTTATTTTTGGATACAAAATGCTGGTAGTAAATTTTACTACTAGTATTTTGGGATTTGGAACTTGAGTTTCAGTGATTCACAATGAAAAAGTTTTTTTTTACTTTAATCGAAACTCTAAAGGTGTGTTTAATTTCAGAAAATATTTTTCACTTTTATTTTCAGAAAATAATTTTCATTTTCTATTTTTTAAATTAAAAGTATATATTTTATTTGACTATTTTTAATAAAAATTCATAAATATTTTTGCTATAAAATTTATAATCAAAATTACTATATAAATTAGAATAATATTTTATTTAGTAAATATTTAACTCTTACTACTCTATCTTATATTTATTTGTATTTAAATACTCTTATCTCATAATAGGTAAATTTCATTATGAAAATATGTAAATGTCTCATATATATATATATATATATATATATATATATATATATATATATATATATATATATATATATATATATATGTGTGTGTGTGTAAACACTAAACAAATCTTGTCTACACATAAAAATTAAGTTTATTAAATTATGTGTACTAGACTGCAAACTTAGAAATAAGTTCATAATTTTTTTTAATGATTATTATCACATGCCACTACATTTTTAAAAGTGTAGAAAATAGTAAAATAACATTTTTATTTTCAATTTTGAACTTATTTTCAAAATATTTTTTAAAATTAAAAATAAACGTATTCAAGATTATTTTTTAAATAAAAATAGAAAACGGTGAAACTAAAGTATGGTAAATTAATCCGACATTTATTAAATATCCTCCTTCAAATTAAAGCAGCTGCAGAAGTCAAAGGGCGAATACAGAACTGAGAAGAAAAAGTCATAAGAGAACATTGTTAGGCACTAGGCAGAGGTGATTGGGCCGACCTCCCACGTGAGTCCATTTACAATGGTCCGTAATTTTTTTTTTTTTTTTTTGTTACACAATGGTTCTTATTTAAGAGGGTAAGCTTTTAATTTTTACAAATTTTAAAAAAATATTTCGTATATTAAACATATTTATTAAATAAATGTAAAAATAATTAATTAAAATATAATAAAAATATGTAATATTATTTGAATAAATTAAAATATAAATAATTTATTATCATGAAACAAAATTAAAATTTAAAAAAATATTTTGGGTGCATAAATAATTGACACTTCAGATAAAAAAATTAATATATAATTATATTTATAGTTCTGATATTTTATTATATGCGATTTTGATCATCGTAATTTTAATTATTTGTATTTAATTTAATTTTCATACATTTTCTATTATTTTAATTAAGTCTCTAAAAAATTTGACTAATAATTAACAAAAATATAATAAAATAGGCTGTATTATTGATTTGTATAAATTTATAAAATAAATTAAACAAAATTCTACATAAAAATAAAAATATATATAAAAGTCTGTTTTTTATTCAATTATTTTATCATTTTATGTGGTTTTCCCTTCACAAATTTATACAAACTAATAATATATCGCATTTTATTATACTCTTCTTAATTAATAGAAATTCTTTTGAGACGATAGACTTAATTTAAGTAATTGAGAAAATATAAAAAAAAAAAATGTGAGAAATTAAAATTGAAGAGTTAAAATCATGCAAAGGCTGAAGTATTAACATGAAGATTTAAAGGTCAATTATTTTGAGAGAAAAAATTATAGAAAAAGATAAATTTTAATCATAAAAACTTAAATAATTAATAATCTAATAATTTTTAAATATGAAACATTTGCATGCAACTCTCGGCTTACATGGGATTGTGGGAGGGGTGCAGTCGCATTCGAGTAACTTTGAATGTGACTACCGACACTTGGGTTGAACATTTGAACAAACCTTAGATATAATTTTATAAATACTTTTTTTTTTTTTATGTTCTTCGGTTAAAATTGGTATTTCATCGCTAATAAGTAGTTTTAGTTATTGATATGAAAGTATAGTATGTATTGAGAGATGTATAATCAATCTTGGTTGAAAAATTACCGATACTTATAATATTGTATTAAGAAATAATTTGATTTCCACTTTTTTACTCTCAATATTTATAAATATATTCAAAATTTAAAGGACCGTAAGTCATTATTGGTTGATACAAATAATTCAAAATTCAGTTTTAGTTTGTATTTTTTTATGAAATGGATTCAACACTCTTTTTTATTATTAAAATTTCATTTCGGTGATTATATTTATTTAAGAAAATTCCTTGATTTCAAAGGTAAAATATCTTTTATAAATCTTTAGTGACTCTCAATTTAAAAAAAAAAATTTAAATATTATTGATTATTGAGCTTCAACTAATCCTTAAATGGGTGATAATGTTTGGTTTAAGAATTTTTAATATGTCATTAGTTTTTTATTCGATAACCATGAGGCCATAAGGGTACCATCTCTTATATTTATATATTATTTTAAGCATAAAAAAATTCAACAAATTATTTGTTTTTAATTTTATTTTAATAAAATATTTTGGTTCAGGAAAAAACTGTTATTTTCACTTTTTTTTTATATATTAACTTTTGGAAATGAAAGTAAAACTGAGATGTTATTTTGTAATTAAAGTAAGAATAAAAAATTTATAAATATATTTTTTAAACTAGACAAGTCCTAATTATCCTTTACATGGATTGAATTTTTTTATTAAAAAAATTGAGAAAAGGGTAGCAAACAAATTACATAGCAACTCTAAAGACTGCAATGCGTTTGATTTCCAGTTTGAACATTCAATTCATTTGGATGTCTCTTACATATTTTCCCATTTAGTTGCCTAAGAATGTGTGTTACTAATAAAAACATACTGAAAGTAGTATAGGTGAAGAATCAGCTGGCGGATAAATAAATATATAGGAAAACAGTGACATGAGAAAACTCTAAATCCATATCTAAGTATAGTGTTTGCAGCGATGCCACAATAGAGAATTTGAGGGAGCACTTCATGGGCCAATTTCCACAGTGCAGGAAACTTTTTATTTTTTATGGGCCTGTTCAAGCCCAGAAAAATCCACTGATTACTTTTATAATAAATTTATTAATAATCACTAATTTACTGTTGTTATAGTTTATTCCTTTATAAGACTAAAATCAAAGTGTTATTCGTTTTTTTTTATATAAATTATTCTAAAATGTCTATTGTATTAATTATTTTGTATAAAAGATATTTTTATTAAAATTATTTCTCTTAATTTAATATATAGTTAGTAGAGTAAGTATTTCATTAATGTTAGAAACAGCATTAAAATAAATATATATATATATATATATATATATATATATATATATGTAAGATAAATTTAATATTATCAGCTAAATAAATTATTTTTAAATCTTTATTAATTAAGTAACAGAGTGTTATAAAAAGAATAGAAGTATTAAACTTTCAATGTCTCGGTGAGTTCCTTATTTCTAAAGATTCAGATGATTTATGAAAAAAATTGAGAATATGATTTATGATGTCATCAACGACTACAGATGAAATGAGTTACTGCAGGTTCTTGCTTTAAAGTTCAAATTTTTCTCTCATTGGCATCAAGTAGGGCCCTTAATTATTTATTGAAATAATATGGGTACAGTGCACGTACTAGCCTGAAGCAGTCTGTTATTGACAAGAGTTATGTAACAGTAACTTATTAGTACCTTCCATTCAGATTATGGTATTCTTGTGTGACTTCACGGGCAAAAGGGACCACGCATTTCTTGTCCCTTTAACTAGTTGCATTACATTAAGTTTTAAGAGGAAAAAAGCTGGGTAGCAAACTGAATGGCAATCAGAGAAAGAGAAAATCTCATAATTTTATTTCTGAGTTGTTGTACGTATAATATAATAATATCCATGCTAGGTAGCAAAATAAATGAATTGCAAATAATATATATAGTAGCATATTAGATAAAAAAAGAAAATCTCAAAATTTGATTTCTGAGTTGCAGGTAGAATTGATGCTTTGGTCACGTACGAAGAGAGAGAGATGACAAATGGAGTAACTAGTGGCCTTTATCTTGAAGAGATCCAATAATACCTTGACTTTCCCCACTAAGGTGGTTGTGGAGGTAAACTCTACAACGCCCCTCTCATTATCATTGGGTAAGTCCTGAAATTTTTCGGCATCAACAAAAATAGTGACAGTGGTGCTTATGTTATGATCTTTACGAGCTGGAATGGTGTCCTCATGCAGTGGAGCCTCGGCAACAAGATTCCCTCGATAATAAATATAAGCTGTGCTGTTCTGGTAGGTAAAGCTTCCATGGTTGGGGTTGTCAACCGTCACCACTGTGCCTAATGATACATTTAATGCCAGTGCAGGAAAAACCTCAAGAGAAAAATGTTCAAGCTTAACCGACTGAAGATTAATATCAGGGTCTTTAGGCTTGAAAACAGTGAAGAATAAGACAACTAGTACCACTATGAATATAATTAGAATAATGGCAGCGACACCACAACAGATTTTAAGCCCTCTGGAACACCTCATACAACATGCCATGGTGATTTTCACATATGGGTAATGTAGATCGAATTTATATATAGAGACTATCTAGAAGTTACTATCTCGCTTTCGTTACATGGGAATAGCCGTAACTTTATGTTTGTGAGTGTTTGTTTTAATAAGAAATATGAAATCACTAATTAAAGTTGGGATGTAAACTATGAACCAGACGGCTATTTGGCATTTTGCTTTCATCCTCCGATTCTTGTTTTTGCAGATACACGATTTCCTTTTTATACTAGTTTCTTATTTTTATTTTTGTCTATTATGTAAAATTCAACATCGTATTTGCATATATAGAGAAAAATAAAATAAAAAAGTAGCTGAACGAGACATCCCGGATCGTGAAGAAAAAACCTAGCTAAGTCAATACCATTACACATTAGTCCCACATAAATAACTTGTCCAAGGTTAGCGCTTAGGCTACCATTTAACGCTAATATTAGACAATACTACATAAATCAGACTCATATATATAGTACATAATACTCCAAAGTTATCAAGTACTTTAATCCATATATTCAAATAGATTGTGGAACAAAGCCAAATGATGATAAGAGGATTTCAAGGATTTTGATAACTATACATAACAGTTAGAGGGTATATATATATATATATATATATATATATATATATATATATATATATATATATATATATATATATATATATATATATATATATATAAATAAAGAAGGTTATAATAATACCGATGTAATTTTTACTAAGTATTACACTGTTCAATAACTTTATATTAAATGTAAATTTTGTAAATTCATTCATTAGATTGAAAGTTTATATCACTTTATATATTTATATCAAATTTTATTAAAATTGAACAATAATTTGAAAGTAATCAAAATATTCATATTTTATTATATTTTGAAACGTATATATTACGTCAATTTTATTTTATAAGAATGAAGTATCAGATTATTTTGGATTAATATAAAATTTTGTATATATGACATAAGAATAAAAAACTTTCAATCTAACGATTAAATTTACAAAAATTATATTTAATATAAAATTATTGAATTATATTAGTAAAAATTATACTAATATTATTATAATCCTCCTCTATATATATCTTAAAAAAATTTAGCATAAAAATGATATATAAATCAACCTAGTTTTTTTAAGTCTCAATTTCACGTTGGTTTATAACTAAATGAATTAAATTAAGTTGATTCAACGGATAAAAAAATTAAGTTGACTCACAAAATTAATGGGCCATGGATTTAGGTACTCATTTAACCCTTTAACGAGTTGATACACGAAATTGATAATAACATGTTATGAACTTCATTTTTTTTTTAAATGTATTTATGAATACTATAGATAAGAATTGATTTTTTAAATGATAAAATATAAAACATATTTTATTTATCTATTACTCGTGAAACCACATGTTACACAGATCAAGTAAAAAAAACTCAACTAATAAACAAATTTATATATTATTTAGTGTGTGAATTACGCTGAGCAACTCTAAATTATTTGAGGAAAGTAAACTTAATTAAACTCAACTACTCTAATTTAATTAAAAGTCTCGAGTCTGAATACTATATATATATATATATAGTTACATTAAATATATCCGACTAAAATAAAATTGTTTTCGGTGAATGATCTGATATATTTATAAAACAATTTTATCTGTTTTTTGATCCTCATACATAGTAGGTTATGAACCAAATTGTTGCAAGTTAAAAAAACTAAAGTAATTCTAATTTAAGATAATCTAACGATTATGTTATAGAGATGCTTTTTAAAAAGATAATTCATGTTTGTTTATGATTTAGGGTTTAGGTTTTATATAATTAAATCTTTCAAAAAATAACTTTTGGTTTTAAGAAGATTTTATTTTATTTTCAGTTTTGATTAATTTATAAAAACTCAAACAAACACATAAGGCAAAAAAATATTATGAAAAAAATTGAAACATAGAAAAAACCATGTATCCACCCTACAATAAGCAAAAAGACAATAACAAAAGGGAGCATGTCATAAATAACATATTTGTGAACAAGGAGAGGATTACGGGAATTTAAAATTCGAGATTAGAGATGTGAAAGGTTAAAAACACGTTGAGAATCTTTCACTTTGCTTAGATAATAATCAAGAATAAATTCTACTTCTAAAAATATAAAAGTAATTATTTTCACCATGAAAATAGTCCCAATAAACTATTCATTTGTTGGCATATTATTCCAGGTGGTAAATGACATGTGACATGCATGGCCTTGACTAAGAGAGATCATGTGAACTCCTTCTCTTTTCTTGTAGGACGGTTTGAATTTATGAAATTGTATTATTGAAATTTTGAAAAGTTATTTTAATATAAAATAATTTTATAATTTTTAAAATATTTCTAAGAAATATCATGTTTTTTAAAATTTATTTTAAAATATGAATTTTAATCAATAATTTATAATTTAAATTTTAATGAATTTTGATTAATTTATATCATAAAATTTTAAGGAAATTTATAAATTTTACAGATAAATATGAATTTGTAAAATACATTTAATTCTATAAGAACTAAAAAATATATATATAACATATATAATAACAAAAAATAAATAAAATCAACACAATTCTTTCTACTTTTTAACAAATAATTGTTTCTATTTTTTTTTGCAAAGAATTGTTTCTATTTTTTTTATAAATAAACAACTCTAACATTTTTCTAACTAATATTTATCCACATATTTAAAGTTATACTAGTTCTCTTTCATGATTTTAAGTCTAAAAAATATGTTTAAAATTATAATTTTCATAAATCAATAGTACTAAAGATGAAAATTTATCCATTAATTTAATTAAAAATTCATCAGAACGATATTTTTTGCAAAATAAAGTTATGTAGTGTTAAACATGTTAATACAAATTCAGTTTGTGTTTTAAATTAAAATGAAGATGTTGACTTAAAATTTGTGAAACATTATACAAAAATATCAAATATCTTCTTGATCAGATTTTTTAAAAATATATGATGTAAATTAAACATTTTATTTTCATTTCAAAAGTCATTACCATAACTTGCAAAATCTTGAAAACAATATTACACATCTCAAAATGGAGATAAAAATTGGTTTTTCTTAAGAAATCCACCGTTTGCAAAAAAATATTTACTTAATTACATATACAACACATATAAAGTTAGTTTGAAAAGATACAAAAATAAAATAAAATACACACACATAAATATATATATATATATATATATATGTATATATATATATATATACACGTGATAACTTGAAATTATGAGATGAATCTTTTTATCACTAAGAACATACAAATTAAAATTACAAACCACTAACTTTTTGTGATATTTTTTCATGACGATTATGATAATTATTTACGTCTCGTCCCCTCACTATTATTAAAATAAGAGTACTATTAATAGCTCGAATGCAATCCAAAATTCTTTTGTATATTATTAAAGTTCAACCATTAATTATAATTTCACTAAAATATAAATCAAATATTTCAATCAAAATGATCCTTAAAATTACATTTCATTAAGATATTAATTATCACGACTTAAAATTTATTGAAGATGAACATCTTCTAACAATATCTTTAAAAAATGTCACTTTTTTTTTTAATTAGTATCAAATGTTGTCATATAAATTTTGAATTTTTTTAATTTCCTAAATATGATTATCTTTCTCATTTTTTCAATCTTTTTCTCTTCTCTTAGTTTTTTTTTCCCCTTTTCAATATATTAGATATTTCATGTGACATGCATGTCCTTGACTAAGAGAGATATCTGGAACCCTTCTATTTTCCTGTAGGACAAATTTGAATTTAGAATACTTAAATTGGTCGTACTCATATTAACCGCAACATTCGCAATTTTTTATTTTAGCACGTCAAAAGTCAAAATTATGCCACTTCAAACCGTTGAGACCAAACATCCTTTATTATTTAAGATATTGACTCTCTTAACATTTATTTTTATATAAAAAAAAGTTAAAAAAAATATAAAAATAAATAAAACTTTGAATATATAAGTTAAAACTATTTTATAAAATTAAATTTTAAGTTTAATTTATTATTTATTATAAATTTTTTTATAAATTTGATTCAAATTTTTTAAAAGTCTGATTCAGCTTATTAATTTATTTGAAAGTGTGTATTAGATTAATAACACTAAATACAATAAATTTAATTTTAAATAAGTTAATAATTATATTTATTAAATATACATGCAAGTCTGATAAAAAAAGTTTAATTTATTATTATTATTATTAAAATTTAGAGTTGAAAGTACAAATAAAAAATTGAAGGATAAGTTGTATATTATGTACACTAGCGTACACTCACGCGTAATAATAATAATCATATTAAAAAAATATAAATATTTTTTATATCTCATTCAAAATATTATAAATAATCAAGATGAAAGAAAAGAATAAATAAAAATGAGATTGTTAAATTTTTTATTTTCAATTTCTTAATTTTGTATGCATGTAAAACAATTAAGTGTAGTGAAGACGTAAAAAATATTTGATAATTTGAGTGTTCCAAAATATTTGACCAGTTAGCTTGTTTTATAAATATATTTTTATATATTTTTTAT
The DNA here is from genome assembly GCF_000230855.2 of Cajanus cajan. Taxonomy (NCBI): domain Eukaryota; kingdom Viridiplantae; phylum Streptophyta; class Magnoliopsida; order Fabales; family Fabaceae; genus Cajanus; species Cajanus cajan. The sequence goes on along the minus strand of NC_138527.1, from coordinate 45,391,474 downwards.
TTATAATGTTTTTTTTAAAATTTTCTTATGAATGTTAATTTCTATTTTTATATCACATGAATATTATATTATTTTTTCTTCTTATTTTTAAATGTACAGTTTAGTTCAATTAATTTAACATTATTAAAGTAAATTCCATGTTCTTTCATAGGATTTCAGGGATGATACTAGTATTACAATTTCATACTCTTATGTTAATTTAAGGTTTGTTAAAATATAGTTTTTAAAAAAAAATATATAAAATACATTTTTTGATACATAAAATTCATGATATAAGAAGGAAAGTAAGCAAAAGTAATTATTTGTTGGATTTATCTTCACCATCAAAATTGAAATTCAACTCAGCAAACTATATATCGAAAGGAGATCGAGTTGCACGAACCTTCTCGGCTCACATGCTTCTTTAAACAATAAATACTTGTATCATATGAGAAGACCTGAAACTTCGTCTCAATTTACGCATATGCAAGACCAGATCAAGTTCCATTGTACTATTGTTTTTTTTTATTAACGTATACCGCATCAAGTTGGATTTTGAGGATGAAAATTAAATACTTGTACATTATTATGATAGTATTTAAATAATCCTGCAAGGATTCAGAGAGAAGCTGAAGATAACGTTACAATACAAATGGAATCATGGATCTCCAACAAAACTCCAAGTCACATGCTGCCAAGTTTTGCATTGCAGAGCAATTACTAGCACCACAGCCATGTCGCTGTTTTGCATTAAATTATACAGACCATAACTTTTCAAATTTTTCAATCTCTACTGGGTAATAATAAAGTTTCAACTTTCCTTGCTGCCAAAATCCAAATGGAACTTCCAAATATAGTCACATGCAGCTTTTTAACCTCACTCCCACGTCAGATATCCATCCCAAGATTAAAAAAAAGAAAACATAATAACAAAAATATTTCTGAACATGACCGTTGATTTAATTAACTTGACTAATTCACAGATCATCGACAACTAAATTATCTAAACTAAACTGCATGTGAAAATGAAGCCAAATTAACACGATTGATTTGATTTGATTAGGTTAGATTTAGATTTCGTTACTGACCATTGTTTTGTTCTGAATCAAAGAGTTCTTGCAATGCGCGATGGCTCCTTGGATTGCGCTCTGCAACTCTTCCATGGAAGAAGTGTCTCCACAGTACACTTTTTGAGAAAGAACACCAGAATGATTTGGAGATGATCTCATTGAAGAAGGACAACTAGAGACGCAGCTTCTCCTTCGCGGGTATCTGAGGTTTCCTGAGAAAGAGTGAGAAAGCGCACCCACACCTCTCTTGGCACACGTTTGTTTCGCGGTGGATCTCTCCGTCTTTGATAACAGAGACAAAACCGAAACCGAAACCGACGTCGTTCCAGCACTACTTGCACACTCCGCGCTTAACCTTAATTCTTCTGTTTTCTGTTTCTGCGAAAGCTTCTCGTAGAGGGGCTTCACTTTTTTTATGTACTTCCTGATAACCTCCCTGGCGGTGACGCTGATTCGCTTGACAGAGGAATTATTAGAGGCAGTGACATCGGTTTTGGTGTTGTTTTCTTTGCGGAAAACGGAGGAGAATCTGGAGAAGGAGAAGTACTTGTTTGGTTTCTTGGTGGAAGGGTTATTGTGGAGGCGTTTGAGGTCATCGTCGAGGGCGTCGTCAGTGGCGGAGCTAGGGCGGGAAGAGTCGCAGTCCGGGAAGAGGGCGAGGTCGGTGGTGAAGGAGGAGTGGGAGTCGTTGGAGCTACTGCCGGTGGAGTCACGGGCGGCGGTGGAGGTGGCGGAGGAGGAGGTGCTGGAGGAGGAGAGGAGGAGCGTGCGGACCATGGAGATGCGCTCGGAGAGGTGCAGAGGGAGGAGCTGGCCCTTGTAGAACAGCTCATCCGCAGGGCACAGTGCTGTGGAAGATTTTCGCGGCGAAATTGAGATGGTGAACTCGAAATCCGAGGATGAAGAGGAGGAGAACGAGTGAGAGGGTGACGAGGGAAGCGTGTAGGATTTCGATTCTCTCACTCTTCTCCTTCCCATCTCTCTTCTCTCTTTCATCTACCTCATTTTTGGTGAATTATGCAGTGTTTCTATGTCACAGGGCCAAACTTGAAGAAAGACCACAACCCCGGCATTTATAACATCAAGAGAACCTCTCTGTGTTTTTTATTATGGTTAATAATACTCCGTACCATGGTTAATCACTTGAGACAAAACTTGGAGTAATGAAGGCTCGTGAGACTGAAGACCTTCACATGGGATAGGTGGAGTTTATCAAACGTTTTTGATCCAAGTCGACCTATGTGTTGCCGCCTTTCTCATTGGACCTGTCACGTGCTCCACGCCTGAAACCAGGATGACCAAACACATGTCACTTTTTTTCTCCCTAGGATTAAGAGTTTTGGTGCACTCCTACAACTTATTTATGGAATCTATAGCTCAATCAATTTAGCTACATTAAATACATTTTTCAATGACTCTACCAAAAATTTTACACTATGAAACTTCATCTTACAATTGTGTCATCACTATATAAATTTAAAAGTTAACTTAATACATGTGAAATTGAACTGAGGAGGTCAGCTCTGGGACGATTTTACTGAAAGTGTTCTTAATTTCGAAATTAACGGAGTGTGAATATGATTCAAATCCTGGTCGTGCATTCTGAAACATGGTAAGGTTTAGTATAATATTTTTATTTTTATTTTTTGACGGAGCAGATAGGTAGACTAATAATAGAACTGCTTTTGCATTGAAGGGGCACAGATTTTGGTGAATGATGATTCCTGAAGGAACATTAAATTTGGTAGCATTGACTAGTAATTAAAATTAAGATTACCTTCTCCGGCAGAAACCAGATATTTGTTCTCTTTTTTTTTTTTGGTTGGATCCAGTTATTATGTTAACTTGTCAGATAATTTGGATCGAATCTCAATTCAACGCAATGGGGCATATGCTTTTACAGCAGGATTCGTGGCATTACCGGTGGGGTGGCTACCATGCTTTGTTTGCAAGGTGTTCAATATTGATTGATTACAAAACAGCTGTGTTATGCTCTAAATTAATTTTAAAAAACTGTATTAATTTAGTCACTTTTATTAGAATTGAAAATTAGTAATAAATAATTCAATTATATTTATTAACAATTTTTATAATTCTTCTTAGACTTTTAATGATTTTACGATTAATATCTTTTTATTTATTTAGTTAAAAACTAATATAAATCTCAAAATCAATGCAAACAATAATAATTATATTTTAATTACACTATTTAAAATGATAATAATACTATTGCGCTGTGTTGTTTCTTATATTCTGCATTTCTCTTTCAGAATTATATGGTCTCTATTTATCTATAATTTATTTACTTAATTATAAGTTTAGTTATGTGTTTTTAATCAGTTTTTTAATATATGTTAAGTTCTGGTGTTCTTTGACGAAGATGAAAAATCGTAGTGAAAAAAAAAACACATTTATAAGCAAAATACATAACTATAATAATTTGGTACGAGGTATCAAAATATCCGAAAATTTTATTTTAAGAAATAACATGGTTCTTTTCATAAAAAAAAAGAAGCAACAACATAATTAATCTAATATTGACTGAATAAATAATCAATCAAATACTAAAATAATTATCACACAATCAATCCTAGGCAAAAAATAATATAGAAACGTACTACTGCTTTATAATAATTTTTTTAATTAAAGAAAGGTAAATTAATATATATAAAAATTTCAAAAAAAATTATACAATCAATCATTGAAGAATATTTATTTTTTCGTAGCATAGTATCTCTCGGCCCATTGGACCAGTCATATATAATTTTAAACATATTTATCCTAACATTATATTCGATTTAAATAAATTACAAATGTCATTGTAAATTTTTTATTTTTAGTTAAAAAAGTTAGTCATTTAGACAAACATGGTTGTAACAACTATAGTTTTAAATGGATGAATACATAAATTTTAAATTTTCAAAATTAATAACTCATCAATCCTTAACAACTAATTAAGTGTCTAAAAAAATATTGAAACTTACTAAATAAATACCAATTAGTTAAATTAATTAATATTTTATAAATTATATAAATCATAAAAATAGAATCTGAACTATATTTATATTCACTGCGTGCTCTCACATGTACACGTACATGTAAAATATTATTATTATTAAAAAATAATAATAAATAAAAAGGTATGAGAACCAAAGGTTGTTTGCTGAAACATGTTTTTTTGAGTTGGAGAAAAGATGAAATATGCACAATATTATAATATAATAAAAATTTAATAATAATAATAATAAATAAGAGGTATGAGAATAAAGGGTTGTATGCTCTGTTTTTATGAGTTGGAGAAAAGACGAAACCGCCTGAATTTAGTTGTTATGTGTAATTCAAAATTAGACGACTTGTGTTTTTTATTTGTATAAAATTTCAATCGATGTAAATCACATTTAATGTTATATGGTGTCCAATTTTTACGAAATAATTCGATTAATTTAAATTAAATAAAAAGTATATTTTTGTAGCAATAAAAGTGTAACACGGTGAATGATCTAACTTGGAATTTTGTATTTTGAAGCATGTTAGAATGAAAATGGTGAATTGATTTTTAGTTGTTGCACGTTGATTTTGAATACATATATACGTTGATTGTAATGTATATAATTGATTTGTAGTGTTGCATGATTGGAAGTTGTCAAGTTTCAAGTCCTTAGAGGTAGATTCACGCTTTGCAAAGTTGTAGATTTCTCATCGTGTCGAACATTCCTTCAAGGCATCGAATGTGATTTCAACATGAAGCCATCTGTCTTGTCACGCTGGGTGCAAGATTGGTGGCATCAAGTGTGAGAAAAGAGACTCGTCTCGAGTTTAAATGACGTTAGACATTAATTATGTAAATGGTGTCGAGCATGGGAACAATGGGAAGTCTCTAACTTGATAACACAAACCTAGGGTTGAGTGGAACTGAATGTGGCCAAACTAAAGCTCTTTATCTTAATGACATTGAACGTCAATATAGCAACATCGAACGTGAGTTAGACAAAGAATCTATACTTGAAACAAGGTCGGGTGTGGTACATTGCCACACTAGGCGTGAGGTTTTAGTGACCTCTACTTTATCCACGTCGGGTGAAGAGTTGTGTAGCATTAGACATGGACGAGATAGAGAGTTCCCTGCCTGAATGGTGATAGGCATTAAGTGTGTGGCATCGAGCACTAATTGTTGAATGAAAACTTGTCAATGATGATCTATTGAATATGAATAAAATAAATTAATCTATTTCATGTCTTAAGTTGGTTAACGTTGAGTATTACATGTATGGTGATGTATAATGGTGATTAAAGATGGTAGATGGTTGAGAGTTGTGAGTGAACTAAGTTGTACGTTGTGTTGTATTTGTTGTGTATTGGTGGAGTAGTTTAGTTGGAAATGCCTTGTGCAAGATGTTGTTATGTTGCTGAGATGATGAATGTCATTAATGCTTTAGGAATTTAGGCACAATGTTATTGAGTTGTATTGATCAACCCAAGACCGAATGAGAAATTTTTTTAAAGTTGCATGTCTCATTATGTGAATATATTATGTTGTGGTACTCTAAGAGTCCTATTTGTTGAAAATCCTTATTGAAAAGTTGATCCTTTAGGAAAATGAGTTGAGACAAAGTCTCCTCCAAGACCTTAGTTGGTACTTTGTGAGGGTAAAGGTTGAGACACACATGTATAAGACGAATAATTGAGTAAGTACAAAGTTGAAAATTTAGTTCTTAACCAAGTATCGAAAAGGCATAGTATTTAGAGGATAGCTAGTGGGTTAATCCTACAAGAGACTTAATTAAGCTAATTAATGTCGTGGTAAGCCTATAGTTAGCTATTCTACCCTGTTATACCCTAACAATGGTACTAAACTTCCTTATTTAAGTGGTGTCATTAAGAAACCAAGTGGTTGTGTTGTGAATTGATATCCAATTTGTTATTGATCTAGCAAGATAAAAGGATCACCTTGTGTTATTAGTTTGGTATGATTAAACCACTTAGATTGCTCACACTATGTTGTAGTATATCTCCTAACTAAAATGTGTGATGACACATGTAGTTGTAGTGTTGTATAAATTATGTTGTGTGATAAAAAATGTGAGTTGTTGATGAAGTGATCTTTAAGTTGCTATTGTGTTGTAATAGACTGAGTTGCTTATGTTGTTATATGTTGGTTGTGTTGTGATGTTATATATATATATATATATATATATATATATATATATATATATATATATATATATATATATATATATATATATATATATATATGAGGAGGGTTCAAACGATACCGGTGTAATTTTTACTAAGTGTTACATCGCTCAATAACTTTATATTAAATGTGAGTTTTGTAAATCAAATCGTTAGATTGAAAGTTCTTTACTCTTAGATCATATATACAAAATTTTATATTAATCCAAGATGATTTGATTCTTCATTCTTATAAAACAAGTTTAACGTAATATATTTATTTTAAAATATACTAAAATATGAACACCTTGATTACCCTAAAGTTGTTGTTCAATTTTAACAAAATTTGATATACACATATAAAGTGATATGAATTTTCAATCTAACGGCTGAAATTACAAAATTCACATTTAATATAAAGTTATTAAACGGTGTAACACTTAGTAAAAGTTACACCGGTGTCGTTTGAACATTCCTATATATATATATTAGTTATAATTTACCCTTACGTGTTTTCATGTGATTTGAATTGTAATGATCATATGTGCTATAAAAATAGAACAGAAATAGGTATGAGATGTTGCATCTGAGATAGCTATCCAAAGGATGGCAAGGTTGCTGTTGTTTTTGGTGCTACTTTTGTGTAATATGTTGTATAGAAGTTGTTTGACTAGTAACTTATATTATATAATTTACTTTTACTAGTTTACTATATTTATATCACTTTTAGTTGTGTAATTGTTTAACTATTACATGAATGATATATAATACATATTTATCAGTAGACTTAAAACTTTGAGTTTTAGTTATTATCCGGTACAAGTAGTTACATCGTTAGTGTAAGATCGTTACATAAAAAAAAATAGAATTTCAAGAATAGGATAAAAAATAACTTGTAAAACTTTTCCACGTATTAATGTTTCTTGCGTAGTATACATATAGGAATTTAATTGATTTTAATCTAATAAAATAATTTTTTCATCTAAAATAACAAATATATTTCCAAAACAGGGTGGAAAAACTTGTAAAAAAAACAACGTATGATTGGTTTATTTTGTAGTATACATATAACAATTTAATTGATTTAACTAAAATAAAATTAGATTGTTACACTAGAAAATAAAATGAAAAAAAATCAAAAATAGGTTGGTAAACGCCGGAATGTTTTACTTTGTTTTATAGTATACACGTTTATCTTTTTGCATGTGCACTTTCAAACTCAATAAATATATCTTTTAATGGCCATTCAATTGTCAATTTGACTTTAGTCATGTTTAAATAAAATATTTATTTGCACTTTATTGACCGTAAAAGTTAAATTATCACATTATTATTAAATTGAACTATATTCTGTAAAAAAAAAGTTAGACAAAGTGATTTGCTACAAACTATATTTTTCTTATTTCAAAGTTTTTTAATTGATCATCTAAATAATATATTTAATCAAATGAAATTATATATATTTTTAGTTTTTTAATAAAAATATATTTTTTAGTCCTTTAATAAATTCATTTATTTTTATTCTCTACAAATTTGTTAGTTGACAAAAATGTTATAAAAAAAAACTAAAAGAGAAAAACTTAGAAACTTAAATTAATAAAAACATGCGCTAAAAACAAGAATTGATAAATTAAAATCATTTTCAAGCCAATATTTTAATTTGTCATAAACAAACGATAAAAATCAAAATGTAAACTAATATATTTATAATCCGAAAATAAATAATTTAAGGAAAAATCTCTTATTTAAAAAAAATTAAATTAAAAGTTTTAAATGATTATTAGTCTAAGTCTTATACTTTGGATTAAGAGATAAATAAAGTCTAATATTAAATTCAACATATTAATCACCGATATCAAAATTATTGGTTATATATATATATATATAGAAGGGGATCCGTTTACTCGCAATCTATATCAAATTTCAACGATCCAACTATTGAGTTTAAAGTTCTTAATGCATAACCCTTTGAGGTGCCTCCAACATAGCGAGAAAATTAGTCACTGCTATCGGCTGTGGATACTCCAAGGACGAACGAAAAAAAAAGTTCTTAATGTATAGATCAGATCTATAAATTAAAAAAAAATTGAAAATCATTTAACACTTCATCTAATTCAAATTGACGGATAATCATAAAATCATTTTGTACATTGATTTGAATTAATGAAATGAAGCATTGAATGATTTTCAAATTTTCTAAAAATTTACAGATTTGATATATATACATTAGAAACTTTAAATTCAATCGTTTGATCGTTAAAGTTTGATATAAAATGAGTTATTGAACATAATAATTTTAGGTAAACTTAAACAGATCTTTTTTCATATATATATATATATATATATATATATATATATATATATATATATTATTGGAGCGACTCAACCGAGAATAATAGTTATAGTTATTCATATAAGAATAACTAATGACAATCTTTAAGTTAAAATAAATGATTTAAATTAAAAGATGTTATTATGCTAGATTACCATAATTGTTGTCATTATCTCCACCATTGTCACTTCTACCACCACCACCACCCTCTATATATATTCCTAACATGTATCAATAAACATAATTTATTAATTTTGATACTCATAATAATACATATTAAAATTAATCATTAAAGGTCAATCAATTACTAGTTATATGTTAACTATGTCTAATTAAAATAATTAATTGTACTTAATTATATTTGTAACATCCCAAATTTTATTCAATGAAAAGAAATATTTTTTTTATGTATTTATTATGTGAATAAGTATTTTATTCCCGTATTTTACTATTCATGTATATGTATTTTACTATTTATGTATACGTATTTTACTATTTATGTATACGTATTTATGAATAGTATTTTACTATTCATATGAATAGTAATTTTGAAAAAACGTAAGCGCTTACGCAAAACTCAAATTATTTGGATGAATAGTATTTTACTATTCATGAATAGTAATTATATTATTATTTTAATGAATAGTATTTTACTATGCAATTGCACAGTGAAGGGGCGGCTGAAACGTGGGATGCGGATTCTTTACGTTTCAAAATTTTAATTAATTTGAATATAATAATGAATAGTGCATAGTGCATAGTAATTTATAATATTATTTTAATGAATAGTGCATAGTGCATAGTAACTTCAAAATTTCTATAAATAGGGACCTAAGGATTTTGAAAATTCATAACTAGAGAGAAGAAAAGTTTAGAGAGAAGGAATTCTAGAGAGATAGAAAGAGAAAATAAGAAAGAAGGTTCTGCCTAGGTTGTGAAAAGAGGAGGAGAATAGAGAAGGTTCTGCTCTAGTTCCGGTTCCGGTTTAAGGAGAAAGAGAGGAGATTCTGCCCAAATTCCTATTTATCCAGGTAAGGGGGGGAGTGGGAAACCTCGCTTGGGGGTGTGGGAATAATTGTTAAATAGTTTGTTTGTTGGATTGGCTCCCGATCCCTTGCCTGTTGTTTATTTCTTTGAATATGTATTATTGATGTGTTTTGTTTTATATCTTATTTATTTACATATTAGAATCTGTTATTTGAATGGAAGGCTAAGCCTCCTAAGTATTTATAAATTTGTAATCTATTATTTAAATGGAAGGCTGAGCCTCCTTATTATCTTATATTACCTTTTAAGCTTCCTACTTTACTTAAAAGATCTTAATATATTATTATTGAAAAATATGATACCTAAGCAACCTCTGGACTGTTGGATTGTTGGACTGTTGGACTATTGAACTGTTTGGACTGTTGGACTGTTTGGACTGTTGGACTATTGGACTATTAAATTGGATTATTGAAATAATTCTTAATTATGAAATATGAATATGATATGTGTAACATGCTAAAGGTGGAGTCTGTGAATGTATGACATGCATCATATGCACATATTACTCCAGGTGTGCCGCTGAGGCCGCATACCCACGACTAACAAGGTGTACCTTTGGGTCACCCACGATATGCTAACGAGGTGTATGAACACCAATGATAGGTGTACCTTAGGGTCACCGACAATTGTATAGGTGTGCCTTCGGGTCACCAATGATGATATGTGAACTTCCGTATGGCGCCACATGCATACATTAGTGAGTCAAGTCAAGAAAATCATTATACATAAGCATATATGTGAGATTGATTATATATGTGAATTATATTGCGTGTGTGTGTGCTATTTAACTTTTATTTCTATATCTGCAACTGAGTGAGAAGTTTCTCACTCCCTTGTCATTTTTGTGTATATTTAAATTATGATGCAGATAATTAGCATGAGGCTGAGGATGTTGGTGGTGAAGCTTAGGCTTCTGTTTGGGTTTCGCTCTGATAGGATGTGACATTGGGATTAGCTAGACTTATTGTTAAATTATTATTATTTTTCTTTTGTAATTTTTATGTTATTTATGTTGAAAGTGTGTATTTTTGTCATATTATAATTTTACTAAAAGATTATAAGTTAATTCCTAACTAGGAGGCTCTGCCACCTTTACTGGGATTAATCTATAATCTTTATTTTATTATTTCTTGACAATTTGATATTTAAGTTGAAAATTATGAATGTGCATCTTTTACCCAATGATACTTGAGATAATTATTTTATATTAGACTAAGAAAGAATTTATATATAGATGGTTTATATCTATTGTAATTATGTTGGGGTAGAGGGTGTCACATTTAGTGGTATCAGAGCAAGTCGATTTTATCAACCGTGTGTGTTATGTGCTTATCATGACTCTGTTGTGTACTCTGACTATGTCTTGTTTGTTGTGTACTATGATGATGATGTTCGTCCTGTGTTGATATTGTTGAGTTTGAGATTGTTAAGTTAGTTTGTAATCAGAGGAATGATAATCATGATAGTGTTAGCCAACTCGAATTATTAGAACCTTGGATGGGAGGTGATATATTGAGTGTACTAAGAGTTTATGATTGGTGAAGTTTCTGACATCTATAGTTATAGCAGGTTGAATCTTAAGGTGGTTGTCTCTTTGGTGAGAGATCGAAATGATGTTAATTCCCTTAAGTGTTATTATTGGTATGTTAATTATTTATGGTTTAGGTAGCATGTGAGTTGTTTTGATTGAGAAAAGTAAGGAGAGACTTGAATGAGAAATTTAGTAGTGAATTTGGAAAAAGTTGAGGTATTTTGTGGCATTAGATATATTGATACATTATTGCTATTTGGTGTCGAAAATATTTTCATTATAGTTTGTTATGATAGTATGAGTATTATATTGACAAAATTTATATTTTGAGGTCTTTATGAAGAATATGGCTTTAGATATTATCTTTTCAATAGAACTAGGATAAGATGAAACAAAAATCTAGAACTTCAAGTTATGACTGCCTTGGTGATTAGAAATTTAGTAAGCACTGAATTTATTAGTGGTGATATTTGAATCTTTAGCTAACGAGATGATCTCTTGGAAATCTTATGTCTTCATAAAGAGTTGTAGCTTATTCACTTAACTTTCGTTTGAGATAGGTTTGAAATCACTTGGATGAATACAACTCGGTTTGTCAGGTAGATATATGCTATCATGATATTTTGAGTTGTTAGGCATAAAAAATATATTTAAACTAGATTGTCTAAGTATGAATTTGGATTGTATGAGGTGAGTATTTTAGACCATGAAATTTCTTGCGGAGGAAGATCTACTTAAGTTGTGCTTAAGTGAGAAATACTTGAGTCAATTAGTAAAATCAGGAGTCTTGTTTGATAGTTTATATGAAAATTCAGTGAGTAATTTTTTTTTTTTAACAGCTGTTCATGGTTTAAACTGCTCTCACTATAAAAATTGCTTTTGCCTTCGTTTCTTTGGTTATTAAGATGTTTCAGTTCACTAGGTTGTTTCTTGCCTACCCTTGGAATCAACCGTAAGGATAATCTATATCAGGAATTCTTGAACCTGTGTATATTTTTAACTACCCAAATCATTTTGTTGCTTACTTCTTTGAATTACTTACTATTACCTTTGACTGAATTGACTAGAAAGGAGTTACATTAGTATGGAATAACAATTGAGGAAGTAGTTTTCAAACTCTTAAGGAAAGATTGACTAGTGTTAATATTACTAGATTTTAGTAAGATTATTGTGATATATAAATATGTCTCTGAAAATAGGTTTAGGAAGAATATTGTGGCAAGAAGAAAAAATAGTAGCTTATGTTTCTAAGAAATTGAAAATTCATGAGAGAAATTACCTTACCCATAACCTTGTTAGCGACTTTGTCATTTATATAAAGATTTGGAGACACTAACTATATGATTCTATGGTTGAGGTATTTAGTGATCATAAGAACCTTAAATATATTTTGACCAAAGGGGTTGAATACGAGATAAAAGAAATAGTTCAAATTTCTTAAGGAGTAAAATTTTGATCTTATTATTTGGCTAAAGCCATTGTGGTGATTGATGTTTTGAGGAAATCTTTATCTTTCATTATGATTAGAGAGATGAATCTTTTTGGCTCAAATTAGAAATTTAAGTTTGGATTATAAGGTTACTTCTAGTATTGTGAGATTAAGTATGAATAACGAATGGATTGTTGAAGAAAATTATAGGAGCATAATTAGTTGATTTATTTTGGTAACAAGTTATAAGGCTATAGGTTAAGGTGATGGATATGATTATGACTTGGGTGAAGATGAAATGGTGAAACTTGGGAACTGATATGGATACCGAGTGTACATTATGCTTAGGTGTTGATGTTGTGGCAAATATCTGGATTACAATGATAACCAAATTATTATTTTGATGATTTAAGGATTGAATTTGATTGCAGAATTTAGAAACTTATGCTTGATGTGTAAGATTACCCTAGTAGCATTGAATTATTTAAGTTGGAAGTAACTATCAGATTAATAGATGAGATTAGAGGAACTAGGAGTTAAATCCTTTATTAGTGACCCAAATAAGCAAGAGATTAGAAAGGACACAGTTGGATGTTTAGTTATAAAACTTGAAAGGACATAAGAGTACTCTTAACATTTATTTAGGAGTTACTAAAATGTATCAGAGTGGCGCAGGGGAAGCGTGATGGTCTAATATGGAAAGAGAAGTAGAGAACTTGAATCAAGATATGGAGAGTGAGTTTAAATTTGGAGTGGATGGAGTTTTGAGATTTAAGGATAAGTTGTGCATTCCTAGTGTGCTAGAATTTAATAAAGCAATTGTATATTTATGGCTAGCATACTAGAAGTTTTTAAGAATCTTGTAGCACTTAGATGCTCCATTTTGGAAGTAAGATGGTGAATAGATAGACCCTAGTGGAAGATTTGTCTAAGACGCTTAAGAAATTGATTTTGTTTGTGTTTAAGTGGATAAATTCGTCAAGATCTTTCCTTAAGCAAATCCTTTAAGGAAATTGATAAAAGTTGTACATCAACAAGGTAGTGATGTTGCATAAGAATTAGAAGTAAGAATGCAAAGAGTTTACCATTGCAAAAATTTCGGGGACGAAATTTCTAAAAGGAGGGGAGAATTGTAACATCCCAAATTTTATTCAATGAAAAGAAATATTTTTTTTATGTATTTATTATGTGAATAAGTATTTTATTCCCGTATTTTACTATTCATGTATATGTATTTTACTATTTATGTATACGTATTTTACTATTTATGTATACGTATTTATGAATAGTATTTTACTATTCATATGAATAGTAATTTTGAAAAAACGTAAGCGCTTACGCAAAACTCAAATTATCTGGATGAATAGTATTTTACTATTCATGAATAGTAATTATATTATTATTTTAATGAATAGTATTTTACTATGCAATTGCACAGTGAAGGGGCGGCTGAAACGTGGGCTGCGGATTCTTTACGTTTCAAAATTTTAATTAATTTGAATATAATAATGAATAGTGCATAGTGCATAGTAATTTATAATATTATTTTAATGAATAGTGCATAGTGCATAGTAACTTCAAAATTTCTATAAATAGGGACCTAAGGATTTTGAAAATTCATAACTAGAGAGAAGAAAAGTTTAGAGAGAAGGAATTCTAGAGAGATAGAAAGAGAAAATAAGAAAGAAGGTTCTGCCTAGGTTGTGAAAAGAGGAGGAGAATAGAGAAGGTTCTGCTCTAGTTCCGGTTCCGGTTTAAGGAGAAAGAGAGGAGATTCTGCCCAAATTCCTATTTATCCAGGTAAGGGGGGGAGTGGGAAACCTCGCTTGGGGGTGTGGGAATAATTGTTAAATAGTTTGTTTGTTGGATTGGCTCCCGATCCCTTGCCTGTTGTTTATTTCTTTGAATATGTATTATTGATGTGTTTTGTTTTATATCTTATTTATTTACATATTAGAATCTGTTATTTGAATGGAAGGCTAAGCCTCCTAAGTATTTATAAATTTGTAATCTATTATTTAAATGGAAGGCTGAGCCTCCTTATTATCTTATATTACCTTTTAAGCTTCCTACTTTACTTAAAAGATCTTAATATATTATTATTGAAAAATATGATACCTAAGCAACCTCTGGACTGTTGGATTGTTGGACTGTTGGACTATTGAACTGTTTGGACTGTTGGACTGTTTGGACTGTTGGACTATTGGACTATTAAATTGGATTATTGAAATAATTCTTAATTATGAAATATGAATATGATATGTGTAACATGCTAAAGGTGGAGTCTGTGAATGTATGACATGCATCATATGCACATATTACTCCAGGTGTGCCGCTGAGGCCGCATACCCACGACTAACAAGGTGTACCTTTGGGTCACCCACGATATGCTAACGAGGTGTATGAACACCAATGATAGGTGTACCTTAGGGTCACCGACAATTGTATAGGTGTGCCTTCGGGTCACCAATGATGATATGTGAACTTCCGTATGGCGCCACATGCATACATTAGTGAGTCAAGTCAAGAAAATCATTATACATAAGCATATATGTGAGATTGATTATATATGTGAATTATATTGCGTGTGTGTGTGCTATTTAACTTTTATTTCTATATCTGCAACTGAGTGAGAAGTTTCTCACTCCCTTGTCATTTTTGTGTATATTTAAATTATGATGCAGATAATTAGCATGAGGCTGAGGATGTTGGTGGTGAAGCTTAGGCTTCTGTTTGGGTTTCGCTCTGATAGGATGTGACATTGGGATTAGCTAGACTTATTGTTAAATTATTATTATTTTTCTTTTGTAATTTTTATGTTATTTATGTTGAAAGTGTGTATTTTTGTCATATTATAATTTTACTAAAAGATTATAAGTTAATTCCTAACTAGGAGGCTCTGCCACCTTTACTGGGATTAATCTATAATCTTTATTTTATTATTTCTTGACAATTTGATATTTAAGTTGAAAATTATGAATGTGCATCTTTTACCCAATGATACTTGAGATAATTATTTTATATTAGACTAAGAAAGAATTTATATATAGATGGTTTATATCTATTGTAATTATGTTGGGGTAGAGGGTGTCACAATATTCATTGCACAATACTTAAATAAATTATGATTTTTGATTTAGACAATTTATTATAAACCATATTGATAGAGTCAATATAGTGGTGAGTGAGTTAAAATAATATGTATAATGTTTTGTATTAAAATTTTATTGTTATCAGTATAATTTTAATAGATAAAAAAGTTATTATAAATTAAGTTTATCTTATTTTTAAGACTTGTATATATTATATTGATTATATTATTTTTGTCTGTCCCTTGTTTTATTTAATATATTAAATTTATTCTCTTAATTTTTCAAAATAATATAATAATGTAATTCAGGACATTTTTAGACTTCATATTTATGTTTATTAATTTTTTTTAATTCTTATAGTTAAAATATATATATATATATATATATATTTATACTTATTTTTTTATAATTCTTTTTCGTCCATTAACTTTTTTTAAGGACATTTTCATTGTGTTGATGTGATAAATGTCTTTAATTTTGTGATGGTTAAAAAAAGGTTGTCTCAATAATGAAAGTGTCACAGTAAGTGAAGGTAAAAAAATAGGTAAAACATGTTGAAATATCCAATTCAAAACAATTATAGCAAAATAATTTTGACATTAAAAATAAAAAAAATTCGAATACCTATTTCATGCTATTATAAACGAAACAACATTATAACAAAAATTAATGACAAGACTATAAAATTTTAAAAAAATTATAAATATAAAAAACTAAAAAATATAAGAGATAAATATTATGACTAAAAAGTTTATTTTAGATTATAAAAATTAAAAGATGAAATAAATGAAACTATAAAAAAAAATATTTTAATCAATATTTGTAAGTATTATCAAATTGCAAATACTATCAGCTATACTTTTTGGATTTTGTATTTTATTAGTTAAAGTCATTCCAAATCTTAGATTAGCAACTTAGCATGTATGAAAGAAGGTGGTGCAATTTTATTGATATGAAATTGTGGATTTCTGTTTCTTTCTAATCACGAAAAGTTATGAATATTCTAACTCGTCAAACCAGTAATTCGTTACCTTTTTTTTGACCAATTAATTCGCTACTTTCTGGAAATAATACAATCCTTGAATTAACTAAAGAATATGTTAAGATTAAGTTAAAATTATGATAAAAATATTAATATTTTAACATCAAATTTTTAACAAATGATGGAAGGAAATTAAATAATATTAAAAGTGGTCAGCTTTAAGAGAAAATTAGTCCTAAACAAATTTAGTAAATTCTAAAATGAGATTTTTTTTTCATTATGAAGATTTTTTTTATATAATTTCTCTCAAAGGTTTGAAGGATATTAAATACGTGAACATCCTCTTTTAACTTGAGTTATCTTTATTTAGAAGAGTTAAAATTTAATTTTTGATCACTTGATTAAATAATGTAAATCTCTCGCTACTCATTCCAATCAAAATTAGTATGAGAAATGTAATTTTAAAGATAAAATATACAATCAATCATGTAATTAAAAAATTAAGATCAAGATTTATGATAAAATAAAATTATTGTTAAATAAAATTAAAATTAATTATATTATCAATATTAATTTTTTTAATTAGTAGTTATTATTATACTTTATTCTTTAAAAAAATTTAATTTCCTCAAGAGGAGTATTGTTTTTGGATTTTAAAGTTTAATTATTATTTTTCTTTATAATTTGAATTTTTAATTAATTAGATTAATTTATTTGTGAGATTAAGTAAATTTAGATGTTTATTGAATTTCTTTGATTTAAATTTCTCAATTTTTAATTACTTTTGAAAATCAAATCAATTATATTATCTTTCATTCAAGTTTTACAAATTAAGATATTAAATTTTGCTTAAAATAAAAAATATCAAATTTACTCTATTTAAATCATACTTTTGTTCAAATTTGAACAGACTCAAAAGAAAATTCGCAAATTGATTTAAAAAACCAAAAATCAATGAAAAATTATAAATTAGAGATTCTGTTTAATTTTTAAAATTTTTAAAATTATACAATTTGATTTAATTTTCGAATAGAAATGTGAAACTGCTTGAAATTAAACTAAATTACACTTAAATATAAATACATTTTTTTTAAATGTATAATATAAGTGTACAAAATTGACATTTTTATAAAATTGTAAACTATTAAAATATATTTTATTTCTCCAAATATACATTATGATATTTAAAAATATCTTATAAAATTATAAGTTATTAAATTAAATTTTAGAATAAAAAATTATAAATTATTTATGATGATTTTTTTAAGGATAAATTATAAAAAAAATTTAATATGAAAATTAAAATCATATTAAATAAATGTTTTACTAAAATAATAAGATAAGATTTGGTATTAAATACATTGATTAATTAAAATATTTTAATATTTATATGCTTTTAATTTTATTTTTAACGTATAATTTTAAATAAATAATATAATATTACATAATTTTAGTTAATTTTTAAATAATAAATTTTTAAAATCAAACAAAACTACAAAAAATTGGTTAAATTTAGTTCAAATTTTATAATTCATTCATAACAAATTACATTTATTTTGCTTGCTTTGTTTGGACGACTTTTAAGGTAAAATCTGGATCAAATTACATTGCGAATATCCTCCTTTTCAAATCTTTTAAAATCTTCAATTTTATTTTTAGAGTTCTATTAATTTTTTTATTAATAAAATTTTAAAATTATTTCATATATCATATTTATAACAAATCCTTAAATATTTAAACAAAAAAGTTAATGCACGAATAAGTTAAAAAAACTACTACAAAATCTAAATTTAATTAATTTTAAAAGTAAAAAATAGTCATTAACTAAAAACAAAAGCCACATTGCATGCCTTCCTGAACTAAAATTGCAGTTAAACTTGTTATTAATTTCAGCTGCCATTGATCTTCAAATTTCAAAGACTCGCACCGCTAAGCAATTCTTTGTTCTTCTCTTTCATGTAACTTGAATTTTCATCCCAATTCCAATTTTAAACGTTGGATTTCATAATAAAATTACCCAGATTTATTCCTCCGCTCAATCAGGTACGTCTTCGCCCTATTTTCATTTATCACTTTGGATTTTCCTCATTTTTTTTTGCCTCTTACGTTCCACAAGATGTGTGCGATGATAAAATTTCCGCCATTTAATTCTACAATTTTGGGTTCTCTGTGTCATCTGATGCCATCATTCAGGAATTTGATGTTTTGCGTTTTAGTTTGGGAAGGCAAAAATCATAGAAAATTCGTTGTTGACATACGAGTGATGAAATCGTATTTTATTTTTGATCTATTAAGAATTATAATTCGAACCTAGTACTGTGCACGGAGTTTGATTGTAGAAGTGGATTATTGTAGTATAGGAAAAAATGTGAAGATTTATAAAAAAAATCAGTTATCATCAATAAACAGGTGATATATTATATTTTGCAGGAATTATGTCTCTTGGATGGAATTTGCAAGCACAAGGGCGTAGTTTACATGTTGGTTATTGGCCCACCTTTGATGGAAACAACAACAACAATGACAACCGGAAACGAAGCAGGAACAACTTTTATCACGGGAATTATAACTACTGGGCAGAACATGGTGGCTATTCTAATGTTTACAACTTTGGTTATGGTGATTGTGTTCAGTATGATGATGTCCCATCATCTTTGAAAAGGAGAAAACATTCGGCTCCTATTTGGGAAAACAGCCAGAAATACTATCTTCCATCCACTGTCCAAGGCAATATCCCTTCATCCATAGACTTCCAAGCACCACCTCCTACAAAATCCAATGTTGATACCTCTATATCACCTATTTGCAAGCTTGATTGTTCTATATTTGAAGATAGTGAGCCGGTGTTTATGTCAAGGGATGAAATTGATAGATGTTCTCCATCAAGAAAAGATGGTATTGATGTACTTCACGAGACACAGTTGCGCTACTCCTACTGTGCCTTCCTTCAGAATCTTGGAATGCGGCTTAACTTGTGAGATTCGTATTTTGGCTCATTTTTTTTCCTTCAAATTAACATCATAACATTAGTGGCTATATGCTTATGATATTGGTACTTATGATTACAATTAATTGTTAGATAGTGTCTTGTTTCTCTGTAAAGTCTGACATGCCCTTTGCAGGCCTCAAACTACCATCGGGACAGCCATGGTTCTGTGCCACCGGTTTTTTGTTCGACGATCACATGCTTGCCATGACAGATTTGTGAGTCTAATTGTCCTCTAGCTCTGAGTACCTACTTTATTTCTTACGAAATGCTTGGAATGTGGTATTTCTTTTTTGTTTTTTCAAGTTGCTTCTTATAGTTAGCCTGTGATTTAATTAATTTTGGTTATGCTTTGCCACAGTTGATTGCTACTGCTGCCCTTTTTCTCACTGGAAAGTCAGAGGAAACACCATGCCCTTTGAATAATGTGTTGCGAGCATCTAGTGAAATCTTATATAAACGAGATTTTACTTTGCTGTCTTATCTGCTTCCTGTTGTGAGTAGACTTCAAACTATGCACATTTTCTTACTTCCGTTGGTAACTTATTGCTGATAGGAGACAAGCAAAAAAGCACCAAATAGTAGAATCTTTATCAATTTTAATGCGGATAAGTTAGATATGCCTATTACTCATGGATATGATTGCTGATCTGCAATAAGTCTTTAGAAAGATATTGTCATTTAAGTAGCATGTTAGCTGATATGAACCCAGAGGGATGGATTCGTTTTACGGATCTATCTAGGTTGGAAAACTTATAATTAAGAAATTAAAATAAAAAAATATGGATTGAGGTAAAAAATGGAAGAACAACGCCACAATCCCTAAAGATTGATAAGTTGAGGAAGATTCGCCACTTTGAATTAGGAAATTCAAGGATAAGAATCAAAAGTAGTTCTTAAGAACCTAGAGAGAGAAAATCCTCTCAATTGGAAAAATATCCAAATTATGAATAATTCATTTTCTCTTCCTCTAAAATTTTTACAAAAGGTTCTTATTTATAAGCTTAGATGGGCAAGATGACATAAATTCCCACTAACACTTAATATCCACTAGAATTGACTCCTCACTAGCCCACTAACTAAGCAATAAATTCCCACTAACATTTATTTCTCCTTAGCAACCTAAAAGGCAAGGAAATCCATCAGATTTATTTAATAAAATAAAATAAAACGAAAATTACATTAAAAAATAAGATAATGGACTTAATTATTTAACCTCAAACTACTTAAATTTCAGCCCATTAATCATTCTTCTTTATCATATGACTTTGGGCTTGTTAGTCTTCAATTTTACCCTGCTGGATTCATATCATACCCTCCTTTTTTGAGAAGATTCGTCCCAAATCTTAAGGCTTTATTTATTTCCTAATTTATTTAATTCACTAACTACTGCTGGAACGCAAATGCTTCCTCCTGGGTCGAAGACATCTCGCTTGTATCTATCTCTAGCTTCACCTGTTAGTAAGTTATTAATCATCAACGAAACAAATAAAACATCTTCAAACTCATAACCACAAACGTACTCAATGAATAGGAATTGAATCCCATTCAAGTGGTAGCTTTGGAAAATAGTAACTTCAAACAACAAATCAACTCCATTTTCCAGGTGCAAGGTCTCTTGAATTTTATTTTGAAAGGTGGATTGAATGTATAAAGGTGCATTAGGAATGATGTTGACATGCTTCTTCAAACAAGAAAACTTGTCCTCCTGTTCCTGTAAATTTGACACATCAAAAGAAGAAAATGTAACGTTAGAGTTGTCATCTTCCTCTCTATGTATCTCATCTTCTGCTCTCCTCTTCTCTTCTCTTTCTTTTTCTATCTTTATTTTTAATTTTAGTTGATCCTCATGTACAGCGTCGGATGATAGACATATCAACTTAATCCTTCGTCTACCATGCACAAAAGAAATAGAAGGTCGTTCAGGATTTATAATTTTATTATTCAACCATGGCCTCCCTAATAACATATGGCATGTCTCCATGGGGGCAATATCACAAAGAACTTCATCTTCATATTTTCCAATAGAGATTTAATCATTGCTTGTCCATTTGTAGTGGGCATACATAATTTCTCAACCGCCTTGTTGCTTACGACATTTCTAAAATTGAATTCATCTACTGCGACCAAGAACAGAGAGTCGTCAGCCAAACATCTTGTATAGTAAATTTTCATTTCTATTCCAAACCCAGAGCCGAAGCTCTGATACCAAATTATATGAACCCAGAGGGATGGATTCGTTTTACGGATCTATCTAGGTTGGAAAACTCATAATTAAGAAATTAAAAGAAAAAAATATGGATTGAGGTAAGAAATGGAAGAATAACGCCACAATCCCTAAAGATTGATAAGTTGAGGAAGATTCACCACTTTGAATTAGAAAATTCAAGGATAAGAATCAAAAGTAGTTCCTAAGAACCTAGAGAAAGAAAATCCTTTCGATTGGAAAAATATTCAAATTATGAATAATTCATTTTCTCTTCCTCTAAAATTTTTACAAAAGGTTCCTATTTATAAGCTTAGATGGGCAAGATGACATAAATTCCCACTAACACTTAATATCCACTAGAATTGACTCCTCATTAGCCCACTAACTAAGCAATAAATTCCCACTAACATTTATTTCCCCTTAGCAACCTAAAAGGCAAGGAAACCCATCATATTTATTTAATAAAATAAAATAAAACAAAAATTATATTAAAAAATAAGATAATGAACTTATTTAATTATTCAACCCCAAACTACTTAAATTTCAGCCCATTAATCCTTCTTCTTTATCATATGACTTTGGGCTTGTTAGTCTTCAATTTTACCCTGCTGGATTCACATCATTAGCTGAAATCAATTGAAATTTATCTTGGAGGCTTCCAAAATAATCTCCAATACTAAAGAATTTCTTGGACAGATTTCTCCCTTAGAATAGGAGTTTTGCATGTTTAATTTTCACTTATATTGACTTGATTTCTTTTTCAGGATTGGTTTGAAAAGTATCATGACCGGGTGCTTGAGGCTGAACTGTTGATGCTTACCACTCTAAATTTTGAACTCAATGTGCAACATCCATATGCATCTCTTACATCTGTTCTTGACAAATTAGGCCCTTCAAAGACTGTTTTGATGAATCTGGCATTAAACTTGATCAGCAAAGGGTGAGTTCTCTTATTTGTTGGATCTTATACATTCCGCAAACAATTGCAACAGTATTTTTGCTTGTCCATTCATTGTGTGGACCAAATTTGTTCTGATACTGATGGGTTATCTGCACCCAAGCCCACAACCAAATTTGAATGTCAGTTATTTGAGCAGCAAATATCTCAAATTCATCCACTGTTCCCACCTGGAAAAATGCCTTCAATTGCAAGAACAGGTTCACTGTATGATGATCACCATATAAGTCAAAAAGAGCTCATTTGAAGTCTTTCCCAATCGAATTCTAGTTCTGCCTCCTTCAGCACCGTGAACCAAAGCTATGTCATTCCTTCTCTCCATACATGTTTGTGTGAGTTGTACTTAGCTCTGGTGGTGTATCTTGCACAGCAAAATATGTTTTATGCACAGGAAACCCATCCACCCAACTTGATCATCCCCGTAGAGGGGCAGAAATTCAATTCATTCAGCATTGTGACAATGGTTGTGAAACAATTCCAGAGAAGTTTTTGGGTGGAACCTCTTTGTCCTCGTTGCAATCATTCCTAATGCCAGAGCTGGCTGATGAGGAATCCAACTTCCACTGGTGGCTCTGAAGTCCCTCTCGAACCTTGAAATATAAAGCTGTGAAAGACTTGGTAATGTCCCCAATGCTGGTCAGCTAGGAACCCACCTTAGATGAATGATCATTCAGCTGTACCATGTTCCTTTAGTGTGTTAAATCATGATTATGCAGCTACACTTTCTCTTGATTTTTGAGAGTGGACTCAACAGTTACCATTCGAGTGTTTAAAGTATTAATGTGTTGAGAAGCCATACAAGTTTGCATACACTGGATTCTCCCTCACTATTACCTCTTAATGAAAGCACCAAATGATAGGAACTGGTCCTATCTAGCTGGGAGAACGTACTTTATTAATGAGAAGAAAAGGGAAATTGCCGAAAATAAAATGCAGAGCTCCCAGCTATAGAAGCAACTTCCTAGCCCAAGTTGTAAGCCACAAATAGAGATGACATGGTATGATCCCTATGTGGACTACCCCTGACTTCTCTTATACATCCAGTCTCTCTTCTGTAACTAATTTTTTCTCTCCTTTTTCTGCCTTAAGCCTAATAGGCTTGTAGGATTTTGGGATTGGTCTTGGATGCAGATAACCCATCAGATACTTATGCACTTCCATTCCATTCGGTCTGTTTGTTTTGCATCTGTAATCGTGTATGTATTGTTTCAAACTGATGTCCTCTTCAGACATTCTTTTCTTTGTTTTCACTTGGCCCATATCACCCAACACAGTGGTTGCCACGAAAAACTTGGTTCATTTTCTTGAGGTCTAGAGAACTACTAGCCTAGGTGTCTCCATTCTAATTTTTGGTTCAAGATTGTGTTGAATCTCTTAATTTTTCTGTAGAGGAACTGCTCTGTGCAGTTAATCTTTCATGGGATATTGATTCTTTTGGCATGCATATCTTGCAGGATCTTCACAAGATTAGCATAAGGGCCTGTATGACATTCTTAGCTGGTTGATTGATATGCTGTTCAACATTCATGGAACATTTTGTTTTACATCTGAAATTGTCCTGCTAATGTCTAATGGATGGCTTTACCCTCAATAAGTGAATATGTCTGACTAACTTTTCTTTTGGTTAACAAAGATAGCTACTACTGTACCTCCAAACCAGATATTCTGACAAACCCTCCATTTTTTGTGGTTTATTCTAATAACCTTTAGCCAAATGGGTTATCTATGCACTTTTAATATATTTAACAGAAAGAAGATCAAGGATCTAAAACCAACAAAAGTCTTTTTATATTTTGGCATCTGGTATTTGTTTTCTTTCAACCTGGTTTATTAATTGATCACTTGATTTTGAGGAAAACTGCTGTTCAGGCTTGAATCTGCTGATAAAATCATTTCGTTTTAAACTGGTTCCTTTATTATCTCTGAAAATGCATGTTGCATTTTTTTCTTTTTGATTTAATATATTGGAGCCTGATAAGTTGCAACTGAATTATATTATTTGAGTTTTATTTTTCACTTTGGCTTCCTTAATTCATGATTCATGTTTTTTAGATTTGGACATTATTTTTAAGGCATTGACGGCATTCCTCTTTCATTATTAACTTTTTTTTATTTTTATTTTTTATTTCTTGCTGTTTCTAATTTGTATTGAATCTTTTGTTCTTCGAAGATGCCATGCTTGTTGGAGCATTGGTTGATCAGATTTTTGTCTTTTATATTAATTTGTATCTTGTGATTACGTAGAGGTACAATGCTTTACCCATCGTTAGCTGCAGGTTTGTACTAAAATTATCAGGAAGATTTTTTCTATTCTATGTTGGTTGTTTTTTTTTTCTGGAAAAGATGATTCAAATTCTCCTTCCATCATTTAATGCTCTGTATTGTGTAATGATGCTTAAACTTACAAGTTGCACCTGGAATATCGACAGTGGTAGAGGATTTAGTGAGTTAATCTGTAGTGCAGAATAAGATGCATTCATCACAAGCATTCCGATTCACATATTAGCAAGGCTATCCAGATCAAAATGTAGGGCAAAAGATGTTGCATTGGCATTACCTTTGAAAGGTTCAATTGTTTGCAACGTGAAGCACCCTATGTATGCTTTCTGATTTTAGTAACATAGATTTCTGGAGTTTAAAGCCCCACAGCATATTTGGGCCTGGAAATCTGAAAATTTCTCTAGATGAGTTATGAGTATAAGAAAATGCTATAGTTTGGTACCCTATCAGCAATTGTGCAGAGATTCTTGGAATAGTATTCTTCCTGACTTGCTGCATTTCTTGTTGGTAAGGAAAAGTAAGTAAATTTGTGTTTACCACTTGAAATCAATGTTCAATTTGTATGTCTTATCTAGCTTATATTACTTCTTATTTCAATAGCTGACATGATCTCAGACATCGTGAAAACATGTTAAGTTTTACTAGAATCTTCTGCTCTTTTTGCCATATATAGTTAGTTTACTATTTGCATATCTCTGTATTTATGTTGATAGATGCTGTCAGTACACAGTAGTGATGTGTCTTGGGTCATCTTCTGAAGCTGAAAAATGTTATTTTGCAGGCTTCAGAGCTCTCTATGGCTTCAGTATAAACCCCATCAAATTGCTGCTGGAGCTGCATATCTTGCTTCAAAGTTTCTAAACATTGATCTTACTGCTTATCACAATATCTGGCAAGAGTTTGAGGCAGCACCTTCCATTCTTCGGGGTACTTTACGCCCACTTCTCCCTTTACTCTCTCTCTCCTCTTTCTCTTGTCAAGCAACAATGTTGAATTTATACTGTTTTGATTTCTAGAATGGTTGGTTCATCAGTAATGTGTAATTGAAGTGTGGTTGATTTTTTAGAGAAGAAAAGAAGTAATTTCATCCTTATATTGCAGCAGTTGATCTTTTTTCTAAGAGTAATGTCTGATGTCAATCTCTTTTTAAATTTACTGTTTCTCTTAATTTACTGTTTCTCTTTTTGAAATCTAATCCTAGTTTTAATGTTATAAAAATATAGGTTTGTAGCTTGTCAAAAGTGTTGTCTTGAAAAAGTGACCGAACTCTCCCATTTTAGAGTAATGCTGCACATGCAGAAATAAATTGCCAAAATTATGACAGAAATTTCCTAGATTTTCAACTTTGGTTGTTGGATGGAATGAAGTGCTAGGACCACTTACCCATGCATGTGAAATTATTTTGTCAAATTCTGTGAAAAAAGTTATGGTTGTCTAGCATGCTTATAAGTTATTAATACTAATTCTCACTTTTATGCAGATGTCTCGCAGCAATTAATGGAGCTCGTTTAAATGTATAAAGAACATGATTATAGTGATTTCTAGATACAGAGTAGAGTACATTTGGTGCTGTATTCTGTTTTAAAAAAGACCTCAGAAAGAAACCGTAACAGATTGTCTGTGCTGTTTATGCTATAGTTTAAAATATAATTTGACGGACTACATGTTGAGGGGTTGTGACCTACAGGGTTCAGTGTTTCAACTCCATTAGTGTATACTCGATCTTGTGTTATCTTTTGTATTCATTTAGTTGATTAGTAGATGCTTTGTTGTGATCCCATGTCATGTATATACCAACAACGTGGCAAAGTTTATTGGAGCATTTGCAGTCATGCATACCAAAATTGTTAAATTTGAAAGTACAAAAAGCTGTCCGGTTTGAAATTAAAATTTAAACCTGTCGGAATGATTCATAGTTGAAATGATGAGGCTGCAGTTTATGGATCCAACGATTTTAACCTTCTCCAATTATATTTATATCAAACTGAGGCAGTAATGATTGCTCATAATATAAATTTACCGTTTGATTTTAATGGGATAAAACAAGTGACTTTTCCGTTTTAGATGTGTTATATACGAGGAATGCTATTGGGCTAATGTCACGTCTGTTTAGTTATTTGATGCTTTATTTCATCATTTTAGCTCGAGATTATGTATCATATTATACCTTTTAAATAGTATAGATACAGCTGTTGGAAAATCTTGCTGTAAAGATGTAAGTTATTTTAATTGATAATAAAATATTATATTGATATGTTATATGGTTTTGGGTTGTTTAAAATTAATATTTATATATTAAATATGAATCATTATCTTGTATAAAAGTATTTTTAAGAGTTTTTTTTAATTAGAGGATTTATAGAAATTCTTTTAAGTTTATATCTAATTTGATTTTTATTTATTAAAATTATTTATAAATTAAATATTAATATTTTAAAATAAATTATTAGTAAATAAAATAATTTTAAGTTATAAGTGTTAGTTTGAAAGTTAAAAATTTCATATAGGAAATATTGTTTTTGATGCTTAGGAACTCCTTAAATATGTGTGAAACTCTTCAAGTGAAATTTGTTAAATTTTTTCCAATCCCTTAGTCAATGTAGAGTAAAGTATAAAATATAGGGTTACTAATCTTAATTGATTATTGAAAAGATTATGTGATTTCTTGCGAATAGTTAGTGGACTACTTCTATTTGTGACTTTGTAAGCATGTCAAGGTCGTGGCATGTCTATACTTAGTATATTAGTCCAGGTAGTATAACTGGACTTTTCTAGTGTAAGTGGGAATGTCCGAGAAAATAAAAATAGGAATTGATATTTCATTTTAGTTGTCGATCTAGTGGGCGTATTAGGCATGAAAGTGATCAAGTTGGTTCCATAAAATCAAACCATTTAGACTACTTAGGTGTGTTAGAAGATCTCCATAAGTGAACGTGTGACGACACATTAGTTGATGAGTATGCATATGATATAGTGTGAGTTGTTGTTGTTCATATGCATTTGATGAGTATGTTGTTGTGCAATATGATTATGGTGAATGTTTGATTGCTAAGGTGTTTTAACTTTCAAACATGGTGAATATTGTTGGATGCGAATCTTGGGACGTGTTTGCTTGGTTTGCATGATGGTGTTAAGTATAGATGCTTTATTCCTATACTTTTTTTTAAAAAATATAATTTACCTTTACTTGTTTCCATATAGTTTGAATTATAGTGATCATACTTGGTATAAGAGTAGATAAGGAATAGGTTGTAAAGTGGAGGCCATCAGGTGGATGGTGGTGCTTTTGGATGTTTTGTACTTTCCTCTTATGATGGTTGTATAGTTTGTGCTTAATCAACACTTAGATTATATCTTTGATTCTTACTGGATGACTATACTTATACTATTTATATTTGTATAGTTGTTTTACACATATATGCATGTTATGTAGTACATATCTCTAGATATTTACGAATGTATGATTTTAATAAGTAAATTTTTTTGTTATTAATTTGTAATTTCATGAAATATAGCCGTCATGAAAGGTCATTATAATATTGAAGTTAAAATTAAAGTTACATAAATGAATTTACTTAAAAGAAATAAAATGAGTTATTTATTAAGAGCATTAAAAAAAAACAAATTGTTAATCACAACTTAAGAAAGTAAGAAACTATACATATGTTTAAATTTTTTTTAACTGATCAAATCACTTTTACAACATCAAGATTGAAAATTTTTAAAATCGTATATGTATTATTCTAACTCTACCACTAAGTTGCTAAGGTCGTTATATTTGGAGTTAAGTTGACATCACTTAGTCATTTATTTTTGCTTTTTAGTCCGTGAATAGTGAATATTATTCTTGAACTATCATGTTCTTTATCGTAATGTGTGACATTCTAGACTACTTTAGCTCAAATAGAAATAGGGATGATAAATAAACTCGTACCCGTGGGTAATACCCGAACTCGTTCCGACTTTAACGAAGAATATATGATTTGACCGGGTACAGGTACGTGTAAAACCCGATATATTAAACCGGGTATGGGTACATGTATATACTTACCTATCCCCGTACCCATCCTCGGTTTAATACCCACCCCTGTTTTAATTGTGTTAAAGAATTTTAATATTTTATTATGTGTGATTATTTATTATAATGTGAAATATTTATAATTATTTAATTATTAAGAAGTTTTTTGATTAAAATATGAGATAGTAAAACAACCTAATTATAATTATAATATAACGAAAAAATAATTTAAAAATGTTGTGTATTTTTTTTATAATTTTTTTTTGACAGATATAGGTATCCTCGATACCCAACGATGATGGAGATGGAGATGAAAGTTATATAGCCAACAGATATAAATACAGAAATAGGGATGAATTTGAGTCATGAGAACTAGGACGGATATCATGAAACCCATACCCGACCCCTTGCGTTACCATCCCTAAATACAAAGCTTGCAAGCAATTTAAATTCCCTTAATTACTTAAGAAAATCGATACTTATATACGAATTATATTTATATTGAAATTTAAATACACGTTAGTTTTTATTTTATATTTTATAAAACGTGGCAATTTTACCTGAATCCTTCCTAATAATATGTTAATCCGTTGCAATTTTAAATCAGTAATGCAAAATTAAATATTTAAGTTTGCAAAAGTAAATCGCTTAGAAGTATAACTAATTATAACGTCAAAATGTATTAAAGTAATTATAAAATCTATAATAAAATTCAGGTATATACTATTTTAATATGAGTTTAATAACTATATAGTTTACGCTGTCATATAAATATATAATTATAATTCATTCTTAATGTAATTTTTAATTATTCTATATAAAAATTAACAAACATATTATATGTGATAATTTATAATTAATG
This sequence comes from Cajanus cajan, assembly GCF_000230855.2. Classification (NCBI taxonomy): domain Eukaryota; kingdom Viridiplantae; phylum Streptophyta; class Magnoliopsida; order Fabales; family Fabaceae; genus Cajanus; species Cajanus cajan. The sequence goes on along the minus strand of NC_138527.1, from coordinate 45,361,527 downwards.
ACAGTATAAGTGAATTTAATATATTCTTCATTAATATCTTTTGATCAGTTTTTAACTTACAATCAGCAAGTTACTGCAACATTTGACATTGCTACATATCAATGCAATGACCTTGTTAGACACATTGCATTAACGTAAAATGATTAGACACATTTCATTAATGTGAAATGATTATTTTTATCCTTATTATGATGTAACAACTTATATATTTAAAAACAAATTAAGTGGAATTCCCGGTGACCCTTGTGTTTAGAACACTATGTAAACATACATTACTAAAGTTTTTTTTAATGCTTAAAATAATGATTTTGATTTATCTTTAAATAAATTTTATAGATAAAAAAATATTTTTTATTTTTAAAAGATAAAAATTTAATAAAAATTTTATAATGATTAAAATTAAAATTTAATTATTTATAAATCATTATTTTCAAATTATCTAACCTTTTTCTATTCTCTACCGATTATTTCTCTTTTCTTCTAATTTATTTTAAATAATATGCCCAAACACACTCTTATCGACTGTGTAAACGATATTCATTAAAAAAAAAAAAGAGAGTACCAGCTTGTATTTCTTTATTTTACTTTATCATTTGAGGTTTATTTGGCTGCCCCTTGAGAAATAGAATATATCTTGTTTGTGAACCACCAGCAGAAAAAGGTTGCATCTATTAAAATTTCACGACAGCAAACCCGATGAGTCACATGTATCAACACAACTAATCAATTTTTGTAATGCTTAACCCAAAGGATGAATTGATTAATCGAAATTAAACTCGTCAACAGAAAGTGGACTCGAATTACTTACACTTACACAGAACTCCGCGATAACCGTGTACAGCGCCACCTCAAGATCCCAAATCTCCATCCGTAAACCGAGTGAAAAGTGAAAACTCCGTGACGTAGGCGTATCCGTATTGGAAAATTGCTCTTTCTCTTTTTTCGTAATTCCTTTTTTATTTTTTATTTTTTTTATTTGCTTGCCTCTAACTTACGAAATTGGTCACACGAATAGAATACACAGTGAGGACAAGAACGATCGAACGCACCATTGAAAGGGAAAACGACGGAACAACAGTGTACGGAGAGAGAAGGGGAGTGGTTTACGGCACTGCTGCTTCGCACTCGCTGATCCGTATCTGATGCGCGATTGAATCTACCAGAACGAAACGACGCGTAGTTTTGGAATTCTGTTCTAGGTTTTGATTCTCGGTTCCGATCGACCGACGATGCTGGCGAATCATTTCCAGAACGGCATCGAAACGGCGAGGCTTGTTTGGTCGCGGATTCCTAACTCCGAAGAGTCGCAGCTCCTCGACGACGCCGTTGGAATCCTCAAGAACAACGACGGAGGCGGCGTCGAGAGCCTTGACTATGAAGTCGTGGAGAATTTTGCTTATCGCGAGGAACAGGTTTTAACTATTATTCTGCTTGATTGATTTTCTTAATTCTTAATTGTTATACTTCTTCGGTTACGATGTGATATTGTGCTGTCCTTTGAGATTGTAGGCGCAGAGAGGGAAGCTGTATGTGAGTTATTTGCTGGTGGTGAAATGGTTCTTTGCGTTGCTCATTGGCATTTGTACGTTCTTCAATTTAATCGCAGTTTTGGAAGTCTTGTTTCTTCGCTAACGCGCTTTTTGTTTTCACTCTCGGGATTTGATTTTTAATTGCGGTGCTTTAGTTAGTTTTTCTGGTTAGCGAACTACATTTTTGCTTCCATTGCAAGCGTTACGGGAAGTAGTATAAATCTGTAATTCATTGAGGAAAAAAATAGGATGTGAACTCTAAGCTTCAGTTTAAACTTGTTTTAAAACTCAACTGAGTGCTGAAAATTTTCAGCAGTGAAAATGTCTTAATAATATTTGAGTCAAAATATGTGACACATATGGTCATAGAATTCTTTCACTAGCAGTTATTTAAATTATTTATTGAGACTAGTTTCCTTTAGTACAACAACTGTTTATCTTAACACACATATTGGAGTTTTCATGGCTAAGAGTTTGGTGATTTTTGGTGTTGAACTTTCCAATTTTACCAAACACACCTTCAGTCTGGTTCACACCTGACATTTTTCTTTCATACTATATTTGTTTTTTATACATATTTTTCTTTGATTGCTTGCAGGTACAGGACTTGCTGCTGTTTTTATCAATATTGCTGTTGAAAATTTTGCTGGCTGGAAGTTCTCCGTGACCTTTGACATAATTCAGAAATCATATATTGCTGGTTTTGTCGTATATGTCCTGATCAACTTGGTTTTGGTGTATTCCTCTGTATATATTATCACACAATTTGCACCAGCAGCTGCTGGATCTGGTATTCCTGAAATCAAAGGTTACTTAAATGGTGAGATAAACTCTTCCAGGGGTTTTGGATTTGTGTTGAATGTTGATCTTGTAAAATTTCCAGTACACTGAGAGTGCTGATTCTCATTTATGTTCAGGAGTTGATATTCATGGCATCCTTCTTTTCAGAACCTTAATTGGAAAGGTGTGATGGATTACGTTTTCTCCCCCTTATCTTTTGATATCATGTGGGTTGGAGGGTTCTTTTCATAAATGTTTGTCCGTCTATTTATTGCAAGATTCTTCTTATGTGCTACAGATATTTGGAAGCATTGGTTCAGTGGGTGGAGGCCTTGCTTTGGGTAAAGAAGGTCCTCTTGTCCATACTGGTGCTTGTATTGCTTCTTTGCTTGGACAAGTAAGTACCCACTACTCAGTAAATGCCAGTATCAAGACAATAAGTTAAATGTAGTCTATTCAGAGAGTAGAAGCATGAGACTTTACAAATCTGAAATATCTGTTTCTCAATATTTTATTTAACCTAAATAATTAAATGAGACTAAAAATTGATATCAATACCACCTGAAGTGTCTATTAAGTTTCATGGTAACAACATTTATCATCCCAAAGAACTGCAATTTCTGAATTTGAGCTTTTGTGTGATTTTTATTCTGTATATATGTATATCTATACAACCAAGAAACTGAAATAATCTTTGATGTCATGCCTTGAGCAGGGTGGATCCACTAAGTATCATCTAAATTCGAGGTGGTTTCAAGTATTCAAAAGTGACCGCGATCGCCGTGATCTTGTAAACCACTTTTTTCCCTTTTAATCTTCTAGTTATAATTTTGACCTGATTAGAGCTGAGAATGTACTTTTGTGTATAGTATTCCATGATCCCCTCACCCCCACCTTTGCCAAAATGACAATGATCTCCAGTTCATTAGTTCTGCTTCAACCCTAAATGTGGAAGAAGAAAATTCTCATTTATAATTTCATTGATGTCTTAAAAGGTAACCTGTGGATGTGCAGCTGGAGTTGCTGCAGCATTTAGAGCTCCAGTTGGTGGTGTGTTGTTTGCATTGGAAGAGGTTACATCTTGGTAAGGGTTTTTAATTCTTGATAAAAAATTCTGTTTGCTTAGAAGCATGTGCAGTAAAGATAGTGGTGCTTGTTCCTCTTATATTTGTTTATTGCTTGTGCACTTTTAATTTATTCTCAATGCTCTTGAAGGTGGAGGAGTCAACTCATGTGGCGTGTCTTCTTCACTTCTGCTGTTGTGGCTGTAGTGGTCCGAGCTGCAATGGGGTGGTGTAAGAGTGGAAAATGTGGACACTTCGGGTCTGGTGGATTCATAATATGGGATATATCAGAGTTAAGACCTGTCACCTTTTTCACTGTCAGTTGAATATTCAGATATTTGTTTTCTTCTTGACTGGTTTTATTTTTTAGTGGTCAAGAGGATTATTCCTTTGCAGAGTTATTGCCAATGGCTATTATTGGGGTTATTGGAGGCCTACTAGGTTGGAACTTTTGCCCTTATTTTGTACATAAATTGTACCATGAATTTTACTTGATCCTAGTTCATTTGTTAATATAGTATTAATAATTTGCAGGAGCTTTATTCAATCAGCTTACACTTTATATTACTACTTGGCGTCGAAATTATCTTCACAAGAAAGGGAACAGGGTCAAGGTATGCTGTTAATTTTGATTTGATTTTTATCTTCTCTGCTTCTGTAAAATACAGAAAAATCAAGAGAGTGGTCAATGCCCAAACATATTTTTGTTTGCCTGCATGTGGTACAATCTATTTACTTGTCATTCATTCCTTCTTTCCTCTGAAATGCAGATCATTGAAGCATGCCTTGTATCCATTTTAACATCAGCCATTTCATTTGGCCTGCCTCTTCTAAGAAAATGTACTCCTTGCCCTGAGTCTGATCTTGCATCTGGTATTGAATGTCCACGACCACCTGGAATGTATGGGAATTATGTTAATGTAAGAAAATCAGTTCTATATTGTTTCTTTGATGTGCTTTATCTTCATATATATTTTTTGTTTGACATTGTGTTTGTACTGAATTTCATTTATCTTTATCCCAATCTTTATGTTTTCAATTCAATGCTACTTAATGATAATTCAAAGTGGGAGGGAATGAGGGATGAAGTCACCACTGAAGCACTTTACTTTTGTTTCTTATTGTGATATAACATCTCTCATGTAATCTTCTTTTGATTAATGAACAAATTTTATTAGATGAAAAAACAAAATTACAGTCCTTGAAAGAAAAGCTAAAGAAAAAAGTTAGCTTAAATAGCTCAAAACCAAAGAAAAAAATAAAAGCCTCAAAACTGAGGTTTCTCTATCTGCGGTTAGAGGAGACTCCCTTAAAAGAATGGCATGAAACCAGACAGAGAGCATCTAATGCCCATTTCCAAAGCCCTTGCCCCTCTTACTTTCTGTTGCAATAGTAGACATTCTTTTGAATTTAACTCCTTGCTAATGATATATGAGGTGACACTTTGGTTTTAATTACTTTTGGAGATTGATACTATTGTATTTCTGTGCATTTTGCAGTTTTTTTGTAGCAAAGACAAGGAATACAATGATCTTGCAACTATTTTCTTCAATACACAGGTTTTGAATGAACTGAAATTTTTCTTAGTTTGTTTTACTTTTCTTATAACATTACATTAATTGACCACTTTTTTTGTTTCAGGATGATGCCATAAGGAATTTGTTCAGTGCAAAAACAATAAATGAGTACAGTTCCCAAAGTTTATTAACCTTTTTGGTATTCTTGCTTACTGATTTTAATTTTGCACACATCAGACATTAGTTCTGTGATATTTTCTATGTTATGATTGTATCAAACTTTGGACTTTGGTACATGCTAGTATCTGTATGGTAGGCATGTATACAAGTTTTTAATAAGGATACAGTGGGGAGCAAATGATAAAAACCAATAACAGAAAATGATTAAAGATATTTAGGATGGAGGTTTGGTTTTTCCAAAAAGGGGTATGAAAAATATAATTTCTTTTGATTATGATGCACCAAATAGATGGTTTCCCCCCTCATGGAGGCAGTAGTCATCAAAGTTACTATAGGAATTCCAGTTGATTTATTTTCATGTTCCCTTATTATTGGAGAGTGTTGGCACTTGGCACTTTTGACACTTTACATGCTCATATTGTAATTATTATCTTGATTATTTTGCAGGTTATGTTTTATGCTTTAGCAGTGATCACGTTTGGTACTGCTGTGCCAGCTGGTCAATTTGTTCCTGGTATAATGATAGGATCAACATATGGGCGCCTTGTTGGCATGTTTGTCGTAAAATATTACAGAAAGCTCAACATTGAAGAGGGAACGTGAGTTTGCTACTTGCTTTTGTTCACAATCATGATTAACGATATATTTTACTTCCCATTATATATGAGTTGGTTTTATTCTTAGAAGACATCTATATCAATTGATTAATCTTCTATCCTGTTTTCTGGGTGTTAGATACATGCTCCCCTTCCTCTTGTGCTCCTTGTTTATGATAAAGGAAAATGTATTCTCTATTTGGAAAGCTATTTGAAAAATTAAACACTGATACCTTGTTTGGTCCTGGACCCGAATTTCCAAAATATAAGTTGCTCATTTCCTCTTGGTCTTGGAGGGTAGTATTTAATCCTCATATTTGACATATATTTATTACTTCTCTCCTGTCTATATATCCCTGGTTTTACATGTTGATACCTTGGATATATTCTTTTTTTGCTTGGTAATTTTGGGGAGGGCCTGTTACATTTTTTTTTTCTGTTTTTATTGTATTTATTTGGCATGACTCCTTAATGCTTAGTCTGCCTCTTTTTGTTCTTTATTGACTGTTGTGTTAAGCCTTCCTTAGCATCTAAGGTACTTTTTTTTTAACTTATTTGAGCCATTTGGATATCTGCATAGGTTACCTTGGTTGGAATTTCTTGTAGACTTTTATACACTGAAGCCTGGATACTTAATATGTCATGGGTACAATACAACACGAATATGGGAAATTCAAGATATGATACAGCCTAAATATGTCAACATGAATTTAATATAAAAATACATTACATAAATGCACAATATTTATAAAGAAGAGACATTAGAGTGTGTTTTGAGAAATATGTGAAAATTAGATTATTTCAATAATCGATTATATGTATAATTGATTATTATTATTATAATTGATTATAATCAAATTGTTTGGGTAAGTTTGCTAAAATTTTTTTTTTAGATATTTAATTTCTTTTGGGTACAACAAAAAAATAAGTTTTTATGTTGTACATCAATTTTTAGAGAAAAAACTTCGAAAAATAATCATCAACTTCAAATTTTCAGATGCATGAAAACAGCTTATTTTGTTTTCTTTAAAAAAAAAAACTGTTTACAAATTTTAGCTGTTGTCCCAAATGTACAACTTTTTTTGCAAAAAGTTTTTTTTTCCTTTCTAAGCAACAACTGAAATGTTGGGAAATAATATTTCCCCAAAATGCTCTTAATCATTTTCCTTTACTCATGAATATTACTGTAGATGATAATCACAATTTACAAAAAAAAAAACACTTGCGATCAAAATGCAAAAATAACACATCATTATATATTATATATCCCCTCATCCCCCAAACATGTCACAGGATTTACATATTTGTTTCTCAACCCCAAAGCATTATTAGTCCTGTTCAGAAGTCTTGGAGCTTCATGTAATTTTAGTTCTTTTCAAAGTTTCAGAGCCATATCCAAAGTGTTTCGGTTAAAATATTTTTTTAAAAAAATAGAGAAAATTGGAGGATACTCCTCAGATATGTATCTAAGAGTATGCTATGGGTATACATATGAAATGTGGGTGTGACATTGATACTTTGCTATTTTTAGAGTGCGTAGGCTTTATAGCCTTTATACTAATTTGATGGGTTCACATATATATGGCTGCTGAGATGCTAGTGATAGTTTTCCAGAGTCCAGACAAATTGATTAACAAACCAAAATGACTGTTGAAATGTGAAACTCAGCAACCATGGCGCTAAAGATTAACTCTTTTAATGCTTTTGTTTTAACTGTTTGTTTTAATAAATGCTACACTAATATGATCTCAAATAGAGTAGTCAATTAATGTAATGTAATTATATCTTCAGGTATGCTTTGCTGGGAGCTGCATCTTTTCTTGGAGGTTCAATGCGGATGACAGTGTCTCTATGTGTCATTATGGTTGAAATCTCAAATAACTTAAAATTTTTACCTCTTATTATGCTTGTTCTTCTTATATCAAAGGTAAGCATATCAAAACTCCCTTCTACAAAGAAATATCAGTAATAAATGCACTAAGCTTTTGCCATACAGGCTGTTGGTGATGCTTTTAACGAAGGTATCTACGAGGAGCAGGCTCAATTGAGAGGCATTCCATTACTGGAATCAAGGCCTAAATATGAGATGCGAAATATGACAGCAAAGGAAGCCTGTGGGAGTGGAAGGGTGAATATAATTTTTAAATTATTTAAGAAAATGAACATTCACCTAGTGGGATAAGGCTTATTGTTGTTGTATTTAAGAAAAATTGCATATACATTAACAGTTGTTTTCTAAGTAATTCTTGTTTTGCTGCAAATTCTTCCAGCAAGGAGGGGAAGGGTGAACACAAATTGCTCATCTGTTCTTGTTAGCCATTGTCCAATTAATTTTTTTTCTTTCAGTATTTCCACTGGTGAAATTGTTTTGAATGTAGAACACACCCTGACCCAACTTTAAAGGAAACCAAATTGAACTACGGGCCATTCCTGATTCTTTCTAATATAATATAATCAAAAAGTGAAAGAGGTTGTGTTAAAGGCAGATTGAAATATTTTGAGTCTAGCTTATAGTAAGGAGAGAGAGGAGGGGATTCAAAAATAAAAGCTTGATTGAATATATATGCATTAAATTATGGTAGTGGATACAACCTAAAATCTATTGGTTACTGTGTAACTTAGATCATTATACTGGGTGGCCAAAGAGAAAGGACACCAATGTTGTTTAAAATGATAAACTTAATGAGGTGCTGCTGTTGCCTATAATGGTTAATATGTATGAAAAATGAGGTTGCCACTGATAAACTATGTTTCACATGCTTTGTACTGTAGTTATTTCTTTGGCCACTGATTGTATGTGTAAATCTGTCTATTGAAGGTGGTCTCTTTCCCTCGTGTCGTCAAGGTTTCAGATGTAGTTTCCATTCTTCGGAGCAACAAACACAATGGCTTTCCAGTATGTATGACTTTTTTACTAATCTTGTGTTCAGCATTGTTCCTTGCATTATCTAAGTTGTATGTATTTCGCAATTAACTATGAAAGGTGATTGATCACACAAGAAGTGGAGAACCACTGGTTATTGGATTAGTGCTTCGTAGGTGAGAAATGAGCATAATTAAATTTTTTTATTTCTCTATACTCTGATATCATTTTGGTTGTAGCTTACACGCTTCTATGTCCTTTTCTTCTGTGCAGTCATTTATTGGTAATTCTGCAGTCAAAGGTTGATTTCCAGCATAGCCCTTTACCCTCTGACCCCAGAGGTGGGGGCAGATCAATTAGGTAAGGTTTCTTGAGATTTGTCAGTTTGGCCTTTTACATCTGTATACTGCATTTTTTATGCCTCCTTAATTTCCAGGCATGATTCTGGTGAATTTGCAAAGCCTGTATCTAGTAAAGGAATATGTATTGATGATATACATCTAAGTTCAGATGACTTAGAAATGTACATCGATCTTGCCCCATTTTTGAATCCCTCACCATATATTGTACCAGAAGATATGTCTTTGACAAAGGTGTGCAATTTAAAATCCCCTAAATAATCTTTTTCATTTCTATTCTCCATTTTTGTTGTCTGATGATCATGATGTCTTACTGATGACACAGGTATACAATCTTTTCCGTCAACTTGGTCTAAGGCATTTATTTGTTGTTCCTCGTCCATCTCGCGTGCTTGGTTTGATAACGAGAAAAGATTTATTGATTGAGGTAATCTTAGTAACTAATTGATTTTTTTGGTGTCTTGGAGTTGAACCTGCAAAAGCTTTTTTTTTTTTTTTCCTTATTGTATTTTGTAATTGTGGACAGGAGAAAGAAAATGTGAATACATTAGAGCTTCAGTCAACTAGTGTAAGGTCTCTGATGCTTTACACACTTTAAATCCTATTCTATTTTTTCAAATTCTAAATTTGGATATTTTATGTCACATTTGTTTGGATGCTAAAAACATTTTAAGTTTTACTTTGTAGTGGATTGCCACAATGCCTATAAAACTTGGTTCTATTTTGGTGGATCTTTGCAAATTTTGATCTGATATTTAGTGTCAGCAATGTTATTGCTATTTATTGTTTTGAATAATGCACTAGAGCACAAAATAGGGATGCTATCCTTGTACTCAATTATCATTATGAAATATGTCGTTGATCATGTATGCACAACTTGCTGAAAGTGTATGAATTTATGGACATCTTTGTCAGATTATCTCTTCAAAAGAAACATGATTTTTCAATGATTTATAACTTCTAATCAAGCTGTACCTTTTAGTAGAGTTTACACTTATTCATAATTAGATCTGCTGAGTTTTTGGATTGAGTTTAATAAATGGAAGAATATAAAAGTGTCCTGTCCAACCGAAAGGGAAATTTTATGTTTTTGGATATATATAGTTCAATGCTGTGTGCAAAGTCATTAAGGGTTGAATGAGACGTGAAACTTTTATGCATTTTCATATTTTGTTGTCTTTTTTCTGCAGTAAAATCTGTGCAATTGTGTTGCCTTAGCAAAGATTGGTTATGCATCTACCAGGATTCATATACTTAATCCAATAAATTGATTTAAGCAAGTTGTCTTCATGATTTTCTCATCACAGAATTCAGCATCAGTATAAAAGATTGACAAGGAATATAGATGTGGAGCGCCCTTTGCTAATTGGACTGCTTCAGAATCAGACACCTGACTAACACTGCTTCTAACTTCCTCGAAGTCCTTTCCTCTTCCAATTTTCCTTGAAGATCATTCTTTATTATTTCTTGTATCCATGTTCAAATAGGTTAGAGAAATCAATTTTGGGGTATGGGGTTATAGACACTTTGCCCCAGAATTTTGTATATTAGCCATTAGGGATAGGGAGGAAGAATTCATTATAATGATACCATGATAGTTGTATTTAGCATATGATTTATTAAATATCTGAGTTCTTGGTTGACGTCATGCCCTGGGATACTCTCCTGCCTCAGTCAAGAAAAACGTATAGAGGCGAGGGGAGTACACTAGAGAGAGAGAGAGATTAAAGTTGGAATAAAAAATAGAGAAGAAAGATAGAGAGGCAGGAGAGGGGTAATGCCCGAGAGGATCCAAATCTGTTACAATCAATTTGGAAGAAAGTAGTAATTATTATTATTTTGGGTGATAAGAAAATGAAGTCACACACATAAGAAAAAGTCATCTAACTCGATTTTTTTGGGGGATTTTCCCATTAAATTAGTGTGATTTTAAGGACATTGACTTCGCAAAGCTCATGAGAAGAGTTTGATAGATAATGCATAAAGATGGGACAGTACATAAAATAATATTATTTATGTAAAAAAGCCTAGTATGGGTTGGTTTAAGTTGGATTTTAAATTTAATTTAAAAGCCAAATTAATCCAATCAAAATTTAAGTTCATATTTTTGAATTATTATTCAATCAAATTATTTTTTATCCAATTTTAAATTTTGGTTTATAACTTATTTTTGCGATTTGCATTAGATTAGATAAATTTGCTAATACTCTTATCCGCTAATTTTGGTATGTAAATCTCTCTGATAGGTATAGTATGCCTCTTTACCTTTGTTATGTCTTTAGAAGGCTTGGAAACTGAGTAATAAAGAAAGAAAATATTTACAATTAGGAGTATTTGTGGATCCTTTGGTACGTGTACAAAGCATGTCCCAAACCTATTTGAGTTTATTTAATTTTTAAAATATTTTTTGATCAATTTTTACCAAATCAATCTAACTTTGATTAATTGATTCGGTTTATATCGTCAAATTTAAGTAAAAATCGAAATTAATATTTTATTTAAAGTTTTTTTTTAATCTTCATTCATTAACTTTTTCAATCTTAAATTTAAATTTTATCAATGGTAGGATAAAATATCAATCCCCAACTCATCCATAATTTGAGAAAGTAATTAAAACAATTTTAATATTATTTTCACTAATATTTTTTTTTTTGTTATAGACTGGGATTAAAAAAAAAGTTGATTAGGCTGAGTTTATTTCCCAAGTTGAAAATTTATGAATTTGAGAATTGAATTAATGATAATTAGTTTAAATCAAAATCGATGTAAAATAAATCAGTTATTCAAACTAATTCGAAACAATTATGTTTGGAATACTAATTTCGTTAATATGGCTGAATGAACACTAACAAGCCGCCCCATCAAGATGAAGGAACAAATATTTTAAAGTGAGTTAATTTTGCAACGTATTTTAATTCAAAATAACATTGATACATTTCAATTTTTGACTACGCGAAAAAAAATATAAAGTATGCCTACGATCTAGGCGAAGGATCTTGACAATGAAGCTCTAGAGAAATATAGTGACATGTCCCATTATTAAAAAAAATAAAATCGAAATGGCCTCATAAACCAAACTCTTGGCAACTAACAAGTACAAATCCGAATCATGCATAGCTAGAAAGAGCAAGTGCAAACAGTGCCATGGCGAAAGCCTTTGCAACAATGAATGAGGCTGCATTGTTCGGAGAAGGTGCAGGCACAGTGGCAGGGGGAACCGGAGAGGCCATTGCTGATGATGGTGTGGGTGCAGCTGCAGCAGATACCTTCACCACGTTAATGTCAACCTTCTGTCCTCCTTCGCAGTGACCAGGGATGCCACATATGAAGAAGTGGTGACCATAATTCGTTATCTTTATGGTGTCATTGCCTGTGCTCATGGTGCTCAACGGAGATGTTGCATTGCATGACTTGTACATTGCATGTGTCACTCGCATCACGTTGTGGAACTTGGCATTGTATTCAAAAACTGATTACACAAATTACCAACATTTCTCTTTTAATTCTTTCACTTATACCAATACTACTGCTACCAATAGAAAAATAAAGAAGCGCAGAGCACCATGAAAACCAAGGTAATGCAAATGAATATTGTGGGCCATTCTAATTAACAACTGTTTCATAACACATATCTAAATGCCCCTTGCAATCAAAACAAAAAAAGGTTAGGTGATTGAAAAGTAAATTCTCTCTGTTGAGGCACTAAAAACGTTGTCTTATAGTATGTTTAATATAAACTTATAAAGAGCTTTTCTACGATAAATAACTCTTTATATTTAATAGAGAAATGCTCGAAAATATTTTTAACTTATATTTAAACATGCTTTTATATTTCTAAATTCTAATAATAAAGAGCAGAATGATTAGAGTCCTAGATCAGAGAAATGTTGTTCATATCTTTTTTTTTTTTTTTAATTCTTATATTTTTTTCTACACCAAATTGTGCATGGATAGAAAGAGATCTGACGGAACTATTAACTTTTGGTAAGATTGTTTATTTTCTTTTGATTCTGAAAGGAGGTTGCATTGCAGGTACCATTTACAGGATTTTGAACTCAGTAATAATAATGAACATAAGTAAACCATAAAAATTGGAGTGAGGGGACTTACTGATAGTGTCACCAAGTTGGAAGTTCTTAGTAGCAGACCACTTCTTGTAATCTATATTACCAATGATGGTCCATCCAGCAGAGTCCCCAACCTTGTGCACAGCTGCATGTGAAACATGTAAAGCTGCCATCATCATCAAGAAAACCAAAGCTCTCTCGACCAATGTCATGTCTACAAGCTCTGCTCAGTAATTAGGAAACCCTTTTTCCTTTTTTTGAGGTTTGAGCAATTGAGGCTCTTCTCTTCTCTCTGGGATCTTTATGATATGTCCTTTTATATTACATAAATTTGTTTGGGAGATGGAGATAGGAACTTGAAGAACGGAGAAGTGAATTAGTTGGTCCCGTTCTTTTTTGTTATTATTTGTTTTGATGAAAACCTCCTTTTTAATATGAACAAAGTGGCCCCCTATGTCTCGTTGCAATCAAGTTAGGACGGTGGCAGTGGATGGAGGACTGTTTTCCTATTTTTAGCTAAATTTTGTTTGATCCCTTTTATTGTTAAATTGAAACTTTGTTAGATTATTATGTATGACAAAAAAATATTAATAACCTATAACTTGCATGAGATGTATGTAAAACTTATACAAGTGTCACTGTGTCATTTAAGAGTAAAAGTGGTCCAAGTTGTATTATTGCATGTAAGAGCGTTTTTAATTGGGTGGTATCTTATTGGGTTTTTTACCTTGACTTTCAAAAAGTAACAATCATGTGAAAATAAAATACTAGGAAAAAAAAGTGGGGCGCATGCAGAAAAAAAATTGATGAGAAAGAACATTAATAAATTGCGGTTAAAGCTGGCCTAATTAAGGATTATATAAGGGTGTTGAATCTTATATCTTGACAATACTAACGAAGTGCTAATGAAATAAAAACTTGATCCAAAAAATTGATAATTGGTCATATATTAATTGCATATATTCTCTATCCTTACAATCTGCTACATCGATGATCTTGGTTGTGTGAGGTTGTGAGACTTGAAAGGAAAGAATGTCGGGGGAAATGGTTTGGATCTGTGCGGCTACTGCACTTCATTGCAACCATCATCACCCATTTTTGTATTTTTAACGTGTTCTTGTCAAATGATTGGTGAGTATCATCATGACATAGCAACCGCATTTTGAAATATCATGATAACACATTGTTCCCATTTTGAGATGACATTGCTTTGCGCATGAGAAAAGCAATAAGCATTCGCTTTATACACCATCCAATACGTTATCATCATATACGAATATCAAATCCAGATGTCAAGTAATTGTTGAAGATAAATTGGGTGATTTATTGGTCAATTAAGCTTGTTTTCCATTAAACCCACTGAAAGGATTTTTTTCTCACATAAATAAGAAGCAAAACACTGTTTACTTTAAAACGGAGGCAAAAATATTGACATGAGTTGTGTCATTGTCATTTTATTCACCATTATTGATAGATTTTGATATAAAGAAAATCTATCTTCACAGTAATTTTTTTTTTTTTTCTAGACTAAGACAATTTTATTTGAATTAGATAATACTATAAATAATAAAATTATTTTTCTTCCAACATATTTAAGATTTAAACTCAAAATTATTAATTAAATCAGAATAAAACCTTACTTATTGATCTAGTTAGTCATAGTCAATGATCTGGTTACATACTCTACGGTATTATTATTTTAAGTATATGGTTTGATTATTTTAAAATACCACAACGTTTCTCGCTTATTATCATTACTCGTTCTGTTTCTTTGCCTTAGTACTATCTGCTCCTATTGCTGTTTCCTCAACCATTGTTAGATTCATTTTCACGTTTTGCTCCTTTATAATTAGGTACTGTCGTCAGAATTTCAAAGGGCCTAAAGGTTTGCATGGCGTAACTGTACAGTATAGTTTTGCAACAACAAATGTCAAAGCTAAAGTCATACTCTCTGCCTCCAGCTTATTGGTTGCCAAATTATTTGTTTTTATTCAACTTTCCACTTCCAAGCTCAAGCTATCGCATGAGAATAGTAGTTTAAGATTTGTGATTCCATGTTTTCAGAAATAAAAATAATAATTGAATGATGGAAATGGACTAACAACATCCCGGTACACAACATACACAAGCATTAAAGTCGTGTTTGACTTGTTTTTAATCAGTTGGAATTATAACAATGACAGTCAAACTCAAAATCTTATACATAAAGAAAAATAATTAGTGTATGGATTATGGAACAAGTTTTTTCCAAGAAGAAAAGCGAGCGAAGGGAAAAAAAAATTATCTATCTTATATGGCTTGCAAATCAGGATAATAAATGTTTGATCAACTCATAACAATGTTGCAGGCCTAGGAATAAAAAGAACTTGCTTAATTAGCTGCAACTAACCCACGTTCTTACTTAGCACGTACTCACTCTAAACCCTAATAAAATACTCATCTTACAACCTGGAGGCTGGATCATAGCCATTAGAAACATTGGCCACTTTCTCATCATAAGCATACTCATCATCGATAAACCTCTTCCAGAACCAATGCTGCTTCCACACCCTCTCCGTCATTTCTTCAATGGGGATATTCTTAGTCTCGGGCATGAGGAAAACCACGAAGATAGACATGATGAGGACCCAGCCAGAGAAGAACAAGAAGATGCCAAACTTGAAGTGGCACAGCATGGAGAGGAATGCCTGTGCAATGACGAATGTAAAGAGCAAGTTGACACAAACGGTGACACTCTGGCCAGCAGAACGAGTCTCCAATGGAAAAGTCTCACTTGGAATAAGCCACCCTAGAGGACCCCATGACCATGCAAACGCGGACACGAAAATGCACACCATAACAACCACCAGAATTGCAAAACCCTTGGAGAGATCATTAGAGTGGTCCGTCACCTTTATTCCCAAGAGGATTGCTATCACCACTTGAGACAAGAACATCTGCACGCCAGCTTCGAGCAAGAGCATGCGACGCCCCACTTTGTCCACTGAGTAGATGGAGACAATAGTGGAGAGAACATTGACTGCCCCTGTAATCACAGCAGAATAGAGGGATGCATCGTTCTTGAAGCCTAACGTGTTGAACAACACTGGGGCGTAGAACATGATAGCGTTGATGCCTGTGAATTGTTGGAATATCTGTTTTACAACACACAACCAAAACCAATGAGTTACGCTACAAAAACTGACAATGTAACACATTTAATTATTCATTGACTTGATATATTATTAACATGACCCGATTATCAGTGACAAGACATGCTAATGTAGATTACTGATATGGTATACATAAAATGACATGGTAAGTCGATAATTGATTTTTCACATCAATAATCAACACGTTATTATAATTAATTTTGCATGAAAATTTTGATTTTGGGTGATAAAAACACAAAAAATAAAAGATTAAGTCTAACACTTTAATTACCTGGAGGGCAATGGAAATGACAATTTGTGGTCTGTTTCTGCGCTTGATAAGATTCCTGAAGGGGTGTTTGACCTCTTGGGCCACACGACTTGCCTCGACGAGTTCCAAAAACTCAGGTTCAACGTTGTCAGTGCCACGAATTTTTTTGAGGACCGCTTTTCCTTCTTCTAAGCGTCCACGTTCGATGAGACTGTTGGGGGTGTCAACCACAAACAAGGCTCCCAAGGTGAGTAGAACTGCTGGGATACCCGCCAACCCCAGAGATAGCCTCCAACCCCACCCTCCTTTGATTCTGTCGATGCAGGTCATAACATCAATGATAGTCAATCAATTTGAACAGCAGTAGTACAACGTAAATCAAGACAGCAGATTCAGAATTCAATTATTATGTCTGGAAACTTTAACAATCATTTTACGTGACAACATAATGATTTTCAACAACATTGATTTCTTCACCAAAATCTTTGGCATGACTAAGCTGGTTTGACTTTATGGGTGATTTCATAATTACTAGCTACCTTGCATTTCTTTTACTACTACTTATTTTAAAAGTTTACATGCTACGGCAGGTTTTTTTTTTAGAGTAACGTTCTTCTCGGAATAATTTTTCACAACTGTGAGTGGTTATTCTTTTCCTCATAACTCATTAAATGGTTACCTAGTGAACATGGAGCTACAAGCCTACATCGTTTTCTATCAACTATTCTTTTTGGGCCTGGTCCATATAGACTTTTACCAAGTTGGGTTACCACGAGTCGCGTGAAAACGAAAGTCATGGACTCGGGGTGGGGTTTTATTTAATTCTCTCTCTCTCTCTTTTTTCTCTTTCTTAAAATGCAAAATATTGGAACAGGATTCTCAGTAATTCAAGTACTACAATGGGCGTAGTTCAAGATGTCACTGATGAACAGGAACCTAGTCTGTGTTTCTTTGAAGCGTGCAGCTTTGACCAGACCCAAACAGATGTCTCATGGATAAAATCTAAATGGACACTTGTTCAGGTTAGCAGATGACAGTACACTTCAAAGAGGCAAGCATGTGCTATACTATTTTGAATTTTGATTACGGCAATAAAAGTCATAGAAATTATCTTAATTTTGTTGTTTTCCATTCGACAGTTAGTTGAGTCTATGAGGTTAACAATTTTGACCGCTAGCACCCACACTAGTATGATCCATTAGTTCAATTTGCTAACCATTACTTATGATTATAACCTATTACGAAAGAAGTCAATAACATAGCAAAAAATAAAATTGTGTGGGGACTACTATTTTGACTATAACTTGCTCTTTAATTTCAAGCACATACATCATCTGATTCGTTTTTATTTCCAATGAACTAGTCATTTGAAGAAAAGTAAGCAATAGGGGTGCACAAAAGATACTTACTTGTTGGTGCCGTAGTTAACAAGGTTAGCAAATAGAATGCCAATTGTGACATTGAGCTGGAACAGTATATTCAATGCTCCACGAATTCTTGAAGGTGCGATCTCAGAAAGGAACACTGGTACGGCCTGTCATAAAAATGAAACACGAAATTTGAGTCAGTAAGGTTAATTTGCTTTCTGATACCATTAACTATTAATTAGTAAGACTTCATTTTAATTTTACTATTATTAATTGATTTGGACCACAAACAGCTTAGTTGTATTGCTTATATGCGTAAGAAATCCGCAAAAACAAGGTCAAAGTAATGATTACGCATTACTTTGACCTTGTGAACTACTTACAAAAGAAAAGAAAAAAAAAAGGGCCCCGAACTTTTTCTTTTTAATTCCAAAATGGAAACTCATTTCAAAATAGGAAGCTTCAAAGAATTGCGTCAAAGTGACAAACTAATAATCATAAAATATGGTACAAAAAGTGGTCCCTGTTCCTTATACAATCGTAGTGGTAAGAATATTTGAAGTATATAAAGGTGGTGGAAATGGATTGGAGAAGTTAATGGGTGATCAAGACTTTGGTTGTAACAAGAAAAATTATGGACAAGTGTCCCAAAAGTTTCAGTTTAAACTAGAGACTTGTCTTCCGTTGGCGCACGACAATCCACAATATAGTTGTGGGGACATTCATCTGTCCGAGACAAAGACTTTGGGATATATTTTTTATATGTTAAATTCTTAACATGTATATATTATCTATGCGTCGGCCATGTTCTCTGTATATAATATAGACACACGCAATGCACACCAAACAAAATCTGAATATACTAATTTTCGTCTTTGGACGAAAGGGACACGGGAATCTTGACTAGTTAAGTTTGAAGGCATAAAACAAAACCAACGATACACTTCAAATTGGAATAAAAAACTGTATTATAGAGGTGTACTGTGTAATGTTATCCCCTTTCATAATTTAGAAAAAATATCATATCCCATTGAACAAATACTCGAACTGGACATTTGTTGAACAAATGTGAACAATCCTAGACACAGTGACAACTGTGGCAGAGGATTCAATTGATTGAGCTAATTTAAAATAAATAAAGAAATAGATTTTAAGATTATATAAAAATAAAGGTAATTCATTTGCATTTTAGAGATTCTATGTGAAGTAGAAGCCAATTTCACGTCCATTTATTTTTTAAAACAGTTTTCAAAGTATAAAAAAGAAGTGATTTACTTTTTTCAGAAGTTTTATAAAACCAAAAAAGAAGTCAGAAGTTATTTTTTTCATTACATTGATAATTATAACTATACTTTTTCTATATATAAAAAACTAAAATAAACATTTAAAATTTTTTAAAAGCAACTTTCTAAAGCAAAAACATTAATTCTTTTTTCATGAAAAGAAAAAACTTAACAAAACCGTACAAAACTTTTTTCCATACATAAAAAAAAATACTATCTATTAAATAATAGATAGTAATCAATGAACGAATCGCATACTATCAAACATACATGTGCTCATTTATTTTTATTTCTCACTACCTTAGAAGCAATAACTCAAAAGTCAAGGCGCGGCATGCATCTAACTCCAATTAATTATTAGTATGTAACGTAAGTTGCGTAACCGATTTTTTTAAAGAATTAATTATACCTTTAATAGTAATTATATTGCAGTTATTTATTTAATGAAATAAAAATAAAATCAAATAATTTAAAAAATATAATTAATTATCGGTATAAAATTTTTTACATCAGAATGTATGGATGATTAACTATTTTTAAAATAAAACTAGTAATAAAATAAAATGAAGCGTAAAAGAAATAGTGATGAAACCTGATTAGCAAAGCCAACTCCACAACCAAGTAAGAGCCTCCCAACGATGAGCATGGCAAGGTCTTGAGCAGCAGCATTAAACACAACACCACCGATGAAGAAAAAGCCAGCAATTAACATGGTAAGTCTTCTCCCTAACCTACGCGTCGTGTAGGAGGCGAAAAAGGTTGAAGTCAAACCAGCAAGGTACAGTGACGACGTGAAAAGCTGCAATCCTTGGTTGTCGTATTTGCAGTAATTACTGTCTAGTCCTTTCTCTAACACTGTCTTTCTGTATACCGATGGAAAAAACTTCTTCAAGAACGGTGGCATAGACGTCACACCACCTGATTAACATTATATAATTAATTAATACAACCATTTCATTTAAATCAAAAACAAAAAATTAATGAAGTATTGACCATGTGAAATATATTGGCATTAGCAAGTGAGTTATGTGAAATCTCGAAATTGCCCTTACAGGTTATTTGGTTAAAATGCGGTGGTTGAGCAATTTTGGGAACTTACGTGAGATTCCCATATTAACGCCTCACCAGTCATCAAGGCAAACCAGTATCCGTTCAACCTCTTTTGGTTTTTTAGGTGAAAAAAAACTAATATTGTAAATATTTCATTATCCAATCCAAAATTGTTTTTTTCATAACTGCTATGTCAAATTAACTTTTCTTACGATTTTGTTCATCAAGAAAAGTTTATGTTATCTACCACTTAATGCGATTTCGTAACGTAACCCCTAATATTTTTGGAGTTTACAATAACATCTTTGGTAGAAAGAGATAGTAATGTATTTTAAACAATAAGGGATAAATGTCTAATAAGTGAGTCTAGTATTCCTTAAACAATTGAGGAAAATTAGAATAAGAATAGAAATTAATACATGAGAATTATTAGAAATTAAAAAAATGATTTTTGTTTTACTTTTTAAAAAATAGGGTGTGGCTAGGTAGGTGAAAAAGAAAAAACTGTAGACCTGAAACGCCGACGTCGTAGCCGAACATGAGACCTCCGGTGGCAGCCATGATGCATGAAATGATGACGATCGGAGTAATTTTGGCCTCGAATTCGCCGCCTCCGCCGCCATTGGTGAAACCTCCGCCGGCCATGGGTAGTGTTTGGAACGAAGAATCAAACAGAAAAAACAAAGGCAATGCGAGAGAGAGAGAGTGTTGGTAATGAAAATTGTGAAGAGAGTGAAGAGTTATTTATAAGCGAGGGAGAAGGACGGTGATGATGCAAATGGAGCCACGTGGCCTTTTCAGATTCACTTTTTACTCTTATCTTCCTTCTTGATGGCTATCAAGTCAAACCCCGGATTTGGTTAATAGTTAATATATACAGCTAACAATTTTGATTCTATATCTTATAATTAGATTATTAGTCACCAGACTAACCACATCCTCATCTAATCACCTTCAACTAACTCTATATCTTCTGTTTTTAAGCCAATTTTACTCACTATCTTTAAAATTATATAAACTCTTCTTTTATTAGTTGAATCTGTACCATTTTTCATTCTTACACTGCACTATTCAACTTTTTAATTATTAATAAAATCTTATTACTGAAAAAAATACATAATTAATGTAACAATATATAATAAATTATAAATTTACGATAATTTTAAACATTCATTTTAATTGACGACTTTATTTTTAAATTTTATTTTCTTTATTCATTTTTAGAAAAGTCATTATAATTTATATCTTTAATTAAAAGTTAGTTGTAAAGCCATTATCCACTCTCTCTATCTAATTGTCCAAAAGAATCTATCCATTTTTTTTCTCATTTTATTTGTCTGAATTCACGTACAATTTATTTGTCTTAAATTTCTTATTTTTATAACATATATATCTATATATTAAATATGAACAATTATCTTATGCAATAATAATTTTACAAACATTTCTTCAACAAAAAAGTTTGTATGAATTTTTTTAAATTTTTATTTAAATTATTTTTTATTTATCATAAATATTTATTAAATACATATTAATATTTTAAAATAAATTATTGATAAATAAAAAATATGCTAAAATATAAATTATTTATCATCAATTTACAATATAATTTATATGGATTTTTTTTTGTTCGTCCCTGGAGTATCCACTGCCGATACCGGTGACTAATCTCCTCGCTACGTTAGAGGCACCTCAAAGGGTGGGATATAAATTTTAAATATAATTTATATGTTTAAAAATATCTATTTATATAAATTTTAAATATAATTTATATATTCAACGTAGTATTTATATATATAATTTATTATAAATTTTAATTATATATAATAAACATATTTATACATTACACAAACTAAAATATTAGTTTATAAATTAAGTTTTAATAATTTTTAAAATAAATTATCAATAATTAAAAATAATTTTGTGTCACGATATAAATTAGTTATCTTAAATCTAAAATATATTTATTTGATTAAAAATGTTCATTAATTATACAATTCAATTATAATATATTTTTATATTTATTATAAAAAAATGTATAAAATAAATTTAGCTAATTTGTACTTTTAGTTTCCTATGACACCCAAATTTTGATCTCCCAAATTTTAATTCTATAATGTTCTTCCTTAATTTTATAAAATCTATAATTTTTTATCAATATTAATTATTTATGTACTAACTGCTAAAATTATAATATTGATATATTAAGAAGATGACATACTAATTCTTTATCATTTACTGATAAAAAAAAATTAAAAAAATCATTTTATAATAATAATCAAATAAAAAATATTTAAACTAGTATTTTAAAACATATAAAAGTGCTTTAAAATTAAATTTAATTAACAAAAAACATTAAATTTGAAATTAAACTGGATTATAAAATGAGCTTAATTTAATATATTATTAAGGTAATAATTTTTACAAGATCCACTGATTAAAAATTATATAACATATGTAATTTTTTAAGACTCCTTTGGAGTTAAAGATAAGATAAAATAAATCATTTTATGCTAATTTAGTGGATATTATTTAATGCATGAAAATATATAACCATTATTGTCTTACTATTTATTTTATCTTGATGGATTAGTAATTAATTATCATTCAATTATTAAAAATATTTATTTAATTTATCTTTTGTCTAACAAATATTTATTTTATCCTATTGGCTATTCTAATATTCTATCGGGATCAGGAAATTATTATCACATTGGAGGAATTGGTTACAACAAACACACGCATGAACTAAAATTGAAATTGTATCTTCTGTTAGAGTCTTTTTACGAATGAGTTTTAATCATTTTATTTTTTAATATTTTATTTTCTAGTATTGTTTTCCTACTCAACTTTCCTTTCTCCTTA
Source organism: Cajanus cajan (assembly GCF_000230855.2). Lineage (NCBI taxonomy): Eukaryota > Viridiplantae > Streptophyta > Magnoliopsida > Fabales > Fabaceae > Cajanus > Cajanus cajan. The sequence goes on along the minus strand of NC_138527.1, from coordinate 45,338,605 downwards.
CTTTTTTTTTATTACTAATTTTATTTAAGATGTAAACTTTCTCGTTTTGAATCTATTTTCCATTTTACTAAAAAAATTAAATAAGACTAATATTTAAAATATTTAAAAATATAATTAAAATAATTTCGTATTGAATATACTATATCGAAATGATGCATTTGTTATATATTAACACGTCTGACAAGTGACGATATATTTTCGTACGAAGCTATAATCATATAATCAAATTCCATCGGTGTGAACGGAATTTACGGTGTCCAGTTCCAGTCCCTTTAGAACTAGAGCCCAATTTATACACAGCGACAGGAATATAAAATAAAATTCAACGTAAAATATAATTTTTTTTCTCACCTATTATTTATGTTTTCAATTAGATCGATTAAATTTAAAAAGTTTTATTTTAATTCTTTAAAATATCTGCGATTTAATGTGTTATTTGGGAGAGGAATCTTGTTCATAAACATAGAGATATAATCAATAATATCAAAGATTTGGTGGAGAAAGATTGATGAGTTGTATTTGTTGGGATCCCGAGAGAGATTAATTAAGTAGCTCATGTTCTTGCAAGTTGGGGAGCTAGACTAGGAACTCAACATGTAACATGAAGGAGTCCTCCAAATTTTGTGTTTCAAGTGTACGGGGATGATCTTTGTTCGTTACACTAATTTCATTTTTTTCTTGTTTTTGTTCTTTATTTTTTCCACAACACAAAAAGAAAGACTAAATTAATCATTCCGTTAATTTATCAGTTAATTTAATCATATATAACAAGTTATAAAGATGTCTCATCAACTAAATTTAACCAAAAATAACGAAATAACCAATTCATCTAATATATAAAAATAATTCAAAAAAATAAAGTAATGTTTTTTTAACTTTAAAATATCATATTGAAATTTAAAATAAAAATAAAAGACTTAAATTATATTTTAACTTAAAAGTTATATATAATAAAAGAAGTAACATGTGGAAATTATGTGAAAAATCATTTTTACTATAATATGGCCACCAAATAAAAAGACTCTTTCCCATATAATTTAGGGAATATATAATAGTTACTCGAGTGAAACTATAAAATATATAATAAAAAATATTAATTTCTCATCTTTTCACAACACAACTATCATTGATAATTTCACTAATTTTGTTGTTTTATCATCATTTTAACGGCATTATAAGAAGTGTAGACGTGAGTTTATATGTGAGGTAACATGACTCACAAATAAATATATTTAAAATAATGATTTTATTATTTTTAATTAATTTAACTTGAAGTTGAGGTTGATAGGATAAATAAGTTAGGTCAGTTCATGCAAACTTGTTATAACTCTAATATATAAATATGAATAATTATTTTGTGTGAGAACATTTTTAAAAATATTTTTTTTATGAAAATATTTTTAATATATTTTATTGCAATGTAAATTATTTATTATAAATCTAATAAGTATAGTTTATATATTTAAAAATATTTATTTATTTAAATTATATATATAATTTATATATTTAAATACAATATTTATTTTTATATAATATTTTTTAAAATTTAGTTATATATGATATACATTAAACATGTGTATTGTATAAGTTAAAATACTAATTATCTAAAAAAAATTATTTTCCTTCATTTAAAATTCTGCATAATATTTTTCTTTTATTTTTTTTTCTCATTTTTTGAGTTGTTAAAAATCAGTATGTTGTTACTTGTTGGTCTTTTGTGTGTATTTTTTTTATTTTGTTAATTTTATATTTTTAAGTCATGTAAATTAACTCAAAATAACTCATCTAATCTATCAACTCATGATGGGTTAACTATATTTTAGATTTTATTTTGCTAGAATAAAATAGTCTCTTTTTTAACTAACGTGTGATGATTCACGTATGAAAATCAACTTAATTCACTTCTAATATCTCCATAGACATTATTATAATTATAATTATTACAATTACTATTACTATTACACTATTACTGCACTAATATCATCATGCATCATCAATAAAATCACCATGTCACAGTTGAGAATGACAAAAAAAGCATACTTGTGAATAATTCAAAATGTATTTTTTTAGTTAAATCAGTACTTGTTTATTAATGAAATTGAGTCGACTAATTAGATGCTTATACACGCGAGTACTCTCAATTTAAAATCATTTAAATATTTTAATTATATAACAAGTAAATTTATATAATTGATTTTAAGTGTAAAATTATATTTCAATTTTTTCTCAATATAAAATTAAGTTACAAAAATTATTTTTTATTATAAATACATTTTAAAATATTTTTTAACCTTTTTTAAACTTCATATTTTAACAAATTACGTTGATACCCAATTAATATGTACTCATGTAAATTCACGCGGGTATGAGAAAAATACTATACTTGCACTTGTCTCATTCCTATAATCACAATTATCACCATTACTAGTATCACAATCTTTTATCACCATTAAACTCATCCTTATTTTAACTATTATTGTTCCTATCACTATTGTGTATCTTAATTATTGCACTTTAGAGATGTCAAAGTGAAACCATCCCAATTTACTTTAGTTGTCTTAGTATTGGTTATTCATAAAAGAAGTCAAACTAACTCTATAATCACTAGCTACAATGATTTTTTTTAGTTACTCATAAAATATAACATAGTTTAAATCTTGCCTTTAATTAATGGACTAGTGATGAGTTGACTCACTTAATTTTAAAAACATAAAATAAATATAAAAAAATAGACAAATAAAAAAAATACAAAAGCTGCAACACAACAATAGTTTATAACAAACTCAAACAATTAAATAAAAGAAAGTTAAGTTGACTCAAATGAACATGTTTTAACTTAATAAGAACAACTCACTCACTAAGGTGAGTTATAGTTTTTATAAATTGTTCAACGCATGAGTTAAGTAGGTCCCTAGGTTAGAATTTTGACAACATTATAATCCTTATTATTACTTTTTTTTATTTATTATTGTACATATAATATTTCTTTCATTATTTTAGTCATTGACACCTTTATTATTATGGTTACTACATTATTTTACAATCATTTATCAATTGCATTATATCTGAACGTACCTATATTATCAAATAATATAATAAAAAATTAATTTAGACTTTTATTATTATTATTATTATTATTATTATTATTAAGGAGCATTTTTTGTCAAACATGGGACAATCTTTTTCGAAATTTTGATAAATACCAAATAGGTAGGTATCTTTCACAATTTGAAAAGCATGCCCCTCGACACTCGTGTTAACCTAGTAATCAATTTAGACTTTTAATTCCATATTTAATATCAACATAAAAATATAAAATCTATAACTTTGAAATTAAAATTTTAAATTATATTTAATTTAATTTATATATTTAAAAATATTTATTTATATGTCAACCCTAATGTATTAAACATAAATTATCTTACATGAGAATATTTTTTAAAGACTATTATCTGACAAAAAAATCTTTGTAAGAATTATTTTAATTTCTTCTCTAATTTAATATTTTATTTATTGTATTTATTTATAAATTAAATTAACTTCTTTATATTAAATGTGAATACTATCTTACGCAATAGTTTTTATTTTTAAGGATTGTTTTAGGTTCTTAATTATATAATTCAATTTTTTTATTTATCATATTTATTTATAAATTAAAATTTAATATTATTTAAATAAATTATTATTAAATAAAATAATATTGTATTTCAGTATAAACTATTTATTTTATATCTAAAATATAATTTATGTATTTAAAATATCTATTTATATACATTTTAAATATATTTCATATTTTAAATATAATATTTATTTATATATATAATTTATTAAAAAATTTAATTTTATATAATAAATATTTAACATGTGAAATACACTTATTAAAATATAATTTATATTTAAAGTACAGTAAACACTCATATAAACGCATGTATGTCTCAATTACGAGTTGAAACTTTCATGTGCTAGAATATTTTTTCTATTTAAAGTAACTTAAACACATGATATAAGCACATATACCTTAATTACGAGTTAAAACCTTCATCCAAACACAAGTGTTCATTTGATGCTTAAAACTAGACAAATTAAATTTGAGGTTGTAATTCGAATTAAACATTACATTTTTAATTACGACGTTTATAAATCCATTTATAACTAAAATCATAAAACATAATTCTAAAGCCTAACTACGTGAAATTCTCATACAATTAAAACTAACATCGACAATTTTCAACCCCTAATATGTCAATCACATTTCCCAAACCCACACCTACTGTGCATTGTTTTTATTTTTACCATTGTTAATTACCGCTTTTGACGTATTAATTTATCACAATTTTGATGTTGTAATTGCTTTCATATGAGTAATATTTCAACTAATCACTGTTATAACTCTCATTATTATTACTTTTTTTATTATTATTATACTAATTTGGTAATGATTAACCTCTATTATGAATTTATCAAATCACTTTAAGTGAAACTTCTCTCTTTCAAATTACAAATTTTTTAAACACAAGATTGAAATTCAAAATCTTATTTAAGAAAATTGAATTTAGTATCATTCAAATCTTATTGATTATTATTATTATCCCTAATTTCATTATCGTTACAAAACCATCATTCTCCTCATAATTACTTTTATCTATGTTACCAAGTTTTTTTTTTTGTTTTTTACGTAGTTCTAATTAGAATTTTAAAATAATAATACTTAACATTAAATTACAATTTAATATTCTAATTCTTTATATATAACTCAAATATAACACCAGCTAGAGATGCAAAATACCATTTTATAATGGGTTTTTCCACTGGTTGTTAAACATAATTAATGTTTGATATAACAACACATAATTTAATGTATATATATATATATATATATAAAATTAGGAACTATATATGTTCGCCAACAAACAAAAATACGGGTCAAACTAAACAAAGAAAAATGTCAGAAGTCATAATTGGCAGTTTTACGTTTATCTCTTGATTCATGCAACTTCTCATAATGATTATATCAATGATTTGAGAAAAAGTACGTTAACTTCTCAAATTAGATATTGGAATTGGATCTATATATAATACTATGATCCTGCTGCAAATGAATTGGAAGAAACTGTAATTCAGTTGTTGGTTTCATCAGGTGGGGGGTTGTTTAAAAGAAGTGAATATGAAGAGTCGATCGCGAGGTTGTAAGAGTCATGCAAATTGTGATCAATTTCCAAGGCGGTCGCGTCAAAGGGGAAAATAAGGGTTTTGATTTGGTGATTTTGCGTTTGTGTGAAGTGTGAACAACACAAGAAGAAGAATACAAAACTATTTTTTTCGAGTATATTAGTTTTTATTTTTCCAACCATAACTATTGAGTCAGTGGTCAAACACCCCAAGTGGTTCGGATTTCCATGCAAAAGATCAAATCAATGTCCATTTTCATTCATGCATGTCCAGCTCCTGTTAAAACTTAAAACCTTCAACTCATTTCCATACAGAAAGATATATTGGTTGGTATAAGGGTTAAAGATTTGGATTTCTTAACTAAAGTTCTGTTTAAGGGAAGTCATTGTCATGTGTGTTAGCAATACTATTATCATTGTAAAGAAATATAAAGAATGAGAGGAAATTAAAAAAGCGTTTCAACTAAAATATAGTAGTATTAAATAATTAATGATGGTGTTTATGGAAGCAAAAAGAGTGGGTGGGATAAGTAAAAAGTGAGGATCCGAATTGGAAATGTGATATAGGATTAGCTTAGTCGACATAGAAAAGGAATGATATAATGGTGTGACGTAGCAGATTGTGTGATGAAATGAAAGTGAGAGAATTCTGATCGCTTTCACATGTGCTCATATCTGTCACCTAAAACCCTGAAACGTGTGACTAGGTCTGGCCTGCTCTTCTAGAAACAGGGATATTTTTTTTAAATTACTAATAGTTAAATAATATAAAATTTAATTATAATATTCATGTCTTTCACTATAAATCTTAAAGTACTTGTTTTAAAATAAGTAAAGAAGAAAGAAAAATCAGGGATCGTTCCAAAATCATTCCGAATGATTAAAATGTTTAATTTAAATTATAAAATATTAAATTAAATAATTATTTTATAATAAATTTATCAAAAAATATTAATATTTTAATATTTCAGAAGATAATTTGAAGATCGTTTCGAAGATGTATCAAAAGAAAATATTACTTAAACATTTTTATAAAAAAAATGTAATTTATTTTTAACAAATTCATTTATTTGAAATGCACACGCTTTTACTACTCATGTAAGAAAATATTTTAGAAGAGAATTTTTAAACCTTGAGAAAATTTAATATTAAAGAATGAAGTGTAATTTTCAGTTAATAATTAACCAATTCATTATTCCTTGTATTAATTAATTAATATTTTTACTTTATAACTTTTATTTGTTTTAAGTTTTTTTATGTGTATAATAGCAATCATAAAGATTAAATAACTTAAAGTTTTAAATATTTATCTCAATCTCACCACTGAGTTTATTACAGTAATTTTTTTAGTGTCTTTGTAGATATGACATAAGAATTAAGAAATAAAATTGACGCTCCTAATAAATTGTTATGCAATATACATACATATATATATATATATATATATATATATATATATATATATATCATGTATCTAATTTATTGATTAATTTATCTAAGATTTAATATTCTCGGTTATCATTTTTTTCTTTCTAATTTAATGATAAATGTGTAAAATAATTAAAAATTAACTAGTATACTTGATAAAACAATAGTTATTATTATATTGAATTTTAAAAAAAATTGATGTATTATAGTGTCATTAAGTTATAAATCATCTTAAATATAATATTTAAAATCATTACTGTCAGTAATCATATTTATTTTTTCTATATTTAAATTAGAATAAATCTTAAACGGAAGTGTTTTTAACTATTATTAATTAATAATAATTTTTAGCTATTTTTTAAGAATATTATTTTTAAGTTTTTATTTTTTATTTTTATTTTATGAAAAGTTTCAATATTTCATAAAATAAATTATCAATAGTTAAAAATAACATTCTATTTCGATATAGATTATTTACCAAAAGTTATTAGTTCAAGTAATTTAGCAATTGAATTTTTTAACTAAAGATTAAGATTCCATCTTTGTCTTAAACATAAAGTTGTGACTGAAGGTACCATTTATCTCTATAATAACTAACATACTAAAAAAAGTTATATCTCCTAACCAAATCAAAATGCAATATAAATTATTTATTATACATACAAAATATAATTCATATGTTATTTTTTCTATTATTGAATATTATAAGTTTTAATTACAGTATAATTTGTTTATTTAAAAACATTATTTATTATAAAATTTAATTATAATATAATTTGTTTATTTAAAAATTTATTTATTATAAATTTAACTATTTATAATATAAATATTTATCCTGCATAATGTAGATTAACATACCAATCTTTCAAAACTATAAGTTATACACTTATATTTTTTAATCAATAATTGGAATTTGATATATGTCTTAAACATAAGATGATGCAACCACGAGTGCGGGGATTCACATTAGGCCCTCGGCTCTCCAAGGTTTGGCTATTTTTGACTAGTTTTAATCAATTTCAGCCCTTTTAGCTTTCTTTGCAATTAATGACGTGGAAACCACTTAGAAAAAATTTCCCAAAAGTTAAAGTGGCTATGTTTGTGAAGAATCATTATCTGAGTTGGAGTCATCAAAATTGACTAGTTGGAATTCCTTGTCCAAAACAATGGTAGCAATATTTGAATTTGTGATGATATGAAAATTTGGTCCATTTCGGATAAGGACAAAGAAATAAGGAAGATAGTAATCGTAATGATAATGTTAATAGCAATAATAAAAAAGAAATGGTGCAAAATTTTCAAGGCATGCATTTGGTGTTCACGAGAATCATGAAAAAGAGGAAAAGGAGGCCACGGATAAAAAATGCAGAGGTGCCAATCCAGTGGCTCAAAAGCATTGGGAACTTTTCTATGATCCATTAATTAATGTAGTGAATAGTGATTGATGAATGAATGAGTAATGAGTAGTGGTTATAGCTAGGGACGGAACCAGGATTTCAATACTGGGGGGCCGAGAATAAATAATATATAATTTATAATAAATGAAAATTAAAGTATCAAAAGCATATAAAAAAAAATATAAAAAAAAATTAAAATTGTTGGGGGGGCCGTGGCACCCGTAGGTCCCCCTTGGCTCCGTCCTTGGTTATAGCGTACGAGTTTTCACTCTTATCTTATAATTCATCCACACATTTCTTGCTATATCACAAACCCTCCACAGTTCAACAAATTTGGATAAGTTCTCATTTATGGGATCATTGTGAAAATTGCAACAACATATACCACTTGCTATTGGGAACCAACTAAGTTTCACACAGATTATAACCGTGTTTTTTGTCTTTTCTTTTTTTTGGCTTTGAATGCTAATCAACTCATTCATGTGTCTTATCTCTTCTTCCAAGTCAAAAGTCATACTTGCTCTCTCCTCAATATAAAATTTAATATGGTAAAAGTGTTTTATACTCTCATTCAAGTACAGTACAGATTATCATAAATAAATAAAATTTATTAATACTTATAATAATGATCTTAAATATTTTATTGATGGTGAAAATATATAATGAATAAATTACTAAATTACAACATAAAAATATAAAGATAATAAAATATTTAGGGGTGAGTATATGGACTTGAGTCCGCGGACCGGTCCTAAGTCCGCGGACTTCACGGATAACAGACCCATTTTTTTTAATCCGTATAATCATACGGATTTTTTAGGTCCGGTCCGTTTAGTCCGCGGATTTTGCGGATTTAATCCGCGAGCCCGCGGATTACCCGTTTAAATGTGGATTCAAATTTTATTATTGAAGATGCTTGATTATATTTGATAGATGTAATTGGACTTACAAATATTTTATGTTTGTTTTTAAGATATTAATTAAGACTTTGATGTTTTAAGGTATTTAGACTTTGATGTACTTGGACTTACAAATGTTTTATATTTGTTTGGTTGTGTATTAAGACTTTTAAAGTTTTAAGGTAGTAAGGCTTTAATATTTGGTTAATAGTTGGTATGCTTGGACTTTAAATTTTAAAGGCATTGAGACTTAAATATTTCTATTAAAAATTTAGAATGTGTAAACTTTGTTATTTAAGACTTTAATTTATTATTTACAATGTTTGATGTTATTATTAGAAGTATATTTATATCATTTTATATGTTTTTTTTTTCCTCATGTTTTCATAAGTTAAATAAAGAAAAAGAAATTTAAAATCTGAGTCAATATTCATTTAAACAATTTAGATTTAATTGGGTCTGCGGACTTATCCATTTATCCGCGGGCTTCACGGGCCAGATACGGACTTGAAGATTTAAGTCCATTTATTTCGCGAACCGGATTTATCCGGCCCGTTAAAAATGCGAACTTCGCGGACCGGGACTTAAACGGGCCGGACCGGTCCGCATACCCGCCCCTAAAAATATTACTATAAAAATTGTACACACCAGCATGACATGTTTTTTCCATGGAACGGTCGAGCCCATAAATTTTGTTTTAGTTTTTAATTTATTGCGCCGCCAATCAGAAGAAACCACGTTTCTCGCTTACTTTGAATAAGCCTTTCTACTGTACAATAGTCAATCAATCAGCAATAGCATATCTCTTTGACGTCACATATATTTTTCAACAAACAATTAATGTGCTGTTGCATGTATGTTTAACGTGATATATTTAATAAGAAATTTGTTAGATAGATGAACTAAGTTGTTGACGAATTATTTTGAAAGATAAACAATAATTATTATTGTAATTTTCATCAATTCTCACAATTATTTTTAATTTAAATTTTAACAAAAAAATATGCGTTTTATTTATTTATTATTATTATTATTATTAATCTATGTGAATTCTTTTATAATGTTATAACTCTCAATCCACTGAAGAATACAATTAGTTTCACACTGCAGTTTGAAATAACACGACATGATAAAGAAAATCAATTGCTAAATGAAGTTACAATAAAAGACAACGTTGCATCTGCATCTACTTACCTACCTCGGATATTATCCCGAAGAAAAACGCGGAATTAAACATCACCGTCCAACAACGAAGAATAATCCAAACATTTAACATACACATACGTAATAAATGATAATTAAAATAACAGGATCCCCTTTTCATGATTAATTATGTATAATAATACCTTCACGTTATAACAATCTGACAGGTCCACTACCTCAACACACGACCCAACAACTGATATTGAAGCAGAGAGACCCAAAACGATCATCAGGAAAAGACCCACATGGCTTAAAGACTTTGAATAAGCCCAATAACCCATTCTGTTTAAGAAATATAACCGTTGTTAAAAAGGACAACCGTAGGTGCTATCCTTATGAAATATGATGAATTTTACGGTACAATAATTTATTAGTCTTTATTTAGAGTAACTTTACAACTTTGGTTGATAGGATTGATAAAACAACCTATTATTGTTGCTTTCACTGAAAGTTGGGCTACAGAAAGAGCTATTTATAAACTGGATTAAGGTGTAATTCTATGAAACCTTCAAAGGAAAAATGGACTATGATCGATGTTAATAGCATGAGAGCTGTTGTAGACATTGACATTTAAAAGGAGTGATAATGTTAGGAGTCTCATATTAATATTAAGTAGAATAAGAAACTCAATGAACTAATCTTTTTGTTCTCTTAATCAAACTAGAAAGATCATATTTACATGACATCAAAATTAGTAACCAAATGATCTAGTTAAGTGAAAATGAGAAAGGGATTGTGTAAGTAGGTGTATTGTCATTTATGCCAAACATGGATAAAATCCCTCACCACATAACTATCTGCCAACCAGATAAATTTAATATGTTTATATCATTAAATAATATTATAATTTATAGATATTTCTTTTAAATTAATTATTAAAAAGTTAATCACTTTCATTAATATAACAATTTAAATATTAGTCATGTATTATCATGCGTGGTGTGTTATGGGATAGTGATATTAGTAGTAGTTATCAACAGAGAAGCAAATAGTTAAGTGTTAGTTTCAATAGAATTAAGAGATAATTACTTTGTTAGTTTGCCAATAAACTTTGCCTCTTTATAAATAGAGCATCACTGTGTGATTCAGTATCAATTTCATTATGATTTATTTTATTTAAGTTTTATTCTCATTTCTCAAGCTCTTGCGCTATGGCTCCCTTCATTTTCTCCCTCTTATAATTCCTATTAGTAATCTTTAAGCCTAATATCTTACTCTTATAACATGTACTTCCACTTCTATACATGTTTTGAATCAAATCCTTTTGCCTGTTTTACCTGGTTCTCATTATTCACGTCTTGGTTAGCAATCAGTTAACTAGACACTGGTTCTGTAGAGATAACATAACCAGCGTTTACCACCCTGCACTTCGCAAAATTTCAAAGTACTGCTCGTGTTGTGACGGAATAAACTAAAGGGGAAAAAAAGGCAATATATTTTCAACAAATTGTCCATAACATGAACTTGGATCTTGTTATTCAGATACACGATGATTAATTGATTATATATTTTTTTTTATCTAAACTTTTCGCTGCAAACAAGGCATCAGAAGAGCTTGCCTTGTGCAACTGTTTAAGGTTAGGTCCAAACAATCCAAATTCTAACATATACAGAAAATGGATGGGAACAATATACATTTCAACATTCAAGGCCAAAAGTTTAAAGGGCTAACAATACATTTTTAGAACGCACACTTAATTTTTAATTAAAATTTATTAGAAACTATAAAATCATAGGGAAGAGTGTAACTTCAATTTTGTAATTCTTATTAAATATCGGTCAATAAAAAAACACATTTAAAAGTGTTCCTTGTAAAATTTTCAACATGAGAATTACATTCCTTTGTTGGAGCTATAAAGTTGGAAATTCATTGAAAAGTCCAAAAGACACGGAACATTGAGAGCTCTAAAGCAAGATGAGGAGTGCTTACTACCGCAAGAGCAATATTAAGAAAAGTGAAGGCGGAAATTTAAACGGGAATAGATTAAAGGAAATGGACCAAACGTTTGTTTCAGAAGATAGATAACAAACGGTAACTCGGTTTCATGAAAGTCACACGTGGCTTTGCTCTTTTTTGCATTATTGGAATTAAGTTTCAATCGAAAAAGTTCTGCTCGTTTATTTTTCACCGGACATTAATTGGAAACTGATTTAGACACGAATTAGGAAATCTCATTGGCATAACTCATGAAAAAGTTGAAATCACAATCCATGATTATCTCAATGGGGGCAACTAACATCAGAGGCCCGAGACGAATAATAAAGCCTAACGATAGTGCTTGATGTTAAAGGGTGGCAAAAGAGAACAGTTTGTCGTTTAGTAGTGAGAGATATAGGAACTAATTAGTCTTGCCATTGCAAAAGAATAGGACTCCCATAATTTTCATTGTAGCAGCAATTAATATGGGGTTAAATGTAAAATCCAATGGTTGCCCCAAAGTTATACAAATAATATAAAAGTTGCAACTTTAGTTGCCTAATGTGTATATTCCTAAAAGCTCCTAGCAAGACCTCTAATGCAGATTTTTCGGGTAATCTCTATATGGGGCCATAAGGAATCGCTGTAATTTGAATTTCAACTACCTGCTTGAAAAAGGAACCACAAAAAAAGGGTTAATACAAGCAGAACATAAACAATTCATTGTGCGTCTGAGTTTTCTGTTAATGCAGAAAGCTGTATCTCCTGCTGTTTCTTCAGATATCTCTGGGCAGTTGCATTCACTATCTTGACAAAGAAGTTCATAAGCATGAGCCACACAACGGTGTTCCAAACTGAAGCGAAAGAAAAATCCCACTTTTTCCCCTGCAGATGATATCATGAAATAATTTACGAAAAATAAACAGCATAAATTAGAAAATATGTCCAAGACATCAACACTTTGAAGTTGTTACTCTATCAAGGAATTCAACATTCAAATCAAAGAGAAGCATTGATAAAATTCAAATCATAGGGAAGCATTGATAAACATGACATTTCGCAGTTAGTGAGTACCTGCTTATTTGGGGAAATTGGATGGGGTGCTTTCATATACTTATCTTTCATTGTGCGGAGATTAGCAGTCAGCCTAGGCAAGACAGAAGCAAAAGCAGGTATGTGGCTGAGAAACCAAATAAATTCATTCTCAATCCAGTCAAGAAGTTGATTGTTGCAAACTGAGATAATGAATATCGTCTGCAAAAATAATAAATATACAGGATGAGTCAATTTGTAGGTATAGAATGTTAGCTGTCTGAATGGTTTTTATTTTATTGAAAAGCAAAGACTTATTTTGATCCTCCAAATTTACAAGCGCCACCAATTTAGTTCTCAACAATAAAAACATAATTATGGTCCTCCGATGTCAAATTTGATCAAATCAGTTCTTTTGGAGGACTAATTTGAGGTAAAAAAAAATGGCATTGAAGGACTAACCTCATCGAAAATTGGCATTGATGTACCATTTTAATGTATTTATTTGGAGGATCAAAATGATGACACTTTTATATTTGGAGAACTGAAATGTCTTTATTGTTTACTCTTTATTTAATTGCTAATCTACCATGCTCTTGTTTACCATTTTGATAATGTGCTAGATCACAAATAATATAGGTAATGGTCATAAATCTTTAGAAATGTTCGCCATTTAGGTTAAGAGCTCTCACAAAAATTAAAATAAAAATATTGCATTTGCATTATTTAAATAAAAATATAAATATTAATGGGAAAGACCAACTAGAGAGTTTGCACAATGGTAGTACTAGTATATACAAAATGTAAAAATATCACGCTGCTCCCACAAAGACAGACCATTCCTTGACTTACTTTCCACAAAATCATGCAAAATTTTCCACAAATCTAAATTACGAGTTTTTGCAAAGCCAATGAAACTTAAAAAGGGCTAAATTAGGACATAAGAACACGTGATGAGAAGTCTAGACTTATGCAAACCTGTATGTGAGTTTTAATAATTGCCTTTCCAATCATGGTTGCAAGAAAAAATTTCCAAAATGGAATGCCAAATTGTCCACACATTATGCCAGCAAGGTCAAATAGAGGATTTGGCACCTGAAATATAATCAGTTAATAGCTGTTTACAAGTTCATAAAGCATATATAATAATTGCTATTTTAGAGGAGGATGCACCACAAATAAAGGAATTGCTAACCGCTAATATATATTTTTTCAATCCCACATTTGAACTGAAAAAAATGCACGTCATCGTCTTCATGCATGATAATTGGAATAGTACTCATTTACATTCTACGGATTATGAAGATGCAAAACCAATCAGCAATTACAGTGATGAAACTATTGTCTGTAGGACAACGAAAGGGAAACCTTTACAGGAAAATAGTACTTGCTGAGTAAAGATTTTGACTTGTTAAGCATAGGTTGTCCTGTCAAGCTTACACTAAAGAAAATTCTACTTTATATGGCTAAAATTTACACAGCCACTTTTGCCACTTCCCACCCAAAGGAAGTAACTACCATTGTTTATTATGGAAAGAATCTTAAAACTGAGGCCAAATTCATTGATATGAATGTGGTGAATCATCAAAATTACATTCATATATTTTGGTGTGCAAAATTTATTGCTGAGATTCTGAGAAGAATTGGCTGTTTTGGGATGGAGTCAGGACTAACAACAAACACCCAGGAAATTGTCCAATACAAAAGGCTACCAATATTAATAACATCAAAGTAATACATCAAGAAATTACAAAGAAGCTGCATAAACATTTTAACAAATAATAATGTCATGCTTGAAATGAAGACTGAAGTCCATACTAACCGAAGCAAGCACCAGAATTGTAAGGAAATTCAAATGTTGCGAGTGTGAAAGAAACCAGCACTTGATTCGATTCAAGACTCCTTTATCTTCACTATCTAATTCTTCCATGGCATCCACTCTGCCCCCAGACAAGCTTGCTACATGAATAATTTAATCATAAAAAATAGACATCAGAAATTAAAGGAAGAAATTAAAAACCAGTGATCACATAGCACTTACATCAAAATGAGAGAATTTGACAACTAATGATAATTACATTAAACGTGCATGTGGATTAGTTGTGAATTTTTTTTTTCAATAATCAATTATTATAATTGATCTTGTTTAAAATAATTTCATGTTTCAATATGTTGACTGAAAAGTGATTTCAAGATGACATGTTTTGTTTAGATTGTATTAAAGATTTTTGAACTAAATATGAAATGGTTTACAATGTTATCAATTGGAGGGTAAAAAAAGTTGTTTTTTTTTTATCTCAAAGTTGTGAAATAGTCAGAGACTCCAAAAATTAAAAAACATGAAATCATAGCCTTAAAAGAAAGCACTTTTAAATGTCTACAAAAATTCTTAACAAAATCCAATGATGCTGCTTTATTTTTCTTCCCCACCCAAAAGCAAATGTCTCAAATAATTAACCAAATTCAAAATTTGATCATTGTGCAGTTTGCAGGCAAAAGTTTTCTTTGTAGACATTTTTTAGAATATACTATATTGAGATACAGTAAGTGAAGAGCTATGTCAATAAAATCAGATGGATTCTAAATATAAGATTAGTTGGGTATGGCATAAATTAAAGGAGACATGGGTATAAATATGACTACTACTCTCGCATACAGTAGCACTCAAAACATTAGGATGTATTCATATTCATAATTTTTCACTTCAACCGCAAACATGGCCAAACTATTTAATTTGTTTCATCCACTAGTTATTCACATTTTACCTAGTTTCCTTTTATCATTTGCTAATGGAGCTGAAAGTTAAGATAATCTTTGAAGTTGACCCTATACACTTGCATTTTGTAGATGATAATATATATACATATATATATATATATATATATATATATATATATATATATATATATATATATATTCAAAAGTTGGGATATATATATATATTCAAAAGCTGGGATTGATCTTTGCTTTCGAGAAACATCAATGACATTTAACTAATAATAGTCAGAATCAGTTTATTGCCTGGAAACTATGCACATTTCTTTTCTACTTTTAAAGGATTAGCAAAATAAAAAAGTTTCAGAGCTTCACCCCATCCTATTAATGAAGCAAGAAAAACCACAAGCCAAATACAGATAGTAAATACTACTTAGAATATGGTAAACATTTTTCTCAATAGTAGTAAAGGATTAAAATCAGACTATTATATCAACTTAATTAACAATGAGTTAGAATAAGGGACGACACATGATATAAAAGGAGACACATTGTACCTGCCCTGGAGATAAAGTAAGGAGGAAGCTCCCCTATAGCTGTTCCTAGACCCCATAGAATAGCCTCCACCTGAACTTGAGGCAAAATGCTGCTAAGTGGAACCTGTGAACCATGTATTAATGGCGGTCCAAACTCAGAACAGTCTTTATCAAGCCAAGAAGGACCTCTTTTTAATTGTATTGTATCATATGGAGCACTTTTCAAATCAACTCGGCCACATTGAACTGCTTTTATTGTAAAAAATGCAATGTGGGGACCCAAATATAGGACAAATGTGTGCAAACCAGATCCTGAACAAAATAAAAGGATAAAAGAATAATTTGCCAATATAGATATATAATAGGGAAAATGCAAACTCATGAACAACATAGAAGATAATCAAGATGATGGCAAAAGGATCATAAGCCCTTAAAATTACAAGTGTTAAATCTGTATGTTTCAAGTAATTGCTTTTCTTTTAAGTTTAAATCATACAAGCTACCCAGAAGATCAATCATGGTAATCAAGCAGTCATCTATTACATAATCAGGAAACATCATCTGACTATGAGGACAAGTTATTTTGCTTACCAAGACCAATTGAAGAAGCAACACCAAGGGCCACCCACCAAAGTCCAAAGCGAAAATATTCAAGAAGCTCCTCAATATGCTGCAAAAAGAACAAGCATTTATAGAGCCCAAGTAAGTATCTAAACAAAAATGAACAAAATAACTACCTAAAAAATGAAGGTCCACTTAACATGTGTGTGTATTATGATTGAAATTGAAATTAGAAAAAAAAAATGATCTTTCATATAGTTTCCAGAGTCAAAAGAAATTTGATTAAAATTAGCATAGTCTTCGCCAAATAACGTCAAATATTAATATAAACAGTTAGGGTTGTTACAATACAAGTTTTCTGCTTTTACAGTTTATTTCAGAGAGCTTGTATTTATGGATACATGCTACCAGTGTAATATATTGCATATAATAGCCAAAAACGAAATATAAATGGAGTTCTTTGATCCAGAACTATCATGCATATGTGACTGACTGAATGCACAAAATACCTTCTCATGGAGGCAACCAAGGGTCATCAGCACTATGCCAAGAGTCCCAACCGCAACACTGAAAAGCATAAGCCACCCACCTTTTGCCAATATATATAATGCTGTATTCTTCACGTATTGAATAACAGCCAATGTGAAGAATTTCAGTGTTTTGAAGGGTTGTGTGGTTAGCGTTAAATTTTCCAGCTCCCCTTCATGCCTCTCACGAAGCTCTACAAAACAAAGACTTATTAATCAGCATATGGGATATCGTAAAAACTTAGCAGCAATTATTTGTTTGGAGAATTTAAAACACAAGAGCATGCAGGCCAGGTTTGCAAAATAGGTTCAATTCAATATTTCCAGATGAAAACACCTGCAGCCACTCTGCCGCCCAATAAAAACACAAAGGTCGATTCAATTCTCCACTAGCGAATCTGTATATACAGATTCTAGAACAGTAAGTATGTCAATTCATTTTATTTATTTTTTACTTTTTAATCCCCTATTCATAAAAAAACACTTTATAAATCATCTCTCATCGATAACAAATTCCCTCACAATCTCACATCAGAAGTCAATGATCACTCACCTCCCCATCGTCCTCTCTTTAAAAAATTACCCCCTAGCCCCAAATTAACACTGAGACACTAAAAACTAAAAAAGTGGAAAGTGGATGCTTTCCGATCTTCCACCGTACACGATCACCAAATAAAACACAAATAAATCCACAGATCCAAAATCTGAGCCCAGGGAATCCATAACAAATTCGCCTCATAAAAACGGGGAACAACAGTAACTAATAGTAATAAAAATCTAATACGGTAACAATAAGGTAAAACGGCGATTAAGAAGAAAAATCATAGCAGAGAATTAAAAAAAACTTACCGGAGATAGACATATCGGAACCGGAAGAAGAAGGTGGTATATTTCCAGAACCCATTATTGCTCTGGCATGCTAAGAGGGAAATCTGAATCTCTGCTATGTGCTTTCACTCTTGCAGCTCCGTATCGGATAAGTGTTTCAGAAATACACACTCGGATTAGAAGGAGACAGATAAGACATTAAAATTAAATTAAAAAGAGAATGAAAATTGTAGGTTGATTTGAAAATGATTGCAGTGGAAATTGTAGATCTAAAAGAGCAAAATCAGAAGTTTGCGTGAAAATCGGGGTTGGTTGTTCGTAGCCCTAGTTTAGTTTGTCACGCACACACTCTTGCAGTTCCTCTAACTCAATGACCCACCCCAAATGTTCAACTCTTTCCTTATATCCTTTATCATCACAGTAATTTATCAAACTATTGATTAAAAATATATATCTGAATCTCTAAGCACGAATTTATTATTAATCTAACCCTTAATATAAAGTTTGTGTATATTAAACTAATTAAAAAATGTTTGTATAATTTTTAGGGTTATTATTATTAAAGTATATTAAACTAATCAAAAAAATGTTTGTATAATTTTTAGGGTTATTATTATTAAAGTGTATAAACTTATTAATATGTTTAAAAATCGTTAATACTTATGGTTTTTATAATTAGTCTAATTTATTATAGTTAATTTCTTAAGCTGACTTTGGAATGACTTTTGTTCTGTATACATGGTGTTATTTAATTTCAGATAAGTATGGAGTTGGTGCATTACATACGATAACCAACTGATGGCTAGAATTCAGTTAAAAATAAAATGTAATCAAATCAAAAATATTAAATATCAACTAGATAAAAAGAATAAATATTTTGTATTAGTAAATAGTATATGATAAATAGATTAAAAATATTTTTTTCTAATCACAAATAATATATTTTATGATAATAGATTAAAAATTATAATTCAAAATCAAAATTCAGTTTATATATATATATATATTAAAATTAGAATTATAATCATCATATCATAGTTGAAATGTTAGACTTTATGGATACTACTTTCACCGAAATTCAATTTAAATTATTATTGAATCATATTTTTTTTTATATAATTAAATAATTCTAAAAATAATTGAATTTATCAAATTTTATCTTTTATATATAAATTAAAAAAATATATTAAATGATAGTTTTTTATAAAGTTAACAATAAGAATTTTAAGAAACTAGTATTTTACATTATAAACATTTATTTTATATAATTACTAACATAATAAAAGTACTTCGTTATTAAATTTTTTAAAAATAAAATTAAAAGTAAGTTATAAAAATAATTTTTATAGATGTAATTATAAAAGTAATTTTTGAAAAAATTGAGAAAAAATAAAAAATAAATGAAGAGATAATTTTTAAAATAAAATTATCTATTAAAAAAACATGTACATCAAATGAGATCATATTTTTTTTATTAATAATATAGATAATTTATAATAAATTAGCAAGAAAAATAAACATTTTATATCTCTATATTTATTTTAAGAATTTTGGAAGAAGATGATTGTAATATAAAAAAAAATATTAAGATTTAAAATTAGGTAATTATACATAAAAGTGAATGATTTTTTTTTTTTTTTTTTGAGATTGAGTATATTTTAAAATTATGAAGTGTGTCAAAGGATTAAAAATATTCGATAAAAACGAAAATCAAAAGGTAGTTACAGTAAATATTTTTTATTGTAAAATTTTAAAATATAATAAAAATTAAAATTAAAAGGTAGTTAAAATTTTGAATTATGAGATATATTTAACTTATTTCAGTAATTACATGATTAGTTAATTTTTAATATTAATTTTTATTATTTAAAAATTTAAAAATAAAATTATCTAAAAATTATAGAAACTAAGAAATATTATAAATCATACAACTCATTTATATATAAGTATAGATACATATAAATATTCTAATATTTAAATTATATTATAATTAAATTAAAAAATATATATTTTTAACATTTAGGATATATTATTTTATATTTATAATAAAATATTTATATAAAAATACAAATTAATTTCTTATAATATCTAAATTTAATATAAAACTAAAAATAAATTTTAAAAATGTTAAAATTGAGAGAATTTTTAAAAAAATTTGTATATATATAGAAAAAGTGACTGAGTGATATAGAAATATTATAATAAATATTTTGAACAAAAATATTTTTTTAGACTCTATTATTTAATAAAAAAATATTTATTTTACTTTTTTAACTAAAATATGATAAGAGATTTTAAATTTTTTAATTGAATTTAATATTTTATTTTTAATATAAATAAGTACAATAATTATAATATAAATTATTTATTATACATAAAAACATAATCTATTTATTAAAAAAAATTATTCATTATAAATTTTAATTATAATATAGTGTAATACTAAAAAATATTTATTTATTATAGATTATAATTTTTTTAAAGATAGGAAAGATTATAAAAATGGTCGTAATGAGAATTGAACCTAGATCCTCATGTTTCTAACTACTCGAATTCCTCCCCACCCAACCACTAGACTAACACTAGTGACCATAAATTATAATTATTTAAAAAAAAAATATTTTGACTTACATGAAATTTATTTATTTTAGAAACGGCAAACTAAAATACTAATTTTTCTGCAAAAAAGAACTCAATCTCATTCAACTTCTCTAACAGTCACTTATTTTTGAAAATAATTTAAAATATAGTGCAACAAATTAAATACTATTTTTTATGCGAGATTCAATCTCATGCAACTTCTCTAACTGTTACTTTTTTCGAAAATAATTTAAAACAAAAAGAATAATAATATTATTTTCTATAATTTTTTTTTCTGAATTCTATTATTTTATAAACAAAAGAAAACATATTTAATGTTTTAAAAATGCAAAACAAATTTAATGTTTAACATATTTTTATAAATCATTATATTTATATAAATTAATAAAAAAAGAAATATATTTAATGTTGTAAAAATATAAATCTGATGATGATTTAAATTATACAATCGGAAAAACATAAAATTTTAGAGTTTTGAACGGAAATTTTCACATTGGTCGAACCGAAACATATTCATGTTGAAGACAAACTTTTATCCCAAGGAATATATTCCACTTTTAAGAACTTTTCTTCTTTTGCAGCCAAACTTTTTCTGCGAGATAAATTATTTTCAAAGTGGATTTGTGGCGGCATTTTTGTACTATAAATAACTTTGGTGATACAACTATATATTTTGGAGTCCTTGAATAAAATGAATAGGACATTAAGTATACTCATTATTGGAGATTAATGAAAAAGTTGGGTGCAGGTTAATGCAACAGACTATAAGAAAGAAAAAAGTGCAAGAAAATAAAATTAAATGTCAAGAAAAATTAAGAAAGAAACAAAGTATTGGAGTGTGAACAGCATGAAGAGAGAACAAAGATAAACAAACAAAGAAGAAAATAAAAAATGTGTGACGAGGAAAATAATAGGTTAAAAACAAACAACGTATGAAGAAAGAAAGCATTGAAATTGTTGAAAAAAATTAAACATAATATTTGGTTTCTTACATAAATACATTCATAAAACATGTATATTCAAGTCAAGTAAGATTGACATGCTTTTTATATCATAGGTAAAAAAATGTGTTATAGAAGTAATATGTGCGCGATTGAAAATATAATCAGAGTCTTCTAAAGATATATAAGAAAAATAATTAGAAAATATTTAAACATAATAAAAAAAATGAAATAATAATTTAAAAAAGATAAATAACATTTTTAATTTTTAAATAAAAAGCTTTTTCCCCAAAGATGATGTATATCAATTCACTCTATTTATTCATATTTGCTTGCACATTAAATTATTGAGCTTAAATAGTAAACATTATTATTTTAAACATGCTTAGTGTTTTTATTCTCTCTGAATGAAAGAGAATTCTTTCTAATTTTATTATTATTATCTTACTAAATCTAATTATGTTATTTTAAACACGTTTAATTATATTTAATATTTTTTTAAAGAAATATAAAAATTTTCTCTCAACTTTTAATTTAAATGTTTATAACTATATATATTTTTATATGTACAACAAATACACTTTATAATTTTCACATTTTAAAACATTAACAAAATACAAAATACTTTTTTCCATTGATAATATATAACTAAAATATTAATTAACATTATAAATATTCACTTCATTACCTAAAATTTTAGGTTGGTCACGGGTTACACGCACTGGTAACTATATATTTTAGAGTCCTTTATGAAAATGAATAGGACATTAAGTATACTCATTATTGAAAATTAATGAAAAAGTTGGGCATAGGTGAATGCAAGAGGCAATAGGTGCTTTCTTGATGGCAACGTCAAGGAGAATATGCTTCAGATGGGATGTATACAGAGAGAGATGATGCAACAACTTATAAACAAGCATCCATGAAGAGATTAACACCAACAGGCAACAGTTGGAAACTTGGAATAATTGCCTTGCAAGCAAGAGTTTTGACAAAAAGAGCATTATTTTTCGTACAAAACTGGATATACCCTTATGTGGTCACAACTCATGAACCGGTTTGTATAATTTGCAGTGTAGTTTTTTTTTTTCACCAAAAATATCTCGAGACATAGTTAGAGAATAATTTTTTGTAGACAAAATTTATCGAATAAATTGTATATAATTTAATAAGGTATTTTTTTTATATCCCCTTGTCAAAAACTAAACCCTTAATTCCATGTCTAAATAATTTAATTATTGATTAATTATGTTGAATCTAATTATTTTAGTATATAATATTATGACTTTATTTCTAAACAATATATGATCTTTAACATATCTTTCACGTTGAAATTTGGATATTTCAAATATAAAATTTGAAAAATTGAACATTTGCATGTGATTTAATAACAATTTAATAATGAATGACACGATAGATCTAATAATAATTAATAATCATTAGAATGTAGTTCTAATATCATCTTAAAATATAAGTTATAGACCTAGTTCAATCTTACAAAATTGATTTTCAATGACTCGTCACAATCCTACATCTAACGGAATTAATTACTAGCAGCGAAAAACAATTAGAATACCTAGGATTTTAGTATTCACATCACTTAGATACAAGTACCATACTATATATAAGTGTAATATAATTAGGAAAATAAAACATCTTTACACACACATTTGACGTCATTCAAATTATGTTCGATGTGTCTAAATTAGAAACTATTGTTTCTCCTCATGTCCAACACCACTAATCTTGTGTCCAACATATTTGAGCCACGTTCAGCGTGACAATGAGTTATGTACTTGTAGATTCACAAATTGCCTCATAACACTTAAAATACAAGAAAAATCCAACATGCATTGCAACCATTTGTACATACACATCATTAGCAACACAAATCTACTCAAAATGACAACATGCAACAATCATTAAGATCAAAACATGCATTTCACCCCAACATAACACAACAACACCAAAACCTTCAACATGCACCGTATACACTCCATCATAGAATTTGTGACACCCTTACTACCCCAACACATATATAAAAAAAAATTTATAATACATTTAAGAAGGTTAAATTTTCTAAGTTGGTAAAAGGGTTTACATAAAAATTCGACAATCACATTAATAGAGATATAAAACATAAAACACAAGAGTTTTACAAAATTGTTTTCAAAACAATATTACAGTGCCAAATACACATAAATATTTCATCCTAGAAATCCTCTGCCCCGATGTCACACTATCAGAGCATTCCCAGAATTTTAATTGTTGGCATCCTAGAAGCCACTCGTAGCTGGATCTTCTTCTCCTAAAATATTGACAGTTTATACGGTGAGAAAAGAAAATATCTATATGCAAAGTACATACAAACACATCACAATATAATCTCATAATAACTCATTATTTAATAAAATATTCATAAGCATTTATCTATATATATATATATATATATATATATGTGTGTGTGTGTATCATAATTTATCAACCATTCATCATATTCACATCTCAATTCACAATTACATCAATCCATCACAATCCACTTGAACATTACGATTCATTCATAATCCACACAAATTTCACTATGTCAAGGTCACGCTACCCTTTTTCCAACCTAGGGCCGTGCTCACCCCTGACATAACACTGTGCCAAGGTCACGCTACCCTTTTTAGTAGCCTAGGGCCGTGCTCACCCCTGACATAATACTGTGCCAAGGTCACGCTACCCATCAGCTTAGGGTCGTGCTCACCCCTGGTCATCAGTACCATAATCACATCTCATTCACATCTCAATCACATTCCACACTTCTCATTTCATAACTCAAATTCACATCACGTACATAATTCCACATCACATACACATCACATACACAACAGATAAGCCCAACAAAATGAGGGTTTACACACCCCTCAAGCAATTCACATCAAGATCATTCATTCTTAACGAGTAATATAGCAATAATATTCATAAATTATAATAATCAATAAGATAATCAATTTAATATAACAGTGAAACTCATAATTATTCCAAATTCTAGTTCACAGCACTTATGATTTCTTCTTTCTTCCCAGATCATTATTCCTACAATTTGGCATATCTATAGACCTCAACACATAATTTCAATAGAACTAATGATTCTTCAAATAAAATAATTATAAAATCATAATCCTAAGAAATTCTTCCTCTACCCAATTCCCTCATGTACTCTACATATAAATAATCCCCTTTTCCCCCGTACCTGGATGAATAGTAACTTGAGCAGAACCTCCTCTTCTTTTTCCTTAAACGGTAGTCAAAATTCGGGCAGAACTTTCTCTCCTTAAATCGGGACCGGAACTAGGGTAGAACCTCCACCCCCTAAGCTCCTTCCATCAACAGCAGGAAGTAGAGAGAGAAAGAAAAGAGAGAAGGGAGAGAAGATGAGAGGTGTGAGGATTTGAGAGGGAGGAGGGGCCTTTTATAGGCATTTTCGCGGACCTATCCGGAACGGCCGTTCCGAAAAGTGGAACGCCCGTTCTGGACCCTTCAAATCTACGCAAAATTTTCAACTGGAACGGCCCGTTCTGAAATCAGAACGGCCCGTTCCAAAACCCAGCAGAACGCCCCGTTCTCCTTCTGGAACGGCCCGTTCTGCAAGGAGAACGCCCCGTTCTCCTTCTGGAACGGCCCGTTCTGCAAGGAGAACGCCCCGTTCTCCTTTGGAGAACGGCCCGTTCTGGGCCCGTTCTGGACGTCCCAAAAATACACAATTTTATCATTTGGAACGGCCCGTTCCACATTTAGAACGGCCCGTTCCAGAAACCAAAAATACCCCAAAAACTTCAACAAAATTACGAGAATGCCATTAAAAATTACGAAAATGCCATTAATAATAAGTTTACAAAAATACCCTTATTCCTTTATTAAAATTACGAAAATACCATTACTAATTACGAAAATGCCATTAATACAAAAATACTCTTTATAATAAAAATTGGGGTGTTACAATTCTTCCCTCCTTTTAGAAATTTCGTCCTCGAAATTTTTGCAATGGTAAATTCTTCGCTTCTTACTTCTAATTCTTATGCAACCTCACTACCTACAACTCTATTCATTTTACCAAGGAAATCTAAGGGTAAGACAAGTAAATTTTAAGGAATCTAAATTAATCTCTTAAATGTCTCAAACAAACCTATAATTAAGGTCTATCCATTCACCATCTTACTTCCAAAATGAGACGTCTAATTGCTACAAAATTTGTAAAGATTTCATGTATACTAAACACGAGTATATGATTTCTTTTCTCTTCACCTTAGGTCACTACACTTCCGCTGCGCAACTCTGATACATCTTAGTAGTTCGTAAATATATTTCAAGAACACTCGTATGTCTTTACTCTAAAATCATCTTTCTTAATTCAAGGTTACTAAACACCCAAATTGGTTCTTGCTCCTCAAAACAACATTGATTTCTACTCAAAATTGGTTATCTATACTTCTACCAATCTTCTCCACTTGGTTCTAAGAAAAGATCTGACTCCTAAGCTTCCCTAATCTCATCCATTAATTCACTAGTTACTTTCAGCATAATCCATTCAATGCTTCTAAGGGTAATCTCACTCATCTAGCATAAGTCTCTAAATTCTTCAATCAAATCCAACCCTTAAATCATCAAAATGATATATCAGAGGTCATCATAATCGAGGTATCTGCTACAATATTGGTTTTACTTCTATGGTTATCTCTAAAGATCAAGTACCTAAGTGTAAGTTCACTAGGTATACGTATCAGATCACTAATTTCACCACTCCATCTACACCCAAGTCAAATTCTTATCCATCACCTTATCCTATAATCTCATATCTTGTTATCAAATGAATCAACTAATTATGCTTCTCCAATTTCTTTCAACGATCCACTTAGTATTCGAGTCATACCTAGTTTTACACTATTAAGAGTAATCTCATAAGTCAAACTTAAATCCTTAATTTGAATCTCTAATCATAAATATAAAGATTTCCTACTCAAAATATCGGTTACCACAATGACTTTTCTCAAATAACAACTAAATTTGAAATATTAGTCCTCTTAGAAGTTTAAACTTAACTTAACTCTTTCAGTCAACAAATAATTAAAGCCCTATCGATCAATAAATACCTCACGCTTAGAATTATATAGGCAATGTCTCTAAATATTACACCTGTAAACTTAAGTCATAAGGTAATCTCCATGATGAGTTTTTAATTGTCTAGAATCACAAGCCACTATCTTTCTTGCATCAACACTCCACTCAAACCTATTTTAGAAGCATTACAATAAACCACAAAAGTCAAGCAATACTAAAACAGGTGTACTAGTCAACTTTTCCCGAAAAACTATCTTACTATCCCATACAAACACAACTCTTTTAGTAGTCAAACTTGTCAATGTAATGCTAACTTGGAGAATCCCTCTATGAACTTTCTACAGTATCCAGCCAATCCAAGGAAGCTCCTAATCTCACTAGCTGACTTAGAGGCAAACAAATTTAGTCAACTATGAATTCTCTATCATCAATAGTCAAGGGACACTTTGGACAGATATCAGAAGTGATCACTGAACCACTAGTGGGTGTCTCTACTAGTAGTTCAAAAGACAAGGAAAAAAAAATAGGTAATTTAGACATACACGTGATATAAAAGAGTGAGTCGCACCAGTCATATAAAACAATTAGAGGGGTTCCATTGATGAAACACATACCCTGGATGAAATCTTTGGATTAAGTAGCTTCAACACCACTCAAGGCAAATACTCTTCCTGTGGCTCTAGGCTTGCTAGCGCTCCCTTCAACCTCTGTTGTTTCTTTCTTATTCTTGGGGCACTCCCGAGCTTTGTGTCCCTTCTCGTAACAGTTGTAACATGTTATCACTCTTGGTACCCAACACTCATATGCCTTATGACCTGTCTTCCCACAGTTGAAGCAATTATCGCGTGGAACAGAACCCTCACTCCCCCCTTTTGATGTTTGTCCAACCATTGGAGATTGACTCTTTCGTTGCATCGAATCTTGATTATTCACCTTAGAACTTGAATTCCCAGTAGACTTGGTGTAAGGTTTACTTTTACCTAAAGCACTAGAATTTATGGTACGCATAGGACCTCCAGCTCCCTTGTAATAGTCAGCACGTGCACGATTGTCACGGTCATAAATTCTACTCTTGTTGACAAGAGTCGGGTAGTGATAAATTTCTTGATAATTGATTGCTGTTTTTATCTCAGGGCGAAGGCCATTCACGAACTTAATACACTTAGCCCTTTCGCCATCCTCACCATGGTAATGAGTACAGTAGCGAACCAAGGCATCAAATTTTGCAGCATACTCTGCCACTGTGTCATTCCCTTGCTTTAGTTCAAGAAATTCAACTTCCTTCTGGCTTCTTACATCATCCGGGAAATACTTCTCAAGAAAAACCCTCTTGAAGTTGTCCCAATTCAATTGCATTTCTGCATCAATCATCCTTTGAAGTGCTCCTTCCCACCAAAAATGGGCATCAGCAGTCAACATGAAGGTAGCCAACCTCACTTTCTGAGTGAAAGGACACTCCATGGCATTGAAAATCTTTTCGATTTCCATTAGCCAATTCATCGCAACATCTGGGTCATATCCTCCTTGGAAAGTAGGTGGATTATTTCGTTGAAATCGCTCTAACCAATTAGGAGCGATTTCAGTCCTATGGTTGTTACTTACAGCTTGTGCTAATGCTTGAAGAGCATCAGCAATTGCACGGTCATTCCTACCAGCCATAATCTAAGAAAATAGTACACAATCAAATAAACAACAGACATAAGGAATTATCATACTAGCATTAGTGTACTAACATTTCACAAAATACCTTAACCATTCCAAACTCATTTTTTTTTTTTTTTTCCACCTTAAACTCATATTCAAGCTTTCCAAAACAGTTCACAAAGGACTTAGAATAAAATTTACATACTACCTAAACCATAAAGTTAACATGCAAGCACCAATACTCAAGGAACATTCCAATCTCTCATCAAAATATCAAAATTCCAATTCTCAAATACAACCACCTTTGATTCAATTGCTTACTACTATAGATTCCTAAATTCCATTAACCGTAAACTCTTAAATCATCCAAATTTAATGTCTTTTTACGTAAAAAGTATCAAACAAATAAGAAATTATGAAAAGATCAATCAAAAATAGCATCATCAAATTATATCATGTCTATCAGACAAATCTTGAGAATACAATGCACACAAACAAATAAATAAGAACATAATTAATCATCTCATTAGCACATCAATCAACTCATCACATTATTAATCTACCAAACAAGCATAGTAGACTCATAACTCACGGTCGATTAGATCGACCTGCTCTGATACCACTAAATGTGACACCCTTACTACCCCAACACATATATAAAAAAAAATTTATAATACATTTAAGAAGGTTAAATTTTCTAAGTTGGTAAAAGGGTTTACATAAAAATTCGACAATCACATTAATAGAGATATAAAACATAAAACACAAGAGTTTTACAAAATTGTTTTCAAAACAATATTACAGTGCCAAATACACATAAATATTTCATCCTAGAAATCCTCTGCCCCGATGTCACACTATCAGAGCATTCCCAGAATTTTAATTGTTGGCATCCTAGAAGCCACTCGTAGCTGGATCTTCTTCTCCTAAAATATTCACAGTTTATACGGTGAGAAAAGAAAATATCTATATGCAAAGTACATACAAACACATCACAATATAATCTCATAATAACTCATTATTTAATAAAATATTCATAAGCATTTATCTATATATATATATATATATATATATATATATATATATGTGTGTGTGTATCATAATTTATCAACCATTCATCATATTCACATCTCAATTCACAATTACATCAATCCATCACAATCCACTTGAACATTACGATTCATTCATAATCCACACAAATTTCACTATGTCAAGGTCACGCTACCCTTTTTCCAACCTAGGGCCGTGCTCACCCCTGACATAACACTGTGCCAAGGTCACGCTACCCTTTTTAGTAGCCTAGGGCCGTGCTCACCCCTGACATAATACTGTGCCAAGGTCACGCTACCCATTGTCGCCACCGGCCCGAAACGGGCTTTCGGCATTCGCGAAGGATGGTTGGACTCGTTTTATTTTAAAATATAGATTGCTAGAATGACTTATTCTCAAACTGAGACCTCGTCAAACGAGCAATTTTATTAAAAGGCTCACTAATCCATATTAATCCCAAGCGGGACCCTCCATGGATTAGTGGTTTTCATAAGAGGAGGGTTCGTGGAGTCGCCACCAATGTTTTACTCAAAACATTGGAAAAAGGGATAAGGCAATTGATTTAAAAATCAACTTTGGCCACTACAACCAGAGTTGGGTAAGGGAGTCGGTTACGCGTGGGGAAGGTGTTAGCACCCCACAGCGCCCCTTTCGGGTTCCCTATGACAGATTATTTTCTAAAATAACAGCGTAAAATCACTAAATTACCCCTATTTATTCTAAGCAATTATAAATTGACTATCTACATGATGACAGTTTATATATGCACACAGAAAGCAGTAAAAGGAAGGATTGAAGGGAAACCTCTTGAAGCGTGCTTTTTATAAAAAATGAACTGGGAAGCGTTTTGGCGTTCCCTCGCTCTACAAGCCCGCTCCTCGCTCTCCTAGAACAAAATTTTAACTAAGGGAATCAAAAAGATTTCCCCTCGACTAGGTTCGATCCTCAAGCAAAATGGCTCGGGGCTCAAGAACTTCGTCGGATCAACTCTCCGAGTGATTTCTAGGGCAGAACACTGCTCAAAAACTCCAGAATACTCAAGGAGAGGGTTGAAACTATGTTCCAAAGTGTGGAATGACGTCCAATTGACGTCATATTTATAGGGAATAGGCGCAGTACGGCCTACAGGGCCAATACGGCCGTATTGAAATTTTTGAACTTCAATACGGTCGTATTGGGGTTCAATACGGTCGTATTGAAAGTCAGAAATTTCAATACGCCCGTATTGAGTTCGCAGCGGTCGTATTGAAGTGTCAATACGGTCGTACTGACTTCAGTATGGCCGTATTGAAGCTTCAATACGGCCGTATTGAGTTCAGTACGGCCGTATTGGGCTTTTTCCCTCCACTTCTTTATTTTGAGCTATTCTAAGACCTCTGGACCTACAGAGAACCCTCCTAGGGCCTTCGAGGAGTCCTTCTGGCTGATTATCCTTCAGTCTTCGAGAGTCTTCAAGCTTTATTTCCGGCCCGGACAATTTTAGGGGTCTACAGCTGCCCCCCCTTTACTTAGTCGGACGGCCTTTTGGTGTATCGGCTGACAAGTAAAGGAGTTGACCCAATTGTCCGGGTATTGTGCCGACCTTCTGACTTGTAGCGTCTTCCGGTGGAAAAATGTCGAGTAGCCTCTCCAGGTGGGTGCATACCTCGGCGCTTCTGACATCCTCGGTAGCTGAGTTTACCTTCTCCAAGGTCAACTTCACTCGACACCCGAGCCGGAAGTTGGACATCAACGCGCCTCTGATGACGCTGATGGTTGAGTACCGTCTCTCCAGGCTTAGCTTCACTCTTTGTTCGAGCCGGAAGCTAAGTACCTTTGTGACGACGGTGAGCGGTGTGAGTTTCGCCTCTCCAGGCCTTGCTTTGCTTGTTGCCCAAGCTGGAAGCTGTAAGTACCGTCTCTCCAGGCTTAGCTTCACTCTTTGTTCGAGCCGGAAACTAAGTACCTTTGTGATAACGGCGAGCAGTGAGTACCCCTTTTCCAGAGATAGCTTCCCTCATTGCCCGAGCCGGAAGCTGCATACCTCCGTGTTTGTGACGACGGGGTAGCGTGAATATCTCCTTTCCAAGGATTCGTGATGATTTTGTCTCCACAGTCCACGATGCTGCTTCGACGGTTGTTTTTTGATTTTGTGCCACTAAGGGCTGGATAACGCAGGGATCCGTCTAGGGGATGTGCAGTTACTCATAGGTTCTTGTGTCCCAACTTTCCATTGCGTAGTTGGTGCCCACTGGGGAATTTCTGATTCCTTTGGGGTATAGACACAAAGATGCTCTTTCTGATGTGAGCGGTGCCTTATGATTGGCTGACGTCCTTTCGACGTTGGTGGAGTATCCCGGTTATCCTTGTTCGGGTAACTCTTTTTGATTTTCTGATTTTTTGCTGCCTCTGTGTAGGCTGTTATCCGCTGGGGATTTTGGATGTTGATTTTGATTAGCCTCTTCTGTTAGGCGTATCAGCTTGACGTTCAATGATTGGCTGAGAGCCAGATTCCACTTGGGGAATGATTATTGATTTTTATTTTCTTCTCCTTCTGCAGGGATGCCTCTTGAGTAGGCGACTGGGGATTTGGGGATCTTATGTATCCCAGAGTATTATTTAGGAAGCCTCTACAGGCTTAGCCTCACTCGACACTTGAGTTGGAGAGCTACCTTCACTGAGGAAGTTTAAGTCCTTTGACTTGGATATTCTGCTTGGGTGATCGTACTTCCATTGGGAATGTCGTCGATCTTGTTTTGATAGCTCTTGCTGGGGATTTTGAGTCCAAGAGCGTGAGTTGAGGTTTCTCTGGGGAGTATTATTTCTGCGAGCCTCTCCAGGCTCAGTTATTTTTGAGAGAGTATTATTTCGGCGAGCCTCTCCAGGCTCAGTTATTTTGAGAGTATTCTTTCGGCAAGCCTCTCCAGGCTCAATTATTCTGTATGATGCTGCTTGTTGGATTTTCTGTATTTTTGCCTTTTTCATTTTCGGCTTTTTCTATGTTTTGCCTTTTTATTGGTTACGGCTTTTTTTTCGTTTTTGCCTTTTCTTTATTGGTTTTGGCTTTTTCTGTATAGAAATGTCTCAGTTATTATGAGAGAGTATTATTTCGGCGAGCCTCTCCAGGCTCAATTATTTTGAGAGTATTATTTTGGCGAGCCTCTCCAGGCTCAGTTATTCTTAAAGAGTATTATTTCGGCAAGCCTCTCCAGGCTCAGTTATTTTGAGAGTATTATTTCGGCGAGCCTCTCCAGGCTCAGTTATTTTGAGAGTATTATTTCGGCGAGCCTCTCCAGGCTCAGTTATTTTGAGAGTATTATTTCGGCGAGCCTCTCCAGGCTCAGTTATTCTATGGGAGTATTGTTTCGGCAAGCCTCTCCAGGCTCAGTTATTCTGAGAGTATTCTTTCGGCAAGCCTCTCCAGGCTCAGTTATTCTGTATGACGCTGTTGATTTTCTGAATCTTTGCATTTTGTTTGCTGCTGTCATACACAAGCAATTTTTCTATTTTTTCTATTTTATGTAGTTGCCTCATGACGAGGTCTTTGAAAATTTCTTTATGGCCAATACGGCCGCATCCATTTCAGTACGCCCGTATTGAGTTGAAATTTTGTTCATAACCCTGATTTTAGTACGGGTGTACTGAACATGGTACAGGCGCATTGTTTTTTCTGAAATTTATATTATTTATATATTTTTTTTGTTTTTTCAATAAACAGAGAATAAGTGATCTTCCAGTACACCTATCAACTGTATGCATGTATGCAGTATGATGCACCTAATTCTATTTGATTCTTTTTTCAAAAGAATTAACCGATGCGTTTTTGTGTTTGGATTTTGCCATTCCTCCAGACGGACTGTGCGCTGCCGACTTCTGTAACCGAGGAATGATGCGTATTATATTTGAGATTTGGTGTCATCAACCAAATGATCCTTCCCTTTCTTTAGAAGATGTGTCAACCCTCCTATTGACCACTATATCTCCATGTTTCCACTAGATTATTCAAAAATCGTTGGGACAAGAGAGAAAAGAAGGAAAGGATATATTTTCAAAAGTTTGTGTTTTAGAGGGGATTATTTTATTTTTGAAAAATTGTTTTTGTAAGCATGGATGGCCAAGGTAGGCTTATTGTGTTTAGGTTTGTTTGTTTAAACACTTATGAGGTTAAGCACATCTTTGTTATTAATGATTGTGCTTTGACAACTTGGATAGCTTTTCTTGAGCCCCTTTGTTGAATTCAATTGATGGTACCATCATGGATTTATTTTGTTTTTCTTTTTTGACGGCTCTTACTTTTGCCTAAAACACCCATTTGTGGTGTCTTAGCGGGCTTTTGTTTTTATTCATTATTTTGTAACCCTAATTTTTGCCTAGGTCACCCTTTTGTGGGATTCCTAGCGGGTCTTTTGGTCTTATTTTGTAACCCTAACTTTTGCCTAGGTAACCCTTTTGTGGGATTCCTAGCGGGTCTTTTGCTCTTTAGGATTTCTTTATCCATGATGGCACTTATTGAGGCCAAGAAAAGGTGCTCCAAGTTGACACACACACTTCCACATAAAAATGATGTGGGTTTATTATTATTAAGATGATTTTAACCTCATTCATGTTTATTCAAACAGGGTTAAAATAATGTGGTCTAGAATTTTATTGCAAGCGAGAAAAGAAGCAATAAAGAATTAATGAAGAATGATTTTATTATAATCATAATGGAAACATGTGCCCTATCGAGGCTCGGGGGTCGGGCTGTCCCCGAGGAGTGATCTCTAATAGTCACTGAGTCTATACATCCCTATCGGAAGGAGAAAAACATTTGACGACGACGACCGGCCTTGACGCTTGTGAACCGGCCTTCCTAAAGATCTGGCTTAAAGAACGTCGAGAAGGATCTTGATTCCTCTTCGTTCTTTGATCTTTAACAGGGTTGTATCCTAACCCTTGTTTCCCCGGATTGTCCTTGATAATGGGTAGCTCCGGGATTCCTTGGGAGTCCTTGCCTAATCCTTGTCCTGGCAAGTATCCGTTCTTGGTGAGCATGGAGGCTACCTTCTTCATTTCTCGGGGAAACGTTTCGACATTGGCGATTTCCAATGCTTGGAAGGCGGTTTCTAAAGCTTCCTCTGCTGCATCCACATAAAGTATGTTGGATGGCTTGCTGATGAGTATGTCATTTTTAGCTTGTTCGGTCACCAGTTTGTCACCCACTATGAACTTGACTTTCTGGTGGAGCGTAGAAGGAATAGCTTTCGCATCATGAATCCAAGGTCGGCCGAGGAGACAGCTGTATGCGGGAGTGATATCCATCACTTGAAATTCGACGTTGAAGATAGTGGGTCCAATTTGGATTGGAAGATTGATTTCTCCCACTACTTCTCTTTTAGAACCGTCGAAAGCTCGAACGATCATGTTGCTCGGGCGCGTTTGGACTCCCTTGATTGCCAATTGCTTGAGCGTTCTTTTTGGCATCACTTTCAAGGAAGATCCATTACCTACCAAGACTTTAACGATGTGCTACTCCTTGCACTTTGTAGAGATGTGCAAGGGCTTGTTGTGGTTTGATCCCTCGGCGGGGATTTCTTCATCGATGAAGGTGAGGTGATCATTAGCCTTGATGTGACTAACAATCCCCTCAAACTCGTCTTGGGAGATAGTGTGCGACACGTATGCCTCGTTCAAGACTTTCGACAGAGCTTGCCGATGCGGTTCAGAACTTAGGATCAACGACAACAGCGTAATCTTTGCTGGCGTCCTATGAAGTTGATCCACGATGGAGTACTCGCTCTGTCGGATAAACTTTAACAGCTCGTCAGTCTCCTCCTCGGATTCTTTTTCCTCGGTTTTATCTTTTCCTTTTTCTTTATTCTTGGGAGCTTTATCATGAAGATCTTTGGGAGTGTAGATCCTGCCACTCCTAGTCATGCCCCCAAGTCCAGCGATATTGGAGATATCACTGTCGGCAGAAGAGTGGATGTCGTATATCCACGGCACAGCCTTATTTGATTCGTAAGGGAAAGGTCTTGGAGCGGTGATCCTTAATGGTGTCGGACCTTCCCCTTTATTCGTCTTGATTACCAACAACGGAGTTGATGTGCGCTTGCTTGGCGCGGTTGTTGGTTTACACTTGATGACGAACGGCGTGCGATCCATTTTTGAAAATACGCATCGATTTAATCCTTTCTTTTTATTTATGTTTATTACTGAATTACTAGGAGGGATGTATGAAATGAATGATTCCTAGATCCCTCCATGATCTATATGCATGAGATGATGATGTTGAATATGCATGCATTGTGTTTATTGAACTAAGCATTATCATGTTTTTAGGATTTTCCTAAGATGATGCATGATATTGCTTGGTTTGGGTAAATACATATTTTTTCTTTTGAATATTTTGTATCTTTTTTTGTATTTTTTGGGTGAAAAGGGAAACTACCTATATGAATGCAATGAAGGTAGATGTTAACACCATGTACTAGAAGATCCTTATTTCTATTTATTCTTATTTTAATAGAATAGGAATGTTGTTTGTTTAAAGAATGCAAATGTATGCTCATACAATGTCACATAACGAATGCACAAACAATTCACTCATCCACGAACAGTCACGAGCGAATCACGAGGTAGGGGTCTCCTGCAGAAAAGTGCATATTCAAGGAGGATCTAACTGTTCTCACTTGGTCAAAGGCCCCCAAGGTGCCCCCATTATAGGGACCCAATTCCTCTCGTCGTAGGTCGATGGAAAGCTCCAACGCACCGTCGGACTCAAGTTCATGGTTATCACCTTGAGTGATGTTTTCCGACAACGGTCTCATAGGCTCCTATAAACCCATCAACCGGCCGTACTAACATCCACTCCCTATGGATTACCACTCATGCCCCCGGGTATAGAGGGAACTGTTGTGTGCAAAGGTTTGTGTGCAATTTTTATTTCAAACAATTGCGGAAATTTAAACAAACAACAGTTATTTAAAGCCAAATATATAAAGCATGTTATCATACAAGCAAGGGGTAATGAAGTAATTTTAACTATTATTTGTTAAAAATAATCTGTCACTAAATGGGACTGACTCTCGAGGCTTCCCCAGCGGAGTCGCCATCTGTCGCCACCCGGCCCGAAACGGGCTTTCGGCATTCGCGAAGGATGGTTGGACTCGTTTTATTTTAAAATA
Source organism: Cajanus cajan (assembly GCF_000230855.2). NCBI lineage: Eukaryota > Viridiplantae > Streptophyta > Magnoliopsida > Fabales > Fabaceae > Cajanus > Cajanus cajan. The sequence goes on along the minus strand of NC_138527.1, from coordinate 45,301,912 downwards.
TAGATTGCTAGAATGACTTATTCTCAAACTGAGACCTCGTCAAACGAGCAATTTTATTAAAAGGCTCACTAATCCATATTAATCCCAAGCGGGACCCTCCATGGATTAGTGGTTTTCATAAGAGGAGGGTTCGTGGAGTCGCCACCAATGTTTTACTCAAAACATTGGAAAAAGGGATAAGGCAATTGATTTAAAAATCAACTTTGGCCACTACAACCAGAGTTGGGTAAGGGAGTCGGTTACGCGTGGGGAAGGTGTTAGCACCCCACAGCGCCCCTTTCGGGTTCCCTATGACAGATTATTTTCTAAAATAACAGCGTAAAATCACTAAATTACCCCTATTTATTCTAAGCAATTATAAATTGACTATCTACATGATGACAGTTTATATATGCACACAGAAAGCAGTAAAAGGAAGGATTGAAGGGAAACCTCTTGAAGCGTGCTTTTTATAAAAAATGAACTGGGAAGCGTTTTGGCGTTCCCTCGCTCTACAAGCCCGCTCCTCGCTCTCCTAGAACAAAATTTTAACTAAGGGAATCAAAAAGATTTCCCCTCGACTAGGTTCGATCCTCAAGCAAAATGGCTCGGGGCTCAAGAACTTCGTCGGATCAACTCTCCGAGTGATTTCTAGGGCAGAACACTGCTCAAAAACCCCAGAATACTCAAGGAGAGGGTTGAAACTATGTTCCAAAGTGTGGAATGACGTCCAATTGACGTCATATTTATAGGGAATAGGCGCAGTACGACCTACAGGGCCAATACGGCCGTATTGAAATTTTTGAACTTCAATACGGTCGTATTGGGGTTCAATACGGTCGTATTGAAAGTCAGAAATTTCAATACGCCCGTATTGAGTTCGCAGCGGTCGTATTGAAGTGTCAATACGGTCGTACTGACTTCAGTATGGCCGTATTGAAGCTTCAATACGGCCGTATTGAGTTCAGTACGGCCGTATTGGGCTTTTTCCCTCCACTTCTTTATTTTGAGCTATTCTAAGACCTCTGGACCTACAGAGAACCCTCCTAGGGCCTTCGAGGAGTCCTTCTGGCTGATTATCCTTCAGTCTTCGAGAGTCTTCAAGCTTTATTTCCGGCCCGGACAATTTTAGGGGTCTACACCCATCAGCTTAGGGTCGTGCTCACCCCTGGTCATCAGTACCATAATCACATCTCATTCACATCTCAATCACATTCCACACTTCTCATTTCATAACTCAAATTCACATCACGTACATAATTCCACATCACATACACATCACATACACAACAGATAAGCCCAACAAAATGAGGGTTTACACACCCCTCAAGCAATTCACATCAAGATCATTCATTCTTAACGAGTAATATAGCAATAATATTCATAAATTATAATAATCAATAAGATAATCAATTTAATATAACAGTGAAACTCATAATTATTCCAAATTCTAGTTCACAGCACTTATGATTTCTTCTTTCTTCCCAGATCATTATTCCTACAATTTGGCATATCTATAGACCTCAACACATAATTTCAATAGAACTAATGATTCTTCAAATAAAATAATTATAAAATCATAATCCTAAGAAATTCTTCCTCTACCCAATTCCCTCATGTACTCTACATATAAATAATCCCCTTTTCCCCCGTACCTGGATGAATAGTAACTTGAGCAGAACCTCCTCTTCTTTTTCCTTAAACGGTAGTCAAAATTCGGGCAGAACTTTCTCTCCTTAAATCGGGACCGGAACTAGGGTAGAACCTCCACCCCCTAAGCTCCTTCCATCAACAGCAGGAAGTAGAGAGAGAAAGAAAAGAGAGAAGGGAGAGAAGATGAGAGGTGTGAGGATTTGAGAGGGAGGAGGGGCCTTTTATAGGCATTTTCGCGGACCTATCCGGAACGGCCGTTCCGAAAAGTGGAACGCCCGTTCTGGACCCTTCAAATCTACGCAAAATTTTCAACTGGAACGGCCCGTTCTGAAATCAGAACGGCCCGTTCCAAAACCCAGCAGAACGCCCCGTTCTCCTTCTGGAACGGCCCGTTCTGCAAGGAGAACGCCCCGTTCTCCTTCTGGAACGGCCCGTTCTGCAAGGAGAACGCCCCGTTCTCCTTTGGAGAACGGCCCGTTCTGGGCCCGTTCTGGACGTCCCAAAAATACACAATTTTATCATTTGGAACGGCCCGTTCCACATTTGGAACGGCCCGTTCCAGAAACCAAAAATACCCCAAAAACTTCAACAAAATTACGAGAATGCCATTAAAAATTACGAAAATGCCATTAATAATAAGTTTACAAAAATACCCTTATTCCTTTATTAAAATTACGAAAATACCATTACTAATTACGAAAATGCCATTAATACAAAAATACTCTTTATAATAAAAATTGGGGTGTTACAGAATTCATCAAGATAGTTATGAATTTAAAGAATCTAAAACACATATAACTCAATAAATCAACTATTAATCAATTCTAGTTGTTGTTGCCTCGGATTCAATGAGAATGAGGAAGAAGGAAGAAGAAGAATAAGTCACTCTAAGCTAACCCCAAAAGCTTTATACCAACTTAGATTCTCAACTCCTCAACTTGAATTTCAACTTCTACAATGTCAATTAGTCAACAGGGGAAGAAAAGAAATCTCTCGGTGGAATCAGATCAACGATCAGACTTTGGTGGCCCTAAAACATCTCTCTTTAACTTCTATATGTGAACTTATAAAATCCAATTATTAAAATTTTCCTTATATACCTCAACTATCTTTGAGTCACCTCTCATCTACTTAAGTTACAATAGCAAAACAATAGAAAATAGAACACTTAATTACATATATATCAAATATTCATAATCATGAAAGCATGGTGTTACAAATTTATAAGACAAGAATTATTTTTTATTCATATACAATATTATGACTTTATTTATAAATGATGTGAGATCTCTAATAAATTGATGCAATTTACATAACTTGCATGCAAATTAAATGGATTCGTTCAATGAATTTAATAGATTGACTTAAGTAAAATAAAATAAAATAATTTAAAAGTTTTTCTCTAAAACATTTTCAAAGGTTTAATTAATTATTTAGTTCCTATACTTTGTATTAACTTTTTTGTTTTAGTTTATATACCGAAAAATTATACATTTTTTTTTATTTTTTGTTATTAGTTTTTTGGCTATAAAAATTCCCCACAAGATTGAGATATAAGGACTAATATATATGTGGAAGAAAATATGCACAAAGTTTTGATGATGCCAAAGCATTGAAGAAAATAAAGGTCAAGTTAAAGCAAGCTGATCAAGAAGCAAGATCTCAAGTAATAACTAGATAAGTCTTGACTGCTTAGCTTAGTATGTAAAATGAACTTTTAGAATTTGCAAATTTGACTTGGTCATTAAAATAAGAATTTCAAGAAAACCTAAACTTAATACTTTTATAAGAATAAGTTGTTTGAAAAGAAAGCAAAAAGAGTATTCAAAAGATTAAACAAAAATATTTTTAACTGGAAAATAGAAGCTCTTTATATCTTAAGTTTTCATAAGCCAAAACAAGTGACATGTTTCTGGTAATCGATTACCACTTGCTGTAATCGATTACCAGAGAAAGAAAACCTTTCAAAATGTTAAAATGCTCTCTGGTAATCGATTACCACTGACTGTAATCGATTACCAAAAGAGAAATTTTCAAAATTCGAATTTGAACTATACAACGTTTCAAACATTTTGAACTTAAACCGTTGTAATCGATTACCAAGTCTTGTAATCGATTACCAGAGCCTATTTTCTGAAAAATTATAGAGTTACAACTCTTCATGAAAAGACATAACTCAAGATACAATTGTCTATAAATACCTATAATTTTTCAGAGAAAGGTGGCGAACTCTATTGTGAAAATAATCTTTACAAATCACTTGGCCAAAATCATTTGCAAAATCTCTAAAGAGTTCATCAAAGATCATAAAAGTGTAATATCCACTCTTCAAGAGAGTCATTCTGTAATACTTAATAGATCATTGGATCTGTAAAGGAGAAAGGGTTTTTCTCCTTGTTGGTGTTTGAATCTCAATACAAGGAAAGGGAGTTCCGAGGTGTTGGAGGATTCATTTTCTTGTAAGGTTTACAAGAGTAGTGGAAATCTCAAGTGGGAGACTTGAGGACTGGATGTAGGCAGGATTGGCCGAACCAGTATAAAATCAAGTTTGCAATTCTTTTTTCCCTACACTTTTAATTTCTTGTTATTAATTATAATTGTGTAGTTTGCATCATCATTCATTCTTTACATACAAATTTGTCTAAAGAAATAAATTGATAAAGAAGTAATTGGAAAAGTTTTTATAAGAGGAAATTTAGTAAACTTAATTCACCCTCTCTCTTAAGTTAATTGAGGCTAAGGGACTAACAATATTGAAATTATGGAGATCTTACGAAATCGGGATTATTGAGATCTTGCTGAATCTTCTATTTTGTAATTACTGATTTAGTATCTTCCATATTTACTATGATTATCTTGTCATATCTGTTAATATAGGATAGTGTTGAGAATTCCGTTGAAACACTTTTGTTAATATTTGTAAATTTGTTTAATTCTATCAACGGTCTCAAACACGGCAAGTATACCGGCCGTTCAAGTAGTAAAAATATCGTATCCACAGGGATTAGAAGGTAATATAAGCATTTATTGACTATTCGTGACTAAAGAATAATTCCAATTTCATAGTTTGTGCAGTGAATGCAAAGTTGTGACTATTGGAATGAAAGCTGTAAATAAATATTGTTTTGTGAGTGGAAAAGGTAAGGAATGGTATTGTGGTATTGTGAGGTTGTGGGGGTCAGATTTCACCAAACGTAACACTAATGTATCCTTAATCTCTTGTTGAATTTATTGCTTAGTCAACCCATAAGTTTACTCAAACCTAATCCCTTAGAGCAAGAGCCTAGATGTGGATATTGAATATCAATCCCTTGAGTACCCAATATCTACATCCGCATTACGGGCTAGGGTTTAAGACTACTAATGGGCTAAGCTCCATTCCTAGATACATTTCCCACTAGGCATTTGTTTCAGAGCTAGTTTCAAGGGTTATTTTCCAATACCCAATGGAACCTATATCATGCAATGAGATTAAATCCAAAGCAAGCATTAAGAATAGAAACAAACACAACAACGAATAAAACAACATGTATATATATCATTAAACCCGTAAAGATTACAATAGAGTACGTTGGTTACATCTAACCCCACAAAATGGGTGAAACCACTCAACAAAGAGGGCAAATACAAAATAGAGATGGAAGAGGAAGTGAAGAACCGAAGGAAAGATCCGCACACGGACGATCCCAAGCCCTGGGAATCCCTTCCGCAGCTCCTGGAGGCGCCCAATGTGTGAATGGAGAGAAAGATCCCCGAAAATTGCTTCAAATACGAGCCTGGGAGATCAGATTAGGGTTCCGCGCCCGGCGCACAATTATTCGCGCCCGGCGCAAGTTCTTCCAGAGAAGTCAAGCACTCTCTGTCTCAACACAAGCCCGGCGCAATTCCTTTTGCGCCCGGCTTACTTCCTTTTGCGCCCGGCTTAATTCCTTTTGCGCCCGGCTTAATATAACTGGCAGAGATGAAATACTCTGTTTTTGTCACGCCCAGCGCAGGTTATATTGAGCCCGGCGCAGAACCTCTTCTCTGCTCCTTAGCTTCTTAGGTTTCCAATCCTAAGAGTCTTCAACTTTCCACTCTTCCTCAATACCTGCACAAAAAATGAGGTGGATTAAGGTATTGTTAGATGAATTTGGGTTAGTTATATCTGCACACAAAATGAACCAAAAAGAGAACAATTATATTGCAATGGTTCAAAGGATGAGTGGAATTTGTTCAATAAGCCTCATCCAAAAAGAGGTAAAATTGAGACTTAACAACTCCCCCAAACTTAGAACCTTGCTTGTCCTCAAGCAAAAGGTAATTAATCTAGCAGATAACAAACAATGCAAGTGAGTCAATTTCTACATCCTAGTTCACTTGTATCTTCTTTTCGCAAGCATGAACCTCAGATGAATTTCCAATCACAATTATTGCAATAGAACATGACAAGGTGCAAACAAAGGTTTCAAAAGAGATCAAAGAGCTGAGAAGAGTAATGACTATCTGTGTATGCATCCTCACTAGGAAAATGTTTCTCTCTATGCACACTAGTGTATCAGGGTGAGTGTTTCTCTCTAGTCTACTACTCACGCCACATAATTCAACTTTGCTCTTCGTTTCCAAATGAAACCAGTGGTAAAACAAATGCAGACACTTATCACAAGGTCTTTATTAGGGCAATCTGGGTCAAGCAGGGTCAAGCGGTAGCAGTTTTATGGTTTTTCAAGGATTGAAGGTGCTATAGCTTAAGAGAGCAAATAAGATTTTACAATGATGTCCCTCTCCATACCCCATTACAACAATTTGGCACATGCCCTTTACCTGATCCAAGCCATTAGCCTTTATGAGATGCATATTTACATTTTTGCATCTTAATATTTTTGTTTTTGTTTTGCTTTGTTTTTTTTTTTTTTTTTTTTTTTTTTTTTGTAATGGCTGACCACATACTTTCTTCTTCCCAAAATTCCCCATTCTTCAACTCCCCCAAACTTATTTGATGTCATCAGTTTGCTCTCTTAACCAAAACAAGGGTTATGGTTAATTTTTCATGGTTTGGGACAAGTGGAAGGTGTGGTGTTTAGGCTTAGAAAGGTATGGGTCAAGTGAAGAGTGGAGATGGCTTTTTGGCTTAGATGGTTAACAAAAGATGGAAATGTGAATGCCTTGATCATATAAGTGCACAACATAAGCAAACCACCAGGGAAACTCAAGCAAAGTCTATCATGCAACCTAAGTGTAGTTCACTCATAGGTATTTAGGCTCACACCTCACCTGGCTATGCATGCACAACTATCAAACTCAGCTCAGTTCTATGATCAACATTGAAACCCGTATGCAACTAGTTATGAACTAAAGATCTAATGTGACTTGAAAATGTCTAAGGTACACACACCATAAACATCAAGCAAACTATAATCCAGAATCGATCACAAGCAGAACAAGTATCAACAAGATTAAAAACCATGCTAAGGCAGACTATTCACAAAAGAACCAACAAAGTAATCATCAAAAAGACTATATATAAAAATAGTTAAATACTGAAAATAAAAGACAGAAGAATAAATTGCAATAGACAAAGGTAAACTAAGGTAGGCTCCATCTGCTTCCATCTATGGGGTCTGGTCATCATCATCTCCAAGAGCTGCTCCACCATCATCAACTCCATCAACCTCAGCAGCTCCACTCCCCCAAACTTAGGAGCCTGGTCCCCAGGCCAACCAGTATACGCCTGAAAGTCCTGGTAACCAGAAGTGATTGCAGAGTGTACTCATGAAAGAACATGGTGAGCACAAAATTTATACACAGTGATGACCAAACAAATATAGCAAAAATGGAGAATATCCTTAGACCAAAATTAAGCACAACATGCATGCACACGGAAATGAACTATAACAATGCAACATAAAGCACACAAACATACAACATACAACAGAACATAAAGAAACATGATTGAAAACAGATAAATATGGGCTGTCAGGAATGTGGTGCGCCGGGCTTAACACAGATGCGCCGGGCTTAATATCAGTAAAAATCAATGAGGTTTCAAAATCTGATATCGCGCCGGGCGTGCGTTAAACGCGCCCGGCGTGGTGGGTTCCAGAGACCACAATTCGAGTCTTGCGCTGGGCGCGAGGTGAAGCGCGCCGGGCGCATAACCCTGATATGGTCAGTTTTGCCTAAATTTACTTTGAGATAAGGCCTGATTTCCACCTAGATACAGAGTTACCTCTTCCTCACACTCCCAACAAGATGTACCCTATATTTACCCACTCAAGCATGATTCTAACAATCAACATCTAACACAAAATAATACATACCACAAACCAACATATAACACAAACAACGTGTACACAAAACAATCATGCATAACAAACATTAACACTAAAATCTACAACAGAATGAAAGGACAAACACATAAACAAAGTCAGATCTCTGGGTTGCCTCCCAGGAAGCGCTTGTTTACTGTCCCGAGCCTGACAGTGACCAACTTGAAGTGCTCTACTCTCCTTCTCCTCCTGTTGCTCTTGTTCCTCCTTGCTTTGTGCTCAATCTGAGGATTGCTCAGCAACTGCTCAGAGGAATTGGTCAATCTACTTCACAGTTCCTTGCATACAAGAGAAAGCAGAGGACTAGAGCGCACAGGTTAGCTTCAACAATTCATTACCAACACACAAATAAAAATAACAATAAAAACAAAGAATAAGTCACAAATAGCTACAAATACTAAATCGCCATTCTAATCCCCGGCAACGGCGCCAAAAACTTGTTGAGAATTCCGTTGAAACACTTTTGTTAATATTTGTAAATTTGTTTAATTCTATCAACGGTCTCAAACACGGCAAGTATACCGGCCGTTCAAGTAGTAAAAATATCGTATCCACAGGGATTAGAAGGTAATATAAGCATTTATTGACTATTCGTGACTAAAGAATAATTCCAATTTCATAGTTTGTGCAGTGAATGCAAAGTTGTGACTATTGGAATGAAAGCTGTAAATAAATATTGTTTTGTGAGTGGAAAAGGTAAGGAATGGTATTGTGGTATTGTGAGGTTGTGGGGGTCAGATTTCACCAAACGTAACACTAATGTATCCTTAATCTCTTGTTGAATTTATTGCTTAGTCAACCCATAAGTTTACTCAAACCTAATCCCTTAGAGCAAGAGCCTAGATGTGGATATTGAATATCAATCCCTTGAGTACCCAATATCTACATCCGCATTACGGGCTAGGGTTTAAGACTACTAATGGGCTAAGCTCCATTCCTAGATACATTTCCCACTAGGCATTTGTTTCAGAGCTAGTTTCAAGGGTTATTTTCCAATACCCAATGGAACCTATATCATGCAATGAGATTAAATCCAAAGCAAGCATTAAGAATAGAAACAAACACAACAACGAATAAAACAACATGTATATATATCATTAAACCCGTAAAGATTACAATAGAGTACGTTGGTTACATCTAACCCCACAAAATGGGTGAAACCACTCAACAAAGAGGGCAAATACAAAATAGAGATGGAAGAGGAAGTGAAGAACCGAAGGAAAGATCCGCACACGGACGATCCCAAGCCCTGGGAATCCCTTCCGCAGCTCCTGGAGGCGCCCAATGTGTGAATGGAGAGAAAGATCCCCGAAAATTGCTTCAAATACGAGCCTGGGAGATCAGATTAGGGTTCCGCGCCCGGCGCACAATTATTCGCGCCCGGCGCAAATTCTTCCAGAGAAGTCAAGCACTCTCTGTCTCAACACAAGCCCGGCGCAATTCCTTTTGCGCCCGGCTTACTTCCTTTTGCGCCCGGCTTAATTCCTTTTGCGCCCGGCTTAATATAACTGGCAGAGATGAAATACTCTGTTTTTGTCACGCCCAACGCAGGTTATATTGAGCCCGGCGCAGAACCTCTTCTCTGCTCCTTAGCTTCTTAGGTTTCCAATCCTAAGAGTCTTCAACTTTCCACTCTTCCTCAATACCTGCACAAAAAATGAGGTGGATTAAGGTATTGTTAGATGAATTTGGGTTAGTTATATCTGCACACAAAATGAACCAAAAAGAGAACAATTATATTGCAATGGTTCAAAGGATGAGTGGAATTTGTTCAATAAGCCTCATCCAAAAAGAGGTAAAATTGAGACTTAACAGATAGCAATCTGTACAGATTATATTTAGGAATAGTTACCTCGTAATTAGCTAGAATTGAGGCAACAATTTCTGAACATTGTGTATACATATATATGTCTGGACAACAATAAAGGGGAGCAAGAATTGCATCACGAATTCTTCTTTATATGGTACCAGAGCTCTATCTGGGCTATCACTGCCATCATGGCTGAGGAAGACAACAAGAACAGAGACAACAGAGAATAAGTAATAGCAAGGAAGACAATCTCACCCTATGACATCACTGTAAGTGACAATCCAGGAAGCCTTTTGACGCTGGTTCAATTGAAAGGAGAGAATTATGATGAGTGGGCTCGCTCCATGAGAACCGCATTGAGAGCAAGAAAGAAGTTCGGGTTCATAGATGGAACAATCAAACGACCAGCAGAAAAATCATCAGATCTTGAAGATTGGTGGACCAATAACGAGTTATTGGTATCATGGATAATGAACACTATTGAACCGACTCTCCGCTCAACTATATCGCATATGGAGGTGGCTCAAGACCTATGGACAGATATCAAGGAACGTTTCTCAATATCGAATGGGCCACGCATTCAGCAGCTTAAAGCAGAGCTAGCTGAATGTAAACAGAAAGGAATGACTATTGCTGCTTATTATGGCAAGTTGAAGAAGCTATGGGAGGAGTTAGCAAACCATGAGCAGATACCTGCGTGTACGTGTGCTGCGTGTACTTGCAATCTAGCATTCAAGCTGGAAAAGAAACGTGAAGAAGAGAAAATCCATCAAATTTTCATGGGACTTGATGAAACCACCTATGGGACAGTGAGATCGAATTTACTTGCACAAGATCCATTACCAAGCTTGAATAAAATCTATTCAACCTTGGTGCAGGAAGAACATATGAGAAGTATCACCCGAGGAAAGGAGGAACGCAATGAGATAATGAGCTTTGCTGTACAGACTGGAGGAAAATCTCGTGTCAAAATTGAAGTGAAGGACAAAAACGTAATTTGCAGTAGCTGTAATCGTTCAGGGCATGACTTGGAGAGTTGTTTCCAATTAATTGGTTACCCAGAGTGGTGGGGAGAACGACCTCGAGAGATTGGACGAGGAAGTGGTCGTGGCAGAGTTGGACAACAAGGAAAGACCTTTGGCGGTAGAGGACGTGGTGCACTAACTAAGGCTAATGTAGCACAAGCTTCAACAGGAGGACCAAAATTTAATGCCATGATAACAGATGCTGATAAGTCTACTGTTAGTGGACTTAATGGTGAGCAGTGGCAAACATTGGTGAATCTCTTAAATAATGTCAAATTAGGAGCTGCTGAAAAACTGACTGGTAAGCAAAATTTTGTACAATGGATTATAGATACAGGTGCTTCTCGTCATATGACAGGAACAATAGAATACTTGACTGATGTGAGAAATGTTTTGCAATGCCCAATAGGACTTCCTGATGGAAAGCAAATTTTTGCTACTAGGGAAGGAACGGTGGTGCTTAATGATACTCTAAAACTGAACCATGTTCTTTACGTGCCTAGCTTAAAATGCAATTTGATTTCAGTGTCACAACTTATAAATGAATTAAATTGTAAGGTTCAGTTCACTAATAAATTCTGTGTAATACAGGACCGTATCTTGAGGACGGTGATTGGAGCGGGTGAACAAAGAGAGGGGCTCTACTACTTTCAAGGAATGACTGCTACTGCTGCTGCTGTAAAATCTGATGAAAATGTTTTTGACTTATGGCATAAGCGATTGGGACACCCATCTCCTAAGGTTGTGGAGTTAATTCCAAATATTGGTTTTAGTAGAAGTGATGCATTGTGTAATAAGGCTTGTGATGTTTGCCTTAGAGCTAAACAATGTAGAGAAAGTTTTCCCATTAGCATAAATAAAACCATGGTTATTTTTCAGTTAATTCATTGTGATCTTTGGGGACCCTATCGAACTATATCTCATTGTGGTGCTCGATATTTTCTTACCATTGTGGATGATTATTCTCGAGCTGTATGGATTTATTTGTTGGAAGAAAAGAAAGAAGTTTTCACACGTATGTGCCAATTTTTTTCTATGGTGGAACGCCAATTTGGAAAACAAGTGAAGGTTGTGCATAGCGATAATGGTACAGAATTTGTATGTATGGATAGCTACTTTCAAAACCATGGAATTGTGCATGAAACATCTTGTACAGGAACTCCTCAGCAAAATGGACGAGTAGAGCGAAAGCATAGGCATATTCTTAATGTTGCTCGTGCACTACGTTTTCAAGCGCATCTTCCTATTAAGTTTTGGGGAGAATGTGTTCTAACCGCTGGATACCTAATTAATCGTACACCATCAATTGTTTTGCATGGGAAAACTCCCTATGAGATGCTCTACAACAAACCACCGTCACTCAATCATCTGCGCGTGTTTGGGAGCTTGTGCTATGTCCATAACAGAGATTCTAAGGGGGATAAATTTGCAAGTCGTAGTCGACGATGTGTTTTCTTGGGATATCCCTATGGTAAGAAAGGTTGGAGAGTTTATGATTTGGAATTGGGTGTGTTTCTAACATCCAGAGATGTGGTGTTTTCTGAAAGTGAATTTCCTTGTGCTGAATCACAAAACTCAACACCTAAACACATTGACATAGAAAAGGACAATCTTGCACCTTGGAATAGTGTTGATGATGATGATGAAATGGAGATTGCACAGGATGATTTTGAAAATAGAAAAGGTGCAAACAATGGGAGTATAGTTTCTTTGCAAGAGCCAACAGGTCCACATACTGACTCTCATGATATTGAGACTAGTGTAATAGAAAGGGGGGGCTTAAGTGCTTACGTGAGTACACATCCTTTGGGTCGTGGACATCGTGCTAAGATGCCTTCCACTCGATTAAGAGATTTCGTGGCAAACACCATCTGCAGATTAGACCCCTCTCCAAGTTCACTTGCTACTTCTCGCCCCTCAGGTACACCTTATCTTATAACACATTATGTTAATTATAATAACTTCTCTGCACACTATCGACATTTCTTGGCAGCTGTTAGTATAGGAACCGAACCTCAATCTTTTGCTCAAGCCATGAAAGATGAACAATGGCAACAAGCCATGCAGGCTGAAATTCAAGCATTAGAGAATAATGGGACCTGGACTTTGGAACCACTTCCACCTGGGAAGAAAGCTATTGGGTGCAAATGGGTTTATCGAATCAAGTATAACTCTGACGGTTCTATTGAACGATTTAAAGCACGACTCGTGATATTGGGAAATAACCAAGTTGAAGGACTTGATTACAATGAAACCTTTGCCCCGGTAGCGAAGATGGTGACTATGCGCACGCTTCTTGCTGTTGCAGCTGCTAGAAAATGGGAGCTTCATCAAATGGATGTTCATAATGCATTCTTACACGGGGATCTTAAAGAGGAGGTGTATATGAAACTTCCTCCAGGATTTCGATCTCAAGCTTCAGGTAAGGTTTGTAGACTTCGCAAGTCATTGTATGGATTAAAACAGGCTCCCCGATGTTGGTTTGCCAAATTGGCTGGTGCTTTGAAACGCTATGGATTTGCACAATCCTCCTCTGATCATTCCCTCTTTACTCTCCAACGTGAACGTGTGCAACTTCATGTGTTGGTTTACGTGGATGACTTGGTGATTTCAGGAAATGATAATGCTGCCATTAAAGCCTTCAAACTATACTTGAATGCATGCTTTCACATGAAAGATCTTGGAATGCTGAAATATTTTTTAGGCATTGAGGTGGCTCGTAACTCTACTGGCATTTTCTTGTGTCAACGCAAATATGTATTGGATATCATATCTGAAGTAGGATTGTTGGGAGCCAAGCCTGCTGGTTTCCCTATGGATCAACATCATCAATTACCTTTGGCTAAAGGTACTCTTCTTCCAGACCCAGAACGTTATCGCAGGTTGGTGGGTAGGTTGATTTACTTGTCTGTTACAAGGCCTGAACTTTCTTATTGTGTGCATACACTTGCTCAATTCATGCAACATCCGAGACAAGAACATTGGGACACTGCCTTACGTGTTGTACGCTATTTGAAAGGTAATCCTGGACAAGGAATTTTGTTACGTGCTAACTGTGATTTGTAGTTGTATGCTTGGTGTGATTCAGATTGGGCCAGTTGTCCTTTGACTAGGAGATCTCTTACTGGCTGGTTTATTCTTCTTGGTAATTCTCCTATATATTGGAAAACTAAGAAACAACACACGGTCTCTCGCTCTTCCTCTGAAGCAGAATATCGATCTATGGCTACTACCACTTGTGAATTAAAATGGCTGAAGGAACTCTTATCATGTCTTGGGTGTGCTCATTCTGGACCTATGAAGCTTTATTGTGATAATCAGGCTGCTCTACACATCGCTGCTAATCTTGTTTTTCATGAGCGCACCAAACACATCGAGGTGGACTGTCACTTTGTACATGATGAACTTTTGCAAGGAACTATTAGTACACATCATGTGCCATCTCATGCTCAACTGGCAGATATCTTCACCAAAGCTTTAGGAAAGACCCAATTTGATTGCCTATTGTCCAAGTTGGGCATCTGTAATCCATCTGCACCAACTTGAGGGGGGTATTGAGATTATGGAGATCTTACGAAATCGGGATTATTGAGATCTTGCTGAATCTCCTATTTTGTAATTACTGATTTAGTATCTTCCATATTTACTATGATTATCTTGTCATATCTGTTAATATAGGATAGCAATATGTACAGATTATATTTAGGAATAGTTACCTCGTAATTAGCTAGAATTGAGGCAACAATTTCTGAACACTGTGTATACATATATATGTCTGGACAACAATAAAGGGGAGCAAGAATTGCATCACAAATTCTTCTTTATAAACAATATATATACACACACATATATATATATATGTAGAGCTGTCAAAACGGGTAACCCGGCCCAGCCCGACCCGGCCCACCACGGGTTGAGCCTTTGGTGGGCCAACCCAACCCGGCTCGTTTATTGGCGAGCTGGAAAAAATTGAGCCCGGCCCGGCCCACCACGGGTTGGTGGGCTAAACGGGTTGGCTCACCTAATTTGAAAAAATCACCTAATTTAAAAAAATGTAATCAAATTTAATGCCTAATCCTGCAAAAATAGTATGCACATAAGCTTTTCTAGAGAAAAGTAAATAAATTCCTACACTAATTACATAATTTGAAGAAAAAATACATAAAATTGAGAACCTATGATGGTCTATGAAGTTTTATTTGGCCCAACCCAATAGCAGAAGTTTTTTTTATATTTTTTATGGGCTGGTGGGTCAGCCCGGCTCACCACGGGTTGAACCCGGGTGAGCCGGGTTGTTAGTGGGCCGGGTTTAAAATTGGCCCACACTGAAATTTGCAAATTTTTTTTAGCCCAACCCGGCTCGAACCCGTGGTGGGCCGGGTTGGCTCACCGGGCTGAGCCCATTTTGACAGCTCTATATATATGTATATATATATAGAGGTTATAATTATACCGGTGTAACTTTTACTAAGTACTATACTGCTTAGTAAAAGTTATTGAGCAGTGTAATACTTAGTAAAAGTTACACCGGTATAATTATAACCTCTCTATATATATACATACATACATATATATATATATATATATATATATATATATATATATATATATATATATATATATATATATATATATATACACGTGTATAGTTAAAAATCTAAAATGTAAAAAAATTCTTAAATATAGGAAGTGAAGAACTAAAACGAAAAGTTGTCGTATGAATAGAGACTAAATAATTATTGTTTTAAAAAATAAAAGATCAAGTAACACAGAGACCAAAATATCGAGTAACTAGTTCATTAACTATCTTAAAAAGAAACAAGTGTTTAAAAGAAGAATATGGAAATCGGTTTACAAACTAATCCATTTAATCGTGATCTTATACGGACCAATTAAATTAGTGTATTTAATTGCGAGTTTAAATGAACTAGTGTGGAGTGTGGACCAAATTAGGCCAATATATGCATACTCATCTTCATCTATACTCTTATTGGTTGGGGGACAAGTGTCATGTAATATATAAATAGTCACACTATGGAGATTTGGCTCTATTGGTAGATCACAAGATTGTGAATTTTAAAGGTGATGGAGAAACGTTACGTGGCGATGGGCATCAGTGAATTTTTAATACAAATGTAGTTGAAAGAAAGACGTTGTTTCATTTTACTCGTCATTATAAGATGTCTGTCGTCTATACTTTATGAAATTAGTATTGTAAATAGCTGGCTGATCTAATAAATAAATAATTTTTTATCGTTCATAAATAATAATAACTATTTATAACGCAATTTTAACAATTAATCTACCTAGACGATCCAGTTCTATCTGATGGTGGAGTATTGAGTTTGGACAACCGGTGCAGCGTCGCTTAGCTATGAATACAATTAATTTTTCTACACTATTTATTTAAAGTGACTTCTAGAATTTGTTTTTTCGTTCTGGGGAATGTCTGATTCATTATCTGCAAAGTAGATGAGAATAACCTTTTTTTTTTTTTTTTAATTTTGTTTACAAGGAGGGCCTAAGGCCCAGGCCCAAGAAAATATAAGCTCACAAGGTAGAGAGCTGGGCATTGGTAACCCCAATTAGTAATTACATTACATGACACCAGTACGTTCCTTAAGCCACGTTGTCCACCGAAATCTGTCTGGACACTTCTGGCACGTGGTAAATGATAAACATATCCATACACAAATAACAAATTAAAAACTAATGTGTTATTTATTTAAAAACTATTTTCAGTTAAAAAGAAAAAAACTATTTTTGGCTTTGGATAAAATTATTATTTCATTAAATTAATGTAATCATTTCATTTTGTATTAAAATTGAAATTAATTAAAATACTTGCGATGAATAAGAATTAAAAATAAATGTAATATAAGTTGAATAACCGAAGAGAAAGTATTAGACGGTTTCTGGGAGGGTCTAGAAGTGCATGTGCAGCAGCTCTATATTAGTTAGTTAGCTTGTGTGTGTGTGTATTCTCAATTGTTATCGTTGCTTTTGCTTCTCATTCCATCAAATTGTGCTGCGCTAATCAGGTTTGTCATCTCTTCACTTCTTCTCTTTTGTTATGCTAATTCTTTTTATTTCAATTTATAGTTTATACTCCACCAATGGAATCGTGATCGTCATACTCACACACTCACACTACAAACACAGTTTTGCTTCCATGTCCAAATTGGGGAATGTATTTAAA
This sequence comes from Cajanus cajan, assembly GCF_000230855.2. Classification (NCBI taxonomy): domain Eukaryota; kingdom Viridiplantae; phylum Streptophyta; class Magnoliopsida; order Fabales; family Fabaceae; genus Cajanus; species Cajanus cajan. The sequence continues at coordinate 45,284,938 of NC_138527.1, read as the reverse complement.
GAAAGTAAGAATTTGAACTGTTTTCTGTTTTCTCTGCCTTTTTTTAACTATGTACTTGGTGAGGACTCGTTGCCTATACGTATCCAATTAGAGCAACAGATTTGTTGTTAGGTCTCGTGTGTTAATGAAATTAGTCTACAACTTTGAAAGAGACGTGTAACGAAGTTGGTTGATGTTTAAGAAGGATAATGCGCGGTTAGTGAGACTTTTTGCTGTAGAATTGTGTTTACTTGAGCGAAATCACTCTAGTTAGCAGCTTGTAGTGTAGATCTTTGTAACAACGAAGAAGAACCAGGTGAAATGTGTTTTATGGTTTATCACATCGGGACTTCGAGTCTGTGATTTTTCCCAAACACGGTGGAATTTTCGGTAATAAGATATCACTTGTTCTCATTAACCAAGGGAATGGAATCGGGAGCCCTATCTTTATTTGTTGTTGAACGACATCAGAATGTTTCCTATTTTATTTTGCGTCGTTGTTTCGGAAGATTATGTATGCTCTGTTCCTCACTTATGTGGTGGTCATGCGGTAAGATAAAAATTTCAAACAAAATAATGATAAGATAAGTTGATAACTGAATAGAATGTTACTTACCTAAGCTATGAGTTCAGATTCAGAGTGTTCTGCTAATACATTATAATGTTTGGGGTGAATCTCAACTTTCTTCTGTCTGTTAAATGCAGAATGGTTGAACCTGCATATACTGTGACATCTGATAGTGAAACCACTGGAGAAGAAAAATCAACTACTTTTCCTGAAATAGCTATTGGAATTGATATCGGCACATCACAATGTAGTGTTGCTGTGTGGAATGGTTCCCAAGTGGAGCTTTTGAAGAACACGAGGAATCAGAAGATTATGAAATCATACGTAACCTTCAAGGATAACATTCCTTCTGGTGGAGTTAGTAGTCAACTCTCCCACGAGGACGAGATGTTTTCTGGAGCCGCGATTTTCAACATGAAACGCTTGATTGGCAGAGTTGATACTGACCCAGTTGTCCATGCATGTAAGAATCTTCCATTTCTAGTGCAGACTTTGGACATTGGTGTTCGCCCATTAATTGCCCCATTAGTGAACAATATGTGGAGATCCACCACTCCAGAGGAAGTCCTGGCAATATTTCTGGTGGAATTAAGAGCAATGGCTGAAGCTCAACTGAAACGAAGAATAAGAAATGTGGTTCTTACAGTTCCAGTTTCATTCAGTCGATTTCAGCTAACCAGGATAGAGCGTGCGTGTGCCATGGCTGGCCTTCATGTTCTCAGGTTGATGCCCGAACCTACAGCTGTGGCTTTGTTATATGGACAGCAACAACAGCAGACTTCTCATGAGAATATGGGTAGTGGAAGTGAGAAAATTGCTCTCATTTTCAATATGGGTGCTGGTTATTGTGATGTTGCTGTAACTGCTACAGCGGGAGGAGTATCGCAGATTAAAGCCTTGGCAGGAAGTACCATTGGTGGTGAAGACTTGCTTCAGAATATGATGCAACATCTCTTACCAGATTCTCAAAATCTATTTAAGAATCACGGGATCAAAGAAATTAAACAGATGGGCCTGCTTCGAATTGCAACTCAGGATGCAATTCACAGGCTTTCCTCCCAGTCCTGCACTCAGGTGGATGTAGACTTGGGCGATGGTTTGAAGATATGCAAGGTTGTTGATCGGGAGGTGTTTGAGCAGGTAAACAGAAAGGTGTTTGAGAAATGTGAAAGCCTTATCATCCAGTGTTTGCAAGATGCCAAGTTAGAAGTTGAAGATTTAGATGATGTGATAATTGTAGGTGGATGCTCTTATATCCCAAGGGTGAAGAATCTGGTCAATAACATATGCAAAGGGAAGAAAATTTATGAAGGCATGAATCCTTTGGAAGCTGCTGTTTGCGGTGCAGCAGTGGAAGGAGCCGTGGCTTCAGGCATCAATGATCCCTTTGGGAACTTGGACTTGTTAACTATCCAAGCTACACCTCTTGCCATAGGGATTCGAGCGGATGGGAACAACTTTGTCCCTGTAATTCCTAGGGATACCACAATGCCAGCACGGAAGGAGCTAGTTTTCACAACTGTTCATGATAATCAAACCGAGGCATTGATCCTTGTCTATGAAGGTGAGGGGAAAAAGGCAGAAGAAAACCACCTATTGGGATATTTCAAGATAATGGGAATACCTGCTGCTCCCAAAGGAGTCCCGGAAATCAATGTTTGCATGGACATAGACGCTGCAAACGTGCTAAGAGTTTTAGCTATTGTCCTGATGCCTGGTTCTCGCGAACCTGCAATTCCTGTTATGGAAGTAAGGATGCCAACTGTGGATGATGACCATGGCTGGTGCGCTCAGGCGCTAAATAGAACTTACGGTGCCTCATTGGATTTGCTTACTCTCCGGAAGAAGGCATAAAGTGTTAAACTAGTACACAACACAGTTTATCCTCTTTTTTTATGTTGTTGTTTCCTTGTGTTTGCTTCAGCGACAGAACTTGGTATACATGACTTGTCTGATGTTTGCATTTTGTATGTAGAATAATGGAAATAATGCATGGCGAAAGACTTTAGTTCAAAAATGATTTCGATTTTATTTTGAATATTAATCTCCTTCTAGTGTTTATGCCAGAAACCAATATCATTGTTTGATTTTGCATATCGATTTATTTTTGCTTTTTTTAGTCGAATATTTATCTGATATTTGGGGATCAATGACATTGATTTAATTAAAACAAAGTACACTACTAAGCGAAAACTTGACGCTTTCATAACCCGGTTAAACTGATGGGTCGTGGATTGTCGTCGAGGCCCATTACTATTACGATTACGAGGTTTGAACAAGTTATCTAAATTGGGCTTTTTTACTAGAATAGGTAGCTTTTGTTAAATACACCTTCCATACCTTTTTGTCTTTATTTATTCTTTAAACACCTTTCTGTTAGAAAAGTTTAGTATTCTATAGAAGAAGAAAAAATATACTTAAAAGAAAAAAAGGAAAAGTATTAATTATTTTGTTAACAAATTATAAAATATTTCAATGCACGAAATTATAATATATATATACTTTTATGAAAGTAAAAATTTAATTCCGAAAACTTCAGTAAACAGTTCATTTTGAGTATTTGATTAACTATTCTCATTTCTTCAACATTCATACATTCATTTGTACAGGTTTTCTATGCCTTTTTTCTATTTTTTTATTATTTATTATTTTTTATATTTGTCTCTCACACTTCAGTCAGACCAGACCAGGTAAGACATTTTTTCATTTTTCTTTTGTTGTCCTTATTTCTCCCTCCTTGGATGCATGCTCTTCGTGGTGGTTTCGTGAGTACAAGTTTAAATGCTTCTCTCGTTTTATGTCAATCACGATATTTCATTCAAAAGTAAAATTCATGTTTTCTTGAAATTTCAACTCAGTCTTTATCCATATCCATGTGACACTATCGTTGAACTGGTCGAATGATGAAAAGTAAGCTAATGACTTGACTAATTGCTGTTGAAGAAGTCTTCACTGCATCATTGCCAACAAATTTGAAATTTCTTAGCCTATTATTTATGACTTTCATTCAGCATATGCAAGTATGTATTGTTCAGTTTTTCCTCGTTAACCTTTCCAATCAAATGGCTACCAAATTTCTGGTTATTTTTCTTTTATGTTCCTTTGTTCTAAGGAAGGCTAACTCAATTGAACTAGGGTCCAGCTTTGTCGCTGGCACCAATTCATCTTGGCGATCATCCTCTGGTGATTATGCCTTTGGCTTCTATCACCTTCGTAGTGGCCGTTATCTAGTTGGAATTTGGTTTGACAAGATTCCACAGAAAACACTGGTTTGGTCTGCAAACCGTGACAAACCGGTTGAAATTGGATCGACCATCAATCTCACACGAAGTGGTCAATTTTTGCTCCAACCTATCAATGGTGCTTTATTTCCAATATACAATGGAACAAACACAACTTCTGCGGTGATGCAGAACGATGGGAATTTCGTCTTGATGGATTCACTTTCCAAAGTTATTTGGCAGAGCTTTGATTCACCCACGGATACTCTTCTATTAGGCCAAACTTTGAATACTGGTCAAAAGCTCTTCTCCAATACCAATGGATTCGTAGACTACTCAACAGGGCAATACAGTTTGGAGATCCAATATGATGGCAACATTCTTCTTAAAGCTTATCGGTACACAGATTCTGCCTACTGGTGGAGTGACACTACCCAAAACAAAGGTGTGCGAATTGTTTTTAACAAAACAACAGCTTCTCTTTACGCGGTTAATGACACCAACCAAATCATATATAACATGTTGGAAACTCAGGAAATAGGTACAATCGAAGATTACTACCATCGTGCGCTGGTCAATGACCAGGGAAATTTTCAGAAGTTGATTTACCCAAAAGAAAATGGAAGTGAGTGGATTGTTGAGGGGAAGGTCGTGGAAAAGCCTTGCACTATAACGGCCCTTTGTGGGGTGTATGGCTTTTGCAATGGTTCTGACAACGAAACATATAGTTGTGAATGCTTGCCTGGCTATACTCATTTTGATCCAAGTGCACCCTCCAAAGGGTGCTATCTTAGTCAGGCCAAGGACTTGTGTGCTGCAAATTCCTCTACCCCAAACTTCAAGGTGGAAGTGAAAGAAGTTCAAGATGCTGATATAATACCAAACGATGGCCTTTTTTTTCTTAATCTAGAAGTCATAAATAACGCGGATTTGGAAAGCTGCAAGAAGGAACTGATGGATGACTGTCAATGCATGGCTGCGGTTTTAGAAGACACTGCTTGCTTTAAGAAGAAGTGGCCGATTATAAATGCCGTTAGAATCATCCCAACCACCAGTAATCATGTGATGCTGATTAAAGTTCCTCTGGTTGACAATGAAAAGGATTCATCGTCTTTGGTTGTTTTGATAGTGGCTCTCATCCTTTGCTCATTACTTGCTGTATTATTTGCAGCTACTGCCATATATCATCACCCCTTTTGTCTGTATCTCATACACAAAAGGACACCGCCAAAGCCAAAGCCTGTGGATATCAATCTAAAGGCCTTCTCATTCCAGCAGCTAAGAGAAGCAACAAATGGATTCAAGGACAAACTCGGTCGAGGTGCCTATGGTACAGTCTATGGTGGGATTTTAATCTCGGAGGGTCAACAGGTTGAGGTTGCTGTCAAACAATTAGAGCAATTAGAAGACCAAGGTGAGAAAGAATTCGTTACAGAAGTTCAAGTTATTGCTCTCACTCATCATAGAAATCTTGTTGGGTTATTGGGCTTTTGCAATGAGCAGAATCATAGGCTTCTGGTTTATGAGAAAATGGAAAATGGGACACTATCCAACTTTCTTTTTGGGGAAGGGGGTAAACCCAGCTGGGAGGGTAGAGTTAGAATTGTGCTTGAAATTGCCAGAGGCTTGTTATATCTCCATGAAGAGTGTGACCAACAAATCATCCATTGTGACATAAAGCCTCAGAATGTCCTTCTTGACTCAAGCTACACTGCAAAGATTTCTGATTTTGGACTGGCAAAGCTACTGATGAAAGATAAAACTCGAACAAACACCAATGCTAGAGGGACAATGGGATATATGGCACCAGAATGGCTCAAAAATGCACCTGTTACTTCAAAAGTTGATATCTACAGCTTTGGTGTCATGTTGTTGGAAATCATATTTTGCAGAAGGCACATTGAGTTGCATCAAATTGAGGATGAAACAAATGGTGATGACATGATACTCATAGATTGGGTTTTATGTCTGGCAAAAGAAAACAATTTAAGAACCACAGTGATTCATGATCTTGAAGTTGAAAATGATTTCAAGAGGTTCGAAAGAATGACAATGGTTGGTTTATGGTGCATAAATCCCAACCCAACTCTTCGACCATCTATGAAAATGGTGGTACACATGTTGGAAGGAAATATAGAAGTGGGTGTTCCACCAATCAACTGATTTATTAGCCATTTTATAGTTAAAAAACTCAATTAATTATTTATTTTCTGTTTTATCTTAATTAGATTGTTAGTTAGCTCTTATATGAGCTTTCTCTTCTCACCAAAAGAAAATATATGAGCTTTCTGTCTTCTATTTTTCACACCAATCATTTCAAGAATATAAAATGTTATTTTACTTTTTTTTTGCAACTTTGGTAATGGCTTCCGCAATTTTTTTCTTTCTTCATCAGTGATGACCGATCCATCTTCTAACTAGTGTGTATTATCTGCACCTCGGGGAAAACTCAGGCATCGTTCTTGTGTCTCCTCCATCATTCTCGGAGTCGCCCGTGCAAAGAGCTCTTCTAACAAAGAACGACACCGTTACAGCTCGTACAAAAAATGACTTGCTCGCCTTTGAATCAATAGTAATCTTTCAATTCATATATATATATATATATATAAATAAATGACTTACTTATCTAAATTTATTTTATTTAATAATTTATTTTTATATTAAATTTTAATAGTTAAATTTAAAAATTTTAATACATAAATTAAGTCTATAATTTTTTTAAAAGCTTAAGAATTATTTAATATTTTTTTACTAATTTAAATTAACGGATAATCATAAAATTATTATATGCATTAATTTGAGTTAATGAAATAAAGTATAAAATGATTTTCAAATTTTTTAAAAATTTGCAAATTTTGTCCATATATTAAGAATTTTAAATTGAATAGTTAAATCATTAAAATTTGATGTAAAATTTAAGTTATCGAAAGAAGTAAGTTTAGGTAAACTTATATATATATATATATATATATATATATATTAATATATATATAATTAATATTTATTATTTATATATATAATTAATATTTATTATTTCACCTATGCATAGACATATTTATTATTTATAATTAATATTTATAAAAAAAATTATATAAATAAATATTATATTTAAATATATAAAAATATTTTTTATTAATAATTTATTTTAAAATGTTAATATTTAATTTATAATAATTTAATAAATAAAAATTAAATTAAATAAGTTAAAAATTTCTATAAATTTTCTTGTTAAAAAGCTTTTAAAAATAGATGTTCATGTTTAATATATATATATAATCTTTGTAGTGGGTCCTTAAACATCGCCACGCAAGCAACAATTATTTTTGCGGTGATGTCTTTGATAGAGAAGTTGGACAAGTGGTCTATGGGTGGTGCATCTAAAATTACCATAGATATAATATTAAAAACAATGAATGGTTGAGATTGTGATTTAGTGAGAGAATATATTGTACACCTTCACACACAGGATAAAATTTCTGAATTTTTTACTGAAATTTTTTTTTTTAAATTACCTAAAAAAATACGTATTACGATGACTGACGCAGCAACTGTCACTTTCAGAACGGGCCGTTCTGAAACCAGAACGGTCCGTTCTAGATGAAAAAATAACACAGGAATAATGCACCAGAACGGGCCGTTCTAGAAGAAAAAAAAACACGCGATGACTACACCAGAACGGGCCGTTCCGAAATCAGAACGGCCCGTTCCAGATTTAAAAATAACATATGATTACTTAAACTAGAACGGGACGTTCTGAATTCGGAACGGCCCGTTCTGGCTACATATTTGTTTTTTTTTCATTCTACTAAATTACATTTAAAATTTGAGTATAGTTTTTCAATTGAGCGAGATATGAAGCCCCTTCCTCAATGATATCAAACATCCTATGAATAAAGGCCAAAACTAGGCCTAATAAACTTAAAACCCAAAAAGTCTTATACTAAGGCCCATAATACAAGACCAAACAATATAAACTCCTATACTACCAAATATATGAGAAAGGTGGTCATCTATGTAAAGTCCAAGTAAAGAGAACCTTAGGCCCATCAAACCCATTGGGCTCACTAAGCTCAAAAGCAATCAAAAGTCTAAAGGCCCATGAAGCCCAAAGCTAGGCCCAACAAGCTTAAAACCCAAAAAGTCTTATACTTAGGTCCATAATACAAGACCAAACAATATAAACTCCTATACTAAAGCCAAAGTAAAGAGAACTTTAGGCCCACCAAACCCATTGAGCTCACTAAGCTCAAAAGTAATCAAAAGTCTAAAGGTCCAAGAAGCCCAAAACTAGGTCCAATAAGCTTAAAACCCAAAAAGTCATATATTAAGGCCCATAATACAAGACCAAACAATATAAACTCCTATACTACCAAATATATGAGAAAGGTGGTCATCTATGAAAAACTCAAGTAAAGAGAACTTTAGGCCCATCAAACCCATTGGGCTCACTAAGCTCAAAAGCAATTAAAAGTCCAAAGGCCCATGAAGCCCAAAACTAAGCCCAATAAGCTTAAAACCCAAAAAGTCTTATACTAAGGCCTATAATACAAGATCAAACAATATAAACTCCTATACTACCAAATATACGAGAAAGGTGGTCATCCATGTAAAGCCCAAGTAAAGAGAATCATAGGCCCACCAAATCCATTAGGCTCACTAACCTCAGAAGCAAACAAAAGCTCAAAGGCCCTTGAAGTCCAAAACTAGGCCCAATAAGCTTAAAATCCAAAAAGTCTTATACTAAGGCCCATAATACAAGACCAAACAATATAAATTCCTATACTACCAAATATATGAGAAAGGTGGTCATCTATATAAAACCCAAGTAAAGAGAACCTTAGGCCCACCAAACCCATCAAGCTCACTAAGCTCAAAAGTAATCAAAAGTCAAAGGCCCATGAAGCCCAAAGTTAGGCCCAATAAGCTTAAAACCCAAAAAGTCTTATACTTAGGCCCATAATACAAGACCAAATAATATAAACTCCTATACTACCAAATATATGAGAAAGGTGGTCATCTATGTAAAGCGCAAGTAAAGAGAACCTTAGGCCCATCAAATTCATTGGGCTCACTAAGCTCAAAAGCAATCAAAAGTCCAAAGGCCCATGAAGTCCAAAATTAGGCCCAATAAGCTTAAAACCCAAAAAGTCTTATACTAAGGTCCATAATACAAGACCAAACAATATAAACTCTTGTACTACCAAATATATAAGAAAGGTGGTCATCCACTAAGACTCATAATACAAGACAAACATTATAAACTCCTATACTACCAAATATATGAGAAAGGTGGTCATCCATGTAAAGCTCAAGTAAAGAGAACCTTAGGCTTTTTAGTTTTGTATTATGGGCCTTAGTATAAGACTTTTTGGATTTTAAGCTTATTGGGCCTAGTTTTGGACTTCAAGGGCCTTTGAGCTTTTGTTTGCTTCTGAGGTTAGTGAGCCTAATGGATTTAGTGGGCCTAAGATTCTCTTTACTTGGGCTTTACATGGATGACCACCTTTCTCATATATTTGGTAGTATAGGAGTTTATATTGTTTGGTCTTGTATTATGGGCCTTAGTATAAGACTTTTTGGGTTTTAAGCTTATTGGGCCTAGTTTTGGGCTTTATGGGCCTTTGGACTTTTGATTGCTTGAGCTTAGTGAGCCTAATGAATTTGGTGGGCCTAAGGTTCTCTTTACTTGGGCTTTATATAGATGACCACCTTTCTCATATATTTGGTAGTATAGGAATTTATATTGTTTGGTCTTGTATTATGGGCCTTAGTATAAGACTATTTGGATTTTAAGCTTATTGGACCTAATTTTGGGCTTTATGGGCCTTTGGGCTTTTGTTTACTTCTGAGCTTAGTGAGCCCAATGAGTTTGGTGGGCTTAAGGTTCTCTTTACTTGGGTTTTACATGGATGACCACCTTTCTCATATATTTGGTAGTATAGGAGTTTATAATGTTTGGTCTTGTATTATGGGCCTTAGTATAAGACTTTTTGGGTTTTAAGCTTATTGGGCCTAGTTTTGGGCTTCATGGGCCTTTGAGCTTTTGACCGCTTCTAAGCTTAGTGAGCCCAATGGGTTTGGTGGGCCTAAGGTTCTCTTTACTTGGTCTTTACATGGATGACCACCTTTCTCATATATTTGGTAGTATAGGAGTTTATAATGTTTGGTCTTGTATTATGGGCCTTAGTATAAGACTTTTTGGGTTTTAAGCTTATTGGGCCTAGTTTTGGGCTTTGTGGGCCTTTGGGCTTTTGTTTACTTCTGAGCTTAGTGAGCCTAATGGGTTTGGTGGGCCTAAGGTTCTCTTTACTTGGGCTTTACATGGATGACCACCTTTCTCATATATTTGGTAGTATAGGAGTTTATAATGTTTGGTCTTGTATTATGAGCCTTAGTGGATGACCACCTTTCTTATATATTTGGTAGTACAAGAGTTTATATTGTTTGGTCTTGTATTATGGACCTTAGTATAAGATTTTTTGAGTTTAGGGTTTAGGGTGTAGATGTAATTTAGTAGAATGGAAAAAAATATATTATTTTGCTTTAAAAAATTCGTGTGACAAATTTGTAGTTAGAACGAGCCGTTCCGAATTCAGAACGGTCCGTTCTGATTTAATTATTGATGTGTCATTTTTGAATTCGGAACGGGTCGTTCTGATGTTGGAACGGGCCGTTCCGTTCCATTCGTTATGTGTTTTTTTGTCATCTGGAATGGCCCGTTCTGATTTCAAAACGGCCCGTTCCGAGTGTCAGTAGCAGCTGCGTCTGTTACCACGTGTTCTTTTTTTTTTTGGGTAATTTAAAAAAAAATCAGTAAAAAAATCGAAAATTTAGATCCAGTATGGTAAGGTGTATTATGGTCTACTAGTTTAGATGCATCTAAGGGTAAAAACTGATGATGCACCCATAGACCACTTGTGAAAGTGGTCTTTAAGAGAATTCACCTATTTTTGCATTTCAAAGCTAATTAAAGAAATGCACTCAATAAGACAAGGTGATATAGTATTAGTATTGATAATTATTTTTTATCTTTCGGTAAATGTATGTACGACTTTTGTTTTCATTAAAAATATATATTATAACTTTTATTTATACATTAAATAAATTTATTATTTAATGATTAATCGTTATTAATATTTTAGTCTAGACAATAGATATATTAAATATTTATTATATATAATTTAAATTTAAGATATTTGAATATAAATTATATTTAAAATTTGAATAAATAAAAATTTATAAGGCTTAAATATGTTTTTAATCCCTCAAATTTAGGGTAAATCTATTTTTGGTTCTCAAATTATTTTTAGTCCCTGTAATTTCAAAAAATCTTAATTTAGTCTTTATATTCAAATTTTGTTAAGAAATTTATCAAACATTATTGCATAAAATCTACATATTGGTGTTCCTATTAGTGAAAATATCACATTAAATCCGATTGATATTGCATAACTATCTTAATTAGTCACTTTCAAATATGTTATTGGTGACCTAAGGGACTAAAACAAGATTTTTGAAAATTACAAGGACTAAAAACAACAATTTTAAATTTGAGGGACCAAAAATAAATTTATCTTAAATTTGAGGGATTAAAAACATATTTAAGTCAATTTTAAATTATATTTTAGATTTATGATAAATAATTTATATTATATAACAAATTTATATTTATTGATAATTTATTTTAAAATATCAATCTTATATATAAAACACAAATGACTATTTTATGTGAGAATATTTTAAATATTTTTCTTTTGATAAGAGAGTTTTTAAGAATTTTTTAACAAATTAATGTTATAAAATTAAGTTAGACTCAAATTTTTAAGGTATTATTTTTATCTAATTATTTAGACAAGAAAATTCTATATAAATTCTCCACTATAAATTTAATTTTAGAATTTATGAGAGAACCATGATAAAAAAAATTGATGAAAAAGAAAAAAATTTCAAAACATTTTAAGTATAATGTGTATAATATTTTTATGTGTTTTAAATCCATAATTTAAAATTATAAGAGTAAGGTAAATTTTTTCAATTTTTTCATAAAAAAAATTAAGAAAAGAGGTATCTTCTCTCGACTATAAAGAATTTCGGATCCCTTCGATCCCCACTCCTCCGTTAAAATCCTTTATTTGAACAAACCAATCCTTTATGTCAATCGCAACATTTCATTCAAAAGGGAAACAGATGTGCCCTTGAAATTTCAACTCAGTCTTATCTTATCACTTAAAACTGGTGGAATGTGGAAAGTAAACGTAATAATTTGAAACACTAATTTTTTAAAATAGCGGATTGACTTGGCAAAGTGTGGAAGAACGAACTTAGTTAACTGTTCTTTGAAGAGTGTATACCTGCCTTGCATGATGAAGGGTTGGGTAAGCATGAGACAACTTTTTCATGTTCTAAGCATTGCATGCAAACAAATTTGATTGTTTTAAAGTCTATCATCAGCGTCGTGGTGGCTATAGAGGCTAGTTAGTCAAAGTCTTCACTGCATCATTGCCAACAAATTTGGAATTTCTTAGTCTATTATTTATGACCTTCATTCAGCATATGCAAGTATGTATTGTTCAGTTTTTCCTGGTTAACCTTTCCAATCAAATGGCTACCAAATTTCTTGTTCTTTTTGTTTTATGCTCCTTTGTTCTAAGGAACGCTTACTCAATTGAACTAGGGTCCAGCTTTGTCGCTGGCACCAATTCATCTTGGCGATCATCCTCTGGTGATTATGCCTTTGGCTTCTATCACCTTCGTAGTGGCCGTTATCTAGTTGGAATTTGGTTTGACAAAATTCCAGAGAAAACACTGGTTTGGTCTGCAAACCGTGACAAACCGGTTGAAATTGGATCAACCATCAATCTCACACGAAGTGGTCAATTTGTGCTCCAACCTATCAATGGTGCTTTATTTCCAATATGCAATGGAACAAACACAACTTCTGCAGTGATGGGGGACGATGGGAATTTCGTCTTGATGGATTCACTTTCCAAAGTTATTTGGCAGAGCTTTGATTCACCCACGGATACTCTTCTATTAGGCCAAACTTTGAATACTGGTCAAAAGCTCTTCTCCAATACCGATGGATCCGTAGACTACTCAACAGGGCAATACAGTTTGGAGATCCAACAATCTGATGGCAACATTCTTCTTAAAGCTTATCGGTACACAGATTCTGCCTACTGGTGGAGTGACACTGCCCAAAACAAAGGTGTGAGAATTGTTTTTAACAAAACAACAGCTTCTCTTTACGCGGTCAATGCCACCAACCAAATCATACGTTACATGGCAACTAAGGAAATAGGTGCAATTGAAGATTACTACCATCATGTGCTGGTCAATGACCAGGGAAATTTTCAGAAGTTGATTTACCCAAAAGAAAATGGAAGTGAGTGGAAAGTTATGTGGAATGCCATAACAAAGCCTTGCACTGTGACAGCCCTTTGTGGGGTATATGGCTTTTGCAATACAATTGGTTCTGACACCGAAACATACAGGTGTGAATGCTTGCCTGGCTATACACCTTTTGATCTAAGTGCACCCTCCAAAGGTTGCTATCTTAGTCAGGCCAAGAACTTGTGTGCTGCAAATTCCTCTTCCCCAGACTTCAAGGTGGAAGTGAAAGAAGTTCAAGATGCTGATATACCAAACCCTGGCTATTTTTTTCTTGATCTACAAGTCATAAATAACGCGGATCTGGAAAGCTGCAAGAGGGAACTGTTGGATGACTGTCTCTGCATGGCTGCTGTTTTCAATGGCACGGCTTGCAATAAGAAAAAGTTTCCAATTATAAATGCTGATAGAATCATCCCAGACACCAGTAATCTTGTGATGCTGATTAAAGTTCCTCTGGTTGACAATGAAAAGGATTCATCGTCTTTGGTTGTTTTGATAGTGGCACCCATCCTTTGCTCATTACTTGCTGTATTGTTTGCAGCTACTGCCATATATCATCACCCCTTTTGTCTGTATCTCATACACAAAAGGACACCGCCAAAGCCAAAGCCAAAGCCTGTGGATATCAATCTAAAGGCATTCTCATTCCAGCAGCTAAGAGAAGCAACAAATGGATTTAAGAACAAACTCGGTCAAGGTGCCTATGGTACAGTCTATAGTGGGATTTTAATCTTGGAGGGTCAACATGTTGAGGTTGCTGTCAAACAATTGGAGCAAATAGAAGACCAAGGTGAGAAAGAATTCGTAACAGAAGTTCAAGTTATTGCTCTCACTCATCATAGAAATCTTGTTGGGTTATTAGGCTTTTGCAATGAGCAGAATCATAGGCTTCTGGTTTATGAGAAAATGGAAAATGGGACACTATCCAATTTTCTTTTTGGAGAAGGGGGTAAACCCAGCTGGGAGAGTAGAGTCAGAATTGTGCTTGAAATTGCCAGAGGCTTATTATATCTGCATGAAGAGTGTGACCAACAAATCATCCATTGTGACATAAAGCCTCAGAATGTTCTTCTTGACTCTAGTTACACTGCAAAGATTTCAGATTTTGGACTGGCAAAGCTACTCATGAAAGATAAAACTCGAACAAACACCAATGCTAGAGGGACAATGGGATATATGGCACCAGAGTGGCTCAAAAATGCACCAGTTTCTTCAAAGGTTGATATCTACAGCTTTGGTGTCATGTTGTTGGAAATCATATTTTGCAGAAGGCACATTGAGTTGCATCAAATTGAGGATGGTACAACGGGTGATGACATGATACTCATAGATTGGGTTCTATATCTGGTTAAAGAAAACAATTTAGGAACCGCAGTGATTCATGATCTTGAAGTAGAAAGTGATTTCAAGAGGTTCGAAAGAATGACAATGGTTGGTTTATGGTGCATAAATCCCAATCCAACTCTTCGACCATCTATGAAAATGGTGGTACACATGTTGGAAGGTAACATAGAAGTGGGTATTCCACCACTCAATTGATTGATAGGCCAATGATGCAGCTTGCAATGAAAATATGATCCGTTTTCTTGTTTGTTTGTTTGTTTGTATTTTAGGAGTAAGTATGGGTGAAGTTATTTCAACTAATTTTTGATAAAATTATTATGTTCAATTGCTTGTTATATATATTATTTTTTATTAATTCAATCGTTACTTGCTCAATTAGTTCCCCCTCCCTTTTTTTTTTCTAATCCCTCAACAGAGAGCACTTCCTTTTGCTTAATTTTCTTAGACAGAAGTCCGTTTCTGAATGTTTAAAATATACATTTGATGCCGTACTAAATTTGCATAATGAAGGTTCTGGAAAATGAGACAAAATTTCCATGTTCCGAGCGTGACAACACTACATCTAAACAAGTAAACAAATGTGATTGTTTCAAAGTATATCATCATCATCAACTTTGTGGACCTGGTAGCTATAGAAGCTAGTCAAGCAATCTTATCCCGTGTTGGATGGGATGTCCCACTGCCAAAAATCTTCCACTGCATAATTGCCTAGAAATTTCTAGCCTACCATTTGTGACTTTCATTCACCATAATACCTAACTCTATGGTCTTTGAATGGGTCTTGCCAACATCTCCATCTACTTGGACAAGAAAATTCCAAGCAGCACAGGTGGAACAAATTTGCTTGTGCCCAACTTATCTGCTTCTTTGAAGACCCTCTTTTTTCAACTTGCAATCAATTAATACCATACATGGAACAAGACAATTCATATCAGCTTCTTTTGTTATTATTTCTTTATACACCTTTCCCGTTGTTCTTCCCTCACTCCACATCAAATGCAATGTCTTTAGCTATCTTTCTCCCTTGTATTCTAGCACTTCTTTCACTTTCACATTTGCATGGCTTACATGCCAAAGAAATAGAACCAAATACAAGCATCACTGCCGGATCAAATTCCACATGGAAGTCACCCTCAGGTGATTTTGAATTTGGATTCTACGCTCTCCCCAATGATCTCTTTCTTGTGGGAATATGGTTTGGAAGAACCAAAAATAGAACACTGGTATGGTACCAGAGTCCCCCTGTGCAGCCAAATTCCCAAATCCAATTCACTTCTGCAGGACAACTTGTGGTGGCATACCCAAATGGAACTACCGCTTATAGCATATATAGTGAAGGAAACGGTGGTGCTGCAGCTTCTGCCAACATGCAAGATGATGGCAATTTTGTCATGAGGGATAACAACTTCAAATCTGTGTGGGAAAGTTTCATGTTTCCAGCCGACACAATCCTTCCGAACCAAACCTTGCCGAGTAACAACATCCTCTATTCCAAGGGGAAAGGAGCTTCAAACTACTCAAGGGGGAATTTCATGTTACAAATGCAAAATGATGGAAACTTGGTTCTCAAAGCGTACCAATGGTCAGACCCTGCTTATTGGTACACTTCAACCGGAGGCAATGTGAGTTTGGTGTTTAATGCTACTAGTGCTCTCATGTACCTTGTCAGCGGCTCAAGGAACATCTACTCTCTACACAACAACACTCCAACCCCGGTGAATGATTACTATCACCGCGCTACAATAGATGAGAATGGAAATTTCCAGCAATATGCATATCACAAAAGGAATGGCACCGGGTGGAAGAGGGTTTGGAGAGCTGTGGAGGATCCTTGCAGAGTGAATGCTGTTTGTGGTGCGTATGGCTTGTGCACTTCTTCTGACAATGAATCAACCAAGTGTGAGTGCATTCCAGGTTATATCCCGTTGGATCATGAAGATGTGTCCAAAGGGTGTCACCCACCAGCAGTGATCAATTACTGTGCAGAGACAAACTTCAAGCTGCAGGTGTTTGAGGACACTGATTTCCAATTTGATACTAGTTTTGTACACATAACTGATGTTGATTGGGAAGGTTGTAAGAAGTATGTAATGGATGATTGTAATATCATTGCTGCAACTTATAACGCTTCCGACAAAACATGTGCCAAGAAGAGGTTGCCCTTGCTGAATGCTAGGAATAGCTCTTCTTCAAAGAGGCAGAAAGCGCTACTTAAAGTTTCTAACAATGTTGAGTCTCGGGAAACTAAAGTTCCCAAGAAGAGTTTTAATGTAAGAATATTTTTGAAGGTTATGATTGCAGTTACTGCAACTCTTGCCTGTTTCTTTGGTGCACTTGCTGTCTATTATCATCCTTTCACTCAGAGACTAACAAGAAGGAAGACGTATCTGAATACAAATGCTATCGGAATCAACTTCAGAGAATTCACGTTCCAGGAACTGCATGAAGCAACGAATGGATTCACTAAGATGCTTGGAAAGGGATCTTCAGGCAAAGTCTACCGTGGTGCTTTAATAATAGATGATGTAGAGATTGGTATTGCAGTCAAGAAACTGGAAAAGAAAATTGAGAAAAGTGAAGGTGAATTCATGACTGAGCTCAAAATTATTGGCCGTACCCATCACAGAAATTTGGTGAGGCTTTTGGGCTTTTGCCTCGAGAGTAGTCACCGAATTCTTGTGTACGAGTTGATGCCAAACGGAGCACTGTCCGATTTTTTGTTTGGAGAGGGAGGAAGGCCTCACTGGGGTCAAAGGATTGAGATGGCTCTTGGTGTTGCAAGAGGCTTACTATACTTGCATGAAGAGTGTCACACCCAAATCATACATTGTGATATCAAGCCCCAAAATGTGTTACTTGATGCCAATCACACAACAAAGATTGCGGATTTTGGGCTTTCCAAGATTTTGAACAAAGATCAAACTAGAACAAGCACTAATTTAAGAGGGACAATAGGGTATATGGCACCTGAATGGCTAAAGAGTGCACCAATAACTGCCAAAGTTGACATATACAGTTTTGGTGTTATGCTATTGGAGATTATTTGCTGCAGGAAGCACTTTGAGTCTTGTCAGGATGAAGGAGACAGTGAAGATGATGATTTGGTTCTTTCAAATTGGGTTTTAAGGTGTGTGGTGTCTAGAAAACTAGAGGTAGTGGTGAGACATGACTCAGAAGTGCTGAATGATTTCGAAAGGTTTGAGCAAATGGCCTTGGTTGGACTATGGTGTGTTCATCCAAATCCAGCTCTTAGACCTTCAATGAAGCAGGTGATGCAAATGCTTGATGGAACTGTGGAAGTTGGGGTTCCTCCTTTGGTTTATGATCAAATGATGGCATACCAAGCCATATAGTTTGCCAATGTTGTGCTTTAGCTTCTAGAAAATGTAGTAAATAATTCTTGAAGCCTTCACTTGAACCAGAAGACTTAAAATTAATTCACTGCATGAATCATGTATGTTTCTGTGTTCTCTTCTGTTTTGGTTTTATTAGATTTTATTTAGAAAAAATGGGTCATCGCCTTTACTTTCAAATACAATTAAGATGGCCAACTTGGTTCCTAAACATATGACAGAACAAGTAATATGATATTTCTTTGCATGTTGCCAAGTACAAAACGTCTGTTTAAGATGCAATTATTTGGTCACGGTAATAGAACAACATACTCCATTTCAGCGCACAAAACGTAGAGAGCACTCTTGTAGTCATAAAAGACTTGCAGAAAATACAGTAGTGGTGAATGTACTTTTGATATTATAGGGAAAGAAAAGAAGATGGGAGTGATTAGGTTCAGAAACGCTGAGAAAGTGAAAGGTGGCGTCGTTTAACGATGAGTGGGGGCCGCATCTTTGACCTGTAAACCCTTTCATCGTATGGCCTTCGGTAAAGCTTCCAATACGCCAACAACGATTCCCGGCACCGGGACCTCTCTCCGCGCCGGAACAACAACATTCCCGCCGGCGATCGTAGAAACGACGCCTGCGGAGTCCGATGCGGCGGAGGCGGCAGGCTCGGTGCTGACGTGTCCGACAGGCTCAGGTACCAGGGCTTGAGCGAGTCAACGTGATGCGACACAGTGAAGGCGAAGCGCGAAGAGGAGCATGAACCTGGTTTCCCCCTTATTCCTCTCGATTCTGCCGATTCATCATCATCTTCGATATCCAACGATGACGCCACTGTTGTTAATGCTGATAGCTCCACGAATGCCCCCACACCCTGCACCCGCACCACACACAATCATTCTCTCTCTCTCTCTCTATTTAGTTGCATTGCATTGGTTATTTTATTTTGTTTACCTTCCACAGGTAAGGGAAGAGCGAGGGAGGGTCTATGATAAGCGCTTTATGTAGGCGGCCAGGGTAGTACTCCCCCGTTATTTTCAGTGCTGCCAATAGGAAGTTCATAAAAGCAGATGCAGATCTGTAAAAGCCTGCAACCAAACGTCTCCTTATGCTTTATTCAATAAATCTCTCAAATACAAATAATCCTATGTCATAATTATTTTATTAATTAACCCTGTCTCTGTATATAGTATATACATTACATATAGTATATAATTACCAAAGTCAACTCCTTAAATCATAGTAATTAGCTAGGTTAGCAATAAGGGTGATTGTAGGAGAAAATTATGTTGTTTTTTGAAACGGCATTACGGGAATTGTGGCTGGACGTACTTACTTGCGTCGAAAAGCATGACAAATTGTTGTACGTATTTTGGCATGGTCGAAACGGCCACCTCCATTGTGAACACCAACAAACGAGTGAACCTTGAGATAGAGAAGAACCACGGTTTAGCTCTACCACCTGCAGATGAAGAAATTAACAAAAGGTTTCTTCTCTTCTGTTTGGGGACTTACATCTTCTGGGAATGAAACTTGTGGTACTCTTGCTTCATCCGGAAAATCTGTTACCCCAATTCAAGTCATAAGAGAGAGCAAAAAGCTACACACACCCAAACACAGAACAGAAGGGGTCAGAAATGAGAATATTACCATTACGGGTCTGAATTCATTGTCATGACCAGCCACGTACGCCAACCCATCAGTGAGTTCAGCTGAGAACTCATCTGCCACCAAATGCTCTGTAATATTGTTTAAAGAATAACAATAATCACAAAACTATTAAAATGCTTTTGCAAAAGAATGAGAATGTGATCTTATATGTATATATGTGTTTACCAATGCCTATACTCTCTCTCCAACAAAGGCATGCCCTGAGTTGCTTGGCAGCGCGTTTCACATTATCCCCCTTTGCTTTCAGAAATCGTTCCACACAAGCATAGTTGCAATACTTCTCCTACACACAAACAAATTATGAACAGAAAGAACCACACTACACATAACATATGCATCAGACCAAGAACCCCGTTTTACACGCAACCTGTTTAAGAGTGAGCGGGGTTTGTTTCCTGATGAGTTCAAGAACTGCTTCGACTCTCTTACTCATTTCCATAAACACCAACTTCAAAAAGTGGTGCTAATGCATTAGTGAATGATCAATTTCCAACTACAAGAGAAATATATATATATATATATATAGCTGCATGCAAACTGAGTTATATGGGAGAAAAAAACGGGAAAAGTATGCGAGGTTGCGGTGTTTTCTTTTTTATTCAATGGGTCACCACAGCAATGATGCGTCCGACACTACTGATTCATAACGGAAAACGACTGCTTAATCAAACGAGCTCATCATATAATTTCTTTTTAAAAAAATTACACGGTATACATTCATATCCACTTGTTTGTTTTATATCCTTGTCTCTGTCAAAACTCAAAAGACGTGGCCTTATTGTATTCATGTGATATTATTATGATATAATGTAAATATATTATGGTAGTGTGATCTGATTAGGACTTTGGAGTATGATTTATCAGAAATGTGATACTGATACATATATTCCTCACGCTGCAGCGGCATTGAATTTTCATGCTGACAATTCTATTGCGATGTATGGACCATGAAAGCGGGATTTGGGCATGTCACATGTGCAAAAAGGCTGCACCCATATCGGCCCCGTAGCATTGCTAGAGTAACAAACAAGTAAGTACACAGTCATTTTGCAAAGGTATATATATAACAATAATGTTTTCCTTTTATTCCTCTATTTTATGAAAAATGATACCGGCAAGGTGTGGTATTTGACATATAACTATCATTTTTTAAGCATTTGTTAAAGATCAAATTTGTGTGTATGAAAGAGTATTTGTTCAGAGATGTCAATCTCATTAAGTTTTGGCCAAAATTTAAGTTGTAAAACAAATTTTACCACCACTAGAAAAAAGAGAAAAGATTGATATGTAATAAATAATGGAAATAATGGGATGAAGAGAAATAGATGTAAAAAAACAGTGTTGTATGTGAATCTTGCTGCATTACCTTTTTTATCTTCTTTGTTTGTTATACATTTCTTTTGTAAAAAAAAATTGTGTAAATATAATTTTTCAGTGATAAAAGGCCAAAACCAAGACTCAGACATATGAACGGACATCACGGGATGTAGTCATATATGTTAGGTTATTGTACTTCACGAAATATATATTTTAAAAGTAATATTTTGATTAATGTTATTACTGTCCTAATTTAATTTGATTATGATATGTTTTTATTAAAATAATATAGCATTAATTCTTGAAATATGTTAGAATATCTCGTGTTTTCTTCTTTTGTACGGAAAAATGTTTAGATTAGGATTGAGATGTACATGCATGGCAGGCTATCTAGTGTCTTTCTACGTAAGACTACTGTCTACTGTCAGTGGTGAATTTTGGGCTGTGGATTTGTGCATTCTGATCTTCCTTTGCGTGTAAAAGAACCGTCAATAGTGTTTTTGGGTTAGAAATGGAAAATAGGAAAGTCCACTTTTTGGTTTCATTTTGTTCACATTGCTTAAGAGGTTATAGGGAATGTTCCTTATATCCATGTCCAGTCAATTTCATAGGAGATTCTGCGAAATTACTATATCAATGATTAATCATTTAAATGCTATAATTAATATGCTATGTTTAATTAATGGATGTAGTTAATATATATATTACCCAAGTTCTTGGTATAGATTTCTTTTTTGTTGCAACTGAGTTGCATGCAACAACAAATGAAAATAAATATAGAGTTAATCACTTATACATCGTCAGTGTAAAGTTTTTTTATACTGACAACTAATTAGATCTTTTAATTGTGCCATATCACTATAAACACATTTATTTTTAACAGTGAGATGCAATGACGAATCCATAAAATTTAAGTAGTAGGGGGTAATATTTAAAAATATATAAATTTGTCAAAATATAAAATAAAATTTCTATAAAGACAAATACGTATCATAATTGTTCTCTACGAGAGTTTTCATAGTTTAAAAATATTAAATGATTTGCTCATTTTTAATATTATCAAAAACCTCTCTCTCTATATAAGTAACTAAACAATCATTTAATTATTCATCTCCTATACGATTTCGCATCCGATTTTTGATGATATTAATAGCAAAAAAAACTCTTTCAACTAATGCAGATGTCACTAGTAGTATCAAGGCTAGCTTTAAAAGCAAATACACCAATGAATATACAACATATTTTCTTGTCTCCAGAAGTTTCATAGAAAGATCACCAATCCCTTCTAACTTCATCTCTATCACTTGGATGATAATCTGAAATTTTTGGCCTTAAACAAGGATCATCAGGAAGTCTTTCCAAATCACATTCTAAAAATATCTTTTTGGTTGATGGACCCAATTTTACTTCTTTTCAACATGTATTCGAGGAGAAGATGGTTGCTCTGAAGATGATTTTCTTCTAAAATACATTTTCATTATTATAACTAAAAGCAATATAATTTTAATTAATGTAATGTTCATAACATACGATATTTCTTCTAAACATAAAAATAGAATGAGTAAATAAATTAAAATACTGAATTTCTCATTGAAAATAAAAAAATAATTCAAATAAAGTAATATAAAAATAATAACTTTAAATACATTAACCTCAGAGATCACTTTAAATATATAGTTTAGTTATTGAAAACATGAAGGAGTAGAGATGGAAGAAGAAGTTTGTTTATTTTTTTTCTTTCTAATTTCACCCCTCTACACTTTAAAATATGTTAGAGGTAGAAGGGAATCTCAAAATATGAATAGAATTGAAAAAAGTAAAAATAAAATAGAAAAAAATATATAAAATATCCAAAAAGAGGTTAATAATAATTTAGGATTATTTTTACTTAAAATACATATTATTAATTTATAATTTTTTATCTTGATTTACAATTTAAATACATAACAACTTTTTTTTTTCTTTCTGAAAAATGTAATTTATTGTTAATTTTTATAATATTAAAATATATTTTTTTAAATCTTTCTTCTCACACAAAGATAAGTGTAACAAGACTCAAATTCAGTTGTAATTTTATAACTTATTATTTTTTTTAATTTTTTATTTCTATTTTTAGATTTTAAATGAAGATAATATAATATTATATATATTAAAAAGGAAAAACTGAAAAGTTAGTGGGGGCAACTGGCAACTGCCCCCATTAAGATGTATGTGGATCTGTCATTGGTGATATGACACAATTAAAAGATCTAATTAGTTATTAGTGTAAAAAAAATTTATACTAGCAGTGTATAAGTTATTAACTCAAATATATGTCTACCACTACCGATCGAGTGAAGCGAGATTTATATTTGACTAGTTCTTTTGCAATTCGCCAACTCTTTAATTACGTACAACGTAATATATAATATTTAAAAGACATGTTTGTTTAAATTAATTTATTATTGGTATATATATATATATGCGCGGAGGAAACTTTAGATTTATCATAATTTCGAATTATTATATATATGGGATATAACCCCAATGCTAGCTCAAGCTAGGTTTTCTTAAACCCTAATTTTACATTACCTAAAACAAATGAACGCTGATTTGAATGGTAGATACTCTAGCTTGATTTTGGTATTCGTGGCTGAGAGACCGTGAGATATTTCATTTCATTCGGACCACATTAATTTACATTATTTGGCATTTTTCATTTCAATATTTATGATTTTTTTGGTTAATTCGATATTTATATGTATTATAGCCCAATAATCTTTGCATTAATTAAAAAAAATGTTTAAACATCTATATCTATCTAGCTAATTATTATTAATAATTAACATATGACTTCATTCCGATTAAACCTTAGTCAATTAATATTATTACAATTATGTTTAATTGGACTTTAGTTTATCGTTGATATATATAACACTACAATCTAATTGAGTTTGGATCAATCATTAGTATTATAGGAGAACTTAATTAGGCCTTGATTTATCATTATTATAACACTTCAATCTAATTAGATTTGTCAAAACAATCACTATAGGTGTCTAATTTGGGTCTCAGTTCACCATTTGTATAACATTTCAACCTCATTGAACTTTGGTTGTTACACTTGAGCTTTATTTAACTTTGGTCAATCACCAATATTAAATTTTGACTTAATTAAATATTCATCAATCATTTATGTTACAAATGAGCCTACTTGAAATTTTGACATTCTACAACGTTTCCATTTAATTAAACATTCTTCAGTCATTAATGTTACAGTTGTGCCAAATTATACTTTGGCCAATCATAAATATCATTAAATTATTATTATTATTGATGTCTTAATTATATATTATATTATAAACAATATTATTATTATTCTTAATATATAAGATTTTTACAAGTTAAATGTCTTCGCTTATAGAAGAAGGGAAGAAAAACTAAAATATATTGTAAGATATCTTTGTGGTAGTTTTTTTAAAATAAACATGTTAAAAGTTATAATATAAAAAAATATATAGTAAAATGTTATTTTTATTTTAAAAACCGGTGTATGCCTTGTCATATCTTAATGATTTTAACCAATTTCATAATTAGTTCTTAGGCACGAATCACGATTCGTTGAAATTTTAACAAATGAAAAGAATTTTGATTAATTTAGTAAAGAAGAAAAATACGTGCTCTTTGAAGGTAACAAAGTTGCTAGAGTTAGTTTTCAAGTATTTAATTCAAGATTTAAACGTATACCGCTACTTAAGCTATAATAACTTCTTACCAAAAGATGAACGTAAATATTTAATACTACTTTATTAAGAAATTAATATTTAAAATGAGATATTTTTATATTTTGTGAAGAAAATAAACCTGAATTTGCATACAAAATAGGTGTTTAATTTGCTATCATGAGATTTGTGGATAAGAAGGGATCAGTGATAAGTGTAGAAAAGAGTACTCACGGGGCAATGAAAATGGATGGTGGAAGAGAGTATCAAAACTATTACTGAAAAAAGTTACGAAAACTGAAAAGAAGTTAATGCAGTCTGCGTGCAATTTTTGGTTTGGACTCAATTATATGACCCATCTGCTCTCTTTGATGGGCTTTCACCCTACAATCCATACTCCACTTCATTGCCTCTGTACGACACAGGCTAAAAGACACCGTTAAGATTAAATAATAAGATAAATGTTTTTGTTTGTTTTATTAGGTAAAATATATTTTTATTGCCTTTAAAATTATTAAAATTCAGTTTTAACCTCTCTAAATTTTTCATTCTATTTTAGTTCTTCTAATTCCAAAATGCATCACTTTTAGAATTTCAATCATTCAAGTACTTTAAACAACATTTAAAAATGGTTATAAAACCTTATTTAAACTACTGTTTGAGAATCAAAATCAGTAGTGTTATTCAAAATAGATGGACTAAAGTAAGATAAATAATTTAGAAGGATTAAAATCAAATTTGAAAATTTTTAGAAGTAACATAGATATATTTTACCCTATTTTTAATACTATTTGTTAATTACCAGGCTCCTTAAAACCCTGACAAGTGACACGATCAACGACGGAAACTAAGGGTAGGGGGAAAAAGATAACCAAACGAATACGTGAAGATAGCACAAATTCCAACAATGACTAATCACGAGTTAACTTCCATCAAACATAGCATATATTCGTTAATCAGCGTTTTTGGCAACTCCATTTTAAGCGGAAAATATATGCACGAGATATGGCATCTACGTAACTTAAGAGAGGAAATTTGAATTTCCATTAGATTAAGTTTTTATCCATTCAAACAACAACCTGTGCAATTCAGGTGGAAGAAGAATTGCTGTTAATCAATCTAAAAATGAGTCATATGTTTTACTAAATAAATCGCAGAAAATAAGCTTTCTCATTCAATTATATAACACTATTGAAATGTCTTTATTGCCCCATGACTATAATGGAGCAATGGCATGGATACCGGAGCAACCATATTGCTCAGGATCTAACTAATTGATTTAGCAACAGATTGAGTTGACATAACTTCCAGTGAACCAAAGTAATCTGCAAATAAAAAGCATTCACAAGTCACACAACCCATGAAAAAATGAGGTGAGGCAATGTTATAATTGATCACATGAAAAATGATGCTAAACTGAGTCACGGGAGGCAACTTTAATGAGCTACACAGGGTACCAATATTTTGACTATTGTATTGAACTGATATGCAAGAGCAGAATGTGCCCTATATAAATGCTTATCATGGCGAGCATAATAATTATTTGGGTTTGACCCCTTAAGTGAGTCCCTCATTTTAGAGGGGAAAAAAGGAATCTCAATGGTCGTAAAAATCATGAATTTATTGATGATCTACTCCCTTAATACAATTGAGATTCCTTTCTTTTTCTCTTTAAAGTGAACTATTTACTTTAATAGAGCCAAATCTCAAGTATTTGAATATGTTGCCTCCCTGTTTAATTGCCAAGGTGTAGCTTCTAATAAAACATTAGAAGCCACCCTTACAAAAAATAAAACAACTGATGATGTATCAATACCATGGTTCAATGTATTTTTATAATTTAACATATTTGTTATACTTTTATAAAAGAAAACTAAATGACATTTTTTGTCATTCTTTTTATCCACGTGAAGAAAAGTAGCAATTCCTTATATATTCACGATCAAAATTAAACAAATTGGTTCCACTGCTTGCATCAGTACTCGGATAAATTGTAGTATTGGATTGGCACACAAGGGATCACGTTCACAAGAGGAAGTATCCAGTTTCCTATCTTGAGGTCATATCCTAATAGACAAATGTTCAACTTATACATTGACTCATTAATTTTATTCCTGATTTTGCAAATAACAGGAAAAGTTGCCGTTGATGATCCAAATTTAGGGTCAATACCTTAAAAATGAAGATGAAAAAGTTAGGGACGAGCTCTGTATGAAAAAACCATTCCAAATTGTTTATTCCAAATTTTATGGGGAAATCAAACTGACTCTTGGTAGTAACTGTATTGGAATAGAATGACAAAACCTATGAATTCATGAACCCTCAAGTACATGGGCATTATATGAAGGAAAATAAACGGTAGAGAGAAAGTAAAATATGTGATAAGTAGTGTGACGGAAATGCAAAGAGTTAAAAAGAAAGAAAAAAAAAACCGTGAAAATGAGATGAAAGAGAAAGTAGATATATGTCTATAATGACCCTTATATAAATTCGGTATAATTGGTACCCAAATGTTATTTGTACTGATGTAATTTAAATTATATTAAAGTTTGCCAAAATTTTCCATTCATCTCATAAGAATAATTCTTAACTAGCAAGGATGCTAAAAATGTAGAAGCTATAGCTAGCAATATATGTTGCAATCTAAGCTGTTATTTTTTTTAGATCCATAAGAATTCCAATGACAGTAATAGCTCAAAGTTAAGACCTTGTGTATATTACTTCAATATAAGTTGTGATATGAACAACAAATACATGATAGGACTTACAGCATCATAAAGATGATGGAGAGGGTTCAGGGACACTTTGTAGCCAATTCTTAAAAAAGGTCTGACAGTTTACCTCCGCATGAGAGAGAGCAGCAAGGGGAGTAACAGTAATCTAAAAAAATGAAAATGCTTAGTACATGTGTATTCAAATTCTTTTTTCTAATTTATATATACTCACATATCCTTCCTGCAAAGATCTGTAGTCCGTATCATCATCATCAAGTACAGAACCTCTTACCTACAAAAGATAAAAAGATCAATACATCATTTTCCTTGGGGAAAAGAGGAGGGAAGGATTAGGAAACGTCCATCCAATTAAGATCGATTAGTATTCAATATAGCTTCATGTCTACTTCAGAAGATGACAAAACTGACAACTTACAGTCCCCACTTCCTGTTTAGAATCAGTCCAACCACAGCATACTCAAGCCCAAGACTCGGCTGTGAAGGACTTGTAATTGTAAAAATACTACAATAGGAGCATTTCAATTTCAAGTAAATAAAAAGATAGAAAAAGGAAATTAACTCACCTCTCTCGCAAACAAAAGATGTTCTGGCGATACAGATGACTCAAAACTCTTTGGTGTTTCTGTATCTGTATTGGTCATATCAGATGACATTTTTTGTCCTTCTGTCTCAGAGGTGACTTGCCTCCATCCCATCTTGATGATACTTTTACCCTGCTTAGTTAGCTTGTAACCCTTTTTACAGAGACACATAAGACAACCAAGAAATAGTTATAATTGCTAGCATAGTACTATATTCTTGCAGCAGAATTAGCATTGGCAGTACTTTGAAATGATACATTTTCTAACTTCAATATTAGGATACAAAAATACATAGGACAGGTAGTTGGAACAATATCTCAAGTCTTTGATTTTGGATACATTTGTGTGAAAATGGCATAAATTTTGGCTGATAAAAATTAGGATTACTTTATCTTTTTTAAATTTGAATTTTATGGCTTTTGTCTTTACACAATGTTGTGTATTAGAATCCTTATCAGTTCTAGTTTTGATTTTGAGAGAAATGTAAAAGTGGTGTGTCCCACTAAAAATATTCTTTGCTAGACTGTGAGATCGAGTTGTTTTGTAACCGATTTATGTGGTTTCAATTTGTTAATCGGTAGTCTTATATTTGATAATTAATTGTTTCTATTTCGTGCAGGTTAAATGTTGTATATAAAGATTAAAATAGTAATTTTATTTCTAATCTTATTTCTCTCCTCTTCTTCAATCCAAATCAAGCAACTTTACAATATTATTTCTTTTTAATTTCACTTCTATTTCTCTCAATCCAAACAACTCAAAAATCCACCATACTTCCTATCTATTTCTCTTTTCCCCATTGCTTTCTTTCCTATTTTCAGCTATTTATTTCTTTCATTGCTGCCAAACATAGTGTAAAGGATTCATCTGGAATAAATTCAGGGGAAACAAGCAGTGAAAAAAGAGGACATTGCAGCGGTTCAGAATAATACTCTGTTCACACACTCTAACAAACTTTATAAGAGGGGATAAAGTCTAATCTTCTCACATAAGTTTAAATCAACTTTTGCACTTCAATTTTATAGAAACTCTCACATCCAACTTTTGCAAAATTTTACTCTTTTTTTCTTCTATAAGCACTTGTCGAAAAGTTCATCCAAACTACGCATAAATCATAGTTATTCAAAGCAATAAATTCCAAAAGCCATAGTAACATATAAGACCACATTTTTTAACCTCTTCCTCTAGCTGAAACAATATTAATGTCAAAAATATGTTTCTCAATTTAAACCCTAAACCTTGAAAATATGCTTCTCGCTTTAAACAGAGCAAGACCTTTTACGAGGCATAATAAAACTACAGTAGTAAGAAATTAATCTTCAACTAGTGTAATCCATACTCTATCCTAATAGGATGCCAATTCTACAATTATTATTGTAAAATTACTGAAAATAACAATCATATACTTTAAAATAATTCCTGAAAAAAAATAAAGTCTGAAAAACAGCATATAATTTTAATTTACCCCCCTTTATCCTGTATCATGTTCATTTCATCACATTATAATTTATGTAACGAGTAATCCACAAAACAAATCTATCTTGCTTGTATCATATTAATCATTTATCACAAGCTAGACAGATTGCAAAAATAATTGTGATATACCTTATGGTTAGCAACATTGTTTGGCACATCTATATTCAAAAAGCATCTTCTAGGGAAGCTTGGATTCTTTATCTCAACCAATACAGCACTTATGATAGGTATGCATACTTGCGCAGCAAGGGTGAAGTCTTGTAGGTTACTCTTTCCTTTAATCCTAGATATAAAGTAACCTCCAAAGGGTCAACCAGGTCAATGAAAATCTTTTGCCATAGTAGGATATAGATGAAAGAATGTTGGAATAGATTACAATGCCAATGAGCCACATTACTAGAGGCATTCATTCAGTTGCCAGTCATAACTCAACATTATATAAGCTAGCAAAATTCAAAATTCATTTTACAACAGACATTCAAGATAAATCCAGCAATAAATCAAAGCATATTGCAAATATACCATACCAGTCATATGAAACGGAGATAGAAGGTACATCATTGAAGAATGCCTCTCGAGCTCCAGCTACAGTGCCTGAGTAAACACTGCAAAGGGCCCTACTCAGTACATCTATGAGCAAAAGTTTCGTCATAAAGTAATAACTACTGAAGCAATTATAGTGGAAAGAAATATTATGCAGATCATAATGGAGCGCATCTAAGATTTCAAAGAACTGGGATCATCATGATCTTTTCAATGGTTAGAATGATAAAGGCAATTGCTTGCCATTTAGAGTCAATGGAAAAGTTTTCAAAGGGTATACTTCTATTAATCGACCTTCTTTTACATCAGTTGCTATCAGGTCCAGGATTCTTTACTGCCGCAGATAGATTTTAAGCAACATAGAAATTACTTGATTGGAGAAATTACTATATTGCCAATGGAAACAAAAAAAAAATGTTGTATGGTTAGATCATAATATATAGATTTTGACATGACTAACGGCTTGAAATTAATATATTTCACTCCTTCACACATAAAGATTTCAACTAAGAACGAAATGATTAATGAAGATAATTGTCAAACGGACAACGCCAATTTTGACATGATTCACAACTTGCTTACTCTCAGAAAAAGAAGAAGGCCTTAGATCCTGCCTCCCCCTTTACCATTTCTTCGCAAATATGCATTCATTTTAAATTCGTAAAGGACCATTTGCAGTTCAGAAGTTGAAAAGCTAGTGAGAATGAGATGACTATTTGTGTGAGTGAGGACATGCGGAAGGAAAAGACGCTACATACATGTGATAACCGCAGTTGCTACCCTTGTTTATGCCACTGACCACCTGTGCAAATAGATATAACACTCATCAGCAATTGGCTGGATTTTTTTTTTATTTTAATATAGTCAAATAGATCCTGTATGCAGAGGACTTTCTCTAAATAAATAAATAAATACAAGCTCGCTACCCTAGAATTAAAGAAAAACGATAGCACTGGCAGAATAGCAGATTAGGTTTTAAAAAAAAAACTGGAAATCCGATAACCTATAAAAAAATAACAAGACATCAAAAATCTTCTTACAGTAAACACTCACTAGTCACTAAGTTAGGTCAGGTAACGGAATCAAACAGTTCAACTCAACATCATCACGTTTGAATCGATTCAACACTTACTGCGTTGAATTGTTTGAAAAAACTAAAATGGAAGACGCAGAGCAAAGTTATCGTACCAGATCAGGTACTGTAGGAAAGAGAGCTTTGGAAACCCCTAGAGAAGCACAATCAGCGGGAGTCCCTGCGAAGAAAATGTAAGCAATTATTTGAAACGCGAAATAATGATGCTGCATGTAGAGCGTGAAGAGAAACAAACCAGAAACGGCAAACGCGGTGGTTCCGTTGATGTTTACTTGCTTAACAGCTATTGGATGGAGCCAAGTGATGCAGTGACTAACAGCTGATTTCTCACTGCAAAAGGAACCATTAAATCCACTGAAGAAACAAGTATTAAATTGAATCTGGTGAAGAAAGGTGGAAGGGATACCTATCAGGAGCGCACACTAGAACGTTGAAGAGGTTGGTGTTGACGAGCGAATGAACCAATGCTCTTAAGCCAGGAGCATCGATACCATCGTCGTTGGTGATCAGAATCGTGCTTCGTTTCCCTCCTTCCATCTCCACAATTATTCTCAACACCTGCGCCGTAGATTGTTGGATTTTAATACTATTATTACTCACTCATCTCCCTTTGTCCTACCTTCTTGTTATTTCTTTTCCGCGAAATTTACCACCATTATTTAATTCTGCCTTTAATCAACACTAGTTGTTGCGCTTATTATTAAATAATAAGAAAAGCTGACATGATATTAAAAATTGTTTAAGTCACTTTTAAATAATTTTTTTTCATGGAGTATTCACCGCCGATTAATTTTCTTGCTACGAAAGAAGTACTTCAAAGAGTGGGATAGCTGCTCCAAGATTTAACACAACTATAAACACAAGGCAGGATTCGAACACCTTACATTGCTTAAGCGTGGATCACCCCTACCGCTAAATCATATGTTTAGAGTTACTTTTAAATAATTAATATTGTTTATGCATTAAAAATAATATATTTTTTTAAAATCTGATTCTTTCAATAAATAAATAAATAAATACAAACTATTTTCACAAGTTGCTTAATAATTAATTCTTTTTAATAATATTAATGTTACTAAGTAGCGGGAGAAGAGGATAGAAAAAAATGGTTTGAATTAGCAAGATGATTTTATAAAATAAAATTAGTATTTTAACATGTATTATACAAATTAAATATTTATTATAAATAATTAAATTTAAAAAATTATATATATTGTTATGTTTGAATATATAAGTTATATTTAAAATTTGAACAAGTAATATAAGTTATATTTTACATTTAAAATAAATAATTTATATTATTATATAATATTATTTTTATTTATTGATAGTTTATTTTAAATTAAATTTTAATTTATAAATAATTATGATAAATAAAAAATAAATTATATACAAAATTAAAATAATTTTTATAAATTCCTTGGTGGAAAAAAACTGTTAAAAATATGTTTATACAATATAATATAATTGTTTGTATTTTATATATAAAAATTAATTCATCTCAAAAGATAAAAAAATTAAAAAGATATTTTAATTTTTTTTTGAAAGATAAAATATAGAAAAGAGACACATTTATTAAATAAGAAGGTACATATCATTTGTGATAAATTTTTCGTTATTATAAGTTAAACTAATCTCTAATTTAATAAGATGAAGATAACTGTGACATGATTAAAATAAATAAATTTTTGTTATTATAAATCAATTTTATTTAAGTCTTTTTATATAATTTTTTTTCATTTTTATTCTTCCTGTCATGTTAGTCATTAAATCTAATAGAAAAATAAAAAATAAAATATAAGAAACAAAATTGAAAAATAAATAATCATAGAAACCAAATTTTGAAAAGATTAAAACAACTAAAATTTTAGATAACTAATATTATGAAGATTAAAATGTAAAAATAATTAAAATTAAGATGATTAAAATAAAAGAATCTTATTTTATAGAAATTAAACATCTATTTAAGCTAAATTCACAAAATATAAACCTTTTAAATACAACAATATCAAGTATAAATAAATAAATAAACTCTGTCAAAAAAATATATCTAATGTATTAATGACACATTCAATCTTAAAAAAAAATATATATATATATAATAAATACGCATTAAAATATTAGTAAATATTATAAATATATAAAAATATAGAATATAATATAAACATAAGTTATATATGTTCTAGTATATGTACTTTTGTTAGTTTTTCTTTTTTTTTTTTTAGTTTTTAACAAATTATTTTTCCTAATTTTAGTCTTAAAACTTTCATCAATTTTTACTTTTACTTTTAAAAAAAACTTATTCTCTTATTAACGATTTTCAGTGTAAAATTTCAGATAATAAAATTAAGTAAAAATTATTTAAAACTAAAAAAAATTGACAAGAATTAAAGACTGCAATATATATATTTATATATTATAAAGGTTATAATTTAATTTAGAGTATATATTTTTTAAAATAATTTTATCTTTAAATTTTAAATCATAAAAAATAATATTAAAAATTAATTATTCTTATAAACACAAAATTTAAAATTTGATAATGAAATGTAATATTAATTAATCTAATAAATATTAAATAAAATATAAAGATATAAAATATGTAAATTTTATTGATATATAATTTAAATAAAAATACCTAAAAAAAAAAAAACTTGCATATTCCGGTGTTTATATCACCATTCACGAAAGTGAACTTTTAAACACGTGAAACAAACACTAAAACTCAAAATTTGAATAGATGAAGTACGAAATACATACAACGTATTAGGAAAAAAAACTATATAAACAGTCGCAGAAACCATTTTGATTTTGCCATGTCAATGATGCGTGACGTGGCAGCATCAGAAGCGTGGAATTCAACCGGAGAGAATTTTTGGAGGGAAAATAAAATAACCAAAACATAAAGGGGAAAAAGGTGACACTATTTTTCGTTTTTTTTTTTCTTTTTCTTAATAATATTATTAAATGGATTATTATGGATTATCGATATTGGCTTAGGCGCTGCATCTGCAAATCGCAACCCAAAAGTCTCTCTCTCTTTCTCTTTTTCTTTCTCTTTCTCCCTCTTTATTCATTTCGTTAAATTTCTCTCCGACTCACATCGGCCATCGCTCTCGGATCACTTTGGAATTTCCGGCGGGGACTTGCGTCGTACTCGCATGACAGAATTATTGCGAGTGTCGGAATCCATGAATTTTCCGGCGAGGTAAGATTCCGTTGAAATTTTGCTTTGGTCCGAGGGGGAGGGGGAAACTTTGTGTAATTACGGTCTATGTCGCTTCAGATCTGGGATTTAGGGTTTGGCTTTGGTTGCGGGTTATGGTAATTTTGGGGGAGGGGCTTTGGTAGATGGAATCGGGCGTGAGATCGAGTGGTTCTGGGGTTTTGGTGAAGAGCAGAAACTCCTCGGGTTGTTTAATTGTGCGAAAGAAAGGGGATGGGTTGGGTGCTACTGCTTCCACCTCTAGGAGGCTTTATGAATCGAAGAAAAGGGCCAACACTAACGTGTCCATGAGTGACTCTGGGTCAAGCGACGAGTTGTTGATGCCTCCTGGGAGAAGGCTTGGCCCCGAGACTATTCGAGTTTGCAATGGATTGGCTGCCTCTGAGCGTGGTGGTAGTGAAATTAGTCGCAAGAGGGATAAAGTGGAACAAATTAGGGGTAGTGGGGATGGTATTGCTGCGGAGAGAGGTTTGGAGCATAGGGAAAGGAAGCGTGCTAAGTTGGATGTGTACGATTTCGATGAATACGATGGTATGAATGTGGAAAACATGAAGAGGAGGCATTTGGATGGTAATGGAGTTGGTTACGGAGGAGGAAGGTTTGTAGGATCAGTGCATGCTTCTAGAATTGGCGTTGATATGGAATTCAAAGCAGGGTCAAGTGGACGTGTTCTTGATAAGAGAAAGAACTCCCCTTATGACAGGCCAGGTGGCTCGTACCCTGGGGATAATGTTGATCACAGTCGGTTCAAGATGAACAGGGATGGGGCTCGGTTACCTCTACCCTCACCGAAGGAGAAGTTTAATTCAGATGAGACCATTAGGGTTCAGGGAAAAAATGGTGTTTTGAAGGTAATGGTAAATAAGAAGAAGGTGAGTGGGCCATCAGAACACTATGATCATCGCAAACCTGTGGAAAGCAGGCAAAGGTTGAAGAGTGAAGAGACTGCCAAGAGGTTGAAGAGCGAAGAGAATGCCAAGAGGTTGAAGAGTGAAGAGAATGCCAAGAAGTTGAAGAGTGAAGAGAATGCCAAGAGGTTGAAGAGTGAAGAGACTGCCAAGAGGTTGAAGAGTGAAGAGACTGCCAAGAAGTTGAAGAGCGAAGAGACTGCCAAGAGGAATGTTCCAATTCGTCCTTCATTGTACTTGGAAACCAAACTTGTTGAGAAACCAGGATTACTTAAGAGGCCCGAGAAGAAGCCAATAGCATCAAGAAAATCTTTGTCAGGCAAGGACAGTAAGGGTGATGAAGGGGATTCAGATAACAGTGACACATCATTGAATCCTGGAATAAGAAATACTGAAGCTCATAAGCCTGTGAAAAAAATAATCTCTGAGGATGAGCAGACTCCAGGGCAAGAAAAACTCCCAACCACAAGAACAAAAGAAGGAAAAATCAAGCGTGGTAGTGGTACTGAAAAACAGAAACTGCGGGAAAAAATCAGGGAGATGCTGCTGAGTTCAGGTTGGACCATAGACTATCGACCTCGAAGGAACAGAGACTATCTGGATGCAGTTTACATTAATCCAGCAGGTACAGCCTATTGGTCTATCATCAAGGCCTATGATGCACTTCAAAAGCAATTGAACGATGATGCTAATGAGGCCATGTTCAAAGGGGACAGTTCTTCTTTTGCTCCTATTGCAGATGAGGTGCTCAGTCAGCTAACAAGGAAAACTAGGAAGAAAATGGAGAAAGAATTGAAAAAGAAAAAGAAAAGATATGATAGTGAAAATGATAATGAAAAAGAGCCTCAAATAAGAAGATCTGCCAGCAACAAACGTGATATGAATAGCACAGATAGTGATAGCGACAGGGAGAAATTAAGCTCCTTTATAAAGCAGGGAAGTAAGTCAATAAAAAATAAAATGTTTGAGAATACCATTATCAGTGCTCGCTCTAAAATTCAGAATGCTAACCATCACTCAAGTAATGGAATAGAAAATTCATTATTTGGAAGTGATCCTCATATACATGGACGGAAGAGTAAAAAACATGGAAGATGTACCTTGTTAGTTCGCAGTTCTAACAAAGGATTAAATTCAGAAGCTGATGGTTTTGTACCATATATGGGAAAACGGACAGTTCTTTCCTGGTTGATTGACTCTGGAACAGTAGAGTTAAGCCAAAAGGTTCAGTACCGCAGACGAAAGAAAGTCCTGCTGGAGGGGTGGATCACAAGAGATGGTATTCATTGTGGCTGCTGTAGTAAGATCCTCACAGTTTCAAAGTTTGAGCTTCATGCAGGAAGCAAATTGCCACTGCCTTATCAAAATATATATTTGGAATCTGGAGTTTCTCTTCTACAGTGCCAGATAGATGCATGGAATAGACAAGAGCATTCTGAAAAAATTGGTTTCCATTCAGTTGATACTGATGGCAACGATCCAAATGATGATACTTGTGGTATATGTGGAGATGGAGGGGATTTAATCTGTTGTGATGGTTGTCCATCAACATTTCATCAGAGCTGCTTGGATATACAGGTATGTGTGCATATTTTATTCTCCATATGGCTTGTTATTATTCTCAGTTCTCAACATATTGTTAGTACATATTTTGTTCTGTATATTGCTTTGAATTGTCTCTTATTGACCATTAGAATCTTAAATTTATGTTTCTCTTTTGCATGCTGTTTGGTTTACCTGATTTTTTGTTAAGGGTGGTGGAAGAGGGCAGTAATATCTCTTTGTTGGGAGTTTGTTGTTATGAAGTCAAGGGACAGAATACACTTTCTTGTTATTATGATTTTGCCAAATGTTGGGGGATGTTGAAAATGGTATCCCTAGACAAAACTTGTGTCTACTGAAAACTGATATTGTAGAGTTTGTTCATTGTCAAAAAAAGCAGTCAAAGGATGAATTACCTTTACTATAATAGTTTCAGGGCCAGCCCAAACATAAAGCCAGGCAAGTCCTTGCTTTAGGCACCCAAAAAAATTTATATAGTATTTTGTACAACTTTTACTAAGAGTTTATTTAGTCTAATAATAAATAATATGTTTTTTTCTTGATAAATAGAGGTTGAACATTGGTAGAGAAAAACTATTTTATTTTTTTATGAGGACTCATTTTTCCTATTACTTTGATTAATTTTATAAAGGCCTCAAATTTTGCTTTATGCCCTAGAATATGTTGGGCCAACCCTGAGTAGTTTTTATGGCTAAAAGTTGTGCATACTGTCAATTATTTAACTTATGACTCTATCTTCTTTGATATCTAGAAGGCATGTTGATTGGGTCTTCTCATAGGAGTAGAGTCCATGGTTCCTGTACACAAAACTAGAATAATCTATTATTGACTTTGATGGAAGTGTTAGTGACTTGTTGCAATTTACTGTACCTTATTTTAGCAACGTAAATTATTTTAGGAGGATGGTTTTCTTTATGAAGAATTCATTTATGTTGTTGCAGATGCTTCCTCCCGGTGAATGGCATTGTCCAAATTGCACATGTAAATTTTGTGGCATAGCCCGTGGTACTTCTGAAAAAGATGATGCATCTGTGTATGTCCTACGTACTTGCAACTTATGCGAGAAGAAATGTATTCACTTAATCTTGTTTATCCATACTTTCCCTTTTTATTTTTATTTTTTACTTTGTTTAATAAATAATTTCTGTTTGCATAGATCATGACTCTTGCACTAAGGAGATGGATACCCTTCCTAATAACTTCAATACATCAAGCCTTTCTTTTTGTGGGAAAGAGTGCAAAGAGGTGCCCCTTACAGTTTCTTCTGATTTTCAATGTTATGAAGTATAACTTTGCAAATGTATATATATTTATTTAACCATTTTCTATCTTAAATTCAGCATGCTTGAGTGCCACTTATACTTTTGTACTTGTTTTTAGAGTTTGTGTTTCTTTCAAGACTCTTTGAATTCTCTTTTTTTAGGAATTTCTGTATTTTGATATTTTGTTAAAATGAAATTTTTCCAAAGAAGAAAAATAGAAGCAAACTTTTGTAGTGCTCTTTGGTAAGACCAGATTCTGAACTATTATTATTGTTGTTATTTATTTCTGAATTATTTTCTTTATAAATTTACAGCTTTCTGAACACTTGAAGAAATACCTTGGTACCAAGCATGAACTAGAAGGGGGATTTTCATGGTCTCTTGTTCATAGAACAGATGAAGACTCAGAGGCAGCTTGCAGGGGAATTACACAGAGGGTAGAATGCAATTCCAAGCTGGCTATTGCACTGACCGTGATGGATGAATGCTTTTTGCCTGTTATTGATCGGAGGAGTGGGATAAATTTAATCCGTAATGTTTTATATAATAGTGGGTAAGCACAAGTCCAATCTTTATGAATTAAATATAATACCCTATAAGTTGATTCATGAGACCTCTCATCTAGATGAATGCCAATGTCTGATTATAGTTTTCAGCGATTGTAAAATTGTAAATTGATAACTGTCTTCCTTTTTGTTGTTTTGCCTTTTAATGCTATCTGACTTGGTACATATGTTGTCTGTTCGATAATTTAAGTTGGTAGAAAAGGAAATGATTAATTTAGGCTTATTTGCACTTGCTCACTTGCACTTTTGGCCCCTCTAATTTGTACTATGTGCGATGTTGGTCCCCCATGTTTTTTTTATGCTAATCAAGTCTTTTTTATTTATAAAATTAGTAAATTTGACCCCCTTGTTGATTTCCTTCTACACAACCATTTTTTAATTCCTAATGTTCTGGGTTATGATAGAGTTGAAATAGGAAATAATCAAGTTTAGAAGTAAAATATTTAGTGGAAATTAGAGAAAAATTGAAAGATTTTAAATGACATGAAATTAGGGTTTTGAAGAGGTGAAATTTTTATTTACTTTATTTTTGGGTGAAATTTGATGTTTTCGCTGGTGAATTTTTAGCAGAAGACCAAAACTGGAAAAAGCAGAAAAAAGATTCCAAGCGACCATAGTCATTCGGGGTATCACCCCACTTTCTGAGCAATTTATAAAGATCGAGTAAAAAAGTGAGAATTTTTTCGTGTCAGGTATAAGAAAATTGACATGCGAGGAGGGACTAAATTTGCTAAATTTTAAAATAGAGATAATTCGCTTAAAAAATTGTGGGGGACTAAAATCACGCAAGGTCCAAACTAAAAGGACCATAAAATACAATTAAGCATTTAGTTTATAAGTATCATTTTGGTTACTGGTTTGTTTGAGTTACTTCAAAATTTGAAAGTACATATAGAAGGGTCCATCATTTACTGTGGCATTGTGCTCAAAGTACATTACATTCACAAACCAAATTATCCTCTTTCTGCATTTTGATGTTTTCTTGGAATGGAAATTTTCTAGCCTTTACAGTTTTTCTCTTTTATTTTTGGCTTTCTATTCATTTTCAGATCAAACTTTAGTCGTTTGAGTTATAGTGGCTTTTACACTGCGATTTTGGAGAGAGGAGATGAAATCATAGCTGCAGCATCTATCAGGTAGGCCTCTGACTTTGCCTTGCTGACTTATTTACTGGATCTCTTAGACTCTGACCTTCTCTTTTAAAGGGGAAAAATGCAGAAACAGTAGAAGTTGGGAAAGTGAAAGGTGTTTTGGTTGCATTTGGATTTGAAGGTTCACCCACTTACCAGTATTACTTAGAGAAGTTAGGGGAACTAAGGAAATAACTGAAACTTAACAAGAAAAACAAACAAATTGTAGTTATTGAGAATTTTTTTTTAAATCATTTGAAGGGAATGTAATTCTTAATTATGTTAAATATATATCAGTCATGCTTCAATTGCTTTAGAGAGAGCTGCTTATGACTAGTATGTTGAATTTGTTAACATCTGTCACACACTATTCTGACTACTTTAAAGAGAGTTTCTCCTTTCCATACACTACTATGTTAAAATGAGTTAGAAATTACCAAGTTGGCAATAGCGCAGTGAAAGGCTTCGTAAGTTTGGCATTGCTCTAATCCCATATTACTTGTAATGAGGAACATTAGTGACATTGGATAGCCTTTTGCTCTGGTTCCTAACTTTCTTGAAATTAACATTCCGTTTTACTGATTTAGCTTAAATGGATTGTAAAAGGCCATGATTATTTTCTTGCTCTCATTGTCTCTCTCTCTCTCTCTCAATTTATATGCTGCTTTGTACATTTCTTGATAATGTGAATAAATGGGAGTATTTATCTAAGTATTTCCTTTCCTGTCTTAGGTTCCATGGAACTATGATAGCAGAGATGCCATTCATTGGAACTCGTCACATATATAGGCGCCAGGGGATGTGCCGCCGGCTTTTTTCTGCCATTGAATCGGTAAACCTTGAAGCTATGGTTCTTTGTGATTCCATTGCACCTAAGATCTACTTAGAATTTTGGTTGGGGCCTTTTTGCATGCATCTTTTAATGACATTGACATGTTCTTATCTTATTTCTTCCTCCTCGATCAAAAGGCACTTTGCTCTCTGAAGGTTGAAAAGCTAGTTATTCCTGCAATTGCTGAACTCACACATACATGGACAACAGCTTTTGGCTTCACGTATCTAGATGGTTCACTCAGGCAAGAAATGAAGTCACTGAATATGATGGCCTTCCCTGGTATAGATATGTTACAAAAGTTGCTAGTGGAACAAGGAAAACATGAGGGCAATACAACCACAGGTGTTGATGCTGTTTTTGTTTATTTAAATTTCAGGAAGTTACTTTTGCTTGTATGTAAATTGTACCTTTTCTCTTTTCGTGACAGGTTCTGAGAAAATGGAAAATGGAGACAATTATTTTATTGAGACCAAAATGGGAAATAGGTCAGATATGGGTTCAACTCCGCAAGATCCTCATGGAAGTGATGATGTTAGTTCAAATCCTGCTAATGAGTCAAATGATGAATGCAGCGATGCTTCTCAAGAACTAAACAACCATGTTTTGGTCGATGGCACTCTCTGTTCCAAATCTCCTTCTGATGAAATGGTGTCTGAGTCAGTCTCAGATAAATGTGTTTCTCCTTCTAGAACTAGTCACAGTGCACTACAAATGAAGAATGAATTAGTGACTGCTTCTCCTGCTGATAAATTAAATCCTTCCAAAAGTCAATCCATTTCTCTGAATGACACTTGTTTGAGTAGTCACCCATTAGATGTTCTGAAAGCTCAAACTTCGGTTCAGGAAACTGCTTGTTCAGATCCATGTTCAGCAGAAAACCTTGACAAGAAATTTCACTCATCCACTGCTATGAATTGTGATTCATCGGAACTTGACATGAATCCAGTGTTGGATTCTCAAATGGCAGACAATACTACGCCTTCTAAAGTGGTTCATATGAATGACGCTCTTGAAATTATTCCTTCAGGGAAATTATCAGGAGAGAATGTTACAAAGGGGAATAATGAAAATGTAGATGTCTCCATTTCTGCTCTCAATCATGCGAAGGACAGTTATTTGCAAGTAGGATCTGATGCCAATGGGGAAATTGGATGTGAGAATGATAAGGATTTACATTTGAACCCAGGAGTTGCTTCAAATGAAATGGATCTTGATGAAAGTGGCCTTAATGCTTCAGGTGATAGTTCCGAGACTATTCTGGTCTAACAGAATGATCAAGTCCTGTACTGCTCGTGATACTCTCTGAAGCTTTCTTCTCAGAGTTTCTTGCCTTGTATGCAACTCAATTTTCAAGGCTTTTGAAGCTTCTGTGTTGTGCTTTTGGTCCGGTATTATGAATAAGTTCCATTGATTCAGGGAAATATTGTTTGGTCCCTTGTCAATTTGAGTTAATTTTATAAGATTAAAAGTAGCTGACTTCATTTTATGTGAATGTTACTTCTGCCAAAAAGATTCAACTACATTTGGCACCGGATCTGGTGCCGTATGATCATTTAGCCGAATAGGTGAAGTCACTGGGAATTGGGAAGTAATGTGCATCGGTTCTTCCACAGAAGCAAATACTTCGCATTATATGATTGTGGTTCCTATTGTATATATCTGAATCTGCTTGAGTGGATAGGGCTTCTGCTCAATCCCTTTGTGCCACTCAACGTCCGTAGTAATTCATCAATCATCATATGACACAAGCAATTATACTTTGAGCTATTTTTTACTTTGATTTTTTTGGTTTTTTTTTCTTTCTTTTTTTACTTAGATTAGAAGCATGTGTCTCATCTGGCTTGATTGTATTTAATGAGTAATTGAGGGAATTTAGAAGTTATGTGTTTTTTATTCGAATCCGAGCTCCTTGTATTCAGCTTTTGGTCAATTTCTGCCGAAGTTCTTCAACATAGAATTTGGTTATATTGTGTGATTTGTGTGTGGGTTGCCAACACCACTAATGATGATTTCCTTAAAGAATAATTTTTAAAAACTCTCATTTAAAGTTGTTACTAGTGTGATAACCTGTGTCTTGACTTCACAATTTATATTATTTTAAAATCAACTTTGTAAAGGCCTAAGCAGAGGACTTGCAGAATCAACACTGCACAAATTGTATTAAGGTTAATTTTAGTTGAGTATTTTTCAATACATTCTTATATGATGACAAGAAAGTGGCAGTGAAGACGATTAATGATTTAAATCCAAAATTTTAGTTTCATTTTTTTTATTTGAGTTTTTTGTACACTTTGGTTATCTTTACTTCTTAAAAATGGTGTACTTAATCTTTCATTTACGGGTTAAATAAAATATTTATGATCATAAATTAACATTTTTTTTAAGAGTGATATCCGCTGATGAAATCATAATACTTAAATGGTCAAAAATATTAATCAATTGAATCTGTATGCAATGTTTATAGTTATTTTAATTAATTTAAGGCTCATTTAGAATTTAAGTACCCAATTTTAATTTGTGGTTTCAATTTAGTTCTTTAAGTTAAAAAAATTTCAGTTTAATTCTTTTTTTAACACTATACACTTAGATTTCTTAAAGTTTGTTAGTTAAAGTGTCATTTGAAGAACTAATTTGATTTAATAAAAGCACTTTAAGGAAATAAAGCGAAAATTTCAAATTTAGAACAAAAACACTTTAATTTAAACTAAAAAAATTGAAATAAGGAACTAAAAGTTTGCCTTAACATTAATTTAACTATACATTTTCATGAATTAAAAATTGTTTTATAGAAATATAATACATAATGTAGATATGTCAAATCGGTAGA
Organism: Cajanus cajan; assembly: GCF_000230855.2. Taxonomy (NCBI): domain Eukaryota; kingdom Viridiplantae; phylum Streptophyta; class Magnoliopsida; order Fabales; family Fabaceae; genus Cajanus; species Cajanus cajan. The sequence continues at coordinate 45,241,658 of NC_138527.1, read as the reverse complement.
TTGACTAAGGTTGAATGCTTAAATAATTTATGATATTATTAACCTTATTTTATTTTGGATAATAACTTAAGTGATTATGTTGTATTTTAATTTTCAATTGTCTTCTTTAAAGACAAATCCTAAAATGTACGAGAAAGAAAAAAAAGTCACTTTACAATTTTGATCCTTTGATAACTTTTTAATAAAAATAATACTATATCTTAAATTAGGAACGTAAATGATTGATTTTAAATATAATCCTTGCCAAAGAACATCTCTCACATTTATTGTATCACCATTTGTTATATAAATCTTTATTTCATCGTTACATTTTTCATAATTCAATAAGGTTGTATCTAATATCGACATATTGTATAGTGTCAACGATCCAAACATTTTGGTTTTCATTCTATGAGAGTGAAAAATTATGTGATATTACCTTGTTGGGCAATTGCTACTTTAGATGAATTGTCTAATGCCTTTGATATTTGTTGTTGTTGAAAGAGGAACTTCAGTTTCCCATTTACTCTTAAGTAAAAGTTGTAATATTAGGCTTATCTTAAGTTGTACGATTGTAGTGTCAGCAAATTCATCTACATGGGTTGTAAGGTTGTTTTTCCTTTGACTTTGTGACTTTCAATCCTGAGATTTTTCATGGATATCCTAACAAGTTTATTTGGTGTGAAATGATTTCTTTTAATGTTCACACCATAGGCAGTGCTCTATTGGCCTTTGTGGTTGAGATTGTGTAGACGTAAGTATTGATCTTTGAGATTGTTCTTCTAGAAAGACATATCCAAATTCATTCAACATGACTTTCTTCTCACTCTCTTTTCCTCACACCTCAGAGAACACTTTACAAAGAGAAGGAACTATATTCATCCAAAGGATGCGTCCTCATACTTTATCCAAGACTTTATTGAGTCTTTGAAGAAAGTTGGATATGTGATCTTTCTCAAACATTTGATTATATAAAATTTCATCCTCAACACACTTCCATGAAATGTATAATGTATTCATCTTGTGCCACAAATCAATCAACTAATTTTAGTACTCTGTTATGATCATCGATCCTTGTCTTATGTTTCTTATAATGAAACAAAATTTAAAACAGTAAGATGTGTTCTCAAGATTGAAGTACATCTCTTGAACAACCTTCCAAATTTCATGGGCATTTTGTTAAAACATATATAAGTTTTCCCTATGAGACACTCCATTGAATTGATTAACCACACCATAACAATTAAGTTTTCGTATTTCTATGCCTTGTACCATGCATCACTTAGTTTTAAGGCAAGAATCTTGCCAATTAGTTATTCTACTTTTCCTTTCCTTTAAATGACTAACAAAACATATTGAAATCATTCACGAAAGTTTGATTGATTCGATTTGTGTTAGGTGATCTATAGTGAATAATTGATATCCGAGATGGATGAAGATTGGGTTGATTCAAACATTATGCCAAATGATAACGAGGCTCACAAGTTTTCACAAATTTTTACAAACTAAAAGCTTGTGATACCATGAGAACACTAAAGTGTTTGGAAAGAAATGCATGCTTTATTCGTTAACAAATTGAATACAAATATATACAATCTTTATGAGACAGTCTAAGAGCTATTTTAGAAAGAGAAAAGCTAGCAACACTCTTTAGTACATTTTTCTTAACACACACTCTTATTGGTTATAATTTATTAAAAACTACAAAATAGAAGCGAGAGTTATCAAATAGGATGTGAGACCCGCTAAATTTTATATTTTTCAACAAATATTAATTAATCTAAAAAAAATATAGAAAAAGTCAAGTATAAAAAAAAGGATAAAAAACTCCTAAAATTTAGGAGAGATTTGACTTGAATTAATATGCAAGTCACATCAACTCTTTCCTACATTGATTGTATGGAAAATTGAAAGATGGGAGAGATTTAACTCTTCTAAACTAGTCTTATCACTTTAGATAATAAAGTTAACATATCTTTATAGTTTAAATGTTTAATAACCCAAATTTAGGTATATTGAAATTTTGTAAAATAAAAAAAATTATGCAAAATACCCAACTAATAAATTTTTAGAAAAAATTAAAAAAAAATACCCACACATTAAAATGTTTTTTTTTCTTATCATAACAATTAATAAGAATCCTTATAATAAAATAGACAACTTAAATTAATATACGACAAGCAAAACTATCACGTAAATGTTATTACCATTTGTCATTATCGTCATCATCACTACTATCACTATTATCATCATCGCATCTCCATTATTGTTATCATCATCAATGCCTTTCTCACCATCTCCATCCTTATGACCACTGTTATTATTGACGATGATGACAATAATAACAATAACAATGACGATAATAACAATAATTTTGATGGTTATGATGTTGGTGGTGGTGTGCAATTATGACAATAATGGTGACAATGGAAACGATGATAATGGTAGTGATAGTTATGATAATGATGATTGCGATGATGTTGATGATTAAAGATGAGAATAAGTCAGGTTAGACTTTGAATACAAGATCATACCTATTATATAAAATTAAAGTCTAAGCCCAATAAACTTTGTTTTAATTAATTCGACCTATTATTTATCATAAACTTTTATTATCTATCATCTACTTTTTTTATGAGCACCTTTTTAAAAGTTAGATTGACCTATTAACTTATTTAATTTTACATTAGTAACCTTAAATAAGTTAAAAAAAACTTAATTTTAAGTAAAACCAACAAAACTATTTTTAATTATGTGTGAGTTTTTTTTTTTTAATTTACGTAATAAAAAAATAATTTATTTTATTATTATTGTTAAAATTTAGAGTTTAAAATAAAAAATTAAAATAAGAGGGACAACTCATCCATACTCATGTATAATACACTCACGCACAAGATGAAAGAAGATAATGTTATATTTTTTTTCTAAATATTTCATATTATCTCATTTAGAACATTCTAAATAACTAACCATGAATGTGAAGAAAAATAATAGGCAAAAATGCGATTGTTAGAGTTTCTATTTTTGATTTCTTGATTTTGTATAGATAAAGAATGTAAAATATTTAAGTGTAGTGAAAATGTAAAAAAAAAAATATTGATAACTTTTTTTTATAGGACAAAACTTGGACACAATTCCTTAGTTGCAACCAGTGGTTTTTCCACTAGAATGAGAGTTTTATCTCAATAATATGCGCAAATATATATTAATAAGATTTGCATTAAATGCAATTACAAATAAAAATTTCATTCTAATTAAAAAATAATATCAACTATTTTTTTATTGTATATTTAGTTATTTAATTTTATTATTAATAAAATAATATGTATATTATTATTTTTATTATATCATATAGATAAACATATTAGTTTATCAAACCTAAAAATTATTTTATAAATCTAAACTTAAATTTTATAAATAAATATATTTTTAAAGTATAAATATGATATTTTTTTACTAAAGAGATTAGACTACAAATCTCTTATTTAATGTCTGGCTTATTCCAAACAATAATGATGATAATTTTTTTATAAAATGATAAAAAAAAAATATACAAATATTTTGCTTAATTGTTTTTAAGAATTTAGTTGTTAGGTATTTTATTTATTATTTAAAAAAAATCAATTTTTTTATAATATTTAAACCTAAAAATTATTAAATATTTTAATAAGTAAGTAATTACAATATAGATAAGTATGATATTGTATAAAGTGGCGGGAGAAAAGACAAAAATATTAAGATAGATCATTCACTTTAATGTCACAAAATATTTTTAAAAATAAAATAAAAAATAATAATGTGAAAGATTATTTAGAATTGGTCAATATTAATTACTAAAATTAATTTTTCTTAATAATTAAAGATATAATTATCCATAAATTATAGAAAAAAAATATCTCAAGAAGAAGTATTATCTTAATATAGATAATATAAATAAAAATTAAAATAAAAAATATAATAGTATAAATAATTATTTACGTCAATGATGATTCTTAAACTTATTTATTTATTTTCTTAATAATTAAAGATATAATCATCTATAAATTATAGAAATAAAGAATAATTACGATATAAAATATTATTTTTAACACGTGAACAAACTAAAATTTTGAATAGTTGAAGTAAGAAAAACTTGCCCGGTATTAACATGGACGTAGGAAAAAACTGTATAAACAGCCGCGAAAACCATTTTGATTTGGCCACGTCCATGATGCATGACGTGGCAGAATGAGAAGCGTTGGATTCAACAAAAAAAGAAAATTTGGAGGGAAAATAAAATAAGAAAAATATAAAGGGGGAAAACGCTGACACTGTTTTCTGTTTGTGTTTTTAACTTTTATTTAATATCGATTATCGATTTTAGATATTGGCTTACGCGCTGCATCTACAAATCGCAACCCAAAATCTCTCTCTCTCTCTGATTGGTTTCGTTAAATTTCTCTCCGTCTCACGTCGCTGCCGGATCACTTTGGGATTTTCGGCGGGCACTTGCGTCGCACTCGCATGACCCAATTATTGCGAGGGACGAATTCCTTGAATTTTCCGGCGAGGTAAGATTCCATTGAAATTTTGTTTTGGTCCGAAGGGGAGGGGGAAACTTTGCGTAATTACGGTCGATTTCTCTTCAGATCTGGGATTTAGGGTTTGGTTGCGGGTGATGTTAATTTTGGAGGAGGGGTTTTGGTAGATGGAATCGGGCGTGAGATCGAGTGGTTCTGGGGTTTTGGTGAAGAGCAGAAACTCCTCGGGTTGTTTAATTGTGCGAAAGAAAGGGGATGGGTTGGGTGCTACTGCTTCCACCTCTCGGAAGCTTTATGAATCGAAGAAAAGGGCCAACATTAACGTGTCCTTGAGTGATTCTGGGTCAAGCGACGAGTTGATGATGCCTCCCGGTAGAAGGGTTGGCCCGGAGACTATACGAGTTTGCAATGGTTTGGCTGCCTCTGAGCGTGGTAGTAGTGAAATTAGTCGCAAGAGGAATAGAGTGGAACTGATTAGGGGTAGTGGAGAAGGTATTGCTTCGGAGAGAGGTTTGGAGCAGAGGGATAGGAAGCTTACTAAATTGGATGTGTATGATTTTGACGAATATGATGGTATGGATATGGAAAACATGAGGAGGAGGCATTTGGATGGTAATGGAGTTGGTCATGGAGGAGGAAAGTTTATGGGATCAGTTCATGCTTCTAGAATTGGCGTTGATAGGGAATTCAAAACAGGGTCAAGTGGACGTGTTCTTGATAAGAGAAAGGACTCCCATTATGACAGGCCCAGTGGCTTGTATCCCGGGGATAATGTTGATCACAGTAGACTCAAGATGAACAGGGATATGGCTCGACTACCGCTACCATCACAGAGGGAGAAGCTTAATTCAGATGGGTCCATTAGGGTTCAAGGAAAAAATGGTGTTTTGAAGGTAATGGTTAATAAGAATAAGGTGGGTGTGTCATCAGAACACTATGATCATCGTAAACCTGTGGAAAGCAGGGAAAGCAGGCAAAGGTTGAAGAGTGAAGAGAATGCCACAAGATGGATGAGTGAAGAGAATGCCACAAGATGGATGAGTGAAGAGAATGCCTCAAGATGGAAGAGCGAAGAAAATGCCAAGAAGTTGAAGACCGAAGAGACTGCCAAGAAGAATGTTCCAATTTGTTCTTCATCGTACTTGGAAGCCAAACCTGTTGAGAAACCAAGATTACTTAAGAGGCTGGAGAAGAAACGGATAGCATCAAGAAAATCCTTGTCAAGCAAGGACAGTAAGGGTGATGAGGGGGATTCAGATAACAGTGACACATCATTGAATCTGGGAATAAAAAATACTGAAGCTCATAAGCCTGGGAAAAAAATAATCTCTGACGATGAGCAGACTCCAGGGCATGAAAAACTCCCCACCACAAAAGTTAAAGAAGGAAAAATCAAGCGTGGTAGTGGTACAGAAAAACAGAAGCTGCGAGAACGAATAAGGGAGATGCTGCTGAGTTCAGGTTGGACCATAGACTATCGACCTCGAAGGAACAGAGACTACCTGGATGCAGTTTACATCAATCCATCAGGTACAGCCTATTGGTCTATCATCAAGGCCTATGATGCACTTCAAAAGCAATTGAATGATGATGCTAATGAGGCCATGCGCAAAGGAGACAGTTCTTCTTTTGCTCCTATTACAGATGAGGTGCTCAGTCAGCTAACAAGGAAAACTAGGAAGAAAATGGAGAAAGAATTGAAAAAGAAGAAGAAAAGATATGATAGTGAAAGTGATAATAAAAGAGAGCCGCAGTTAAGACGATCTTCCACCAACAAGCATGAAATGAATAGCACAGATAGTGATAGTGACAGGGAGAAGTTAAGCTCTTTTATAAAGCATGGAAGTAAGTCAATAAAAAATAAAATGTTTGAAAATACCACTATCAGTGCTCGCTCTAAAATTCCAAATGCTAACCATCACTCAAGTGACGGAATAGAAAAATCATCATTTGGATGTGATCCTTATATACATGGACGGAAAAGTAAAAAACATGGAAGATGTACTTTGTTAGTTCGCAGTTCTGACAAAGGATTAAATTCAGAAGCTGATGGCTTTGTCCCATATATGGGAAAACGGACAGTTCTTTCCTGGTTGATTGACTCTGGATCAGTAGAGTTAAGCCAAAAGGTTCAGTACCGCAGACGGAAGAAAGTCCTGCTGGAGGGGTGGATCACAAGAGATGGTATTCATTGTGGCTGCTGTAGTAAGATCCTCACAGTTTCAAAGTTTGAGCTTCATGCAGGAAGCAAATTGCCACAGCCTTATCAAAACATATATTTGGAATCTGGAGTTTCTCTTCTACAGTGCCAGATAGATGCATGGAATAGACAAGAGCATTCTGAAAAAATTGGTTTCCATTCTGTTGATATTGATGGAGATGATCCAAATGATGATACTTGTGGTATATGTGGAGATGGAGGGGATTTAATCTGTTGTGATGGTTGTCCGTCAACATTTCATCAGAGATGCTTGGATATACAGGTATGTGTGCATATTTTATTCTCCAAATGGCATGTTATGTTTTCATTTCTCAACATATTGTTAGTGTATATTTTGTTCTCTGTATTGCTTTGCATTTTCTCTTAATCTCTTATTGAACATTAGCATATTAAATTTATGTTTCCCTTTCAGATGCTGTTTCGTTTGTCTAATTTTTGTTTAGGGTGGTGGAAGTGGGACAGTAATATCTCATTGTTGGGAGTTTTTTGTTATGAAGTCAAGGGGAGTAGGGGACTGAAGATACTTTCTTGTTATTATGATATTGCCAAATGTTGTTAGGGGAATGCTGAAAATGGTATCACTAAACAAAACTTGTATCTACTAAGACTAGACAAAAATTGTGCCTACTGTCAATATTAAATTTATGATTATCTATCTTCTTTGATATATAGAACTATAGAAGGCATGTTGAATGGGTTTTCTCAGAGTAGAGTCCAGGGTTCCTGCACATAAAACTAGAATAATTTATTATTGACACTTTGATGGAAGTGTTATTGACTTGTTGCAATTTACTGTATTTTATTTTTGCAACATAATTGATTTATTAAGTATTTTAGGAGGATAGTTGTCTTTATGAGGAATTCATTTATGTTGTTGCAGATGCTTCCTCCCGGTGAATGGCATTGTCCGAATTGTACCTGTAAATTTTGTGGCATAGCCAGTGGAACTTCTGACAAAGATGAAGCAACTGTGTATGTCCTACGTACTTGCAACTTATGCGAGAAGAAATGTATTCACTTTCTCTTATTTATATTTGATGTTTCTTTAAAATGTTTACATTGTTTTGGCCCTTACGACCCTTTTGTTTTTTCTTTTTTTCTAACTTTGTTTTATAAATACTTTCTTTTTGCGTAGATCATGACTCTTGCACTAAGGAGATTGATACCCTTCCTGATAACTTTAATACATCAAGCCTTTCTTTTTGTGGGAAAGAATGCAAAGAGGTACCTCTTACAGTTTCTTCTGCTTTTTTCAATTTTATGAAGCATAACTTAAATGTATATGTATTTATTTAGCTATTTCTATTTTACAATTGAGCATGCTTGAATACCTTTTATACTTGTGCACTTGTGTATAGAATTTGTGTTTCCTTCAAGACTCTTAGAATTCTCTTTTTTAGGAATATCTGCATTTTAATAATTTTTTTAAAGTAATAGTTTTCCAGAGAAGAAAAATAGAAGCAAACATTTGTAGTGCTGCTTTGCTAAGACCAGATTCTGAACTATTATTATTATTATTATTTTTTTTGAATTATATTCTTTGTAACTTTACAGCTGTCTGAACACTTGAAGAAATACCTTGGTGCTAAGCATGAACTAGAAGCGGGTTTTTCTTGGTCTCTCATTCATAGAACAGATGATGACTCAGAAGCTGCTTGCAGGGGAATTACCCACAGGGTAGAATGCAATTCCAAGCTGGCTATTGCACTGACAGTGATGGATGAATGCTTTTTACCTGTTATTGATCGAAGGAGTGGGATCAATTTAATCCGTAATGTTTTATATAATTGTGGGTAAGCACTAGTAAGTCTTTATGAATTAACCATAATACCCTATAATTGATTCACGAGACCTCTCATTTAGATGAATGCCAATGTCTGATTCTGTAAGTTTTATAGTTTTCAGCATTTGTAAAATATTAAATTGATAAAAATGTCTTTTTCTTTTTTTGTTTTACCTTATAATGCTATCTGACTCAGTATATGATATTGACTGTTTGATAATTTAAGTCGGTAGAAAAGGAAATGACTAGTTTAGGCTTATTTGCACTTGCACATTTGCGCTCTTGGCCCCTCTAATTTGTACTATTGCAATTTTGGTCCCCCCAGTTTTTTTCATGCGAATTAACTCCTTTTATTTTTAAAATTAAGAAAACGCCTTCCTTTTTGTTGTTTTACCTTATACTGCTATCTGACTCAGTAAATGATGTTGACTGTTAGAAAACTTAAGTTGGTAGAAAATGAAATGATTAGTTTAGGCTTATTTACACTTTTGGTCCCTCTAATTTGTACTATGTGCAGTTTTGGTTCTTCAAGTTTTTTTCGTGCTAATTAACTCTATTTCTAAAGTTAAGCAAATTTGACCCCCTTGTCAATTTTCTTCTACACAAAACCATCAGATTTTTTTAATCCAAATTTTTGGGGTTTATGAGAGTTGAAATATGAAATAATCAAGTTTAGAAGAAAAAAATTTAGTAGAAACTAGAGAAAAATTGAATGATTTTATAAGATGTGAAATTAGGGGTTCGGAGAGGTGAATTTTTGAATTTTTTTAATTGTATTTTTTTGGTGAAATTTGTTGCTTTAGTTGATGATCATTTGGGATGCCGCTCCACTTTCTGATCAATTTTTAAAGATTGAGTAAAAAAGTGAGAATTTCAGTGGTTTAGGTATAAGAAAATCGACATGGAGGAGGAACCAAATTTGCTAAATTTAAAAATGGAGACTTAATTGGCTTAAAAAAACTGTAGGGAACTAACAATTAAGCTTTTAGTTTATAAGCATCATTTTAGTGTCTGGTTTGTTTGGGTTACTTCAAAATTTGAAATTTCTTTTAGAATGGTCCATGATTTACCGTGGCATTGTGCTCGAAGTACATTACATTCAAAAATTAAATTATCCTCCTTCTGCATTTTGATGTTTCCTGTGAGTCGAAGATTTCTAGCCTTGACAGTTTTTCTTATAAATATTTTGCTTTCTATTCATTTTCAGGTCAAACTTTAGTCGGTTGAGTTATAGTGGCTTTTACACAGCTATTTTGGAGAGAGGGGATGAAATTGTCGCAGCAGCATCTATCAGGTACTAAGCCTCAGACTTTGCCTTGCTGATTCATTTACTGACCTTTTCTTTTGAGGAGGGAAAAATGCAGAAACAGAAGAAGTTGGGAGAGTGAAAGGTGTTTCTGTTGCTATTTGATTGAAAGTTCACCTACTTACCAGTTGTACCTTTAGAGTTAGGGGAACTAAGGAAATAACTAAAAAAATAACTGACACTTGACAAGAGAAAAAAAATAATATCGTAGTTACCTAGAGAATTTGTTTTAATCACGTGCAGGAAATGGAATTCTTAATAATGTAATATGTATATCAGCCCTGGTTCAATTTCTTTAGAGAGAGCTTTGCCTTTTCATATGAGTAGTCTGTTGCGTTTACTAATATCTGTCATACACAAGTGTGACTACTTTAGAGAGGGCTTCTCCTTTCAATACACTAGTCTGTTAAATTGAGTTAGAAATAACCAAGTTGGCAATAACGAGGGGAAAGACTTCATGAGCTGGCAATGCCCTAATCCTGTCACCTTTATCAAAATAAGCCATATTACTTGTAATGAGGAACATGAGGGACATTAGGTAGCCATTTGCTCTGGTTCCTAACTTCCTTGAAAATAACATTCAGTTCTACTGATTTAGCTTAAAGGGATTGTTAAAGGCCATGACTATTTTCTTGCACTCTCTCATAGTTTGTTTATATGCTGCTCTGTGTATTTCTTGTTAATGTGAATAAATGGGAGTATTTATGTAAGTATTTACTTTCCCATCTTAGGTTCCATGGAACTATGATAGCAGAGATGCCATTCATTGGAACTCGCCATATATATAGGCGCCAAGGGATGTGCCGCCGGCTTTTTTCTGCCATTGAATCGGTAAACCTTGAAGCTATGGTTCTTTGTGCTTTCCTTGCAACTAAGATCTATCTAAAATTTTGGTTGGGCCTTTTTGTATGCATCTGTTAATGACTTTGACTTGTTCTTGTCTTATCTGTTTCTATCGGAAGGCCCTTTGCTCTCTGAAGGTTGAAAAGCTAGTTATTCCTGCAATTGCTGAACTCACACATACATGGACGACAATTTTTGGCTTCACACATCTAGACGAATCACTCAGACAAGAAATGAAGTCACTGAATATGATGGCCTTCCCTGGTATAGATATGCTACAGAAGGCTATAGTGGAACAAAGAAAACATGAGGGTGATACAACCACAGGTGTTGATGTTGTTTTTGTTTATTTTAAATTTTAGGAAGTTACTTTTTCCTGTACTTAAGTTTTACCTTTTATTTTTGTCCTGACAGGTTCTGAGAAAATGGAAAATGGAGGTAATGATTTGACCAAAACGGGAAATAGGTCTGATTTGGGTTCTTCAACTCCGCAAGATCCTCATGGAAGTGATGATGTTAGTTCAAATCCTACCAATGAGTCGAATGATGAATGTAGCTATGCTTCTCAAGAACTAAACAACCATGTTTTGGTCGATGGGACTCTCCGTTCCAAATCTTATTCTGAGGAAATGGTGTCTGATTCAGTTTCAGATAAATGTGTTTCTCCTTCTAGAACAAGTCATAGTGCAGTGCAAATGAAAAATGAAGAATTGACTGCTTCTCCTGTTGATAAATTAAATCCTTCTTCCAAAAGTCAATCCATTTCTCTGAATGGCACTTCTGTGAGTCGTCACCCATTAGATATTCGGAGAGCTCAAACTTTGGTTCAGGAAACTGCTTGTTCTGAACGGTGTCCCGCAGAAAACCTTGACAAGAAATGTCACTCATCCACTGCTATGAATTGTGATTCATTGGAGCTTGACATTAATCCAGTGTTGGATTCTGAAATGGCAGACAATACTACGCCTTCTAAAGAGGTTTATATGAATGACGCTCTTGAAACAGTTCCTTCAGGGAATTTATCTGGAGAGAATATTGCAAAGGGGAATAATGAAAATGTAGATGTCTCCGGTTCTGCTCTCAATCATGCTAATGAGAGTTATTTGCAACTAGGTTCTGATTCCAATGGTGAAATTGGATTTGAGAATGACAAGTATTTACATTTGTAACGCAGGAGTTGCTTCAAATGAAATGGATCTTGATGAAAGTGGCCTAAATGCTTCAGGTGATTGTTCCGAGACTGTTCTGGTCTAACAGAATGATCAAGTCATGTACTGCTCGTGATTCTCTCTGTAAGTTTATCAAGGTTTTTGAAGTTTCGGCGTTGTGCTTTGATCCGGTGTTATGAATAAGTTCTATTGATTGAGGGAAGTATTGTTTGGTCCCCTTGTCATTTATGAGTTAATTTTTTAAGGTTAAAAGTAGCTCACTTCAATTTTATGTGAATGTTACTTCTGCCAAAAAGATTCTACTGCATCTGGCACCAGACCTGTTGCCATATGATCATTTAGCTGAATGGGTGAAGTTATTGGAAAGTAATCTGCAACGGTCCTTCAAATTACTATAATATCCCTATTGCAGTTTAAGTAAACAAAAGTGATATATGAAGTTTTTATCCTAAAATTTTAATGTTGACTGTTAACTTATTTCAACTAATAAAAAATAAGTGTAAGTCGGTTAGGAATCACCTATAAACAAATATTATATTTAAATATATAAGTTATATTTTAAATTTGTATAAATAAATATTTTTAAACATAATTTATATTATAGCACAAAATTATTTTTAATTTTTGATAGTTTATTTGAAAATATTAGTTATAAATGATTATAATGAATAAAAATTAAATTAGATAAAAAATTAAAAAAAATCTTTATAAACTCTCTTGTTAAAAAAAGTATTTAGAAAATTTTTGTTCAAGATAATAATTTGTGTTTAACATACATTGGTTGATTTGCAAGAAATATTGGTGTTTTATGTATTGCTATTGAAGAAATTACTTAAATTGACTATTTTTTACCTCTTTTTGTTGACGAAAAGTTTTAAATTGTCATTAAATATGCTTTTTTTTAATCGTAATATAAAATTAATACTATAGTTTATACAATACATAATATAAATGATTGTTTTATATAACTAAAATTTATGATGAATAAATATTTTGATATATAAAATTATATCATAATTAAAGTTCATAATAAATAAATAAATAATTTTAAGAATATAAATTAGGTTTTAGATTTATAATAAATATTAATATTTGTGATATAAGATTATTTATATCCATGACTATTTTTTTAAAAATTTAAATTTAAATTTAAAATAAAAATGAAAATAATAGTTTGAATGATATAAGAGTTTGTTTGTTTTCCAAAAATACTCGTTAATTTTTTATTAAGAAATTTTTCTTAAAAAATTAATTTATGAAAATATTCTTGTTTAAAATAATTTATTTTTATATATAAAAGATGGATAACATAAACACATAGTTATTATGTTGTAGGTAAATATGTATTATGTTGTAGAATAAGATTATTAATTTTTTATAAGTTATTTTAAAATTATATTTATAATAATTTTTAAGTGAGTGGTAATATAAATTTTTACACTAATAATATATTAAAATCAAGTTTAAAACTCTAATTTAGTTTCTTATAATATTTGTTTGTTTCAATTTAGTCCCACTTTAATTTTTTATTTAAATTTGGTCCCCAATAATTTAAATTATTACAATTTAGGACTTCCGTCCAAATGATTTAGACGGAGTTAACAGTTGGCCTCGTGGATGTCACGTGGATGCACACGTGGATGCACACATGGAAGCACACGTGGATGCCAAATTTTTTTAATGCATCTGAAGCCAGAACGGTCTGTTCTGATTACACACTTGGTGTGTTAATTTTGCACCTGGAAACTCGATGATTATAATCAGTGACAGATCCAGAAATTTTAGATCGTGGGGGCAATACTTATTTATATATTTGTAATATTAAAAATTTTACATATAATTTTTAAAAGTATAAATATATATTATAGTTATTTTTTATAATTTTTTATATCTATAAGTACGATTAAAGATGAAAATAAACTTGGTCAGATTATGTTATATTATAATTTAACAGAATTAAACCTAATTTTTATTAAAAATAAATGTTATTAATATGATATATTTATCTGTCATAGACATTTTTTAAAATGTTTGGTTAGAACTACAATCTTAAAAACCTACTTAATAATAATTTAACACTAATAAAAACATAAAAGTAAATATGTTAAATCTTATAAAAATAAAATTTAATTTATTTATCATATAAAGATGTTTTTGATATGTGATATAAATTTTTACATTTTTTATTTTTTTTATCAACATATACAATAAATAGAAAACACAAAAGTTTGACAAATATGAGATAAATGAATAATTCTTCGAAATTTATATTCTATACATATGATAATTTAAATATATATATATATTAGAATATAATTTTTATTTTTTAAAATATATTACTTTTTAGATAAAAAAAATTATGTATGTGTAAATGGTTTGTCTTTGATCTTTGAACCACATTGTGTGTTGGTTGGCGTTCTGGAACGACTCATTCTGAACCTGAATGACCCGTTTTGGAAACCAGAACGGTCTGTTTCGATTTCAGAAGAGTCTGTTCTGATGCACTCGTTGGTGTTAAATAATGCATCCGGAACGCCTCGCTCCAGATGCAAAATTTATGCACCATGAGTGCAACCAGAACGGTCCGTTCCGGTTTTAGAACGGGCCGTTCTGGTTTTAGAACGGGTCGTTCTGGTTTCATATGCATGAAAAAAATTAAGCATTCACGTATGCATCCACGTTCGCATCCAAGTGGCGTTCACGTCACCAGGAGTTAACCCCATTTAAATCATTTGGAAGGAAGTCCCAAATTGCAATAATTTAAATTATTGGAGACCAAATTAAAATAAAAAATTAAAGTGAGACTAAATTGAAATAAAAAATATTATAAGAGACCAAATTAAATTTTTAACCTAAAATCAAAGAAAATAAAATTTGAGATACCAAGTAAAAGTATATATATATATATATATATATATATATATATATATATTATATCAAGTATAATAAAAAATGTACTAAATATTATTTTTATGTATATATTTTTTTCATTATTAATAATATATCTATGCATAATAAATAAATTAATAAAAAAGATAGATATAAAAGTAATATTATATAAATTATTTTGTTTTGTTGTACGCATAATATTTTTGTTGTAGTATAAATATATTATTTCTAAAATTTGAGAATTAAATCCGAAAAGTTGGGAAGTATAGATAATTGTTTAGCGCACCCCGCAAGAGGAAAGTAGAAAAGAAAAAAGTCGTTGCACAACCCCATCCTAGTCATTGTTATTGTCTGTATTTGCATTCTCGAACCAAATAGATTTCAGATTCCTTTAAATCGGTTCATTCATTGATTCGTGTTCATTCTAAGGGTCATGTCTCCAATTATAACACGGTCTCTAAGGCTCGGTTAGCTACTGTGTGAGTGCGTGCACGCCAACTGTTTGTTCTTTTACTTCTGCGAGCAATTTTAGTTGGCATCTACTTGTTTTTCCTGCTTCACTTTTCAAAACTCTGGTAATGGTGTTCGTGCTCGCAAGAAAGGTTGTTTCTTTATACAGTCAACATTTTCTCCCCAGGACCTTCAATATGTGCTTCAAGTTCCTAACCACCATTCCCAACAAAGACATTGAGGCTGCAGCGAGTTCTGTATCCGTGCCACCTTCTGAATACTCTAGCAACCTCCATCTTTCCCCCTTTTTCTCTGACTTCCATAACCCCCCAACTGGATTTGATATCGAGCTTGTGGATCATGATGCTTGGGGGGTCTCATCTGAGGTGGCACAAGCCTGGCGAGGACCTGCATCAAAAGCTAGTTCTTTTGGTCCGCAAGTGACTGATGAAGCCCTTGATGACCATGTTGAGGGTGAATTTGATTTTGAAGACATAGATAACATGAGAGTTCGTGGCAATCTGTTCTATAAGCTTGAGCGCAGTTCCAAGGAGTTTGAAGAGTATAATTTTGATTTTCACGGGAAGAAATCTTCCAAGAAAAAAGAGGTAAACAAAGCTAAAACAACTCCAAATGAGACCTCCAAAGATCAAAAGCTTCCCAGAGTTGATGACTTGAAAATAAGTAAAAGTGTTGTGCCCCGGGTGGATGAAATCTTTGATGGGTCTCCTGTGAACAAGAGACAGAGGACTCCCACGTTTAACCAACTCACAGGTCCTTACCATGAACCGTTTTGCTTGGACATTTTCATATCAAAAGCCTCTGTTCGTGCTTGCGTTGTTCATAGGGTAACTAGCAGGGTTGTTGCTGTGGCACATTCCATTTCCAAGGACTTCAAGTTTGACCTGGCTTCTACCAAGAACAAAACCACTTGTGCTGCTGTGGGGGCAATTCTGGCTCAGAGAGCATTGGCTGATGATATTCATGACGTGATTTACACTCCAAGGAAAGGAGAAAGGTTGGAGGGTAAGCTTCAGATTGTTCTTCGGTCTATCATTGATAATGGGGTCAACGTAAAGGTAAAGATTAAGCAGAGACCCAAGAAATCTTTCAACCGCTTTTGACCTTAAGTGTGCTTGTTCACTTGCTATTATCTGTTGTCCATTGTTCGATGTTTATATATATGAGACGCATATAAGCTTACATTTTACACAAACGGAAGGGGTTGGGTCCTTTTATGCAAGACTCGAGGTTTGAATATGCCGTTGCTATTTTTCACAATACTTGATGTTAAGGGAAATTCCAGACAAATATAGCTTGCAGTTGTGCAAATTCGCAATATAGTTGCAGTGACTCCAACTGACTTCAAAAACCCTGATGTCGTGGCAGCAGATCTTTTTTAAAAACCTTGGAAACATTAGCCTAGGTAGGGTTTGAATCATTTGTCTACTGTGAACTTCTACTACCATTTTGGATTCCTCCTTTGTAATATGTGAATAAGGTTTAGTATTTCCAAATAAAATTGCATAATGATAATCACATATCCACTATCCACATTTGGTTCTTTAAGTTAGATAAACCATTAATCAGCATTGTTGGCACTTGGGGTCTATTCTAATTTGAATCAAATGTTCTATTTTCATGCATCAATAAAAATCTACACAATAAAACATAAGTATAGATAAGCCCAGAGCGACAACAACAATTATTAGAAACAAGCAAAGACTCAACCAAAACCAGCAGCAGCATGGTATTAACTTCATTCAAAACTCAAAAACAGACTAATCATTGGCTGTGGCTAACTGCAACGAAAGTAGTTCTTCCTCTGGGATGATCTTAATATGGCAATCAGATTTAGGGTAGGCAGCACACAAGAGTGCATAGCCACGCTCCACCACGTCATCGCTGAGCATTCCGTCGCTCTGATCAACAGATCCTCTGATGAGACGTGCAGGGCATGTCATGCAGACTCCAAGCTTGCAGTCATGAGGCACAGACAAGCCAGAGTCCAATGCCTTTGACAGTATGGTCTCGTCAGGTTCAACTTCCAGCTCAGTGGACCGCCCCTCGTGCTCAACCACCACTTTATACGACCTCACTCTCAGTGGCCGCATACCATGACGTGGCCGAGGGTTGAACTGAGAAGCAGTGAAGAGCTTGGTGGTGGGGTGCCTCTGTCTGAAAAGAGTGAAGGGTGTTGTTAACTGAAGGCTTGCCATGTTTGAGTTCCAAAGATAGTAGTGTTTCTGAGATGGGGCGAAGCGTGTGGTGGATGAAGGGATAAGACCTGTGGTTGTAAGAACCTTTTTTCACCCACCTTCGCTAGCTAGCACTAGCACCAAGAGATTATGTTGACCCAGTTTTTAATATTATTTTTTCATTAATCAAAATTATTATATAAATATTTAGAATGAAAATATTAAAGATTAAATTTCTTATTTATTTTGTATGGATAAAATTGATTTAATTAATGAAATGCATTCCTTCAAAAATTATGCAATGTTGTCAAGTTTAAAATATAATGATGATTTTATTTAGTGAAAAAAGACAATTATACAACAGCGATCGTTATTAATTAGAAAAATAATGTACAATTACTTAAAAAAAAAAGATTTTCTGTTTAAAATGACAAATAAGAGTAAATATAAAAATATTTTAAATAAATACATACAAATAAGTTAAAAGGTAAATAAATTTTAAAAAATCTATTTATATATAATATTGATCAGTATTTTTTTTGTTAAATGTATATTAGCAATTATTTCGCATCTTGTAATAATATTTTCTATGTAAAAAAAATAGTATTTTTAAATATATGTTAAATATAAAAATAATAAAAACTTAATTCAAATAAAATTTATAATAAAATATAAATTATACGTGAATGACACTACATCGTTTTCTTCTCAATATATAAACTGTCGAGTGACATGCGAATGTTGCTAGCTCCGCCGTTCGTACTTTGTAGTTCGTAGATCGCCGCTGTGCTTGTTTCATTGAGGTGATCTTTGTTTTTCTACAATCTTCCAATACATTAACTAAACTCTTGTCCGCTAATTATACATCAGAATTAGGGTATATTTGTCGCTAATCAATCTTAATCCGTCAGTATCAGTGGTTCAGTTCCTCATCTTCTTCTTTTTAATCTTATTTTCCTTTTTGCATGATGGTTTTCGGAGTTAAAACCGTGAACCTTGAACCAGCATGCAAATCCTCACTTTAGATTATTATTAATTTTTTATTGGTCATTATTAAATATAGTCAGAATGTCATTTTCACATTTTAGTTTTACGGTTCTTTATATATTTATTTGGTCACTGATATTTCACGCAAAAAACAGTAGATTCTCTCGTTTTTGTGATCCTTCTAATATTTCCGAGAAAGTTGATGCCAGGTAAATATTGAAATGCAGTATTTCTCTGTAGCCAAACAAGATTGAATTTTGATTAAAATTGAATTTTCTTCTTCTTGTTGGGCGTGTGTTATGATGAGTTTTGAATTTGCAAGGCAAAGTAAACCCCCCCCCCCCCCCACCACCACCCCATTTTTAGTATAGACTAAAGAGAACTGGTAGATTTGTGGTTGTGGATTTGGAATTTGAAAGTTCAATGCTAATAATTTGTTTTTGTTTGTCAGCTTTGTAGTGAGCGGATATCATGGCTGTTGAAAGGTCTGGAATTGCGAAAGATGTTACGGAAGTGAGTTTGTGAACCTCGATGCCCATTTCTACATGAATTTTCTTACTGGACTCTTCCCCTGTTAGTAGTGTTTATTGCTAGATTATGTACTGTTGCCTGATGTCAATTTTTTATGTAGTTGATTGGTAAAACCCCATTAGTATATCTAAATAAAATTGCGGATGGTTGTGTTGCCCGAGTTGCTGCTAAACTGGAGTTGATGGAGCCATGCTCTAGTGTAAAGGACAGGTAGCTATTTTTCCCTTGTCACGAGTCTTGATTCTTTAAGTAAATGCTTCCAGTAACATTATGCTCGGCATATCCTTTTTATGAGCCATGTTCTCTCTCTTTTTTTTTTTTTTTTTTTGACACACAGGATTGGGTATAGTATGATTGCTGATGCAGAAGAGAAGGGACTTATCACACCTGGAAAGGTTGGTATACCTTGATAATTGAAGAGAAGTGAAGCTAGTAGTAGATTAGTAAAGCTGTCATATTGGAATGGTATAAACAGATATATCATGATTAACTCTGTGTGTGTGTGTCTGAATCATAATGTTCTTAAACCTTCAAGTGTGAAGGAGTAAGACAAAAATGGTTCATTGCCGAATTACTCAATATATATGTAGGATAGCTTTCTGTACAATTTGCCTTCAAGAAAAACACAATTTTGGCTGGATCGTCCTCTTTGGTGAAGGTTATATGGGAGGTTTGACCCAAATTTAAATAAAATGTTCAAAATTTCTATAAAATAAACTTAAATAATGAAATTCGTGTTACTCTCATAGAAGTTATTTTAGATCTGAATGAACACACTGTTAATTTGTTGTTTACAACTGATATGTAAAATACTTGGATGGGGTATAGTGAGAAAAGGAATTCTGGGTATTAATTTAGTATATCTCTGAGTTGGTAATTTAATATATAATACTCATATTTGGGTTTCTTATTTTACTAGAGTGTCCTCATTGAACCAACAAGTGGTAATACTGGCATTGGATTAGCCTTCATGGCAGCAGCCAGGGGTTACAAGCTCATAATTACAATGCCTGCTTCTATGAGTCTTGAAAGAAGAATCATTCTATTAGCTTTTGGTGCTGAGTTGGTTCTCACAGACCCTGCAAAGGGAATGAAAGGAGCTGTTCAGAAGGCTGAAGAGATTTTGTCTAAGACGCCCAATGCTTACATGCTTCAGCAATTTGAAAACCCTGCCAATCCCAAGGTATGTAAGCACATTTTTTCTGTAATTCGTACAACTGTTTCTTGATACATTGAGCAATGTTTATTGTCATCACAGATACACTATGAAACCACTGGTCCAGAGATATGGAAAGGCTCTGATGGGAAAATTGATGCATTTGTTTCTGGGATAGGCACTGGTGGTACAATAACAGGTGCAGGAAAATATCTGAAAGAGCAGAATCCAAATATCAAGGTTAGTTTTTTTTTTTCTTTTTTTCCTCTTAATATATGTTTAGGTACATTTAGGGATACTTGAACAAGAGAACTTATCTCTGTTATTGGCTATAATCATTCATTTTCTCACGTACTCAACATCTTTTCCCTTTATGCAGCTGATTGGTGTGGAACCAGTTGAAAGTCCAGTGCTCTCAGGAGGAAAGCCTGGTGAGTTATAACCTCTTCTGTAATAATCTAGTTTTTTGGGGTGATAATAAAATTCTTGCATTAGAATTTGTTTTTTTTGTTTTTCTTTTCTTTTCAGCGTTTAAAAGCTGTGTAAATCAAATGGAACTCAAGAAAACTTTAGGAGAAACCATTAAAAATAAAACTAACCTGAAAAAGGCTCATCCTGCTTTTACCTTTTCCTTTCTTGCCATTCTCTTCTTGGTTTTACAGGAATTTTGGTTATGATAGAAAACAATGGTATCTATTGATGATGTAGCCAATCCACTTGATGGGTTAAGGCATGATCATTACTTTACCATGTAAACTTTAGTGGCTGCCATTTTAAAAATTGATTGCATTGAAGGTATTATTGGATAATACCCCCATCTCACTTTCCTCCTATCATACTTGAGGGGCTGGGTTTCAATTATTCCATTGGTCCAAATCATTGAAAGAAGATTATCACTAGGTTTCTTCATAATACAGCATTCTTTCCTCGTTATGACTTTTTCTTGACACCATTTCATGGTCGCTTGACTAGATTGATATTTGGACTAATCACATACTCTGTAGTAAGACGTAATCATGTAAAGTTGTTGTCACTGTGATTATGCTATATTTTCTTCAGCTTAAAATATACCTTTAAACTATAAATCAGTTCCTATTTGTCTTTTTCTTTTTTGTTTTGTTCTCCGGGAGAACAACTTCTCCGTAGGCTGTAACTACTAACTGCTATAGTTTTCTCAATTTTTATTTAGAATAATTCCTTAGGGTTGAGGTAAAGAACTTTATATTCTAGTTGTGGTTCATTTCTGAATTTCCATTGTGAATGTTCAGGTCCACACAAGATTCAAGGGATTGGTGCTGGTTTTATCCCTGGTGTCTTGGAAGTCAATATTCTTGATGAAGTCGTTCAGGTAAGCTTTTAATTACTTGTAGATAATAATTATATTATTCAAGCTATCATGTAATCATGCTTTAAAAATATTGTTGTTTATGAAAATATTTATTTAAATTTCCCATGTAGAGTTTTTGAAAATTGGATGATTCATGTGTTTATAGTTGTTACACCCAATTATTGATCACTTGACATTCTTACACCTATTTTAGATATGGATTTGATCTAGCAGTTTCCTGTTTTATTATGTGATAATATCGATACAATTTTCACTTAACAAAACAGAATTTTTGTATTCATTGGTCATTGCCAGTTTGAGAACCTATTAAATTATTGTGATATAACCTAGTCCTAAAACACTATGGTTCTCTTCCCTGGGCATGTTCTGACTAGGGAAAAAGTTATAGTTAACTTCTGAGTTCTAATTTACGTAATTATATCTAATCTGGTTAAATTTCATGTCAAATGTAGTTGAACAGTTTTATATAGAGAATGGGAATTCTAGATATCTTTCAAGATTAGGTGCCGATTTAGGGCTAGGAATACAAATATGGGCAAATTATTATTCGACATATAAATATTTTGTAATAAAGAACTTCACTTCTAATACTATATCATAATTGATTTTTTTAGCAGATATGATTGAATCTATAAAAAAATTTAAAATATGAAACATAAAATTGTGATTGAAGTATTGTATTAGAGAGACATCAAATATATCATCTTTTTGCAGTATTTGTTTTTAAAATTTTCCATTAAACTTGAGATATGTATGATTTGCAGATATCAAGTGATGAAGCAATAGAAACTGCAAAGCTTCTTGCGCTTAAAGAAGGCCTATTTGTAAGTTCTAAACCTATAGAAACAGCCAAAAGTGAGCGGCTACTATGTACTATGTTGAGCCTAGTTTGTAATGAATATTTGGATTTGGTAAAAAAAATAAGCTGGTTATAACTTATAACGTTTCCTCTTTTTCTAATTTTATAGTTGATTGAACCACTCACTCTGGATATTGTTGTAGGTGGGAATATCTTCTGGAGCTGCAGCAGCTGCTGCTATTAAGATAGCAAAAAGAGCAGAAAATGCTGGGAAGCTTATTGTTGTAAGTGGATGTATCCCTAAATTTTTGTTGAAAGTATATTTAGTAATGTATATTGAGAAAAGTAAAAAGAATTAATAGTGTAATCGTTATGCATAGTATTCAACAAATGAACTGGTGATCTCTTGGACCACAATAACATGACATTACAGATGGGAAAAGCTTACCTAAGAATTGTTTGTTTTAACCATATGAAATTTTGGTTTAGGATTGCAAAGGCCGGTGATTTTATTTATTTTTGTTAATTTAAGAAAGACACGTAGATACATTTTTGAGTTTAAGTTTAATTTTTATGTATGGTCCGTATAAAACATTTTTACCCGAATATCCCGTAGGAATTAATCTGGTTCACAACAGATCAGTTCCACCAGAAACACTGTAGTGATGGTAGAACTGATTTGATGTAAACCAGAAACATGATAATATAGCTTTTAAGTTTTAACTGGCAACATATGTATATATATTTTCACGTTTGTGTTTATTTATTTCACTTGAGTTACTGAAACTATGGTGCGCTTTCTAAGCTATGATTCCATTTTAATATGGTGCAGGCTGTTTTTCCCAGCTTCGGCGAGAGGTACCTGTCCTCCGTGCTGTTTGAGTCAGTGCGACGCGAAGCTGAAAGCATGACCTTTGAGCCCTGAATTCCCATTTAAGCCTTTAAGTTTAAGCTGCTTGCACTTGTGTTTTTTCGTGTTAATTTTAACAGGCTTGAACTATAGATTGTCAGAATAGTGTTTGTGATTCTGAAATAAAACTTGCTCCAAAAGACTACAACAGAAATGTTGTATTAAAAGAAAGAGGGAATAAAATTGCATTGGAGAACAAGGTTTTCTCTTGATCTATGACATTTCAGTAAATTCAGAAACCTTGAGTGTAAACAATGTTATGCCAAGTGTGCAATTGTGTACTTAAAAATATCAATTCCTATTATTTAGTAATGCTCTTAAATCAAGTGCCAGTATATGATGAGCATAGTATTCACTATTCTAGGAACACAAGTGTCTCAGAAACCTTATGCAGCGGAATTCGCATATAAAAAACGCAATATAATATCATAACTCGACAACTCTAGCAGTACAGTATATGTTACAGAGAGAGACCGCAATGGTGAAAAACAAATAATAATTTCTCTGAATCCGTAGAAAGTTGGCCTAAAGAGAAGGTCCATCATGAATTGGTAGTAATAAAATTGAAAGGTTAGTGAAGAAAATTGCACGAAAGAAACGATGTTCGTGTGTCAGGTGAAGAAATCCTGAATCCCTTTTCCTGCGAAAACCTGATCAGAAAGCTCGGCCAAAACGGCATTGACAGTGAGCAAAACGACGCTGGAACCAAAGATAACGGCAAGGACAACGCCGGTGGTTCCCAGCACCTTTCCAAAAGCGGGCCATTCGATCTCGTCGATCTCACGCGCCACTCCGCTTAACAAATTATCCTTCCTCTCCTCCATTGCCTTCTTCAGTTCCGACGCCAACTCCGCTTTCGTCTTCACTTCCGGTTCCGGTTCCGGTTCCGGTTCCGGTTCGGAACTCTCCTGGCTTTCCTCTACGACGCCAGGCACCGGCATGCAACGCCTCTCCGGGAGCAGCGAGATTCCGACGGAAGTGAGAGGTCGTGGCTTGAAGAGCGGCGAAGCATTGAGTGTGAGTCGGAGAGAGTGCGGAGGAATTGATGGAAAGTGTGAGTGTGAGTGCGATTGCGAGTGTAGTTGGTGGAAAGCGCGCACAGCCACAGCCATCGACGATTTCTGTTGCGGATAACACGGTACAGTAGTCCCGCTCCTTTTCTTTGTGCTTTTTCTCTTTGGGCCAACCCGATCCAATTCTCTCATGGGTCGGAACGAGTTCATTGCACGAACGAGTTACGTTTTAAATCCCTACATCTTATAATAATTATCTTTAAGTTTTATAAACAATAATTTTGTTATTTTATAATAATGATGCATTATTATTACATAAATAGTATTATTCGAATTTCGAATAGGAGAAAAGGTTTGTGGGTACCTTATTACATGAAAGAGGGTCTAGGCCCAATGACAAAAAAAAAAAAAAGTAAAAAGGAGTGAGCCCAATATAATATATAAAATTAGGGTTAAATGAAGTATTGAGGAAGTTGCGGTGAAAGAGAAGAGTGTGTCGCGGCGAGGCGTGGTGTTTACGCAGCCGGTGACACACTCTTTTATCTCTGTTTCCTTTTGCATGCAATGAGGCATAGCATGGTGGATGGTTCTGCTATTGCCGATGATTCTTCCTGTACAGTCTACACACACACACACACATAAATATATATATATGCAAATGCAATCCTCTCTTTCTCTCTCTCATCATCATCATCATCATCATCTTGGCAACTTCTTCCTCCTCGTGTGAGAGGCAGTGATGATGTTTTATGCAATAGGAGGCGAGCAGACATTGATGAGTGTTATGGCGAGGTGACTCTGATGTGGTCGCAGCCACACTCTCTTTCCCTCGCTCTTGCCTCACAATACCACTATCTGAGCCTCCCCCTTTCTATTTTCCATTTCCCATTATTCTATTCCATAATTTCTTTTTCTTAACCAAAATCAATCGGCTAATTCTCAAAAAATACTTACGTACGGGAAAGTTTTAGTAAAAT
The DNA here is from genome assembly GCF_000230855.2 of Cajanus cajan. Classification (NCBI taxonomy): domain Eukaryota; kingdom Viridiplantae; phylum Streptophyta; class Magnoliopsida; order Fabales; family Fabaceae; genus Cajanus; species Cajanus cajan. The sequence continues at coordinate 45,216,579 of NC_138527.1, read as the reverse complement.
CAACCCCCCTATTTTTTTATTAAAAAAAAACTTTTAAGTTTTTATTTCTTTTTTAATTCTATTTTTATTTATTATAATTATTTATAAATTAAATTTTAATATTGTAAAATAAATTATCAATAAATAAAAATAATTATTTTTATAAATTTTATAAATTTTAATTATGGATTTAACTCTTCTAAATAAAGTGAAGAGGTTTTATTTTAGAAAATAAAGTATAATAATTAATAACCTATCACAATGATAAAATTAAATACATGTATAATCAAATTTAAAATTAATTATATTTAAAATTAATTTTTTAATAACAGTTATTATTATATTTTATTTTTTAAAGTCAAATCTCTTCATTTTAAAATAATCAAATCTTAAATATTTAGATATAGTGGACAAGTTAAAATACTAGTTAAATATAAAAATCTTAAATTATTAAAAAAAATGTTTTCATATTTTTAAAAATGTTTATGACTAAATAAGCTAATTTTAATCTTTCTAAATTTTCTTGATTCTGATGAATCATAAATTGAGTAACGTTTATTTTTTCCTCAATAAAATGCCGCTTTATTAGATGTTGTCTTTTCATTTTTGGAAAATAAGTTTTATAGTTAATTCCTAATTCTGAAAATATTGTTGGGACTTGAGATAATATATATTTATAGATATGAAGGATAATAATTAGAAATAGAGATAATTATATATATATATATATATATATATATATTAAATTATATTCAAATAGTAAAAATTTTCTTTTATTAAAAATTAAACATAAAAAATATAAAATAATTAGGTGACATCGAAGGAAATAAAAATCAATAGTTGAAGTGCAAGAAATCAATTATCTAATGTCTTGTGGTGATTAAGAATATATTTTGATATATTGTTGCTTTTGGGATTTTTAATGATATGGCTTGGCCTAGTTTATAGCTCTTATCTAACGCGAGTTTTACATGTTCCATATAACAACTTAACTTAGAAGTTATAGTTAATCTTTTTTAAGCTGCACATCTGCCATTTATAACAAGTGTTAACGAATTTAGCTCAAAATAGGAATTTGAAAACGAACTATAAACTGAAATTTGTCATTAGCCAATTACAGTGTAATTATTATAGATATTTGCATATAATAGAAGGAATAAAATATTTTATCATTATTTTAATTATTAGAATGGTTTAACTTTTTAAAAAAAATTATCTTCTAAAAATGTTAATTTATCTTTTGAAAATTCATTTAAAAACTTACTCTAAGGGATATTTATATTGTTTGTATTTGTTTATATAATATATGCCTGATAACTTGTAAGCTTTTTTCTTTAGCTTGTTTTATTGCTAAGCTTCTAAAAATTAGCATTTTTTTAACTGAAGTTAAAAAGTTTCTAAATCAAACTTATTAATTACTCTCATATAATGAATTCTCATACAAGAGTTTTGCTTAAATATCTTATTAACCTAAATGTGTCTTTTGATTTGATTTGATTTTTTAAAATTTTACCAACAACCTTATCTATGAGTAAATTAACAAACCTAAATTTTAAAGTAATTTAATATGCATGTAATTTCAAGACATTATACATGGAACATTAATATGACAATGATTAAAAAATAGTATATATTATTTATATTTGAATAAGTTAATTTGATAATTTTTAAGGAGATAAAACATGTTATTTTTAAGATTAGGTTAGACTTTATATGAGATAAATTATAAATCTAAATAAGTTTACCGGCCTTGTTTTCATCTTTAATAAACTAACTAAAAAAATACAAATAGATGATAAATTATTTATCATAAGAATTCCTAAATATAGAAAGATTTAAGCATTTTGTCATAATAGTTTTCTCTCCAACTTTTTAATCTCATCATTATCAACATTTTTTGCATGCGTATCTCATCTAATATACCATTCACATATATAGTTTATGTGTCTTCATTCTCATCCACCTCTATGTGTTGTATGAATATTTTCTCCCAAAACACATAAAGGTGCTTCTAATGGATTCCATAGAAGGGAATCATTACGAGAAAACAGAAACAAATCCTAAGATTCTCTTGCAAAATAGCATCATTTTGCTTCTTTCTCAATGGTATGCCCTTCAAATGGCTGTCCAAAATCAATGGGGTGGTTATGATTCTCTTCAAAAATCACACCAACTTGCTACCGATTTATTTTTATGGTTCTCCAAATCCAATGGTTATAGACAAATTTTTTGATTCACTTTTTTTATTTCATTATCGATTGATTTGTACACTTTTATGCCTAAATTCCTCTTTTGCTCTAACGTTTGACCAATGATTATTTATTATCTAAATTTCAGCACCAACTCCGGTTGAAGATTTAGAAAACCTACTTCATGAATCTATGTTGCTTACATTCAACACTGAGATAGAAGATGGCAGCATTGAACAGGTGCTCATGTATACATTTGACTTTTAAATTCTGTATGTTTGAAACATTTTAGTGTTTTTCAATCCATGTAACAAGGCCTCCACGTATTTAATTTCTAATGTTATTAACATTTTTCAAACACACAAAATGTCTTGTACGTTTTTCAAACACACAAAATGTCTTGTGCGATAATGATAAATAAATTTTATATTCGTTTTCATCCTTTTTTTTTATAGAATTACACATTACTGAGCGTATCATGATTTTCGACAAAACTTAAATATGAAAAAGTCACACATGTATTTTGAAAATGAATTTTGTATAATGGTATTATAGTTGCGTGAGATATTATGATTTAATATATTAATTTTATCAGCAAAATATATTTTTATTATAAAATTGGGATTTAAAAGAATAAATGGTGAAATCAATACATTATATGTGATCATGTTTTTTCCACTTCAGAGCATCCATTCTGCATGACATCTATATATACAAAATTTGTTTCCATTCTGCATGACATCTATATATACAAAATTTGTTTAAAGTATGATGTAAGTCTTTAAGCAAGTCTTATTAAGGTTGTTAAAAAATAGTTGAGAAATGATATTTGAGTTTTTTTTTTCTTGGACCTTGCACCTAGAATAATGTTGCTGTTTTTGAACCACATCGATCAAAAATGCCTAATTTTGAACTTCATTCTTAACATCAAGTATGATACATGCCTTTTTTTTATTTTTTTATTTTTATTTATAGAAATGATAACATAGCTATGAGTACCAAGTAAATAAACTTCATTCTTAAGAGTTTAATACTTTTGAACCACATCACAAATGTCTAATTTTGTGTAACAAGACATGCACCTTTTTATCCTGTGGTCATAGCATCATTTGAATTTTGCTAATGTTTTCTGATTATGCAAAATAGGTAGCAGAACAATTGTTGGCTATCCATGAAGAGTATTTGTTTTGCCACTCATCTTGATATTTGAAAGAACTACACTTTTGAAGTGGCCAAAAAGTTCTACTTGGCAGACACGTGACTATGGTAAATCTCCTTTCATTTTATCGTTTTTATTATTATATATAGTTAACAATAAGGAATATTTGCTTTTAAGTATTTTTTTAAATATATTTTATAGCTGGATTTTTTCTATCGATTGCCCTACATTTTTTTTTTGTTCTTCATTAAATTGGTGAAATTGACCTTTTAAGGTGACATGTAAAATGAATTAATGATATACTAAGTCAAATCATTATGTTTTTTTTATGATCAAACTTAATTAATCTGATCAAGATGAAAGACAATGAAACAACTTACAAGTTGTGAGTAGGTCATATACTTTTAATTAGTTGTATGAGGAAGCAAAACTATTATTGCACATATGTAATTAATTAATAGCTTATTGTAAATTCTAAATGACACAACTAATTTTTTATCATTAAAAATATAAGTTTGGCTATTATTTACTTACTATTAAGGATGAAAATTTCATCCAATAGACCAAAAAAATATTTACAATTGGTAGAGTAATATATCGGTTCAATGAGAAGGAATGTAAGTTTGAGTATTGTGAATTTGTGATGCTCCTCTCATGCATATACAAGAGTGTTTGTAGACCGATCAAATTTAATAAAAATTGAAAAATTAGTCTATAAAAACGTAAAATCAAATAAACTATTTTTTTATTATATTAGATTTTAGATTTGATTATATATATATATATATATATATATATATATATATATATTTGTGATATAACTTCTATTTATATTTAAATTTTATATTTTGTAAAATTATCACATAACTTATACTTATTTTTATAAAATATATTTAATCAAAGATATTTTTTTAGCAATTATTTAGTAAATATATATAAATATAAATACCAAGTTGTGTAAATTTATCTTGAATAGTTTATATTTGAATAATTATAATACAATTAATTAAATAATGACTTATAGATGGAATATTTAATTTTTAATTATATTTATTATATAACTTATAATATATTTAAGATTTTCTATTAAAAAACTAAAAGACTAAAACCAAATTAAAGTCAATTCAAATCACTTTAAATCGGATAGATTGAATTAAATTTAAATATTAAGCTAAATAGATTGTACGATTAATTAAGAAAATTATATTAATCAAATCAAATGATTTTTCTTTTCAAAATTAATTCAATTTAATATGTGAGAATCTCTTTCCCCTCTTTTCTCCGAACAACACACGCACTCCCACATATAGACATATATAAAGAGACACGCAAATATATAAGTATATATGAATACATATAATTGTTAATAATCTTAACGCAATACAATTATAACTTATTAAAATATGGTGAGGAGTTTATATCGAATAGAATTTGTATAACAACATTTTAGTACCTATAATTTCAACATCATTAATATCAAATGTGGATAGTTGAATATGACACTATTCTAATATTTACAATAACAAGCATAATGCATTATCAAATGTGGATAATCAATTAAGACACTTTTTGAGTACCTATAATTTTAACATAATGAAATATTAAATATAGATAGTGGAATATGACACATCTCTTTACAATAAAATAGTGTAATAATGATTATGATTTCACCAAATAAACATGACAGTATTTATCATTTGTCATTTAGATTAAGTACATAAAAGAACATAAATAATTTCACTTGATAAATAGTTAAGTATAATCATAAATTGTAATCGATTAGCATAAACATGATTAAATATCATATGAAATATAATAAAGATAAGTGATTATAATTAATTATAATTTGTTTGACTTAAAACCATAACTGAGTATGATATACATATTAATTCGATTATGTTATATAGCTTAATTGAATGTATATATCATAATTCATTATGATTTTAAGTCAAACGAATTGTAATTGATTATGTCCACTCATGAGTAAGAGGAGTTACACAATAATATTATCGTCTTTTAAACTAAAATATGCTAAAACACCTTCATATTTAAAGGTAAATATAATATACTTGGGATTCACATTATGTTCTCCCAAATCTACTAATTTGATTATACTAATCATGTATATTTTTTTTTAAATCCATTTCGATCTATTGTCATCTTCACAATTTCACCTCTATCAAGTAAGGGTGAATGAAAACCAATTCCAAAATAGATATTTTGATCGTGTAAAAAAAAACTAAAGTCTTTCATTGATTATTCCTCTCACTAGAAAGTTTTTCATTACATAAATAAATTGAAATATCGCTCATTTCCTCTGTATAAGAAGGAGGTTACCAACACAATGTCACACATCAAAAGTACCAAATAATATTGGTAGAAAAATATTAGACCTATTATAAATAATTTATTTTTTCCTATCGTCTTAATAAAAATATTAGGCCTACAATAAATTTTTTTTATATATATAAAGAGCCTATTAAACATATTGAAACCCAGTAAAGTTTTACATAAAAATATATAATTTTTTAATAATATTTTATATATTTGACAACCGTTATTAAATCATTCTAACTTTATTACTGTCCACCATAGTTAAAACTTAAAATTAGATATTTAATAAAAAAATATTTAATGCAAATAAAAAAAATATTTAGCATATTAATATATCATGTTCCTATAATAAAAAAATAATCATTATATCACTAATACGGTTAATAAGTGATAATTTATAACTACCTAATAAAAATTTTAAAGTTATAGATTTATAGAATAATTTAACCAAATCATTATATAAAGCAAAAAAAAATAAATTACTGTAAAATGGAAGATTTATTAATATTAATTAATTTCAACTGTTATCGATATTTATATCATGTAAATTGTGTAAGTCTCCCATTTTTCAAAACTGGAGAAATTTAATATAAAAGAAAAAACAACGTTCAAAGACTTTCATTGAATCTCTACACTGATCTCCTGTCAAAAAGAAGCACTTTGCTCCTTATTTCAAGATTATCTCTCTTTTTCTTAATTTTATTTTTGTAATGAATATTTTATTTCAAAATCTGCCCTTATTAAATGGGTTGGTTTTTAAGAGTTAAAATTTAGAACAGGCTGATGTGTTAATTAAGCCTTTCACTTTGCAAGAAGTTAAAGAGGCAGTCTAGAATTGTGAAAGTAATAAGAGTCTCGGCTAGATGGTATTAACTTCTACTTTATTAAAGACTTTTGGGATGCACTATAGGATTATTTTATGTTATTTATTATTCTCTCTATTTTTTTTTATTATTTTTAAGGTTATGCACAAGAATTAAGACAATAATTGATATTTTAGTTTTTCAAAATATTTATTAACTATTTTCTTGTTATACCCTTTAGGTGATTGGAAAAGAAATAGGTACATTAGAAAATAAATAGACACATTGTTTAGTAAACATGCATTAATTATCAAGGGTAAAAATAAAAAAAAAATTTAATAAGTCATTAGTTTTAGAAAAGTGACAATAAAAAAAAAACAACAAAATTTGACAAAACGACTATAAAAAAAACGGAGAGAGTTGTGATTTTCATTCTAATGGCAGGTTAGTAAGAGGATTAAACAACTCATTCATTGTCTTGGTTCTTAAGAAAGATTGTCCTCAAGGTATTGAGGATTTTAGACCAATCTCTTTTATTGGTTGCCTCTATAAAGTTTTGTCCAAAATTCTTGCTAATAGGTTGCGGATGGTAATTGTCAGTGTTATATTATTAAAGGAAGACAAATTAACGAGATGGTGGAGGAAGTAAGAAGGAAGAAAAGGAAATGTCAAATGTTCAAGGTTGATTTCGAAAAGGCCTACGACTCTGTGAGTTGGTCCTTTCTATAATTTGTGATGTATAAGATGAGATTTCTTACTTTACGATGTACCTAGATCGTAGAATGCCTAAAAACATCTAGAATTTCCGTCTTAGTAAATGATAGTCCAATAGAAGAATTTGTTGTATCAAAGGGGTTGCGTTTCTATTGACTCCTTTCTTAATTTGTTGTATCAAAGGGTAAGATTTCATTCTTTCAATTATGATTTCTTTTCTTGGAAAAATTCTCTTGGTGCTTGTATATCTTAATATTGCTCATTGATTGTTAGCTTTCTGTCTCACTGGTTTGGTATTACTCGTTTGCGATGATTGTTTTTTATTATCCCATTCTGTTGGTAATATAATGTCTGGAATATGAGAAGTTTGTTGGATATAGACTAATTAAATTGTTTATTTTGGAGGTTTTTTATTTTTAGATTGACGTGAAATATATTGACTTTCTTTAATTTTTTTTAAAATACTTTGTGTATATGTGTTAAATGACCTCTTATACTCTTATTAATTATATTTTACTTATAAAAAAAATAAAGACATTAAAATGATCAAATTTTAATATTTATCAAGTCCTTTAATTTAAAGCTTAAAGAAAATAAAATTAATCTGATTCTGTATGACAAATCAAAATGTTCAAGATAAACTAATAAAATTTAAATTTAAGCTACTAAACATATTTAACTTACTATTTTTTTCCTAAAAAATATATAAATAATGTAAAAAATAAAATATACTAATTATTTTGATTCGCTAGTTAAGCTATTATAATTCATAATTGAGCAAATCTTTATTTTTTAGTTAGTATCTTTTCTTTTAATATTATTATCCTAAAAATACCAGTACTTACTAACTTTTTTAAAATATATATTTATATATAAAATAACATATTAAGATCTTGAACTTAATTATTTATTAATATCATTATAAAAGTAAAATTAGAAATTATATTTGAAATAAAAAAAAATAAGTGAATGATGATTTGGGTTACCAAGACGATTAGCCTTCAGTCACCGTTGATCTGTCTTCCAACTGGGCAAAGTCTATATATCACTCATGACTTGCATGTGACATTCCGTTGTTTTTCATATTTCTTTCTTCTTTCACTCACTAATCACTAATACTAGAAGTCTAGAACAAACATAACACATTTCCTTGTTTCCTCTTTCGTCTATGGCTCTTCCAGATAATAGTATTTTCACCAGGTAAAGTTCTAACCTTTCTGGGTCTCTCATGTTTGCTAACGTGATTCAGTTCTTTTTTTGTTAAAACAAAGGCATTAGAGCAAGTTTTTATTTTTTTCTCGTTGCATGTTCATGGTTTCTTTAACGATTTTGCTTTGCATGGAGTAATGGCGGTCTTTTTTTTATGTCACTTTGAAGGGGAAGCAATTGATCCACACTCTCCTTTGCTTAGAATAAGTTTGCTATTGTAAAATAATGAATGGCTTGAACTGGATTTTAGAAAATGTTGTATGCATGCTTAGACTAAAATTGTAGAAGTTACGTTTTTTTTTCTTTTTTATTTCAATCACAAAATTCATACAGCTTTCTGCGGGAGACCAATGAACCCCGGGTTATTTGTTTTTCATGTCCCTACGTTTTGTCATTTTTAAAATATTAAATATATTTCTTTGTGCTTTATGAAGATTCAATGAAGTTCTTACCCCTTTAGACTTGTGTTGCTTATATATAAAACTGTTGATTGTTGAAAATAGTCTTTTTTAAAGGTCATGCATATTTGGATTCACTAATTTTAAAGAAAAAAACTTTTGAATTTTTTTTTTCATTTAAAAAAGTGGGATAGGTAAGAGGTGTTTCATGTTCTTAAAACTCAGGCGAATCACGTTTTGTGATCCATGTAGTTCACTTTACCTGGTGAGATATGATTTTTGTTGCTGTTTAAAAATGTGCTTGTTGTGAACATAATAGGTTTTCAGACTACGACTGTTGACCAAGTAATGATTGAATACTTATGGTATTTTTGTTGATTGTGCATCTTTCACATTGTGAGCCTTTGTCAATTTATTTAGCTTTGTTGGAGTTTAGAAAGCGATTGATAGATTCCAACTGATATGATAGAAAGATTGAACAAAATGAAAATAATTCAGGCATGAGCTTTGTATATTACTCAGCAATTCTCAATGCAACCAAAGAAAATACAAATGAGGTATTGGAGAGATCTCTCCTCTCCTACAACTTCTGTTATAACTGTCTACCTTCCACTAAACACCCTTTCGTTCCCTATTTAAAGACCATTCAGTTGCAATTGAGTTTTCCCCTCTATGCCTTAAATACACCCTCTTAATCATTGGTCTCCTATCAGCTATTCTTCCATTTTTGCTGTTTAATACAAACATTAAATCTCAGTGAGTTTATTTGAAGTACTAATTGTGGGTTGTGGTCATGATTTTGCATATTTAGCTCAATTCCTAAGTAGGTGAATAATGAAGTCAGCAACATTATCATCTGTGTGCACTCATTATTTTGTGGTCATCTTCGCATTAGTTTGCTCAAATTTGCACAACTGCAGTGAATTTAGTCAAGTAGATTTAAGTTTTAGGAAATTCTGTTTATATCATCAAACTTATTCTACAATCACATGAATACATAAAACATTTTAATCTAATGCAAAAGAAAATGATGTAAGCAGTGTGTGCTTGTATGGACTAATCAGCAGTTGACATTATCTTGTTTTAATTGTAGTTGTCAGGATGAAAAGGGATCCTTGAAAAATGATGCTTCAATTGGAAGTAATGCTTGTAAGGATGTGACAAAGGAAAAAGCTTTTGATCTTCAACCAGTATCACCTTTTTCTTCTGGTGAAGGTTGGCCATATGCACCTCAAGGTTGGCCAAATCCTGGTGATATATGGGGCTGGAAAGTGGGAAGAAGGACAAACATTGCTGGATATTTTCATGATAGGTTCCTTTTTCTTCCAAAATCTCTTCAGGAGTCAGGCAAGACAGCGAAACTCCAAAGCAAACCTGCAGTTATGCGATATCTTAAATCAAGTTTTCCTAATATGAAAATTGAAGAATTCTTTGCTTTATTTAGCTGGAAGGTTCCCTCAATTGATCAAACTCCCGCAAAAGGTTTGCTTAAAATAGTTTCACAATTTCCTTTTAAGCAAGTGTTACTATTTTCTTATTATTTTCGTCTAGTTATTTACCAAACTGTGTGATGAATTCAAAACCAACTACTCTTTTGTCTTTTACTAAACAATATTGTCTATTCATGGGATTATTTTTAACTGTTAGCATTTTTGGTGTTGTCTTGATTTGCTGTATTTTAGTTTTTCTTTTTCTGCATAAAATGTATTGTATTTATCTTAATTTATATTACTTTTGTTGAAGCTTTTCCTCCTTGATTATCTTGAGCCCTTTAATTGTTTAATATTTACTCCTTGAATGGTTCCAGACTTTTATTATTTGTTAATTGAGTCTCTTCCTTGGATGCTGGTGATGACTTGTTTTTGTATATTTTCTTTTTTTTTTTTTTTTAATGTGTGGTAGGTCAGTTGTATTTTTTAATTGATTAAGAAATGATGATGATGAGATGAAAAGAGCAAATGAAGAATATGTTGTTGAAGCTTGTGAAATAAGTTGGGTTCCTTTTACTTATTAGTTATGTAACTTGATTTTTAGCTCTTTTTTTTTCTTTTCATTGTTGTAACTTTTGTTGTCCTTTGTTTCATTTATATGTTTCTTATTATTTGATGTGTATGACCTTTTAGCTGTACAATCTTTGCCCATTACCCCTGCGGTGAAGTCACTGGTGACAGGAGAAGATGCCACAGAAAAAAATGACCATCAAAAAAAGTTAAAAAGGAAAACACAGAGTTCCTCTCAACCAACTCGAAAATCCTCCAGATTATTTCTGATTCGTTCACATTTAACTCCGGATCAAGATGCAAATGAAGTTATTGACTTGAGCCATCTGAATGAAGAGGCAAGAATTGATGCAACTAAGAATATAGATGACAACTTAGATTCTGAAAAAGGGTCTGATATGCATGCAGCGGAAGAGACTGTTATAGAAAATTTTGATGAATATCTTGATACTTTGGAAGACATTCTTGTTATGCCTGATATTGTTATTACACCATCTGATCACGTGACTCCTGCAAACTCCCGTGGTGATGAAATGATGGAGTGCTGGAAGAAGAAGCTTTCTTCCCTTCTGGATGAAGACTTCCTTTCTTTGGTCTCATGTAATGATGCTATAGAAGCTGCAACACTTGCATCACAAATTCGCAAAGATCCTAACCTTAGTATTGATCAACTAGCAAAGTTAAAGTTGGTGGAACAAATTCCGTTATTCAGTGAGGCTTTTCTGGAGGCTAAGGAGAACATTGAAGAGGCAGATAGATTCTTAGCTGAACTTGAGGTAAAGAAACTTAAAGCTCCCGTGATAAAAAATGAGTACAATAAATTAAAGGATCAAATAGCTCACAGAGAGGCTGAAATGGAAAGAAACACTTTAGCCATTCAAGAAATTGATGATCAAATTAGGCAACTTGAGTCAAAACGGAATGAGATATCTAGGGTCTTTGAAACAGTGCAGAAGAGTAAAGTTGAGTTGACATCTAGACTAACAAATGTTGCTAACTCAATTCCAACTCTTGTTAATGAGATTCAGCGGGGGTTATCCCAAAAATCAAATTGGGAACTGAAGAAAGCTAACAGTGTCAAGCGCGTAGCTGAAATACAAGAAAAGTTCATCACTTTAAGAGGTTATCATTTTAACTAAATTTTACTAGATGTCACTTTCAGAGGGTTATCATTTTAATTAAACTTTACTAGATGCTATCTTTTTTATATAAAATACTTTTGGTTCGATAGTTGTGGCAGTGGTATCTATCTATGTCTATTTATATAAGTAAACTCCTTATGGTGTTTTAACTTTGCACTCTAGTTTTGGTGAAGATTTGGTCTTGAGTTTTTTTGAATTCAAGGAACGATTGGGATATAGAAAGATTTTAGTTAATGAGTAATGTTTCCGGTGATTTAGTTAATCTGTAATTGATATATATATATATATATATATATATATATATTATATTTGATATATTATCTTAAACATAGCAGTATCAAAAACTAATGTTACCAATGACTATTTTTTTCATAGTTTTTCCACAATATTGTTCAGATGGGAATCATGATTTTTTTTTGTTAATTTAATGTGGTAATATTCTTTCATTCCTAATCAACATATATTAATTAATATTCTTAATATTTTGGATTAATTAAATATGATTTAAATATACTTTTAGTTTATCCAATATGAAAAAAAAATATTTTTAATTGCTTATATTTAAAATTAGTTGTTGATATTTCAAAAGATAAAATATTTAGTTCATATATTTAAATTTTATTAAAGATTTTGTTAAACACTTTTGGACAGTTTACATGTCTTTATTTATTAAAATATCTTGTTAAGTCCTGTTGATATCGAAAAATTGTTTCAACTCAATCTGGATGTTGGTGGGAAGAGAGATTAATACAAGAATTATCAATGAGGGAAAAATATTATATTTAGAAGTATAAAAATATATTTAAGTTATTGAATGCATTTTAGTTATTATATGTTATTATATTTTTTAATAAGTAATGTGATTGGAATAAAGTTGTTATTAAAAAAGTTAGTATTCAAATTATTATGAAGGTTATGGTGCTTCAGCTTGATAAGTGATTTATGGGAGAATATAATATTTGATCATTAGGTTAATCTCAACTCATATATGTTTTATTATGTATGTCTTATACTATATTATTTTTTATTCATCTCTCTATTCATCAATTTCCTTCATTCACCACCATTGACAACAACGTAGATCATGGTCCTATCAACAATTTTTTTTGTTCATTGACCATTGGTCATGCAACGACCCTTGTTAGCATGGGAACTCATTATCGTCATAAGGACCAACTTCAGTGGTGGAAGTTGTTACGATAATTAGATCACTCGTAGTCTTGTAGATAGAAATAATAATATAGGCTAGTCTCACCCATTATCAAATAATGGTTAAGTCGAGTTGCTTGACTAGTAAAAACATACTAAATATCTTAATTGGCAAAATAAAATATTTTGGATACATTTTTTAACTTATATATTTTTTAATATTTAAAGAATTCATATGAATTAGTATATCTAAATAATAAAATAAATATTAAATTATATTATATATATATATAATATATATATATATATATATATTATTTTTTATTATTAAATAAGACCGAATTTTTTTTTATCCCTATTTGTAGACGTGGTTAAGATTAAGATTCTCCATCTAAATTTGGCGAAAGAGAAAACACCATTGGCAAAGAGGAACCGACAGGATCTCCATCCCTCACCGTAATTGGTCATGTAGGACTAGTAAAGAGCCTCTTTTTCTGGTCGTGCGTGCAATGCTGTCAGATCTGCTCGCTAGAGATGCTGTCAGATCTGCTCGCTAGAAGAATCCTCGTCCTGGACAGTGTTGCCACGTTCAACTTTAGCGAGTGCTCTCGAACTCTGAACCCTCCAGCGATATGCACTAAACCCTGACCTAATAATCATTGGTCTTCATGGTGCCAAAATATTTATTTCTTCAAACGCCAACACGAGTTGTCTATCGCTCGACCATCTCGAAATAGACGTCATGGACATCGGTTGGTTACGATGGAGCTTCTCCCGTTTTCTGGTGCTTGCACAAACTGGACCTGATGTTGTTACGATACAGTATATTTTCATTTTTATTAATATTTGTGAAATAAATACCTGTATGATATTATCTCTATAATAATAACTATGTGCAACTTTTTTTTATCATGATATTCTTTTTTTATAATTTTTATATTTATTTAGATTTTGTATTATGAGAATTTTTCTTGTGCAGAGAATATTTGTTGTTTTTATCAAAATAATATTATTCATAATAATTTTTTTCCTCATGAGATTATAATATTATTCTAATTTTAATTTTATTAAATAATATATAAGTTAATGATATATTGAAAATCTTTAAATCAAATATCATTATTAAGGATAGCAAAGACTACCAAAAATTTATATTATTAAAGGATTTTTTTTGAATAAGTATACATAAATAAAATTTTAATAATCATAAGTAGGGATGAAAATAAGTCAAACATAAAGTAAGGGTTTATGATCTGATTTTTTTAAAATCTGATATGATCTGACTTGTTTAATGAAAATGTCAAGTTTAGACTTTTAAAAAAATTTATTTATATAAAAAAGGTCAGATTTAAATTTATAAAAAAACCTATTAAGTATATGATAGATCAGTCTATTTATTTATATAATATAATAAAAAATTTAATATATATTATTAAAATATAAATAATTTTACAAAACAAAAATAAATTATCAATATATTAAAATATTTTTTATACAATTATTTTTTTTATTATAAGTTTATCAGCTTACGACTTGTGCACGAGTGTTCATTAACATATATGGTTACACATGAATTGTTCCTTCAATAGAAAGTGATTTAATTTTTCTTTTATATTTTTTAAATTTTAACAATATTGAGTAAATTAAATTTTAAAAATAATTTTTTTGATTTTTAAAATTTAAATTTATTGACCTAATTAACATTAATAATTTGAATAGATTTTTAATAAACTAATAGGTCATGTTATACTTTAAAAAGGTCAGGTCAGGCCTATAAAAAAGTCTGTAATAGATAATAAGTCAAACTTAGACTTTTATTTTGCAGAACAGACCCAATCCATATATTCAAAGTCTAACCTGACTAACCTATTTTCATTCCTAGTCATAAGATATGTCGAATTCACGTTATGGAGAACATGAGTTCAAACTTGACTCCAAATCATTTTTACCAACCTACTACAACTATAACTAAAAATATTTAATTTTTTTTATATAGTTTATGGTTGCATGCGAGTTTAGAAACTCAATTGATGCATGAATTAGAGATTGATTTGTTGATTTGAGGGTTTTTCCCCATTTTTGGGGTTTTCGGGCTAAAATAGGGTTTTTGTTGATTTTGATGTATATCGGATGGGTGCATGTTGTTTCTAGGACTTGAATTGAACTATTTTTTGTGTATGGGTGTTATCTCTTCCATTGCATGTGGAATTTCTCCCAATTTCAAGTGTGGAAGTCTAAAAATGGTGAAGAACATGATGTTGTCTGTCATTAAACAACTGAGGGCTTTTAAAAGAGTTGAGCCCTTTGGGGGCCGCGTGATAGAGAGGGATCCCTGGAACCAAAGGGCTGAGCCATTTTAAAGGGTTGAGCACTTTTGTAACGACTGAGCCCTTTGGGGGTCGCATGACAGGGGAGAATCCCTAGAAGCAAAGTGTAGAGCGCTTTGGTAGGCGTTGAGCGGTTTGGTGCTTTTTGAATTAGACTTTGATTTTTTCATAAAAGTTGTAGCTTTAGATGTTAGCTTTACAATGGCATTGGAATCACTTAAAAAGGAGGTCTAAAACTCCAGTTATGGTTGTTTTAGTGAACATGGATCAAGTTTTCAACATTAATTATATCTGTTGCAACTTTTGACATTTTTAGCTAAATAGATGATTTTTTTAGAATTTTATGTCTTGATAAGAGTTGTAGATTTTTCTCTTATCTTTCTTTTAAGATAAGTTTAAGCTTATTTGGATGAGTATAACTCTTTGTGTGCTATTTTATTTGACAATTGTCGAAGGGAGATGCATGTTGTTTTGATGTTCTAAGGTGTTATCATGTGGATTAAAAAGTTGTATGATACTCTGTTGTAGAGTTGGTTCATATATGTATGATATATCATGTAAATTGGTGCTTGATTCAAATGTGTGCTTGGTAATGATATATATGAATGTCTAATCATGATTTGGTATGTATGTATATTGACATGAGTATGATATTGATCATAATGGTGGATTGACCATGTATGATGTATTGTTTGCATGTGATGCCTTATGGCATGTGACTAGTCTAGGACTTGTGGAAAGGGAAAAATGTTTTTGAACTAGAAGAGCTCACATAGAGTCTCTTGAGAGTGGTGCTTGGATAGGCCACTGTTTTGGATGAGAGTAATGCTTGGATAGGCCACTGATTTTGGGTGAGAGCGGTGCATGGATAAGTCACTAATTTGGGTGAGTCTCCTCTAAGTCCTTAGCTAGTGTTAGAGCGGAGTATGAGGTCGAGGGTTATTCCCTTAACCAAGTATTGGGGAAGGTTGTGTGGTTCCTAGTGGATAGGCAATGGGCAAAATCCATAAGTGACTTGGTAATGCAAGTCAAGGTCATGGTAAGCCTATACCCAACTGTATTATTCTAGACAGTGAAACCGGACTTCCAAGTGTGTAAATGACATCATCTGAATAAACCCGAGTGGGGATTAATATCTTGGTTTGTTGTGACTAAGTGGGCTCATTGGACGTGAAAACAGTTGCGGTGATTTCGGTAGGATGAGATGTCACTTATACTACTCTATTATCAGGGAGATCTCCTAAGTAAATGTGTGACGATGCATTAGATGATTGATATGCATTGATATTTATCATGAGTTGCATTTATTGCATGATTGTTGTATGATAAAGTGCATTGTTTGACTCTATGAATATGTTGGGTGATATGATGATTGTGTAACATAGATGTGAACCATTTTGCTTATATGATAGATTTATGAACTTTGGCTTACCCTTCTTACCCTTCTGTTTTCATGTGAATGGACTATGATGATCATACTTTGTATAGGAGCAGGTCAGGGCTGGCTTGGAGCTATAGTGACCGCTACAAAGGTGTGGGATTTTGGTCCTGATGTCGTATTAACATATGATATATTAGTTTTAGGGCTTGAACAACACCATGACATTATCATGATTTTAGATGACGGTATATATTTAAATATATATATATATTGGGGTGGTTTGTATATATAAACAAGAGTTCTATTTATTTTACTCGTATATCCATACATGCATTATTTTCAATCAATGATTATCCTGGTCGACTTCACAAGGTGCAAAGGATATGGCGGGTCATTACACAATTAGATTAATTATTTTTTTTAAAAAGAAAAAATTAATTATTTTTTATTTATCTTATTTTAAATTTTAATAAATATAAATTATATAAATTATATGAAAATGTTTAATAAACTAATTTAAAAAACTATAATATTGAGTAAAAAAAACTATAATATTGATATATTTTATTCATTTAATAACACCCTCTTATAAAAATAGATTCACATATTTGACAATCATTTGAATTAACTTAATAATAAAAGGTTAGAGGTAGTAATATATAATATTTTATATTTGAATCTTATTGTCATCATTATAATTTTTTGAACAAATAAAAAAAATATATCTTTGATGATTATAGATTTAAATTAATTGTTTTTTTCCCTCTTTTTTAAATGTTAATGTATAAAATATATAGTCTATAAGAAAATGTTTAATAAACTATTTAAAAAATATATAATATTTGATATGTTTTATTTTTTTAATAATAACTTCTTGATTTTTTTTCATAAACAATAATTTATTTGGATAAAAAAATATATATTTAAATATATTTATAGTCATCGCAAAATGAATGAATTTTGATGTTTCTCTCTATAAATTTTCTTTATTTTTTATTTTTCTAAAATTTGTAAACATTGTTTTTATCCTTATAAAATGAACATATATTTGTGTTAGTCTTTTTGAAATATTTTTCCTTGATTTTCATTCTCTAAAATTTAAAGTTATTATTTTTTTTCTAGTGACTATTTTAAAGTGTACATATATAACACTTATTTTAATAATTTATAAAAAATTTATAATTTTTACATGTGAATAAAGTAACACAAACAATTGTGAGTATTACTTGAAATAGTTATATAACCTTCTAACTAGTAGTTAAAAATAATCACACAATAATATGGATTAAAACAACATTTTTTTATTTTAAATAAATAAAAAATATAATTATATTTAAATCAAAACATATTTATTTTCTAGGAACTAAAATTATATTTAAATAAAAAAATACACTTAATATCTTCGACATACTATTTACAATTAATTATTTATAATAAATTATAAACTGCTTAAAACTTATATTTTAATATATGATATATTTTTATATTTAACTAGACCTTTACAAACACCATAGTACATTTATAATCTATAAGAGAAGTGTTATTAATACACTCATTAGTTATTAAAAAAATCAGAAAAAGAATTATTAAACAAGGTATTAAAGTCACTAAATTTTATTTATTTATTTATAATTATTTTTAGTCATAGAATGTGTGTTTCAAAGAAATCTATAATAGATGTACACTTGTATTTCAAACTAATGGGTATGGATATTTGTAAATTGTGATTTCATTTACACGATTTCTTCGTAATATATTGAAAGTACTGCTAACTGATATCGAACCATCGACTTAGTTTTTAAACATCCACTATTAAACCATAGCATCTTATACGTTTATAACCGAAAAACATACTATAGTATTATTATGTGAAAGAATAATTTATTTACAGTGATTTAGGTTCTACTCATGTCTTTTTATGTTTTAGAATTCTTTTTAGTGAATATCAATTTTATTGTTGTTTTATAATATTAATATAACATTAAATATGTTTTTTCTATTATATTTTAATCATTATTAATATATTTTCTTAATTATTAGTGAGAATTTAAATCATTCTATTTGTTTGAATTTTTAACATTTTTTATCTGTTTTAATTTAATTTTTATTTTACAATATCAATGTAATATTTAATATGTTATTTTTATTATATCCTTAATCATTATTTTATTATCAGCGAGAATCTAAAGTGTTTAAGAATATACTAAAAGTTACATAATTTAATTATGAAAGCAGATATATTAATTATATTCTTTAAATTTTTTTATCAAGACTTTAAACATTAATTAAAACGAAACGAAAAGAGAAAGGAGTATTATTTTGAATACTAAAATCAATCGCCTGTTAAAGTTTTGAAACATAAATGTAGTCTTAGAATCTGTGACAATTCATGACATGACTTTTTGTTTTTTTTTGTTTAATAAAAAATTAAAATAAAACAAGACATGATCTATGTAAAGAGAGAATGGAGTGCTAATCTGTTTAACAAGTTCCACATGAAATTAGGTATCTCTTACTACTTGGACACATGAGAAAAATAATAATTTAATATTAAGTCTTATTAACAAGGTGAAAAGACCTAACCTAATATTTCGTGGGCACCATGACGTGACTTCTGCTTAAATGTGTGTTGTCTTTTTTGAATACTCGTGTCTTCTTACTACTCTGGAGACAATTACTTTGTTATCCACGTTTGTGGCATATTTAAGCTGTGTTTACCAAATAATAAATGTTGTCCAGTGTTTGTTTCGTAATTTACTATTATATTTTATTATTTAAATAAAATAGTGTACAGTACAGAATTGCATTGCAAAGCGTGACCAATGAAATAAAAAGTAAAACTACGATCTTTCACTTCATTCGTCTTCATCGGCGATTACCCAATGCGTTAACAACAACAGTGCTATTCCGATAACTATCGCTTCTCTTTCTTTATCCTTTAAAGGTAGAAGTTAGATGGAACGCAAACCCTAACGCCTAGGGTTTGAGATGGAGGAGAGTAAGAGCAGCCACAGTTCATTGAATCTCTACCCGGTGGGGCCGGAAGTAGCCGGCATGGGATATCCATACGCGCCTGAAGACTGGCCTGAGAAGGGGGATGTTTGGGGATGGAGAACTGGACGGAGAATCGTTGCCAATCGTCTCCACTTTCAAGATCGGTATCTGTACTTGCCTGAACGATTAAACCGCCAGCTGAAGGAGAAGAAGAAAGAGATTCCAGAGTCTGCCTCCAAGCCAGTCCGCATGCAACACATCTTCCCCAGCAAGCTCGCCGTTGAACGCTACATCAAAAACAACTTCCCTGACGCCGATCTTGATGCCTTCTTCGCTTCCTTCTCTTGGAAGATCCCTGCACTGCGCCTCTACGGTTCCTCTTTGCTCTCGCTTATTCTTAACCATTTTCTATTTTACTTTTTCATTTAATACGCCTTTCTTTTGATTTATGTTTTCTTTTTCTTTTTTTTTAATCATTTTCTTCTTCCGATTCATGCTAATAATTAAGCTCTCTAGTCTACTGAGTTGAATCGCAATTTGACTTCATATTTATTATTTTAATTTCAACAATTATATACTATCATGCATGATGACTAGCACATGTAGATAATAATTTACTAAATCGAGAGCTGAAATCTGATTACAACACACTGAAGAGTAAATAAAGTTCTAGATATGATAATGAACAGTTATATGAATTTTATTATTGTAATAGTTAGCCATTTTTGCCACCAATGGCCCACGGGAGACTTAACATTATACGTAATATAGTATTTAGTTTTCATATTTTTTCAGTGATTCTTAGTAGTCGGCACCATATAACTACCTAATTTGTTCTACATGACAGACAATGCATTGCCTATAGCTGCTGTACCTCTTCAACAGATATCATTTGAAGAGTCCCACCCTAATGTTGTCACATGCCAAGCAAAGAATAGCCTGTGCCCTAGTCTGCTGTACGAAGAAGTTGAAAAAAATATACCACTCATGTTTTGTGAGATCTGCTGCAATAAATCTGGGTTTTGTCGTCACTGTTGTTGCATTCTTTGTAACAAAACTGTTTCTTCTGCTTATGGTGGCTATACTTATATCAAGTGCGAAGGGAAGATTGGTGCGGGAATCTGTGGCCATGTTACTCACCTGGGATGCGCTCTTCATGGTCTCTTGGCGGGAAAAGTTGGAGAAAATATTGGGCTAGACTTCCGGTACCAGTGTCGGCGCTGTGATAGGAAGACTGATATGATTTCTCAGTTCGATAATCTTCTGCAAACATGTAAAGCTGCTAAATTAGATGGTAAAATTCTAAAGAAGATTTTCAGTCTACGTGCTTATATGTTGTGTGGTTCAGAACAAATCATGACAAAGAAACTGTTGCGTGGTATTGAGTTGGCCTTCTCAAAGGTATTTTCAAATAATTTTTTTTTGTAATAGATATCAAAAATCACCTTGCTTATTCTTTGGCGTATTAGAAATGTTTCTTACCAATTTGATAGTTTACACCAGCTTCAATACGGGCCTGATGTTGAAGATACCTGGAAGGAAGATGACAGTCTTGTAGCTCATCGCGCAGGTAAATAACATCTCCCGTTATCTACTTTTCTATTTTTATACTCTGTTTTCTAAAAGACTTTAGAAACATAATGACTATTTATCATTTTTGTCTTGTGATAATATTCTTGTACATTCAATTATTGAGTGCTTTCGACTTGGGATATTAAATATTTTATATTTGTTTATCATCAGATCATGACAATGGTGTTACGGTCAATGAAAACTTTTCAAATGTTAAGACTGGATTGAAATCTTATGATTTTCTAGACCTGGATGAGGTTCTCCAGAATCTTAAAAAGTCACAGGAATTAGAATATAAGTTGGCAGAAGAAACACTTCAAACACAAAAGACTTATTTACTAAATTTGTACCAGCAACTAGAGAGCGAGAAGAATCAATTTGCATGTCAAAACTCATCTGGCTCAGATGCCATAAGCCTCAAAATGAAACAGATAGAACAGGAGACCATGAAATTTGAAGTAATGAAAAAGGTAGCCAATGGTTTTGGCAGGACACCCAATGATATTCTAAGGGAATACTTTGGCTTGAAAGTCACCGATTAAATTGATCAATCCTATCTGGTTGTGAGACAATTTTAAAGTTTTTCATAAGTTTCCCAGTCTTTGCATTGAAATGTATTCCTAGGCATGTACCATTTCACTTTGAATTCCTTTAAATCATGTTGGATTATCTGTTGAAATAATTTAGATAAATGTTACTTGTTTCGTTTCATATTGAGGAATTGATTATGAATTTAAAATTGATTTTGAGTTTAACTAATTTTAGGTGATTTTTGTATTGGATAAAAAAATAGATAAATAATTTTTTATCTCTTACCTTTTAAGAATTTAATTTTTAGTCTCTTTTAAATTTTTTAACTTTTATTTATTAATTTTCTATCACATAAATTGATCATTAAAATTAAGTCTTATTTGTTAAGTGATGATATGTATCAATAAATCATAACTAACTTGATTATTTATACATATATATTATATCAAATTATATGACATGTTTAATTTTATTATTTGTTTATAGTTATAAGGATGAAGAGTTATTTTAATATTGTCTTTTATTTTCAAAAAATAATCTTATCATGAGTGAACAAAAATAAAATTACATGTGGTATATGATTTAACATTTATTAAGCAATTATGTGAACATTAGTCAAGTCACTCATAAGTTATAAATATATATATATCTTCACTTAATTAATCTTGAACTAATAATTTATGTGATAGAAAATTAATAGAAGACTAAAAATTGATAAAAACTTAGGATAAATTAAATGGAATTCTTAAAAAGTTGAGAGACAAAATTTATTTAACCAAAAAAATTATATTGAGTTTTAATACTAACTTGTTTTTATAATAAAAATATTTAAACATAAATTATTTAATTATAAAATCAATAATTATTTTGTCAACGCGTACAAACTAAGTTTATTGGTGTAGGAAAGCAGGGTTAGTTTTTGCTGCAGTAATATGTTACCTGATAGATAAATAAGGAACAAACAGTCTAGGTAAAGTAGGATCGTACTCAAAAGTAAATTCTCTGTTGCATTGAGAATTAAATTTAATAGATAAATGTTAAAAATACATTGTTAAATATTTTTTAATTTGATAAAATTTATTAAAAGTTATTTTTTTTAAATGTCGTGCGGATATTTCTTCTAATTTCAATAAATTTTTATCAGATAGATACTAATAATAATATTTTTTCTAACACTCGTTATGATGCCACTATTTATAGAAGATTATAGTCCAAAATTTTGTTGAAATTTAATTTTCACTTAATGATTTTTTCTTGGATTAAAAATAAGGGAAGTGCATAAGATAGATTGAGATTTCAAAAGATTTATTTATTATGAAAAAACTTACAATATTTAATCAAGATTTTTCAATATAAAAAAAATCATGTGATATTTAATATAAATAATTAGAATTTTTAAAAAAATATATGTCAAAATCTAGTGATATTTAATTAAGATAATAAATATTTTTAAAGAGTATGTCAAAATCTATTGGTATTTAATTATGATTCTTTTCACTTATAAAAATATTATTATTTAAAAACATATAGATTTTAACAAATTGTTTTGATAGATGAATCTTGTGAGATTTTTGGTGGCTTTTTAGCAAAAATAAATAAAATAATAATAAAAATACTAAAAATAATTTATTTTAAAAAACTAATTATCAAAATAAATTGTTTTTGCCACATTGGTAACATTGGAAACAAAATATCCATGGTGGTGGACATAATTAATACTTGAAAAGAAAAAATAACAAAAAAAATGCATACCTTCCTAAACATAACTTGTTCAAGAATTTTTTTTTCAAAGATGAGAGTCATTTAACCACAAAACATCTATCTCAAGACATTTTGTATTCAATTTGAATTTGAACACAAAATGTCTAATGATAGATGTTTTGTGTTCAAAATTAAATTAAACTCAAAATACATACTCTTAAATGTTTTGTGCTTAATTTAAATTGAATAAAAAATGTCTAGAGTATAGAAGTTTTGTCTTCAATTTGACTTTCAACAACGTATTGGATTGATTAATTCTATTAAATAGAAGTTGATAATCCTTCATTTTAACAATTTTATTATTCCTAATTCCTTGAATCACATTTTGAGGCAATGGTACAATAACAATAATTGTAGTTTTGTAGTTGTTAGTCTAATAGTAGTCGTACCATTTGTGCATTAGTACAAGTACCGATAGATTTTGTTGTCGAAGCGTTGGATTTATAGTTAAAATTCCTGATCCAAACTTTAGTTGCATATGTTAAGAATGCTTTGATGGAAGTGAAGGAAACCTCATTGTCGATGATGGAGTTCCACCATTTTACCATCAATTTCTTTTTACTTTGACTTTGACTTTTATGCGTCTTCAATCTATTTTTATTATATTAAGTCTATCCTTATTAATTCTCAACGACTAAATCAATGATAAGAATGACCTAACTTCTCTATAACCAATATTTTAGTGTTAACAATAATATAAACGATGTGTTACTAACTTTTTTCATCAAAATGTCATAACATTTGACTTTTATATCGATAATTATCATTGTTCTCTTCACATAATGAAGAAACACAAGTTTGTGTCCTATTTATTGAGAAGAGGCATTGAGAAACAGTTCATTGAGTATATAAATCACATGACTGGTTTTCATCATAACTTTAGTTCCTAACTTTCTCATTGAAGTTCAATTTATCGATGGCATAATGCTAGGAATCTAAGATGAATTATAATTTATATCTATTCACAAGAATAGAAAGGCACATCACACATGTGATCTTCATGTATTAATAAAGAATGAACAAATCTAGGTGGAGTACATCACATATCCTTAATAACTTAGATATATAGTGTTTTAATACATAATATTAAAATTTTATGAAATCTGACATGTATGGAAATTTAGTTATTTTAATTAATTTTTTAACTGTTTAAATAAAGTAATTTAATTTTCTTTGATTTCAAATTAATTATTTAGATAAATTAATTCAATTTTCATGATATATAAAATTTTATTTTCCTTTGATTTCAAATTAATTATTCAATTTTCATCATATATAAAAATTTATTTTTTAAATAAAAAATACTATGAATTATTACTAAAAATAAACATGAGGTGCTTTTTAAATAATGAAAAAAAAATACCAAAAATTAAGTGATTAATTATACCATTTTTCTTAAATAATTAATAATTTTAGTATCAATGGGTAGTGTCACCACAATAGCTCTTAAAATCAAGTTATGTGAAATATGTATAATTAAATAGACATATCAAAGGACTTGCGCAAAATTAATGGGTGGAAGAAAAATAAAGATGTAGGAAAGAAAAATATTGATTATTTATTAATGTTTTGGCCATTTTTATTCTTATGACGTGATAATCATTTATACATGCTTGTTGGTTGTTACTTAAACATTTAACGCGTCAGTTTAGTTTTTTTTAATTCAAGGTTAAATGACACTAACTAATAATAAAATGCTAACTTGGTTGATGGTTTATAATTTTAATGATCATTTTATCATTATTTTTAGTTTTGCACACCTTTTAATCAACTATTACAATTTCAAAGATAAAGTTATTCGATGATCTATAATTTTAGATATTATTTTACTTTTTTATTAATTTCTTCAAGGAATAATTTAATTAGTTATTATGATTTTAATAACTAAGTTGATAATTTATTATTTTAAAATAATCTTATAATTATCATGCAACATTTCAAATTAAATTTTACTTTGTTTCTTAAAAAAATATTTTATTTTGATTCTTTTAACCCGGAAATGTACCACTTTGGTTCTTAAAGTGGTCTGAATATATAACACTTTACAACTATTTTAAAATACTATTTAAATTATTCAGAAGATCAAAGGTGATACATTTTTAATCTGGGGAGATTAAAATAGTTTAAAAAGTTTTCACGAAACTAAAAAAAGAATTGAAAAATTTTAATATATAAATATTTTAAACCTAATAAAAAATAAAAAATTTCTCGTACGCTATGGGGAATGATATATCTAGCGAAAATCTCTGTTCGATTGGTTTGCAAAAACTTGTTAGACTAACATAAGTTACATTATCACAATTCACAAGCAAGGCAAGATTACTCTATGACGAGAAAAACCTGTGACAAGAAAAAAAATATTAATTCCTCTGAAGCCTCTTGGTGTAGGCACCCCTAACCCCTAGGTGGCAAAATGCTTTTGAAGGATGTTTGGTTTCTAAGGAATGGCGTAAAAAGAAAGCTAAGAAAAGCATTTGACGTTAGCCAATGGCCACAACTCGGAAAACAAGTCATTGCCCGGAATTCAGATTCTGGTCTAGTCAAGTCAACCGATGCTAAACCCATTAACACCACCTAATAATCAATATCAAAACAGCACTCTAATATAATCCATGAGAGAGAGACATTAATTCTTGAAATTCAGTTGTGAAACATGTTGAATAATATATAACCTAATACTGATGCATACACAAGGCAGGTTTCGAACTTCTGACCTTGCTTAAGTGTGGATCAACCCTTACCACTGAATCACATGCTTGAGTTACACACTTTCCAATATTAATAATGAAACAAACTACTCTTAAACTTTAATTAAATAAATGAATAATTTTAACAAAGTGATTAACATTATTTTTTTTACTTTTTATTATTATTATTATTATTATTATTATAATATTTTTAAAAATTAATAAATAAATATAAACACAAAAATGATATTATATAAATTATTATAGAATTTTAGGTGTGTACATAATATTACTCAAAATAAATAAATCACTGTACAAGCAAGAGTGTAGCAGCAGCGTCCATGCCACTATTCTCATCGTTATCTTCCCACGCTTGCCCTTTCTTGGGCACCGTCACGACCAGCTCGCCGGCGTTTAAGACGGCGGTGGCGAGCTCCGGGCGTGTGGAGTCCGGGAGGCGGATCCTCCAGACGTCGAGGTCGAACTCGTGGAGGGCAAAGTGAAGAGAGGCGCTTTCCCTAACGACGAGCTTGGTGAGTCCGGGATGGATTTGGACGGAGTGGGCTTGGACGTGGCCGACGGCGTCCGTCTCGGCCGTGAAGCGGAAGCAGTGAGGGGACTCATGGACGGAGACGTGAGCATCGGCGCGGAAGGGGAGCTCGAGGACGGTGGTGAAGACGTGAGGGAGCCTCCGAAGGTTCTTGTTGGTGGCGAGGCCCATAATGGCCTGCGCCTCCAAGAGAGGGTTGGGTATCATGTTTTGGATGCTGATGTTGCGCTTTGGAGCCATTCCTGTTATGGCTTAGCTGAGAGTGATTCCTTTTTGTTTCTCTGCTGCGTTATCAAGAATTTTCTCTGCGCCTTCGCCTTCGCCTTCTTCCTTTTTACTATATGCCACACTCAATTATATGCGCTCAAATTCTAAACACACAAAAAGGTTCCCATATTACTTTATTACCAACCAATCCAAATATAAAATTTAAAATAAACATTTTAACAAATAATGACTTCAAATAAATTAAAAAGATATAATTTAGCCCATTTTTAAATCTCTGTCTTGTTTTAGAAATTTAAAAAAAAATCTAGATTTAAATATAATTTTTAAATAAAAGTTATTATATAATTAACTTGCGATTTGGTAATAATACGAGTATATCGAATTAAGATTTTAAAAGATTTTTTTATATAAAGAAAGTTTATAATATTTAATTAATATTTTTTAATAATATAAAGTAAGTCTTATGGTGTCAAAATATAGTAATATTTAAGTGAGATTTTTTCCCATATTTTATTAGACATTTTGAATGTAATTTACAAACATATTACAATTGTATAACAATTTTATCATAATCTTTTAGATTTTGTATTATTTTTTCCTTTTAACATCTCTCTTACTGTTTATTTCTTGCTTTTTTTAGTCTCTATATTTAGTTTTCATACTTTATCAAATATTCACAAATACTCACACTAAATTAAAATAGTTAATAAGAGTTTCTACTCACTCTCGTTACACCTCTTTGTCATCTCTTTACTCAGGAGATATTTTTGACATAAGAATTAATAAAAATTATTATCATATATTTTGACTTAAAAGATAAATATATTTCAAATTCCTAGAAATATAATTATATTTGGTTTTAATCTTTACAAAATATTTTAACATTTTATAATATAATTTATGTATTTAAAATACTTAAAAATTTTAAAATATGAATTGTATGATAAACTACCTCCATTCTCTTGTTAATTAATAAACGACTCCAGTGAAGTATCTATTTTTAATCCTTTGCAGTTTTTTTTTTCTTCTGATAAATACCAAAGAGTGTGAGTTTTTTTTTTTCCCTTCATCTTCCAATCTTAAATACTTTAAAAGCAACAAATAAAAAAACGAACTTTAAAAGCATGATTGTAAATTAGTTATCAATTATTATCATGTCAATAATTAATCTTAGTTAATAAATAAGTTGATAACCTCTAAAAATGCTTTTCTTCTAAGTATTTTTTTCCATCACAAAACTCAAGATCCGAAACCTTGATTAAAAATATCACATGGAGTTTCATTAATTTTTGGTGACTAACGAACATTTTATATATTCAATTATATATATATATATATATATATATATATATATATATATAAAGTTTGTGTTAAATAGAATTTATTTTTGTAATATACTTGATATTTTTGTTAATAAATATATAATTTATATCTATATTCTATCTATAATATAAAATTTCAAATTATTTACACTTTTTTCAAATTTTATAAAACTTCTACTTATAATATTTTTCTTGAATGAAAGTGTTTTTAGATATTTTATTTTAATGAAATAATTTTTAGAAATTCTTTTAATTTCTTATCTGATTTAAATTTTATTTATTATATTTATTTTATGAAAATAAATTTTAATATTTAAAAATAAATTATCAATAATTAAGAATAATCTTGTGTCATGATACAAATTATACATCATAAATTTTAAATATAGTTTACATATTTAAATATAATATTTATTTATGTATGACTTATTATTAATTTTAATTTTATATAGATCACACATCATTGAGCCAGTCTTGGCCTTGGAACACAAGAGGTTGACCTCATGTTCATAGATTTAATTTTTGTCTGTATTAAAATAATGTTTGCCCAACAAAAGTCATATCTTACATAAACAGATTAATTTTTAATTGTCAATTTGGAATATTGCGTGGATCATGTCCATAAAAAAATGAAATACACATTTAGTTTGTAAAGATATTAAAATACTAATGGTACATTTTAGAGTGTGTTTAGATAAAGAATTTAAATATAATAATTCATTTTTTTAAGAATTTCAAATATCTTGAAGTAAAATTTTTGGATGAAGAATTTTCAAAGAATTTAAAATTTAAATATTTATGAAAATTTTTAAAATAGTAGAATTTCAAATTCTCTAAAAAAAAATCAGAATTTAATTTTAATTTAATTTTTTTCTTTCTTTTATATATATATATATATATATATATATATATATATATATATATATATATATATATATATATATATATATATATATATATATTATCTCTTCTATCATTTATATTTTCTTTTCTGTCTATCATAATATATTTTCTCTTTCTCTTCGTAGCTCTCTCCCTTTTCTTTTTTCCTCTTCTAATTTATTTTCTTAATTATTAAATATTCAAAAAATATCAATACTTTTTTTTAATTATTGAATAGCCAAAAAAATTTAATTATTAAATATTATCTAATATTAATTTTTAAAATTATTAAATATTTTAAA
The DNA here is from genome assembly GCF_000230855.2 of Cajanus cajan. Classification (NCBI taxonomy): domain Eukaryota; kingdom Viridiplantae; phylum Streptophyta; class Magnoliopsida; order Fabales; family Fabaceae; genus Cajanus; species Cajanus cajan. The sequence goes on along the minus strand of NC_138527.1, from coordinate 45,186,966 downwards.
ATTAACTAATATTTATTTTTATAAAATTTAATATTAAAATCTCACTATATATAGAAATCAATTTTAGTTATATCAAAATTAAGAATTTAAAATTTATAAAAATTACATTGAGTTATCAAAATAAAATATTTTAAAAAAATAAAATCAAATAAAAAATAATTCAAATTCAAAAAAATTTATAATCCTTTACGTTGCTTTTTATCTTTTTGTACAAAAAAAATTATCGCGAACTCTGTCTACGTAGTTATAACAAAAGTTTTGTAGCCTTTAAAGTGGAATATTTCATTTTTAGTTTGAAATTCAGTTATTTTTATTATAAGATTAATTTTATCATATTTATTTCTGCGTTATAGACATATTATTCAAGAAAATTTGACGCTTTCAAAACATTCTATTAAAATCTCGAATAATCCTCTTGAATTTCTCATATTCGTGAGTTTAGGCTCTTTCTTTATGTGAGATGTTTGACTGAGTAAATAATTCTCAGATTTGTAAAGAGAAACAAAATCTCATTTCGATAATGTTCATAATTAAAAAGAAATTAATTTTGAAGTTAGTTCATGAATACACAAAATGTGTTAGTTTTTGTTTCTTCTTGTAGTATAAACTTAAAAAGAAACATAAGTTATATAAAGACATAGAAGGAAGGTGCTTTGATCCTTCCTTGAAAGCGAAAAGAAAGGACATAGAAAGCATATAGCTTCGGTTCGTTTTGTTTTTTTATCGAAACGTGCTGTGGAAGTACAACAACGCGTCATTTTAGTTTATCAGAAAACAAAATTATGTACCTTCACTTTAAAAAGGTTTACTCGCCACGCCAGCCATTGAAATTAAAATTATAAATAAAATAAAAAAACTAAATTGTCTCAATAAGTAACTTAAGGTGTGTTACGAAAAGCTGTAAAAATTAAATTCTTAGTTTTTAATTTTTATAAAATGAGTTATTTTTTATTTTGGTTCTGTAATTTTTTTATTTTTCTAAAATTAAAATTATCATCTTTTAGTCTTTTTGTATGTTGTAATCTTTATTAATTATTTTTTATTTATTATATGATTAAGTGATTATTTCTTGTGATACCCACGAGGCACAACCGTATTTGATATCATGTTTGTTTGTAGTGCATCTAATTTTTTTTATTTATAAATTTTTTAAATAAATATTATTTATCAATTTTAAAATAAAATATTAAGAACTAAAATAGTGACTAAGTTTTATAGAGATAAAAATAAAAGAAAAATATATTTTATAAGGACCAAAATCAAAATTTATTTATTTTTTAAGAAAACAAAATAATTCAATTTTTTAGAGGGATGAAAAAAAACTTTATAGGGAGTGAAATCAAAATACAAATATTTTATAAGTATTAAAAATATATTTAAAACAAAGTAATTTTTTGAGTTCCAGTCATTGTTCTTCATCTTAATCTTCACTAGGGGATAGTAACTGGGATACTTTTTGTCATGATGTGCAGGAAAGGAATGGTATTTTTGAATTTCAAATGGAATAGGGGAAGTGCAACCAATGGATTCAAGCTGGTGAGTATCCAGAAAATCAGGTAACCGGATTACGCGGGTGTAATTTTGAGAATCTTGATGACATGTTAGTAAAGGAGAATATGGATTTGAATTCTGGTGATATGGTAACTGATATGTTGGACGCAAATTCTGACCACATGTTGCGGGATAATAATAAACAGGAGTGCAGCCTTTCTGATGTTGAACTTGGGCCTAATAAGGATGTCAATACGGTTCATCATGTTAGTGACCCATACTTTAGGCCTTGCATTGTGCCTAGCCCAAATAAGTTAGTTGGAGGGAGGCGTGATGATATTGGGTCTGATGAAGTAATCCGATCTCACTTATTGGAGGATGAAGGATTAATTGACCCATCTTATGTGGAGAATGAAATTCGGCGTAAGGATTTGCTGCATGCGTTGCCAGAAACGGATGAAATTGGTTTAGGCAATGACCGTGTTCAGCTTTCATGTGGGGATAATTTGGTGGAGGGTGTTGTTGGGTCAGGCCAAGCTACAAAAACTGCACCTTTGCGGCACAATGTGGTGGAGTGTGGTACCGAGCTGGGCTCCGCATGTAATTGTGAGGCAGCGGCCCACTTTGATGAAGATGTACTAAAGGTAGATTTTGCTGACGGATCCAACCCCAGGTTGTGCAGTAGCGTTGAGGGTGTGGTGCCAAGTAGAGTAGTTTGCATGATGGATAAACAAGTTGGAAATCAAGCAATAAGTGCCAAGGATGTGCCTGAAGAAAATGGTTCTCGTGAGGTGTTTTGTGATGGTCAGTTGCGGGAGGTGCCAATCTCCCTAGCTGATGCGACAAACGGAGATATTGTTTGTAGGCTCGCAAGGAGTATCCAATGATGCTGGGAATCGTAGGAAGAGAGGAAGACCACGGAAAAAACAGAATCAGGTGATTCACGCCGACTTGCATATAGATGATAGCATACAGGAATTAAATGTTGCCTCTGTAGCAGCTCATGTGTGGGAGATTGGGCAAAAATTGGGTTTAAAGGGACTAGTTCCTGATGAAGTCATTGTTAAAGATCTACAAGAGTTGGAAAAGCGTGATCGGGTGGCAGTTGGTAGGGATATTCAGTAGTTTTATTCGGTGAATATGGGTGTGTGGTTGGGTGTTTTGTTGAGTAAATGATTGTGGTGTCGTTAAACATAAGGAGTTTGGGGGGAGATTGAAAAAATTAGAGGTGAGAAAATTGTTATGCAAGGAGAGGGCTGATGTTTTTTTACTTCAAGAAACTAAAAGGGAGGTGATTGATGATAGGTTTTGTAATTCTTTAACTGGTGGTGGAGACTTTGGGTGGGCTTTCAAACCATCTAATGGTATGTCAGGAGGTTTACTTTCAATTTGGAGGAGAGACAAATTTACTGCAAATGATATCTTTTTAGGTGAAAATTTCATTGGCGTGGCTGGAACGTGGAAAGAAAATAATATTCTTTGCTCTATTGTTAATCTTTATGCTCCGTGTGATGTGAATAGAAAAAAGGAATTATGGAGTAGCTTAATACAGCTCAGGTTAAATTGTGGGGGTGATGTTTGGTGTTTTGGTGGCGATTTTAATGCAGTGAGGTCAGGCAGGGAAAGAAAGGGTGTGTTTACTCATTGGAGAGATGATGATATGCAGGCTTTTGATGGTTTTATTCAAGAGGCATTCTTGGTTGATTTACCTCTTCATGGGAGGAAATATACCTGGTATAAATCTGACGGGTCTTGTATGAGCAGATTAGACAGATTCTTGGTGTCAGATGGCTGGCTAGCTGCCTGGTCTAATACGGTTCAGTGGGGACTAGAGATAGCCTGGTCTAATACGGTTCAGTGGGGACTAGAGAGAGGTGTCTTTGATCATTGTGCTGTTTTATTGAAAAATGAGGAGGTGAACTGGGGCCCTAAGCCTTTTAGGGTGCTTGACTGTTGGCGAAATGATGTCAGATACAAGGCTTTTGTCAAAAGCCAGTGGCGGGAGATAGTTGTGTCTGGAAGGGCTGTTTTTGTCTTAAAAGAAAAACTAAAAAATTTGAAAATCAAGTTAAGGACGTGGAATAAGGATACTTTTGGAGATCTTGATCGCAAAATTAGTAAAGCCAGAGATAACTTTAACAAAATGGATCTTAAAAGTGAAGTTTCTAATCTTCAGGAGGAGGATGTTCTTCAGTGGAAGCAGTGGAGGGCATAAATGGTAGCTTATATGTCTTTGAAGGATAATCTTTTGTTACAGAAGTCGCGGTTAACATGGTTGTGAGAAGGGGATGGAAATACAAATTCTTTCATTCTTGTATAAATCGACGGAGGTTTAGGAATGAAATTCGATCATTAGAGGTGGCTAATGAGACGTATTATGAGCCTTCTGCTATTAAAGAGGCGGTCACAGGTTTTTATGAGAAACATTTTGAGGAAAGGTCTAGTAATAGACTTTTTCTTAACGATCCAGCTTTTAAATTTTTGCAGGAGGATGAAGCTGCATCTCTAATTTTGCCTTTTACCGAGGAAGAGGTGAAAAATGCAGTGTGGGATTGTGACGGATCAAAAAGCCCTGGCCCTAATGGTTTCAATTTCAATTTCATTAAGGATTTTTGGGAGACAATCAAATACGATTTCATGGCTTACATTCATGAATTTCATGCATATGGGAAGCTAGTTAAGGGTTCTAACAGTTCTTTTGTGGTCCTTGTGCCTAAAATAGATAACCCCCAAAAAGTGGAAGAATATCGACCTATCTCTCTTATTAGGTGCATGTATAAGGTGTTGGCAAAGTTATTAGCAAATAGATTGAGGACAGTTATTGGATCAGTAATATCTGAGTGCCAATCTGCTTTTGTGAAGGGAAGATTAATTTTTGATGGTGTTGTGGTGGCAAATGAAATTTTAGAGGAAACAAAGAGGAAAAAACAAGCATGTTTATTTTTCAAGGTTAACTTTGAGAAGGCGTATGATTCTGTTAGCTGGGATTTTCTTCTATTTGTGATGGAGCGAATGAGATTCCCTAGTAAATGGAGGAGGTGGATAGCAGAATGTTTATCTACTGCTCGGGTTTCAGTTCTTGTTAATGGTAGTCCCTCTAGTGAATTTGGGGTTGGCAGAGGACTACGACAAGGAGATCCTTTAGCACCTTTTTTATTTTTAATTGTTGCAGAGGGTTTGAATTCTTTGATGACTAAAGCAATTCAAATGCAAGTTTTTAAAGGCTATTCTGCTGGTCGAGATGGTATTCCGATTTCTCTCTTACAATATGCAGATGATACTATTTTTGTGGGAGAGGCCTCTTGGAAAAATGTTTGGGCCATTAAATTTGTTTTACAAATGTTTGAGTTAGTAGCTGGGTTGAAAGTAAATTTTCACAAAAGTAAGCTTTTGGGAGCTAACATTGATTCAGAGATACTGGGCCGAATGGCTACTTTTTTGAATTGCAAAGTTGGTCATTTTCCGTGTTCTTATTTGGGTTTGTTTATTGGGGCCAACCCCAATCGGTTGTCAACTTGGCAAACTGTTATTTCTAAGGTGGAAAAAAAGTTGACTAAGTGGAAAGGCAAACTCTTGTCTTTTGGCGGAAGACTTGTCCTGTTGAAATCTGTTTTAAATTCAATCCCAATCTACTTCCTTTCTTTTTTCAAGGCCCCCACAGGTGTGATCTCTCAGCTTGAATCTTTACTTAAAAATTTCCTTTGGGGTGGGGACGATGAACATAAGAAAATAGCTTGGGTGTCTTGGGATGATGTGTGTAAAGAAAAACATTATGGGGGTTTGGGTGTGAGAGATTTGAGATCTTTTAATTTAGCTTTATTAGGGAAGTGGAGGTGGCATTTGTTAGTAGAGAGAGATTGTTTGTGGGTTAAAGTGATCACTTATATTTATGGGGTAGTGACTTCTTTGAATAGGAGAGGTGGTCGTAAAGGGGTATCTAGATGGTGGTATGACCTGTGGAATATTGAAGAGGGTGCAACAATTACATGTAATTGGTTTTCTAAGGAGTGTGTGAGAGTAGTGGGGAATGGAAGGAACACTTCCTTTTGGAGGGATCCTTGGTGCACTACAAAACCTTTTTGCGAGAGGTATAGTAGGTTATTTTCTATCTCTAACAATAAAGACATGTCTGTGGCGGATATGAAATTATGTAGGGAGGCGGAGAGTGGGTGGAATTGGTGTTGGAGGAGGCAATTATTTCAGTGGGAGCAATCTCAGTTATCACTTTTGATGATGGATCTAACTGTTGTTCAAATAGATGATACAAATGATGATTCTTGGAAGTGGTCAGCTGATCCAAGCGGATTGTATTCAGTCAAGTCAGGCTACTATATAATTGTTAATGCCTCAATTTCTGCAGAAATCCCTCTCCATAAGTTCATATGGTGTAGGCTTGTCCCTTCCAAGGTTTCTTGTTTTGCTTGGAGGGTGATGCTTGACAGAATCCCAACCAAAGTTAATCTTGCAAAGAGGAATTTGTTACTGTCTTCTAATTCTAGTTGTGTGTGGTGTAATCAAGGTCTTGATACCTCCTGCCATATATTTTTCGAATGTTCCTTTGCATACCAGGTTTGGATGTTGTGTTTGGAAGGGTGTGGCCTCTTTGCTGCTCATCATAATAATTTCATATCTCATTTTGAGCAATTCCTAGGCCTTCCGAGTTGTGGTGCTAAAAATCAGTACAAATGGGCGGTGATCTGGTTGGCTTCAATTTGGAGCATTTGGTTGGCGAGAAATGAAGCTATATTTACTAATAAATTCACATCCCCAAATGATCTGGTCGAATTGATAAAACTACGCTCTTGGAAGTGGCTGAAAGCTAAAGATCTTAATTTTTACTATCCGTTCTCTTGTTGGTTAAGGAAACCTGCTGCATGTCTTAATCTTTATTAAGTTAACTGTATATGGGTTGGAGTACCTCTTGTACTCACTTTTAATATATTTCATTTTGCCTAGCAAAAAAAAATTAATATTATAATTAACTATAATTAAATAAAATTTTGTTTCGACAAATTTGCTGAATTTTTTTTAATATATTTAATTTTATTTGCAAATAAAAAATAATTTTTATGTAATGAATCAACTTAAAAAAATCTGCTATAAAATAATCATCGACTTCAAAATTTCAGATTCTAAAAATCAACTTTATATATATATAAAATATATGTGTGTGTCCTAAACAACTGGTTTATTTCACAAACAGATTATTTACTAAAAGAAAGCTTAATAATTAGAAATAAGCTTTTTAAAATTTGAAATTATTATTATTATCATTGTAATTCTATACTATTATTTTATTTTCGTTTGTATATAGTCTTAAATAACTATTTTTGACTTATAACAATTATTTTAAGATACATAAATAATATTTATTTTGAATTTATTTTTAAAAATTAAAATTGATGAAAAAATATAAATCTTAATCATATAAAAATCGTATATATACAAAATTATAGCATATTATTATATAAATATAGAAAAATGAGAGCATAAAATTTGTTTGTCTTTCTTTTCATGAGTTTCAAACAAATATTGTAAAAGACACTTGAATAAGTGAAAATTATTATCATGCTTACATTTAGCTTAATATATATATATATATATATATATATATATATATATATATATATATATATATATATATATATATATTAATAGTCTAATAAGGTAACAATTAATTGTATAAAGATAAGTATTTTTTATTGGACATCAATTAAATAGTTCAATTTATCACAAGTTATTTTTAATAAAAATCCAATACAACATATATCAAATAATTAAATATTATAATAATAACTATTCACCATTATTAATTATTAATGTTAACAAGATATCATATACGCCATTAATATTATTTAACTTTCAATTAAACACATAAGAAAATAATGAATGTTATATGATAATAAGAATTAAAAATAATAATTTCAAATTTTAAGACAATAATAAAAAAATATTTATTAATATTATAATTTTTGTTTATTCATAAACAAAAATTATCATAGTTCTTTCGTTTGTATATCTTTTTGTTGAATGAACTATTAATATAAACATAAAGATTTCACACTAAAAAAATAATTTATACCGATATTTTATATACTGATAATATATATATATAGGGAACATATCAAGTGAGAGAGAATTTATCATGAAAGATGAGAGGGTTAAAATATAACCCTTAGATTAACAAAATATATATATATATATATATATATATATATCAATTTTTTTTATATTGTTATAACAATATATCTTATTGTTTGTATAACTCAATATTTATATTGATAGTTTAATTTCAGTTATATAACTCACGATGAGGATATTGTGATTCTCATTTTTTTAATTGTAATATTTCTTATTAATAATGACGATAAATAAAAAGGTCTTCTACATTACTACTCAATTATACTATATTTCATTTATAATAAATTTGTTGACTCTAATATTCTCATTTTTTTCATTGTAATATTTCTTATTAATAATGACGATAAATAAAAAGGTCTTCTACATTACTACTCAATTATACTATATTTCATTTATAATAAATTTGTTGACTCTAATAATTATACTATGAAATTCACATTGCGGTGCATACACTTTCACTAGTGAAATATGAAAGGAATCAAGAGAAGCATAACAAACCCAAAGAAAATGAGATGCATTATATCCTCTGACATAGGAAATAATGTACTAGTTATGACCGAACACTCCCTCGGCCTCAACTATGATCGAACACCCCCTCAACCCAAACGATGACTAAATACCTCTCAACAATAATTTTTATTCTCAAATAATATTAGAAGGTTTTGTTGTCGTTGTGGAGATTTTATTTTCCCTACAATTATTTATCTCTTCCTTAAAGGAGTTAGAAATCGTAAAATCTTATAATAATTTGCGATCAATTCATTCTATTTTTCCCTTTTTAGAAGATAAATTTATATATTTAAATCATGAGTCAGATATACGAATCTCTACACCCCTACCTCCTTTATCATTGAGCGATCATTTAGGGGCCTTAGCTGGTGATCCGGGCTGTTTCCCTCTCGACAATGAAGCTTATCCCCCATCGTCTCACTGACCGACCTTGACCCCTGTTATTTTGAGGTAATATCTAGTATTGAGAGTTTGCCTCGATTTGGTACCGCTCTCGCGGCCTGCAACGAAACAGTGCTTTACCCCTAGATGTCTAGTCAACTGCTGTGCCTCAACGCATTTCAGGGAGAACCAACTAGCTCTGGGTTTGAGTGACATTTCACCCCTAACCACAACTCATTCGCTGATTCTTCAACATCAGTCGATTCGGACCTCCACTTAGTCTCACCCAAGCTTCATCCTGGTCATGGATAAATCACCCAGGTTCGGGTCCATAAGCAGTAACAATTGCCAATGAATAGGTCGAGTACCCCTCAGGCCAATGAGCAGGCCGAGTACCCCTCAGGCCAATGAACAGGCTGAGTACCTCTCAGGCCAATGAACAGGTTGAACACCCCTTTGACCAATGAATAGGCCGAACACCCCTTCAAGCTAATGAACAGACCGAGCACCCCCTCAGCCAATGGACATGCCGAATACCCCTTCGGCCAATGGACATGCTGAATACCCCAATATGCTGAATACCCCATCGGCCGATGAACATACCGAATGAGTATTCGACTATAACGAATATCCATGAGGTAAAGTAAAACAAGTATTAATTACATTAAACACATCCACGTCAGCTATAATCAGTGTGCAAAACCTTGTGCATCAGCCCAATAATCCAAAAAACCCACCAGGCCCAAGAACATCACTATAAATATGGTATTGATGGGACTGATGAGACAAATATGATTATTTAATACAATAGCCTTTATTACTCTACAACAAATACTCACTTGAGTGTCAGAGTACTTTTGCAGTTAACATACTAGTAACACTGTTCCTTCCTGCAATATTGTTTGAAGGGCAGTGATCAGAACGTGTCATAAAATCGAAAACACAAAATTTGCATAATCCAATCCTAAACCTCAACTTGTGCAAATGTTAAGTGACAATCAAACAACTCCTGCTACAGGGTCGGAGTTTGAAAGCTACTCGTCATTACGCATCCGACGCCTGCGGTGAGATCTTCTCTGAACTAGATTATGTATCCCTGATTCTGATGGTTTATTTGGGGAATTAGAATGATCATTCACTTCCACTGGAGCAGCATAACCAAAAAGAAAATCAAGTGGGTCTACCTCCAATTTAGTAACAGAAGCCGCGTCCTGGTAAGAAAAGTATGAGAACATTATATTAGGCATGATCATGTTATAGACAAATCAAGAGAACCATTCATTGAAAAATTATCAAAATATATGCCCTTCGAATAAATAATATTACTACTGCAAACAGAGTCGGTTTGCCCAATATTTTTTGGTCAAAGATTATGGATGCCCTTTTACATTAAACAATCCTATTTGAATCAAAAACATTTCCAGCACGTTGACATTAACTCTTTCAGGAGATATTTTTTTTCCATACATCATGAGGCTCGTTGAATATTGAAACCTTGCTTAAAGGGAAAGTATTTATTTATTTATATATATATATATATATATATATATATATATATATATATATATATATATATATATATTATATCTCGAAGAATGATTTCTTTTGATATATAAATCATCAAAATGGGTTTTACATCTCTAAAAAAAGTTTTTTTCCATACACGCAACCAAATAATCAAAATCCTCTCGACATGCTTAAAGAACTCAATTACCTACCAACTATGTTGGACCCTTTTAGTAAGGAAATAAAGTATGCACTAAAATCAACTACCCATGAGTTCAGTTTGCCCAATATAAGATTCTAATATTCTAATTGCTTAATTTGGTAGGTCGGAAATCAACTGAATTTTTAATTGATTGAATTCATTAATACTAGAGGCACTATTTCATAAAAATACATGAACATGGGATCCACAATTTTTAAGAACATGCTGTTTGAAGAGTGCTTATACAAGCACTTACTGTTTGAGGAGTCTTTAATAAGCACTAACTCCAATGACAAAATCTTATTAAGCACTGGAGCTTAATAAGCAAATGTAAAATAAGGACCTCCATTGGAGGTGCCCTAAGTAACTTTCTCAGCATGCACAATTGAAGTTTAATTGCCCCATCCCCAAGACATTTATTCAAGATGGCCAAAGCAAAAAATGACCCCTGGTGTCCCCCTGAACAGTCCAAGCCGTTCTGTTCCTAAATTAATAAGTTGATTTAGTTTGTCAAAAGCAGCTATTTCATTTAATTAAAATAAAGAACAGGGAAGTTTAAGAAAACTTACAAAAGTACACTTGGTTTTAAGATTTATTCTTTTGGTGCCAGTGACATTTTCAGACCTGCCTTTGGATTTATCATTGGAATCAATTTGAGAGTGGTCTTGGGAGTTCTCATAAGATTCATGATCATGTAACCAATGATGATCATGGACTGCATTATCGCTAAAGAAATTCCGGTATCTCCATCTTAATTTGGGACTATTAGACGTTGAATCATCAAAAACCCTCTCTAGGTATAAATGCTTAGACATAAGCCACATTTGTGAAGAATCATTCTGGTATTTTGTCACCATTCTGTCATTTAACAACAATCAAAATATGTAAAAGAAATAAATTCAACTGTATAAAAATAAGGCTAAAATAGACGTCCACAGGAGATGAAGATCCTTTTTCTTCCCTTATCGCCCCCACTTTTCTTACCAGGCTAGGAATGTAGTCAGTGATAAAGCAATCTGGAGAGATACAAAATTTAAAGGGGACACGGACAGTTCTAGGTGCAAAGATGATAATCACAATTTGAGGCAAAGTAATCACTTATTGAGAGGTATAAAATATTAACTGGTTACAACAACAGATTTGTTAAAACAGGTCTCAACTCCCATATTTTATAATTAACCGACAACAAATTCAGGATTACTTGTATGCATCTGTCAATTTAGTTAAAAGTGCTTATGTGGATCCTGGCTTTTGCTTTTGTAGCCCCACTTACGCTCCTGCTCTTTGTATAGGTTTAATTAATACAAGTTACACTTTGCACTGCCATTTTATAGTACGTTTTTCAGTTTAATATGTTTATTTACATTGAAGAAGGAAAAAAAAAATAATAATAATTTATTTTTTTATCAAGTGATACCAGAGGCCAAAGCTATTTCTGTCAAATGCCAGAAGGCACAAAACTAATAGAAGAAAAGGGTGGCAAAGGTCTTCAACAAGACAAAAACTAGAATGCTTAAGAAAAGTGGAAAACTTAAATGTGGAAATGTGGAAAAATCTTTATATTATTTGGAACAACTTCAACTGTTGTCAAATTCTTATTCTTAAATATAAAAAAACTGACAACTAGACCACCTCAAGATATCAGTTAAATCCAATAGCAATTTTGTTTGGACTGATAACGGTAGCATCTTCAACTAATATGTGGATTGATGGGAGAACGGGAGATTTTTCAGTTAGAATGAATAAAACAATCACCCCATTTTCAACTTACCATAAATATTCCTCTAATAAGAAATAATAACTCTTTCCTTGCATCTAATAACTCTTCATTATCATTCCTATCAAAGCAACCTAAACTTTCTTTGATCGTATTTGAAACAGGCAGCCAGTGTCAATAGAGGATCCCTGTCATTAATATGATTCTTATTTTATGATCTATATAACATGTGCATTCAATTTATATAATTAGATTGCCTAAATATAGAAATTAGAATAATTGTGCCATTAGTGTCATTTATGGCTGTAAGTGTCTACATAATATTTAAACATGACATTACGATCAATGAGAGGCAGCAAAACAGAAATGACAGCCAGTACCCCTCCATTTTAATAAGTTACTTTATACTTCTATTCAGAAAGAAGAAGTGACACTAATGGCATTGATCTTGTCACACAAAAGAAGCATTTGTCTGAAAGCCTACTCAAGAATACTAGAGAATAAGATAGTACTTGGAACTTATTGCACAAACCAAAAATGTTTACCAAACGTGAGCAACTGAGAGGAGAAAACCTACATATTCGCTAACTCCTTTTGTAACATACTGCCATCCATTGCAAGAATCTGTTCTGCACAAGAATCGGAAGATCTAGAAGATAACCTCAGTGCATAATAATAACCAGCTCCTTCAAAAGGATAAGACAACAAACAAGGGTAAGGGTGGAAGGCCCTAGTAGAACTGTAGAAATAAAGATACAACAGGTGGTTTCTCTTACCTACCGAAAGGCTGAGTCGAAATAATTTACTGAGTTTAAAAGTTGCTGCAAAAAGGTATAATGGTTATCATCATACAAACCAAGAAGTCAGCAATAATGATAATCTGCTTTAACTGTGGTCGAATAAATAAAATATGCATAAAGCTTTCTATGAAGCTCTGGAATAAGAAGTATGACAATGGCCCCAACAAGATGTTAAGGCAATACAAGAAAGAAAAACTTTTCTTTCATAGCTTAGTCAACCTTATGTGACCAGCGCTTGGACTAGTCACCAGTTAGATTACTTTTAATACGATAAAGATAAATGTTCCAAAGCAAGAAATTTCACTTATTGAAATAATATCCATTGGAACATCGTACATAAGCACCACAATCATTAAGGATACCGAAATGACAAACCTGACCATACAGCAGTAAAGCCAGCAAGTGCACCAGATAAGAAATCACTGGCAATTTTAGTTGTGCAAGATTCATAAATCTCTTCCTCCTGAAGCGTGAATTTATTCTAGAAAAGAAAAAGACAGATATTTCACAATGTGTACACAAAAGCCTTTTCAAAGAATTTGAAAGCACAAAATCATGTTCTTCCATGATTATCACCAAATAAGAGAAGCTAATGTGAAAGTATTTATCTCCAAATTTAAAACGTTTGAAATTGAGAGTAGAAACAACCTCTGGGAGTCAAAAGAAAGCAGTATTAGAATACCCATTGATAGTAATTCTTTAAAAATGAGTATAAGCAGAAAGAATGAGATATTGAGAACCCTAGCAGTAGCGAAGAAAAAGGTACCCTCTTGGACTTGAGAACTTCATGAAGATCTAGCACAGATACACCCATTGATAGTATTTCTTCCACCTTCTTAAGATCCGTTTCTTCTTCCCTCTCTTTATTCAATCATCATCAATTTACTCATTTTTTTCATGATTAATTTATAGGAGAAAATTTCACCGACCATGTTTTCATCTTCACGTTTTTTTTAACTGAATTATATTTATTTTTAAATTTTAATTTAATTTAACTATTTTTAAATGATTCAATTAATTTTTTTTTTTTAAGTATTCAATGTTGTCATCAAATCAATTTTTTTAAAATATAATAATAAATAATTTATATTTTTATATAAAAATACGTTTAACAAATGAGAATTTTAATATATATATATATACATATATATATTAAAATTTAATTTTAGAGCTAAATTTTTTTAAGAAAAAACCCTCAAGAATCCTATTAAATCAAACATAATTATTATAAAAAAAATTATGAAAATTATCTTATTAATGTAAAATACTATTGATTTTCTTAATGATTAGTTTTTGTTGAAAAATTTTATGATTATTTTTTTAATAATATTTTTTCTCTTAATTATAATTTTTTATTTATAAGATTGAATGAATTCGAAGTCTAACTTAAGAGAATTGAGATAAATCTCATTCAAATAAAAAATTGATTTTTATAATTTATTACCTTTATCTTTGTGTATAAATTTTTTTCCTTGAGAAAATTAATTGTGTAACGACCCGCCGTGGTCGTCACATTACGGAACAACACAACACACTACTGAAATATATATACTAAAATAGTATAATAAAATAATTACAACACAAGTTGTAAATCAAGCAACCAATAATGATTAGCTATATACAACATAATATGCTACTATAAGGTAGTCAACAAAAAAAAAATCCAACTTCAGGCACTTCTTGTGGCCTCTAGTAGCTATCTCCCAGCCTATCCCTGCCCTGCTCTCATACATCGTATGATCATCGCAGTCCAAATCACATGAAAACATGCAAGGGTAAGCTAGAGACAATAAACAACTTATAATAATTAAAAATGCAACACATCAACTATATAATTATCTTCACATCCAACATAGAAGACAACAATACATATACTATACATCTTAACATCATTTCAACTTGATTTAACATATCACCACAGTATCAACACTTCAACGCAACTACTGTACAAACCATTGGAATAGTTACCATACATCACAACAACCAACACATGTATTACACATCTCTCAACAACACATGTTTAAAAGCAACTTACATCATAACAACACTATCATCATTATCTTACTTGCTCAACATACAACACACAACATCTAAACAACACATATATATGAAAATAACTCACAACACTAGCAACTTAACATCACTATCATCATCAAATAGTTCAACACACAACACATAGACAACATACATCTCAATAGCACCTTCACAACACGTCAACACATATAACTCATATCATCCCAATATAAAGTCATCAACACATACAACTTATATCATCACAGTATCAACTCATCAACACATTCAACTTATATCATCACAATATCAACTCATTAACACATTCAACTTATATCATCACAATATCAACTCATCAACACATTCAACTTATATCATCACAGTATCAACTCATCAACACATTCAAATTATATCATCACAGTATCAACTCATCAACACATTCAACTTATATCATCACAATATCAACTCATCAACACATTCAACTTATATCATCACAATATCAACTTATCAACACATTCAACTTATATCATTACAATATCAACTCATCAACAACTTATGCGTCGTCACGCATTTCAACTTGGAGATTTCCTACAACATGGATGAGCAGCTTAAGTGGCTAGGTCCTACCGAACTGACAACACATAACCTTTTTGCGCTTGCTAGGTAAACAACAAATTTGGATATCAATCCACAACACGATAACGATTTCTCAGACTTTACCACTTAAACAAGGAAGTATAGTATTATGTCAGGATAGAATAGCTGGGTTTAGACCTACCACGACATTAGCTAGCTCAACTAAGCTACCTATGGGATTAGCCTACCGACTATCCTCCAAATACTACAACCCTCCGATACTCGGTTAGGAACTAAGTTCCCGACTTCGTACTTTACTCGGATTGGCCGCTTGTAATCGGTATAGCTCGACTTGACCCTTATAACATAATCGCTTTATACATGTGTGCCTCGACCTTGCCCACACACGGGATCAACTAAGTCCTAGAGGAGAACAACACAACCTCCATTCCAAGGGACAACTTCCCAAGGAGGGTTTTCAACAAATTGGGCTCTCTAAGCACCACAGCTTTCTCGATCCACACAATGGGATGAGCAACTTCGAAAACATCTCCCCTAGTCCTAGTGATCAACAACTCATCATTATAGCTCAACTCAACAACTTAAACAACACACAACTTTTCAACTCATCATCTCAATCAACTTTCAACTTGAACAACACAATCAACTCACAACTTTAACAACACAGTTTTTCAGCACAACAACTCATCTACACTGTTTAACAACACATCTTAACAACTCAACAACTCATTTCCTTTTTAAGCAACACAATTATCATCTCATCAGCTCAATGATCAACTCATTTCAACTTTAAACAACACAGTCAGCTCAACATCTTAATAACTCAATTCACAATTTACAACTCAACCATCACAAATTAATATCTTTTCAACACATAGTACAACATACAACTCTCATTTAACAACTTAGCAACACAATCTACTAATAACTTTTGTATCGTCTTAATACATCTACACACTTCACATCATGCTTCTCACAACTCACAACGTTATCATCATGTACTTCACAACTCTCAACTATATCATCTCATCATATTTCACAAAATATAATTAGTCAACACATAACATAAAACAACTTTAATCACTTAATTTCAACATGCTTCAACAATATCATCTGTTCAACATATAATAGATCAACACACAACTTGTAAACAACTTCACAACATACAACATATTCAACACATAATACAACTCGCCCATCATGTTTACAACTCATCTATCATGCCAACTTACACAACATATACATCATGACTTAACCTGCGCACCCAAAACAACCTTCAACTTATCCAAATCCACTAGTACACAATACACATTTTACGTCGGTAAGCGAGAGACGTAAATTTACGTCGAGGCGCAAAAACCGATGTAAATTTATGTCGGACATGACAACGTCTGACGTAAAAAAGTCATAAAAATAAAATAAAATAAAGAAAAATGAATGCAAGCAGAATGGTCCGTTCTGCTTGGAGAACGGCCCGTTCTGCTTGATAGACCCAGCTTCAAATCCGGACTTGGTCACTTCCTTCTGCAGCTTCAAAAACTCGAAATGCAGCACAAACATTATTACAAAAAAAACATCCCAGAAAACACAAACTTGAAAGAAGATGCTACCTCATAGAAAAACAAGATAGTAGGATCCCCTAACCTCGAATATGTAAACTTCGTGGTTCCAAGCTGAACGAGAAGCACGGGGGAAGAAATCTAAGTTGTTGAAGAGGAAGAAGGAAAAACTTGAAATGAATCCCTGAAAAGCAACTCTAAAGGAGAAGAGGAAGGCCCTACCACTTCAGCCTTTGCGCGCGGGAGGTGAATTTTTGAAATCTATAGCTACTGCACGCACATGCACTTTCTTTTAATGGGTTATTTACATCGGCCCTAATTGGGTCCGACGTAAATTTTAATATCTACGTCGGACACAATACGTAGTCGACGTAGATGTTAAAATTTACGTCGGACCCAGTTAGGACCGACGTAAATAATCTACCAAAATTACGGTACATGCCACCGTGTTTTTATAACGTCGGTGGTGCCGTTTTTCGACGTCATTTAGGTGACGTAAAAGCCTCTTTTTGCACTAGTGATCACTCATTGTAAAAATGGCAACCTTCACATAAATTAGCATATCGGGAGTTATACTACTCCTTTCATGCTCATACTTATCTCATATGAAATATAAGAAGATTTCCTACAACTCTTATGAAGACATCAATTCATAACTCCATCATCTACTTTGTCAAAACTTACAAAAACTGCAGTAGTTATAACTAATACTGACACTTGACCCCTGTTCACTAAAACATCCAAATTTGGAGTTCTAGAACTCTTTTTCGAGTCATTCTAGCGCCATTGGAAAGCTAAGATCCAAGGCTACAACTTTCATGAAGACCACAAAGTCAATTTCTAAAAGCACAAAAGCGCTCAGTGCCTTCAAAGCGCTCAGCGCTTTGCCTCCATGAATTCTCCCCTGGCTTGCGGCCTTGAAAGGGCTCAGCCCTTTTAAAGAGCTCAGCCGTTTCCCAAGGAGCCCAGTCGTTTCCAACGGCTCAGCCCTTTACCTCTAGAGAGTGCTTTCTTGCACACTGCCCTCAAAGGGCTCAGCCCTTTAAAAGGGCTCAGTCGCTTATGACAGAAACCACTTGTTCTTCAGCATTGTCACTCAAAACCTGACATGCAAATGCACCAAATTCATCTACAAACACCAATTCAAAAAGATCCAGCATAAGAAATCATAAATTTTCAGCACACAACACAACATGCAACTCAACAACCATCAAAAACACCACATGCAAACCCCTTAGCTTCCCTTACCTCGGAGAAGAAGAATCCGAGTTTCGGGGAAGAGAAAGAAGAAGAAAAATAATATTAGTACCTCCAGCAAGCAATCCACACCTTTACTTAGCACCTTCCACACGACTCCGAGTTTCTCCCAAACTTCAAGCTTTTTAGCACCAAAACCTAGCTTCTCCTCAGTTCAATCTTCAGAAAACAAGAAGGAGAGGAGAAAAGGATTCAGTTTCAACCAAGAAAGAAGAAATGAAGAGTAAAGGAGGAACAAATTTGGGGCTTTCGAATTGTTCATGTAATATCATTTTCTAATTTTTAGATGTATTCATTATTATTTTTTTAAAATATTTTTAATTAATTATTCTTTCTTCAACCATTAATTACTTAGATGAAGCAATTAAGTAGAGAGATAATTAATTTTAAAAATAAAATTTGTTTATGTAGGAAAAAATGGTAGAAAGTAAATGACCATCTATAATTTTAAAAACTAAAGTTATAGTACTTTTATAAAAATAATGCACATTATTGATAAATTTAATGTGACTAATTAAATTAATCAATACTTCTGATTCTTTTTATTTGTCTTTTAATGTTACATATAGAATTAAATTATGAGTTATTTGATTTAAAAATAAAAAATAAAAAAAGTTTATCCATACTAAAGGTTTCTGGAAGTCCTAGTTGAGTTCCATGTTACGTTCCGACCATCACTCCCGAAGAAAACAGAGATAATTCAAATTGTTGAAACGATTTGCTGAGTCTGCGCCATGGCCATGGCCATGGCCATGAGCATGAGGTTGGTTCCCAGTGAGAAGGGTTTGGTGTCATCATGCAAATCGCTTAGGCATGTGAAGCAAGTCCACGCTCAAATCCTCCGTTCCAATGTGGAGAATTCAAAAACCCTTCTTTTGGAACTCGTTCTTTGTTGCTGCACCCTCCCTTCTCCTTCTCCTTCAGCATTGGACTACGCTCTCTCCCTCTTCTCCCACATTCCAAACCCTCACACCCATTTCTCCACCCAACTCCTCCGTCACTTCTCTCGCGGTCCCACTCCCCACAACGCCCTCTTCCTCTATCGCCACCTCAGAATAAACGCCTACCCTCTCCACAAGTTCACTTTCCCCCCACTGTTGAAGGCTGTCACCAAACTTTCCAACTTGAATATGGGCTTGGAGATTCACGGCCTCGCTTTCAAGTTGGGTTTTCATTCCGACCCGTTTATTCAATCCTCCTTGATTTCAATGTATGCTGCATGTGGACGCATTGTTGATGCCCGTTTGGTGTTTGATAAAATGTCGCACCGGGATGTCGTTACCTGGAATATTATGATTGATGGGTATTCCCAGAGTGGTCTTTATGACCATGTTTTAAAGCTTTATGAAGAAATGAAGACTTCTGGGACGGAGCCTGATGCTATTGTCCTTTGTACCGTGCTTTCTGCTTGTGGGCATGCTGGAAATCTAAGCTATGGCAAAGCAATTCATGAGTTCATCAAGGATAATGGGCTTTATGTTGATTATCATTTACAGACTGCTCTTGTTAACATGTATGCGAATTGTGGTGCTATGGATTTGGCTAGGGAAGTCTACGATCAGCTTCCGGGGAAACATTTGATTGTTTCTACTGCCATGCTTTCTGGGTATGCGAAACTTGGAATGGTTCAAGATGCACGCTTTGTATTTGATCAGATGGTTGAGAAGGACTTGGTGTGTTGGAGTGCTATGATATCTGGTTATGCTGAAAGTGATGAGCCTGATGAGGCCATTCGGTTGTTCAATGAAATGCAACGGCAGGGAATAGTGCCTGATCAGATCACGATGCTGAGTGTCATTTCTGCTTGTGCTCATGTTGGTGCACTTGTTCAAGCGAAATGGATTCATATGTATGTTGATAAAAATGGGTTTGGGAGAGCTCTATCTGTCAACAATGCCTTGATTGATATGTATGCCAAATGTGGGAACTTGGCCAGAGCGAGAGAGGTATTTGAGAATATGCCTAGAAAAAATGTGATATCTTGGTCCAGTATGATCAATGCCTTTGCCATGCATGGGGATGCTGATAGTGCCATTGATCTCTTCCACAGGATGAAAGAACAAAATATTGAGCCCAATGGGGTTACGTTTATAGGTGTCCTTTATGCTTGCAGTCATGCAGGTTTGGTTGAGGAGGGCCAGAATTTCTTTTCCTCCATGATCAATGAGCATGGCATTTCTCCCCAACGTGAGCACTATGGCTGCATGGTGGACCTTTATTGCAGAGCCAATCTCTTGAGAAAAGCTTTGGAGCTTGTTGAGACGATGCCTTTCCCGCCAAATGTAATCATTTGGGGATCCCTTATGTCTGCTTGTCAAAATCACGGTGAGGTTGAGTTAGGGGAATTTGCTGCCAAACAGCTTCTCGAGTTAGAGCCTGATCATGATGGAGCCCTTGTGGTCTTGTCAAACATTTATGCTAAAGAAAGAAGATGGGATGAGGTTGGGTTGGTTAGGAAATTAATGAGACATAAAGGTATCTCAAAGGAGAAGGCATTTAGTAGGATTGAAATGAACAATGAGGTGCACGTGTTTATGATGGCAGATAGATATCATAAACAATCAGATGAAATATATAAAAAGTTGGATGTGGTAGTCAGTCAACTAAAGCTGGTTGGCTACACACCCAGTACTTCAGGCATTTTGGTTGATTTAGAGGAGGAAGAGAAAAAAGAAATAGTTCTCTGGCATAGTGAAAAATTAGCACTGTGCTATGGGCTAATTAGTGAGAGAAAAGAAGCATGCATTCGTATAGTTAAAAATCTGAGAGTATGTGAGGACTGCCATTCTTTTATGAAATTGGTCTCGAAGGCTTACCAAATAGAGATTGTTATGAGGGATAGGACTAGGTTTCACCATTTTAATGGTGGAATTTGTTCTTGTAGAGACTATTGGTAAATTATTTCTATTAGTAATTGAATACACTGGCACAAGCTCATTTCTGGGCTTGCTCTATAGATGTTACGGCATGTACTTGAGCTTGGCCAAGGTTCACTACTATAAAGTTGATCATTATTTATAGTTTTGTTGAAAATTACCATAGATTCATTTGGATGTTGATAGTGTCATTCGTTGAAAATTTGACCTCGTTATTTTACAAATGCCATGTCCATCTTGAGCAATGTCACGATGCATAAGATGAAATAATGATGAATAAAATAGTCAAATGAGGTTGGCTAAATTAATATTTCAGACCCTGTCGATACTAGTGGCTGAACAATAACTCCATGGTGAATATATGAAAATGGTTGAGGCGGTGATGGATGTTAATGTGAGGAGAGGAGAGGGTGTGGTGGCGTGGTGTTATACTGTTATGTTACGCAGCCACCGACAGAGTGTCTTTTCTCTTTCGCTGAGCCTCTGTTTCCTTTTGCATGCAATGCAATGAGGCATAGCATGGTTGATGGTTCTGCTATTGCCGATGATTCTTCCTGGTTCCTACCTCTACAGTCTACAGACACACATAAATACGCATACAATCCTCTCTCTTTTGCTCCATCATCTTGGCTGGCATGTTATTCTTCTTCTTCCTCCTCCTGTGGGTTTATAAGGAGGCAGTGACGATGTTTTATGCAATTGGAGCAGACATCGAGTGTGGAAGAGTGGTGTGATGGCGAGGTGACTCTGTGATGTGGTCGCAGCCACACTCTCTTTCCCACTCTCTTGCCAGACAATACCTCTATCTGAGCCTCCTCCTTCAAACCCCCCTTTCTATTTTCGATTTCCCCTAATTTCACCTATAATTCCCATTCTTCTATTCCATAATTTTCTGCCTTTTCTTTCTAATATGCTATTTTGGTTTGTTTGTGAACTGGGACTGGGAAGCTGAGATAGATTCATTATGGTCACAGTGCATTTGGTTTATTTGTAAGTTGGTGGTTCTCAATCAAGTCATAAAAATGCAGAGAAAAAAAAAGGCTCTTGAGGAATGAACCATATTCTCCTTTTTTTTTTCTGCCTAAAGTACCTACTACAAAGTTCTTTGGTTAATTATTTTGTTTGATTGTGTATAACTTTGTTTTTGGTCACCTCATGTGTCTCGGCTGCTACAACCAGATTCCAGTTGATTTGGGATTATTGTTGTGGATACTTCTTGTATGTGTTATCATGCTTGGTCTCCTCCCTCATCTCATGGAATACACCAACTCAATTACCTTGCAAATTCACCAATTCAGAAGAATCAGAGTGTAAAATCTCCCATCAGGAGGACAACTTTATGTGGCATACTGGCATTAGTTAGAACTTGGAATTATTTGTATTTCTTATCAATCGATTCTCCATTCTTCCCTTATACTGTCATGGTCGATATGTGCAAATTGTATGTTCCACAACTCGACTTTTATATTGTGTATGTTTGAAACATTTTAGTGTTTCCCAATGCTAGATCCATGTAACAAGGCTTCCACGTTTTTTAACCAATTAATTGGTTTCTCACGTTTTTGAAGTTTTTCCAAATACATAAATTGTCTAGTACAATAGGATTAAAACAAATTCTTTTTGGTTATAACTGCACCCAAATGTTAAATGTTTATTAATATTTCTATCCGCTTGATTTTATGATCGTAAATAAACCTTATACTCCTTGTCATCTATTTTAAGAATTGATAAAATTACACATTAGTGAACGCATTATGATTATCGACAAGAATTAAATATGAACAAGTCACGCATGACATCTAAGAATGAATTTTGTGTAGTGATTTTATAATTGCATGGGATCTTATCCTTCTGAAAATATTAATTATATTAGCAATATGTATTTTTCTTTTAAAACTGGAACTTCAAAGAATAAATAGTAAAATCATGACATTTTATATAATCATTTTTTTTATCATTCTCGATGACATCTACATATACAAAATTTGTTTAAAGTGTCATATATGTCTTTAAGCAAGTCTTATTAAGTTGTTAAATAAAAAGTTGAGAAATGATATTTGAGTTTTTTTTGCTATTTTTGAGCCACATCACAAATACCTAATTTTGAACTTTATTCTTAGTATCAAGTATGATATGTGCCTATTTTTTTGAGAAATGATAAGATAGCTATGACTATCAAGTAATAAACTTCATTCTTAAGAGTTTAATACTTTTGAACCACATCACAAATGCCTAATTTTGTGTAACAAATGCCTAATTTTGTGTAACAAAATCATGCCTTTTTTTTGTCATAGCATCATTTGAATTTTGCTAATGTTTCTTGATTATGCAAAATAGGTAGCAGAACCATTGTTGGCTATCCATGAAGAGCTACACTTTTGAAGTAGCCAGGAGGTTCCCTTTGCAACAAACACATCACTTCAGTAAATCTCGTTTCATTTTATCTTTTTTTATTTATTTATTATTATATATAGTTAATAATAATAAAAAATTGGCTTTTAAATAATTTTTTTAAATATATTTTATAGTTAGATTTTTTTTATCAATTGCCCTACATTTTTTTTGTTCATTGAATTGGTGAAATTGACCTGTGACATGTTATTATATGAATTCAAAGTGAATATTATTAAGTTTAAATCATTGTGTCCCTTTTGATGATTAAGCTTAATTAATTCGATCAAGAAGACAGTGAAACAACTTACAAGTTGTGAGTACGTCAATTTTTTTTTTAGCAAATAAGTATTTTTAAATATATTAACTATGTATAAATAACTGGTACAAAATAATCTCATTTAATATATCTATTCTAATTTATATGTAAAGAAGATGTTATATTAAAAATCAACTAATACTTACATAAGTTAAATATTAGTGACAATTTGAAAAGTTAAACAACACTACAAATACTAAAGTTTGTATTAACTAAATAATTTGCATTTGTTTATATATTATTCCAAAGTTTATACATTCAAATTATTTTTATATTAACAGAGTAAAAAGTTTTTAATAGTTATTTAGTTGCAAATTGTCGCATAAGATAAATTTATTAAATTTTAAAATAATTACATTAAACATAACACCTACCATTATTTATAATTATTGATAGTAAATTTTTATATAAAGATTTTTAATTTTTATAAATCATATAAATATGAAATCACTCACAATATTATCATGCTTATATACTATAAAAGTAGACTCGTAATACATACTTCCAGTTAAATTAACTATTTATTAAAAGAAAAAGATTAACTATTTTTATTTATCGTATTTTAAATGTTAATAAATATAAAATATGTAGGGTATATGGAAATTTTAAATAAACTATTTTAATATGATATTTTGAGTAAAAACAAACTATAATATTTAATATATTTTATTCGCTCAATAATAACCTCATATAAAATTAGAATTAATTTAATGATAATAGGTTGGGATAGTAATATACATAATATTTTAAATTTGAGTCTTATTTTCATTATTATAATTTTTTTATACAAATAAAAAAATTCATATCTTTGATGCTATAGAGTTAGATTTTTTTTCTTCTTCTTTTTAAATATTAATGTATAAAATATATATTCTATATGAAAATGTTTAATAAAATATTTCAAAAAAATATAATATTTTATATGTTTTATTTTATTTTGAATAATAACTTCTTGAATTTTTTTTGGTGTTTAATAATTTATTTAGATAAAAAAAATACATATTTAAATATGTTTTTAGTCTTTATAAAATGAACAAATTTTGATTTTGATCTCAGCAATTTTTTATTTTTTTTTATATTTTATCTATATAAAATTTGTAAACATTATTTTTAATCCCTATAAAATGAATAAATTTTTATTTTTGTCTTTGTAAAATATTTTTCTTCTATTTCATTTTTTAAAATTTAAAGTCACTATTTTTTTTTAATCTTTAGTGCCTATTTTAAAGTATATATATATAATACTTATTTTAATGATTCATAAAAAAAATTATAAGTTTTACATGCATATAAAATCACAGACAGTCATAAGTATTGCTTAGAATGACCATATAACTTATAATTAATACATAAATAATTAAAAATAAATTAAATAATAATAAGAATTAAAATGAAAATTTTAAATTTTAAATAGATAATTTTTTTTTATAGGAATCTAAAGTAAAACACACTTATTTTGTAAAAGTTAAATTATATTTAAACAAAAAATATACATAATATCTCGAACATAATATTTTAAATGAATTTGTTTATAATAAACTACAAACTGCTGAAAAATTATTTCTTAATATATGATATATTCTTTATATTTAACTAAACCTTTACAAATACTGTATTACATTTATAATCTATAAGAGAATGCTATCAATAAACTCATTAGTTACTAAAAATATCAGAAAAGAGTATAAGAAGATGTTATCAATAAACTCATTAGTTATTAAAAAATCAGAAAAGAGTTATTAAACAAGGTATGAAAATCACTGAATTTTATTTATTTATTTATTTATAATTAATCAGAGAATGTGTGTTTAAAGGAAATCTATAATAAATGTACACTTGTATTTCAAACTAATGGGTATGGATATTTGTAAATTGGGATTTCATTTACATGATTTCTTTGTAAAATATATTAAAGGTACTGCAAGCTAGCTGATATTGAATCATCAACTTAGTTTTTTAAGCATCCACCATTGCAATGTTTATACATATTTAACTGAAAAACGTAATATAGTATTATTATGTGAAAGAATAATTTATTTACAGACTACAGTGATTTAGGGTGTACTTACTTTGTTCTGGTTTGTTTGATGTTTTAAATTTTAATACGAAACAAATTAAAGAAGAAATGAGTATTCAATGAATCACTAAAGCGATTATTATTTTTACCAAATCAATCACGTTTTAAAACATAAATGCACTTTTAGACTTTGTGATAATTCATGACTTGATTTTTTGATTTTTTTTTATTTAAAAAATGATATTAAAATAAGACATAATCTCATGGAATGGCAGAATGAAGTACTCACGGGTTTAACAATTCCTCAAGAAATTAGCTATCTCTTACAACTCTGCGATTTAAAGACTAAAAGAGAAAAATAATGGATTTAACTTTAAATCTTATTAACAAGGCGAGAAGGCCTACCCTAATACTTCAAGGGCACCATGACGTGGCTTCTGCTTCAATGTGTATTCCTTTTATTTAGGACTCGTGTTTTTTTATTACGAGTTAATATTTATATATTATTAATGTAAAAATTTTTTATACTACAATTAACTATATTTTTTAATTATATCATATTATTGTATAATATAATTAAAAGATATAATTAATTATTAGTATAAAAAAGTTTTATACTAGTAATATATAAATAATTAATTCTTCTCCTATTATGACTAATTTGGAGACAATTATTTTGTTACCCACATTTACAGCATGTTTAACCTGTGTATACCAAAGACATTTATAAAATAATAAATGGTATATTGTGTTTGTTTTATAATTTATTATAATTATAATTTTTTATTATTTAAATAAAATAGCACAGAATTGCATTGCAAAGCGTGACCAATGAAATAAAAAGTAAAAGTGGGATCCTTCATTTCATTCGTCTCCATCGCGATTGTCCAATGCGTTGACAACAACAGTGCTATTCCGATAGATAGCTATCGCTTCTCTTTCTCTGTATTAGTTAGATGGAACGCAAACCCTAAAGCCTAGGGTTTGAGATGGAGGAGAGTAACAGCGAGTACGATTCATGGAATCTGAGGCCGGTGGCGCCGGAGGAATCCGGCATGGGATATCCATACGCGCCTGAAAATTGGCCTCAGAAAGGGGATATTTGGGGATGGAGAACTGGACGGAGAATCGTCGCCAATCGTACCCACTTTCAAGATCGGTATCTGTACTTGCCTGAACGGTTGAAGGAGAAGAAGAAAGAGAATCCAGAGTCTGCCTCTAAGTCACTCCGCATGCAACACATCTTCGCCAGCAAGCTCGCCGTTGAACGTTACATCAAAAACAACTTCCCTGACGCCGATGTTGATGCCTTCTTCGCTTCCTTCTCTTGGAAGATCCCCGCACTACGCTCCAACGGTTCCTCTTTGCTCTCGCTTATTCCTAACCATTTTCTATTTTACTTTTTCATTTAATACGCCTTTGTTTTTATTTATTTATTTATTTATTTTTTATCATTTTCTTCTTTGGATTCATGCTGATAATTAAGCTCTCTAGTCTACTGAGTTGAGTTGCAATTTGACTTCATATTTATTATTTTAATTTCAATTACATACTATTATGATGACTAGCACATATAGATAATAATTTACTTAATCTGAGAGGTGAAATCTGGTTACAAAACACTGAAGAGTAAATAAAGTTCTAGATATGATAATGAGTAGTTATATGAATTTTATTAATGTAATAGTTAGCCATTTTTGCCACCAATGGTCAATGAGAGACTTAACATTATACTGCAATATAGTATTTAGTTTTAACTACCTATTTTGTTCTACATGACAGACAATGCATTGCCTATAGCTGCTGTACCTCTTCAACAGATATCACTTGAAGAGTCCGACCCTAATGTTGTCAAATGTCAAGCAAAGAATAGCAAGTGTCCTAGTCTAGAGTTTGAAGAAGTTGAAAACTCATCACTAATGTTTTGTGAGATCTGCTGCAATGAATCTGGATTTTGTCGTCACTGTTGTTGCATTCTTTGTAATAAAACTGTTTCTTCTGTGTATGGTGGCTATACTTATATCAAGTGCCAAGAGAAGATTGGTGCGGGAATTTGTGGTCATGTTGCTCACTTGGAATGCGCTCTTCGTAGTTTCTTGGCTGGAAAAGTTGGAGGAAGTATTGGACTAGACTCCCAGTACCATTGCCGGCGCTGTGATAAGAGGACTGATATGATTTCTCATGTTAATAATCTTCTACAAACATGTAAAGCTGCTAATTTAGATGATGAAATTCTAAAGAAGATTTTGAATCTATGTGCTTGTCTGTTGCGCGGTTCAGAAAAATCCAAGGCAAAGGAACTGCTGCGTGGTATTGAATTGGTCATCTCAAAGGTATTTTCAAATATTTTTTTCCAAAATAAATATAAAAATCATCTTGCTTGTCTCGCGAATTGGAAATGTTTCTGACCAATTTGATAGTTTACATCAGCTTCAATATGGGACTAATGTTGAAGATATCTGGAAGGAGGATGGGAGTCTTGTAACTTGCGCAGGTAAATATCATCTCCTATTATCTATTTTTCTATTTTTATACTCTGTTTTCTATAAGATTTTAGAAATATAATGACTATTTATCATTTTTGTCTTTATGATCTTGAACATTCAACTATTGGGTGCTTTCCAGTAGTATATTAAATATTTTATATTTGTTTATCATCAGATCATGACAATGGTGTTACGGGCAATGAGAGCTTTTTAAATGTTAAGACTGGATTGAAATCTTATGATTTTCTAGACCTTGATCAGGTTCTCCAGAATCTTAAAAAATCACAGGAGCTTGAATATAAGTTGGCAGAAGAAACACTTCAAACACAAAAGACCTATATACAAAATTTGTATCGGCAACTAGAGAGTGAGAAGAATCAATTAGCATGTCAAAACTCATCTGGCTCAGATGTCATAAGTCACAGAATGAAACAGATAGAACAGGAGACGAAGAAATTTGAAGTAATGAAAAAGGTAGCCAATGGTTTTGGCAGCACATCCAATGATATTATAAGAGAACACTTTGGCTTGGAAATCACCAATTAAATTGACAAATCTTATCTGATTGTGAGACAATTTTGAATTTTTTTCATAAATTTTCCAGTCTTAGCATTGAACTGTATTCCTAGGCATGTACCATTTCACTTTGAATTCTTTAAAATCGTGTTGGATTATCTGTTAAAATAATTTAGGTAGATGTTACTTCTTTGTTTCATATTGAAGAATTGATTATAAATTTAAAATTGATTGAGTTGACTTAATTTTAGGTGATTTTTGTATTAGATAAAAAATAGTTAAATAAGTTCTGATCTCAATCTTTTAAGAATTTAATTTTTAGTCTCTTTTAAACTTTCTTTTGTTATTTATTTTTTCAATTTTATGTCACATAAATTGGTTATTGAAATTAAGTCTTATTTATTAAACGATGATATTTGTCAATAAATTATGATTTTGACTATTTATACTCATGATTATTTAATAAATATCAAATTATATGACATATTTAATTTTATTATTCGTTTATGATTATATGGGTGAAGAGTTGTTTTAATATTATTTTTTATTTTCAAAAAATATCTTATCATGAGCGAATAAAAAAAATTACATGTATTATGTGATGTGACATTTATTTACTAGTCACATGGAAATTAGTCAAGTCAGCCATAATTTATAAGTATACATCTTCACTTAATAGAAAAAAGTTAATTTTAAAGACTAATTTATATTGTAGAAAATAAATCAAATTCTTAAAAAGTTGAGAGACTACAAATTTATTTAACAAAAAAAGAAAGTACACTGAATTTAAGTATTAACTAGATTTTATAATAAAATTATTTAAACATAAATCATTTGATTATAAAATCAATAATTATTTTGTCTACGCATACAAATTAAGTTGATTGGTGTAGGGAAGCAGGGTTGGTTTTTGCTGCTGTAATATGTTACCTATTAGGTTGGTTAGCTGTAAAAATGAGCTGCATTTTGTTGAACTAAATAGCAAACAGTATTGGTAAAGTAGCATCGATTTCAAAAGTAATTTTTCTGTTGCATTGAGAATTAAATTTTAAAAGATAAATGTTAGAAATACATTGTTAAGCATTTTTTAATGTGATAAAATTTGTTAAAAGTTGATTTTTTTTCTTTCAAATGTCATGTGAATATTTTTTCTAATTTCAATAAATTTTAACCAGATAAATGTTAATAATATTTTCTCTGACATGCATTATGATACTACTATGTATTGAAGATTATTGTTTAAATTTTGTTGAAGTTTAATTTTCATTTAATGATTTTTTCTTCTTCTTGTTTTAGTATTCAATTACAATTTTTTTTAATGTAATAAAGTCATATCATATTTAATGAAGATAATTATAATTTTTAAAAAATACACAAAATCTAGTAATATTTAATTAAGATAATTATAATTTTTTAGGAATATATTAAAATCTAATGATATTTAATTAAGATTTATTTTACTTGAAAAATCTATTAATATTAACAAACATAGAGATTTTAACGGATTATTCTGCATGATTTATTTTTTCTTGTTTATTCTCTTATTTTTTCTTCTTTTTTATTTTTTCTCTTATCTTTTTTTTCTTTATCAATATTTTTTGTTACATTTTTATCTATAAATATTGATGTATAATTTATTAATATTTATTTTTAATTATTAAATATTTAAAATTATTTAATACTATATTATTAAATTATTAAATTTTAATAGTATTTATGTTTAATAAAATTTAATATTAAAATATCAAAATTTTAAATATACATTAAAAATATATTTTGACAATTCTATTAATTAATTAATATCTAAATTTGAACATATTGTTCAAATTCAATAGTATGAATAAGAAAATATAAATACATTGAAGGTTGTTTATTAAAATATTAAAAGATTTATTGATTTTATTTTCGTTATTCAAACCTTGTCTTTTATGCTATTTTTTATTTATTAATTGTATTGTATTTTAAAAAAAATATATTATCCTTTAAAATCTAATAAAATCTTATAAATTCTTAAAATATAAATCTATTAAAATTTATATTACAAAATCTTGATTAAAATATTATTTTAAATATCTTTTAAAAGTCATTACATTTCTATAGTCTTTTAAAAAAATTTACAAATTTTTTTAAAATTTACAATTTTTTTTAAATTAACAAGATTGTTTTTACTAAAAAAAGTCTTATAAATCTCAATTTAATACACTCCCTAATTATATAAAAAGTCTTAAAATATCAAAAAAAAAATATATATATTTTTTACTTAATTTCATTTTATCAAACAACTACAAATTTCATACTATTATTTATTTATTTTTTTTATCAAATTAATTATCATTTATTCTCTTTCATCTCCTTTATTTCTTCCATCAACAAAGCATAAGTTTAGAGGTGTAGGAAAGCAGGATTGGTCTTTGCTTTTGTAATAATGTTAGTTGTAAGAATGAGTTGCACTCTGATAAACTTAGCAGCAAACAGTGTTAGTAAAGTAGCATCGTTCTCCAAAGTAAATTTCCTGTTGCATCGAGAATAAAATCTTAAAAGATAAATGTTAGAAATACATTTTTAAACATTTTTTAATTTGATAAAACTTATTAAAATTGAAATTCTTTTAACCAATGAGGGCATGAAGAGAAATGTGAGTGAGAAATTTTTTAACTTTCCTCAAATCATATTCATGAACACGTGTGCTATAACATATCTTCATCTTTTATTGTAAGGCGCGGTTAGATAAATTTATCTAAAATCACTTTTAAGAGAATAAAATTAAAATTAAAATTAATGTGTATAAATTAATTTATAAAACTTCTCAAATTTCTAAAAATTTACAAATTAGTTTGTACATAAAATTAATTTTAACTTATAAAAACTTTTTTTTATTCTCTTCTAAAAAATGCTTCCAAAATAATTTATCTAAACATATCCTAACTTACCTTCTAAAACAGGATCTCTGGCTTTTTTCACTTGCCTTACCCTTATGAAATTCATTAACCTGTTTTCATTGAAAAAAGAAAAGTTCTCACTGAATTACGTATTTTACCCAACAAAAACTTATCGTTCTGATTTTCTATTTCCTTAATTTTCTTCTAGCCTTCTTGAACTAGTCATCTGAAGCAGAATTACTAGTTTTTTGCACTCACGCTACCCTTTATTAATGATTGAATTTAGAATTTGGGTTTTACTGTAAAAAATAAAAATTAAATTATGTATTTTTTTCATTAACAAAATCGGATTGATTTTTTTTTTCTTTCTTGATTGCCTTCCAGTTTCTGTTCCTTCTTCCTTAAATGCTTGAATAATTTTCCACTCTCAAAAAGTGATTCGTGTACAACATTCACTTCCCTCACAAGATAAACAACAACATATTTGATTGGTTAGTTCCATTGAACAGAGGTTGTTAATTCTTCATGTTAACAATTTTGTTGTTGTTCCTAATCCCTTACCTTTTGGATCACATTTTGAGGCAAGAGTAGGAAGAATAGAAATAATTGAAGTAGTTTTTAAGTTACTACACTAATAGTAGTACTACTTGTGCAATAACAATAATTAAAGTGAGGAGCGTCATTCTTTTATGATATTGGTCTCAAAGGTGTACCAAGTAGAGATTGTTATGAGGGATAGGATTAGGTTTCACCATAATAATGGTGCAATTCGTTCTTGTAGAGACTATTGATAAATTATTTCTATTAGTAATTGAATACACTGGTACATCCTTATTTCTGGGCCTGTCCTATAGATGTTATGGCATGTACTTGAGTTAGGAAAAGGTTCACTACTATAAAGTTGATAATTATTTTTAGTTTTGTTGAACCATAGATTCATTTGGATGTTGATAGTTAAAAATTTGACCTTGTAATTTTACAAATGACATGCCCATCTTGAGCAATGTCATTATGGATAAGATGAAACAATGATGGATTACCTTCTCATACTAAATTTCAATGGAGAGATCCGTTTCTATAGGGATACTTTGTAATGCTGCAATGAAGCAACATCACAAACAGCATCCATACAAAGCAAGTTCGTATTATTACACAGAAGCCGCCAATTTTCCAAGCATGTGGGGTTGGTTGTCTAATTAAAATTTTTGTATTATTTATGGATTTTCTTTTGAAAAAGAAAAATATTAAAATCAATCATGACTAAAGAAGAGAAAAAAAATGTCAAACCTGATTGATGATTACATAAACAGAGAGATGTGCATGTTGAAAAAGTTTCCAATGGTAGCAGTATCACACTATCACTCGTGTTCCATTGTCATAAACAATTTTGCTTCGAAGGGCAGGCCTCATAGTTTATACCTTATTGCTTACGGAAAAATCAATGCACTTGAAGAATTGGAATCCATGCGCGGTTCCCTAGTGGCGGCTACGATTCAGCATATCATGGTTTCATAATTCAGACAAATGTTAATGCTAATTATGTACCTTATCGAGCACAATTCATAAACCATCTTTAGCTGCAACAAATGGAATTAGTGCCTTCGCCACTTGATTTTTGTTAGTTTAATGGAGCTTTATGGAGATTCTATGCCTCAAACTCAAGTTAACCATCGTCAGCCACATGTAAGATAAAAAGGAAAAATGGCATACAATCATTATTTAAGGCAAGTTGTGATGATGACATTCTCCATTATGGTCACCGGGCAGTGATAAAATTCACATTTTGTTTACTCAGTATTAGTATTACGCTGATCAAACCTATTTGTGCAATGATCATAAGGTTTGCTTTAAAATACAAGAGCTATTTTTTACGATCAATTTCTGTGATGTTAAAAGTAATAATTGGTTAATAAAAATTATATTCTGCAAGAAAATTAGTTTTTTAACTGCCAGTTTTAATATACTGTGTAACCTATATTTATAAGGAAAAAAAAATATAACTATTATGGAGGGAGAAGTTGACCATAGGAGTTTCTTTATTAATATATTAATCAAATGCTTTGATAAGTTTATGGACAAGTAATGATGGCGTCAAACTTTTATACAATTTTTTGATTGAATATTATTGAGTGAAATCTAATACCAGTCGCACTAAAAGTGTGGTCCCAGATTATTTAGTAAAACCAAGATGGATAAAAGTGCTCAAAAACTGCACATTAAATCTAACAACATCAAATATCTCTTGACTTGCAAAGTACGTTAGCTTCTTTGTGATCTCTTGGTTTGAAAAACGGATCCAAAATTTTGTTTTCATTGAATCATTTCGAGGCTATTAATATGATACCCTTTCTTAGAAGGAAAACAAAGAATTGAAAGCAAAGTAAAAAATAACCCACAGATTGACAACTTCTTTAATTATCAAAGGGACTAGTCATTTAATCAGAAGCATTAAAATTGATACACAATTTTCATCTGAAGCAGAAAGCGTTGTATTGTATGAACAAGGAGAAGTCTTAGAAGATAAAGGTTAACTAGTATAACAAATGGTTAGTCCGAGTAGAATTGAGTCAAATTTCTTTAGATTTCGGGTTCGAGTACTGTGAATAGAAAAAGTTGGAAATGAAAATCTCACTAGAGGTGTTTAGTCATCTGATAAGATTAGCCATTAAGAAAATGAGTAGATATTTGAAGGTAACGATTCTCCTGATCTATCTCATGCATCATAAAGTTGGGATTAAATAGTTTTTGTTGAAAGGAAAACAAAGAAGTAAAAGACTGTTCATGTGAAACAGCAGCACTCTCTGTACAAGACTTAGAGACAAAAAGCTATGTAAAAAGTTTATTTCAGCTTTCGAACGAAACAGAAACAGAGTGATGGCGTGTTCTGTTCGCAGCTTGTTGTTCATTTTGATCAGTGCAATGAGAAAGTGGAGGAATTGTTTGACCTGGCACTGTACTTGTTTGACGATGAAGACAAGTCAGTTGACCTTCTCCTCAGCATCTGCCTCATTCCATCAGCCACTCTAACCGCAGGGTTGGATTTGATCTTACCACAGAATGACATGTGAGCCTTCACAGCTTCTTCCATGGGAAAAGGCCTTTTTCCTCTGTTAACTTCGTCTCTCACTGCTTCTGAGCACAACCCACATAACCATTTTCCATCAAATTTAGCCTTCACGTCGCGGATATATTCTTGGGTGCAATCTTCTTTGAGGCCACAGCACTCACACTTGACCGATTCAACTTCCATAAGTGGTTTCTTAATTGTTATGTTATCCCACTTTGAATGCTTGTAACTTATAAGGAGCTGAGAAGAGAATCTTTGGATAATGGAAGGCACGGGTGGTTTTGTTTTGGTTGGATTCGAGTGCAATGATGAAAGAGCCAGTCTTGGTTTATTTACTTTATGTTATTGCTTCAAGAACTAGTAAGTGTCTGTTGTTCAACGAGGGCTTTTATGGTGTTTGAGATATAAGAGAGAGAGAGAGAATGGGAATTGAAGTAGGGAAGAGTGCCATAATTTC
Source organism: Cajanus cajan (assembly GCF_000230855.2). Taxonomy (NCBI): domain Eukaryota; kingdom Viridiplantae; phylum Streptophyta; class Magnoliopsida; order Fabales; family Fabaceae; genus Cajanus; species Cajanus cajan. The sequence continues at coordinate 45,151,787 of NC_138527.1, read as the reverse complement.
CTCCATGTTCTAAGGGACATGGGGGATGTGGAAATAAGACGAGAGTGGTCGGAGGGGCCATTACTCTTTGCATTTAATATCAAATTAATAATGTCAACACACATCAGCATCTAATCAACCACATGAATTAACTTAACCATATGTGGTATTTTTTTCTTTCTTCCATAGATATGACATTCGCAGTGTTTTTAAAATCTACAATAAAAACTATTTCATGTTCTAAATATCATTTCAACACTAACATAAATCGATATTGAAAGTATTAAATCAACTCCTGTCCTAGTTGAAGAGGCTGGATTACTATATGTGGCATCTAATACCAGTATCTGTCTATCCTAGTCCTTGTTGTGCTAATCGATTACTAAGCCTAGCTTATGAATTGAACTAAGCAAAGGCCAAAAACACATGAAAGTAGGGGCCGCTTATGTATGTGGATGGATTCTTTTATAGCAATATAGCATGTTTATTTATGTTGTTTTGTCGTCGTTTTTGGTAGTTTGTCCGGTAGTTCTACTCATGTTACGCAAATTTCATTTTCACAACTTTATGATTATCATAGCTCTGAGGGATTTTTTCTTTTTTTACTGTTGACAATTCTACTTTATTGAACTGAGACAGAAGTACCATCCAACAAATGGTGCGAATTATGGATATGACTATATGAGTTGTATGACTCTGGTTATTGTTTTTTGTTGAACTTTGCTTTCGGTTCAAAAGTTGTAAGCTTTGTATTTAGCTTCCCTTTTGGTTATGATTGTCTAATCCTATTTTTTTCTCTCCCCTTCGTTGTTGTGAAATAAAGGAGAAAACTGTGAGAAGTTCCAAGCACATGGTTACATTGACTAGTCTTGTTCCTCTGGTTAGCTTAATTAACTCTGTGGAGTTGAGTGGTGACTAATTATTTTCCTTAGAATGGCCATGTGAAGAAACATGCGCGCGCATTAGTTTTTGCTTAGTGAGGTAAGACAGTCACAATCTCAACTAAGATATTTTAGCTTTATTGACAAGATGGCAATGTCCCCCCTCCCTAGCTGGACTGTATCAACTTCAACTGATAAAATGAATATCAATTTTAATCATGTTTCTGCAATGACTGTATCACAATTCTATTACCCTCATCTTTTGCTTATTTGCACTTAATGTGACTTTGAATCTGTTTAGATATAGAGTTTTTAACAGATTTTTTTACTACTTTTAACAAAAAAAAAAAACTTTCAAAAACATTTTTAGTCTGTATATATCAGAGAGAAAATCGTGTATAAATTTTTATTAGTGAGCTATAATGAACGGACTAGTTGACTTACTGATGAACGGATTTGTATCTAAGGTATCAAAAAGCCACAAGGAAGATAATTGAAATTAATTTGACACTGAAAATAAGTTTGTTCTTGAAGGTTCTCCACTGATTGATGATATAGTGTTAAAATATCGAACCAAAAGTTTTACAATACATTGGGATGAAAAGTAGTTATATTATATGTTTCTGAATACTATAGCTCAGTTGAATTTCATTAACAAGACTGAAACCAAGTCTAACATAGTGGGGACTAGGGAGAGAGGTTGGTCTTCTTGTTGTGGAATAAAACTTCAGATTATTACTCTATCCAAATTGTATAATGCAATTTCAACTTGTACATCTCTTATTTATATTATATTTCTTTCGCTTATCTCAATTTGAAATTATGTGCAACTTTATTTTTCAAATTCCCAAGCGCTGTGTTAGGAAATCTGTTTCTAGTCTTCTAAAGAAAGAATCCCCTTTCCAATGCATCAAACTTAGGAAATAGAGACACGATGAGTTGACGTTATTTACATTAAACTCTACTGAGTTTCAAACACACATTAAGTATATGTTTGGTTTCACCACAAGTTCAAATTTATGTATAAAGAATGTGAAAAATAGAAACTACCGAAATGGCTTTTGTTTGAACGTGAAAAATGAATGCGTGAATAACTTGAATACAAGGTCGTGGTAACCACAAGGCCAACAAGGCAGTCGATGTAGGCCCCCACCCAAACTCCTTTTTTTTTATATTTTTTTTATATTTTATATATATATAAATTTAATTATATATTTTTAAAATTTTAGTATATTAATCACAGGTATTGGTTAGGAAGACTATGTATTTCAAAAATACGTATATATGAATAAATATTATTGTAGATTATCAAAAAAATAGTCTGTATTTGTTTTGAAAACAAATAAATTGGCATTGAAATGAACAGAGATTAATTTTCATAAAAATAATATAATACATAAAAAAATCACTGATGAAATTAATGGATAGTGATGACTGATGAATCACACATTCAATTAGAGATTATTTATTTTGGTTTTTATAAAATAAAATTTTATTCTTTTAGTTTTGATCAATTTGTATACATATTAAATTAATATATTTTCTTATATTCCAATATTATTTTAACAAAATTAAAAATATGAAATTACTTTAAAAATTTTATTTGAATCTCAATAGTTGAAAATTTTAAAAATAACTAATTAAATAAATATTTATTTAACTTGATATGAGTGTCTTGACTTTTTTCCTTCCTAAATTGAATATTATAGAAAATTATCAATAATACTTATAATTCTTTTATTGTCTAGAGAAGTTCTTAAATTATTTTAGATTCAATTTGATATTAATTATTGAATGAATTACAATAGAATGAGATTTGAAATTCTTAATTATTAACTTTAATTAACAAATTTTCAAATCAAAAATAAAAATAAAAAGAATGAAATGAAAATTACTGAATTTTATTAAAGTGAGACTAAAATGTAAAGTTCTAAGGTATCAAAATTTCTAAAAATGACATTGCTTGAATAAACACGTGACGCTATATAAGTCTTTCTTTCTTTTTTTTAGTTGGACTTTTCTTAGATATTTTATTGTTGTTGTGTTTTTTTTCTTCGTTTAATCGGGTTTATTGTAACAATTTATATTTATCTACCTCTTTTTTTTTATATATATATTCATTTTAACTTTCTCGTAACCCACTTCACTCTTCACTGCATCAATATAAGACTTTAATTTCAAACACTTACTTTCAAATTCAATTACCTAGTTTGGCTTGTGGAAATAATAAGTGTGAATTAATTTTTATTATCAATTTTAGAATATTGTATGAATTATGTTTATGAAAAACTTTTTTTACCTAATTTAATCTTGGACATGCCCTTACTTTGGTCATCATTCATCAATGGCCGTGAGACTATGCGAAGTCTGTTATAATGTTGTAATTTATGAAGATACGTAACTCAAGTTCTACAATATGTTGGAAAATTATTTGGTCTTCTTGTGAAACTGATTTTAATGTTGGTACTTTGTCTAAAACGCCCACAATTTAGAGTTATACAACACTTGCTTATGTCCCTTTTTATTTTTAACTTATGCCATTTTCTTTGTTTGTAAGCAATTTTATTTCATTCAAAATATTATTGTCATCACTAGAAATTGTTGTGCCTAAAGTGTGTGGGTATCCTCCAAAATCCTACATTAGGTAATTTTGAAGAATGAAAGTTGTAGACTACTACTATAAATAATGGGTGATAATTTGGGTCTACTCACTACAACAACACTAGTTCTTGGATGTATTGAGGACTTGGGTAGTTGTGTGTCAAGAGAAGGTTTACAATTTTTTCGTGCAAAAATTGTGTGAGAGGGTTTACAATTTTTTCATTCAAAAATTGTCAAGAGAGGGTTTGCAATTTTATCCTTATAAAAATTGCAAGTGGAGTGATAAAATTAATTTATTGAGTGTGTTTGTGAATGAAGGCAAGAAGTGTCGAACCACGTTAATTTCTGAGTTTGTTTCTCTATTTTTTTTCTTCTCGTGTATATGCTTCCGCGGTATAAGTTTTCTTTTCACCGGTACCCAACAAAAATCACTACAAACTTTAATTGACAAATGAATGTGACACAACAATAAAATTTGACAACACAATGCCCAATTTCCTACGGTGTTGCAAGTTGCAATAATACAACAAAATTTCTGGATTGTTTCCTTTTCTTTTCGCTGAAACAATAATGTCTTTTCTTTTTTTTTTTTCTTTTCGTGTGTACAACGAACAAAATCTCTTTTATGTGATTCTAGTCAAAAACGTATATTCAATGTTGCTTAACCTGCACATGGCAAATGTACCTCGTTGCTTGGTTGTCTTGGCAAATCAACTAATCAAGTTTGCGTTGTAAGCATGCAAGAATTTTAGCAAATGCTGGCTTGTTACCAACCTATATATACACATTTAATTTTACTTAAATTTAAAATATTGCTGGCAAAACTTGCCACGTAATATACGTATATCATAGGACCCCACTTCACTGTGTTTCGCCATTTCTGAATTTCTTATGAGTTCACTTTCATGGGTCTCCTTTTATGTGACGCGACACTGACTGTATCCTAACATCATTTAATTGAAGTTAATCAATTATTAGAGGATTTTGCTGCTAGAATTTCCCAGAATTTGAAATCTATATTGTGTGGCCTATGGCAGCTTGCTATCTTCCTTTAACGTTGCTTTCACCTACAATGTTGGGTCTAACATTGTTGATTCATTTTCAAAAGCAAATAATAAATATGGGTCTTCTGGAATTGGGAGCTGTGTATGATCGTAATTGGTCTGTCATTGACCACGAAATCAAACCTTAAAATGTTTTTACGACAAAAGGGAAGCAATTCAAAGTCAGAGTTGGTGCGTATTCAAGAAGGATGAACATATGAAAGGAAACATGGCATGTGCATGCTCTATTCAGAGTTTCAAACCACCCAGCTTACTATCCCTTAAGATAGATTCTCATAAAAACATTTATTTATTACAAGTAATCACCTATACACTATCGGTGTAAAAAAAATTTATATTGAATGTTAATAGTGGTTGCTTATTTAATGAAATAAAAATAAAATAAAATAATTTAAAAGATATAATTGATTGCTAATATAAAAAATTTTACATTAACAATATATGGATGATTACCTCTATTTATTATATACTCTTGATTTCCAAAAATTTAGAGGATTATTAGTTAGTTATTGTATATGTGGTTCTCAACTCAGCCAACATCAATCAGGCTTTCATTGGATCGTGACAACGGCCCAGGAAATTATTAAATTACACAAAATCAAAATTAGATAGGTTCATGCCATACGAGGAATCGTATTTGAGAGAGTGAGGGTAAACTTCACAGCATTAAACCCAAACAATAACATAATTATTTTAGAACCCTTTGGTGAGTGATGATCAAAAGAGTTAGCACATCTCAGATATGGTTCGTTTTGGAACATGATGGATCTTCACGTGCTTAGACTCTTTTTTATTGCTAGCATTTTTAGATTCATCATGTTTAAAGTATTACTTATTTTGATGTTCATTAAATCATCATAATATCTTCAAAAAGAAGTTTCAATGAGTTATAACTTAAGAGAGAAAGGTATTTATAAATTAATTTTAGTCTCCGATTATAACCAATGCAAAAAATTTTAACGTACGAAAACATTATTGTATTTTAAGTGCTTAATATTTATCTACTATATTAAGAAACTTTTAATTATAATAATACTTATTTGAAGAATGCTAACAACATTCTTTCTAAAATACTTATCTAAAATATATTACATTTATTAAAATGATTAATTTCACATCATTAAATACATTTAATTTTTATAATTTTACATAAAATATATTACATTTATTAAAATATCTTTAATCACATTCATGATAGATATAGTATTTTTATTTATTATTATAAGAGTACTTTTGAATTAAGAATATTAAACAAAGTTGACTGAGTTAAAATTTGTTTATATTTCAATCCAAAAAATTTAAATATTTTTTGCTTTTATATAAGTTTAGAAGGAGTACTATTTTAAACACTCTCTTGATTATAGATTGATTTTATTTTTAAAATCATAAATTTTATGAATCCCATATCTTTTGATGAGTCTTCTTGATTTAGTGATAATCACATAAATTTATAAATTTTAACCAATAAAAAAAATTATTAACAAGAGAGTATTAGAGTGTATTTCTCATTTTCTTTCTTTCTTGACAAGCAACCATTTACACATCATAATCAAAATAATTTATAAGCAGAAATTAACTATCAAAGTTTGCTAAATTTGATATCGGGTTCGTTTCTAATTCATAGAGATTTTAGCACCCAAACTATGGAGCCCGTGCAATTAATTAAGACAAATCTCAGAGCTTATCTGGCTGCAATCACACCAGCACCACTGAAAAGAGACATATACAATACATGGACCATCCAATAAGAAAAACTCTTTGCGTATGCAAACGAAACTTTTGAGCTGAGACTGTTTGGTTTTCTATATATATATATATATATATATATATATATATATATATATTCAAGTATACGTTTTGGTTGTCTTAATTCCACCCAATAATTCATATTATATAACAAATTTTAACAATCCAATCATTTAATAATAAGTTTTTAATAAATAAATTAATTTTACAAATATTTTAAAATTTTAAAAATTATATGATACTTTCGTTTAATAAATTCAAATTGATAGACAATCATCAAAATATTTTATTTGTCAATTTAAATTATTAAATAATTTAAATTTTTAAATTTTTTTTATAGATTTAATTTATATATTAATTTTTTTTAATTTAATAATTGAATTATTAAAATTTGATATTGAATAAAATAAATCTAAGAAAAATTATTCTTAAAATAAGTGGAACCCTCTTTATTTATATATATATATATATAAGTCATTTTTGTCTAAAACATTATTCTAAATTATGTATTAAATATAACTTTTTTTTTCCTAAAACCTTTTTTTTTTGTCATAGCTCTACGGCTCTACCACTTGAGAAATTGGTGTAAATATGAGTATATAGATATCCAAACAATATAAAGATGAAGATTAAAATTATTAGTCCTATAAATATGAGATTGGATACGTGCATATTTTTCAAAAGCAAATATAAAAATGAGCACTATAAAATGTGACCTACTTGTGTGGGAAAGATTTCACTTCAAGAAGAAGGATTTCAGCAATAAGCAACTTAGCCGCAGGTGGGTTGAGTAGGCCGGCCTCATTTTAAAAGGCCCAACTACCCCGAGGCCAGCCTCCCACGCAGCCCACTTGGCTCTGTACAGGAATTGGTTTGGATAATTTTATCCATAAAATACTTGGATTTAAATTCAGTCAAACTTATTGTTTTTTTTAATAATTTTAAACCAAACTAATTCCATCAATAATAGATTCATTTGACTATCAATTTTAAAAGATTATAAATTATTTTGAATTTTAAAACTATAAATAATTATTAAATACAAAAAAATATAAATAATAATTAAAATAAAATATCACATTCAATCATTGAATTCACAAATTTAAGTAAAACGGATTAAATCAAATTGAATCGAACAACAACCAAATTCAGATAAAATATTTGAGTGAGTTGGGATCGTTTCACATTTACACCTTGGTTGTGTCACCTGAAACATAACTGTTAAGGTTAACTCTTGTGATGTAAGTGTGACTTGTCCACAATATTAGTTGTCAATAATAATTAAAAGTCAATATTTATTATATATGTTTATAATTTTTGACAAAGATTAATTATTACTTCTAATAATAAATATTTCATATCAAATTCATGGCTATTAAAAAAAATGAACACTCAATTCATGCAAGCAGGTAACCCATTACTGTGCTCTGTCGTTTGTGGCCACTGGAGAGAGATAGTATTCTTAACAGCAATTGGAATTTGTTGGAGGATTCCGCCACAATCCTAGTAAACCAGACCAATTACACACAAATAAAAAACAATTATTGCTTTTTAACTAACAAATAGATTTCTTCAACCAATAACTTGGTGGACCAGAGACCTTTTAGACTTCATTAATTGGATCTGTAATTGGAGGATGTGTGTGTCTGTTTTTATTATTATCATTATGAGGGGTATCCTAGATTGCCAAAAACCAATGGAAAATCATTACAATAATAATTATAATAAAAAAAAAAAGCTGTATTTTGTATTGGTGAACAAATCGTGCCTTAAAAAAAATATTGTTGATTAGGACATAGTGAGCTTTTGGTATTGTGTCAGCTTCAATCATTTTGACTAAAACAGCTAGAGTAGGTTTCATGTCTTCAATTTGATTGGCATTCTGTCCTATTCGTTATGCGATGAATCTTAACAAGAAACACCTAATCAACTTACACATAGTTAGTAACACAATCATTTCCATTTAGAAGAAATTATTTATAATTTATTTAAACTTATTTTATGATATAAACATTTATATGCATGTTTGGGTTATTTTTGACAATCTTTAGGAGAATATCATATGGTTGTTTAATTTTAGGACACTATTGGTATCAAAGAAATAATATGCTTATACAACATGATGGAATTATCGACATTTACCAAGAGGTTAAGGTAACTAGCTCTCTCTGTGCATCAAAATGCAAACTCAAGTTCCATGTCCATACCATAGTAAATGGTGATGAACAACTCCAACTCAGCGAAGCAACATACATGTAAATATGTTTGTATAATTTGGTGCACGTAATGAAGTCTTCCTTTGTTTCTTATCTGGTAAGGGAAACGATCAAACGATAATGCACATATGTACATCACTTCAAGCAACAACGATTTATGGACTAAGCAAGCATGAGCTCTGCTTGTTCCCATATGTTAAAAAAAAAAAAGTATCGCAATACTTAGGAATAAAAAATGAGAGTAACTTATAAATGTCTTCCATTAACTCATTTGGATGTTTTTTCTAAAAATAAAATCGTAACGTCTCAACAAACGTGGAAATAGATACTCAAATCAGTCGAGTTATTGCTTACCTGACTGTAGGACTTCAAAGGTTTGAGTATGATCCCACTTGTCAGCTGACCGCTATTAAGTATGTGACAAAGAAACATTTGACAATGACCAAACATTGGACACCCTACCATGTGCATACCATATACAAAGCCACATTGACTTGGTTTAATTCGTAGTGGATTGAAATTTTCTTTTTGATATTTCACATATCAAACAGTTTTTTTTTCTTTTATGATGCGATCGGTTGCATGACGATGTTCCATTCCGTGCCTCATTTTTGTTTCGAAATTGTTTCCTAGACAGGATTTTCTATACTTTTGAATGGTGCAAGAGATATGTGCTTGATAAAAGTGAAAATAAAAAGTTGCATTATTAATATCTTTGAAGATTTCAGTATCCAAGCTTGTCCCGAAAGTGGGGCAAAAGAAAGAAGAAGAAGGGAAAAAAAGAAAAAAAAGCAAATCCAATGCAACCTTAACTCATGACAAGTCAACTGTTGCACTGACTACTTCCAGAAATATATAAAGTTTCTCCTTTTCGTAGCCTTTCACTTTATCATAAAGACAAAGTGCACCCCCTTGTATGAGGATTGCCAGTGAAATCTATTTAGTTTGTTAAGTAAATGACTACTATAGTTCCAAGTGAACTTCGTTTTGGCATTATTACATAGTTGAGTCATGCCAAAACCTATTAATCTCTCAATTATATATACTAGGTACTCCCTTAGAAACAGACATAATAGTTGCAAAAAAAAATGTGTTGCCTGGATCCGAAAATTACTGCTCGATGACAAGTGAACAATTCCTGGATAAGTGAATTGAGCATGACCAAAACAAAATTTCCCAAAAGGCTTTTCAAGAAGTCCTTTTAACAGCATGCTTTTATAAGTTAATAACTTTGCATTTATTTTTCAAACGTAAAACAATACCTGTTATTTCACAAATTTACAACGGAATACAATTTAACCTCTTTTTGCTTCTGTGGTTGTATGCCTCTTGACTCACCACGTAAATCATGCTTTAGTGTATGACATTATTTTCTCAACAGTTTCATTCTGTAGTATGAATGATGATAAAATACTAATTAAAGCTATCGAATTGGGGAAGAGATAGAGAACGAAGGGGATGTGAGTGAGGGGGAAACAGCAACACAATAATAATACAGAGCAAACTCAAATAATTATCGCAGCGGAAATAAATTTCCCAAACTTGCAAGAATCTATGAGGAGCAACAACCAATGAACAACAATAATAAATCACCAAAAATCACACAGAGAAATACCAAGATTTTTAACATGGAAAACCCCTAAAAGTAAGGGTAAAAAATCACGAGTCGTCCATATCAAAGAAATAGTTCCACTAAAATCAACAAAGAGTACAAAAGAGTCTCAATCAACTACACAAAATAGTGCTAATACCCAGCCAAACAACAAAGCAATAAAACTTACAAATAGAGAACAAAGAAGATGAAAAAACTCCAAATACACAGCTACAGTGCAAACTGAATATCTCCCTACTCAGACCTGGTTTCAACGATCCAACCGGTCAGAATGAAGAACCGGGTGTCACGAATCTGCTATCCAATTTTCAACCCGATCCAACAGTGAACGAATCTGCAGTACCGATTTTACTGTCGCAGCCCTGTGTAAAAACGAGAATGACTTTCTCTCTTCCTCTCTCTCAAAGTGCTGGTGCTCTAAATGACTTCTGACTTTCTCTCTTTCTCACTCTTATGATTCAGAGCCTCTCTCCACTTAATTAAGTGAGACATCAAGTGGACTTCTCAATTTTGGGCCTTTTCTCCATATAGGAAGGGAGCCCAATACCCAACAAATCTCCTCCTCACAATTATGTGGAGATAACTGCCAAACCGGCGATCTCACAACAAATTTCAAATTTTCCTCTTGGCAATGCTTTAGTCATCATATCAGCTCCATTATCATCAGTATGAATTTTAGCCAATTCCAACAGCTTAGCATCCAAAGCATCATGTATCCAATGATACCTTACATCAATATGTTTGGACCTAGAATGAAAAGTTGGATTCTTGCCAAGATGGATAGCACTCTGACTATCAACAAATAAAGGATATTTTTCCTGCACAAAACCAAGCTCCTGCAAGAATTTCTTCAATCATAGCAACCCCTTGCATGCTTCAGTAATGGCAATGAACTCCGCCTCTATAGTGGACAATGCTACACACCTTTGTAGCCTTGATTGCCAAGCCACAACTCCCCCTGCAAACTTAATCAAATAGCCCGAAGTGGACTTTCTAGAATCAACATCTCCAGCCATATCTGAGTCTGAGTAACCCACCAAAGTAGGCTTATCCCCTCCAAAACAAAGCTTCATATCAACAGTACCATGAAGAAACCTCAGAATCCATTTCACAGCATTCCAATGTTTTCTACCTGGGTTTGACAAAAATCTATTGACTGTACCAACAGCATGTGCAATATCTGGTCTAGTACACACCATTGCATACATCAAACTACCCACTGCAGATGCATAAGGAACTCTCTCCATGTCTAATTTCTCAGCTTCATTTGTAGGACTCTGTTTAACACTCAATTTAAAATGAGTAGCAAGAGGAGTGCTCACAGCCTTAGCATTTTCCATCTGGAATCTCTGCAATACCCTTTTAATATATTGTTCCTGTGATAGCCAAAACTTCCCTTTCTCTCTATCACGAATGATTCTTATACTAAGAATCTGTTTGGCAACTCCCATGTCTTTCATGACAAATGACTCGCCCAATTGCTTCTTTAACTTGTCAATCCTGGAAGCATCTTTCCCAACAATAAGCATGTTATCAACATACAATAACAGAATAATAAAGTCATTATCAGAAAACTTTTTAACAAAGACACAATGATCAGAAGTAGTCTTCTTGTAACCTTGCTCACACATAAAAGACTCAAACTTCTTATACCACTGTCTTGGAGCCTGCTTCAGATCGTATAAACTTTTTCTCAGCCTACATACACAATCTTCCTTGCCTTTAACCTGAAATCTATCAGGTTGTTTCATATAAATCTCTTTCTCCAAGTCACATGAAGGAAATCAGTTTTCACATTCATTTGCTCTACCTCTAAATCAAGAGTAGCTGCCAAACTCAAAACTGCTCTAATGGATGACATCTTCACCACAGGTGAGAAAATCTCGTTGAAATCAACACCCTTTCTCTGTCTGAATCCTTTCACCACTAATCTGGCTTTGTACCTTGGAGATGTAGAATTACTTTCTTGCTTCACCCTGAAAATCCACCTATTTTCTAAGGCCCTCTTGCCCTTAGGTAATTTCACCAAGTCATAAGTGTGATTATCATGCAAGGATTTCATCTCATCTTGCATTGTATCCAACCACTGTTGCTTTTCTTCACTTTCCAAAGCCTCTTCAAAACATTCAGGTTCTCCACCATCAGTCAAGGTCACATATTCATCAGAAGAATACCTTGTTGAAGGTTGTCTCTGTCTATTAGACCTCCTGAGTTGAACTTGATGTGGTTCAGGTGCATCATCAATATTCTCATCATGAGACATTTCATGGTCCTTCTGGTCATCATCAATAGGAACATCTAATCCACCTCCAAGTTGTTGATCATCAACATCATCATGTTGTTCACCAGGTTGAACACTACCATCAACATTATCCAGATTGTGAATAGGTAACCGCATAGGATCAACATCATTCAGATTCATATCTTTCTCGGGTGTAGTCTTTTCCACCTTATCAATGTCTTCAATGGTTTGGTTTCCATGAACTGTACATCACGTCTTCTAACAAGCTTTTTCTCAACAGGATCATAAAACCTGTAACCAAATTCATTTTCACCATAACTAATAAAGATGCACTGCCTTGTCTTCGCATCCAACTTGGATCTTTCATCCCTTGGAATATGGACAAATCCCTTGCAACCGAAGACATGCAAATGATCATAGCTTGCATTCTTGTCAAACCAAATTTTTTCTAGCACCTCACTGTTAAGAATAACAGTAGGAGTGAGATTAATAACATGCACCGACCCCAGAAATGCTTGGGTAATTTAGCATCTGAGAGCATACATCTCACCCTCTCAAGCAATGTCATGTTCATCCTTTCTACTAAACCATTCAACTGAGGAGTTTTAGGAGGAGTCTTCTCATGTGCAATATCATGTTGCTTGCAATAAACATCAAAGGGTCCACAATACTCACCACCATTGTTAGTACGAATGCGTTTCAGCTTCTTCCCTGACTGTCTTTCAACCAAGGCATGAATTTGTTTGAACCTCTCCAACACCTGATCTTTTCTCTGCAAAGCATAGACCCATAGTTTCCTAGAACAATCATCAATAAAGGTAACAAAGTAAAGTGCACCACTAAAGGATTTCACCTTCAATGGACCACAAACATCAGAATGTACCAATTGCAACAACTCTGACTTCCTTGAGGGAGGATGCTTCTTGAAGGATACTCTGGTTTGCTTGTCAGCCATGCAATGAGAACATTTCTCCAATTCTGCACTCTTCAACCCTTGAAGAACATCCTTTTTAGCTAAGCAATTCAATCCCTTTTCACTGATATGACTAAGCCTTCGGTGCCACAAAGATGCCTCCATATCCATGGCATTCACACTGTCTTTAGCAACCAAAGCTTTTGTCCAATACAGTTTAGAAATTTTCTCCCCTCTAGCCACAACCAAGTTACCTTTGGTGAGTTTCTACTTTCCAGAACCAAAGTGGCTATCATAACCACCATCATCAAGTATCTGCACAAGGATCAAATTAAAGCGGACATCAGGAGCATGTTTGACTCCTCTAAGCAACAACTGCATTCCCATGTTGGTTTGCAGGCAAAAATCACCAACACCAATAACTTTAGACACACCATCATTACCCATCTTCAACACTCCAAGATCACCAGAAGTGTAAGATGTGAAGAACTCCTTCCTTGGTGTAACATGCAGTGTAGCACCACTATCAACAATCCACATGCTCTCATCTGATACAAAATTAACTAACCCATGGTCACTGAGAATAACAAGATCACCACAAGTAGCAGTAGCAACACGATCATTATCATCATGATCCTTTTCTTTCTGCTTACCCTTATTGCCTTTATTCTCCTTTTTCCATGATAAGTGTCTAATTAGTTTGATGAAATTTAAATTTGAGACACTTATCTAGCACACTTTTTGTATATATTGATATAATTTTGGAAAATACATTAAGAATCAAAGAGGGGCTCTTAATTTACATTATTACATGGAGTGATGAGTTTTTGATCAGATTTTCCTCTTATTTTATAGTTTTTGAAATCTGGAGGCAAACGGCTGAGCGCCTTGAAACGGCTGAGCGCTTTCAAGGTTAAAATCAAGTTTTTGAAATCTGGAGGTAAACGGCTGAGCGCCTTCAAGCCAGAGAGCTCAACAAATGCAGCAAAGGAGAGGCGTTCAGCCACTCTAAGGCACTGAGCAGATTTGGCCCTGGAAGAAGGAGTGCTCTCTGCATCTTAGGCGCTCAACGGATATGAAGCGCCCAGCCCCTTGTGCTTGCTTAACAGTGAAGAATCTCCAAGGCGCTCAGCGGATTTGAACGGCTCATCCCTTCAGATTACTTCATGGTGAAGAATTCTTCAAACCGCTCAGCCGTTTCAAGGCGCTGAGCGGATTCTTCTCTTTCCTGCCTACTCTATTTTAATTCTAGCACTTATAAAAGGGCAGAGGAGAGAGAAAAATGGGCATCACAAGCTATACGAAGTGAAGAACAGAGAGGAACGAGGAAACAGAGCACTTTGGAGCTCGTGGGGACGCGATTCTTCAGAGGATCTCTTTCTTCTACCTTTCATCTTGTTGTTTTGTGATTTCTTGTACCATGGAGAGCTAAAGCTTTAGGTTTGGGATTAATGTAGTCATCAAACTCCTGTGTATTCCTCTTTGATTTATATATATATATATCTCATCTATTACTCAATGTCAGTGATTTGTATTCTGTTCTTAATGCTCTGATAAATTGATCATTTATCTTTGATCTTGGATTTAGAATTTGGTTGGAAAACGTTTTCTGAATCTAGACTTGAAACAAATCACCTATTAGTTTTGAGAGCCAAGGATGGTCTTGAAATTAATAGTTGCAACAAGTTCTGATTCTTAATATGGGATATTTAACTGAAGTGAGGAATCATTCATTGAGTTAAATCTCTTAGGATTTCTTATGCCAAGGGATTGAGTTTGAATGAAAATAGAGAACTCAATGGCAATGAGTAATGGAATCATTTGATAGAATCATTAGGAATACATAGGAGGGAGATTGATGAATTTAATCCCAAACTGTTTCTCATATCTATTTTATTAAATCTAATCTTTTGATTACTTAAGTTTGCATTATCATTCACATCAAATTTGACCATGTGTAATTACTCAAGTTTTAAATTTACAAGTATCAATTAGTATAATAGAAATCAAAGCTTACTTCACAAGTTCCTGAGGATCGACAACCTTTTAACTATACTACAAAGACTTGGGTGCGCTTGCTCACAAAACCAACATTCCACAGAAAAAAATTCCTCTGTATATGCTCTGTTTTGTGACAATAATGACACTCCACATTCTTGTATCTGGACTTGGACTTACTCTTGCTCTTTTCTCTACCACCCTTCGGTTCGTTCTTCTGACTTCTTCCCCTATTTTCAGTGACAAGCACCTCAGACTGAGATGAAGAACCTTGTGCCTTCCTTCTCATCTCTTCATTAAGAGCACTGCTCTTTGCCGCTTGCAAAGAAACAACACCAGTAGGGATCGAGTTGGTAATAGAAACTCGAAATGTCTCCCAAGACTCAGGTAAAGTATTCAGTAGCCATAGTCCCAAAACTTCATCATCAAATTTGATACCCATTTCGGATAACTGATCTAGGAGCCCTTGAAATTCATTCAAGTGATCTGAAATGGAAGAACTTTCCTTGTACCTCAAATTCATTAGACAATTCAACAAATACAATTTATTATTCCTGATTTAGAAACATACAAGGACTCAATCTTCTCCCATAAAGTTCTAGCATGTATCTCATTTGCAATGTGATTATAAACATTTTCTTCTACAAATTGCGAATAAAACCACACACCTGTTGGTGTTCAAAGTCCCAATCTTCATCAGACATAAAATCTGGCTTTTGAGTAGTAAAGATAGGAAGATGCATTTTCTTCACAAATAGCAAGTCTTTCATCTTTCCCTTCCAAAAGTGATAATTAGTGTCATTCAAAGCAATCATTTTAGTATTTGCGTCCATCATTCAAGCAAGTCAAATAGCCCCAAACCAAAGCCAACAAGAGCTCTGATACCACTCTGATGGGGAAACAACAACACAATAACAATACAGAGCAAGCTCAAACAGTTATCGCAGCAGAAATAAATTTCCCAAACTTGCAAGAATCTGTGAAGAGCAACAACCAATGAACAACAATAATAAATCACCAAAAATCACAAAGAGAGACACCAAGATTTTTAACATGCAAAACTCCCAAAAGTAAGGGTAAAAAACCACGAGTCGTCCAAATCAAAGAAATAGTTCCACTAAGATCAACAAAGAGTACAAAAAAGTCTCAATCAACTGCACAAAATAGTGTGAACACCCAGCCAAACAATAAAGCAATAAAGCTTACAAATAGAGAACAAAGAAGATGAAAAAACTCCAAATACACAGCTACAGTGCGAACTAAATATCTCCCTACTCAAATCTCGTTTCAACGATCCAACCGGTCAGAATGAAGAACCGGATATCACGAACCTGCTATCCAATTTTTAGTCCGATCCAACGGTGAACGAATATGCAGTACCGATTTTACTGTCGCAGCCCTGTGTAAAAATGAAAATGACTTTCTCTCTTTCTCTCTCTCAAAGTGTTGGTGCTCTAAGTGACTTCTGACTTTCCCTTTTTCTCACTCTTATGCTTCGGACTCTCTCTCCACTTAATTAAGTGAGACATCAAGTAGGCTTCTCAATTTTGGGTCTAGGAAGGAAGCTCAATACCCAATAGTGAGTTTGTACATGCTTCTAAAGCAATGAAGAAACCATCTATTACACAATGAAATGATTATAGAAAAAGTTAATTGGAATAAACTAAGAAAGAGAGACCCACAACATCTGAGAAGGCAAGAAAAAAAATACTCCCTGCGTCTTAAAATAGTTCTGATTTAAGCATTCGAAAAGAATTTCAATCTTAATTTATCATCTCATAAACTAAATCAATTTTAATAAATTTAAATTAAATTTATCTAAAAGAAAAAATTACAACAAATAAAAATAATGTATTTTTTATTATTCTTAATTTATGCATAAAAACCTTAACAAGGAGTGTTTAAAGTAACACCATGTATGTTGTCAATAAAGGTTGTCACCAAACTGCATTAGAGTGCACAAAAAAATCATAGATAGAACTAGGCACGAACTTCTTTGATACGCAAAAAGTGGGTGGGATAGAACTACCACTGCATAGCAATAGCATAAATGCATAATAACTGAGATAATAGAAGGTTAGTAGCCTTAGCTTCCAGATGTTAAAAGCTTAAAATGTAATGACCCTTCCCTTATTAAGAAACAGACAAAACATATTCAGTAAGAAGACTTTAACCCAATAATAGTGAATCTGAATAGTGGTTTGATAAGCCAGGCCAGGGCAGAAGAAGCAAAAAAATGGTTGTTGGCAGGTCAATATAGTCAATAAAAAATCGTAAATTGATGGTTAACAAAAAATTAAAATATTTTTTTTTCCAAATTTATCTTTTAGTATTTATAGTTTAAAACTATTTTTTCTCGATTTTTTTAACTCCTATAACTTCATCTATAATTTTTTAAAATATTTATGAATATCTATAGATATTTATTAAAAAGATATATCTTTAAAATATTTAACAAAATATTTTACTCATACATTTTAGTTATATATAACAATTTTTTTCTTTTAAAAGTTATAAAAAATTACAAAATAAAATCTGCATAAAAAAAGGTTCGAAGCCTATAACCAAAATTCAAATAAAATATGCATAAAAAATTTAAAAATTATAAAATTTAAATTTAAATATTATTCATAATTATACTAATCATAATAAATAGATTTAGAAATTGAATTTTAAATATTCAATCACGTAAGTTTAAAGTTAAAACAATAATTGTTAAAGTAAAATATTTTGATTACAAATTAATCAAAATAAAAGATAACAAAATATAATACTTAACTATTGTAAGTTCAAATAAAGTTTAAATAACATCAAATTTATGAGTTCAAATAAAATTACAAAAATCAATAAATTCTCTCAATATATAAAATTATTTATGTAAATTGGATATTAGCGAATATTGATATTTACGAATATAAATATTATGATACTTGTATCTGTCACATTAACATGTAAAGAAAAAAATATATTTACATTCATTACTTACATATATTCATTTAAAATATCTATTTTCTATCCATTGTGAATTTTATCTACAAATACAATTTTTTTAACCCTCTACCTATTACTAGCTTCATTTTGATATATAAAATTTTTTTGAGAATTTTTCTCGTCTCTTTTATAAAATTCTCCAAAATATTTTGAAATTTTATTAGATAGTTATTGAAGTCAGTTAATTAATAAGATAAATTCATCATCTGAATCAAAAAAGATTAACAGCGAAAAATAATTAGACATTTAATTTAAATGAAGAGTGAAATAATCAACCCTAATAATTTTAAGGATAATGTTAAAAAAAAATATAATTTTCAACAAATTTAATGGTATTAATTATATTAATAATTTTTTCTAATGTTTAAAGCAATATTTATTTTACATCCCTACATTTTTTTTTTTGTGAATGGGAATGATAGGAAGGAAAGAGGGAGAAATTAATAATAGTATAATTTGATGGGGAAAAAGAGAAAAAAAAATAATAAAAAAGAGTATCAAATTTGCGGCATAAATGGTTGTGAAGTTTATTATTAGTAAGCAGCAATAAGGACAAAGATGTTCTTCCCTACAAAAACTACCAACAACCAAATAAAGGTACGACGTTTATCGTTGGTTTCTTCTTCTTTTGCCATCGTAAACCGCAAATTGGCCTCTTCCAATTCTCCCTTTCGAAATGGACACAGAATCATTCCTCAAATTCAGTCACAAAACTGTTCCTACACATTATATGTGCAGATCATATCCTCAAAAAATCTAATAGACATGATGGGATATTGGACCTAAGTGGGTAATTATTGTATTATTACTGTATGTGGACTATATTAAAAGCAATGCAAAACCGAGTAGCATGCTCCTAATTCATAAAAATCTTCTCTACAGTATTTCGGCCTTTCATTTTCAATCTTTTCCACCTTCTACAGAACTACCACCCAGAAAAAGAAACAGAAAGAACAAAATCAGGTACAGTGATCCAGGATCTTCAAGGACCACTTTATGTCCCAAAAATTAACCTAGACAACTAATAAAAATGAAGAGAGTTATCATAAGCTCTTTGAAGCAAAGTAAGGTAGATCAGTGGAGGGCTAAAACTAAAGATAGCCATCGTGAAAGGAACTCAATTATGTCCCATAAACATGTCTCCACCTTCCAATTTGTTCATCCCCTCCTCCAACAGCATTCCCTGGTCACGGCATTCACGGCTGCAAAATGCCCTCTCACCCCTGAAGTATAACCACACAACTACACTCATAAGATGTTTGTGTTTGAATTATAATAATTTGATTTATAATCAGTCTTTTTATCAAAAAACAAAATCACCAAGGGATAATACTAAATTCAAATTTTTCAAACATTTTGTCATCAGTTTATAATCCATGGATAAATAAAATATCCTTTAATATGCCATCGAGACATAGGCCAAAGATGTTGGCCTATGGTTACACATCCATATGATTATGATATCAATTACAACTCTGCCATGTGGTCCAAAGCCAAGGCAAAGTGGTCAATAATGTAATACAGTTATGAATTATGATATCACATTAAATTTCACAAAGATTAAAATCTGTACTTCACAAACAGTCAAATTTTCTTTTAATTCTCATCAAAAACTTGTTTATGGATGGAAAACTCGCTGAAGAAGACCTATTGTCAGTCTAAGATCAGAACATTCAAAGTATAACTTGTCTGTCTAAATGCTAATTAACTAGATTTGTGCTTTCAAATCAAGTTGCAGAACATGATATGCATCCACGTCTACAACATTAAAATATATATGTCAATGGTGTTTAATGGGATGGATACAGAATAAGCAATTACCTGTACATGTAGATGTCCATGTCCTGGCTAAGATTTTTCTTGCAGTAAAAACAGAAGCTCATGAAGCTCTCAGAGGGGTAACTTATGTGAGGAGGAAGAAAAACATTTTCCATAGGAGAAGAAGAGCATCCAACATCAAAGCAGCCACTCTCAACAATGCAGTTATCAAATATGTGAGTAGTTCTAGGGTTAGGCCCGTGAGAAATGACGCGAGTGTAGTCCTCTGAGAGCTCCATTTCACTAGCAGAGAGACACCCCTTCAAAATTTTTGGAGATTTGACTGAAATAGAAGACTCATAAGCAGATTTAGGTGACTGAGATGGAGAAAGTGTTGCATGAATCATGGGAGGATTCTGAATCCTAAGCTGGGATCCAAATAAAATCATTCTGCTTTGTGATTTTGATGTCATTTCACCAGGCTTGTTGTCATCAACAAGAGCATCAACTAGGCCCTTTGAATCCAATTTGTCCCAACAACGTTTGTGTTCACCAACAGGAGTTCTGGGGCTGTTAGTTTCTGACCAAAAAGGGTTTTTGAAACCAGAGAAAGGCTTGTTGTTAGTGTCAAGTATTGAAGTTGGACTCATCATAGCCTCAGTTTCACACACCACTTTGGATGCGAAATTGACCAATAGCTTTGGAGAACTGAAGAAAGATGACACGAGTTTCTTGTATTTCTCGGATATAGATGGTGAGGAACTAGAAAATGCCATCAGAATCAGAGCTTATCAATCAATAGGGAATGCTCTAAATGAATCTCTTTATCACCACGGTTCATTTTTATTCTACATGAAAAAAATATATATATCAAAATACCATACAAAAAAAAAAAGAACATTCTTGATTACACAACTGTGAGTGAGTGTACTAAAAAGATTATAGGAATCACCTGCAAGGACAACATAAAAATCAATTCTATGTTTCTCTTGTGCAGTATTGGTGGAGGTTTGTACAATACATGTGCAAAACAACTGCAGTCAAATAATTTCACTTTTGTGTGAAGAGTCAGAAAACACAAGTTTCCATAAAACAAAACCCCTCTCTCTTAACTTGTTTATACTTCTGTAATCTCCATGCCTAAACCAGTGAGAAAATTGTTATGTAAAAGTGACTTTTTCCCCGGCTTTGTCGCCCTCTCTTGCTCAGTCTTAGAGAATGGAATCAAAAGGGTGATGAGAAACGACATGCAAAGAGGGTCTCAGTAGTCATGATCAAGGGACCAGAGGTGCATCAGAAACAAAGGAGGGTTATTTGTATTTTTTGCTTCTCCTTTTCGCTACCTTTCAATTTCACAAATGCTGGGAGACCCACCAGAGTAAAACCAAAACTGGTCCCTAAGATCGCATTTCAGGCCCAAAACGGAAAAGGCCAAATAATACTAAGAAGAAAAATGATAAATGATGAACGAAATGAAGTGGTAGTACTCCTTTCTTCTTCAGTAATGAGGGTTTAAAGGTTTAGTGAGTAATGGGGTTATGTTGGTCTTTATTGTGGTAATGGCATGGTGGAAACCTGGAAAATTGGCCCATAGATAGGAGTGCAGTGGGGGAGAAACTGAAAGCGGTTTGGTGGGTTATTATGAGGACGCGTGTGAGTGCATGAGAATCAGTGGTTTTCTTTTCAATTTTGACTTTGCTCTCAACACTGGCGCTTTGCAATTAACTATCTTTGGCTTTGTGTGACTCTGAATGTGAATGTATGTCCCATGAACACAAAAGGTGGCCTTATGTCATTGTGGATTCTGGATAGGCTCACATCATATATCCATACACTCCATTGTGGATTGTTCTGGGTATATACCTCAAATATAAATGCATCTTAATATAAATAATGGTATAGCATTAATCTATTCTCATTGTTGATTTCAGCATAAAATGGTGATTAAAAATACCATCTTATCTATGTATATCAAATCATTTAATTATAACTTGAGCATATTCATATAAAGTAATTATTGATTAGAGTATCTAATAATTTACGTATTTTTTGATGGAGGGAAAATGTCTATCTTATGACTACTCCCATATATTTTTTTTACCATTAAAGACCTAAAGAAAGCTATATAAGAAAATAAACATAAACTTTAATAATTTTTATGGATGAATCTAAAGATTAAGGAGACACATTGTTATAACCTAACAGTTATTGTATCTTTATTTTAAGAAAAATAAATTTATATTAAAGTTAAATACAATAATATTTTATTATTTTAAACTTATCCAATATAATCTTTCAACTGTGTTCATCCTAACATTCTTGGTACGGGTGTTGTATTATATTTTGGTATCAAAGGTCATGTGGACAGGCTTGCATGGTTCTTTAAGGTCATCAACCTATATCAATTTATAGTATTTATTTATTTTATTTGAGGATGAGTAAAAATCATCTGTTTGTGATGTTATAGCTTTGATTTAGTGCATAAATAATGAATTGATGATTGTGGTCCGGTATTTGTAAGTTTGGTAATATAGAAGTTTTGTTGCAAGGTTTGGAAGTATAAGTAAAAATGTTTAAAAAAAATTTAGTGAAATAATTTTTTTTTTCAAAAATATTGATAAAATGGAAAGATATCACATAATGTCAATGACATGTTAAAATATCAACAAAGATTCACATATTTATATAAAATATTATTGCACAAACTTAAATTAAAATAAAACACTTAAATTTAAACCTTAAAATAAGATGATTGATATGATGTAATTAGTTCATCACAATTTCATTTTTTTTTTATAAATCATCATCAAAATTTTCACTTCATGCTGACAATATAGATTATCAATATTTTCATAATTAAAATTTTGTAGTAAACAAATATTGTAATTAAATTGCTCTTAACAATTCCCTTCTTAAAATTCAACAAAAAGAAAAATACCAATGACTAAAATATTCACTCTTAATAACACATAAGGAGCTAATATAAGTTAAAGAGGCACACTGGAAACATACATTATTTTGATCACAACTTATTGAAGAGAAGGTGAAGGGGACAATGTATTACTGATTATTCCACAGCGCATGTAAAAACAACCATAGTAAAATAATAACAAATCCAAAATGCATGTATTTTATTTTTATATATAATTAGATGCAAGGACCCAAAAGATATTAAAAACATGCATTTTGATCACACTGTTATGATGTTTTTTTGTTTTTTTATTTATGGTTTCAACCTTTACAAATATCTTTTATTGTCTAATAATAACAAATCTTATTCATACAATTGGCTTGTTTTTGCTCACATCTCTAATAATTATCACAATATTGTAATTATGAAACTAATCAACATATATATAAAAATATTATTCATGATACATTCTCTGTTACCACCGTTATCACGTCTCTATTCATCTATTTAGAATATGTTTTATAAATTATTATTTTAAAATCTTAATAAATTAATAAATAATTATATAAATATTGTACAATACAAATTTAAGTAAAATATCATTTTTATCCTTAAAAGATTTATGATTAATCACATTAATCTTTTAAAAATAAAATATCAATTAATTTTATACATAAAATAGATTAAATCAATCATCGTTCTTGAACTTATTTACTTTAAAGTTAAATACGAATGATTATGTAAAAAAATATTTTAAACTATAGAATAAAATTAGAACATGCATTTAAATTAATGTCGCTTTCATGTTTTACATTAGAAATATATATGGTATACACAAAATATTTTTTAGTATAAAACAAACGAAGTCTTTCACTTCTCACAAATGAAAATGATGATTTTCATATTTATGGACCAATGTAATGGACTCCAAATCTTTTTGAAACTGAACCAATGTTTTACAGATCTAATTAAGTCCAAGTTGAAGAAAGTTTGACAGAGGCACTAATCTTATTTTCATACATTACTAATATTATATTATTTTTTATTTTAGTATATAAAATAAAATTAAATAATAAATATATTAGTATTATATTATATTTAAATATTCATTGGATAAAAACATTTTGGATACTAAATTATATTTATTAAATAAAAATATATTAAATGATAGAATTTGTATGTATTAGATGAAAAAAATAAACATATTAAATTAAATTATTTATTTTATTTTATATTATATGATTTTATATATCAAATGAAAATTTACACCACATAACAGTAAAATATAAAAAATAAAATAAATAATAGCATCATATAATTTACGGACCTTCTCATGGATTAAAAAAAAATATTATATATGGACCAAAAGTAGTAGACTAACAGTTATTTTTTTTTATTTTTTTTGTATTTTAAAATAAAGGTCCATGAAGTAAGAAGTAAGAAGTAAGGCTAAGCCCAAGCCCAACCAAGATGAGACACTTATAATAAGTAGTACTGATACAAAAAGTTAGGGTTACAGGTTTTGGTTACGGCTGCTGAGGGAAGAGGTTGAAGGAGAAGAAGAAGAAGAAGAACTATGGCCGTCGGGAAGAACAAGAGGATTTCTAAGGGCAAAAAGGGTGGCAAGAAGAAGGCGTTAGTACCCATCTTCTTCTTCTTCTTTTTTTTTTGTTGCATTTTTCTGTTTAACTAATTTTTCTTCTTACATTATTCCACAGTGCTGATCCCTTTGCCAAAAAGGATTGGTATGATATCAAGGCCCCTTCCGTGTTCCAGGTCAAGAATGTTGGCAAAACCCTTGTCTCACGTACCCAGGGAACCAAGGTATTTTTTTTTCTCATTGCACAGCTGTGTACACATTGTAATTTTGTTTGCCTTTTCTCTTTGGCTATTGAATTTCATTTTTATATAATGAATTAGCAGATGATCTGCATTTATTCACGCAAATTGTATGGATTTGAATTAAGAAAATTTGGACGCTGTATTTTAGTATTGTAGGTTAATTTTTATGCCATGTTGGATTTATTTTATAGATATTGTTCATAGTGCGGAGTATAGTTTGGAATGTGTACATTATAATTTATAGTTATTGCAATGAGTGATTTGGTGTTGGTGCAATTTAAATTGCTGAGACTTGTGCGGCTCTATATAGATTGTGACGTGATTGCTATTTTAAATAACAGATTGCTTCTGAAGGACTCAAACATCGGGTGTTTGAGGTCTCATTGGCTGATCTTCAAGGGGATGAGGACCATGCCTTCAAGAAGATCCGTTTGAGAGCTGAGGATGTTCAAGGGAAGAATGTTCTGACAAACTTCTGGGTATGATGGTGACTGAGCTTCTTTTGGTCACTGCTACCTTCTCGCACTAATGTTACTGATATTTGTCCCTCTGTAGGGGATGGATTTCACAACTGACAAGTTGAGGTCATTGGTACGAAAATGGCAAACATTGATCGAGGCTCATGTGGATGTTAAGACTACTGATAATTATACTTTGAGGATGTTCTGCATTGGCTTTACTAAGAGGCGTAGTAACCAGGTCAAGAGGACCTGTTATGCACAATCAAGCCAAATCCGACAGGTATATTCTGCATCATTATGAGCTGTCCTGTGACATACAATTTGGTTTGTTCTCAGTCTGTCTGTTTTTGAGATATATGCTGGGATGGGATGTGTTCTGGCATTCCATAGGGTAACCTGAGTATGATTTTTAATCAAATTTCTTTCTATTGATGTATCTAACATAATAACAAAAATATAAAGGGTGTGGACTAAGTTATATTTTCACATGTTATTTTCTGGATTTGCTTTCTTATCATGACATTTTATCTTGTTATCTTGTTTTTTCTCTGTACTTGGAGGTGGATATTGTATATCTAACAGTGTGAAACACACATCTATGTTTTCAGATTCGCAGGAAAATGAGAGAGATAATGGTCAACCAGGCAACATCATGTGATTTGAAAGAATTGGTCCGCAAGTTCATCCCTGAAATGATTGGAAAAGAGATTGAAAAGGCAACCTCTAGCATCTATCCTCTGCAGAACGTGTTCATTCGCAAAGTTAAGATCCTGAAAGCGCCTAAGTTTGATCTTGGGAAACTGATGGAGGTATGGTTTTTTATTCTTGTGCTTGAAAGCTTCTGTTAGTCAATCATTGTAGGAATCATTATTGAATTATTATTGAGTTGTACTGCTGATCTGGTTTGGGGTCTTGGCAACATTTTTTATTGTAAATAAATTCATAGGATTCACACTTTTCGCTTCCATTTGTTTTACTTTCATTTTCTGTCAATTTGTTGACCATTAAACAGTTCAAGAAATGTCTTCCTAATTTTTCTTGGGTGCAAGCAATAAGCATGTGATTTAAAGCCTGGTCGGTTGGGACTAGGATGATATATGATACTTTTGTTTTTGATCCTCGTAGGTTCACGGGGATTACTCAGAAGATGTTGGAACTAAGGTGGATAGACCCGCTGATGAAACAATGGTTGAGGGAGCTACTGAAGTAGTTGGAGCTTAATCTGGCTCATAATGCATTTTTGTTTGTTTAGAATTTCTGTTGCTTTTTGCTAATATTTATTTGTTCAGTTTTGCTGTGACATTTAAAAGTATTTGTTTTTGCAATCTAAACCTGGATTTTTGGTTTGGTAAAGTTCATTGGTACAACCCAATAACTAAGCACCTTTTGAAGATGCCTAATTTTCTAGACGGCTCTTGCTAGTTTTCCCAATTTCTCATCTCAGACAAATCGTGCAATCTTTGCAGATTATTTATCTTGTTTGATTAATAGGGCGGTGAGTGTGAACACAAAAACGTACGATGTTACCAAACGTGCCCCCAAGATAATGTTTGTTGCATTGGCGCCTTTAGGAATTGAATTACTAGCTGACTTTTACTAATCACAATTTGTAGATGATAAGGTGTTATATTTATGTTTTTTCGTAACCAACCCAAATTGGTTGGAAATTGGGTTAAAACAGTTGGATAGGCTCAAATCGTGATACCTATAACTTCTGATGCATTTTCATGACTTGTTAAAATATTTTACCCTTTTTTTCCTAATGGTCGCCTGAACAGTTATAGGCATCAAATTTGTATTGTTATAATTTTGTTCAATTTATTCATGAAACTTATTCACTCTCCTTTTCTACATAGTTTTTAATCATTTTTTTTATTTGATTGATAATTATCTTATTCTTTTTTAACATAATTTCACGTGACTTTAGTCGGTTACTGTTTTGTGATGATTGTTTCTATTACTAAATGCATTCATTGAAAAAGACTCGTGGGTATATATTAAAAAAGTATTTATATTTATTTTTCTGCTTTTAACTTTTCATTGTTTTTCATATAGATATAAATAAAAAAATTGAACTTAGAAAAAAACGAATATTAGTGGACCTTCTGTAATAAAGGAAATATCACTAGGCAAAAAACTCTAGGAATATGGAAATTAGTGGCCCACTAAATTGGACGTGAATTGGTCTCATACGTCTATGGTTGTGCCAGTGCATTTTGGAGAATGAAAGGGAATATGTAGAAAACAAAAGAAATGGAATTGGTTTATTCATTCCGAACGAAACATCATATGATAATTGACGTGTCACATGTAGCAGTGTAAAACACAATTGAAATCAAAGGTGAGGATCAGTAGAAAGAACACTGAACATGACTATATCTCTGGCTTTTCCTTTGAGAAACACATACTTCCTAAGAAGCCCCTCTCTTTGGAAACCAGCCTTCTCCAACACCCTTTGAGAGCCAACATTGAACACATCAACAAGAGCTTCAACCCTCTCCAAGTGTTCCAACTCAGTGAAAGCAATCTTCACCACTTGTTTCACAACCAGCGTGGCAATCCCTTTGCCCCAGTATTTGGAGCCCAAAACGTAGCCTAGTTCCGCTGATGTTTTTCTACTTTTGTCATACTCTGAGTTGGAGGACAGAGAAACACAGCCAATAGCACGGTCGTTGAGGCATATTGCTCTGCACCACACAAACTTTGTTGCTATGTTTTGGATGAAGTTGATGCCATCGTCTTTGCTCGTGTAAGGATCCCAAGTGCAGAAGGTGGCAACTTTTTCGTCACTGGTCCACACCATGAGATCATCGAGGTCAGAGAGCTCAAGGGGTCGAAGAGATATTTTACTCAAATCAACGCTCTCTTCTTTCTCCATTTGCTTCGTATGTGAATGAGGTTCAGTTTTGGCTTATTTATGGACAAAACAAAGGAACTTGATTGGAAGAAGAAAAAGAAGAAGGGTTGTATAATATAGTTGTGAGAATCAACCAAGGAAGGAAGGTTCAAGTTTGCCATTGTTGACTTTTCAAGCCGCCCAAAGCAAATCATGTTTTCTTGTGAATCAAGAATTTATTTTTTAAAAAAACCAAAGAGAAAGAAAATGTTTTTTGGTTGCCCGAGTATCCTCGGGCTGAAAATCATATATTAATCTTTTTTCACATTAATCTTTTGATATATGAAGACTCACTTAAGAAGTTTAAAGAAAAGAAGAAATTATAATATATTGTCCTATAAAATAGCAACTTCAATGATTTAGAAAAAGTAACAAATTTATTTTCTTTAATAGATTTATACATAAAAAGATTTCGTTAAAAAGTTATTTTAAAAATACACATTATCAAGTTTTTTTTTTAACATTACTTTATTAGAATATAAGAGATGATAAATGAATGAAACAAATAATTTTTTAGGCAAATCATAATGTATCCAATAAGAATAATTTATTAATTTATTTAATTTTATTAATAATTTATATAAAATTCAATCCATTTAAGATAAAAAAATTTATTCAATTTATCCATTAACGTTTTTTTTTAATGGATGGATATACAATCCATTCATAAAAGTAATATTTTAAAAATTAAATAATTTTTATTTTTGAAATATTTGTTTCTCTTTCTTTTTTAATAAGTTATTATATTCTTATATAATCTTTTAAATTTTCAATCTAATAAACATGACATACTATAATTCAATGAATTTTAAAAAAATAGTAGATAAATTACTTTCTATAAAATTAAATGAATGAATTAGATCTAATTCATTATTTATTTTTATTATAATAGATGAATTTACTTATAAATGAATGATAGATAAATAGATTCATTTATCATTTTTAAATATAATACATGATTAATAACATAGTTCTAATCGGATAAATATATATAAAAACACTTTATAATATCGGCCCATAAAAATAAACTTTTAATTTATTCATGAAAGCACTTTTTTTACGGTGTAAGATAATATATTCGATTTGAAAATCGATTAATTAATCAAATTGAGGTCAAAAGTTTTAAAAGCAAGGACTAATGTGTGTATATTTGGGGGACTAATTTTAAGTATTGATCGATGCTTTAAAATTTTAATAATACATAGCATAAGTCAACTAGACTCAAAACAATAAGAAAGGAAATTCTCGGTACATGTTTAGAAAAGAAGGAAAACATACGGTGCAAACTAATTATTGCATGTAGAGTTTTATTGACTGTTACAATGCAATTCTTCATACAAGTCACTCAATACAATTACATACAGATGTGAAAGAAGTTGCTATGATCAGATAAGCCTAAGTTCAATAATCTCTTATTTCTTATGAAAAACCTTCAATTTTACTAGCTAAGTTAACAATTGATACACTAGTTATTGTAGAAACATCCCAAACGAAAAAAGTTCTCACAACATGACTTAGTCCTCATTAGTTGAAGGCCTTGAACATCCACAAGCACACCCCTTGCGGCGCCTTCTGCTATTTTTCTTTCCAATGCGAATGAAGTCCTTCAGCAACACACCTGTTGGTCTAGAGATTCTGTTTTTGCCTTTGTTGTTCTTCACATCAGACAGTTTTAGCAAAATATATTGTATGTTCTGCACCTCAAACTGCAACCTTCCTATTTGTTCAGAACCTCTTCGAGCCTGTTCTGTTACCCTTTTTCTTTGTGTGTTTCCTTGTTTTTCCAACTGCATTGTGTCCGAAGATGAGGATGTGCACTCTTCAATATCCTTTGCCAGTTGATCATATATGCCTATTTGTTGCATGACAGCTTCCTCGACATCTTCTATGTGTCTTTTCACTGTTTCATATTCAATCTCATTTACCATGTTGCTTTTCTTCTTTGTCTCAGGTTTCTTTTTCAAATCTTGCAGTGTCATTTTAAGAATGGCCAATTTCTGAGAATCGGAGGCAAGCCTCTCCAAGATCTTCCTTTTTCCGTCTTCGCTTGTTGTTGTTGGTTTTCTAATCTTCCACAACTCCTGTTTGTCAACACCCAATTCCTTCTCTGTCTCCAATTCTGATGAGTAATTTTGATATTTTTCCAACAGATGGCATGTAATTACATCCTCTATTGAAGCAGAATCCTGTTTATTTTCTTCAGTGACATCATGATGATCCATTTCACATAACTCAAGCAGATCATCCCTCCTCCTACTGTGCTCTCTCTTGTAATACTTGTTGGAGTCTGGATCATCCTTGTAGTCATCAAGAGGAATGTCTTTCATTATAAACCTTTTTTGAGACTTTGTTCTCCATGCATTACGGTCTCTTGTGCTGTTGTCTTTCTTAATTTTCACCACCAATTTTGGATATGTGGCAACTTCCAAATTTGAATCCTCAATCATTTCTGTTACAGCTTCTGCTTCAACATTAGCCATCAGATTTTCCTCCTTCACGCTTCTTTCAAGTTCTCTCATCATTAGCTTCTTAATTGCTGCAATCCTTGTCTGCATGTTCAGCAAATCAGCAACCCCATCTGGTATTAAGGTACTTTCATTTCCTCTTAAACTTTGATAGCTATGTTCTTGGAGACAGGTCTCAGTCGTCCCTACATCCTGGACAAACATTCATGATAGACATGGATATATAGAAAATATAAGTGAGCTGCATAAGCTGTTTTGATAAGAGAAAAAGAAGAATAAAACAAAAGTACATAATATCGAGTTAAAACATGATGATACCTTTGGTTCTCTGTTGCCTTGAGCAAAAGTTTTACTGGTCCAAAGAAAATAAGTGTGCTCTAGAGATGCAAAATCCTCTTTCAAAGAAGTAATCATAGGAGTATATGCAGATAACTGCCCTTTCAGTCCTCTAATTTCATTTTCCAGTACACCGATTCTTTCTATCATCTGTTCAATGACTGAGCTTTTAGCAGCATTCTCATCATCGATTCTCTGGCAAACTTCAGTAAGCTCGGTGACTTTACTTTTCAACAGTTCTTCACTAATGGATGAAATCTGAAGCTCCAAATAGAATGCTGCTGCCTCAGCCTCACAAAGTTGGAATTCATTTATTTTGTACAGCAACTCTGAATTCAGTGTTTGCTCCCTAACCTTGTGTTGTTCAACTTCATGACGTAATGACCTCATCAGAGACTGAAAACTTCTATTTTCTTCATTAAGGTGCTCAATTTCTTCTTTCTGATTCATATAATTTTCTGATAGTTCAAGAATCTGCCTGTCTTGGTTTTCTCTGATCAATCTTGATTTTTCTTGACTCATCTTCATCTCCTCAATAGATCTGCAAAACTCCTCATTCAATGTCTCTGCAGCTTTTAGCCTTTTCACGATTTCTAGAAGCTCTACATCTTTCTTCTTGAGAAGATTCTCTGAATTTTCAACTTGATGACTTAAACGGCAATTTGCATTTTTGATTTCCCGCAGCTCTTTATCCATCCTCTTAGTAGACTCATTCAGATAAACATTCTCAGCTTCTTTCACCTCAAAATTCTTCCTTAACACACCAAGTTCCTGATTGAGGTCACCATTTAAACGGCTAAGATTGCTGCTGAGATGTTCAGAAAGTGCTTTTTGTTCAATGACTTTTTGGGTGAGAAAACTCTCATAAACCAAGTTGAGGTTGCTTAGAGCTAGTAACTCATGGAGGATTACACTGTTTTCATCTTCAGCAGCAGACATTGCATCTTTGAGGTTCGAAACACTCCTAAGCAGTGAATTTTTCTCCTCCAGCATCTTACTATTTTCTTCCTGAAACACGTGATTTGTTCTCTGCAAGTCTATTAACTCTGCATGCATAGCCGCCAATTTGGACATTGATACATTATCTTTTTCTTCTCCATTGGCCACTTTAGTCCTCAGTTGCCTATTCTTCTTTAGAAGTTCAACCTTCTCTCTCTCCAACATTACATTCTTCTCTCTCATGTTCTCAAAGTCTTGCTCCATGACCTTTTTCTCTGACTCCAGTTTTTCCCTCTCAGATCGATGTAGCTGAAGTGAAGTTAGGATGACAGAATTCTCTAGAAGCAACTGCTGCTTCTCCTCTTGGCTTTTCACATAAGAACTTTTCAAGCCCTCAATGTTGTCCAAAACATGTGATATTGGTATTTCCTGTTG
Organism: Cajanus cajan; assembly: GCF_000230855.2. Lineage (NCBI taxonomy): Eukaryota > Viridiplantae > Streptophyta > Magnoliopsida > Fabales > Fabaceae > Cajanus > Cajanus cajan. The sequence goes on along the minus strand of NC_138527.1, from coordinate 45,119,501 downwards.
CTTGATTCCTTTGTCATGCCCACCATATGGATCAATATGAAGAGCCCCACACACTTGATGAATAGCCATTTTAAACTTTCTAATTTCATGTAACAGAAACTCTTCTTCCATCAGTTGCATAAAATTTTCAGTCTCCAATTCAGAGATAACTTTGTGAGAAAATTTTGATGCCTCAACATGCTTTTCACATTCAGCTAACAGGGCCAAGTTCTTCTGCTCCAGATCTTCTATACAACTTTGCAAAATGAACATCTCGATTTGAGCATTTACAGCTTTGTCAACTTCTTTTTCAAATTCTATCCTTCCCAACCGCAGTTCTTCCTGTAGCACATGAAACAGATTCTCCAAATTTGTCAGTCGGACTTCACTCAAGTGTTTATGATTAGCATGTTTTTCCTTTTGCACCAAAATTGAAGCACGGAGTTCTTCTACTTGATTGTCTGTGTTTTCTTTCTCCTTCTCTGTGTCAGCATGTTTTTCTTCTAATTTTGTGAACATCTTTTCCAGGTTACTTAGTTTAGCCTCGACGCTTTCCAACTGAGATACCAGGATGCTTCTTTCATTTAGAAGATTGTACTTTTCATCATTTAGCAACTTGCAGAATTCTTCTATGTCTGTTGATTTAGCCTTCAAATCTTCAAGTTCAATCTTCGCATCAGAGAGGGACTTCTCCAGCAAGGCATTCTTCTCCAATAGCTTCTGCATACTTTCAGTGACAATTTGTAACTGAGAAAGTAGAGCTGATTTCTCATCAACTAGAGTAGATTTTTCTTCCTGGAGAACTTGACAGGACTCCTGAAATTTCCTCACTGTTGCATTTAATTCATCTATCTCATCATTTAATCTTGATAGGGAAAATTCCATAAAGGCATTTTCTATCAAAAGTTCATCCATACCCTTTGACTTTTCACGAAGAGCTTCTTTCTCATTGTGTTCCATTTTGCAAACCTCCTTTAGCTTAGAGTTCTCATGTTGTAAATCTTTCACAGATGCTGCAAAACATTTAGGTTCCAAACCTAGAGTCTGTATCTCTTCCAGCATAGTGTGATATCTGTTATTCAAGTGCTGGATATCATTCTTTATTTGATGAGCTTCCTGCTGGAGGGCATTGTTTTCTTCAGCGTTTACAGCAAACTCTCGTTCGAGCTTCTCTTTGATCTCCTTTAGTTTAGAGATTTCCATTTGCTGTCTTCTTAATAATGACCTAGTGGAAGAGAAAGTAAGATCATTCAGAATCCTGTTTTCTTCCTCATTCTCTTGCATTTCTTCCTTAAAACCTTGTTTGGAAAGGTCCAAGTTCTTCAACAACTGAAGCCCATATTTAAGCTCCATAACAAGAGTTCCTTGCTCCTGTTGTGACTTAGAGTACAACTTCTGCAGAGTCTGTAGAGTGGACTCAATTTCAAGAAAGTGAGAGTGCTCTTCATGCATTAGAGTCTGAAGCCTCTCTATCTCAGAATGCTTCTCTAAAAGGGCTTGATCCTTCATAGCTATCTTCTGTGCCAGATTTTCAGCCTCTAGCTGAAGAGATTGATTTGATTTCTCCAACCTATCACAATGTTTTTCAGCAGTCTCGAGTTTTTCAGCCCCTTTCTCAATCTCTCTATTTAACTTCTCAGAATTTTCTTGGGCACGCAGGATTTCATTCTCCATTTTAGATATTTTCTCCAAGCATTGATGGTAAAGGACAGCTAAAGATTCCTTCTCTTCATTCAGATCAGCAAGATTTTTTCTCAGTGCTTTAACTTCCAGTTCTGCTCCTTCAAGTTGCTCATTTAACATCCTGGAATTCTCCTCTGAAAGGGTTATCTTGGCCTCCAAAACCGAAATCTTTTCAAGACACTGCTTATATCTAAGAAGACCAGCATCCTTCTGTGCTTCCAACTGGCCAAGTTCTTGCTGTAGATTTTGAGCTTCAATTTCAGCCTTAGAAGCTCTCTCATCAAGTGCCTTGGAATCAAGCTGTGCCAGAGATAACATATTCTCCAGTTTAGCTATACTTTCTAAACACTGGTTGTACTGAATTTGACCAGCATCCTTCTCAGCTTTTAGCTGTGCCAGTGCTTCCTTCAATACTTTAGTCTCAATTTCAGCTTTACTTGCTCTTTCATCAAGGCCTCCAGCATCTTTTTGTACCTTGTTAAGATCACTTTCCATTTCAGATAACTTCTCCAAACTCTTCTGATACTGAAGAAAGATAGCATCCTTGTCAGACTGTATTTTGGCCAGGGCTATTCTTAAGGTTAGAACTTCGCTATCTGCTTTCCCTGAAAGCTCAGACTCGGAATAAGGCACTCCTGGTGTGTGTGATTCAACACAGAGTGAATCATCAGTCATCATGTAATGTTCTTGGTTGGGAAATGCTTCTGCCATGGTTTTATGCGCATGGCGTAGCTCCCCCATTGCATGATCGTATCTCTCTGCTAAAGCACGGTATGCTCGGTAAAACTCCTCCACTAACTTCATGAGCTCTGGGCGCTTCTTGTAGTACATTTCTGCTCTTCTTGCAAATGAATCTGCTTCCTCGTCAATGAGCTTGATCATTGATTTGACTTTGGCATCTATGTCTGCATAAACATAAAATCACTTGTTATTGGATTAATAAACAGAAGCATGGACTAAAATCAACCATCATATCCTTATTTACTCACTTATAAAAGATAGCATCTTTCACAAGTTATAACAACTGGGTTTATTATTTAAAAAATGTATGCAACTGCTTTTGCTTAAGCGTATAATCAATGAACTCAACTTTTAATGCCACACAGTCTAACAGTGAGTGTGAAAAAATAAAATGTGAAAGTGGTTCAACATTTTCTGAGATGCTTGTGTTTAGAATAGGGACCCCGTCAGAAGGAAATTATGTATAAAGGCTTCAAATGTCATTTTCATTCTGTCTTTTCGGATGGTGAACATGTATACACTCAAAACACCGAAATTGCAGATAGTTTTAATTAGTCTTCCGTAATAAGCATGTATATTCTTAGATTCACTATGTAGTATTTTTTCTATTTTACAAAAGGGAGAATTAGAAGCAAAAATATCAGATCCGATCTGCTGAGTTGGAGTTCCATTTCCTTTTCACTGTTAAAATTTAACTGCAATTTCTCAAAATAATAATAAGAAGAACCATATTCATATATAGGTACCCATCAATTATAAGTTTGAGTCTTAATATCTAATTTAAATATAATAAAATCCAATTCCATGATAATGTTAGCCTCCAACCAACAAAATGCAAAGTGTATTTATTATAACTGCCGGGTAGTTGATAGCTCACACTTTTGTCTTATAGAAGACTCATGATAAATATACATAATGATTTTATGACAAAACGGAAGAGGAAATTTGATTTTGTCACCAAAAAAGATATTAACAACCAAGGATAGATAGGCCAAAGGATGCGGTAATGAATTTGTGTCATGCTAATCCTAAGCTTGTGAGAGAACAGCTATTGGGCATCTTTACAAAAGAAAAATTATAACCATACACTCATTTTTAGTCTCATTTCCATTCCGTTTTTTTCCCTATATTTCTCTCTTCCTTTTCCATTACATCACTTTCACTTATCAAATTTATCACTTTTTCTTTCTACCTTCCCCCCCTTCCTATCTCTCTCTCCTTTCCACTCCGGTCCACCCACCCAAAATAGGGTGAACTTTTATCATAACTCCCTACAAAATTATTTCAGTAGGCTAAATAGGGATGCATTTGTCAAACTGCATGGCTGCACACATTTATATGATATTGATTTACCGTAAAATCTGTTATAACATTTGAGCAGCTCAAGCATATTCCAACCAGTCTCCGTCTCCCAGACAACAAAGTACACATTGAACATCACATTCTGATTTAGAAAAGCTACAAGCTATTCTCTTATTACTCCCGCGGTAATAATCTTTGTGAATTTTGTTATAGTGAACTATTGTATGAATGTATTCTGATGCAGTTTCGATTAAAAATGAATAACTAACAAATTAAAATGCGTAGTATAGAAAATTTAATGGCCTCTACTGTGGTCTCAAATTCTTCATTCCTGTGAAAGCTACCTGAATGATATTTTCTAGAGCTTTCTATAGGTAGTCTCTTGTTGCAGAATGAGATAATAAGTTATTCTTTTGGTAGATCTTAATCGGCAAAGTTAGTTTCAACTTCAACAGATATTTAGCCCCAGTTCTGTTAGTTTAGTCTTTTTGTCATGGCAACACATTAAACATAAATTTGCAAACCAGATAACATAACAAGTTCAAACAATATATTCGGATTCCTTTAGCACAGTAGTAGACATAGAGAGGGAGAGGAAAAAGACACACCTGTGAGGTTTTCCTGAAGCCATTTTGAGTTTTTTGGGCTAATGTGGCTATCCCACCACCAAGAATAGGAGCGCCGGGACTCGGAATGAGACAAGGTCGCCATGACTCCAGCAAAGAACAACACTGCTAGTTTCAATTTGGCAAAAGCCTGATATTGGATCTAGGCAAGACTATAAGATCGTTGATTTCCACGAGCAGTGTCTTTGTAATTTGAGACTCTTCAGGACTGTTTCACCATTTCTTGTACCTATAACCAAACAAATGTTAACATAGTACATTTGATGAGACTTACTACAGATTCATGAGAAGTCAAAATTAGCTCCCATGGAATGATGTTGAATTACCTGCCAAATTGTACACAGTTCCACCTGATCACTGAAGGGAACTTCTTATTTCAGCAGTTCAGAAAATTTATATTGGGGGCGACTGCCACAAAGAAAGGAACAATATAGTTAAAAACAGTAGAAGCATCAATCCTTCATCATGATGAATTGTATTAGATAAAATACTTCTAAATGCAAAACAGGCTCCAAAATCCAAGCGCAGACATAAGATACATTTTCTATATTTTGTATGGATAGAATTGGCTGAAAAATTTGACCTCAAGCAAGAGCAATTTCTATGATCAACAAATGCATTCACAAAAGACCAGCAAAGAATATTTGGTAGCAGGATCCTAGGCACAAATTGATCAATGATCATGAAGAGTTAAAGGAAAAAAGAAAAATTAGACAAAAAGGTTATATAGGCAGGGAAAAGAAAGGGTAATTCAAAAGGCAGGGATCACGAGTAAAACAATTTATGAGTTCAGCAAAAGCCCATGTGAGATCAAGTGCTTACCAAGTCAATGAACTTGATCAACTACCACCTAAAGGAGCAAAATTCAATCAAACCAAGTAAATGGGTGTCCAGAAAACCATAAAAAGTGTCAAGCTTGGGACCAGTTGGGATCGAGCACACCCCAGAAGGATGAAATCTATGAGCAGCTGTGATGGTGATAAGAGAACCCCCAGCAGCTGCAAAACTTGCATTCTACCTCATTTTTCTCAATCTGCAAGACACGAAGGTGCAATCTTTGAAGTGGGGTATTGGCAATATAGAATTGTGTTGTGTTGTGTTGTGTCGTGTCGGCTCTGACACTGTATGTATATATGACTCGTCAACTGTAAAAAGGACAGAACACGGAAAAGTAAAGAGTGTTGTGGTTTAGATAATCATCTTGTGTTTGGAGAGATTATTATAATAATTAAGGTTACAGTATCCTCTAAGGAAAGGATGCGTGCGAATGCATAGCAAGCAGAGTCCCCCATTTCAACAAACATTAATGGGATCCAAAATCATGATTATGTTTTAATCACCATAATTAACTTGGGATACTAAACATTATAAAACGGTCGTATTCTTCATGTTTGTGTGGTCTTCCATTGCAATTGCATTATTTATGCATCATATCATATGGTTGAAAATGTGAAGGGAAACAGTGCCCGTGACTGTTTGGCAATTCCTTATCTCGCTCGAGTTCCTCGCCCATCATCTCCGGGAATCAAGGGGTTTCTTTTTTAAAAAAGAATAACACTTTTTTTCCTTTCTCAAAATCTAAATAATAAAACTCAATATTTTCTGATCACGTATGCAAATTATTTATTTTTTTGAACTCAAGTGACATATTTTAATCTTCATTCATGATAAAAAAAATTAATGATTAATATTTATTACTCTTTCTAAACATTTAATTATGATATAAACAAAATCTCAATAGAACAAAAGAAAAAATAAAAATTTATAAAATACATATATATTTCATTGATTAATGATTTTTTAAGTGATTATTAAAAATAAAATTATGTAAAATTAAATTTAAAGTCGAATAATATATTACTATTATAAAATTATGTGTGCAAATACTTCCAAATATTTGAAAACAATAAACCTTTTGATAAATATAACATGTTTAGATAAATATCATAATATAATCCTAACACATTTAATATAAAGATTTTATTTTTATTTTTTTATAGAAATTTGAAGCATGGTGTGTACAAGGGGTATTTCACACATACATATCCATATTAGTTTAATATTATCCATTTTTGGCATAACCTCTCATAATTTTGTTTTATTAATTTTCCAAAAAAAATTATATCAATAAAATATATGTTTTATAAATTCATGATTCTCTTCTTTTCCAAATAACGTGAGACTGTAATTGCACTTTCAACAAAGTAAAAAAAAAAACTTCTCATATTTAGTTTATTAATTAAAAACTTTTATAGGAAACACAATATTATTTTCTATAATATTTTTTTTTTATATTTCTAAAAAAATTATTTTCGATGAAAACTCAATATTTTTTAGTTAAATAAAAAGTTTTATATTCTGATAACAATGTCATGTTATTTTTATCTAGTTATTTAATACAATAAAAATTATTAATTTTTAAGTAATATAATAATATTTTAAAAAAAATATTTATGATGAACTAAACATATTTTAATTATTACTTAAAAAATATGATTTTCAAAGTTTATAATTACGAAGAATTATGATTCAAATGAAAAAAAAATTCCATTCTAACATACTTGCGTATATTCTCATAGAGAAAAATGGTTTTTACTAATGTATAATACACCATGAAGATAGTGTGGTAACTGGTAAAGTTATCGCAATGATATTTGTTTCCCTCGTGTTGAATGTAAAAACAGTCATTGGTTGCTTCCAGCTTCATTGTTTTATTTTTTTTGACCGACACATGTAGAAAACCGACAATATATGACATATAAAGTTTGTAATTTAATTATGAGGTTGGCTGGTTGATATCTATATCTTCCTACCGTGCAAATCGAATGGCAATAATTCGAATAAAGTGGCCACGATGCTAAAGTCAAAAGCTCTGTGGTAGTTGGAAGAGTTTGTCTTTTGTAAAATACAATATGCATTAAACAATTGTAAATCTTTTAATACTTATTTTCAAACATACATTACAGATAATATAATTCTGATTTTATACTATGTGATGAGATAAAAATACATTTGTACCTGCATGCTGCATTGCATACAATTAAGCTTAAGATTCTCGAGTCTATTGCACCAGTAATTTGGAACACATATGATGACAGTCAAGGTGTTTGGTTAGAAAAAGAAAGTGTGTCCCACCATATACTTAATTAATGATTCAAAATAGCAATTGTTAATGGTGACGCTGAACTTCCCCTTAGTGACTACTCAGATTTGGTAATGGAGAAACTCACAAAAGTGAATATTCATCTTTACAAAATGCATGTATGTCTAGAATCAGATTAGATTTAAGAATGTTAATTAAAAAAAAATTATTAGTTTAGAATAATATTAGTTGCAAATGATTGATCTAAATTAACAAGTTTTCTTGGGTTATTATTTTTCCCATTTCAATATTATACCGTATGGTGGCTGACTAGGCCGAATACCCGAGTTCGTGGCCGACTATGCCGAATACCCGAGCCCACCGACCACTCACAATCTGAACGGAACGTGTCGGTGTGCTCGGCCAAGTCACGGATTTACGCCAGGATAATTATGGAGAGGTTAATTTATGTAATGCACTGGATTAGCCCCCTAATTTCCCGGGGCCTAGTCCTTAATCGCGGCCCAATAAGAATCACTATAAATAGGATCCTAGCAAGGTACGTAACTAACTTTCAACTACCACATTTATTACGTCGAGCACTTACTTGAGCGTTGGAGTGTCTTTGCAGGCACACCCCCCCTCACATCGGACTACCCGGATAGGAACGAGAAGACCGAGACCCAAGATCAGACTCTTTATAACAAGGATAAGTGAAGTGTGTATCCTAACACAGAAACAAATATTATATTAGTATATAGATGTTTAGGATTTAAAGTTATATGATCACTTAAAATAATTTTATGGATTAAGAAAAAAACTGTGTATTTCTCGATATGAATTATTGAGTATGCAATTTCATGACAGCTAAGCCAGTTGACACTATTGATTTTAGGTCGTAACCCACGTGATGTATTGCGAATTGCCAATCTTTTAAATAACATAATGCAAGAAAATAATCTTATACCTACTGTTGTTGTTAGAACTTGTCACGTTCAATAGCCATTTAAACTGTACCGTACAGATACATCTCTAATGGATAGTGTACGGTGTAATATTCTTGTGAGAATTCATTATATAGTTAAATTTTAATAGTCATTGATAACTAGGAGGCTTTGTTTTGATGTATATTATAAAATAAAATAAAAAAACACACCCTAGATCACTTCGAAGTTACTCGGGTTAAAAAAAACTCTAAAAACACCCAAGAATCCTAAGTTTTATATGCATAATACATGCACTTGAAAAATTAGTAATGGCAAAGAGCGATTGATGGGAAGACGAAGGGAGTTAAAAAAATGGTGAGAACAGAGAAGGACATGCTTCAAATGATTAGTATTATGATTTTAATGGATGAACTTTAGGTGTTGGAGGGTATAATTAGTGAGTGAAATATTGGATATATTAATAGCAAGAGTATGAGCTGTTTTACAAGGCAAAGATTCGAGGGCAGAGTTGTTTATTTAGGTACTATATGATTTGATGTAACTAGCTAACCAAACTGAAATGCTTTCAAGAGAAAGTACTTGTAGAGGTTGCAAATGAGCGACCTACATGATGTGATCTCACTCCTCACATTTGCCCCTCTCTCTAAACACTATTGCTTAAGAATATTGGTTCTCTTCTTCAGAAATTTAGCTTATCTTATATTTCCACCACTCTTGCTACCTTCTTAATTTGAACACCACAACTTCACCAACCACGAGAAGACCAACTAGTCTAGAACAAGAAATTAAAGGGGTTGTGGAAAAGGCACTCCATCTATGCCCCATTTCAGAAAATATTTAATTTAATTGTATTTCGTTATAATTTTATAAAAATCACTTTTTTAAAACTTCATCTCTCTGGCAGCTGTTTTTTAAGCTCAAAAAACATTTTTTTATTAAAAAAATATCTCTAAAATTTTTAAAAAATAAATTTTTCTAGAGAAAAAAAAGCTAAATATTAAAGAGAGGAATTAACAAGAAAAGGGTGACATTATTTCTCATTTATTTTCATCACCACCACCCACATGCAGCAGCTGATAATAATAATCTATATTGAACTGTATATTAAGAATTTATATAGGCAAATGTGATTTCCTCCATTAATTTACTATTTTGGTAAGGATCAGTTTACCCTAAGTTAGTATATGGCTACATGCAGTACTTGAATGAACTAATAATTTCATTTAGATGAGACACGACCGTCACCCAATCAGCATCATTATCGTACAACTTGTTAGGTTTTTTAGTTTTTACAATTATAATGTAGTACTATTGTGCATTCCATAATTCAACTCTGCAATTCATGATGCATTAATTTCAGTGCCTTCTATTTTTCTCCTCATTGCATGGCTCAGTTAATAAACTCTTGGAAGATGATAAATACGGAATTAAAATTCCACAAAAACAAAACGTGGTACTTCACTTTTCAAGCCTAATAATCCATGCGTGCATTTCTAAGGTGGGTTTTTAGGAGGGAAAAAAAAAAAAAAAAGTAAGATGAGATAATTCTTCTATTTTTAAACAGTAACAAATTAAAAAAGAATATTATCCTCTCTTTTTTTCTTTTATGGGATATATGAAATGAAAGAATGGGAAGATGAAATATAAACAAGTGATTAGATTCTGTCAACGGGTCATTAAGCGAAGCCCACATTGAACATTGGATTGGAGGTCCATTATCACACAAGTGATGATTGGTCTACGGAACTTGATCAAGTTAGTTGGATCATTCATGTCACAACAATGATATGAAATCATTGACTTCAGAATTTATTTAGTTTTTAAATTTTCTCCATGAAAACGATTTATAATTATAAAACCCTTGTAAGTTTGATTGATAACTTTAATTTATAATTATCTGAGGCAATATTTTAAATGTGAGGATTTAATTGAGGGGGAAAAGTTTGCGTATAGCACGAACGCTGCTGCTGAAAGAATGAAATCTCACCTCTCTGAATGTCTTGTTTCAACAAACAGTATGAGTATTGATCACCCCCCCCTTTCAAAATTTTTTTTTAAAAAAACTAATGAGAAGGAGGTAATTTTCTTGTAAGTTGTAACCTTTTATTCTCCATTGTCACTGCTGATATGGGATCATTTTCATTCTAAAAACTGGCAATGTTATCACTAAGTTATTGGAAAGCATTTTATTTGGTTAAACTCTAACCTTACTAGATCTCTCAACAACAATTGATCTCAGATACCACTCACTGCAAAGAAGAAGAAAATTCTAAAAATATGTAGTGAAGATTAAAACACATGCTATTTTTATCCCAATTATTCTATGACTAAAAACTAAGGTTTAATCTCTCAAAATATATCCAGATTTATTTAACAGATGACTTCTCTTAATAAATTAATGTTTTATCATACATACTAATTAAGAGTTAAACTTTTAATCACATATTTAAAGAATAAGGTTATTTACCAATTATGTTATATAGTTTTCTTCATAGTAATAATATTTAGATATAAGAAATTCATAACAAGAAAATAATAACAAATAAAACTACCTATAAATTTGTAACACTTGTAAACTCATAACTTATCTACCATAAACTCTATTGACAAATGAATCGAGTGATGCAAAATGATAATATATATATATATATATATATATATATATATATATATATATATATATATTCAATTTCCATAATAATAGTTTCCATGCACATACCAAATTAGAACCACACAGTAATACCTAAAAGGCTAGAATGAATATAAATAAATAAGATTAAAGGTTTTAATATATTTTTTGTTTTTATAAAATTTCGGTCAGAATATTTTCTCCGTTTCTCATATCTAACGTTTAAATTAAGTGTTTTGAACCTTACAAGATGAGTAAATTTTTATTTTAATCTTTGTAAAAATTTTATCTTTGATTTTCATTCCTCTAAAATATTGACTTATTGCTTTGTCCCTAGTACTCATTTTAAATTATAAAATAAAGAAATAACACTTATTTTAAAAATCTAGATGTCTTTTTTTACGAATATTATGTTATATGATACTAAACATTCATGTGTCACTAAACTCCAAGCATGTGGTTCAGCGGTAAGAGTTGATCCATACTTAAGCAAGGTCAGTCGCATTAAATCTTGGAGCTAGCTATCCCACCCTTTGATGTGCCTCCTGTTGGGAAATGACATCATAATTTCCCTTCTCTGTTAACTCAAAATGGGCACTGAGCGGAAACGTAAAATTATCACACCAGAAATTTTAGCGTGGAAAATCTTTCTCAAGAAAAACCACGGGACCAGTAGGCCACTTAATCTTCCACTATAAAAATAATGGGAATACAAAATACAATAATATTGTATCCTCAATTTGTGGATGACACTCACAAATTGGCTCACTATTTTTCTCTCTTAGAGAAACTCTCTCTAAGGCTCTCTCTCTATTTCTTCAAACTATGAGTGGAAATGCTTCACTCTTGGATGATTAAGCCTCCTCTCAAGCCTCCTATATATATACTTCAAGAATGCATCATGGCCATTGGATATATGTGACTAGAAAACACCACAACCATTGATTTGATACTTGGTCATTATTAATCCACACCTACCTCACCTACCACACTTATCACACCTACCACACTTATCACACCTACCACAATAATTTTTTTTTCTATGGCTGGACCCGTCAATTCTCCCCCTCCAGCCATAAAGAGGGATTATCCTTGGATTAGTTTAGGGTTGATGCTAAGCCTGCAACTTCTTTACAGACTTCTATCTTCTCTCTTGGTAGAGATTTTGTCATCATATCAGCCCCGTTGTCTTTGGTGTGTATCTTCTCAATCTTGAGCATTTTACTTTCTAACACATCACGGATCCAGTGATACCTTACGTCGATGTGTTTCGACCTTGAATGAAATGTCGAGTTTTTGCTGAGGTGTATGGCGCTCTGACTGTCGCAGTAGAGAACATAACTTTCTTGATCTTGTCCTAATTCTTGTAGGAATTTCTTCATCCACAGGATCTCCTTACAACCTTCAGTGATTGCAATAAACTCTGCTTCTGTGGTGCTTAAGGCAATGCACTTTTGTAGTCGTGATTGCCAAGAAATAGCTCCCCCTGCAAAAGTAATCAAGTATCCTGATGTAGACTTTCTTGAATCTACATCTCCAGCCATATCTGCATCTGAATATCCAGTGAGCATTAAATTTCCATTGCCAAAACACAAACAACTTTTGGCAGTTCCTTTCAGATATCGTAGTATCCATTTCACAGCATTCCAATGCTCCTTTCCTGGATTTGATAGAAATCTGCTCACAACTCCTACAGCATAAGCAATATCTGGTCTTGTACAGACCATTGCATACATAAGGCTACCTACTGTAGAGGAATAGGGAACCTTGCTCATTTCTTCTTTTTCTTCATTCACTGGGCATTGCTTCTTACTCAATTTGAGATGACCAGGTAATGGAACATGCACAGATTTGGCGTTATGCATATTAAACCTTTCAAGAACTTTCTTGATATAGTCTTCTTGTGACATCCACAACATTCTTTTGGAACGATCTCTAATTATCTTCATTCCAAGAATTTTCTTTACTGAGCCCAGATCTTTCATGGCAAAGGACTTGCTTAATGCCTTCTTGAGAGCAGCTATTTTTGTTTTATCCTTTCCAACAATTAGCATATCATCAACATACAACAATAGTATGATGGACTCACCATTCTCATAATTCTTCACAAACACACACTGGTCTGCGGAGGTCTTTTTGAAATTATGTTGGGCCATAAAAAGATCAAACTTCTTGTACCATTGCCTTGGAGCTTGCTTCAGACCATAGAGGCTCTTCTTCAGGCGACACACAAGATGTTCTTTGCCTGGTTCTGCAAAGCCTTCAGGTTGCTCCATATAGATTTCTTCCTCTAAGTCTCCATGTAAGAATGCAGTTTTGACATCGAGTTGTTCTATCTCCAAGTCTAGCTTCGCAGCTAGGCCGAGAATTGCTCTGATGGATGTCATCTTCACTACTGGTGAGAAGATTTCTTCAAAATCTATTCCCTTTTTCTGGTTGCACCCCTTAATAACAATCCTTGCTTTGTATCGGGGTTTTGTGTTGTTCTCTTCAGTCTTGAGCTTGAACACCCACTTGTTTTTCAATGCTTTTCTTCCTTGTGGCAACTCCACTAGTTCATAAGTTTCATTCTCCTTCAGGGACTGCAATTCTTCTTCCATTGCTTGCAACCATTTTTCTTTATCATTCATCTCAATGGCTTCTATAAAGCTTTGAGGTTCTCCCTCATCAGTAAGATTAACATAATCATCTGAGAGATACCTTTTTGACGGTTGTCTGACTCTCATTGATCTTCTAACTTCAGGTTCTTGTTCTTCCTGATTAGTCTCCATTTGTTCTTCTTGCATTGTTTGACTTTGTTCTGACTCAGGCTGTTCTGTCTGATTAGGTTCATCAATTCTTTGAGAAATCTCTCCCCCTGAATTGTTTATCACTATGGGGCTTGAATCTTGAACCTCCTTTTGCTTTGGCTTCTCAGGTTTCTTGATATCTTGGATCGTTTGATCCTCAAAGAATATCACATCTCTACTTCGAACAATCTTCTTGTTTACAGGATCCCACAATCTAAAGCCAAGTTCATCTTTTGGTGAACGAAGGTATATACACTCCTTCACTTTAGCATCTAACTTTGTTCTTTCATCCTTAGGAATATGTACAAAAGCCCTGCATCCAAAAACTTTCAGGTGACCATAGTAGGCTTTCTTTCCAGACCATACTTCTTCTGGTATCTCTCCATTTAACGGTCTTGAAGGTGACAAATTAATCAAATCAGCTGCAGTTAATACTGCCTCTCCCCAGAATGACTTGGGAATTTTAGCATGAGAAAGCATACTTCTGACTTTCTCTGCAATCGTTCTGTTCATCCTTCCAGCTACTCCATTCATCTGAGGAGTCTTGGGAGGTACTTTCTCATGTCTGATCCCATGAGTCTTACAATAATACTCGAATGGACCTAAGTACTCTCCACCATTATCTGTTCTTATACATTTCAACTTTCTTCCAGTTGCACGTTCAACTAAAGCATGAAACTCCTTGAAAGCTTGAAGAACTTGATCTTTTGTCTTTAATGGATACACCCACACTTTTCTGGAGTGATCATCAATGAAGGTAACAAAATATTGAGCACCGCCAATGGATCTTTCAGATATAGAGCAGACATCTGAGTGAACAAGATCCAGTATATGCTTTCTTCTTCTTGCATCATCTGGTCTTCTAAAAGATACTCTATGTTGTTTGCCTGCTAGGTAGTCTTCACAGGATTCAAGTGGCTGCCCTTTAATATTTGGAAGATGATCTTTTGCGAGAATCTCCAAGCCCTTCTCACTCATATGGCCTAACCGTCTGTGCCATAATTCTTTGGATGCATCTTGAGCAACATTCATATCTCCCTTACATATCTTTCCCTGCATAGTGTACAAGGAGCCTTCCTTCTTGCCACGAGCAACAATCATGCTTCCTCGACTAAGTTTCCATCTGTCGGCACTAAATTGATTTATCATCCCAGCTTCGTCTAACTTACTTACTGAGATAAGGTTCAATCGCATGTCTGGAACATGTCTTACCTCCTTCAGCATAAGCTTGTTTCCATTTTCAGTCATTAGAGCTATTTCACCAATGCCAACAATTTTACTTGTGACATGATTTCCCATCTTCACCATACCAAAATCTCCTTTTTGATATGATGAGAAGAATTCTTCATGAGGTGTGACGTGGAAAGATGCTCCTGAGTCAATTATCCAAATGCATTCATCAAATGCAATATTCAAATAATTTTCTTCTCCGACAAGAAATACATCATCTGAGGTTACTGCAGTAGTAGTTCCATCTTCCTTCTTTTTTCTTGGGTCGATTTGGTCAGGATGGACTGTTCCAGCCTGTTGGTCTTTCTTCAAGAATCTGCACTCAGACTTCCTATGGCCTGGTTTCCCACAATAATAGCAACATATTCTTGTACGAGATTTGGATCTACCTTGTGATTTTCCTCGTCCTCCTTTTTCACGATTCTTGCTCCTCCCTCTATTGTCAATGACATTGGCTTCAAACTGATTGTTTAAGCCTCTTTCTCTTCGTCTTGATTCTTCATTTAGCAAACTGTCTGTAACAGAATCTAGACTGAGCTTTCCTTCTGGAGCAGAATTGCTGAGAGTGATAATTAAAGTGTCCCAGCTTTCAGGTAGAGAACTGAAGAGCATAAGAGTTTGCACCTCATCATCTATGTTTATTTCTGCTTTCTTCAGTTGATTCACAAGACCTTTGAAGGTATTCAGATGTTCGATCATGTTTTGACCGTCCATGTACTCCAACTTTGCAAGTCGTCTGTAAAGGTGGGCTTTGTTCCTAGGTGTCTTCTTTTGAATTAAAGATTCAAGTTTTGTCCACAACTCATACGCATTGGTATAAGTTGATACATGCTCGAACAAACTTCGATCAATATACTTTCTGATCACAGCTACAGCTTTCCGATTCAGGATCTCCCAGTCTTTATCAGTCTTCCCCTCTGGCTTACTTTGCTGGGTGATTGGCTCATACAAATCCTTGCAATATAAATGGTCTTCCATCATCGGCTTCCAATATGAGAAATTATCAGCAGTTAGCTTGAACATATCTCCATCATGAGTGGTGGTACTCTCCATCTTGAATTATACAGGCTGAATAGTGTCCAACCACAAGAATAATCTTTTCTGATGTGGAAGATCAGATAAAACTGCAACCACAGAGCATACTAAGAATTTTCTTATGAGAATGACACCTTAGTCTTCAAGAGCTCTGAGAGCTCTGATACCACTGTTGGGAAATGGCATCATAATTTCCCTTCTCTGTTAACTCAAAATGGGCACTGAGCGGAAACGTAAAATTATCACACCAGAAATTTTAGCGTGGAAAATCTTTCTCAAGAAAAACCACGGGACCAGTAGGCCACTTAATCTTCCACTATAAAAATAATGGGAATACAAAATACAATAATATTGTATCCTCAATTTGTGGATGACACTCACAAATTGGCTCACTATTTTTCTCTCTTAGAGAAACTCTCTCTAAGGCTCTCTCTCTATTTCTTCAAACTATGAGTGGAAATGCTTCACTCTTGGATGATTAAGCCTCCTCTCAAGCCTCCTATATATATACTTCAAGAATGCATCATGGCCATTGGATATATGTGACTAGAAAACACCACAACCATTGATTTGATACTTGGTCATTATTAATCCACACCTACCTCACCTACCACACTTATCACACCTACCACACTTATCACACCTACCACAATAATTTTTTTTTCTATGGCTGGACCCGTCACCTCCAACGTCCTGAGGATGCTCCAAGAACGAACAAAAAAAAAAAAAAAACATTAATATGTCACTTGAGTTGAGATAATCAATTTTTTTTTTGCACAAAGTTGAGATAAACATTTGATCTTTATACACATAATAATATAGGGATTATAAATAACCCTTTCAACATTTTGAACAATAAAAATTATTTTTTTTATAAAAAATAGAATAAAAAATTACTCGGTTTATAAAAACTAAAAACATATTCAAGTTTGAAATTAAATAAATGATTCCACTCAACATCTACAGTACAAATAAGTATTTTCTTTGTCGGTAAAACACGATGGCTGAAGGCTTTGGGCAACGGGTTAGACCGTAGGCCTCATATATAAATTTGTGCGAACCGATTGATTTATCCAGCATTGGTTAAAACTAAACAATCTTGTTTGGTTGATGAAGTTGCAATTCACTTTTGGGACAAATCGACACCTTAAATTAAGATAATTACTCCAGAAGGCCCATTAGGAACTTAATCATAAAGAAATGTCCAAAATGATAGCAGAAAAAACGTAAAGATTAATCCCGGGATTGATTATAACTATTACTTAAATAGTACATTATGGAAGGAATGCAACATATTATTACCAAAGTAAAAGTTGACTCAAATATACATAAACCTTAAGCATAGCTTCTATTGAAAACATGAAGGGGTGGGGGATTTAACTAACAAGAATTCTAAGGGTGAGGGGTGAGAGAAGGAAATGAAGGAATGGATTGTAATATCAACTTTCTGCCACCTCTGCGACTAGGAGACGATCCCATGTCACAGTTAGGAGAGGAGATTCTCTTGCCATTTGGAGAAGATGTTTTGATGCATGTGATAGGAGAGCATGCGATAGGAGAGCTATCACCTCGGAGAATATCTGGCATTTCATCATCGGGGACAGTTTGAAAATGCTTACTAGCTTCTTGAGACCAAAGAGAATTTGATTTCCCAAGCTTTTGGCAGGCAAATAATGCAGAGCCAGATATGGTTGTAACAAAAGATCTTGGTGGCTTTCCCTTTGATGAAAAGGGCAATGGAAGCATTGGCCTGTTCCATGGAAATAACATCAATCAATAAGGATCATCAGTTCTGTCATCCCATCTCACAAAAACAAAGTCGGCATATCAAACCTGGAAAGCCGTAATGGTGTTGACACAGTAGCAGAATCATGATGATCTTCAGTTTTCTGTAATGCTTTTTCTGCCAGACCCTTGTCAGATGCTTCTGCTTCTTCTGTCTCGGTTTCTAAGCCTACAGGAACAGAACCTGAACCAAGCCAATCAGCTTCATGATATTGCTACCACACGAAAGAACAAAAATTCTTAAGACATCCACAGTCTGTTACGATACAGCTTAGAAGGACTGTTGAAAATTTTTCTACCGAAAAAAAAGAATTTTCTATTAATGTCAAATTGATAGCTAATTCGATGGTCCTGACTAAAAACTTACCATCCTTTCTACCGAAAGCGTTCTTGCACCCTTCACATCTGCAGCTAATGGAGCAACCAACACCACCCTTCAAAAGAAAACTACTATTTATAATTCATATCAATGATATCATTACTGAAATTGGAGATACGCATGATAGGACAAGGGTGAAAACCTGATAACATTCACAATATTTCTTTAGGCAGCTTGATTTTTTGCAGTTGCATCCTCTTTTGTGTCGTGCTGAAGCTGGTGTTTTGTTAGGGTCATCCTGCATGAAGATAATAAAATTAACACCCTAAATTGCATAGGATTAAAACTAATTTAAGTTTATTTTCTAACCCCAATTTCAGGTACAGTGTCAGAACTTCTGATGACTTTAGGAGCAAATGCAAGCGGGTTACGAGATTCAATCTGCTTGCGAGTTTGAAGAACAGTGTCTTCATGGATAGGTTTGTTGAAGCAATCCTGACAGGCGCAGGGTTCTATGCAGTAGACACCAGCAGCAAAGCACTCACAATAACTGATACAAAAAGAAAAGAAAATGAAAATAAGGTTAATTCCAAATAGAGTGAGGTCATTTTCTTTTCCTGTTGTAAACAGTAGCCATAACAGGACAAATTAAACATGGAAATTTGACTCCAATTTCCATGTTAGATGTCGTTTAAATTCTATAGAGTAAAAAAGCTTAGCTCACTTGGTTTTCAAGGTTTTAAACAAAGAGATGACACTATACGATTACCACATAATTTAATAAAGCTATGTCATTAGAATTTATAGTTGATTAATAAAAATAGATAAAGGCCGTCCCAACATATAACCTATTTCATTGCTGCAACCCAAAAATAAAGATGATGAAAGAATATTTATTTGAACTTACAGCTTCAAACACTTTGATTTCTTGCAATTGCAGCGTTTACAGCCCTCAGTTTCTCCAGGTGTCTCCAGCTTACGCCTGCAAATCCAACTTAGTATAAGGTTAATGAAGAAAAGAAAAAAATAAAAATAATGAGGTGGAATTTTTCAAGCATATACTCAAGTAATCAACAACTGCACTTGCCTTTTCTTTCTGGGGCTATTCTGATTGAAGTCTTCACTAGCCATGTAAGCTAATGGCTGGGAACAATCTTCAGCAGGCTGAACCCCATTGTCTAATGGATCCAAGTCCAAGTCTCCTTCGGATGATAAAGGTACCAATGCTAGATGCTGATGTTCCTGGCTTGTAGAGATTTGCAAAGAAGTGGAGTTGGGAAGATTGAGTTGTCTTCCGGAAGACAATTTTTCAATTTGTATGCCCTTGTAATCTTTTAAGGCAGCAATTGCATTCAAGTGTAGACCAATTCCTGGCAAATTTCCCTTTTGTAAATTCCCACTGCGTTTCGTTGGAAGAAGTTGCTTTTCATTAGCAACATTCCTTCCATCAGACTCAGATGTACTAGAACCGGTGTTTGAATTATCATCAGAGTTCTTCCTTTGCACATTGGCCATCTCAAAGTCTAGACAGCGCCTTCGTATGGCACGGTGTGTGACAGAAACAAGCTGAAACCAAAACACAGAAGTTCTTATAGATTGATTGATTTGTTAAATACATTTATAAAACAGGTAGAAAGAAGAAAAAAAATCAAATATTTATAAACCACAAAAAAAAAAAAATACAAAATGACATATATATAGCATGCTTCTTTACTACAACACATACCAGGGAATGCAAAATGCAGCACAATTTTAATTGTAAAAAAAAAATGAATTTAATCTTGTAGTGATGTACTTATAAAACATTGATTGGCTTCAACCCACAGTGATACACTATTGTTTTAGAATTAGAAATGTTACTCAAACACAAAACATAACAAAAGGAGATACCAACAATAATATGAAATCATACTCAAGCACATAAAAATGTGGAAAAGGATGTATATATGATTTAACAATGCACTACTTCATATGCCATAACGCACCATTTTACCGTTGGATATTTTTTTTGGGAGAAGTTCTGTAACTACTCCGTATGAGTACTGATACTCGAATGCAACAGAGTTTAGAAAATCTACACCTTAGAGATAAACTCATGGAAATATACAAGGCAAACATACACGAAAATTTATAATACACATAATTCACCTCAACACAGACAGGTTTCACTTGCCTACCTGGTCGTTTGCTTTCTCATTTGGATTGCTAGTCACCAAAGCAACATTGGCAAGATTATTCTGTATTTCGTCTGTGGCTGTGGCTGTTATTGGCTCAATTTCATGTTCAGAACCAGAAGCAACCGAATCAACAATGTGCATTTTCCTACCATTGTGCATGGTAGAATGCGGTAGCATAGACATAATATCGTTCAACGGTTTGTGCATTAGACCCTTAAAAGCTTCTGCTTCACCTGGGGGACTAAAGATGAGCATATCAGGAGCATCAGGAATCAAACCATCCCAATAACACTCTGGACCTTCACTCTTTGGCTCCATCTGACACATTTCCTGAATATGCACTTCACCCTCAACTGAATCTGTTTTGCAACCTTCCTGAACACCAGGCAATTCCAAAAGAGAGTTGGCCTCATCACCACAAAGTGGAGGGGCATAGCCAGGGCTACCACAATTATACTTTAAATCTTGCGATAGCTCAACTGAGAATTTTATGTGTTCACTAGATATCTCAATTGGAGCATCTCTTACTGAAATCCCTTTATCACCGTTTTCCTGCAATCCACTTGAGTTATTATGATGTTCAGGTGTAGAATCTGCAAGAGTCTCTTCACTTGAGTGAACTTTATTTACATCTTCAGAAGAAACCTTAGGCTTTGATGTGCCCAACGGGTTATGTCTACAAACGAATAATTGGCAACCATCAGAAATGGGTCACTAAAGAATTTATATAGAGAAACATAACTTATCAAAAAAACAAGAAATGACATAAAGAATAAAAGATTTCAATATTACCTTCGGAGGAATCTAGATTCCTTGAGACAGCTGACATGGGGTGACGTGAAAACCGATGGAGGGGATGAAAAGCTCAGTGAATTGAAAGTTTGACTAATGGGAACAGATTTAACTGGCTTTATAGGAGACAAACTATTGATATAGTTGAAAACAGGTGAATCCTGCATATAGCAAAGGTTAAAAATATACTTAAAGAAGATGAATTAAGGATAATCTTGTATACACGAAGAAAATAAGAGTAATTTGTGTAATTAAAAAAAATGGAGAAATCATATCACTAAGGTTACCAACAACTGCAGAAAATCAGAAATTATTTGTTAACGGACCAGATCTGACAAAGATTGTCCATTGAACATTGTAATTATGTACATGCCAGAGACAATAATACAGAAAGAAATCCCTGTACTATTACAACACATTCAGCGATAAAACCAATGACGAAATGACGCAAAACAGAAAATTGTAGAAACTTACAAAATTGGGACCAGCGTGTGACTGTTTAAATCGTTAGAAAGCCGTGTATTTTTTTCTTTTCAACTTGATTGCAAATATAAGATTTTCATAAAAAAAGAAAATAAACAAACACATCCAATTGAAAACATCAGCAGCATCCCGCAAAGTTTAGACTTGTATCAACACTGAATAACCCAAAAGAAAAAAAGGGACAAAAATTGTGGAAACAAACGGATAAGAAAAAAGAGTACAACATAGGAAAGCCGAAAGCCACAAAAACAAAGTATCTAAAAAATCGAACTTGAAGAGAGATCCACAGAAGCGAAATAATTCACACACCCAAAATAGAAACCGTCACTAACACTTTGACAACATTACAAAGAGAAAACAGTTAGCGAAAAGGGTGAAAGAAGAAGAGAAAAAAGTGGATGATGAAAGACATGCAGGAAACTGAAAGCAAACCTCAAACTTAGAGAGGGTAGCACTGATCTGGTTCCTCTCTGGCGTGTCCATGTCCAGAGAGGCTACATTACTTTGATTCTCTTTCTTTGTTGTAAGTAATTAGAATGAGAAAGTGGGGATGAGAAATGAGAAGAAGATATGAATATGAGGATTCAAGAAGCGGGAAGGCGGGAGAAGAAGGATTTTCTTGTGGGGACCACTTCCACAGCTGTCTCTCTATTCTATTCTCCTCTTTTGCTTTGCTTTTTTGTCGCTAAAGTAACTTATAAACAGTTACCATCCAAATTCTCTATCTTTACTCCTTCTGGATTTTCTCTTTCTAAGTCTCATTTAAATAACTCTCGCCTCTTCCTCTCATAATAATTATTACTACCATCAGAATCAAATTATCCTCCAACCCGTTTTCTTCTTCTTCCATTATCAATTATATATCATCAACACTTTCTCCTTTCACCGCCGTTTCTTTAGACTCATACGGATCATAACCTTTTTTATTTTAACCTTCATTCATTTTATGGACAAAAAAAAGAAACTTCGTAGAAAAATATGTTACACTCCACCAAAATACTTTCTCTATAGTTGTACCACACAATACAATGTTTTGTTTCTAGTCATCAGATGATGCTCATAAATATGTTTACCAAACTTTTGCTAATATTAAATCAAACAATGAAATTTATTTTCTTTGATTGTGTGAAGAGAAAAAGGTAGGTACCACAATCAAAATCACATTCCAACCATAATAAATAATATGAGTAATTTTATTTTCACTTACAATTTCTATTTATCTCTATGTCATATTATTAATTATTAATTTTATCCCGTAACTTTATTTTTCTTTTCTTTCTGGTTTTAAAAAAAAAAATTTATTGTAAATAAATTATTACTGATCTGATAGTATATGTATGTATATTTCCAAGTTCCAATGTATTGGGAAGACTGTGATTAAATAAGCTCCAAATTAACTCTGGTATTAAAAGAAAACATTCATATCCTTAATAGTGGCAAGAAAAATGAATCGAACCCAGATTTTAATTTTCAACTTATGTTACAAACCTTGTAGGAAACGTTTCAGCCTCATAATTGACTGTTTGATTCCATTAATTTGATTAAAAAGATTGACCTGTTAATGGAATAATAGTTGTTACAGTTTTGCGTTTATGAAAATTACACTAATTAAATCATTTTATTGTACATTAAACCAATTAAAGTACAGTAATTTTGTTTTGATAGACGAAGGAAAAAAGAAGGATTTGGAATCTGACCTAACTGTAGCCGTTAAATTTTATGAGCAGTGCAAAATAGGCAACGCCGTATGAGGAAATTGCGTTTTAGCGCGCGTCGAATTTGAAAAGGGTGTGGTCTGGTGTAAGCGAGGCACAGGGAAAGTGGTGAAGACTCGCGTAGATGGTACGCTAATCAACCTGAATGAGGGACAGGAGGCTACATTCTCTAACGTAGAGCGCAATCCCATAATAACTAACACGCACTTCCATGCACGGAATTTCATATCCTCTGATTAGGATTTAGGATGACAACTAACCTAAGACGTTAATGTGCGTTGGTTGGGCCGTTCCCATCAAACTTTTCTTTTTTACAATTCACTCAGTAATGAAATCTTGTTATAACTTGAAGACTGTTGAGCATGTATAGTTGGTTTACCTAGTTGATTGGGCTGTGAAAATTACCATTACACCACCAGCCCCAACCAGTGGACAAAAAAGATTTAAATTAGAGGGAGTATAATGGGTACTCGAACCCGTTACAAGAGACACAGAGACATAATTAGAGTTCAAAACTAAAATAAAACCTATGAGAAACACAAACCCAAGTTATAATACTAACTAATATAACTAAAGGAACAACCAGAGACAGAACTACTAATCTACTTCTATGAACACAATTTAATATTGTTCAATACTTCTTTATAATCTGTAACACCTTACTGAAAAATAATAACATTATGTGAAATCATAATGACCGGATAATAGAAATCTAAACCACCCGAAGTCAGTGTACAAATGTAGGGTCTGTGCACAAAAGTTCATAAAATGTACATTTATGAGAGATAGAGGTGAAAAATAAAGATGTTCATGATTTATGCATGCGATTGGCTTATCTTTCTGCTCCCAATATCCACCGTTTCCTCTTTCCCGAAGATTGGGTGCAATTTAGAGGTGGTCCCTCTATAAGCCATACATTGGTGTTCCTCACGTGATTTATCCTGCGCTCTTCAATGCAAGTAACAAAGAAATACTCTATAATTAATGGCAATTATGAAAGAGTAAGGGTGTTTATGTCTTTTCCAACCTTTGCCAATTCCATATCATGTTGTTGACTATTTCAGTAACATGCGTACCTTGTCTGTCACGTGCCATATTGTTGCCAATTTAAGGGCATCTCTTACTTTGTTCTATACATTCTCACAACTAATTATGTGCTCTTGGTCTTTTTAGATAACTTAACTGACAAATCAAGCATATTCAACGGATTCTACTTCCTTTTTCGCATATAACACTAATACATTCTTTTACCTTCATAATATAATATAATATATATATATATATATATATATATATATATATATATATATTATTGTCAGATGTCACACATCAGTTAAAATAGTGTATGTATATCTATGTAGAAAACAATAATTCTTATTTTATAAATTAGATTTATAAAATTGAGTTAAAGATAAAATTAAATTTATTTATATTCTAAAATAATATTAATATATATATATTTTAGTAAATGTTGTTGAGCACCTTATGAGGTCATCCATTATCAAAATATTTATAGATTCTAATCTTATAAATTTTATATTTGATATATCTAATTCTTACTAAAATAATAACCTGTAATTACATATAAATGAATAAATAATCAAAACAAGTTGATTGATTATTATTAACTTATTTTAGAAATTAATTACTTAAATGAGATTATTTCAAAATTATTTACATTTTTAAAGTTGTTTATTGTAGAATCATTATGCGTTATAGTGATTTTTATGTCACATGTCATTTTGTAAATGGTGGTTTCAAGTTAGCCATATGTTTAAGTTACTACAGCCAATAACAATTCTAAAATGTCAATAAATTAATTAATTAACTTTTTTTACAAAAAAAAAATTAAAATGAAGTTGCTATGACCCATAACATCATAGTGACCCTTTTAAATATTAAAAAATTTATTTATTTATTTATTATTTTAATTTATTTACTAATATGTTAAAATTTTAATTCAATTCAAATAAACAAAAAGTTTAATCTACATTCATAAATTTATACTTATATTCGTTATACATATATTTTTTCAATGATATTTTTTATACTGTAAAATTAAATTCATACAAAAAAAAAATTAATTTTATATTTTACTTTATAAATGTATAAACAAATTAATTTTTAAAAATGTTAATATGTTAAAAAATTAAATAAATTAATTTTTTACCAAAAAAAATTAAAATAAAGTCGTTATGACCATAACGACCCTTTTAAATATTAAAAATATTTATTTATTATTTTTATTTATTTAATAACTTGTTAAATTTTTATTTCACTTCAAATAAAAACATTAACCTATAATCGTATATTTATATTTATATTCGTTATGCATATATATTTTTTCAATTATATTTTTTATATGAAAAAATTAAATTAAAATTTTTTTTTAAGAAACTGTGTTAACCTTAAAAAATATAAAAATTAATTAAATTATTTTGAAATATTATATGTTAAAAATTAAATAATTATTTTTATAAAAATTTAAATGAAGTCATCATGGTTCATAACAATTTCTTTAAATATTGAAAAAAATATGGCCTATAACAATTTTAAAATATTTTTTATTTGGATTGTTATAGATTATAACGACTAAAAAAATAAAAATAAGTCACACTTTATTATTATACCCTTGACAACTTAATTAAATTGAGTCGCTATTAGCTGTAATAAGCTTTGTTTTATGACTTTTATGATTTATTTAAAAAAATGTGACACTTGAATCGTTATAGTTCAAAAGAACTGTATTGTAACCGGTCTGTAAATCATTTTATAATAATCTCACTTAAATAATATATTTTAAAAATAATCGTATAATAGTGAATCAGCCATCAAAGCATTTGAGGCACTGGTGAGGGAAGGAGGGTGTCGGGGATTTTCTGGATTTTTTTATTAAGGAAAAAAAAAAAAAACAGTTTATAGATATGGGGGTAGTTTGTTTGTTTAGTTCTTAATTCGTGGATGCTGTTTGCTGCATGGATATGTCCAAAGCAAAGACCAAAAGTCTTTAATAAAAAATGGAAGGAAGATCAAATATCAAGGTCCCAGACAAACACACTGATAATCTATTTGTGGTGTCAGAAGGAATATTATACATATATATATATTCATATGCGACACCCCCATCCCTCTAAATTATGTGCAGATAATGCTAGTTGATGTTTAACTCAAGGGTTTTTTTTGTTTAATTGCTTTTGGGTACTTTTGTTTGACTTTGTATACATTTCTGGAGGAAGTTTCTTACATGGGCATGGCCATCCAAAGAAACTGCGAATTTTGTCCATCAATTAGGTTGTCCACTTGTTGATTTCTCTCTATTTTAATTTCTTTTTCGGGCTGAAAATATTTCCTCTTCATGTGGATGTAAACTTGATAAACATTTGTAAGTGAAAAATCAAAAAACTATTAACAGTATTTAGAGTCAAGATCGATATATAGTTATAGTTGTATTTTGGAAATTAGACAAAATCAGCTTGTTGAATCGAAAATTTTGTGAACCCGATAGATTCAAATAAATCACAAAATCTATCTAAATAAAGAATTGTAAAATCAGATAATGACTAATAAAAAAAGTGGTCCAAAGTAGATTAATGATACACTTTTGCTTTAGTACGTAGATTCAAATGTTTTTCCTGGTTACATATGAACCTAGAATAAAAAATTTTAAATGTGCAACTTATTGATAAGGATATATTTGCAAATTATTATATAACCACCAATTTTATTTTATTTTATATATAAATATAGCCATTTTGTTATTATATTTTCCGTTTGAATCAATTAACAAAGCCCCGGCACATATGTTCTTACATAACGTGTGTGCCAGCCGCATTTATATACCTCTTACTCTCTTTAATATTTTTTTAATGTATTTTTATTTTTTTTAATATAGATATATTCCTTAATCAAAGTTTTAATTCCTCAATAGAAGGCATAATATCCTAATTTTTATGGAGATATTGATCACATGCTAACATTACCAATCCTGTCCTGCCTGGTTAGTATTGGAGATGACACAAAAATTCAAACATTCATACATAGAAAACAAAACACATAACATAGAGTAAAGATCAAGTAGAAAAAAAAAATTTATTTTCACATTTGTGTATTAGACATGTATGACTATTCATCTTCTTTAAAATAGTAATACAAACACATATTTATAAACCAAGCATACAAACAATAGTTATAGACTATAGTTTTATGTACACACTGTACATGCAAATATATCGGAATCACACTATTTACCAGTTACCCGTTTTTAATCATAATTTCTCATTAGTGTTTTTTGTTTAGTCAATTTTTTTGTTTGGACTTTTTGTTTCATTTATATCGATTTAATAGGAAATACATAACTGAGAGAATAACTAGAAGAGAGTGGCTAAATATTTTATGTTTGGTAAGGGATGCAGGAAAAGAGAGAAATAAAAATGTTAGAAATTAAGCACAAGAACAAATTTTTTATATAAAAAAAAAACTAGTTCATTAAGTGAAAATTTTTCATACTTAATACCACATCAAGTTATTTATTTTACTGATTAATGTGAAACTCTTAACATTTTTATTGTAAGATTTAATGAATATGTCAACTTTAAATCTATGAACTCTAACTTCACATGGAAGAGCTTTTCATTTGAGGACAAGAATAATGAAAGAGCTCAAATTTAGAATAAAGACAATAATAAATATGATTATTTATTTTTGAATTGTGATGAAGAACACTTTTTAAGAATGATTCTTCTCTTCATTAAGTCATATGTGACGCGTCTTGTATTAATATCGTTTTCTTGTTATTTTTAAATACTACTAATTAAAATTAGTGAATATCAATTTTAATTTAAACATTTTAAAAAATAAAAAATAAAAATAAATCTAAAAACTAAGATATATGACCAAAAGTATTTATATAGCCTATATAAAATAATAAAAATAATAACCTTGTAATGATACTCATGCATGAGAAACTTGAGGTTGAATTTACAAATGCTGTGGTGGCTTTAATTTATTTAAGAAGTTATTTACATATATATATTATAGATATATACACGACACAATTAATACACAAAGCCGCTAGAAGATAAAGAGAACTCAAGCAGCGTCTCATTTTTCTTCTAAGTCTCAGCCAAGAGTGATGAACTGAAGGATTGCACGCCTTATTTACAAACCTTACTCAAATGCAAAATTACAAAAATACTATATATTATATATTATATATTATATATATCTCCACACCTTCTCATCTTACGTTTTCAAATACTGAAAATTAAAGATGGAAGCACCACTCAATCAACCACCACTTTTGATAACGGAAAAGCATTTCAACGCCTGCTGGTGCTAGGCTCAATGCCCACTGTCTTCAATGTCTCCGCGGTTCTAGGACTGCAACAAGTTAACCATGCACCTTCATTACTCTTTCTTAACTCGTAAATATATAAAACAAGCCCTATAATAAACATAAACTTGCATGCATCACAAATACAATGTTTTTAGATTTGTTTTCATGTCCAATAATACTATTTTTTGTTTTTTTATCCATAATATTGATACCAACTCTAAAGTATCGTTCATAAAGTAATGACTGATTTTTATCAGAATCATGAGTTATATATAATAAGATAGATTCAAACTTTATAGTGCTTGAATATGAAATACAAGTGGTTACAATTTATGTTAAGCGTTGTTGGTCTTGACAAATGATACTTGATGATATTAATGTCTGAGTAAAAGATTAATGAAGATGTATATATTTACCGGGTGAAAGGATTAGGGTGGACAGGATCGTGGAGTGTGGGATTGGTTTCCTGAATTTGAGACATCTTCCTTAAGAAAGAACCATCAATGAATTTGCTAGCAGAGTTGATGGTGCGATCAGGATCAGACACCTCTGGCATTGATTCTCTTCTTTTCTTGTTGATATGAACAGTTGGAGAACGTGCCAGTTGTTGAAACGCAGTGTGTGATCCAATTGCCACAGCTACACCCACCATTCCACACACTATGTACACTGGTGCAAGCTCTGCCTTCAGTGTCATCCTATACCATCACAAACCTTAATTAAACACACTATTTCCGATTCATATAAAGTAATTTTACATAGTCAACCAATAAAAAGTTATCATACCTAATAAGTTAATATAAAATTTTATAATAATTATCTTAGTAAAGTTTTTATAATGATAAAATAATAATGGGAAATTATGTTGCTTGAGGTGGCACACCTGTGAGTATGGTTAGCAGCATCTATGGTTGTGGACATAGGCTTCAACTTTGGAAGGGTGGGAGAAGTAAATGATCGCCTTCCTGATCCAAACTGAGCCAGCTGTGTGATCAATCGCACATTTTTCTGCATGTGTATCAAACCAATTATTATACAAGATTTTATTTTTTTTCTTGTTCCAATCACATTCATCGATAAAACAGAATCCATTGACAATGATTTTTATGTCCATTAACATATATTTTGTTTTCTATAAGAACAAGAGCAAGATTAATTATTATGTAAGAATGTGACATAATCATGATCAAAATGGGGAAAAGGCTTTACCGCTGCCCTGAAAGCCATTTTGTTTTTGTAGAACCGAAACAAAGATACAAATGATGTTGTAATTTGAATTTGTTAGTCATAATGTCCTCCATGAGAATCCATTTATATAAGAGAAGAAAGGGTCGCAGAAGTAACCACGTGGTGGGATATTTATGTATTAATATTTGTGACCACAAAACAGAACCTTACCAAAAGTGACACTTGCCAATTGCAATAAGGGAGGTTGTGGATAATCCAAAGGGCTACATAGTCGGTTCAACCGTTAATGAGTGGCTAAATATACAAAAGTGGTCAAATCAAATCCCTCAAACACAGTTTTACTCTTAGTATGACTTTGAATCCTTCAAAGTCAAACTAGATCAGTGAATATCCTGGAAGCCAACCATGAATATATGTCGAGGAAAAATAGTGCTATAAATGGAAAATCTGTGGAGAATATCTCTCAAAGACTGTTTTTAGAATTAATAATATTTTTAATAAGAACAACATGTATACGACCAATGTATTTAAGTTAAATTCTTTCCATTCGTTTGTTTGAATGGAGGAAAAATAAGTAAAGAAAAAAAACTTATATTTGAATTAAAACATGGTAAATTGTAAATAGTAAATAGTAATAACTAATATCTAATAAGGTAAAGTCTACCAAAACACCAAAAGGCATCACTTTGGAAGTTCCAAATAGCCAAAACCAAAAGTAAAAGTGGATACTAGAGAACAGAGGAAAATGTCAGAATTCCGAAATAAAGAAGAAGAAAAAATCACAACATGGCTTGTGTGAATCCAAATGAGTAGTCTTTTTTCCTGCATGTCACGTTGCTAATGAACTTTCTCAGATAGCCTTATTCGTTGCAGAATCCAATAGATTTCTCTTTGACAGTACAAAGTACAAGATTTAATTTGTCCATTCTTCATTTAGAAAATGTTGCATTTTATCACTCCAATGCATTTAAAGGAATATTCAAATATATTTTATTACACAGTATATGGGATGCTGTTGCGTACTGCTTTTTTTCCTTCTGATTATTATTTTTTTTACAACATCAGGACCTATCTATAAGTTTCTGACATCTTTTTTTTTTTTTTCAGTCCAAATAAGT
Source organism: Cajanus cajan (assembly GCF_000230855.2). Taxonomy (NCBI): domain Eukaryota; kingdom Viridiplantae; phylum Streptophyta; class Magnoliopsida; order Fabales; family Fabaceae; genus Cajanus; species Cajanus cajan. The sequence goes on along the minus strand of NC_138527.1, from coordinate 45,088,546 downwards.
TACTGGCACATTGGAGTGGGCCATTTGACGCATATAACTCAATTTGGACCACTTTAGGCTCAGATGAGACAAACGTAGCGTTAGAGTTCAGAATAAATGTTTGTGCTTATTTTACTGGACATGGGCCTAACGCCAGATAACAAAGGCCCATATTTGATCTCCACACTGTTTCACATTTTTTTAATAAAAAAATTATTCTCGAAAGAAACTAGATTTTATTGTGTAATTTGACCAAAATTAGTCAAAATATATAAGGAATGTTAGATTTCATCATGTATCTTGATAAAATTAAGTTAAAATACACAACAGAAAATTAATTTCATCAAATCCGCGACACGCAAAAATTAAAAAAATAATAATAATGAGGGTGTCGTGAAGAAAACATAATTATTTTTAATTTATAGAGATAAGTAAAAACAGAAGAATACTAAAAAAATAAAATGTTTTATAAATGTGCATAATGATGAAATGTATGATTTTGTTTGAAACAGAAATAATTAACAATATTCTTTCCTTTTTTATTTTGGTATATAATAATATTCCTTGGTATAGTCCTTTTGTGATTATGAGAATTTATATGCAGAATATTATGATTATGGTTATGGGGTGTTGCGTCTCCACTCTCCAGCAGATTCTGAAAACCATTTGCTGATGTAAATACTGTTCTTTATAATTTTCTTGACTTTCCAAATGTTCTTTCCTTGTACGTACCAATGATCACAAGTTTTCTATATTCTAACTTTCGAACTGGGAGACGCGTAGCGTCGCAAGGTTTCATAACCAAATCTCATACTATTAAATTAAAATACAATAAAAATAAAGTTTATTTTATCATGATCACTTTTATGTTTTACATTAAAATTATAGTTTAATGTAAATTAAAATGGTACAAGGTGTATAGTAATATAAAATTATTTATACCACATATTATTCTCTCTTTTTTCCTTCTTAAAAGTAAAGAAAAAGGCAAGGAAAATTTGACACTGATAACCCATATTTCTTCGCAACCGGAATTAGGCTAGTCGTTGACAAAAGAAAAAAAGTTGGATTATAATATTCCGTATAACCCATATTTTGTTATCATATATATCTCCAAATACTTAGTCAATTGCCATTATACTATAATTTAATAAATGGACAATTAAACCATGTTGACTTAATTAACAAATAGACACACCAAAGCATGCTAATTGACGCACTCATTTCATTATTGTCGAATTTCAAAGTCGTATATCCTGTTTGAGTTGGATTGTATTTAATGAATCATATAAGTGACTTCATCACGAATGGGGAGAATAGTTATGAGAGACTCATATTAAATAAAATTAGACATGATAAGTGATATAAGTAATAAAAAATTTTAAAAAAAAACTCATCAATCTAATATTTTAAGATTTTGAATTAAGATATAATATCAAATTTATTTACATAATTTATTCATTATAAATTAATAAAATTTTACTCAACCTAACATACTATTTTTACTTCTTCACCACTTTATCAAAATGGTTACTTCTTTATTATGATGAGATATTGTCCGCTTTGGAATTAAGCCCTCACAGTTTTGTTTTTAGTCATCACCTAAAAAGCCTGTCTGACATTGGACTATACGTGTATTTTATAAGTTATTATTTTTTTTCTTATTTTATATCTCAATAGTTGATAATATATTTATTCACGTGATTGGTTCATATGGCTTTTAGCCGTGGGATATACCTTGTTTTTGGAAAATAAAATTAAAAAGAAATTGAAAGATTGTGTGTGATGATGTCATGGTGAGTGGATGACGATGTTATTATTCTGATTGTAATATTTTAAAGTAAGGTCAAAGGAAAGAAATATTAATTAGAGGAGAGGAAGGGTAAGAATGCATGAAATGAAAGAGACTAAATTAGAATAAGAAATCTGAAGCAGAAGCAGCTAACTGGGTCAATTTAAGTCTGGAGCAAACAATATCTTTAATTAAATAAACCTGATGAAGGCCTCACAATCATTGAGCTCAAGAATTTATATTATTTATGGTTTAATATTCATTATGTTTGTTGGTGTGTTGCTAAGCTAATAAATAATAATTGACGCCTATTCTGACTTTTCTCCCTTGCTTCAGCAGTAGGTATATGCACTTGGAAAAAAAAAAAAAAAAAAGGAAAAAAATCTTTACTTTTCCTTTTTTTTTTTTTACTTTTTCTTAAAATTTATTCAAGTAAGCAAAATTATAGAAAAAAATTAATTTTAAATGATAATCATGTAAAATATCAACTAATTTTATTAATGATTAACTTCTATTAGATAATTTAGCCGATTATTTTTACTATATTCTTTATTTTTAATTACTTTTTTTTGTCTATAAGAAATAAATTTCAAATCTTAAGAAAATGAATTTATTTTACTCGAATAAATGACTTATTAATTACTTTTAGTTTTCTAATTTCATAACAAAGTAAATATTGTTTTGGAGAGGGGTATAAGTGCTGGATTAATAAGGTGATGTTTGTTCGAATCCATAATATATTAATAACTAACATTTTCTTTAAAAAAAAAAGTCATTTCTGTTGTCTAGGTTGTGGTTTAATTTCATATATTATTACTATTATTATTATTATTATTATTATTTTAGGATTAGTGGTAAATCAGTATCACAGTATTTAACATCTTTTTAATTTTTTTTATTACTAGTCAAATTTATTAAAAACGATAAAAAAAAAATATGAGTGAAACTTATTAGATGAGAATTGAGATTAACATATTATGTTTAAAAAGTATATTCAAAAAATGTAAATAGTTTTTTTCGTGTTTATTTGAAAGAGTATCTAAGTAATGCAGGATTTTTTGTTTGAATAAAAATTTCTATTTGCTATCATTTCTTCAATTATATTTTTTCATTTGATTGCCTTTTATATTAAATAAATAAATAAAATGTTAAAAAATGGCTATTATATTTGTAACTTTTAATAAAAAAAAATGTAATATTAAACACTCTTCTAAAGTAAAGCGATTTTGTTGTAATGAAACAGATTCTGTTATTATTATTATTATTATCCTGGTATTGGAGTTAAGATTCTCAGAATCTGAATCTTCATAAGTATAGTTTTAAGGAAATAATAATAAGAAATTAAGAAAGAAAGAAATAAAAAAAAAAAAGATATTTTCCCGTCTTATGGATTTATGAGACAAAAATTGATGGTAATGAAAAGATTGTACGACATATTTGTCCTTGTGTTAGGTAGAATGTAAAATGGGAGAGATTAATGAGAAAAAGGGCATGAAAGATTAGGAATGAAACGTGTCCTTTGTAAGCGAATAATGAGAATGAGAAAAGACATTGTCGTGAAGAGTTAAAAGAATGATGAAAGGAAGTGAAAGAAGGGAAGCATGATGGTTGTTGTTCTGTTCCACCTATTTTGAAACATTCTCTCTCCTTCACCACATTTTAGGGAACACGCGCGCTTCTTTCTGCGATCATCACCGCTGTTTTTCTGTTTATTTGGTCCTTCTGTTTTCTTTTGCTGTTTTGTGGCTTTACCCTTCAAAATCGCTCCTTTTGCTCTTCTACCGTTTGGAAGCGGGTTTGATTAGAGCGATGAATTGTTGGGATCAGGTTCCTGCTGTTGGCATCTCCCAATTGGTCATGACAACCTCCGCAATGCTCATTGCATCAAAACCCAAAAGCCTTTGATTCTTACAAAAGCTAAAAAGGTATCCACACACGCAAAAAATTTATAAAAAAAAATAACAAACACCCACTTTTTTTTGGGCCATATAAATTAGTCAATTTTTTCGTCTCTGCCTTTTTCTCTTATTTAGCGTAATTCCTAATCTCATTTTGTTTCTTTCGTTTGATGCTTCAGCTTCCCGTTTCGTGGTTGCTGCTTTCAAGGTTTGTGCTTTAAATTGGTTGATACCTCTTCCTTTCTTTTTTTCTTTTTGCACCATAAAAAAAATGATTTTTTCTGGTTCGTTGGTCTTGGTCGTCGAATAGTGCGAACTGGGTCGTTTTCTGATAGCTCTGCTTTTCTTTATTCCTTACGGTACTATTTTCCCAAGGGAAGATAGTCAATAAAAAACAAATTTTTGGGCAGAAAAAAATTCTGGGTTTGAATCACAGAAAGTCAATTTTCTAGACAGAATATAACATACAGAAGAAGGCAGTTCCTTTGCTATCAGATTTAATTTTTTTTTTATTAATTTTTTCTTGGTGGTTTTACACTGTTGGGGCTGTCCTAATTGATTTTGGGATTTGAAGTTGTGGGTGTTGAGAAATGGATTCGGAAGGTGAGGGTGGTAGGACACCAAAGATTTTATTGGAAGCAGAAGGGGCTCTGCATAAGATGAAGGGTGCTGGAAACATGAGCAGCAAAGACATGATTTTCAGAGCTGATAAGATTGATCTCAAGAGTTTGGATGCCCAACTGGAAAAGCACTTGAGCAGGGTTTGGTCGAGGAGTGCTGAGTTGAAACGCCCCAAAGAAGAGTGGGAGGTTGATTTGGCCAAATTGGATTTACGATATGCTGTGGCTCATGGGGCCTATGGTACTGTATACAGGGGCACATATGATACTCTAGACGTTGCAGGTATTTCAACTTTATTTATTTTATATCTTGTGTTTCCCTTAAAAAAAAAATTGTGAAAAGAGATTGAATATGTTATTCTTTAAATACTCGAACGTTCTGCATTCTTTCTACCTCAATTGGATGGTTGTAGTGGAGTTTAGAACGTGTTTGGATTCTCCTCCACAAACCTCAAACGTGGATAAGAGAAGCAACTATTAATTGCTTTTGGTGTGAACATTTGAAGGAACGTGGATCATTGATGAGAATCCAAACATGCTTTCTTTAATCAATCATATGGGTTTTGCTATAATATTATTATTTAAATCTTTGCCTGAGTTTGATGATGATGGGAGTAAGAGAACGTGGCCTCAGCGTAGTGTTCAATAAGAGTAACTCATGTCTTGTGATGTCCTTCTCTTGTGATTTGAGTTAGCATTGAAATTTTGTCATAGAGAGAATAGGCAATGTTTTGCTATTTTTTTCTCCATGTGGTTCTATGTTGGTCTAATGACACCTTGTTTTTTAGCAATGAAGTTAAATGTTGAGATGATGCGTTTTAAAGTCACTTTGCTGGCTACCGAATAAAACTAAAGCTTTTAGAATTTTAAAAAAGAAGTGGATTTTTAGATTATTTACTCCTCATATTCACTCTATGTCAAACTATATTTTTATAAATGTGTATAATAAATTTGTGGTAGGGGAAATATAGCAGTATACTAATTCTATTATCCCTTTGGGTTGTCATCTTGAATTTTATAGTGAAAGTGTTGGACTGGGGTGAGGATGGTGTAGCTACTCCTGCTGAAGCCGCTGCTTTACGTGCATCGTTTAGGCAGGAGGTTGCTGTCTGGCAGAAACTTGACCATCCAAATGTGACAAAAGTAAAAACTCATAGTCTTCAATTTCATTTATTTAAATTAATTACTACTACTTGATGCTTAACAAAGTTAAAGAAAGAAGCCACATCTACTGATAGCACACACTGCTATATTCTGCATGCTTAGATTTCGGTATTTGTTACCTGTTTAAGAGGAGATATCAGATATGAACTAAATTCACAGTTCTGCAAAGCAATTTTGTTTTGATAAATAACTTTTCAGATTAGTAGTTGTTTTGTATTCATTATTGCAACAGTTTGTTGGAGCTTCAATGGGTACTTCAAATCTTAAGATTCCCTCTAAAAACCCTTCAAATCCGGCTGAAGAGTCCCTTCCTTCCAAGGCATGCTGTGTTATTGTGGAGTTTGTCTCTGGTGGGACACTAAAGCAATATTTGATTAAAAGTAGGAGGAGGAAACTTGCTTATAAGATTGTGATTCAGCTGGCTTTGGACCTTGCTAGGGGGTATGTCCCATTTTTATCATCTCTGCAATTACAAACTGCATATCTTTTACTAATGTAGATCATTTGTTTTCCCCAATATGCAGTCTTAGTTATCTACATTCGAAGAAGATCGTTCATCGTGATGTTAAAACAGAGAATATGTTACTAGATAATAGTCGGAATCTAAAAATAGCTGATTTTGGAGTTGCTCGGGTTGAGGCTATGAATCCAAGTGACATGACAGGTGAAACTGGAACCCTTGGATATATGGCCCCAGAGGTAGGTGTTTCCATGGGATTGCCTCCCTATCGTATTTGTCTTTTTTATGTTTTCAAATACAACTTGCAACTTACAAGTTACTTGCATGACACTGTTCCTTTTCTTTTAGAGTAAATTACACCGACATCTTTTAAGGTTTTGTGGAAAATGCGCATAGCACCCCCTTTACCGGAGGACACATAGTGTAATGTTTTTCAAACAATTAAAAGAGATTTGTTTAATGTCTATGCTTGTGTAGTATTTTTTCAAACAATTAAGAGAGTCAATATAAGAATAGAAAAAGCATGGAATCTACGTGCAATTTCATGAAAACTTATAGGATGTGAGTGTAATTTATTCTTTCTATTATAGTATGTACAATGGGAATAAAAATGTTTGAACGTATGACCTTTTACAAATTATGTAAACCCCTCAATTCTTGTGGCTCATCATTTCTATTACTATTTGTATGCATATATTCAGGGTTATTTGCTAAACATTTTCACTTCCAGTTATTAGCTTTAATCTTGGGATTACACTATATGTAGGTTCTGGATGGTAAGCCTTACAACAGGAGATGTGATGTCTATAGCTTTGGCATTTGCTTGTGGGAAATTTACTGCTGTGATATGCCTTATCCAGATCTAAGCTTTGCTGATGTGTCATCTGCGGTTGTTCGCCAGGTGGGTTCAACACTTTTTCATAGCAATGTTTGCCTAATTTACTGTTGTTGGCCATGATAGATGCATGGATCTCACACTGCTTGTGTTGTTGCACAGAATTTACGACCAGACATTCCTCGGTGTTGTCCAAGCGCCTTAGCGAACATCATGAGGAAATGCTGGGACGCGAATCCAAACAAGCGTCCAGAAATGGAAGATGTGGTGAGAATGCTGGAAGCACTTGATACAAGCAAAGGTGGTGGAATGATACCTGAAGATCAGAACTCAGGTTGCTTTTGTTTTGCTCCAACCCGTGGTCCTTGATTCTTGAACGCAACATGCATCATTATTATTTATGTAATGTGCTCAAGAGATGAGGTGAAGCACTCTGCAACTGGCAATTGGTGTTTTATTGTTTTGCCAGTTCACAGCTCAAACATCCTTTCCTGATGGCCAGAATGACTGACAAGAAAGGAAGGGAATTGTATTTTATTTCTTAAATTTTGGCTAAAGGAGCGACTTCATTGCTTCTTACATATTTGTATCTAGTACTCAAAACTGGTTTCTTTTGAGCATGGAATGGGTTATAATCTTTAATCAAACTTTCCCCTACTATTACTATTAATTACTATTACTTGTTCCTGGCTACCTAGAGTAATGTTATTCTGTTTTGGCGTGAAATTTTATCTGTTTTTTGTGGGGACCAAGTGAATTCTCGTTGGAAAAGTCTCGAGATTTGGTGAATTCTAGCCAAAAAGACGCGGTACATGTTTAAGTCATTCAAATATATAGATTTGGTGAAAAAGACGATGAGATTTTACAAATTTAGAACCAAAATTGATTATGTGAAATTATTACTCTCATTCTTATATATAAAGTAAAAATAACATGATTTAGAGTTTCAATGATGCTAAAAGTAATCTTGAAAAATGATACAAATTATTAATGAATTTAACACTAACTTTTTAAATCTTTGTCAATTATTTAAAATGTATGACATTTAGAGGCAAAAGTAGTAGTTGCATATTTTATGAGTAGTAATTTTTAAGTATTTTATGTAAAATACTTCATCAACACTTCTCATTTTTATTTATTTTACTGTTCTTATTAGTTATAACATCATATTACTTATTATACCTATATTTTCTTCATTTTTTTTCTCTCATGCTAAATAGGATTCGGCATGCCTAAATATTAATTTTGTTTTTATATGTGCCATATATTGCATACATCATGTAAGTATTATTAACATATACTTCATAAGCAACATTTCACTTTGATTTATTTTAAGGGTTAATATTCTGCATCTAAATACAAAAATATGAGTAAACATATAGTCAGATTAGGTTATCCCTCCCAATATTGATTAATGTTATTTATATTTAAAATTTGTCTAAACTAATTTTTTATATAATCTTCAATTTATAGAGAAGAAAACTCATTACTGACTAAACATATTATATGACATTTACTTAACTTACAGGACACTTAATTTTATTTATGACTAATAAAGTCTTATTGTAAACGTAATTATAAATTCTTGATAATGACATTCTCCTAACTTTATTTATGACATCTTATCTATTTAATTTTATCTGTAATACTGTATGGTGATATCTCAAACATATTAAAAGAAATCAAAATCTCATTCCTAATATTCTCTTGAGGCTCCGAAGAATGATTCAATTAATTATTATTACTCATAGTCATAGTTTTTCTTTAATATTCATGATAAAGCTTTGTCAAGCAAAGTTAAAATAACTAAAAAAAATTGATTTCACATACTAATATTTATAATATTTTAAATCTCATTATTATTACTTCATATATAAAATTATAAAATACAACCATATTTCAGTCATTGATTCTAAAAATTCATTTCATAGAAATTTTTGAGTTATCTTATAAATTAGGATAAAATTGTGAAGTCATACTCTCACTTATTTAGTATAACATTGTTTAATATTGTATCATGATTGATATAATGACCAAAACATATAAACATGTTAGATTCTCACATCTTACAAATAGGATTATTTCTTTTGAACTGTATACAATACGAAAAGTAAATAAAAAATTATAAAAATTACTAAACCAATAATACTCTCGCTGTATGTAGGGTAAATCCGGTAATGCGAAAATATAGCACTGTTAATGATGTGTATACATGAAAGACAAATCCAGGAGACATGACATATTAAAAGGTTGAAACAGATAGATTATGGTCGTGTAGTTTGTGCTGCAACTCACACCAATTACGGATACGCCATGGCCACCACCCTTCTTCCTAGTTCTGTTCTTCTAGTTCCCAAAACCGTGAAGGAACCTAAACCTATAACCACAAACTCATCCCCTAAGTTACTTGTAAACTGCAAAACCCTTAAGGAGTTGAAGCAGTTACACTGTGACATGATGAAGAAAGGGTTGTGTCACAAGGCCCTCAACAAGCTTATTGCTGCTTGTGTTCAGATAGGTACCCATGAGAGCTTGGACTATGCTCGAAATACTTTTGAGGATGATGATGGAAACATGGCCTCTTTGTTCATGTATAACTGTCTCATTAGAGGTTATGCTTCAGCAGGGTTAGGTGATCAAGCAATCTTGCTCTACGTTAAGATGGTGGTGATGGGTATTGTGCCTGATAAGTACACTTTCCCATTTTTGCTGAGTGCATGCTCTAAGATTATGGCGCTTTCTGAGGGTATGCAGGTTCATGGGGCTGTTGTCAAGATGGGTTTGGAGGGAGATATCTTTGTTAGTAACTCTTTGATACATTTTTATGCGGAGTGTGCGAAGGTTGACTTGGGACGAAAGGTGTTTGACAGAATGCTTGAGAGAAATGTTGTGTCTTGGACTAGTTTGATCAATGGGTATGCTGGGAGGGACTTGGCAAAGGAGGCTGTTTCTCTCTTCTTTCAGATGGTTGAGGATGGTGTGGAGCCCAATCCGGTCACCATGGTCTGCGTTATATCTGCTTGTGCCAAGTTGAAGGATCTTGAATTGGGTAAGAAAGTATGCACTTATATCAGAGAGTTGGGTGTGGAGCTTAATACACTCATGGTGAATGCACTGGTTGATATGTACATGAAATGTGGGGATATATGTGCTGCAAGGCGGATTTTTGATGAATGTGCTGATAAGAATTTGGTTATGTTCAATACTATCATGTCAAATTACGTGCACCATGGGTGGCCCAGCGATGTGCTAGTAATTTTGAACGAAATGCTGCGAAAAGGACCACGGCCGGATAAGGTAACCATGTTATCTACGATTGCAGCCTGTGCACAGTTAGGTGATCTTTCTGTTGGGGAGTCATCCCATGGTTATGTCTTACGGAATGGACTTGAAGGTTGGGATAATATTTCCAATGCCATCATTGACATGTACATGAAATGTGGCAAAAGAGAAGCAGCTTGCAAAGTTTTTGAGCTTATGTCAAACAAGACGGTGGTGACTTGGAATTCGTTAATTGCAGGTTTGGTTAGAGACGGTGACGTGGAATTAGCTTGGAGAATCTTTGATGAGATGCTGGAAAGGGATCTTGTATCTTGGAACACTATGATCGGGACATTGGTTCAAGCGAGCATGTTTGAGGAAGCAATTGAGCTATTCAGAGATATGCAAAACCAGGGGATTGAAGGAGATAGAGTGACAATGGTGGGTATTGCTTCTGCCTGTGGATACTTAGGAGCTCTTGATCTTGCCAAGTGGGTATATACTTACATTGAGAAAAATCATGTTCACATAGACTTGCAGCTTGGCACTGCTTTAGTTGACATGTTTTCAAGGTGTGGTGATCCTCCGAGTGCTATGCATGTTTTCAGAAGAATGGAAAAACGGGATGTATCTGCCTGGACTGCTGCCATCGGAGTTATGGCTATGGAGGGAAATACAAAAGGGGCTATTGAGCTTTTCAACGAGATGCTCAAGCAAAAGGTGAAACCAGATGATGTTGTTTTTGTGGCACTATTGACAGCTTGTAGCCATGGTGGCTCTGTGGACGAAGGGAGGAAACTTTTTGGGTCAATGGAAAAGGCACACGGAATAAGTCCTCAGATTGTCCACTATGGATGTATGGTTGATTTGCTTGGTCGAGCTGGGCTGTTGAAAGAAGCTCTCAATCTCATACAGGGTATGCCAATGCAACCGAATGATGTTGTGTGGGGATCCCTGCTAGCAGCTTGTCGGAAACACAAAAATGTTGAATTGGCACATTATGCAGCTGAAAAGCTAACACAATTGGCCCCTGAAAGAGTTGGGATTCATGTGCTATTATCCAACATATATGCATCAGCTGGAAAATGGAATGATGTAGCAAGAGTGAGGTTGCAAATGAAGGAGAAGGGGGTTCAGAAAGTGCCTGGATCAAGCTTAATAGAGGTTCACGGATTGATTCATGAATTCATCTCTGGTGATGAATCACACGCAGAGAACACACAGATTGGATTAATGCTACAGGAAATAAACTGCAGGCTAAACGAGGCAGGGTATATTCCTGATACAACCAATGTCTTACTTGATGTTGATGAGCAGGAGAAAGAGCATTTGCTCAGCAGACATAGTGAGAAACTAGCCATGGCTTATGGACTAATCACTACTGGTCAAGGCATGCCCATTCGGGTAGTAAAAAATCTTCGAATGTGTTCTGATTGTCATTCATTTGCAAAATTAGTGTCGAAACTATACAATAGGGAAATTACAGTTAGAGACAATAACAGGTATCATTTTTTCAATGAAGGATTCTGTTCTTGTAAAGATTATTGGTAATAAATTTACTAAAAGGAATCTTCTTACCTATGGTTTACAAATCAACTTTACTCTTTTAGCGATTTAAGCCAAACATTTATCAATTGGGCTTGTGGGACTTAACAGAAGGGGAAAACACCGAACAATACATGAATCACACGTGAAATAGATATTCCAAAAGCATGGGCAGAAATCAAAGGACTTAATTTTTGTTTTAAATTATGGATCTGTTCAACTCTATTGATGAAAAAAATGTGTCAAAATAAGAAAATTATGTTATTAAATAAGAAAACTATCTTCTTTAAAATAACTACACATCTACAACAAATTGATGGACACTTTTTGAAAAACACTATCATTTAGTCTTTTTAAAAATTGATTTTAACCTATGCATGAGTTAATTTTAATTTGTGAGATAAACTTATTTCATTTTTCTTTCTAATTTATGGAAGAAAAAAAAATTATCCAAACAAAATTATAATATCTTTCTATTTTAAATTCGGCATGCAAGGAGGGAAGTATATGGGTTTCTTTTGTTCAACGCTATTAAAAATGTGTAAACAGGGGCTTGCAGTGATCCTGTGACGAAAATTCAAAACAAAAAAGTGGGATGGATCATGTAATCTTCAGGCCAGGATTTTTTACTAGGAATGGAATATCCTGTGTCCTGGCCTCCTGGGACACATACTGAGATGCAGCCATGTATAAAACGGAAAACAGTCAAAAAGTCAAAACCAAAAAAGGGTAACAAGAAAAGTATCAAAAAAGTTGTTCAATTTTGCTTTACCCAAAGGAAAACATAGCTGAAACTATTTGCAGATGCAGGATACAGTACAAAGCCTCTAAACTAACTAACTTCATGATGTGTGTACTAATGTTGGGAAAATGGAATCAATAAAACCATTGTACATTGGATCCACCTGCCACAGACTAGCAATATGAAAAGGCGATGACGTTTGGCGATGGATTTCTTCAACGAGCCAGATGGTGGCTTCAGCTTTGCATGGATGAATCATGTTGTCCAAGGGCTTATATTCATCCTCACTGCCAATTCTCAACTGGTCCCACTGCTTGAGGAGAATATTTGTGAGGTAATGAAGAGGCTGTCCGTATAACTGCTTAATGGATCTGCCCAATCCCATCCATGAGGTAAATGGGATCACAGAGCCTCGATGACTTGGGATTGGAATCTGCTTCATGTAATCCTGATACATTTCTGCCCGTTTGATGAATGCATCTGCATACAAGAAGCAAGTGTATGCATCAGAAATCAGAATGGCAAAAAGCCTAAGATTAAGTAAAAGGATATCTAGAAACCAAAATACCAAGAAGTTCAGGGTGAAAACAATAAGCTTTTAAAATGTTACAAAGGTCTTCCATTTTATCTGTGACTAGAAATGAAATTTCTTTCTATCTGTATTCTCTTAGATGATATGCTTGAAAGCAACTGGCAACATAAGTATTTTGAACAAAGAAACAAAATACAACAAAAAGAAAAAGGATCTCACTAATAATTTACATCGAATAAGAAAGCAATAACATGCTTTAAAACAGAACAATAAATCACATATATGGTTCAAAATTCTGACCATTTACCCTTTAACATCAGTTAGAACATAGCAGGTTAGATGCCTATAATTTTCAATAAATCACCACTCACGCCTCTGACTATAATTTGTTTTTCTTATCGGTAGAAAATATTGCAACAATGACAATGAGGATGAAACCTAAATCTGCATGCATCTATCCGAAACTCTCATTACAAATCCGACCCTGATGATTTGCCTTTGCCACAGACTACATATATGCATAAAAGCAACATCTTGGAATAAAACAGAAATCTGTACTAAAACAAGTAGGTATTATGAATTCCTGTGGAGGCAATGCATAAGATTTCCAAGTAATTAATTAAAGTGAAATTGAAATTGAAATGTATGAATTGCCTTGGGAAGTGATATGTATGGGGGCCTTAGGGATAGTTGGAGGATTAGGACGAAAAGTGTTACTGGAATTTGAGGAAGAAGAGACATCAATTTGATTATCCCATGAAAATGGCCTCTTCATCGCTGTTCCTGCTCAAGTCAACTAATTGAAATTGAAGTGTGAGTGAAAGAAAAACCCTAGAATTGAAACACAAGTGTACCCAAATGGAATCGAAATGATTACTGATGGAGGTTGGTTCCAACCAAACCCTCACGCACCGCACTTCACTACTCTTTTCACTTTCACCGCATAGTACAAAGCTACTTCTAACACTTTTTTTTTAATATATTTTTAAAAAATTATTCAAAAATATAAAAAGTCACTTAACTTCACCCTTTATTTAATAACTTTTCTTGATTTTATGATTAAATAGCTCATTTCTTAAATAATAATATATCATCTAACTTATTTAAAATCTAACATGATTTATTTAATAAAAAAAATTTAATTTAGACTTTTTACTATATGATTAATAACAAAAAAGATAAAAATAATTTAAAGATTATTTAATAAAAAAAAAATATTTATGTCATTGGTTGACTTTTAAGAAAAAATAAATAATGTAGAAAGTTAAGAAAATTATTCTCCCTATAAATGTTGTATCTAAAAAAAATAAATAAAAATTAATCATATTCTTATTAGATCATATTATTTTTATAAAGATCACAATCATATGATTCTGGTTGATACACGTTGGCCTCCATTAATTTAAAATAATATACATATAACGTTATAAAAACATATATCATCGATGTCAATTTTATTAATTGATTGAAACCAAGCTTTTTAGTTTAATAACACAACACAAGAGTTTAATCACATAACAAGTCAATTATTTTAATCAATTTAATCATTAATAATATTAAATCATAAATGTAAAGATACTTATAATCTTTTTAGGAAATCATATAGACAATTAGACAAAATTATTTCGCTCTCAATGTTACTCTATTCATATTGATTGATCAAACATAATGTAATATACTTCTATCGTATTTGTTACTTAATCTATCATTTTTCATTTTTAGGATAATTTTATTCTCACTTGTGGTGAATTATTTTTTTTTTGTATTATTTTCTCACTTCCAATATTAAAAATTATTCTCTCATTTTCATCTTGCACCATTTTCTCACTTTTAGTAAAGAAAAATATTCTTAAAATTTATTTATTTAACGGTGTCTTTTAGATCTTTATAAAAATATTATTATAATTTATTTTCTAAATTGTCTCCAAGATCAACTATATTTAAATAAAATTTACAATCACATCAATAATAAATATTCTATCTAATATATATTATAAAGAATATAATTAAGAATAAAATATGATTCAAAATAAAATAATTAACCTCAAAATATGAATTTTAAAAAAATGACTTTAAGAGGTTACAACATCAATAGAGAAAATATTATCATAATAATAACATATTATAAAAATTACTTTAAATATTTATAACACTTAATATTTATTTAATAATTAAAAATAAAATAATACTAATAAGATGAAATATAAATCTTATTAAATATTCACAACACTTAATATTTCTTTACATAAAAATGACTTAATCATAAAAAGAAAAGATAAAAAAAAAAATAATTTATACATGTTATAAAAGAAATATCTGAAATAAATAATTACTTTTAATCTTTATTTTTTATTAAAATATTATATTCTTTAGATATAATTTTTTTATTATATTTTTTTAAAAATAATTATACACACTATTTTCATCCTGTTATTATATAAATAGAAGTGATGATGAGTCTTAACTTAAGCAACCTTGGCCTCACTTCCTGAAAAAAAAAATGCTCTCAAAGTTCCGAATCCTTAACCTCTTCCCTCACTCAAGAATCGCCGCCGTCAATGCCTCCCTTTACGGAAACCCTCTCTGCACCATGGCGGAGTCGCCGGAGCTTCCGCCGTGGCTGAAGTTCTCCGACACCCCCATCTCTCCAGACGCGGACTCCGACGACAACTTCGTTATCCCTTCCGTCGCTCATTGGGTGGACACCCACATCCTCACCACCAAGCCCAAATTCCCCAACCAAAAAAACCTCGACCCCATCGAACCAATAACCAAACTTCTCAAGAAACGCCACTCTTCTCCCGAGTCAGTTGCTGCAGCACTCCATGGACTCGCTTTTCAGCCATCAACCACTTTGGTGTCTCAGGTTCTCAAGAGATTCACCAACGATTGGGTCTCAGCTTTGGGTTTTTTCACTTGGGCAAAATCACAAACAGGTTATCGGCATTCTCCCCAAGAGTACAATTTAATGGTTGACATCTTGGGAAAGTGCAGAATCTTTGATACTATGTGGGACTTGGTGGAGGAAATGTCAAAACTTGAAGGGTATGTCACATTTGATACGATGGCTAAGGTAATTAGGAGGTTTGCCAAGGCTCGCAAGCATAAAGATGCTATACACGCATTTCGAAGAATGGAGGAGTTTGGCGTCAAGAAGGACACCGCGGCGTTGAACATGCTCATGGATGCGTTGGTGAAAGGAGACAGTGTTGAAGATGCCGACAGTGTTTTTTTGGAGTTCAAGAGTTGGATTCCTTTGAGCTCTCATTCCTTCAATGTTTTGATGCATGGGTGG
Organism: Cajanus cajan; assembly: GCF_000230855.2. NCBI lineage: Eukaryota > Viridiplantae > Streptophyta > Magnoliopsida > Fabales > Fabaceae > Cajanus > Cajanus cajan. Next base: position 45,072,423 of record NC_138527.1, on the reverse strand, counting down.
TGCAAAGCTAGGCACTTTACAATTGCAAGGGAAGTGATGAAGGATATGAAGGAACATGGGTTTGAGCCTGATGTATTCTCTTACACCAATTTCATCGAAGCATATTGCCGCGAGAAGGATTTCCGCAAGGTGGATGAAGTTTTGGAGGAGATGAGGGGAAATGGGTGCACCCCTAATGCTGTGAGTTACACCATTGTGATGCTGGCTATGGGGAAGGCGGGGCAACTGAGTGAGGCTTTGGAGGTTTATGAGAAAATGAAGAGTGATGGGTGTGTGGCTGACGCAGCGTTTTACAGCGGATTGATAGTGATTCTTGGCAGAGCTGGGAGGTTAAAGGATGCATGCGATGTGTTTGAGGATATGCCTAAGCAAGGGGTTGGGAGAGATGTGTTGACCTACAACAGTATGATTTCCGTTGCTTGTGCACACTCGCTGGAAGAGACTGCTCTCAGGTTGCTTAAGGAAATGGAAGAGGGGTCGTGCAGGCCGAATGTGGAGACTTATCATCCATTACTCAAGATGTGCTGCAAGAAGAAGAGAATGAAGGTGCTCAAGTTTTTGTTGGATCACATGTTCAAAAACGATGTTGGCCCTGATCTGGCGACTTACACGCTCTTGGTAAATGGTTTGTGTAGCAGCGGGAAACTAGAGGATGCTTTGGAGTTCGTCGAGGAAATGGTCTTGCAGGGATTGATTCCCAAGGACACCACGCTCAAGCGATTGGTTGGAGAGCTTGAGTCCAAGAGCATGTTAGAAGAGAAGAAACGTGCTGAGAAACTCATGGAACGCTTCTCACAGAGACAAAATATTAGTGATTTTGACGTAGGATGTACTACTTCAGTTTAGTGTGTTTAGGCTTTACAAAATTGGTTTTTGAATGGAATTTATTTTGTAATTTTTTTTTATTAAAGTTGATTTTGAAGCGAAGTAATTTATGTTTGAATATTTTTATTTTAAAAGTAAATTAGTAATGATGCCTGGTATATATATATTTTTTTTTATATTTAACGAGTGAATTACTTTAACTTAAAAGTCAATTTTGAATTTAGAATTATTTCAACGTGAACATTTAATTAAAACTATGTTAGGAAATCGACATGATTTTAACTTATTTAAGATGTGTATTTAGAAACTTGTTTAATTTACGCTATATGAAGTTTTACACTTTTTAATATAAAAATATAAAAGAAGGATGAAGATTATATTAACGCAGAATGTCGTTGATATTAAAACATACTATATAAATTCGCACAAGCTTTAAGTTAATAAAATGTTGGTGATTGATCTCTCATTTCATCCCATGCCATGAAACCCAAGTCTTTCTGTCTCACTTTGTTACTGTCTAACCTTATGTAGTAACCCTGTGTTTTGATTGTGCGTTGAGAACCTTGACGTGCATGGATGCATTGGTTCAGTCCGATACCTTGACAAAACTTGCATGCAAACGTGGATCTTGGATATTAAACCAAACACATTAAGGCTGTGGCTGAGTTTGGAAAACCGGAGGTTTTTTTTTTTTGATACACCAAATTGAGAAATAACTTTTTTCTTTTTCATTAAATGTGAATTTGTAACTCTTTTCTAGACGTGGATATGCTTGAATTACTTGTGTCATTTTCGTAATTTCCAACAAATCCAAATACACTATAGGCATGTTTGCATCATCGTTGAAATTCATTGAACGTAAAAGTTTTGTTAAATATTTTTTACATTCAACAGAACATTAAAATTCAAAATTTGGCTAAAAACAGACACACACTATATCATACATAAAATTGTGAACATCACAAATGTTAACATATACTATCAAATATATTCATTACTATTGATTAAAATTTATAAAAATTATGAAATGATCAAAACTCACTATTTAATAAGTATCAGTCATGATTTCATCATTTCCATCAATAAAAGTAATGTATTGAAAATTATATTAGAGAAATTATTGTTAACAGTCTCTTCGTAAACCCTCCTAGTAGGATTGTCCAAAATAATCTTAAACCTGATGACTATAACGCACAAGTTTACACTTGATTTGGGATGTAATAATCGTTGCTTTAAAAATTGAACCAGACTAGTTCATTATCATTTTTTTTCACCATTTAGATGAAGAATTATATAATGTTTACAAACATGTCCTGATAAAAATAAATAAATAAATAAAAAACAAGAGGTATAAAAAGGTAGGAAATAACCTAGAAATGTACAACATATTCGATCTTGTTAGTGAACCTTGTAAAATGCTCAACGGGATTGTAGCACTGGCACGGGAGTGGACTTGCAGTGTTTATGAACTCACATTCTTTGTTATTTTCACATCAAATTCAAAAAAGACGAAGAAGCAACTGAGAGTCCTTCAGGCCAGATGCAGATCGGTTGTTTGAAATGCATATCCAACCATGCGCTCAGAGGTGTTGTCTTATGTGTTGGGATAATAGAGAACTTGAAATTTTATGCGCAGGCAACCTTCTAGCCATTGGCTTCTGCCACCCGAGTCTTTCTAGGAATTCCTCAATCAACCTATAGTTTCAAATTCATAAATATACAGAAAATAAAGGGATAAAAGCAGTAAACCACATAAAAACCAACACGCACATGCTGCAAATAGTCTTTTGGGATGAAGCCAGCACACGGTCTGGGAAAGAGTCTTCCAACCGAAAGCTCAACCAAACATACAGATCCAAGACCTGCATCAACAAATTGAGAGATAAATTGGTTCAAAAAGATAAAATTTATTATTATTTTCCAACAAACTGAACCAAGGGAAAAAATGGTGATTGAAGTCATGACATTGCACATGACCATGACCATTGATTGCCCCTGACAATTAAGTTATAAGGCTACAACCTTTGGGTTGTGCCGTGGTTCACCCTCTCACTGGATCATTCATGTGAATTATAAAAAAAAATAAAACAAAAGAAACCTTGTGAATGGATTCTAGCTCTTTAAGAGCAGCAGGCGTCTTGGGCACTTTGAGTGACCCTGGCGTAAATATTTCACGAAGCCGAACAAGGCCTTTCTTTGCATAATTATCTGCAAACTGGTTTATCATAAATTGCATCATTTTTAATGGCCATTCAAACTAACATCAACGTATTTCACACTAACAATATGATAATTACCTGTGTCAGGCCTTGAGATGAAATCTCATCATCCATGTCAGCTGGACTGAATATTATAATAAGTATCAGTTAAAATTTATCTGAAAAGGTTAAGTGATATAAAATACAGACATGGATATTGCATTCTGAAATTTTGTTATTTCCTGAAAAGACAATTGTGTACCTGATACAGAAAAGGTATTTCTCATGTAATCCAAGGGGAAGCTCATCAATAACAGCAGCCACTTTCTAGTACCAGCATGTACAAACAACACCCATCAAACAAAAGGGAACCCAGTAAATAATATAATCAAATAATGGAGGTATTTGATAATTGATATTACTAATGAACAAGGTCGCAATGATATGAAATATCCACAATTCAATGGCAAGGCAGCTATTAAAGACATACCAGTAATTGTTCACAATTAACAATGAAATAATTTTCAGATAATTTTGCATTGTCAAGAAAATGTGCCTGCAATATTTAAAGAAAAAAAGATAAATAATTATGTAGTTTTGGGATATAATAAGATAATGCATTTAGATGTTAAGACACCTAAGGATTTTCAACTTCAATGATTTGATAGATGAAATTGAGTAGAATAGGATGGTTGCCCATTTGGTAAGTGACTAGTAATCACATAATTTTCTTTGCTATAAAAAATAATACAATGTATAGTAACTATGGATGACAGAATGGAAGATGATGCAAACAGCAACAGGCAGATATAATTTACCAGTATTTGATAGAAACCATTTCTTGGGTGTAATCGTGAATACATATACATCAGATCAAAGGTAGGAAGTAAGCCAGCACGCTGTATCAGAATAAGTAGTATAAACAAATCATCAATAAAAGATAAAGTAAACCAAGTTCAGATATGAGTGTGTATCTACTAGAAACTGTTTCAGATTCACCTAGGCTGCATACTTCGTATAGGACAGTTAGGTGTTAGGTTACCTCTAAAGTGGGTGATGGAGAATTCAATGATGAATGGAGCAAGGGTAGATCTTTTTCATCCATGCACGTTACTTCTCCTAGAGGAAAATTTGACCCATATCTACCAGCTCTCCCTGCAAGTATGAATGCCTTCAATGCAACCACGAATAACATGTGATTCAAATAGAGACATAATAAATAGCCAAAGCCTCCATATTCATAAAATATAAAAATAATATATGTTAGAACAGCGAATCATGGAAATTTTATTTTACTGTTAAGTTTTTTCAAACCCTAAGTTATCAGTTACCTAAACGTTAAAATGAGTCAATGAAAATCTTGAAAATAATACAGAAAACATACACATTAATAGAAATATTCTTGCTGTCTTAAGGAGAATGAATAGGTCGAGCAGAGAGAAAAAAAAAAAGAAAAAAAAGGGGAGAAATGTCAAGGGGGGCATGTTAAAGCCACAAAAACAGGGAACAAAAGTTACAAAACGAACTTTCAGCAGAAGTTTAAATTCTTGTATAATAGCACAGATTTTTCCAAAAAAAATCTTTTGATGGTCCCACAGAATCTTTTCATCTCTGAATTACATCCTAGAAGATTTGACTAGTATCATAGAAGCAACAGAGTCAAAATATTAATTTATTATATGCAAAATGTTAAACACAAGTTCCTAATACCAAATGCGAATTATTTAGCAAACTCAGCATCCAACAAGGATAAAATATAAACAAAAAGGATGCTTTGATGTCTACTTATCTAAGCTATCAAATTCAATATATAGGTCCAACTGCATACCTCATGACAGAAGGTAAGATTAGAAAAACTATGCAAAGCTAATAGTCAATGTTACATTGCTTAAACATAACAAAAAATATTCTTATTGACAAAAAATATTCAACACAACATAAAACATTAATATACATCAGATACAATCCTTTAATCAAATTCAGGAACAAGGTCAATCCATTTATGTGTATTTTATGCTACCTGCAATCTGTTTGATCTCAGGTACAGTCAGCTCCCGCATCTCAAAACCATCAAACTTCTTCATGGTTGAAAATATGATCCTAGAGATGTTTAGATTAAGACCCATTCCAATGGCATCACTGGCCACAAGAACATCAAACTCACTACTTGCATCATTGAACATGCTTGCCTGCAGTCCTAATGAAACTTTAAGCTGAGCAAATTCTTGGCATAGAGGAGGGACAATACAAAGGAAATGGGAAATATTTATTAACATATATGCCAAATAAATGTAGCAGTAGACTAAGGTAAACCAATAAACTATAGACAAAAGAAGAGAAGGAATTTTCAAACAGAGCCATGAAATAACACTGAGAATTGAGAAACACAAAAATCACAAAAGAACAAAACAATGGCATAATTTTTTATATGAGCCATAAATGTTATAATTTAAAGATTACATTACCATGAAACAAGGGTAATTCAAAAGGAAAACCAAAAACTACGTAGACAGAGGTAGGAGCTCACACCTGCCTTGTTCGAGTCTCCGGTGGCAGTGAACCATAAACTACTGAACATAGATGCTTTCCTTCTTTCTCAATTCTCTTCTGAGCAATATGAATATCAACTTTTGTTAGTTAGTTTGTAGTGTAGACACTAACAATACAATTGAATTTTCACAATTCACAATACATTAGCAGCTTGTATTCTTTATGAGATAAAATGTCATTATAAGTATCATTCTCTTCTTATGCTAATCAAAATGGAGAAAAAAATGTAAAGAGTAAAAGAGTGTTTAATGACTAAACCTTACCTAATTCTAGCAAACTCTGGCACTGTATATATTGTCCACATTCCATATATATTGTTAAAAACTTTAGGCTTGGATGTTCAATTAGAAAGATAATAGATTGGAGTCAACTAAGATCTGATTATAGTCGTGACTTGTGAATTATATCATAGTGGAGATGATGACACAACCACAATCCAGTTCTCACTAAAGTAAGTAGAGGATCAACTTTATGGCGGGGAGGGAATGCAAAGTGCACAAAGAAATCTATAATCAAAGACAAAAACTCGATACTGTTTTAAATTCAGAAGTGCCAAAACAGTAAAATAAAAATCAATGTTTCCACAAATTACCTACTTACCTCTCGGCATCTAATACCAAAGTTAAAAATCAAATTATCAATCATTTTGTTTACTTTGTTCTTTTTTTTCACTTTTGATAACGTTGCAAACATGTAAGTCACATTAAAAGAATTTAAACACCTTTTTAGACACAACTGCTTATGTAGACCAGGTACCATAGATCAGCTTTTTGCTTAACTTAGCAAAAGACTAATGGTCAGCTACATAAAATTTATCCAAGGAAAAAAATTGATCACTGTAAAATAGAGAAAACTAATGAAGCAAATTACTGAAACCAGTGACAACCTTTACTAAATTGCTGGTGTATTATTTATCAAAAAAAAAATGTAGATGTTTGACACACATTTCATTAATACTTAAAATAAATTCTTAAAAAAATTTGGATAACCTCTTTTTCAGAACAATCTAACGTGAGAAACAAAAGGGAACAATAACAATAAAAGTGAAAATGAGTAAACACAAAAGTTTGAGCATAAAACAAAATATGAAAGCATACAAGTTAATTTCAAGAACAGTTAAATCATGTAAAGCTCACCTTCAATTTGTATATCTGCTGACGTGAAAATGTTACAATGCAATCACCATTTCTTACATCAGAGAAAGATCCAAGAGGAACATTCAGGGGGACTAAAGGTGACAATCTTTCGTAAGATTGAACCTGCAGCACACATGAAGAAGAAAACTTAGTCAGTGAATTCAAACAACATTTTAATGAAAATACCATGAATAAGCCGAGGGACATGAACAACAGTTGTCATTTACCACCACAGAAAATTCACGTGAATGAAATTATTGGTCTAATGTATATGCTCCCTTTCCATCCCCCACATAAAATGTTGTTCTTGATTTTGTTCAGATACTCAAAAAAAGACATGAGTTTCAGTACCTCAACTTCATCGCCAGTAATTTTCAGTATCTCCTGAATAAGGGGAACAGCAGCTGGATCACCACAAAGGTGAAGTTCATCAGCAGCAATTCCTAATAAAGCCCGTGTAAACGAATATCCCCTTGTACTACACCCTATCATCTGGATGAAAACAAAAATAAAGGTTAGATGGGAAAAGAAGTCACAAAAACAAGCATACCATGGAAAGCCTATAAGATTTTATTTTCATAGAATCACAAGATATGGAATGACAACAAGAAAAGCCCACAATGCCTCCTCGATGTAAATGTTTCAGTTATTAAAAAACACAAAAAAATAAAAATAAAAAGATCCAATTCTCAATTAGTAACTAGTAAAACTACTAAAATTGAACAACTAACACGACAAGATTATGATAAGAACAGAACCTTTTGGGGAACCTAAAGTTCTACCCTATTTTCAACGTGAAATTTATTATGTTGGTTCACATAAAACCAAGTAATTCTAGGAGTTATTTTAGATATAATATGAAAAAGGAATCTCCAAATGAAAATTTTACTTGCCTGAATTTCATCAATAACAGCACATTGATAATCAGCTGATACATCAGCCATTTCAACTGTAACAGCCTTATGATTTGCACCATCAACTTCCTCTCTTTCCTGACCCGTAATGAGATCACAAGGAACTTGGGCCTTGTTCAACCGTTTTGCTATCTCCCATGCCAACAATCTCAAAGGACCGCAATATACACCTGCAAAGTAAAAAAATACTAAATCTGCTTACTAAATTTTCATCCTCCCACATTATTTCTTACCTTCACAATAACTAGAGATGGATAACTAACTTACCCGAAGCACTTGACTCAAGTTGCTTCAGAGCATGATACGTTTTGCCGCTATTTGTTGGACCAACATGCAGGATAACCCTGCGACGTTTCTTTCGGGCCTGTGGATACCATGTATGAGGGCAACTAAAAAAACCAATAGTCAGGCATCAGCACTCAGAACCATCAAAAGTAAGCTAAAATTACATAGTCATGGCATTGTCATAAAGATTCATAATAATCACATAAAATAAAAGTTACTTAACAGCTTTTGAAATCAAAAGCAAACAACATTACTTCCATACTGATTATCTATGAGACATGTATACTTACGTCAAGTCAGTAAAATCACTTCTGATGGGACCATTACGGCTGCTATATGGATGTACCTTGTTTGCAGCACCACCTAAAGTTTGAAACTTGAACTGAAAGTACAGAGGAAAATGCTCCGTATTACCTGGATTAGTGATAAAATGTCATCAACACCATATAATAGGAAAATAGTGGATTGCTTACATCCGAAATTAATTAACCATGTGTTATGTTCTATAACTAATTAGAATTCAGAATATTTGATGGTAAAAAATTAAGGAATAGCGTAAAGAATTAAATGCAGAGAAAGAATAGCGAAAATAAAAAAAGTGAAGCGAACCGAGTAGAGAGCGAGCGAATAGATTGCGGTTGCGGCGAAGAAAAAAGGAAGCCATTGTTTGGATTGGGAAGAGAAATTGGATAGAAAAAGAGTCAAATGGAATAAGAATGGGAGAAGAGAGAAAGGGAAAGAGCAACGTGCGATTCCGATTGATCCAAAACGTTGCTTCCTTTGACCACACAACCTGCGAACCTCGCTCCTCGCCTCTTCACCCTCGTCCCACCCCGAGTCTCGTAAGCGCTAGTATTACTTTTATTTTACTCTTTAATTTATTATTTAAGTTAATTTATCTCTCTATTAATTTTATTTTTATTTTTAATTTTTAATTAATGGAATAATTTAAGTAACTTTAATCGGATTATTTTGTTTTTAAATTATGTTATTGATGAAAAATATTTATTAATTTTGTGATTAATTATTTTTTATAAATACTTAACTCATCGTTTTTAATAAAGAAATCCTCCAAATCATGTTTACTGTCATTCTGATTTATTAATTTCTACCCTAAAAGTGTGAACGTGCATGCAGGTTATTACAATCAATTCTGAATTTTATTTTTAAAATTGAATATTTATCAATTTTAAAAATGTTTAGATATAAAATCAGTAAAATAAAATTGGATGTAAAATCAATTATTGACTTAAAATAACCGATTTTATAATTTTTTTTTATCACCGGTGATATCCTAAAAGTATATTTAGTTCAAATTGTGAAAATAAAGAAGTCAAAAGTTTTCTTTGATTCAAAAGATAAATAAAAAATTATCTCTTTTATTGTTTAATTCATAAGGAAATGGAAGAAACTTAAAAATAAAAAAAAAAAACATGTTCTTATAACTTTAAGTTTAAACTATAAATAAAAATATCTTGGACATTATACTAAAAAAATACTTTAAAATTCATTCACTTTTCATCAAATCTCCTTTTTTTTTTCCCTAAGAATTGAATAAAATTATAATTTTTTTCTAAAAAAATCTATCTCTCACCCCATTCTCCTCTAATTAAATAGTATGTAAGCTACTCAACTTCCTAACACTAGAAAAATTAACAACAAGGTAGGGGAAATTTGCAAAATTTTGTAAGAATACGAATGAAGGAAATAACATATAAATATATACAATAATTATAACTATTTTTAAAATTTAAATATTAATGGTGTGATCAAGAATATACATATAGTCTTAAGTTTAAGTTCTATTACTGGCACTGTAATTTTTGCAAAGCAAAAAAAGTTAAAATAATATTTATTATAATTTAAAATTTTAATTACTTTAATTACACTAATTAAAATATATTTACTTTAAATACAATTACTTTAATTACATTCATTAAAATATAATTAAAGATATTTTTTTTATTACAGTAGCATAAATTTTTTTATTAAAGTGTATTTACTTTAAAACTAAATACACTGTCAATTGTAAATTTATTCAATCAGGTCATTTTTAAGAAGAAAAAAATTATGAACCAACAGAAAAAGGTAAAAAGAAAATTAAACTATTACAATTGTTATGTATAATAAATTTACTAGATCTAACAATAATAACTATCTTAAAACTTTTATTAATAATACTCCCTTTATCTCATAATGATTAAATTTTTTATATATAGATTAAAAAATAATAAATACATCATTTTTTTTATCAATTTTACTCTCTCAATAAATAAATAAATAAATAAATATATATATATATATATATATATATATATATATATATTCTCTCCATTCCGTTTTATTTAATATTTAAGATTTTGACATAAGATTTAAAAATTATAATTAATGTGATTTATTTTAAAAAATATATAATTAACTTTTAAATATATATTTAAATATCTTGGATTCTTACTAATAAAATAAGTATTGAAAAAGGAAAGACATTAATTTAAGAATGCGCTAATAAAAATTAAGGGTGTAATAGATTTTCAACTTTAAATATGTTTTAGTTCTTATAAATTGAGCAAGTTTTAATCTCAATCTTTGTAAAAAAAAAAAAATCATTCTCAAAAATTTGAAACTATATTTTTTAGTCTTTACTCTCTCGAATAATCCTTGTTGAATACTTATTTGTTTATTGGAGAGTTAAGTGATAATTCCAATGATAGTCACAAATGTTTGTAATATTTCGTTAGCCTATGACTCCTGTATAATTTTTTTTTATAAATTTTTATGATAAATATTATGTATATACTTTAAAATAATCAATACAAAATAAATAGTGAATTTGGATTTTAGAGAGATAAAAATCAATGAAAAATGTTTTACAATGATCAAAACCAATTTTTACTTATTTTATATGAATAAAAAATAATGTTTACAAATTTTAGAATAATGAAAAAAATTACAACGCTAAAATAAAAACTTTTTCATTTTGTAAAGACTAAAAATATATTTAAATTTATAATTTTTTAACGTTATATTAATTAAATTAAAATAAATTAGAATTGTCAAAATAAAAAAAATAACAAGAAGTAATTATTACATTAAAGTGTAATAAATATATTATTTGTTCTCTATTTTGTTTCACATTTTAAGTTTTCGGACAACTAATATATCCATTCTATGAAATGTATTCATATTCTCTGAAAGGTCAGGTTGCGGATTGTTTTGTTAAGAGGGATATAAATATTTAGGATCATCTCTTTGAGTGATTGTTTTTTTAATGTAATTTTCTCTCGTGAGTTTTTGTTTTATTTAGACTATTTTTTAAGTCCATTTTTAATATATATATATATATATATGATTTTATTAAAAAAATGTTTTATATATCTTTTTAATATACTCTTAAATATTTTAGATTATAAAAAGATACATTAATTAAATAATCTATTAATAACGACGAGAGATATAACAGATATTTTTTATAAAAATAAATTAATTGCCAAAATGTAAAAAAAAAATTGAAAGAAAAATACTTAATATTATATTAAAAAGTGAAAATTTTAATTATTTAAAATATTTTTAAGTTACTATAACTATATTTAATTTAGGATAGAGAGTGATATTCGCTCCATTCCATAGTAAATATTGTGTTTAAAAAAAGATAAGTTTTAAAATAAATATATGTTAATTTTTTAATATATTATTAATTATCACTTTTATGTTTACATCAATCATAATATTTTTTAAAAAGTGATCACCTTATTTTTAGAAAAAAATTAATTATAAAACTATTTTTTGACACTATGATTAATAATAAACACAATTTATTTATACGGTGGGGACATCATTTCTTCCGAGTTAGGGACTTTAATAGAGAAGGATGAATGAATGTAGACGATTTCGTGGACAGATACAGTTACTTTAATGGCAAAAAGTAAACATAAAAAAGAAACGTGGACTTTAATCGGCCGAGTGGGTGTGGGTTTATTATTTTATCCATTTCCTTTAGGTTTTGAATTTAGAAACATTGTTTTTTCAATCATAATTGATCTTGAAACGGTTGATTTTTTAATCATTAATTTTTAAAAATTTATTTCTTCCTTTACATAACATTCAATTCATAATATTTTATATATTAATTATTTTTAAATTAAAATACTCTTATAGAGAATATTTAGTAAAATTAAGGGTCCGTTTGGTTTAAAAAGAATTTTGTTTTGCGACTCCCCTTCAATGGAAAAGACATGGCTGCTAGTTGAGCAGGGATGACAAAAATACATGCACTCACAAGTATTTGCAGGTAAAATCTATTACAGATGATAAATGAATAGGCTAATTGGTTACTCATGAATAATGAGGATGAATAATTTTTTATCTATTTATAAACAGGGGGGTGGTATGATGATATTCGTACCCGCGAGTACCCGTTTAATAATATTTCTTAAATATTTTAATTATCTTTGTACCACATAATCCTAAAACTACAGTCTCTCATCTTATTTTCTTATAAGTGTGAGGTTGATGAAGTTATCAACATATGTTAAACATGTTATAAAATTATGTTAGATGTAATTTGATTAATTTTTTAGCTTTGATTAGACCAATAAAATTTATGTATTTTAAGTTATTTACTTTTGTTTAGAATTATGAGATTGAATTATTGTATCTTTGTGACGAGACTTTAACTTACTTGTGAGATTTATATATTTTAAGATATTGATTATCTTGTATTTTTATTATTTCAATAAAATTAATATTAAATATAAATTTAAAATTAACATTAAATTTTTACTATTATCCCTTCATGAGACTCATTACCATCTCTTAGGGGTGGGTATACGGACCGGTCCGGCCCGTTTAAGGCCCGATCCGTAAAACTTGCATTTTATACGGGCCGGATAAGTCCGGTCCGTAAAATAAATGGACTTATTTTTTAAGTCCGTATTCGGCCTACCAAAATCCGCGGATTATGGACCGGTCCGCGGGCCTAAATAATGGTTCAAAAAAAATATTTAAATAAAAATACATAAAATTAGAAGAAAAAAAATATTTTTTATTTATAAGCTAAATTTTATCATACTAAAATTTATCAATAGTTAAAATGGTTTAAAATATTAAATATTAAAATATTAAAATAAAAATAATTACAAATACTTAAATAATAGTACCAAACTTTTAATAATAAAAGCATCAAAATGTCATAAAAATAATTCAAATGACAAATATATACCAACTAAACATAATTTTAAGTCATAATAATTTTAAAAAATTAAATACACAACTTAATATTAAAACCATAATATTTAAAAATATTAAATGTGAAGTCTGCGGACTAGCCTGCGAGCCCGCGGATTAAATCCGCCAAGTCCGCAGACTTAACGAGCCGGACTAAAAAATTAGACATAATCATACGAATTTAAAAAAAAATAGGTCCGTTATCCGCAAAATTCGCGGGCGTACAGACCGATCCGCGGATCGGGTCCATCTACCCACCCCTCATCTCTATAGTTGAGTAATAATGAGTGAGCTGAAGAGACTAGAGAGTGGTGGCTAATGGGTCAAAGTTGACTGCGGCCACGCAACGCAATTGCACACGTCACGCTCAGCTTCTATAAATAGCATCCACTCGATTCCATTGGTGCAACATTCAGAAAATGGCTTCTATAGATCCTGTTACTCCTCTTCTCACTCCCTACAAAATGGGCAAATTCAACCTATCCCACAGGTACTAACCACTAACTACTAACCACCTTTTCCTATTCCATCAATTCTATTTCTTAACCGATTCCACTCTTTATTTTTTCAGAGTTGTTTTGGCACCGCTCACCAGACAGAGATCTTACGGCAACGTTCCTCAGCCCCACGCCGTTCTCTATTACTCTCAGAGATCTTCCAACGGCGGCCTTCTCATTGCCGAAGCCACCGGCGTTTCCGACACCGCTCAAGGCTATCCGCAGACGCCTGGCATATGGACAAAGGAGCAGGTCCAAGCCTGGAAACCCATTGTCGATGCCGTTCACGCCAAAGGCGGAATATTCTTTTGTCAGATTTGGCATGTCGGAAGGGTTTCCGATTCAGGTCTTTTCTTTTTTCCTCAACCATCTTTTCTTGTTATTGATTATTGATTAAGGGGTGACTAATTGCATTCTTATGTTCTTACAGTTTACCAGCCTAATGCCCAACCACCCATATCTTCTACGGACAAACCACTCTCACCACAAATTCGAAGTAATGGCATTGACCAAGTACAATTCACGCCACCAAGGCGCCTAAGGACTGATGAAATTCCTCATATCGTCAATGATTTCAGACTTGCTGCCAGAAATGCCATAGAAGCTGGTAATTTTCCTCACCTTTTGCTCCTACCAATGTTTGAAATTAAATCCCCTAGCCTTGGGACTTAGTTGACCTTGTGTTAAGAAGGAGTACACATTAGTATTTAATTATCAGATACGCATATTAGTCTTTAATTATGTACATTGCATAGATTATGTCAGATTAGTCTTTAATTATCAAATACTCGTACATTGCATAGATTATGTCGGACTAGTCTTTAATTATCAGATACAAGTACATTACATAGATTATGTCGGATTAGTCTTTAATTATCAAATACACGTACATTACATAGATTATGTCGGATTAGTCTTTAATTATCAAATACACGTACATTGCATAGATTATGTGATGGACTCATGGGAAAAAAATATTAAGTACAATTTAACATTGTTTCACTAACATATATACATGTGGTTGTGTAAATGGTAGGGTTTGATGGGGTTGAGATTCATGGGGCTCATGGCTACCTGCTTGAGCAATTCATGAAAGACAAGGTGAATGACAGAACGGATGAGTATGGTGGATCTCTTGAGAATCGTTGCCGGTTTGCTTTGGAAGTTGTGGAAGCTGTTGTTAATGAGATAGGGGCGGACAGAGTTGGAATTAGGCTATCACCTTTTGCAGAGTATGCAGAGTGTGGAGACTCAAATCCCAAACAATTGGGGCTTTACATGGTGAATGCCCTGAACAAGTATGGCATTCTCTACTGCCACATGGTGGAGCCAAGAATGAAAACTGTTGGAGAAAAAGTTGAGTGCCCTCACAGTTTGCTTCCAATGAGGAAGGCCTTCAAGGGCACTTTTATAGCTGCAGGAGGTTATGACCGCCAAGATGGGATCAATGCCGTAGCTGAAAACAGAGCTGATCTTGTTGCTTATGGTCGTTTGTTCTTGGCTAATCCAGATTTGCCAAAGAGATTTGCTCTAAATGCTCCTCTCAACAAGTATAACAGAGAGACATTCTACATTTCTGATCCAGTTCTTGGTTATACTGACTACCCTTTTCTTGAATGAAGAAACCAAGGGTAGAGACTAGAGCCTCCGTTTTAATAATCATATCTTCTCTTGCACTTTCTTGTTTGTAATTTGGTTGGTCAGTGTAATCTTGCTTATATTTTTATTCACATTTTCCTTACATCTCTGCTAATGCAGGTTTTCTAAATGGTGATGGCATGTAGCATGTAGATCATTGTTGTTGTAATAATGTCACTGGCTCCCGACAAGTATCTGGCTAAAGCTATGATTTTGCAATACCATACTAGCTTTGTGCTAATAAGAGGATTATTTATTTCAGTACCCAAATTTGTGTCAACTTTTTTGTTATTTGAAAAGTGGTCAGAGGCCAGGAAGATTTGTCACCTCTTACTTTATCCTCTCTACTGGTTTATATAATTAAAAAGATTGAAACATAAACAACATTCTTTTCTGGTTCTTGGGTTAAAATAGAGCAGTTATTCACATCTTTTAACCGCCGTTTATTTTTAATTAAAAAACTCAACTACATACACAAATACAGAGAAAGATTAAAATAATAATAATAATAATAATAAATAAATAAATAATATATATATATATATACACACACAAATACAGAAGGCAAAAAGTGCTTGTTTATAACTAGTTATTATCAAGGCAATAACCTTGTTTTTTAAAATATCAAATTTTAGGCCTATATCTTTTAATTTCTTTTTTCGTTTCATATCATATTACTCATAGTAACTACTCCACTATTATACCATTTATGCATTACTCGATAAGATTAAATTTAAAAGAAAAAGTATAATGAAACATAAGATAAAACATATTCGTAATGAAAAAATGATTGATCTAAAATAGATAGAAAATGTGAGATACAGTCGGTGTGTAACTATTCAAGTTAAAGTAGACTTGAAAAAAGTTATTATTATTATTATAATTATATTTAATGTTATTAATGATATATATATATATATATATATATATATATATATATATATATTCTTTTAGTTAAAATATTGAATTAATTTGGTCTTGTCTCATAAATTTTAGGTTTTAATTGGATTAAATTTAAGTTTAAATAACTTTTTTTAACAAAATCTTGGGACCAAATAAAAATAAATGTAAATATGACTAAAGAAGGTAAAAGAGAGACCAATGCTTGGTGTTTGAAACATCATATTTATAGGAACTTTTTATTATTTTTTTAATCATAATATTTATACGAAGTATTAATTTTTGTCTATGTGAGAAATTATGAGTACATATAAGATGAATATTTTCCTCTCAATAAATAAGAGTGACAAAGTGAGTCAACTCACTTAAAGTAAGATGAATATTTTACTCTCAACAAATAAGAGTGACCAAGTGAGTCAACTCACTTAAAGAGAGATAGGTTGACTCATCAAGAAGTAGAGTGGGTCAGATTAACCCATAAAAAAATGAGTTAAAAAATGTAACACATTCCACTTAACAGTGAGTTGATGTGTTGGTCCACTTTAGTGGGTTGGTGGGTTGGTAAATTGACTCATCTTCAACCCATTTATTTTTTTTTTAAATCTCAATTGAAATATTTCAATATACATTATCACTTCAACTTATATAATTTATTATTATTTTTAAAATTAACTAGAGATATTATATTTTTCATGAAAAGGCACGAAGTAATATATATTTCAATTAAAAAATACATTATACATGAAAATTTACTAGTAAAAAACATGTGATCAAAACAATATACTTCTATTTCATATAAAATGAGAATAATTATCTAGAAAAAAAGTTAAAGTATAAAATAAAAACATTGATCTAACATAAATTCTCTACAAATTTATTTTTTTAAAGAAAAAGTGAGCTGGCAAGTTACCCCATCGAATTAGCAAGTTGGGCAGGTTAGTAGGCTCATTTGTCTAATCTAACCTATCAAAATTAGACGGATTAATGAGTTGATCTACCAAGTTCAACCCATATTATCACTGCTACCAATATACTATACTTCATATTCAAAATTAGGATTCAAATCCTGGACATGTAAATTAAAAGATACAAGTTGTTATCATATGTCAACCAATATTGGTAAAAAAAAAAAATTTATCATTGCGACAACACTATGTGAGAAAATAATACATTTAATTTTATAATTGAAAATTAAAAATTTAATTAAATTACTTTAAAAAATGAATTTAAATAGACTTGAAACATTAATCATTAAATCGATAGTAATATTATCAAGAATTATTAACATAAATAGTTTGATACTTGTATTTCTTAATTAAGCACCAATGTTTGATTTATGACTTCACCATGGAGTTGCAATTGTGTATTCCATAAGAACCAACCTAATATAAGAACCAACCTAATGAGAAAGTTATGCCTTTTTATTAAAAGAAAAAATCAATGGCTATTGAATTAAAAAAATTATTAGTTAAAATAAAACATACAAATTATAAGAAGTCTTCAATTTCAAAAATGCTAAAGCCTCCGAATTCGAATTCTAAAATATCCTCCGAATGCTTAAAATTTTTAAAATGTCAAAAATGTAAATTGATCAATATGAGTGTTCTTAAGTGTTTGGACAAATATTTTCAGAGGATGATTTTGAAATGTATAGCATTTCTCCTTCAATTTACACGCAACAGACCTACTTGACTCACATTCACGTGCATGAGTTTATAATAATTGCTAGCTTTATTGTGTGTGTGTGTGTCACATGGCTACTCCTTCACAACACTCTATTCCTCTTGTCACTCTCAGAACTTCCAATAGAGGCCTTCTCATCGCTGAAGCCAGTGTTGTTTCTGAAACTGTTCGAGGGTACTTCATTAATTCTTCTTTGCACATTTCTTCTTCATCTTCACACAGTACACTCTCTCCATTACCATGTCATTGATTGCATGTGAAGCTATCCGAACACACCAGGCATATGGACAAAAGTCTTGTCAATGACTTCAGACTTGCTGCAAGGAATGCCATATATTGAAGCTGGTATGTTCTCTCACTTTGCATGCTTTGCTCCTACAAAACTTTCAAATTCTCTTGTTGTCTCACTAACTAGACTAACATATATATTGATAAAACTTACCTGCACTAGTACTAATACATAAGTACTGCTGTCGAATTTGGAGTTTCACTCAAGTAATAATACGTAATAAAATTCATATGCTGATCAGAGAACAACACCAGCGATACTTATGGTATTATATAGCTTAGTTTTTTTTTTTAATGTGATTGTGGAAAATGTAGGTTTGACACAACAGATGAGTATGGTGGATGCCTCGAGAACCGTTGCACTTGCAGGTTTGGTTTGGAAGTTGTTGAAGCTGTTGTTAATGAGATAGAGGCAGAAAGAGTTGGAATTAGGCTATCACCTTTTACAGAATATTGTGAGTGTGGAGACTCAAATCCTGAACAACTAGGGCTATACATGGTTCATGTCCTCAATAAGTATGGCATTCTCTTCTGTCACATGGCGGAGCCAAGAATGAAAACTGTTGGAGAAAAATTTGAATGCAGTGAGAGTTTGCTTCCTATGAGAAAGAATATACATCACCTTTTACATAAAAATGATGTTGTACAATTTTTGTTGTAGTACTCTAAATTAGAATAGAGTTAATTATCTATGTACTGTTAGTGTAAAGGTTTTTTACACGGACAACTAATCATATCTTTTAGTAGTAACATGTCAGTTGCTTATTTAATGAAATAAATAAAATAAACAACATTAAAAGATATAATTGGTTGTCAGTATAAAAAATTTTACACTGACAGTGTAGGGATGATTAACTCATTAGAATATACATCAAAGAATGTATTTGGTTCAATTTATTTTAGATAAATAATTCTTAATTTTAACCAACATTTTGCAAAGTTCTAAAAGATAAGTAATTTTTTTCCAAATTAATTACTCTTTAATCCTAAACTTAAATTGACAAATAAACAGAATAATTTTTTTAGAAGAAAAAATATGCAAACTTATTAAGATCGTAGTAAAGGCCCAAAACTGTCTGCATCCATGGGGCTTATTTTCATTATGCAAACTCATAATGTGTGTTGTCCAGTTTTTGCCAAATATTCTTATCCTATTCAAGACTTCTTTGTTAAAATCCTACACAACAATAAATAAAATAATAAAAAAAACAAAAAAAGTATCGTAATTTAGGCGTTTGATTTTTGACCCACTCCATTTAGCCCGGTTATTTGTTTGGGTCGGGCTAAAGTTCTGCAATTTCATTTTGGGCCAACAGTAAGGCCAGACACCCGGTTAAATTTATTTTAAAGAAATATTTTATATTAACTTTCTAAAAGAATTTCTCAAAAGAAATAACTATTTCTTAAAAAAAAAAGTAGCTATTAGCTGGTATATGGTTAAATTATAAATATAATTATTTTTCTAAAATAATAGATAAAACGTACTTCCATGCAAATGCACATTTTTGTGAAACGGCAAGATGATGTTGGTATTTTAGAACAAAGGTAATGCTTGAAATATAGATAGAATATAAAATAAAATAAATTCCTTTATTTTTTTTATTTTATAAATTTTGATATTTTAATGAAAATAAAAATATATAGCTTTTATAATTTTATATTCCGTCCTATTTAATTTTAAAAAATGTCAAATAAAAATATAGTTTATATATTAGATTTCGTCTTATTGAAGCCCATTTACCGAAGTTGCAATGTCCCATTCTGCGGATAAGATAGACTTTGATTGTTTTAAATAAAATTGACCAGTCTCTGGCCCAATAATAATTAATATCTCAAAGTGGGCCTTCGTATTTATTATTTGCACACAGGTGGATGGAGGACATTTTAAGGACTTCGCCACAACCACAAGCTTTAGCAAAACTCTTTGTCAATGGTTCTTCAACTTAATTTAGTCTAAATATTTTTTTTTAAAAAAAACCAGCAGGTTTATTTTTAAATATACAAAAACAACTTATTCGTAAGCACTTTGTATGATAAAAAGTTATTCAATAAATGAGCCCTTAATTGGTTATCAATGTAAATAATTTACGCTAACAAAATTAAAATCAACTCTAACTTTAAAATAATAGATCTTTAGTGGATTTTTAAATATACATAAAATTAGATAAAATAAAAAAAAATTGAATAAAAATATTTAACAGACAAAATATTTAAAAACAACTAATGGTATTTTTGGTTTATTTATTTTAGTTAATTTGTAATCATCTCATAATCTAACCCAAAACCAAATAGACTTATCATCAAACTAATAATAAGACCATTCCTTCAGCCTAACACCATTTTTTACAACCCCACTTTTGACTCAATAATAATATGTGGTGTGACCCTAATCAACTTGTCATAATCTGGATTTGCGACTCTGTATTTTGGAAAATATTTTACCAAACTATTATCCACTCTGGATAATTAACTTCCCAGCTTTTGTTAGTGAAGATTCTTGCTAAAAGACAAAAAAAAAATCTGAATCATTATTGATTATTTAAAGATTTTATTATATCTTTTTTCACTAATAAATGTTATGAATCTAAGATCAAGTATTTGTAGTTTGTATTTATACCTAAAGTTGATGAGGTAACTATGGTTGGGCCAGTGGGGAGTCCAGTGGATTGTTGAAGTTGCATAGCTATGATTAGTTAGTTCGGTGGTCCAATAGCAGTAATGCATTTAAGAATTTACCCACCACCAACAATTTTTCACCTCATTTTGCAAGAACTTTATATAAGTGAAGAAAGAAATGGAGCCAGAAATACGTACTTTAGCTGGGAACAAGAAACTTAATTGAAGGCATCACAAATTGGAGAAGCAAAATGATGATACAATTATGATAAATAATTTACCTGCATTTGCATGCAGTTGGTGCAATGCGGTTGAACCACTCATAAAATCAAAATGGACTCCCCTTGGCCCAGCCATGTTTTCCTAATTATGACAACCTTTTCACCTTGTATTGTATGTAATACACTTGTAATCAAAGTTCTATGGTGTAGGCATAGGAACTACATAGGTTTTCATCACTCTAGCATGTTGGTTTCTACGATGAGATTTATTTTAATTGGTCACACGTTTTAAAAAATCCAAAAAGGGGAAAAAGGGTAGGAGGGGTAGATTCTTGGTTTAACCTTTAACCTAGCATGAAAAAACAAATATCCATAGAAGTGAGAGGTCTACATCAAAGGTATACTGGTTGTACAAATTGCTTGTGTATGTGTTTCTCTTTAATGCAAAAGATAGTGACCGATGAGGATAGGTTTGTGACATTATATTTTGAATGCAAAATCCATTGGATGGTAAAGAAGAAAAAGGAAGTGAATGGGGTCATTCTGAAAGCAGGTAAAGCAAGAAAGAACCAAAGTAGAAGACAGTAAAAAGAAAAATTCATTGCTGCCGTCTTTGACTGCCTCGATAAATTTACCACAAGTTTAAGACAAAAAGCAAAAGCAAGAAGCAGATCTTCTTCCACTTCTTTTTGTTTTCTTCTCACCTTTTTATTTCTATGTACACACCAATCATTTAAGGGGATCATAATCTAATTTTTTTGTGTGACTAACAACTCCATCTTACCGTATAATTTGGTTACCAACATGAAACATGCATTGCATATCAAGTATAATTGGAAGGTTATATTTATTATTTTCACCATGCTATTATAGTTAACGTGAAAGATCCAACAATACATATTCTAATATGTTAAATAAGGACAAAGATAATGAATGTTAATGCAAAACCATTGTGCAATGTTAATCTAATAAGAGAAAATTATATTCACCTTTTTTTTAGATTTGTTTAAATGACATATATCTCTTCTCTAATTTTTAAATAAACATTGATCTTTTTATTTATTTATTTAAGTGACACATACAATTCTTTATATAAAATAACATCACTTGTAGGTTATTAAGAGAGAATAAATTATTAATGTAAATATCAACATATGAATTTTAATTCTAAAATTATATTTTTTTAATATCATAGATGTTGTGATTTAAAAATTATATCAATTTTAATGAATAATTTCAAAGAATAAATTATTATTTTCAAAATTAAAGAATAATGAAAATTTTCATAAAAATGATAAAATATTATACATAATTAAAAATAGATGATAGATATATATATATGATTAACTGATTTTTTTTCTCTTACTTTAACAAATAACGTTATTCTAAGAAAAATAAATAATTTTAAAAAATTATGGAAAAAATTTGTGTCATTTAAATATGCTTAAAAGGAGGTTAATGTAACTTTTTCCATTTAATAATACTTTTAAAAAGTTCACAATTCACTTCTTTTTTGTGAACTAAATATCTCTGATCATAAGTTAAGAGAAACTAATATTTAAAAATATTAAAATTCATTTAAAAGACTAACCTCTTTTAACAAATATTTCCCCATATGCATTAATGAGAAATTAAATACTTGACCACATGCTTAAGATACAATTATTTATAACATATGTGACACTTTATAAGTAATGTAAGGAGGTTGGCTTGAGCTACAAACATGAAAATTTGATTTTAATTAGAAAATAAAATAATTATTTTTTCTTATCTTCTACCGAGTTAAAATGGTGAGACAGAAATATTACCATTGTGATCACAATTATAAAAGACCAACTAGTGTTAGTTTGTCATGATGAATATATATGCATGAGAATTCAGCATTAATGAACACGTATGATACTATGGTCCCATGTTCCAATCCAACCAGTCAATGTTCTACAATTATTTGTTTAATTGTGACCATTTAATGTTTTCCAAGCATAAAAACTCAATCCTTTGCATCATCAAGATATCTTATCTTACAATAATAATAATAATAATAACACCAAAACTCCCATTTTGCCCCTTTTTTCTTCTTGTTGAATAATTAATGAGTCTTCTTTAGTTTCAAATTCTACCACACACATAAGAAAAGGTTTGGTGCGTTCAATTAACTAACAGTGTTCCTTGATACCACTTGATGACAGTGCCAATACTTCCATTGCTTTATATGTTCTGAAAAAAAAAAGTATCCTAGTTTCTTTTAAGATGTGCTTAGTGCTTCTCTTTTTTATATCGTTTTCATATTCATTTTCCATATACATATTTCTGTGTAGAATTCTCTTTTAAGATTCTATAATAATATGATCTCTCTTAAACATTTAGTTATGCATTACAGGTCACACTCCTGAAAGTTTACACAAAATCACTGTTTTCTTCTTGTTGATATTTATGATGTTGAAGAATAAGTCTCACGTTATGAGTTCAAAACAAATTATATGATATATAAATAAAAGGGTCATAAATTCAAAATGTAATTAAACATATTTTTGGACAAATTAATTTCACTAACATATCCACCTTTTCCATTTGAACAAGGACCCACGTATGATAATAATTAGAAATCCTATATATCTAAGAGAAGACTTAAATCTAAAATAAAAAATGGACAAAATAACTTCAAAGGAAAAATACAAAATAAAGAAGAAGAAGAAGAATTCAGGGTTAAACAAAACAAAAGAACACGATTAAAAATATAGATATAGCTAGGCATGAGGTAATACAAATGACAACTTACAAGAAAATTATGAATAAGTGTCAAAACATTTTTTTAATAAAACATGTCAATGTCAATACTGCAAAATCAAACACATGCAAACTGCGCAGTCTTCTAACACATTTTTCCTCACTTTTGGACATAAGACTAGACACAAATTCTAATAATTCACACAAAAGAAATAATACTATTCTCCTACTCTTATATGACTTGGACACTTATTATAATTTTTCTGTTTCAAATATGTCAATCTTAACTTTAATCTAATTCTTTTAACCCATGCCATTTTGATTAGATGGTGGAGCATTAAATACTTCGCTTAATTGCAGTTTTGATCCTTGTAATTGTGCAATTTTAGTTCTTAAGGTTTTAATTAGGCAATTTTAGTCTTTAAAGGATTAAAATTATGCAATTTTAGTTTTTCAATTTTTAATTGAACAATTTTAGTCCCTCAACTCAAATATCATAATTGTGCGATTTTAATCTTTCTTATTAAAAATTTAATAATTTTAAAATTTTAATATATATATATAATATTTTAAATTTATACAATTATTTGCTTATTTAAGTTAACGCATATTATAATTTTTTGTTAATGTAGCAAATAATATATATTTATTATTACTAAATAAATAAAATTTATATATTATTAATATTTTAATACTGCTAATAAATTAATATCAATAATATTTTTAGTATATTTATAGATAAACTAATAATTTGATAAATATAACTTAGTATATATTAATATACTTTTACAAAAATATAAATATATTAGATAAGATATGTATATTTCTAATTAATATACTTATATTTTTGTAAAATTATAATAATATATAATAAGTTATATTTATCAAATTATTAGTTTATCTATAAATATATTAATAATATTATTGATATTAATTTATTAGTAATATTATAAAAATAATAATATATAAATTTTATTTATTTAGTAATAATAAATATATATCATTTGATACATTAATGAAAATTACAATATATGTTAACTTGAATAGATAAATAATTGTATAATTTTAAAATATTGTATATATATATGTGTATATATATATATATATATATATTAAAATTATTAAATTTTTATTGAGAGAGACTAAAATCCCATAATTATAATATTTGAGGGATTAAAATTATTCAATTAAAAATTAAAGGACTAAAATTGTACAATTGCAATTCTTTAAGGACTAAAATTACTCGATTAAAACCTTAGGGATTAAAATTGCACAATTGCAATACTTGAGGGATCAAAACTGCAATTAAGCCTAAATACTTTAAAAGAGATTTTTTTCATTTAATTGTCAACCCAAAAAAAAAGTAAAATCACATAAAATTAATGAGATAGAAAATATCTTTCTTCCTCTGAATGATGCATGACTGAAATTGGCCTTTTTCATGATATCCATATTGAATCCAAAAACGTTGATTCAGGGTTAGATACCACCCCACTGAAGAAGATGCTGTATCTTGTAGCTAGGTTGTCAAATACTCAAAGATGGAAGAGAAATAGTTGAAGAAGACTTGTATCTTATGGGACCACTTCTTTTTTGCTTTAGATATATGCCATTACCCTATGTGATGTGGCCCAAATCTCTTTAGTCTTTGCTTCCCTTTACTAGTTAAATTGGACTATTCAAATTAATGCCCACACTTTTTCTTCCTTGCTGCCTCAAATCATTCCAAAGAGCCACATTTAACGATGCATAAACACAACCACACTCTTAAATTCCTTCAAAAAGGAAAAGTGGATCACATGATCACCTACACTATTCCGTCAAGGTAAGAATAGAGTCATGTTAGTCACATAAATACATGTATTATATTATCCACACATTAATTTATAAATGATTTTATACAATTTAATAATTTATGCAACATTTTTGCATAAAGAGAATATTATGTATGCTGATTAGATAACTTGATTTGATCACTATGGAAGTCCACTCATTACTCGTGTCTTTGAAAAATTCACATGGCGAAAAATAGGTTCCAATTGGCCTCCTGTTTTGTGCCTTGATCCTACTTGCTTCAATCAACTAGTGTTTTTTTTTTTTTTTTTTTTTTTTTTGCATTTATTTCTTCGCTTTTGATTTGATTGGACTTGGACCCATTTTTTTTGTACTAATCCCACCAGACTATCACTGTTCTTGCATCAGTTCTTGAAAGTCTGAATTTTGGAAATGGAAACTAAATTATTAAGGCTAAACTCGTTAAGCCTTTGACTCTTATTAATTTTGTCATATTATTAAGGCCTCTGCTAGTGGCTTTTGGCCAAAGGTGTCAAGTAAAATAGCCCTATGTGCCCTGTGAGTCTGTGACCTTCCTAGCAATCAAGATTGAAGACAGTGCTTAGTGGAGGCTTATGAAGATGTAATATTCTTTTGGACGGTGGAATTGAAAGATGCAATCCTTTTTTTTTCCGTTTATTTTAATAATAATAATAACATTAACAATATTGATAATATGGCACAAATAGCAGTATTGCGCCGTCAGCTAAATATATTTAGTCATCCACTGTTTTGATAATAAGGTAGTTGAGGTCCAACAATGATGAATGAGGATTAGACAAAACCCATGTTGATGTGGTGAATGGGGGATTTAAAAGTTAATTTAGATTTGGCATAGTTGATTGGTATTGGAGATGCATGGACTGTTGAACGGTCGAGGAATTCAAAAGCAAACAACTTGGGCGGCGCCTGAGACTGTAAAGAAGAAACTCAAAAAATGTTTGTATATATTCTTTTTCTTTCTTCAATTCATTCAATGGAGCCTCCCTCTTAATGCATTAATTATCGACACTAAACCTCATAATTCATGTACGTCCAAAACGTGTCATGTCATTTAGGAGTTGAGATTAATCACAATTTATAAATTTTATTACTTTTGGGGTCAGTTTTAAGTGTGATTTAGAGGTGTAATTATTCAAAGTCCATAATTGAAAGAGGCTTTAAATTTTTAATATATATATATAATTATGAGATAATTTTTATATTACTTTTAAAAATAAAATAAAATGATGATATTTTAATTTTGGTCTTTTTATTATTATTTTTATTTCTTATCATTCTAAGTAAAGATTGTTTTTTATTTTTATATTTTAAAAATTATAATTTTTTTAACGATGTGACATGTTGATATATATTACACATTATTATAATACCATCTAAGATTTTGACTTATAATAAATACACAGAAAGTAAAAAGTAATCACATAATAATATGAATTAAAAATATAATTTCAAATTTTTAGGATTTATATATATATAATATTTTTTAGGGATCAAAATAAATTTTTTCTTATTTTAAAGAAGCTAAAAATATATTTTAGCTATAAAGTTATATATATATATATAATTGTGATATGATTATAAATTATTTTTATTATTAGTTTTTTTTATGTATTATATTTATAAAAAAAATAAAATATGTTTTTGGTCTCTATATAATTTTTTAAGTTTGGGTATAATCTTTTAAAATTTTGTCCTATTTTGATTCTTTTAATTTGGAGATGCATTACTTTTGTTTCTAAAAATTATTTGTATATCACCTTATAATAAATGATGATATAGATGTAAATTGAATGAAAAATATAGTACATCTTTTTTAGATTCTTTTTATAACATTATGTTATTTATTAAATATAATAACATGACATTTTTAATTAAATAATGCATATAATTTATATTATAAATATTTATATTTTAAAACATTTATATATAAGGACTCATATCAACAAGTCATATTAATTTAGGTACTACTAATATAAATTTTCTTAAAGTATCAGGATAACCAATCACGTTATGTAATAATAGTAAGACTCATAAATATTTTATACAAATAATATGATTATCAACAAAAATATATAAGGATTTATATTTATTGTTTTGACTAGGACTCATAAAATTATGATTACTCAAAAAATATTAAAATAGACAATACTTTAAATACATAGCTTTAATAGTATTAACGAACTTATCACCAAAACATATTAATAAAGTCTCATATTGTTTACGAGTTGAATTCAAAAGTAATTTATTAATCATATTTTTCTCTTAACTCTAAAAGTATAATGAATATTAAAGCGGAAAATATTTAAATAGTGATGTTTTTTTTAGGGTTAACAAATTTACCATATATGTTGAATTTTGTGACGTTAACAAGTTTACCATATATGTTGAATTTTGTGACGAGATTTTACCGATACAAAACAGTGAGCCCGTACAATTATATTGTTAGGGTATTCAGCAACTCCACAAAGGTGGTGATAGCTTCTAAGAGTTAAGTCCCAAGACCACAAATTTGGGTCAGTTGCCCTTATTTTCAAAGACAGTGAGACTAGGTAAATAGGTTAGTGGCAAAAGGCCTTGTAGTTTGATTGGCATTTAGCACACATAATCCCCCACAGTCCGTGGCATGGCATGCACCATCACCATACCTATCTAATAATATCTATCACCAATCTATGGAAGCAAACATCACAATGCTCCATATATTATAAAGTCGTGAGATTGGAAATATGAGAGAGACAAAAATCAGTTTTTGTAGGGATTCATTCACATTCCCAAAACAGGACACTGCAATTTTTATTTTTGTTTTGTTTTAGAGCTCTGTAAGGTGGGGGTCTCATAATACAACAACACAAGTATACTTGTATTACAAACATTCCTTGTCCAACATAAGACGAAACAAAATAAATATAGACACATAGATAATGTAGTTCAAATAAATAGATAGATTGAAAAGAAGAAGCACAAGCACAAGCACCCTTTCATTTTTTTCTTCATTCAACTGCTTTTGCTTTGGTTGGAAGACCAAAACGGGGAGAAAGATTACAGCTATAAGATACTGCTAGATCTCACTCACTTTGCTGACTAGGGGCAGCCTTTGTTCATCTGACCGCAACGTTTTATGTTCAAAAACGTTACCTGCCCGTTGCCCCCTTCATGTTTCCTTTGTCCTCAACTGAGGTTACCATTTATTTATTTTTAATTGAATACCAATAAAGCTCTTCTCTCTACACACTCACACTGTGCTTTATTCTGTTCAAATTCGATACTTTGCTGTTGTTGGTTGCAGAGAACGAGGCACTATGTTTCCAAGAGAGAGAAACACAGCTTGACTCTCTCTCTCTTTTTCTTTGCCTGTCGCATTGTCTTGTTCCACTTCAGAATCTCATCTCACTTCCACGCATTAAAGACTTAAAGGCCTTGCCTCTCTTTCTTGTTGCTTGCATATTTACATTTTTTAAGAGGCAAGACTCAAGACTCAAGAGGGAAATAGAACTACACATTCTTCATCTATTCTGTTGCTCTCAACTTCAGAAGCTGAGCACCAGATGAGAGCTTGGTATTGTTCTCAAAGAAAGAGAAAAGGAAATCAGAGAAAGGGGTTTCACAACAAGAGAATTTTGGGTAGCTCTTGGAGTACAACATAGAATACTCGAGGAGCTGTATGAGGTAGAAGATTAACAATGACAGATGGGAATTCCAAGAAAAGCAAGGTTTTTCACCCTCTTGACTCAACTCTGCTGCTCAAAGATGATTTTTTTTCTTCTTCTTTCATTTCCTTTTTGTGATCTCATGGGAAATGAAATCCAACATTTTGATTGTGCTGTCATTTGCATCTTCCAATTTTTGGCAACTTGTTGATTGTTTTGTGTTTTTGGGCCTTGTGAAGCTCTCATGGTCGAAGAGAATGGTCAGAAAGCTCTTCAATATCAAAAGCAAAGCTGAGGACTCCTACCAATCAAATGGTGTTGCTTATGGAGGTGGGTGTCTTTGTTTTGTTCTCCTCAAAAATTGGGCACATGCTTTTATCCAAAAGCATTGTATAGTTCTTTGGTTTTAGCTGGGTGGTGGAAAAACTAAGGGATGTATAAAAATAACACCATTTAGAAAAGAGAAAAAAAAAACATTGAAGCCTTGCGTCATTTGTTAAGTTCTGGCTGCTTTCACCAATACGCTCATGGCATTCCCATTTTTCTTCCCCTGAGCCTTTTTAACCTCTTGTTGTTGCCACACTTGTGAATTACATTTTGATGCATTGAAACTTGTTTCCTTTTCCAGGAGGTGACGTAGAATACAGAAGCAGGAACAGCTTCTCTGAAAGAGAGCCTTGCACAATCAAAAAGAGCAAAACAGGTACACGATTACGAATTACCCCAATCCATTCTTTGAAGCATCACCCAATTTAGAAAACAATTTTTGTTGTTGCTTAGCCTAACGTTTATACACAATGTTTACAACCCCTCATTGTAATGTGCAGAGAAGTTTAGCAGAAACACGGAGCAGGTCAGGCGAGGGAGAGTGAGTCTTGACCATCCTAGAATTATTGATGTCCATAACTATAGGTATGTGATACTACTTTTTCACCAGGAAAAAAAGAAATCTTGCTTTGATGTGTTGTTCGATTAATTACTCACGAGTGCTTCTCTTTTCTTTATGAGCAGTGTTTTTGTTGCTACATGGAATGTGGCTGGAAGATCCCCACCAAGTAATTTGAGTATAGATGATTGGCTTCATGCTTCACCACCTGCTGATATTTATGTTCTTGGGTAAGATTTGGTACTTGTTAATATCTTTTCTCTTCCAAGCAAATTTAGTACTAGTGGTTACTAGTGACACATTTGTGTTTCAGATTTCAAGAGATAGTACCCTTGAATGCTGGTAATATCTTAGGAGCAGAAGACAATGGCCCTGCCAAAAAATGGCTTGCTCTCATTGGAAAGACTTTAAACAATCTTCCTGGTACTAGTGGAGGAGGAGGGTATTATACACCATCTCCCATTCCTCAACCGGTGGTAGAACTAAATGCAGATTTTGAGGGATCAGCTAGGCAAAAGAATTCGTCATTCTTCCATCGCCGATCATTCCAGACGACTTCCAGCGGCTGGGGAATGGACAATGATCCTTCAACTATGCAGCCACGATTGGATCGAAGATTCAGTGTTTGTGATCGTCTGATTTCTGGTCCCAGGAAAAGTGACTTTGATCCCAGTTTTAGATGGGGTTATAGGCCTAGTGACTATTCCAGGGCAAGTGACTACTCTAGGCCAAGTGACTATTCCAGATGGGGTTCATCTGATGATGACAATGGCCTTGGAGATTCACCAAGCACAGTATTGTTTTCACCACTGTCTTATGCTGGACCTACCTTTGCTGAAGATGGATACACCATGCCAGGGCGTTCCAGGTACTGCCTCGTTGCAAGTAAGCAAATGGTAGGAATATTTCTCACCATATGGGTGAGAAGTGAATTGAAGGATCATGTTCGAAACATGAAAGTATCATGTGTTGGCAGAGGATTGATGGGTTATCTTGGAAATAAGGTACATTTTAAATCACTCATCATTTTCCTTATTTTCATTTTTAATTTGATGTGTTCATACCAAAATTGCTGATCAATGGTTTACCTGAGAGAGATATTCTGCATGTATTTTCAGGGATCCATCTCAATTAGCATGTCTCTACATGAAACAAGCTTTTGCTTCATTTGCAGCCACTTAACCTCAGGACAGAAAGAGGGTGATGAACTAAGAAGAAATTCTGATGTGATGGAAATTCTTAAAAAGACAAGGTTTCCACGTGTACATGGTGCTGACGACGAGAAGTCTCCGGAGACAATCCTCGAGCACGAGTAAGAATTTACTCGCACACAACTTAGTATTAATAACATTTTTAACATGTTTATCAGTTTATGTAATTTGAGGCCCTTCTAGCATTTACATGTTCTGATTTTGGATTCATTTTTTTAGTCGAATTATATGGCTTGGAGACTTGAATTATCGGATTGCGCTCTCTTACCGTTCTGCTAAGGCACTTGTTGAGATGCAAAACTGGAGAGCATTGTTAGAGAATGACCAGGTAGGCCTATATTATTGTCTATGTCTGCTAAGAACACAAATAAAAACAAATTAACCTTTCGAAATATCGTAAAATATACAACATATATCTCTTTCCTTTTCATGTATATACTCACAAAAACAATAAATGTTAATATCTATATTGGTATTCCTGGCAGTTGAGAATAGAGCAGAAGAGAGGTCGTGCATTTGTGGGATGGAATGAAGGGAAGATTTATTTCCCTCCAACTTACAAGTATTCAACTAATTCAGATAGGTATGCAGGAGATGATATGCATCCAAAGGAGAAAAGGAGAACACCTGCTTGGTAAGATCATCTTCATTCAAAACCAAAGCATAGAAATTTAGCAGAAACACCCCAGCACCATATGAATACTAAATGAGACAATTAGAATATAATTTTTCTGAATTGTTGCAAACAACTTATGTCAATATAAATGTTTTTCTTTGTACAGGTGTGACCGGATATTGTGGCATGGAGAAGGTCTCCATCAATTATCTTACGTCCGCGGAGAATCAAGGTTCTCAGACCACAGGCCGGTTTATGGCATATTTTGGGCTGAGGTTGAGTCAAGTCATGGAAGATTGAAGAAAAGTATGAGCTGTTCTCGAAACAGAATCGAGGTGGAGGAACTCTTGCCATATTCCCACGGATATACTGAACTAAGTTTTTTCTAATGGAAGGAGGACTAGCTATAGGATTTCAGGTACATTCTCTATCCCTTATGCATATACTCACAATTCCAAAAATACAAGATTCTTGCTTGTATGAAAAACTTAGAAATGATATTATTTTTTAAAGTTCATGCTATTGCACATGGACCTTTTTCTTATTTTATTATTGGCTAGACCATAAGTAATATAAGGTTCAGAAGGTTTAACTGAGTTATATTATATCTGAGCATAATATATACTGATATGTTCCATGCCACTAGTTGTACCTTTCTTTTCTAGATAAACAAACTGATTTCATCAATCCGTTAGCCAAAATATTCAGAATATGTTCACTGCATAGTCTGATTAGTCTATTTCTCAATCCCTTCTGCTTTAGTGTCCTTTTTTTTGCTTTCTTATTGTCATACAATTATTTTCCCCCCTCTAAATACGAAATCTTATATTATATGCATGCACCTATTACTGTTCAGCACCTGGTCAACACCTCAGTTTGAAGAATTTTATCCATGGAAACTGATAGAGACAAGCCATTTCCCACATACCGAAAAAGGTTAGTTTAGTTTTTTTCTTTTCTTCTTTCTCTTTCATGCTTTTCTTTTCTTCTCTTGGTTCTGCTTTTGGTCTCAACCTCTTTTGTCTAATATTCACTTTACTTTATCTTTGTGAGGTGCTAATATGTAATTTTGCTACACAGTTTCATCTCATGCCTTGCCAAACATATGATCAGTACACAGTTCCTCATCATCATCTCGTTAGAACTCACGCTACTGTGAAAGTGTGCATTATTTGATAGCCAATTAACAAACACTCAACTTTACAATGTCTCATAACACCGTACCTTCATTGGCAAAATCATTAGGTACTACATTATTTATTCTTTTCTTATTAATGTTTCTATAAATTACTAGTGATACGCACGCCGCACGCATACTCATGATCAAACCTTTCTTTCTTGTGCAGGAGCCGGAACGAGACCATTTTTTATTTAATTAATCATTCTTTAATTGTTTTTGGAGAATATTCATCATGACTGAATGAAGCTGAAAAGATCGTCAAGATAATCATTAGGGTACTAACTTTTTTTTTTTTTGAGGAAATGAGAATTTTGATGTATACTGATTGCTACAGTGATGAAAAAGAATTTGTACAAAGAAAAAAGAAAGAAAGAAAGTTCTAGTTAATTATTGATAGAATTCCAGAGCCTCCACTCCTCAATTTCTGACTCTCTTCACATGATTAATGATTTTACTGATAAAGGTGCATTTGATGTCTAATTATATTCCCTCCTGCTGCGTGCACTTCTTTTTATTCTTGAGCTCATTAACAAACTAAAAAGGCTTAAACGGGTTCACAGGTTTCAAACGTATATGGAGATTCCGATTGAGTAATCATACATGGATAATGATTTTTTATAGTATTTTTTTTTAATAATTTTTTCACCTCTCTATTACCTTTTTTTTGTTTAATCTATTACTAACCCTCTCTTTCTATCTCACTCTTGAGTCTTGATTGAGTAAATTCTTAAATTTTGTTGTACAAAAGTAATGAATGATTAACATTGTCCATTTTTGTCTAAAAGGCTAGTTACATACCTATGTGTATTTAAGGAATAATAATGTTAATTACTAAACGTAAACGAGGGTATGGGTTGGAAAATTTTGGAGTAGTGGTTACGTACTTTCCATCGCTAAACACAAGGCTGGCTTATAGTCCGAAATAATTGAATGTAAATAAATAGCTTATCTAATCACGTACTTTGTAGGAATTGTTAGAGTTGTAACCAACAAAAACATTGATATAAAAGTTTCAAAAAGGGACTAAACAATTTATTAGCATTAAGTTTAGTTGGATTTTGGTAGCCGAAAAAGGAGAAAGATAGGTTTAATGATGGTTTTAATTATAGTGTTTTACTTTTCCTTAAATATATGTTGTTGAAGAAGCAATCAAAATAATGAGGAGAGGTTGCATGTGTTATGAGAGTGTTCTGAGTGGCAAAGAAAGTGATCCTTAGAGTTTTGATAGAGACGTGACATGGTGCATATGAAGTATGAACTGCAAAAAGGTTCATTTCTCATATCACTTTTCCTAGTGCTACTGTAGTAGTTCTTCAGCCAGCCAGAGCCATTTTGTTAGACTTGTGCTTTCCATTTCTGATCCACTCCTTTATGCTTTCTCTCTTTTCATCTGTTCTATGATTCATATAACTTGCTCAGGACCACGGCTTTTCTGAAATTTTTAACGAGTTTCCAAGACTTGGTAAAAATCTGACCATCGACAATATGTCACAGAATTGGGTTGAAAGACTAAGCAGGGCCAACATGTGCTCTCTTTGTACACCTTTTGTCACTGCCATTTTAAGCAATGAAAAAAATAAGTAATTAAAGTTGCATTTAGCAGGGAAAAAATGTTGATGAATCTCTCTTATGTGAGACGCTTATTTTGAACCATTTTTAGAAAACCTCCTGTATGTTAGAGGATTTAATTCAAGCAACTTTGTTTTTGTTTTTGTTTTTGGAATCATCATGGCTAAAATGTAACAGCCTAGATATGAATTAGCTATAAAATGCTGTGATAATCCGATAAGTATATATATATATATATATATATATATATATATATATATATATATATATATATATATATATATATATATATTTATCTTCTACTTCAATCTTATCGATTTCTTTCCAATCGCAAATTTTTAAAAAATCAATTTATTGAAATGAAGTAACAAAAGTTTTTAAGAAAAAAATGTTAAGACCTATATTTTCAAAATACAATTTCATATATCTTGAACAAGAATGAGGATCCCACCAAGCAAAACATAATATCTTATGAAGTATCCATATATCTATAAAATATTGTGTTGATGTGTTTGACACGTTTCTGACACAACACTTGTCAAACACGTCATAACACCTTTAACACATTTATATCATATTACAATTAAAAGTTATTTTATTGTTCAAAACCTCTCCAACACGACTTTAACACATTTTTAACTTAACTTGAATACGAATTAAGGGGGTTAAATTGACTTTTAACTATTAAATTACTCAATATTTTGATTTTTAAGAAATATGATTCTATCTTTTAATAATTATTATCATATAAAAGTTATAAAATTTATATATACATTGTGTCTCGCGTCCTACATTTTAGACATTAGTCTTGTCATGATGTCCGTGTATGTGTCATGTTAGGTGTTTCTATGTAATATACCTTAATATATGAACCCCTAATTCCTTGTTTGTGATAGCACGTAAAGGTAAGGTTGAGTGTTATGCCTAGAACCGTCCCACTTTGTTTGGGCTTTTACAGACCATCAATAGGCCGAGGCCTTTTGTTTTTGTCTATGAGAAATAAGATGAATTTTATTGGAGAGTACAAGAATAAGTCTTGTGTCAAAAAGTCAATAACTGAATGTAGAAAGAGAAATGAGGCCCAACCTAATTGAAGAGAACAATTTGTGTACTGTACAAAGACCCAGATGCTGATGTCTACATTGCCGAATTTTTTACCAAAATATTTTTTTTTTTTTTTTAAATTACAAGATTAACAACTGTGCAGGTTTATTTACCACACTATAACCATTTACTGTGCATGCTCAGAATTCGGTTCCCGGAAAACCGAATTTTGAGCTTCAAAGTATTATTTTTTTTGTTTTTTCAACTCAGAATTCGGTTCCTGGGGAACCGAATTCTGAGTTGTTTTTATATTTTTTTTTTTCCGTGTTTGCAGGGAAATTTGGGCAGATTTTGAAAGTGGAACGGCCCGTTCCGAAAGCAGAACGGGCCGTTCTGCTTAATGCCACAGAGTCATTTTTTCAAAATTGAAATCGGCTCAGAACGGGCCGTTCCAGAATTAAGAATTACACCTTTTTTTGAATGTGGCCAGGAGCTGTTTTAACGAAGGATACGTGGTTTTGGAACGGGCCGTTCTGGTTTTGGAACGGCCCGTTCTGGAAAAACAGTAAAAATGACATTAAATTAATATATATATTAAAATTATATTTGTTATACAATTTTAATATTATATAATTTAATTAAAATTTTAAAATTAATTATCTTTTTGAGTTTACTAGAACTGATTATGTGATTTTAATTTTTAAAATTTTAATTTATTAAATATTGAAGTTGTATAATTTTAATATTACAATTTTAATCAAATAATTTTAGTTCTTTAAATTTTTAATTGTAAAATTCTACTTTATCCTATTTAAAATTAATATATATATATATATATATATTAAAATTATATTTATTATATAATTTTAATATTATATAATTTAATTAAAATTTTAAAAATTATGTTTTTGAGTTTACTAGTACTGATTATGTGATTTTAATTTTTAAAATTTTAATTAAATAAATTTTAATTTATTGTATTAAAGTTGTATAATTTTAATATTACAAATTTTAATGAAATAATTTTAGTTCTTTAAATTTTTAATTGTACAATTCTAGTTTATCCTATTTAAAATCAATATATATATATATATATATATTAAAATTATATTTATTATATAATTTAATTAAAATTTTAAAAATTATGTTTTTGAGTTTACTACTACTGATTATGTGATTTTAATTTTTAAAATTTTAATTAAATAAATTTTAATTTATTAAGTATTAAAATTGTATAATTTTAATATTACAAATTTTAATCAAATAATTTTAGTTCTTTAAATTTTTAATTGTACAATTCTACTTTATCCTATTTAAAATTAATATATATATATTAGAATTATATTTATTATATAATTTTAATATTATATAATTTAATTAAAATTTTAAAAATTATGTTTTTGAGTTTACTAGTACTGATTATGTGATTTTAATTTTTAAAATTTTAATTAAATATATTTTAATTTATTAAGTATTAAAGTTGTATAATTTTAATATTACAAATTTTAATCAAATAATTTTAGTTCTTTAAATTTTTAATTGTACAATTATACTTTATCCTATTTAAAATTAATATATATATATATTAAAATTATATTTATTATATAATTTTAATATTATATAATTTAATTAAAATTTTAAAAATTAATTATGTTTTTGAGTTTACTAGTACTGATTATGTGATTTTAATTTTTAAAATTTTAATTAAATAAATTTTAATTTATTAAATATTGAAGTTGTATAATTTTAATATTACAATTTTAATCAAATAATTTTAGTTCTTTAAATTTTTAATTGTACAATTCTACTTTATCCTATTTAAAATTAATATATATATATATATATATATATATATATGTATATATATATTAAAAATTATATAATTATTAAATGATATAATTATTAAACTCAAAAACATAATTAATTTTTAAAATTTTAATTAAATTATATAATATTAAAATTATATAATAAATATAATTTTAATATATAAATATATATATTAAAAATTATATAATTATTAACCAATTTCAGTTATATATATATATATTTATTTATTTATTTTTATTAATGTATTAAATGATATAATTTTTTATTATTAAATGATATATATATATATATATTAATTTAATGTCATTTTTACTGTTTTCCCAGAACGGGCCGTTCCAAAACCACGTATTCTTCGTTAAAACAGCTCCTGGAACGGGCCGTTCCACATTCAAAAAAAAGGTTTAATTCTTAATTCTAGAACGGCCCGTTCTGTGCCCGTTTCAATTTCGAAAAAATGACTCTGTGGCATTAAGCAGAACGGCCCGTTCTGCTTTCGGAACGGGCCGTTCCACTTTCAAAATCTGCCCAAATTTCCCTGCAAACACGAAAAAAAAAATATAAAAACAACTTAGAATTGGGTTCCCTGGGAACCGAATTCTGAGTTGAAAAAACAAAAAAAATAATACTTTGAAGCTCAGAATTCGGTTTCCCGAGAACTGAATTATGAGCATGCACAGTAAATGGTTCTAGTGCGGTAAATAAACCTGCATAGTTGTTAATCTTGTAATTTTTTTTTAAAAAAATAATATTTTGGTAAAAAATTCCTACATTGCCACACTTCTCAAGTTTATAATGTTGACTATTTTAAATAAAGTACTTTATAATATTGAGCTAATGACAAACTGATTTGTAATATTAAATATTTTTATTAGTCGATGACATGATAATATGTTTTATCAGTTGTTTAATGTTATTTTTTTGTTTTCACTGTTTAATAATAAATTAAATAAATCAGCTCGAATAAAGTCAAATTTGATCAAATAAAAATAGTTCTTATCATTTAAATTCAATGAAAATATGTTTCAAATTCAGTCTGCAATAGTTCGATTCACCCTTAAGTTATATTAAAAAAAAATTATCCGATACACGAAGAAATTACAAATTAGAGACATAACTACAATACTTTATCAAATAAAGTCTGTTATGAAACTTGTCTTCCTTAAAGGGTGCATGACCTCTTTAATGATTTTTTTACTTTATTGTCATGACAATTCTAACTATGAATGGTGCAGCACACACAAATAAACTTGAAAAAAAAAATGTGATGTTGGCTAGGACATGGTCACTGAAAGAAGATTAGGGGTAAAAACAACAGAGAGAATACACATTTAATATTATAATATAAAATTAATTTGAAAATTTAAGTGATATATTCCATTCATTTATTTAATTATTCATAAATCTAACATTATTGTAGCAAATTCTACCAATGTACTACATAATTTATTAGTTTCCTGAAGAAAACATTATTATACAATAAAACTAAAATGTATTTATTGTTATGTTAAATATTTCTCACATTCATTAGTATTATTTGGAAGAGAAAGAAGAATAAAAGAGAATGAGAGAATATGTAGGAATTGATTTGATAGAAAATAAGTAAGAAATAAAATGAAATAAAATCAAATTTATAATTATTTGATAAAGTGAAATTAAATAAAAAATAAAATGAAATTAATATTTATAATTACTATTTTACCCTTTATTTACAAGGTGGTTTAAATTATTATTAGAGTGAAATCCACTTCTAAAAATCTACTTTTAATTCTTCACAAAACTCTTTAAATATCTTCACTAAACACA
Organism: Cajanus cajan; assembly: GCF_000230855.2. Taxonomy (NCBI): domain Eukaryota; kingdom Viridiplantae; phylum Streptophyta; class Magnoliopsida; order Fabales; family Fabaceae; genus Cajanus; species Cajanus cajan. The sequence goes on along the minus strand of NC_138527.1, from coordinate 45,033,103 downwards.
ATTTTTTTTTAATTCATTCTAGTCCATTTTCCTCCCTATTAAATAATCTCTATCAAATATAGTCTAAATGTTAAAAAAATTCTCATTGTATACTTTGAAAAGTCTACTATAAAAGCTTAGTGAGTCAAACAAGTTTCTAAGTACTTTTAGAATAGAACAGCAATGTGAACCACCGTTTACTTAGATTCATTTATTAGAATATTGTATGTAAATCTTGCATTTACTCTAAGCATTTAGGCTATCACACAGGTGGTGTTGGGACAATTTACAATAGCCTTATAGCTGGCCTATTTTGAATTTAACTTAAGAATCTTTAGTTTGTGTGGAAGCAATAGAAGAAAGAAGATTTAGAAAAGTGTCAGAAAACCCTAAATCCTATCAACACTTTTTTTTTATTGGGAGATTTCGTATCTTAATTAAAAATATATATAAAAAAAAATAAATAATAAAAATATATTAATGTAACTCGTATTACAAATGATTTTTGAGTCTGAAGATCTTGTGAATTTAAGTCTTTAATTAATAATAAAAATATTATTATTTTAAAATAATAAAATGATATAATGGTATACTAAATATAAAAACTAAGATAATTATTAAAAGGGATATCTTTTTGCGGTAGGGGTTGATCCACGCTTAAGCAAGGTCAGAGGTTCGAATCCTGCCTTGTGTATGCAGCCGCGTTAAATCTTAGGGCCAACTATCCCACCTTTTGAGGTGCCTCCAACGTAGCGAGGAGGTTAGTCACTGCTATCGACGGTAAATACTCCAAGGACGAATCAAAAAAAGGGATATCTCTTTTATAAATTAGATTAATTTTAACTTTTATATTAATTAGATTTGACTATTTAATTATTTTTATTAATATAAATAAAATTTACAATCTTGTTATCACTTTGAGAGAGAGAGAAAGAGAGAGAGAAAATAAGCCATTTTTATTTTTTCTTCACGTTTTTTTTTTTTTTTTTTCTGTATTGCTTCAATGTTTATACAGTTGATTTTTGTTCTTCTCGTAATCTTATTTTTATAGTATGATAATTACACACAATACTTATTTGTTATGCATATTATTAAAATTTATCATGAATTAAATTATCTTGTAAAAGTTATTAAACTTTTTAAGTAAATACATAAATGTACATTTTTTAATTTCACATATATAATATATATAAAAAAATGGTAAACTAACTTAAATAATTTAAACTTCATTTAAAAGCTTAAATAAAATTATTAATCAGAATAAATGAGTGTCAAAAAATATTATATTACCATCAAATTACATATTAGTATATACAAGTAAATTATTAAGTTTTATAACAATTATATATAAATTAGTGGGGTCGTGGCTTGATATCTTTATATTCTATTTAATAAAAATATTTAAAGATTATCAATTTTTGTTAGTCAACTAATATTATATTTGGTCTTTAAATCTTAAGATCTCAATTTTAAATTTTGTATTTGTAAAAATAATTGATATTTAATATTACTTTTATCATTTAAAAATAAAATCATCTAAAAAAAAATATACCAAATTAGATTATTGTCTTTATAAGATAATAGATACTAGAAAAAAAAACATTTTTATCTTAATGAAATTATAATAAAGCGGTTATGATGAAAAATGATAATTTTATCTAAATTAATAAAATAAAATTATTGAATTATCATCTATTTAAAAAAATAATTGAAGAGTTATCATAATAAATAAAAGATAATATTTTAAAAATTAGGTATACAAAAGGGATGAATTATCATTATATATGAAATTATAAAATGATTACATTAATATTTTGGAATAAGGAAGTTATAAAGTAGGTATGATGAAAAATAATAAATTTTATCTAAATCAATAAAATAAATTTATTGAATCATCATCTACTTAAAAAAATAATCGACCAGTTATCATAATAAATAAAAATAATAATGTTTTAAAAATCATGTATGCAAAAAGAACGGATTGTTTTTATATATGAAATTATGAAGCGGATATATTAATGTTTTGGGATAAGGAAGTTATAAAGTAGTTATGATGAAAGATAATATTTTTTTATCTAAATTAATAAAATAGAATTGTTGAATTATCATTTATTAAAAAAAATCGAGCAGTTATCAAGGATAATATTTTAAAAATTGTATATAAAAAATGATGAATTGTCTTTATATATAATTATAAATTATAAATTATAAATATATAAATTTAGAATAATTTTCTTGAAGAAAATATTCTTAGAAATTAATTTTAAGTAAGAGTATTTTAAATTTATCATTTTGTTAATTTTGTTTCGATAAAAACGTTTTAAAATTTTCTTATTTCTTTATTTTTTTAATTTGTCATTTTGTTATTATTAAATTATATTTCAATATTTCTTTATTATTTTGGTCTCTTAAATTTAAAATTGTTATTTTTAGTTCCTATAATTTTAAAAAATCTTATTTTAATCCTTATATTTAAATATTGTTAAGAAATTTATCAAATATTATTATGTAAAATCTACCTATTAATGTCGTTGTTAGTGAAAAATATCATATTAAATCCAGTTAATACTACATAATTTTCTTAATTTGTCACTTTTAGATATAATATTGATGATGTAAAGGACTAAGTATTTTTTTTTTAAATTACATAAATTAAATGAAGAACCAAAAATAAATTTTTCTTAAATTTAAAGAGCTAAAAATATATTTAAATCTAATTAAAAATAATTTTATATCAAAATATAAATTATTTACTGTAAATCTTAAATCCAATTTATATAATAAAATATTTATTTTTATAATTTTGAATTACAATATAATTTGTATATTAAAATGTATTTATACATGAAAAAAAGAAAATTGCATCACGTGTATGTTAAATTACAAATTATTTTAAAATTCTTCTTAGTAACAAAAAAAAATAAAGTTATTTTAAAAATTACAGATTATAGATAGGGTAAAAGAAAATATAAAAAATTGAACATGAAAGGTTGCGTAGTGTGAAGTGTATGGAGTGGAAACCAAATATACAAATATAGGATCGGATTGACTCCACAGTGCGCAGAGATGAGAAGAAATCAGTTAGCGAACTTTTCCAATCTTCCTCGCTAAGGTAAGGAGTAAGTCTTCCAACCAAAACCCTTTCTCTCTCCTTTTGCAATGCGATTTCCTCACAGATTCATGCTCGCTTCGCTTATAAACTGATCGTTTCTGCTTTCCTCATTCTACTTTTCGTTTTGCCTTAGGTTCTGCGTAACCGCTGCTTCAATTTAACCCATTGCTTCTTCTCTCACCCTTCCCTGCACGGTTCTCTCTTCATCTACTGTTCCTTTTTCTTTATCTTCGTTTAGGATCGTGTTTTGGTTATTTCTTGTTCCTATGTTTGGATATTAGTGTTGGTGATGATGAGATACATTAGTGTATATAAGTGAGGAACGATTTTCACCTGATTGTATATGGTTGAGTTAGACTTTAAATCCAGTTTCTAAAATGGCAATAGAGTGTATCAAAACTTATATTATGGAGATTATTGATTGTTGTTAAGTCTACATTACCACCAATGCACCAATTTTACGGTAGAGGCACTCATCGTGATTTGTGCTGGGATCCGCCAATTTTATGCAAATTCACTTTTGAGGCCATAATTGCAGTTTACACGAGTGGAACTAAGCCTTGTTGTTTTGTAGCTTCGCTTTCTCATAATCTCGTCTGTGTTTTTGCTTTTGCCAAATTATGTTCCTATATATTTATTTTTGGATGATATTTTGTGTAGAGCCAAAACTTGGAGGTAGCATACAATAGTTTCCGATGAGTACTGCTGGATGGTCAGATGAGGAATGCTCTGTCATTGGAGAAAAGGCAGAAATCGGGTTTCTAGATTTTGAGGAAGAGAAATCTGTTTGCAGTTACGTTGAGGATGAAAGGGCACCGATTATTGTATCTGTCCCATTTGCATTTGTGAATGGCAAGCCTCAATCTGTAATTGTAGGAGATACTGCAGTGGATTTAATAACAATTAAGAATACTACTGGTGAACCTGTGGACCTGTGGAGTGTTCATATTTTTGCCTCAAATCCTCAGGACAGTTTTACTCTTTCTCTCACAGAGCCTCCATCAGCAAATTCAAATGCAGACGGAGACCAAAGCTTTTTAGAATCTTTCACTTTGGAGGACAGGGTGCTTCAGCCTGGAGAGAACTTAAAAATATGGTTGTCTTGCAAGACAAAAGATATGGGCATGTACTCATCAGTTGTTTATTTTGATGTTGGAGATGAAAAAATCGAAAGGGTGGTTTTCCTCTTAGTTGAAGACAAACTCTCTAAATCTTTGGCTTCTAACAGGCCTTATTCAAGAGCAAGGAAAAAAGATAAATTTGTCGTAGATACTTTTGTTGCGGCTTCACGTCCTGTAGGGAAGCCAACCCGAAGATATATAAATCGACTTCCAAGATATAACATTCCCAGGGACATCAGAGAGTTGCTTGAGAGCAATCAGGTCCCTCAAATTCTTGAAGAAGGTCTTACAAAAAGGACTTATGCTTCTTATTTCAAAACATTAATAATAATGGAAGAGATACAATTGGAGGTAATCATATTTGTTACACTGTATAGCAACTTATGAGTCACAGGCCATAAAAAACGTCAAGACTGATTTTATTTTTTTTCTATTAATTCCTTGATACTGACTTATACTTCAGGAAGACATGAGGACTTATGACATGGAATGCATATCTATGAGAAAGAGAACCAGTAATTTCTTGACTATGGAGGTTCCTGGGCTTGCTGAGAGAAGGCCCTCGCTGGTTCATGGGGATTCTATCTTTGCCAAACTCTCATCTGGACATGATAATAACACCACATCCGTTTATCAGGTTTGGTCCTTATTTGGCTGCGGGTCACATTCACTTGGATAAATAAAATTTTTAGCTAGAAATTGTTGCATCAGCTGGTCATTATATACTATCAGATGGATACCGTAATTATTAACATTTTTTTATATTTTCTTTTGATGTGATCTAGAGTCTGCTCTTGTAGATAATAAAAGTGCATGCCTTTTTGATTGTGTTATCTTAACCAATGAATCATAGAATGCCATATCATCTGTGGTGATATATTTATGTTGGCAACATTTGTTATGTGTCAATTGTCTTACCTATATATACTGCACGCCTCTTGCATTTCCTCTCTGCATTGGCAAACATGATTCAGGGGCAGCTATGATAGATTGAACACATTTGTAATGCACTTTACACTTTGAGTGTTGGTTCTAAACCTTAAATAAAATTAAAGAGATTATTACAGAATTGTAGAATATAAAACAAGATGGGTACTTTGTGTAATAGATTTGATATTGTTTTATTGCTTAAGATTCAAGAAAAACTTAACAGAAGGGTATCCTTTTCTTGTTGGAATTATTTATTTATTTATTTAGAAGGCCAGATTTGGGTCATATTTGGCCTGACTGGACTGCACGAAGATATTTATCCCCCTCTGGTCATGTTGGGTCATATTTGACCTGACTGCACGAACTTCATGATGTCTGCAGAAAATGCAACACTTAAATTGCAGTTTCTAATCCATTGAGGATAAGTTCAGCAATTCAGGACATGATTCTGCCCATGCTCCAATTTGCTCTCTTGTTTGTTTTACAGGGTGAGTGAGTTGTATTGATTTGCGTGACTCAAAATGTGAATCAAACAATTTCTATAACCATGTGTTTGATACTTATTTTAAGGGAATAATTTCTTATTGTTGGCAGATTATTGAGAGATCTTTTGAAAAATAAACAATTATTTCCCAAAATTTAATCATTTGCAGAACAGGCACTATGTCTGTGTGAAGTGCATTCCATTAATCATTAATCATTAATTTTGGCTATCTTTTATTGTTCGTAAATATATGCTTATCCAATTTGCTTTCAATTATTCTACAAATTATTCATTTAGGGTTGGGTTACTGTGTGTGAATTTCTGCAGGGATTTGTCCACCGAGTTGAAGCTGATGAGGTCTATTTGAAGTTTGATCCTGAATTTCATTTTTTCCATAGGGATGAAAATCGCTATGATGTTCACTTCACATATAACAGGCTTAATATGAGAAGGTTATATCAGGCAGTTGAGGCAGCAGATTACTTGGGAAATGAGTTCCTTTTTCCATCTTCGTTTTCCAGAAAGAGGCAGATCAAAACCACTGCTTTGGTTCCCATATCTGGTACTTTTAACGAGGAGCAAATTTGTTCAATCAAAATGATTCTTGGTTGCAAAGGTGCACCGCCTTATGTGATTCATGGGCCCCCAGGTACGGGAAAGTCGAGGACAATAGTAGAAGCAATCCTCCAGCTCTACAAATATAATAAAAATGCTCGTATTCTTGTCTGTGCACCCTCAAATAGTGCAGCAGACTACATACTGGAGAAACTCCTTGCTCAAAAGGATGTTGCGTTTCGAGAAACTGAAATATTCAGGCTCAATGCATCTACCAGGCCATATGAGGATGTCAAACCTGAACTTATCCGCTTCTGCTTCTTTGATGATTTGGTATTTAAGTGTCCCCCAGTCAATGCCCTCATTCATTATAGGATCATAATATCCACATATATGAGTGCTGGTCTTCTTTATGCTGAAGATGTTTCCCGCGGTCACTTCTCTCACATTTTCTTGGATGAGGCTGGTCAAGCTTCAGAACCTGAAACCCTGATTCCTGTGTCCCACCTCTGCACAAGGGATACTGTTGTTGTTTTGGCTGGAGACCAGTTGCAGTTGGGTCCAGTAATATATTCCAAAAAAGCAGAAGAGTATGGGTTGGGGGTTTCATACATGGAACGGTTATCTGAATGCGAGTTATATTCTATGGGAGATGCAAATTATGTAACAAGATTGGTTAAGAACTATCGTTGTCACCCAGCGATTTTACATCTCCCTTCAAAGCTGTTCTATGAAGGGGAATTGATTGCCTGTAGAGATCCTACAACTTTCATGAAGATTGGGGAGTTGCTCCCTAATCAGGAATTTCCTATTCTTTTCTATGGCATCCAAGGATGTGATGAAAGAGAAGGGAATAACCCCTCTTGGTTCAACCGAATTGAAGTAAGTAAAGTTATAGAAGTTGTCAGGAGACTGATAGCCGGTGGGAATATAAATGAGGAAAACATTGGCATAATAACTCCATATAGGCAACAAGTGCTGAAAATAAAACAGACGCTTGAAAATCTAGATATGCCTGAAATCAAAGTGGGTAGCGTTGAACAATTTCAAGGACAAGAGAAGGAGGTTATTATCGTATCAACTGTTCGATCTACCATCAAACACAATGAGTTTGACAGAGTCCACTGTCTTGGCTTTTTGAGCAATTACAGAAGGTTTAATGTGGCTATAACCCGAGCTATATCACTGCTGGTTATAATTGGGAACCCACATATTATCTGCAAGGTATTGCTTTTTATCTAACAAACTGCAACTATATGTTAAGTCAGTTAACTACAGATCCCCCCTTTTGTGCTTATACATATAAAACATGTTCATATTTCCTCTGATTGACTGTATTGCATGTAAGCACTAGTTTTCTACTTTCTAGATGGTACACGTTACAATACATTACTTTAACTGTCATGGTTGTACTGAGAAATGGGAATGCTTACAGATAATGGTATTACTGTTTTCTACATTAATTGGTCAATTTGTCCTCTTAACTGGATAAATATTGTTGCAAAATATTCAAAGAAAGATGGTGATAATATAAAAAAAACAGGTTCAAACCCTAATTGTTAGCTAGAACCTTATCCTGATAATAATGGTTTATAAAATCATTCTTCACTTGTCATTTGGCAGGACGACAATTGGAGCCAAATGTTGTGGCACTGTGTGGACAACTCATCTTATCTGGGTTGTTCTCCTCCTGAAAGGCTTCAACATTGTGAGGAAGAGGACACTGGAGAGAACTCATGCTTTACTGAAGATAATGCATTGCCACCCTCCAACAATGTTGGATGGGGTCCGGATTCATCCCCGTTAGATTTACCTAAACCTGTTACCGATGAAGCTGAATGGTCTGACGGCTGGAGAAGTAATTAATCTAGCACCTCGGACTTGGACTTTTTCACAAGATTCATGTTTATACTCTCTTTATGACTTTTTGTATTAGGTTTCTGTGGACTTACACTTGTGTTTGGAACGAGGCCTAGTTGATTTTATTTATCCCATAAAGTTTTTTTAAAAAAAATAAAATTAAAAAGGCGATCTAACCCATATTGTATCCTGGTGAATTGATTAATTACAAATTGTTTATCATGCAAGTTGTCATCGACCAGTTGTCTGGAGTCTAAAATATTGAATATTTGTAAATATACAAACATGCCTTTAGTTTTTATCATGCGAGCGCTGCATCCAGATTAGAAACGAGATTAATTATTTGGGTGTGTAACAATATTTTCCTAAGCATTCCATGAAAACAATATGGTAATAAAATTAGTAACAAGATATTTTAGCAAGAGTTGGAAAGGTCACGTGTTGAGGAGTGTTACAAAATCACATGTCCATACTCCATACTTTTTTGTGTTAAGTTAACGTGGACCTGGTGCATGTTTGGAACAGATTTTGGAATGTGCATCCGTGTTTTCTCTATACGTCCAACAGGCAAAATTTGTGGATGCTACAACTTGTTTTCTGGTGGATGAAGTTTTACACATCTACGATTGATTTTCTTTTAAGACGTGACGTTGATTTTAAAAAGCCCATATCTATCTGTCTAACCCATGATATTGTATATGGATGAATTGATTAATTACAGAAGTTAATCACGTAAGTTATCATGTCATCAACCAGTTCTAAAATCATGACTACTTGAATAGATAAGTTATTCATTATCAGTAAAAGTGTATTTATACGACATCCTTTACTAATAACTAACAAGTTACTAACAAAGAACAGAACCTAAGCTAACCGAAGAAAGAAGCGAATAAAAAACAAAGATATAACTTGTATATATTTTGTCACCAGGGAAACGCACAATTGGGATGAGAAACAAAAGTGTGTATATGTTTGAAACACGTACGGCCATTATGTATTGAAATAAAGACCAACCGATCGAGGGTGTAGCAACAATAGCAATTAACATATTAATTCCTAAGGTTCAACTATATTTCCCATGAAAAGGTTGAGAAAATGAGGGTAATGAAAAGCAGTATGTGTGAAGTGAGGGTTGAAGCATTGGGGGAGGTGTTGTGAAACCATGTTATTGTTGCTGCTCCTGCTCCTGCTCCTGCTTCAGCTGGTACCCCTTTCCCATAAGATCCACCCAACCCTGATCCTGATCTTCCTCCTCCTCCTCCTCCTGCACGTTCCCATATGCATGCATGCATGCATGCATGCATGCATGCTCGTGTTAATATATACATACACGTTCATTCTCGTTAATAATAAGAAATATCCACAACAGAAAGTGAAGACTCACTACCACCACCACCACCACCACCACTACCGCGTAGAGGTTGAGTTGGTGCGCTGTTGAGAGGAGGAAGAGCCGGTGCTGATGCTGTCAAAGAAAAACAAGAATGCAATGCAAGGACGACGTTAAATAACTATCTTAAGCCTTAAGGTAAGATTTAGAGTGAAAGAAAGAAAGAAAGAAAGAAAGAATAAAGAATGAGTGTTACGTACGTACCTGAGCAAAGAGAAGGGAAGGTGGTTGAGGTTGTGTTGGGAGACGGACACAGCCAAGAGAGGGAGAGGAGTCTGCTGCTGTTCAGAGGGAAACCCAGAATCATTGGCTCGCGGAGGAGATAGCAGAGGCACGCCGAGTCCGCGGCGGAGGAGAAGGCCTCGCAGCACTTTTCCGAAGCGCTTTCCGTCAAGTTGTTCGGAGGATACGACACGTACGCCAGACACGGTGAAAACGACGTTAGCTCCTCCGTGCAACCCTCCCTCGCCGCCGTCACCACCGCCGCACCCAAGAGGAGGACCACCGACGCCATCATACGTTTGCCATTTGGCGTCACTGAAACCGACTCACTTCTCATGATCATTAGGTCTATGCATGCACTTTTCTTTCGCCTTTCGAATATCATAATGCTTCCACCAACGCCATCGATTCCTATCATATGTAATATTTTATAACGAAAACTAAAATATCATTTCTTTATCTTATTTAATCACATGTTCTAAAATATCATTTCTTTTATAAATAATTGCCTAATTTTTCTAATATTTATAAATAATTTTGTAAAAAATATTACAAAGTAGATCAAATTTAATACAATTAACTTATTTCTTTAATAAATATTTCACGCACCTCATCCAATTAAACTAAATCCCATATGTACTTAATATGAGCTTTACTTTTGATCAGTGATTTTTTAAAGTGCATTTATGTAATACATAGAGTTTAACAAACATTTTTATCTATGATGTTATTGAATGGACAATGACTATCACAAAAAAAATAAAAACGAGAAGCAATTTAATTGATAACATGTATCATCACATTATTTTTATCGACTATTACAATTGTTACATTACTTTTCAATATTGTCATGGTTTTTATGCTATTGCAATTGTTGTCTTCACCACCACCTTTGCACAACTTCCACCACCAAATATATTTTAAAAAAATTAGTATTGATTAGAAGCACAGTAATATTTTCATACAATGACCTCCTCGTCATTTAGATAATTTTGTTTAAATCTCAACGTACAAAAAGAAGTTTGTATTTGAATTTAGTGTCAAATATCATCAACAGTCAACAAAATGATTTATTTTTATTTTGTTAACTTAATATGACAAACAATCGGAGTGGTGAAAAAAAAAAAAAAAAAAAAAGAGGGAGAATTCATTATTAAGTCAACGAAGACTTGGGGGAGGAACTGATATTTAGCAGTTTGACAACAGTAGAACAAGCAAAGGGCTAACTAGCAAAGGAAGTTGGAACTGTTGCTTTGAGCCAACCACTGCACAGCAAAATGTATATTCTATGCACCCTCCGCTGAACAGCCATCTAAGATTTTATGATTTAGCCTGTCTGATAAATTCATATTGTAGTTCTTATGTTGCATTAAGGTATGCCAAGGTTGATGTCACCTTTTTATCAACTCCAAATGAACTTATATAGTTTTGCTAGTGTTGTTTTCAAATTAAAATTGAAATTTTATCATCATAATTCACGTAATAAATGTTTACATTAAAAATATTTATAAAACTTTACACCTTAATGAAATTCGGCAAACTTAATAAACTTGCTGAGTGAATAAAATAACAATAATTTGCTTTCCATGCACTCATATACACCCCAACACAAAATGCCTTTTGATATAATAATCTGAGCAAAACCTAATAAATAGGCACAAAGATGTGGAAGGCACAGCAACCTAGTAGTGTTTAAGAATGAAGGGAAAATCCTATAGCAATCAATAAAACAGAAGGCAGGAGGTGGTAAGATGAGATGGCAGATGATGGAGTCAGATCAGAGCGGCCACTTCCTCCTGTGGTTGCAGATGATGGAGTCAAAAGAGGAGGGGTTGTATCAGACACTGGTGCCAAAGAAGGTGAGGGAACTACAGAGGAAGCTGTTCAAACAAAACAAGATGCTCACATTAGCATTAGTATTAGTATTCAAGTTGACAAGTGTTTAGTTCTCAATAAACTGTCACAGTGCATGCCATAAGAAATTGCATATGATAGTGTGTACCTTGAGGACTAAGAGGTGGAACAGATGGAGAAAGAGATGGCCCAAAAGCCGCTGGTCCTGCCAACATAAATCAAAATCATGTAAAGCATTAATCAAAATATGGAAAAGGTTCGATGATTAACACTTATGGTCTAGATAAAGTTTTCTAGAGATAAAAATAAAAAGAAAAATTAAAATAAGTTTTCCCTTAAACTAAAAGTCAAAAATAAGATTTTTGAGATGTTAGTAACAGAATATACTAATTTTAATTTATAGAAAAAATTATTTCATTTTTTCTTTCTATTGTTTTCTTGTAAAACTGTTTTAAAAGACCCTTAATATAATAAGTTTTAAGCATATTGGCGTTACCTGGAGCTGGAATTGGCGAACCTGAGGCTGCAAAATAAGAAAGCACTTGATAAATTGAATAATTAAAAACAAATAGTAAGAAAGAACTTAAGAAAATAAAGATTGAAGAAATATGTGTATACCTTTGCATTGAAGTGGAAGACGAGGCAAATTGCAAGCACGAGGAAGAGAGATGGCCAAGGTTCGGTTGATTGGTATTGTGAAGGGAAGATTGCCGGTGACAATGAGACACAAACAGTCCATGCCCCCACTTGTGACGGACTTTATGCTATTACAGCAGTCTGCAGTTGGTGAAGCTGAAGAAGTGCCATTGCCACTGCTATTTGTCAGGAAATTCATGCAAGGGTTCAACAAACTGTTTATCATTGATGCGTTGCATGGCGTCGTCACTTGGGCGTAGGCTGGTCTAGCTATCACCGTAGCCATGGCTAATATCACAGTTAGGCTCACAAAACGCTCCATGTTTGAGTTTTGGATGCTTGTCTTCAAAAGTACAGTTTGGAAGTTTGATAGTGGGAAAATGGAGAATAAGGAAATTTATAAGGAGATAAAGGAGAAAAAAATAGGTCTAAAAGCTCAACTGCCATAACTAATCAGTGGGAAATGAAAAGAGTGGGAGTAGGTTTGTGAATGGTGGCATTTTAAGCTCAGGTGGCATCTAAAACATCCTACCCTAATCTATTGTTTTTTTATCATTAGTAAGCTGGCAAATGTCAAATCAAATCATTCTTTATTTTATTAGGTCATCTGCTCAAGAGGATAGATAACCGAATCCTAGTGCTAGTAGTACTTCCCTCTTCACTTCCTGCCCTTTTTTTTATTCATGAAAATCAAATTCATTATTAAAAGATTACTACAACATATAGTTTAAACTAACCAACTTAAACGGCTTAACCCCTTTATCTTCCTAGCGTTTCTCTGCTTTTACATTAAATATTTATTTATTAAATCATACAAATGTGATACTAGGTTAACACATAAAGCTTCCATTGGACTTCAACTCATTTAAACGTCTACTATATTTTGGGGTCAAGCCCAAGCCAGACTTTTTTCAAAGACCCAACTTATTAACCATATCAAACCGTTTTTAAACGCGACTTGATTTATGACGATCAATATTTCGGCTATAACATTAACACAACCAATATATGGCAATGGTTTCTGACTACCTAAATGAAAATTTACTAGCATATAGCGGTACTAAATTTGCTTTAAATTAATTTTTTTAGTTATTTGGATGAAACATACTTTAAAAACTATTAAAATTCTGTAAATTGACTGGTCAAATACTTGGGGAGAAGTTGGCATAAAATTGTAAATCAATAGCTTACAACGTCTTCTGTTCGTGAGTTGAAGCTACAAGGGGACGCTAATACGTTTTCGATCAAACATACATGTTACAGACTGCTGTCCATCTCGCAAGACACGTGGTTCTTTCTTGTTTGGTTATGTTTTTTAAGTCTGCTGCTTTGAACACATAAAAGTATTACTGACCCGAAGCCTGAGAAGCTTTAGTGGGTCATCTGTTTAACCGCCCAGGATTTAGAATTTTATACGCAAGTCAATATTATAGAAAAAGGGTCCCAGAATTGAGGTTTGATTACCTAACAATATATAAGGCCGCCACCAGATACCAAATAGATCCCGTTGGACAGTAGGAGGAGTTGTTCACCCACATCACCTTACCATTGTCATTTTCTGCCCCCCTTCCCCTACAAAACCCCATGCCTCCTTCTTCCAAAACCATCCTCTCTTCCAAAATATCCCTTACACTCGAAAGAAAAAGGATACCAAACCAACACATTTGCATCAAACAATTCGGATGGCGCACACAAAAATGGAGACGGGTTTGGTTTTGGTGGTAATGGCCATGCTGTGTGCAGGAGCTGCAGCACAATCGAGTTGCACAAATGTGTTGGTGAGCCTGTCACCGTGCCTTAACTATATCACAGGGAATTCTTCAACCCCTTCTTCAGGATGCTGCTCACAGCTTGCCAGTGTGGTACGCTCACAACCACAATGCCTGTGTCAGGTTCTTAGCAGCGGTGGATCATCGCTGGGGATCAACATCAACCAAACTCAAGCTCTGGCATTGCCTGGTGCTTGCAAGGTGCAGACCCCACCCACCAGTCAGTGTAACAATGGTAAGACAACACAATTTCTATTTCATTACATTACATTCAATACAAACAAAAAAAACGAAAAACAGAACTAAATAATAACCAAGATAAGCGTAACCCATTCTGATCAACATCCTTCTGCTAACGTAACATTTTTTGTTCGCCAGCAGCTGCTTCCCCACCAACAGAAACAGAAGCGGAATCTCCAAATTCAATTCCATCAGGTACTGAAAGTTAATTCACCACTTTTCGGGATGGTATTTTAGTTGATGCTTCACAGTCTGATTACATCCAATTTGCCCTTTGTCCGAGTTAACCATTCAAATTGACATTCACTTGCAGGAACCGGATCCAAAACCCTACCCACAACTGATGGTGGCTCATCCAGCGGGAATTCCATCAAGTTATCAACACCTCTGATACTTATTTTAGCAGCAGCAACATACGTTTCAACTTTTACAACATATTGATTCTATAATCAGTTGGCTTCCCGTTTGCTATTTTTTGTTTGTTCGCCATTTGTTCTTGTTTAATCATATACTATTGAGTTCCCCTTAGGCTGAAGGGTTCGATCTATTCATTTGTGACCCCTACTGGGTTACATAGTTTTGTACAATGTGAGATGTTTGTTCTCTCAGTTTATCAATAAAGATGGGTTGTGACTTGTGGTTTGCTATTCATAATTCACTCGGAACATGTCATTGGATTCTAACCTCAGAAAGCGCACAAAACTCGAGTGTAGCACTTTCGGCACTAAGGCAATGAACTTTTAATTGAAACTGATCAATGAAACTAAATTTATTTACTATGAACGGCAATCCACAAACTACAAAGCCATTATTAGACAACATAGTCTTTCATGGATTCAAACTTCTATTTAGAGGGATCAGAACTTTGTATTTGCACATCCGTTACGTCCAACTTAACACACTCTCCTCAGTTAATTTTCTACTAATTTCCATGATATGTGAATGAAATGATTTTCTTTAATTTTCTTAGACATGAAATAGTTAAGAACATAAGAGCTCATTTACACATTAATCCTCACAAAGCTGCCAACAATAAACCCAAACCAATTAACAGGTCCCATCTTCAAGTGATTACTAAACAAAGCAAGTGAATTCAACAGGCTTCAATTACGGAACCAGATGCAGTGGCAGACTAGCATGACTTCCACGTATACACAGAGCAGAACAGATGAATAAAATATGTAGTACACCATGAACCACGTAATTAAAGAATTTGAATCTCTCCCTCGAACCACATCTCAGGAAGAATAACAAAAAAAATAAATAATCAAGCTAGAACTCTGAGTCAAGTCAGTCTCTACATCCAGCAAATCCTGATGAAGAATAGAAGCATTCCAAACATTGCACATAAATTAATCTTATACATTTATGGACAAAACTTGAGTCTAAATTTGAGACGTGTAGCTTTAAAAGTTCGTTGCAAGTATAAACATTCCCATCCATATTATACAGAGGAGCATACTATTGGAACTATTTATCTCATACCATCTCATAAAACATAAAGACCAAAAAGATGCAATATTTAGGCACTGAGGAGCTCACAATCAAAATTACGCACGCCCATGATCTGGTACAAATCAAGAATGCGATCGAGAGCGTACAAAATCTTCCAGTCTCTCCCACACGTCAAGCGCAGCAGCCCTGTCTTGATGTCTCTTGTTCTTACTAATCTGCCAGTGCCATCAAGTTAGACTACAAGTTCATGAGCTGAAAACATAATAAGACAAGCTTTGAGAATAACAGAACATGAACCCACCGAGACAATCTTGACATTCCACTGCTTCACATTCTTCGCCGACTCCAAACTATCATCTTCAAATCGCATGTAAAATCCAATAACTGCAAAAAGGAATGACAAAGCGTTACTAGAAAAATTCAACAGCATAGTTTAGCATAACAAGTGAGGACTGACTAACTTTTGTTGAAAATTTCAACATGGTCCTTGAAAGGCCAATCCTTAAACTGCCACTCCTTGCCCAAAACGAAAACAGCGACGACACGATCCCAGTCCTCGGGTTTGAGCGAAGAGGGCTTATCCCTGACTTCGTAAGCGGTTACAACCCTATCCCTACTAAGCTTCTTCTGCACAGTGACGCAATCGGGCCTAGCACCTTTCATCTGCTTGACTTTGACATCCGTGGGTATATAAACACCGTCCTCAAGGAACTCCTTCACGTTGTAGATAGTGATTAGGGTTTGGAAGGCGCTGGGGACAAGGATAATGGGGACGCCTTCCCCGATCTTAGAGCCCTTGAGGTGCATTTTGGGCTTGGGAGTTGGGTCGTAGGGGCCCATGTCGTCGGAGAAGGCGGCGGTCCCGTCGGAGAAGCCCGTCAAGCGGCTCTTGGCGACGAGGCCGTCCTTCCGCTGGTGGGAGTCGATCCGCTGGCGCTCCTCCTCGCGTTTGGTGGCGGAGACGAGGACGGTGTAGAAGTCGCGATTCTTGCACTCGAGGAGGGCCTGGCGGTCCTTGAGGGGCCTCTCGACGGAGCGGATCATGGACATGAGGTCCAGTTCCTGGGGCTGGGGCTGGGGTTGGGCCTGGGCCTGGGCCTGGGATTTGGGGGCGAAGGGGGGGTCCTCGGGGCGGTACTCGATGGAGTCGGTGGAGGCGAGGGTGCCCTGGAGGTACTGGAGGAGGGGCTTGCGGTCGGGGAGGGTGACGGAGGGGATGCCGACGGCGAAGGTGTTCTGGATGTACTCGGTGTGTTTGAGATGGTGGTTTTTCACGTAGTGGACTAGGGTTTCAAGGGTGTAGCGGTTGCCCTTGGTGGAACGGTACGCGGTCTCCACCCAGCATGGGAACGTGTACTCCTCTCCGAATCGGAACTCGCCGTTCACACGCACTATTCTCTCCACCTCTCCTCTCATTGTGAACTCTCGAAGAGCCGACAGCGGATCCATTCTCGCACGCTGTCCCTCACCTCCCACCCACTACTGCTTTTTATAAACCTCACTCTTTTAAAAAAAAATAATTTTTTATTAATATTATAAAAAAAAAATCATACAAAAATATATTGTTACATTATTTATAGAATTAATCACATGTTAATATATCATGTCAATTACTTATTTAATAAAATAAAATAATTTAAAAATTTACATTAAAAAAATTTTATACCAAGAGTATATCAACTCTTATTTATACCTCATAGTCTCAGGTTTCTTTTCCTCTTAATTCATTCCTCGTAAGGAGAGACATTCGAATTAGGTGTAGTTACTTTTTGGTGTAGTTAATTAATCCATGTGCCACATCAGTGCCACATTAGCTCTGACCCACTTTATGCAGTGATGTGACACAAGAATTGCTTAGATACTTTAATAATACTATAAAACATTAAAAAATAAAAAAATTAATAGATAATAAAAATAAAAAATTATTATAATATAAAAATTCAAAAATTTAAGATAAAAAAACAAAATATACTTAAAAAATTATTAAAATCAAACTATTTAAATATATAATAATATTATTACAAAAAAAAAATTAGAACATATAAAATAAAAATTCACCACATAACCTCGAATGTTTTTCAAATGAGTATGACAAACCAATCTATCGAGGAGTGTTGTTTACCCGCTCCCTAAACACATAAATAAGGTTTATTCTGAGTCTTGTTTCATAAAACTTAGTATAAAAATGAAAAATAATTCCAACATCAAGCAATAGCATGTCAAGTATAAATGCAATCACCTGCCATTCCTACAACTATTATGATAAGCGGTTTCTTTCTGAAGCTAGGCGATCCATTCCCAGAAGAGGATCCTTCAATATGCAGCTTCTTCATAGTTTCTGCGATTTCCTCCTTTTCTTTGTTTTAACCTTCATAACGAAACCAAGGAATGAGCATCAAGAATCCTTAGAGCCACGATTGAAAAATTCAAAATTAAATTCATCCAATTAAAAGAAAGAAAGTTAGGGTTAATCCTTTAACGAACAACAAATTAACTATCATTTGAGCCAAGTACGATGACCTATTGCGAACATCCCCCTTAAGCAGTGGATTCAATTTTTTTTTTACTTTATTTGGTTTTACAAAAGCGAACGGAGAGAAAGCAGACAGAGAGAACCGAGTTAGGAAGAGGTACGTGAGGGGGGAAAAGTCGCCGGAATCCAGTTGCATAAGTACGTTGGCATTTTGGAACCGTTATTGGTGGCGTTCATTTCCAATTGCGGCGGCGATGTGGAGAGAAGTGAGAGGGAAGTTGTCTTGCGCAGTTGAGGGCTTATGAACGGATCCAAGTTGTCTTACTTTGACGCGCCAAATGAAGGCTCCGTTGGAATATCAACACAATTTTTATAAATACTCACGCATAGGGGAGTTTTATGGGTTGATGGTTAGAGTTTTTTTTTTTTTTTTGTCAAACATTCTATGTGTACCGGAAGGTCCCTATCGGTCACGTTGACCAACACGTGCCATTTCGTCAGACTGCATAGCCACGTACAAGCATCATCATCAACGTCGGCTCGGCATGAGGCCGAGAACCGACATCAGGCTGGTTAATGCAAATATGGACCATCATCATTCATCGAGTCGGCTCGGTCAGGTGCCGTGCCGACATAGAACATACCGGAAGTATACAGGCTGCCGTGTACGGACTGGACGGTTCGGTCATTTGCCGCTCCGACTAGTATTGATTAGACGGCTCGGCCTCTTGCCGAAGGGTTAGGCGAGTCATAACAAGTAATCACAGTCAAGAAAGGTAAGTACATGATTAAAGCCTAACGACCAATTAGTACCGTATTACCTAATTTGGTAAACATCTGATAGGGCCCATCACGCTCAGGCCCATGTCAGATGCTATAAATAGGTCACACGTAACAAGGTATGTCACTGTTCATTTTTAACCTAGATACTCGTGCATATACTAACTTGAGCGTCGGAGTACCTTTTGCAGGTACCTCCCCCCACTTTTGAAGACATCGTTGGAGCTCTTATTCGGTCCCCTTTCACCAGGAAGAACAGGAGTGTGCCCTCAGACAGGTACACTATTCAAATCACTTAAATTTTTTATTAATTTATATGGATTTAAATTTTATAATATTTTTACTTAACTTTTAAATTAATTTAATATTGATTGGATTAATTTGATTTAAGTTATCACATATTTAATAACTTAAAAAAATTAAGTAAATATATTTGTTATAGTAACTAAATTGTTATTAAAAATTAATTAAATTGGTGGATTTGTAATATAGTTTTTTTTAGTTTTTTTTCTTAATTTATTTAAATATTTTAAATGGGTCTTGTCTAAAAAATGACACTCGATATATTATAATATAATTTTTTATTTTTCTAAATATTTGAAAAAATTATGAAAATATTTATATATTATAATATAAAAATATTTTCAAAATAATGAAAATAATATATACAAATTAATTATTAATTAAATAAATAATAATAATAATAATATATAAATTAATTGATTTGAATTGTCAAATTCATCAACCGGGTGAATACCCTTATTCATATATTATTACATTAATTTAAGCAATATTATTAAGATACAACATTTTTGTTATTTAAACAAAAAAAAGACACCTGTTAAAAAAATTAAAAAAATAATGAATAGTTATTTAAAAGGTGAGAATTTTGAAAGTTAAATATAAAAAATAATTTAATAGTAATTAGTATAAAAATGAATTTAAAATTTGTGTACAGAAAAAATAATCATTTTTTATTAATTGTATGAATATATATTTAATTAGTGATCCTCCTATCAATTCCTTCATGAAATAATTCTTTTACTTATATTGATCTCACTAAATTTTAATAAAATTATCATGTGAAAGAATATGGGTAGTTTAAAAAAAGAATGTTATACAAATTGTTCTCCACCGCCATTTTTTTACGTACCTCTTCATTGTTAATA